>NC_135137.1:24314578-25564578 GCF_051014445.1 Colletes latitarsis
CCGTTAATAAATGATAGGTTCACTTTAAAAAACATATTTACACATAGTCATTAAATAATTCTTAACAAAGTAAAAATTAAAATCAATATTTAATAGGTTTTCCACCACTTTTAATTAATAAATTGATTCGCTTCGGCATAGATTCGACAAGATTTGTGAGTTACCGAGTAGTAATGCGATCCCAAGCGTTCGTAATTGCCGTTTTGAGCTCTTTGACACTATTTAATTGGCGACAATCATCGTAAACATTGCGTACTAGTTGTCTCCATAAATTCTCAATCGGGTTAAGATCAGGAGACCTTGATGGCCATATTAATGTATCTATATTTTTAGTTTTTAACCATTGTTTAGTGCTTGATGAAGCGTGCACTGTTGCGTTATCATGCATGAATGTTAATTTTACAGACGAAAAACGGCGAATATAGAGCAAAAGCTGTTCTTCTAAAACAGCTTGATATTTTTTTGAATCGAGTCGTGTATCAAGGAAGGCTAATGTCGTCTTGCCAAATCCAGAGAACGCCGCTCAAATCGTCACAGAACCTCCACCAAAGTTACGCTTTGAAAAATAACGCGGTTCTGTACATAGATTGTGCCAATAGTTCGCCAAACCATCTGGCGAACTATTGGCACATCTATGCACATCTAAGTTGAATTTCTTTTCATCAGACCAAATAATCTAAAAATTTAAAAGTATGTAAATTGCAACGTCCTCGCTAAAAAATGTGCACATACCGAATGCCACTGATGGGTCCACGTTTGATGCAAATCTGCAAATGTTACACGTGTTTTACAATGCTCCTTTTTAAGCGTTGGGGCAGATTACATTTTCTTGTATACAAGATTAGAAGATTCTTTTAAAACATTCCATACTGTCACATGTGAAACATTTGGCGCGAATTCGTTGCGTAATCGTCGACTTCCTATTGTTGAATTTGATGCACTCGCGACAATTGGTCTTTTATTGCGTGGTGTCAATTTTGCTGGTCTTCCAGGTGATTTTTTCACACCATATTCATCCCTATTTTTTATAAACTTATTCACTACATTGCAAGATCTGCCTACGCGACGACCAATTTCTCGATGAGACATTCCAGAGTCTTTATACGCCAATATCTGTCCTTTCTCTTTTTCACTCAAAACTTTACCCTTGCCCATTTTTAAAAAAATGCTTTAACACCTTAATAAGTCGATACTTCGATACTTTAATACATATCTTTTACACTGTAAATGCATGGGAAGATTCATGAGAAATTGTTTACTGTTTGTTTCCTTTGTAACCAGGATACGTAACAAACGACACGCAAACAAAATGACGGTGTCAAGCAGCCAAATTCACAATGAATGCATTATAATGAAAGAATATTGTGATGTATTAAATTTTGGTACATTAACAAATCGTTTAATCGTCCTTTTAGCAAGTGAACCTATCATTTATTAACGGTTAAAAGCTGGTTACATTCAGTAAAAAATTTCTAGTTTCTTTTTGAACCGTTATTTCCATATAATGTTTAGCAGAACAGTTTGTTAATATAAAAGCTAAAAATTCTGAAAATTTGAAACTGATTTATACACTTCTTTCTAAATTATTATCATAAGTATGACAACCTATCATTTACTAACACACTGTAGTTCGCGGAATTCAGAGTCTTTCACAATTTTAAATAATTTGATCTGATTTTTAGTTACTATTTTCTTTCCATTCTCCTGGAAAACCGGGGATTGCTCTATTGCTCTTGTCAATTCATCCTCTTGCGCTTGTCCTACGTTCATGTTGACAGATATAAAAGAAACTTTAAACTTCTTTTGTTCAATTAGAACCAAGAGTGGGCGGAATTATAGAAACTCTGATTGCGTATACGTAGACAATATTCACTCTTTATTGCGGATATACATAAAAGGACGTATCGTTGCCGAATGTTACCAACGACTAACTACACACTTCGACGCCTCGACTGCACACACGAACAGCCGCACGCACCCACACAGACACACACCAGGCATTCGTTTCCTCTCGGCCGCGTAAACAACTGCGTCCTCTCATACGCTCACCTGTCGCTGTCCGTAGTCCTTAGTCTATTTACCTACAGTGTTCAAAATCGGAGAAGACGCACAATTGAACATCTTTATTTGACTATTCTTATTAAGAGAGTCATAATAATGAAAAATTTTTTCCGTGATTTTTTTAGGAACAACCCCAAGAATTGTAAAAATGTTTTATTTTTGTAATCCGTTTTTCTCCATTAAAGTGTATCGCTGTCATACATTTGAATACCTCTTTGAATTCGTCTTTTTACACTTTTATAAAGATATAATAACAAAATTTAGAATTTTTTGTTTTTTATAAATTGTGATTCTAAAATTTCAAAAATTTATTGCGAGAAAAAAATATACTTTTTCACATTATATTTACTTCGTTAAATAGTACAAATTTTACCGAAACATTTTTTTATATGTTTATAAATAACGAAGATATTTGGATGTTTCTATTTCAATCATTATAAGATATGGAATCAATGCAAGTGAATATACCGTATAAAATGAATAGCCTTGAAACTAAGAAAGGAATATGCAGTGAAATAAAAAATGAAAATTCACATACACCATTAATTCGTCGCTGTCGATCTGAACTTTGTACAAACTTTGCGCCGATATTGTGTTTAACATTTAATGACTACGAGCTTGATGCGATTACGGTACATTGGGACGGAAAACTTTTATCATCCAAACTTTCACCATGGGTCAGGAAAAGTCAAGAGATTACCAGTAATTATCACTTCTAGAGATGTCGAACGATAACTGTGGATTCCCATCATTCCACCTAACAGTGGGAATGATCAAGCCTCAGCGGTATATGATTTATTAGGAGAATGATGCAACACAGTGCAAGCACTTTGCTGTGACACTACTTACTTCAATAAAAATTGGACGTTTCCAAGGAGCTTGCGTTCTACTTGAACAAAAAATAAACAGGAATATCTGGTATTTACCCTGTAGGCATCTTATATATGAGATTATTCTACAGAATGTATTTAACGAAAAACTATCAAAATCTTTGGCTCCTAATGCTCCGCTATATAACAAGTTTAAAAAAACATAACCAAAAATTGATAAATTGGGATTTGTAAATAAATATGTGCACCAAACAATTCAGACTGCAATAGTTCAAGAAATAATCCAATTTTGAACAAACATCCTAGAAAATGAGCAACAGCCACGAGAGGATTATAAAGAATTTCTTGAACTTGGTATTATTTTCATAGATGGGACTTCATCAAAAAATATAAGTTTTCGAGCTTCAGGAGCTTTTCATCACGCTCGATGAATGGCGAAAGCTTTGTATTGCTTGAAAATACATTCATTCAAGGAACAATTTAATTTAAGTGATAAAGAAGAAAGTGGGATTAAAGATATTTGTATCTTTCTTGCCAAAGTGTATTCAAAAACATGGATTAGAAGTTCAGCGGTGATGGAAGTTTTACGCCAAGATTTGGAATCCATGACGGTACTTTTGCGTTTTGTGAGATCGACGAAGAAGTAAGCAAGAGAGGAATAAAGAAATTTGTCAATTTTAACACCGAAAGCATTAGCATTATCCTTTTTCGATAAGAAAATGAGAAAGGACATTAAGTTACGAATGGTAGAGGCGATGGATCAACGAGGCCATAGATGACTCTAGCAGGAGACTGAAAATTTGTACTCAAGATATAAAAAATTATACTAACAAGGAGCTGGACCATTTCGTTTCCCATGAGACCACAAGCTTTTTTAAGAGATTTTCCATGTCAACCGGAGTTTTAAGAAAAGATCCTGACACCTGGGATCATGACGATTATAGTGATACTGCTGAACATGGAGTTAAATTTACGGAAAAATACAATCAATTGTTATCAAAAAATAAGAAAGAGAATAAATATATATTACAAATAATTTCGGAACACAGAAAACAGTTTTCTATTGTGACAAAACGTACTTTAATGAACGATATTTTAACAGAATAAGAATAGTTTCATTTTTTACTCCTCTAGATATTCCTTTAATACTTTAGAATTGCTTTTTTTATGTTATATTTTCTACTATAAATAGACTGTTTAAATAGAAATTTGTAAATTCTATACATATCGTGGCTATTTGTGAATATATAACAAAATTGTTCGAACAAAAATTGGATGAACCAAATGTAACCCTAAAGGGAAAAATTTTTTTTTTTTGAGGTCAATTTTTGAAATTTCACAGTCTTATTTTTTTTTTTTTTTTTCTTTGCAATGATATATTTTTGGTCTATATTTTTAAACAGTGTAAAAAGACGAATTCAGCGATATAGAAAACTGTATAAAAACTGTGAATTAAAATGAAGAAAAACGAATTACGAAAATAAAAAATTTTCAAGTTTGATGTGCCATGCCTTCTCGTTGTCCGATCAATTTCAGATGTTGCATAGGTTACTTTTTCATCTAATGGCATAATCTTAGGGGGTGTCCCATCAAAAATCCCAGTGTTTGAAAATATGTGGCTGAGCTACAGACGAGGTATACGAGTATGTAGACTTGAAAATTCGAAATAGCGTCTTCTCCTCATGGATGGCGGTTAGTTGAGAAACTATTCACTGAATTAGTACAGTCAAACCTATTTTCGTAGAGTCCTTTTTTATGCGATTTTATTTTTGTGCGATTTATTTTGTGCGATTTTTCTTACGTGGTATATGAATTCCAACGATGTAGGCATTATTACACTGTTGTAGTATTTTCTATCAGTGTACATATGTACAATCATTTTCTTTCGACGCGCTAGCAGCATACGGTTCGTATTTCGAATTTTATCCATGTGTAAAATGGGAAATTAAATGTTTTAAAATGTTTAAATTACGTGTGTAATTTAATTATTTATTTGGTTGAAAGCACTTTCTCACTATTTCGTAAATCTTTGACGTATTTTCTAAGTGCGACGTTTTTTTATACGATCCCTTTCCACCGCATAAAAAAATTTTCTTTAATATGTTGTAAAAAATTATTTGTTATAAGTATTTATGAAATTTCCGAATATTCTTTTTTGTGCGATTTCTTTAATGGGGTCCCTATCTACTACTCAAAAACAGGTTTGACTGTATTATCAGACGGCAAACGTTTGTCCACGGTCGTACGTCATTTGGCTAGCTGGCGAGAAGACCGACCACGTTACTGTGGCTGTACGAGCACACGTTTCTTTTTACTAATAAACCACGTTTTGTTGATTGATATAACTGTCACCCTTTCGTGGCGGAGCGTTCAGAAATGAATTGCGTTCTGAGCAGTCGGCGTGAAAGTAGGAGATCGAACGCGCGGACGACACCATACGCGAGTCATTCTTAACACGGTGTGCGGAGCCGATATAGCTGGTCTTTTCCTTGAGGCGGCTGCCCGATACGCTGGCCAAACAATAATATTGTTACGCCGGGGAGGGGTATTTTTCACTGAACTCATTATAACACAAACTAATGAACACGAACTATGAACAAAGAACTTTATTGGAATAGGGTTTAATGATACGTCTATTCGCTACGAAGTCTCTCGTAATTCTGTTTTTCAAATCGTTGCCGATTCCTCTAGCAACCGGAAGGCACGGGTCCTCGCTTCCGCTCGCTCGAAGAAGCAACTTCACATCGTTGCGGAACAACCTTCACGTTGCCGCAAACGATGCATCTTCAAACCGTCGCAACATTCTTCCCTCTCTTTAAAACGCGGACGTCCCAACCGCTACAAATTCAACCTGGGCAGGCAATTTCAGTAGGATCTTCTAACCTCTGAATCCGAATCGAATTTAAACAACTCTGCTTGTAAAGGAGATAAACCAATAGATCGAACATTTGAGCCGTTTATTTTGAAAGTGGCCTAAGTCCATTTATACTTAAATTGAGATATTTAAGGGTTTGTGTTTCAATGCAATTAAAAATATACGTACAGGATACTAATGAGTCATACTGCTTAAGTGTATCTAAGGGTGTTAAATTTATGGTTCCTATTAAAATAGTGGCAATTATTAAGTTAATAATACGCGTTTTCTTATCAAGAATGGAGTTAGGCCACTTTCAAAATTAACAACCAGATTCATTATAAAATTTGAAGGTGCTTAAGTCCATTTAACATAATTTAAGATGCTTCAAATTGAAAAAAACAATACTCAGTTTATTTTACATATCTTTAAAACAGTTCGGAAACATAATTTATGCGATTCAAAACATTTTTTAACTACATAACGTACATAATTACAAACAAATTTATTACAAATCAATTTACTACTCATCTACATTTTGTGTGTGTGAAAGGGATTTGAAGAAATCATGATGTTCCGGTGGTATATATCGTAATAGATCAATTATGTCCTTGAATTTTGCTGTTGTAATTTGTCTGATATTTTTATACAATGGTGTCAATACAATATTTTCGAACTTTCTTGGTCTACCCCGACGTGGTAATAAATTCAGGACTTAAAAATTTTCATTCTCATTCATTGATGTCTTATAGAAAATTTTATATGGTTTATTTCTAACAAAACGCATCCAACATATTGTTGCGCCGGGGAGTATTATTCGTCGATCGCCGCATATTAAAACACAACAAAAATAGCACAACGTAACACAACTAAGAACTTTATTAACAAGGATGCTTTTCGATACGTTCGTTCGTCTTGCGATCTGTCATAGTTCTCTTCTTCAAATCGTTGCCGGTTTCTCAGCAACCGGAAGGCCCAGGATCTCGCATCCGCTCGTTTTTGTGTGGCAGCTTCACCTCATCGCGAAGCCTCTTCACACCATTGCGACGATGCAATTTTGCAGTATTGCGCGGCATCTTCATACCGTCGCAACAATATTTTTAACCAGTTTATTGATTCTCCATCAGAATTCTTTACCATTTTAAAAATTGCATCTTCTAATAACTTTGTTGATACAAAATCTTCTTGTCTCATTTTATTTACAATAAAGTTATTACCTTTCCGACACTTTTTAATAATATTGTAATAATCTTGTTAAACGAACGGTAAATTATTTTTTTTAATGACATTTCTACCACGCTAAAATCTCTATCATTTGGTAAAAACGAATGTCCTGATATTAAAAATTTATGATCTATGATTTCCACATTATTTTCCAAAGTTTGGACAATTTTTAACCACATTGAAGCTACTTTAATGTTTCTATTTTGCCCGGCGCACTTGTCACTGTAAGCTATAATGTGTCTTTCACTTCTTAAATTTTTAACATGTTTTAGGATGCATGAAACAATTTCTTGAGCACCTCTGGATGCAATAGTTTCATCCCAAACGTACATGTAAACATTATCTTTATGAAAATTGTGAATATCCAAATTTAGAACATACATATTGCGTTTGTAATATGCTACTGAGGTAGTCAACTTGGGATACGGTAATGCTTTTTGCAAATCGAACGAAAAAGTGAAATAATAATCTGAATTACCTGATACTTGCTCCTGATCTTGTTTTAGTGACTTCCTAGCTGATTCTGCTAGTCTTAAATGGACATCGTGTTCTTCTGTAAGTTTATTCTTTTCCTCATCATCATTCGATGCTTTAATTTTGATGTTTAATAAGTCGCATTTTTGACATGTATCTTTGCGCGGTTGGTGGAAATGTAAATCAAAATCTTTTTTAAATACTTTTCTGTAAGTCCACTCATTAACGGCTTTTATTTTATTTTCCTCGCAATGAAGCTCGTATAAATTAAACATTTTCCTAAGAGTTAGATCAGGATGTAGATATTTTCTATTAGGATTATGAGATCTGGTATAATAGGATTCAAATTTAGCAAAAGTTTTAATATGGTTTTGAAAGTGCTTTTTCCCTTCCTCGGATAATTTTCTTGATGATCCAACCATCATCCCACGAAAATCATTACCTATATTTGCAGAGTTTAATACTCGTTTTAAGCGCCCTTCACTTACTTTAAAAGTATCCAAAAAGAATTTTTTACAGACGGGAATTTTTCCGTTTTTAGAATTTAACAAATACCTAAAACTCCCATTTCTTGACGAATCTTTTCCGTTTGTTTGATGTCTTCGTTTCACAATTTTGTGCTCGACAGCTTCGTAAAGCAATATATTTTATTTATTAAGATCTCCCAAACCCCAAAACTTCTCAAAAATATTCTTTCTTTCTTCATCGTAATTTTTTGTGCAAGCTTTTCGACAACGGCAATCTTTGTTTTGGAAAATTTTTGCAGGTACAATATTTTCGGTTTGAGTACAATATCTTTTTCCTGAATTCCGTTTAATCTTTCGTACTTTTTGGATGTATGATTCATCAATCTTTTCTCCATTGTTATTCGTATCTTCATCCCCTGAAGACGAATATTGTTTTATAATTTTGTTTCTTTTTAAATTTCTTTTTAAATCATTAGTTACTATTTCTTCTTCACTATCTGAACTAAATGGTCTTGTTCTGTTCTTTCCCATGCGTGAAATAATTTCTAAAATTTAATATTAAATTTTAAGTTTTATATTAATTAAACGTACTGCTTATTCAACTAACGCAATTGCCCAAAAACTGAGGTTTACTTGTTAAATACTAATTAATTAATGTATTCTCGAGGATCCGGCTCGCTCGTTCGGCAAATCAATGTCGTCGGAACAGGTTCCGAATGAATAATGCACTGAGCAGTTTTGTATGGGTTTTTTAATTGATTGTTACGATTGCACGGTTGAAGAACAAGTGAGTAGTCTGGGCAATGCCCGCGGCTTGCATCGTCTCGGTTCTGTCGTGTTGAAAAACTATAGAGTGCCGAAAAAAAATGCTAGGGTGGCCATAACGCGCGTAGGCAACGTCGCGGGCCGGCTGTATGCCCGAACAATTAAAATTACCTTCATCACTGCCTTCGGACATTATCAATAGTAAATATCTTGATTTAAGTATAAATGGAGTTAGGCCACTTTCAAACTACACGGTTCAATTATTGAACTAACTCTGAAAACTTATGTGTCAAGAATTATAGTATTTGCTCGGAATACGAGCAACCTGAAATGCCCTACTGATAAATAACATGAAGTTGTACATGTAACCATGGCAACCGGAAAAAATTGACAAATGGAGTTAGGCCACTTTCAAAATAAACGGCTCATTTATTTGAGTGACCTTTATCAGACAGTTAGCGCCTTGACATTCCTCCACCGTCTCAAGGAAAACCACTCAAAAACCTTGAGCAAGACGTCGGTGTATCCTTCAAAAATTTCGTCTGATTGCAGAGTTCCTCGAGATCAACCTGATATCAGACTTCTTCGAAGATGAGGAAATCCAGACTGCCCGTCGCCTTTCCCCTTGACTCTTGCGACTTGTGCGCTTCTTTCTTGACGATTTCTCGGGTGTGAATTCTCCTAGCTAAACGAAATAGCCCCTCTAGGGATGTACCCCAGTCATCGAGGAGAATTTCCTCGATGAAATAGTTGTCCGGAACATACCACAACGTTGCAGTTCGGCCACCAGAACCCCCATTCGGATGGAGCCCCCTTTTTTTTTGTACGTGGGGAAATTCTCATGGACACCTACCGGACTCTTACCGGTTAAACCCCCACGATGACCATCCTCAGGCGCCTGGCGAGGGACTGGGAACTCTAGTGAGCATCCCAGAGTATCCCACCACGCCGTGCCTTTTCAGGCCCCTCCCGGTGGGAGGCACTCCTCCCACCGCATTCCCACATAACCGCAAGCGTTTGTTCATCAGCGCCCGCAGCCCCGTAACATGGGAGTAAGCCTCCGGCCGCGTGGCCACATTGGTCGTAGCCAACTGGCCAACTTGCAAATCCTCCTCGCTCTTGGGGCTTCCAATTGTTATGGAGGAGCGTCGCTTTCCGAAAATTGGTAACTTCTCTCCGGAAACTGAGCAGATGTTAATGTTCTCTTGTACTCCCGCCGCGCAAGATTTGACATTCTTGTGAAACTTCATCAAGTTCACACATGAGTCCATGTCGATGACGAACTGACACTTCCTTTCCTCGACGATTCTCGTCGTTTCTCAACGGGGAGAGACGTCAAAATGCTCCGAGCCGGCCTCTCTAACGATGAGACCAAGGCCGAAGCCTTCCTTGGTCTATCTTATCGATTCGCCTCTGCAATAGTTTCAAACTGAATTTTATACTCCTCCCAGCAAGTCTGTCCATCAGACACAGAGGGCTTCAGAGTGTAGCCCAAGTCGGAAACACTCTGATTTACCCTACCCCCACTTTCAGAGACTGGCTTTGAAGCCGAAAGACCCGCGAGCGCGACAGAGGTAACAGGCTCGCGCTCCCTTCCACGGACCGAGACTCCCGAAAGCCGTTCGAGAATCCGCGCGACATTTGAGGACAGGACCTAGTATTGGCTTTCCACAGCTCCGATCCTTTCCTCAACGGCGACGTCCCTGGCCAACGCGGCAGCTCTTTCCGTTGCCCGCCTCTCTTCGGCTCGCTCCCGTTCCTCCACAAACATGGCGCTGTTCCTCCTGGGACTGCGTCGAGATGCTCCGCTGCAGATTTCCTAGAAGTGACTCCAGCGATGAAGGAGCGTCCTCCCCAGCAGCAGAACGCGTCACTATGCTACTTCTGACACCAATGTTGCGCCGGGGACGGGTGTTTGTCGTAGAACTCATTATAACACAACTAATAAACACAGAACTAACGAATACAATCTAACGAACAAGGAATTTTATTTAACAGAGCTCTGATCGAACGTTCGCACGCTACGAGGTCTCGTAGTTCTGATCTTTTAAATCGTTGCCGGTTCCTCTAGCAACCGGAAGGCATGGGTCCTCACTTCCGCTCGTTCAAAGAGGCAGCTTCACATTCTTGCGGAACAGCCTTCACGTTGCCGCAACGATGCATCTTCAGTCCGTCGCAACAATACGTTTCACCTCGTTCTCCATGACTTTCGAGAGTGAAAAAACCTCTGAGTTGTGTTGCGATAAATATTCCTATTTATCCAGAGAGTCGTATTTCTCCTACGGATTACTCGCGCTTTTTGAATTTCTTCACCTTGACATTCTGTTAGAAAACTAAGGGTTCTAACCGGGGTCCGGACGAGGGAAATACTAGGGAAAGTGATTGATAAGTTTTTATTTGTAATTTTCGCTTGTCGCTTTGCGACAAGCCTTTTATTTAAATTTAACAAAAAATGAAAAAATAAAAAAAATATAAAATTACAAAAAAAAGAATTAGTTTTTTATAATCCGGCCGGGTGTTGCTTCACCGGCGTGGCCCCGGTTGGGATGGACCTTGGTTGCTGTAACAAAGGTTCGTTCAGATTAAATACGTGCGTACACGTATCGTAAACACACGCTCGTCAGCTGTTCGCCTCGCTCTCCTAGCGACTATCGGTGCGCCGGGAGGGGGGAATCAGCTGTCGTTTAACGTGGATCAGTGGACTGTAAATTTGTACTTGTTCGCTGATAATTATTTATTGAAATTATCAGCGAGACTTTTACCCTGAACAGAAGAGAATTCACTCGTATCTGTGGGGCGACTTAGCCACGGACGGGTCACCAAATGGAGGTCGTAAAGCTCCAAATGGGTGGATCCCGTGAGCACGCTCTCCGTGCGGGTGACGTAGGAACGTCGTGCGAGGTGATTTCCTGCGACAATGTAAAATTACTGCACGGCGACCGTTTCTACCGGGGACCGTGACAGTAAAGTGTCCTTTGCAAAAAATCCCTCGCGGGTCCAACCGCACTATAAAGCCTACCCGGCGACCGTGTTGCACGGGGACCGTATTTGGTAGGCGGCGTGACGGAAGGTGAGGCGACCTTGAACCCGAACTCCTCCGTAGGGTGTACGGTCGACTCGTACACCGACGGGTTTATGGAGAGGGTTTTTCAGCGACCTTTGCACGAAGAGCACTCCACGAGGCGGTACCGATTCAACGGTATGACCTTTGGGAGGCTCCAAAGCCGTATAGCTTTAAAGGGATTCTGGGTGGGTGCACCCTGAGTCCCTTACGTCGCGGTCGCGGCAACGACTGCAACGTACAATCCTTCCTAGCGAAGGCGGTCGTGCCACGCGCAGCGTGTATTACGACCTCCTTTTTGTCGCAGGTAGATTTTTCTGGGAAAACTCTAACCGCAGCAACGGAGAGAATTCTTTGTAAAACAAGTCCAAATGTTATATGCGAGTCCGTACTTGAGGAGCGAGATCTTCTGGGATCCGCTCCCGTTCGCAGTCGGCTCGTGAATAATTGCGAATATCGTCGCGGATCGACAGACGAAGACTCGGTCGCGCCTTGTCGTCGCGACGCGGCGCTGCCGAATTCAGCTGTCGATCTCTTTTTAATATATCATACGGTTCTCTCTCTCGACGCTGACGTCACGATACCGTTTAAACCGGTGCGAAGCGAATCTTCGCGTGAGGTCTGCGTACAAAAACACGTAAACGGCCGCGGTTTTAAATCGTCCGAACGTTCAACGAACCTGACGAACGCTTAACCTTCCGCAGTGTCACGTACACAAACGGATACGGGAATCGCAGCCGAGAATTTAATATTTCAGACTAACGCGATTTTAAATAGTTTTTTAACCTATTTAAACACATTCAGAACACTGGTCAGAAATCACATTGCGTCAACACCCTGGGGGGCCATCGCAATGCTTCGTTTTAACCCATTTGCATCATGACCCTACTTAAGGTCCCGCTTGCAAGCATCAGCGACGTTCAGTTGACGACTGGCCCGTATCACCGCGCCGTAGGTGCAGTAAATGACATCTAATTTGTTCATAGAGTTTATCAAAAATGTACTATGTTTAAAGACCTTAACCGCCCTTAGGGGGTTATTTTAGTCTGACGTGGTCCGGATTACGAGGGAAAGGACACTGGGAAAAAGTATTGAATAAATTGATGCACCTGAATTTGCTCAATGAAATTAAACGTTTATTTTTAATGAAAGAAAAAGAAAAAAAAAACCGCCTAGACGTCGGCCAGACGTCTGGGGAAAAAACCTGGGCCGGCTGCTCCTGGCTTAGTTCGCAATGTGTTGTTCTGTAACAAGGAAAGACAAGGCTGGATTTAAATACCTATTAACGCTTGTCGCGTCGCCCGTCTCGCTCTATCTCGCACGCTCCTGTCTGTGCCGTTCGCACTCAAGAGCGGAGATTATAGACACGTCTCGACGAACTGAGATATGTGTGAGTGGACTGTATATATGAACGTTCTCACAAATCGAGAACCGTTCGATCGCTGTGCGGAAGAAGAGACCTAATTTCTCAATTCTCCGCTTTTTAGCGATGGTTGAATGCCGCAGGAAAGGACAACAGGTGGAGGTCGTAAAGCTCCAAATGCTGTCCAAACCGCAGTTTCTCACCGTTCCCTACGTACAAGACGCGGTGTGGTGTAGCCCTTAATGGCGCACGTAGCGTCTTACGTTTAAAGGAGCATCCACCACGGTGCTCATTATGCGTTGCTCTACGCACAGGGTACGTACTCACTGGCGGTCAAGGAGCGTTGCTCGAGCAGGTTGAGCTAAGAAGTCCGGAATTTCTTAGCCCCGACCGGAGAAACGGTGAGCCCACGTAGGGTATCGGTCAGAGACCACCCTAGGGGTGATATACAAAACCGTGCGGACAATTCAACTTGTCGCACGACCGCGTCAAATGCAGCAGTCCGTACGACAAATTCTTACACGCCCGCGAAACTCAAACGTCACGTGAAGATAATCAGCGTCACACGACCGCGTGAAATGCAGCAGTCCGTGGAGAAATCAGTATTGCGTTGGCCGTAGCCACTGGCCGAAACTGGACTTCCGACGACCGCTGGTTGCAACGAGACGTTGGAAAGTCAGCCTCACGACCGCGTCAAATGCAGCAGTCCGTGATAATGCCAGCCTCGCACGACCGCGTCAAATGCAGCAGTCCGTGGAGTCGTCAGTACTGATCACCACCTCGCGGCGCTATCCCTGCTCTTCAATGTCTATCTCTTCTTAATTTCAATATTCCTCTACCCTCTCTGTTTATGGATCTTCGACGATCGATCCCAAGTAAATGTATTGGGTCGATCACGTGACTGAGAGCAGCCAACACTCGCGTATGGCTTTTCTAACCTGTATCGTTCCGTGTACCGATCTACGCATCAGAGAATCTCTGGAATGTCGCGTACACGAAAAACAATACCGTACGAGGAATTTATGGTTCTCAGTTATAATTCACGTTAAATTGAATATTTTTCTAAACGGTTCTCAAATCCGTCAATTAACGCGATATTTAAACATACTATTTTATACGATTTGTACAAAATGTTACATCACAAATATTTTTTTTTGTAACAGATTTAATTTTACTTTTTTTTATAACAGAGGAAAAAAGGAAAAATTATTTACATTAAATAAAAATTAGCACAAATTATTTCTCGTGGAATTCTTTAAAGTGATCAATACATAATGCTACATGACAAACATGGCATTTAAAGACTGTTTCTCTTCGAATAGACTTAGATAAACACACAACGCATCGCTTTGACCTTTCGTTTCCCTTTGCCGGAGTTGCAGGTATCCGTATAGGAAAATGCCTGCCAGTATATCGCGTTATCGAATTATTGATGGATGCCTTACTTACTTTTATATTTGGTAAATATTGATCAATAATTTCTTCGGCTAATAGTTGTTTATAAACATGAAAAGCTCGATCTTTTTTATGATTTTTAAAAATTACGTAACTGTTTAGTAGTATCATGTCTATGAAGTAAAAAAATATTTTCTTACAGGTTTTTTTTTACATCTTCGCATAGTGTGAAATTTACTTAACATTTAATCGCCAACGTCAAACTCATATACCGATTATAATCTATTACTATTGTTGGTTTTACACATTTTTGTCCTGTATCTCGGTTTGGTTTCCCCGTTTCAGCAAAATCTAAGCCATGCATAGTTGTTAGTAAAACGACATCTTTTTTATCCTTCCATTTTATTGCTGCCATATCTCTTATAGAAAATATTACAGCTTCTCCCTTTTGTAATTGGTGTAATTTTAGTTCCCGAGGCATTTGTTTTCTATTTATTCTAGCTGTTCCACATACGTTTGTTTCCATGTTATATAGGGTGTCCCGTAAATGGTGTATTTTTTCAGAATTATTTGAAATTTTTCAATTTAATTTTGTTAATTTTTTAACGAAGCCTCCATCAACAAATTAGTATTCTTGATTTCCGTCTTATTTTGGCCTCTAAAAACCAAATGCATTCCAGAATCCTGTTGAGTATTGCTATTCTGTTGAAAATGAACCAAGATGCCATATTTGCGGTGACGTGGCAATAATTAAATGCGCATGGTGTAAGAAATCTTTATGTTTCAAACATTTTTTCGACGAGTACCACTACTGTCGAAACTACATAGAATAATTGCTAGACACACTGTATGTATTTATAATTTATAAATCACTCCACCTTTGCTACGACATCATAGGTGTGTAATAAAAACAATTATTCTTTTCATTGTTGTTAAGAAACTTGTTACTGTTATTGTTACTTGTTACTTGTTACTGTATAATTTAGTGCAAGCATACAGTGCTTCATTAAAATCAAAGTTAAAACGGCTACTACCGTAGTGGATGTGCGTGCAAGATGTAAATCATCAAAATCTACAAAATTGTAAGAGGCAATTTTAAAATGTTACATACCAATGGATTTGGAATAAAATGCTCGTCACTTTTTGTCATTATGAAAATTTTAATAAAATGAAAAATTAAGTTAATACATTTTTTTTGTTAGAAACAAATTGGATTTTGTTAAATTTTTTAACACCATGTTATTGTACATAAGAAACTATTAACCTCGCCCGTTAACAATTTTTTCGTATGTCTTTCCGTTTTCGAGATAGCCGTTTCGAGCCAAAACTTCAAGGGGTGTTTTCACCCCTTAAACTCGAATTACCGCAGCTAAAAAAATACGTGCCGATTATTTTTGGCTACTTTATAAGTGTACGATGTTTCATCAAAATCGAAGCCGGACCGTTCGCGAAGGTTCCTTGTCAGTAAAAGTCTTGATTGACCTTCCTTTTTGTGATGTTGCCTCACCGTCACTTGGCCCAGCCTGATTTTCATTCACGTAATGTGTTAGGGGGAGGAAGTTCGAAAATACCTCGCCTAACGGGGATCCGGATCTCGATGGAGGAACTGACGGAAAATAAGTGGTGCAAGTAATTTTAATTTTCGCCTAGCCGAAGGAACGGCTAAACCTTTTATTTTCTTTTCTTTTACAGTTTCTTAGAAATATGCAGGCCGTTCGGTTGCGGTTGCTAGACGTTGTTTGTATGCTTGTGGATTAAACCCTGAAACAGAAAGAGACATGAATAGGCGTTAAATACCTATCGACGTGAGTCACGTTGTGTGTCTTACTCTTTTCCGCACGCTCCTGGTTTGTGCTTGTCGCACTCAGGAGCGGGAATCTGCCGCCGCGATACGTAGCTAAGCTAGGGGACTGTATGTGAGCGTTCCCTTTAAATCGGGAATCGCTCGGTTATTTCTTTCAATTATGGAATTCAATCTCGTTATCTTTCGACTGCAACACTTAATTGTCGCAGGAGAGGGTGCCTAGAGGGAGGTTGTAAGACTCTAACCGTCACCCGGTCCTCGGCCCCTTACAGTGTTCGTATATGTGTGTACGGAACACGGTGTGGTGCAGTCTTTCGACGGCGTATAGGACGACTTACAATTGGGACTGTCACCACGGCGCCTTTTGAGTCGCGTTCTACGCGCAGTGACCGTACAATACTGGCGGTCAGTGAACAACGCTCTGGCATTCGCCGGAAGCTGGGCTTGGAATAACTCGTCCCACGCTCCGACTAGAAGACAGCACGTCCACCCAGGGTATACCCGCCAATAAGGCCCCTATAGGTGGGTGTAAGACCGTTCGATAAATCAAGGGAGGATCGGGTCTTAATCTCAATGCCTCTCGCACGACCGCTGTTCGCAGCAATACGTGGAAAATTCGGGAACTCGATGATACCAATGAGTTTCCCGCAGTCTTTAACCGAGTCGTACTCACGACCGAATCGATTAACTGGTTTAATTCGACGACCGGAATTACACGTAGTTTACTGGGAGCAGTTGGAGGGAGAAGTTTTCCCACGGTCTGAATACGTAGACATTCAATGGTTAAATGAAGCCAGTTATTCCCGCAGGAATTGTAAGGATTTTCACTTCTTTATTATCCTTGTCTATATTTTCAAATCTCTTTTCTGTTTGTCCTGACCAAACATCCAAACACAAAATAGACTTCTTGCCAGTATTAGGCAAAAAGACATATTCAAACCATTAAATAACAATGTCGGATGTCAATTTTCCAGATTTTGTGACAAAGACGAGGATATTATCTGCTTTGTACATTGACTTTTGTATTATCGGTCCAAAGCAGCCGCTTGTTTCTTGCAGACCTATTAATAAGGGGGATTTCAAGGTACCATTGGCAGATATTAAAGGTTGTATTGTATAACTGTGAGTCAAGGACTTCAAAGGTTGAGCAAGACACTCCACTTTCAATGAACCCTTTGAGGCCAATGTACGACCAGCATGTGTTTCCAAATTGAACCCTGACTGATCTGAATTGTAAATGTTTGCTGTCCCTAACAAGCCCTTTTTTTTGTACGTGGGGAAATCCTCATAGAAACTCGCGGGCCCACCCTAAGGGCGGGCCGGCGGGTAGTGCCGGACTCTTACCGGCTAAAACCCCACGGTGACCATTCTCAGGCGCCTGGCGAGGGACCGGGAACTCTTCAGGCTTCTCCTGATGGGAGGCACTCCTCCCACAGGCATTCCCACTCAACCGCAGGCGCCTGGTTACCAGCGCCCGCGGCCCCGTGCCATGGGACTAAGCCGCCGGCCGGGTGACCACGTTGGCCGCAGGACTCATTCTCAGCCAACTGGCCAACCTGCAGCCTTAGGTAAAACCCGCAGCAAATATCCCATGCTCCGTGCCACTCACACACACATTCACCCACGCAAAGCATTCATACCGGTGTTTGGTCCGCGGGAGCTTTCGCTCCGACCTCCGGGATGCCATGCGAGGATGCGGCTACCAGCCTTCTTAGGTTGATGACCTTATCCCCGCATCCCATCCCAGCGGCTGCCCCTATCCGCCACGTAGGGGTTCACCTCCCCTGCCGCCTGGACAACCAAACGGGTGCGTGGACGCAGAACGCATTGTTATCGCCTCAACGCGAACCCCTTGAGACCGTCCGGAATGTGTTAAGGATTTTGATCATTTTCTCTGTTTCGGGCAAATTCGGACAGCTAAAATTGACGTTACATTAAAGTTTAATGTGTCCTAAATTAATATACAAAATATCATCGAAGTATTTTTTTTAAATTTAATTCAAAGTTGATAAATATTTAACATAGAAAATATGGATCAATTGTTAATATTGTAAAAAAATTGTTTAGCAGTTTGGAAGGTACTATAATACTGTACATAACCTGCAAAAATCAAATTAAAAACAAACTTGTTGGGATAGATAGTTAATAATGCAGACTGTTGAGGTGACAAAAGTTTTTGTATTCTCGTGATATCTTACTCGTTGGAGCGCGCGAAAGCAAGTCCCGTTTCGTCGCTTTTTCCTCCATGTCGACCCCACATTCGCACTGGTAAAATTGTTAAACAACCCTGATTGGTTAACCCCACGCGTTGGGCCTTTCCAATCAGTGCCGTTTATTTTCCCCAAATCACCGCCTATTTCTTACGCCCACAGCGTGCTTGTTTTCGAAACGGCGTGGTGATCGAGGGGGACGACGTTGCGCCCTCACTGCAAGATTTCCTTCGGGCCACCCGCGCTGGGCCCACTTGGCGAAACTCCGATGGGAACGCGTCCAGTGTCCTCCAGAAATCTCTAATTTACGACGGTCTTTGTTTGATGTTGAGGGACTTAGAAAAAGGAATTTACTGAATACATTCGCTACGCGAGTCTGGAAAATATCTTCCTCATAAACAGCTTCGATGAACAAGAGTCGTAAATTACGTGGGCCGTTTGCACGAAAGAAAAACTTTCCCTTGTGCGTACGACCGGACGCTACAAACTTTCGGTAAATGGCACATGTTTAAGAAAATGCACCAAAAATTGCAATAAATTTCTGATATCATGTTCAACAACAAATTGGTAAATTCAGTAAAAGTTATGCATAGGGAGCGGGACGAGTAGTTACGGTATTAAATTTCCTAAAAGCTGACAGACCACCATTTAATGTCCTTGTAGCTAATACCGGGAGGTCCCTCTTACTAATAATGCCCGTTGCGAGAAAACTTCGCGAGGAATCAGGACCCCAGACTCCACGCCAAGGCAGGGTCGCAGCGTGGACTATTATATTAGTCAACCGAGTCGATTCTTTAATCAAACGGTTTAGATGTTCGTTGTCCGCGTAGTAGCTAACCTTTCTCCTATGGGCCTCCGAAAGAAAGGGCAGATCACTAATAATTTGTGCATCCACAACTAGAATTGTACAACCCAAGTTAGTTACTATGTCGGGCTTCCTGATCCCTACCGAGATTCCGTGGTAACTCCGAAACCCGAACGGGAAAGGTTCCTCACCAGATAGGAGACAATGGCGTTGTGTCTCTTGATTCTGTCCAGATGGGTCCTATGGCATCCCTGTAGAATATGGTTCGTTGTCTCCACTCTAGGACAGCCAGCGCGACACCGTTTGTCGAACTCACGACCTCTAGAGGTCCTGGATCGCAAGGGAAGCGCATTGATGCGCAGACGACAGCAGTTAATAAAGTCGCGACCCGACAGGGAACGATTAGCCGAGGCAATCCATTGGTGCTGCGCAGGGGTTTCCGATGAGTGCAGGAAAGCGGCCCCATCCATCGAACTGTGTAGTTTCGTCGCCCAAAAAGGCTTAATTTCCAACATAGTATTGACTAGGACATCGCTCGGCTTCAGACGTCGTTGATATAACAGGCCCTCGTGATACCAGAAGGAGCCAGGCGCAAGGCTCGGGGCCCACCCCGGTTGGAGAGGATGGTCGCTTCTTTAGGTCGGATCCTATCCAACCTGGGGGGCATGGCATGGGAGATATCTGTGCCGGATAGGGAAGGAGCCGACGGCGCGCGTTGCAGCTATTGTAACGCTGAGCAGGACACGGCTGAACATACCCTCGAGGTATGCCCTATGTGGGTGGGGAAGCGCTGTGTCCTGGTCGGCGTCATCGGGCGGGATGTCTCGCTGCCGGGCGTGGTGTGCGCCATGCTCGGCAGCGAGGGAAAGTGGAGGGCCGTGGCCTCTTTTTGCGAGAGCGTAATGCTGCAGAAGGAGGCCGCGGACAGGGAGTGCGAACTTCAGCTGTCACTGCACCCGCTTCTTACCCCGAAAACGCTTCACAGCACGGTCACTAGCACTTTTCACTTTTACATTATTGGGGTAAGAAGCGGGGGTGCAGTGACTGGGCCGTCCCATCAGCTGATTTTTATTGGAGTCAGCGCACCAGATCAACTTACAAGTAAATGGGTAAGTCGAATTTCAATTATTTTTCTATTAACCCTTTGCATTCGAGGAATGTTTCGGTACGCACAAATCCACTCTGCTTTCCCAGTACAGTTTTTAATAACAAATGGTTACAAATGGTTCCTACAGTATTTATTTTAATTTTCTGAAAATAATTCTTATTTTAATTTTAAAACACTCTGACGAGAAGCGACACTCGGGTGCGAAGGATTAATTTCCTAAAAATTCCGAGAGCATCTTCCCACATTTTATTCCTTCTTCCTTGGAAACAGCGAATACAAATAATTAATAAATTCGATTTAGCTGGCTGATTTATCCAATCCACAGAGGTAACAGTTACAGTGGTAGTGTTTTTAATTATTTTTATTCGTTCCTGGACGTATCTTCGATGCACATCTTGCTACCTACCCGACGCGGTGGCTCTCTTAGTCCGGACGGCCCTGATCGCGCGGAAGGCGCGCGCCGTGATTCGACAGTGTTTTTCGTTAATAATTCAAAAACGAAGCCCCATCCGACATTTTTGCAAAGGAAATTGTTGTTCAGGATCGTCTCAGCTATCCCACATTTCCGGTTCTTACACCATTTACGGAACACCCTGTATACGCCCGTCGGAGCGAAAGGGTTAAACACTGCTCTGTTCACCTCTCCTCGGCGACTGCAATTGCCTATTCAGGCGATAATGACGGAAATTATGGAGCTGGGCGCTGACAAAACTGAATCTCTTGATAACATCGGCAGAGCAAAGTTATCATAATCGCCAAAGAAGTCTTCCACGTGCGTGTTCCTGCTTTCTGGCTACCTCACTGAATTCCAAGCAGCTCCGGCCTGATATTTGACAATGCGTAAGCCGGTGCGGACAGCGATTTGGGCGATAGACATTAGCACCTCCATTATGGCGGTGGTCATGTCATTGCTGCCCCCATGCAATTCCAAGGTAAATTACCGTCCTGTACTTTTGTGAACATTAGATAGACTTGCTTCATAAATATTATAGCGTTTCAAGGCAGATGTCGGTACCATCAGACGGGTAGCTACTAATATCCGATTCTTGATCAGCCACCCCACACCAAAGCCTGTTCCGATTCCGAAAATCAAGTCCCAAGCTCTATCACTAATAATTTTTTTTTTTTTTTTTTTTTTTTTTTTTTTTTTTTTTTTTTTTTTTTTTTTACGTGGGGAAATCCTCATGGATACTCCCATCCCCTACTTAAAGGCCTCGGGGTAGTGCTGGGCTCTTTCCGGCTAAAACCCTACGGTGACCGTCCTCCGGCACTGCGGCGGGGGACTGGGAACTCTAGTGAGACATCACAGAGTCCCCCGCAGCGCCTTGACTGTCGAGGCTCATCCCGAGGCGAACGACAACGTATCCCTCCCCCCCTGATTTGCCAGGTCATCCGACGCCCGCGACCCTGGGGCTGCCTTCGGTGTTCGGGCCCCTCGTACCGAGCACCTGCAGCGCCCGGTGGCGGCCCATCAATTCCCCGACCACCGACGTGGTGGCCTAAGGAGTGGGCTGACAAAGTCGCCCCGCATCTGGTGGTCCACTCGGACTTCAAGGCCGCTAGAGGGGGCCAGGAGACGGTGGTCGCCTCGCCCTGGCCCCCCACCGAGCCCTCCCACTATGGCATGACTACCTCACAGAAAGAGGCCACCACTTGCCATGTCCTCTCGCTGGCCACCATCTTGCCAACTACACTGGCCAGCGTGAGGTTCCTCCCGATTCGACACAGGTACTCACCAAAGCAACCATGCCCGGTGAGCACCTGTATCATCCTGTAGGACAGCCTAACCACCACCAGCTTGTTCTGCCACTTTTGCCAATGTGGCAGGACGGTACCAACGGACCATTGTGTGGCTCCATCAATTTGAAAGAGTTGGTGGAACCACATGAACAAAACGGTCCTCGTTGCTTCGACCGCTTGCCTCCTCTCCTCTGGCGGCCTCCCAGCCTCCTGGAGCTCCCTGAAATGCCGAAAAACCAATTGGTTTCTCCGGGCTAAGAGCTCCAGGAGCGGGAGACAAGCCATGGTAGTCTTCGCTTCGTGGGAGGTGGTGCGGTGCGATGCCCTCTAACAACCCGGATGGCCAGCCGACGGTTGACGCGGCTGGCATCTAGTTGCGGGGTCCCGTAGAGGGCAATTGTACGCACCACCTCCACATAGAAGCGGCGGACTCCAACATCGAGCCCCTCGATATTCGGAAGAGGGCGACATAACGCGGCAGCCGCCTTCTCCACGTGGGGGATCAAGCGGTCGAAATGCTCGACGAAGCGCCACCGGCTGTCGAGGATCAGGCCCAGGTATTTCATATGGGCCTTTACCTCAACGTAGGCTGTCCCAACACGGATCCGCAGGCCGGCCGGCGGCACCCTACGGGGGCAGAATAGCCGTGGGTTTCCCGTGTGTTTCCTGGCAGAATGCCCTACACACACGGCCCCCACGGGCGCGGGATTGGGATACGCTCAATCAGCGCGTCCCCGTCTGGATGAGGACTATCAGTACGCCGCCGGGATGTTGGTCCCAACGACAAATCACTGGTGGGGCCGAGCGCTTTTCCTCGCTCTACCGACATAGCAGGTCGGTGCCCGAGCTGTATCCGCAGCTCCCCCGTCGAAGGCCAAGAATGGGCCCTCTAGCCAGCATGTAGCTGTCAACCACTGCCCCGCGATGGTCCTTCCCACGACCGGGCCCGAGGCACTCTTCGGTGGGTCCCCGGTCCCTGCGGTACCAGTTTAGATCACTGGTCGGATCTGCGTGGCATGCCACTACCAATTGGTGACCCTACAACCACCGGCATCGGTTGGCCCGCGCTTCCGGTACGTGGAGACGCTACCCTCTAAAGGGTCCTACAGGAATCAACTAGGGTCTTTGGACACACAATCACACATTCCTTCTCATTCGCACTCTCCTAGCAAACACATCCATCGCAAACTTACAGAATCTTTCGTACCTTTCCTTGCGCTCCAACACACCACTCACATCCACATATCCATCCTCTCTCCTGACCGACACACCACACTCAACCAGGCACCTCACGTCATCATAGAAGGGACATTCAACCAACACATGCTTCCAATCCTCACACTCAGCACCACACAAACATTCCTTACTCACACTCAACCCGCGGTCATACAAAAATGCATTCATACTACCGTGCCCAGTCAACAAATAACACGCGTACAGTCCCCGCTCAAAATTCACATTCATCCCCGAAAACCTAACACTCTGTATAAATTCATACGTCACTCTTCCATTCCGACTCTCGTCCCATCTTCTCTGCCAGTGCTCATATGCTCTAACATTCATAAACTTCTTACACTCATCCAGCGACATACCATCCACTTCAGCATCATCCACAAAATCTTTCACACTCAACCTCACACCCTTAGCTATCTTAAATGAAGCACTCCTTATCCTGCATTCAAGGTCCCATGGCAATGCCCCCATGAGCACTTGCATGGCCTCAGTCGATACTGTTCTACACACATTCAAACACGCATACATAACCAACCGCTGACATCTATTCATCAAATCCCTTGCATACTGAAATTCCGTCACATCGCACCATACACTGGCACCATACATAACACACGACATAAACAAACCCTTATAGATCACTCGCATAGCCCGCTTTTTCATACCCCATTCACGCCTAAGCACACGCCTCATTTGCCCCTTTTTTTTTTTTTTTTTTGGTACGTGGGGAAATCCTCATGGACACCCGCGGGCCCACCCAAAGGGCGGGCCGGCGGGTAGTGTCGGACTCTTACCGACTAAAACCCCATGGTGACCATCCTCAGACGCCTGGCGAGGGACCGGAAACTCTAGTGAGACATCACAGAGTCCCCCGCCGCGTCGTGCCTTTTCAGGCCCCTCCCGGTGGGAGGCACTCCTCCCACCGCACTCCCACTCAACCGCAAGTGCCTGGTCACCAGCGCCCACGGCCCCGTGACATAGGACTAAGCCGCCGACTGGGTGGCCACGTCGGCCGCTGGACTCATCCGCAGCCAACGGGCCAACCTGCAGCCTTAGGTAACACCCGCGGCAAATATCCCATGCCCCGGGCCACTCACACACACATTCACCCACGCAAAGCATTCATACCGGTGTTTGGTCCGTGGGAGCTTTCACTTCAACCTCCGGGATGCCATGCGAGGATGTGGTCATCAGCTTCCTCTGGTTGGTGACCCCATCCCCGCATCCCATCCCAGCGGCTACCCCTATCCGCCACCTGGGGACGCGCCACGTAGGGGTTCACCTCCCCTGCCGCCTGGACAAACAAACGAGTGCGTGGCGCCTCATTTGCCCTGCCACATTCGTAACTTTCACTCTCAGATACTCTAAATGCACTTTAAAGTGCATTCTTTCACTCATCCACACATCCAAATACTTAACACTCTCCATACACGCAATCAACCTACCATTCAAACGCACATCCGGACGTCTCGTATCAGCCAAACTCCCTTTCAGCAACATCAAAACAGTCTTACTCTCAGACACACCCACACCAACACGCTGTCCCCATTCACTCACAATCCTCATCCACTCCGTTCCCTTCCTCTACAGCTCCACTCGATTCCGCCCTTCCGCCAACAACACCAAGTTATCCACATACGCCACACACTCGCATCCAGCCTCGGTCAGCGGCCACAGGAGTTCATCCATCATGAGGTTCCATATAAATGGACCACAGATAGAACCCTGCGAACAGCCCCGCCGCACCTCCTTCCACACTACATCATTTGCACCCACCATACACACCATTCTCTCCGTAAAATAATTCTCCCATAACCCTATCTCCTCGCATCCCACATCCCTTAACTACGCAATCACCCTCCCCCATTCAAGATTATCAAACGCACCCTTGAAATACACAAACACCCCAAGCACATACTTCTTCTCACTATTCTTCACATACTCCTTCATACACAACCAAGCACTCTCCGTCGACCTGCCCCTCACAAACCCATGCTGCGCCGGGCTCATCCTGTCACCCACCTTCCGCTCAAGCCTCCTCACCATCATCTTCTCTAACACTTTCCCAAGCACCGACAGCAGGCATATCGGCCTGTGGGACCCAGGATCCGACCGCACTTTCTCCGGCGATTTCAGCAACATAATCATTCGGGCTTTCTTCCATTCAGTCGGAAAGTACCCCTCAGCCAAACACGAGTCATACAATTTCTTCAACCACTCCGGAATCGCCCTCCACACAACACGCAACATTTCTGCACTGATCCCATCCAACCCCGGCGCCTTACGCAACTTCAACGCTGTCACAGATTCATCCACCTCATTCCATTCAAAACCCACACCACCTAAGTTCCCATACACCCTCCATCCTTCATACACACCTATGTTGGCAGCAGGGAAAAACCTGTCCATCAACATATCCACACTCTCCCTCCATGTACTCGCCACCACATCATCCACCTTCATCGCACTCAACCTATCCCTCGCATACTTCCCACGACAAATCTTATACACTGGCCCCCGCGGATCGAGATTAGAAGACTCACTCACAAACTCTCTCCAATTCCCTTCTTTCGCTCTCCACATCTCACCCTTATATTCAGCCAACAACCTTCTATACTCCATCCTCCTTGCATCAACATCCACACCCCGTCTCCTAGCCTTCTGAAACCTACGTCTGCCCTTCCTCACCTCCCTCTTCAGCCTCTCCAACGCCTCCGTCCAACAGTCAATCTTCCTCATATCCACGCGCTTAACCTCCCTAAACCTTCTCTTGTTCGCCTCACGTATCCACGACACCATAACCTCCAACATCCTATCAACACCCATCCCATCCATGTCCCCTCCATACGACCGCAAACTCTCCCTCAAATCATCCATATACCCTTCCCAGTCAGCATTCCTAGTGGACTATCTGGTCCCCACACCTACCTCATCCCTCCCCACCTGGTCACTCATCACAATCAAAATCACATTGTGATCACTCACTCCCCAATCATGCTTGATACTCCATTCAAAGCTATACCCCATACATACATCATTCACGATCGTCACATCTATATCACTCTCACCCCTCATACCTGAAAACGTATAATACTCACTCGGCTCATTCAACGCAGACATCCCATTCGCCAAGATCCATTCCTCTAGCACCCCTCCACGCATCTCATTCACCCTCGAACGGCCACCGCCCTTGCTAAACCACAAGGGCGAAACGGCATTCGCATCCATTCCAAACAACACACACCTGCCTCTCGTAAAATTCCGCACCCCATCCATATAAGCCAAATATGGCTCGATATCCTGCCCATACCGGCAGTACATTGACACAACATACATCTCCACAAAATCCCCTTTCAACCAGACACAGACACCCCACTCATTCGTACACTCTCTCACACACATAACCTCCAGCCGCGCATCATTCACAACCACAGCAGCTCCAAGCAATCCACCCTCACACACATACACATCCATACCAAGCGTCAAACCTGTCACTCTTCTATCCAGGAAATATGGTTCCCGCAATAGTGAAACACTCACACCATGGTCACTTACAACCTTACCCACATCACACATTACCGCATACACTCTCTGACAATTACAATGCACTATATTAAGTCCCGTATTAGCCATTGCTAATTCTCTGTTTCTCTCTACCTAACATTCTCAAATACTCTGGGCACTCCTCAGACACAACCGCGTGGTTACAATTGCGACACACCACATCACTCTTACAATTACCTCTCAAATGCCCAGTCTCACCACACCGCTGACACAATCTCTCAGTCACAGTACACTCACGCATCATGTGCCCAAACGCATAACATTTATGACACCTCAGTACACTCAAGAACTCTCTCACATTACACGCATGCCATTTCACGTACACACGTTCTTCCTTACACAGTATATCCCTCACTTTTCCACTCACTTCCATAATTACGTTACCAACACTCACATTCTTCCTATTCGCCCTATTCAATATCCTCACCCGCTCCCTAAATTCACTCTCACTAACTGTTAAAAAGCTGATGCTTTTAACGACGAAGCCGGATAGAGGGATCGGATTTTTATTGTGGGAAATTAATGGGACGCGTAAGATTTTCTTTTTTTTCAAAAAATGTTTATTATAATTGTAAAAACCAATAAAATAAGCAGTGACAGAAAATCAAATTCGTTCCTACAGATAATGGTAATTCCAGGCCGCTCGCCGAACTCGCCGGGTTGAGGTAGGCCAAGGTTCCTATAATCAGAAAAACACGGCTATGTGTTAGACACACGTAAACACGTTATACGTATCTAATTCGCGTTTGTGTCCTCACGCTCCTGGCTTCGGGATTCGAATGTATAGGAGCGAAGAATTTTGCTCTTTCGTAATATACGAATTCGCTAGTGGACTGTATTTTTATTTCCGGCTTTTGATAAAGAATCAATTCCTTATCTACGCCGTTTGTAGTCAATTACCTTGTGGACGGGATTGCAAGTGGAGGTTGTAAGGCTCCAGATGTACTTTTCCCGTGAGTCTGTCCACTGAGTCTATGCGTCGAAACGCAGTGCAGTGCAACAGCCCACCCGTCGAACTGTGGCTGCTCTTGGGTGCTTCAACAGACGACTTATTGGTCAGGGGTTGCACTACGGAGCCCGACTGCACGTGGTTCACTGCACGTTGCACATCTATTTGTTACACTTAGCAGTATTTGAACCACGTGGAGGCCTGACCCACGACTCCGTTACTCCTCCGCACAGGTGCTCCTCTAAACGTTACACCGGCGGGATCTCTAGGAGTAAGGACTCGCAGACCGGAAAAGTCAGGCGTCCTTTGTGGACGTCGACCCGACTACAATGGACCCACCTGGATGGTTCACCACGTAGGTGCCTCCCTTTGGTGTCTCCTCAGCCTGGCGGTAATCACAAGAAAATTGAAACGTAATTTTGCCAACTTTCTTATGTCTCGACCGTTTATACGATCGAGACGACCGCTCAATTCTGCACGGAGGGATCGAACACCTTACTGGTGTATATTCTCGATCACTCCACAGGATATCGAACACCTTACTGGTGTATTTTCTCGATCTCCTGTCGCAAGACTGATTTCGTGGAATCTCGATTTGGGAAATCCCATACAAGATTGCGGGGCGTACTTGACCGAATCTAAACCGATCCGTTTGTCAAGGAAAAGAAGGATTATTTCCACGCTTTTCTCGAGTTTTATCGAATTCTCAGCTGTGCGAGGTCAATCGGTGGACCCGCATCAGACTGAACATCTACTCTTTACACTCTTCAAATACAGGCAGAATCGTTCTGAATATTAAACAATTAGAACTTTCCTTTTGTAAATCTTTCCGTTCGAGTGTAATCGGAAGCCGATCCGCTCTAGTTGGAAGTCTACGTAGGACTGCGCGGATTGACAGCCGAAGACGCGGCCGCGTTACTCTAATTAGTCGTTACGCGGCGCTGTCTAAATTTCGGCAGTCTTTCTCCGTCTGATTCTTAGCGCACTACTCTCTCACGGTACTGACGTCATCAACACCGTTAGTACACTCGAATCGAAGGTAATGAGCCGTTACCGATGCCAGAAAAACTAGTAATAACCGCGTTTTTCTATCGCTGCTCGTTGTACAAATTCTCTTAGAGATAATCTCTCGATTATTGTACGCTAACAGGATTAACGGTAATCGCGGCCGAGGACAATCGCTCGGCATTATGCAAATCTTTAAACACTAACACTACCTTTTACATTCTTCCCGTACATCTCATTCATAAACTCCTGACTCGCCATCTCATTCGGCACATCATACACAACCACCTTAGGACCGATCTTCCTAGGTAACTCCACTTTCAACCCAATTTCATCAAACTTCTTATATTCACGCACCGACTTCAAATCACTCTCACTTGCCGTCTCAATCGCTATACCACCCGCCCTAATGTTCCTCACAGCTTTCACACGCGCATTCAACACACCACTTACCTCACGCATCACCTTCTCCTTCACTTTTTTTTTTTTTTTTTTTTTTTTTTTTTTTTTGTCGTGGGGAAAATCTTCGAAAGACTCCCTCCCACCTCTTTGGGGAGAGGCGGGAGGGTTGTGTGGGATTCCCCGCGCCCGTAGAATGACGGGCGCGGGACCTACCCACTAAAAACCCCACGGTGACCCTTCCGCACGATTTGGGAGGATACCGGGAATCGCTCGAAGCATTCTTCCGGTATCCTCCCCGTGCCCGCGCTTTGCGCCCATCTCCGGGGCGGACAAACGGTCCCCCCGGTAGACACACTGTCTCATAGCGGCAGGACGGGGCCACTCCATCCCGCCGCCATCCGTCCCGGGGCCGCATTTAGTGGCGGGCTGCGAGCCCCAACTCGCAACCGCCTGCGACCCCGTTTCTACCCCTCGGCGGCCGAGAGCTGATGGCTGCTCCAGGCCACCGAGGGTGTCTCCCCGTGGGCCGGACCCACCCGGTCCGACCCATCGCCGCCTGGCGGGAGGAGGCTCCCCTCAGGGCCCCCCTCCCAGCCAGGGTCATCCGCCGCGCAAAGGCCGCCGCCCGCGACGCCTGGCGCCCGGGCGACGCCCTCGTGCTACCATACGAGCGCGAGCCTCAGCGCGCCGCTGAAGCTCGCGGCCTCCTTCTGCAGCATTACGGTCTCGCAGAAGGAGGCCACGGCCCTCCACTTCCTCTCGCTGCCGAGCATGGCGCGCACCACACCCGGTAGCGAGACATCCCGCCCTATGACGCCGACCAGGACACGGCGCTCCCCCTCCCAAGCTGGGCATACCTGGAGGGTATGATCAGCCGTGTCCTGCTCGGCGTCACAATGGCAGCAACGCGCCGTCGGCTCCTTCCCTATCCGGCACAGGTATCTTCCGAAGCTACCATGCCCGGAAAATACCTGTGCCATCCGGTAAGTAAGGCTTCCATGGCCTCTGTCCAGCCACTCACACAGGAGTGGCCGAACAGCCCCCGACTGTCCGGTGCCCCGCAGTTGGCAGGGCCAACCGCTCCTGCCACGCGAGCACCACGAACTGCCGGGCCTGGCGCTTCAAATCGCCCCAAGCAGGTTCCTGCTCTCCCGGGACCGCCCCCACTCCCGCGCGACGGTCGACACGATGACGATGCATCATCGCGTGCGACCGCGCGAGGAGATCCATGGGCGGCATCCCCGCAAGAACCGTCGCCGCCTCATGCGACACGGTCCGGTAGCCACGGACGACCCTCAGCGCCATCCGCCTCTGCACCCGACGCAGCATCGTCATGCTGCGCCGGGAGGCCGCCAGGTCGTCCGCCCAGACGGGGGCCCCGTATAGGGCCACCGATTGAACCATTGCCACATAGAGGCGGCGAACTCGTCCCGCCGGGCCCCCCAGGTTGGGGAGGATCCGGCCTAAAGCCGAGACCATCCTCTCCAACCGGGGAACCAGGCAGCAGAAATGCTCCTCGAAGCGCCAGTGGCTATCGAGGATCAGCCCCAGATACCTCATCCGGGGCTTCACCTCGATATCAGCCCCACCCACCCGGATCAGAGGGGGTGGCGGATCCTGCCGAGGTGAATGGAACGCTATCACCTCGGTCTTATGGACCGCCACCGTCATCCCCATCCTCCTGATCCGGTCGACGACGCGTTGCGTCCCCTCCTCGGCGAGGCGTTTGGCCCTCCCCCACTGAGCCCCGATGGCCAGCACCAGTGTGTCATCTGTGTAACACACGGCACTGACGCCTTAGGGGAGGTCGGCCCGCAACACCGCGTCGTACGCGATGTTCCGCAGGAGTGGCCCGAGGACCGACCCCTGCGGAACCCCGCAGTAGACCTTCCTCCGCATATCACCATCCCGGCCCGGATACTCGATCCACCTGCCGCGGAGATAATCCCCGACGACTGCCCTGAGACATGTAGTGTGTAGCCGTTATTCTGTCCAAGCGCGTTGCCACTTGGGGACTTTGCTGTACCTCAGACCGAAGGTCTATACCAGCAACTACATTTTGCCTGATGTTCGGGCATCTACTTTTCACGCGTCGTTATGCGTTTGGAGGCTAACGACGTCGAAACCTGCTGCCACCTCGAGTCCAACCCAATCCAGGAACGCTTGCCGAAGCAAGCGGGGCTTGTATCCCGGCCCGAGGAGGTCATTGCCGAAGCACATGACCTAGCATCCGTTCGAGTACATTTCCAAGCATGGTTCTTAAAGAGAATCCGCAGACTTCTCTCGTTCTGTTACGTAGCGTAGTGCGTTCAATGGCGATTTTGGTTTCGCCCTGCTTTCGTAAGTAGTACCGAGCGCGTATATGTCCGGAACTCCCTGTATAGGTCTTGTGTTACAAGATCGGCTTCGGTCACCGGCCACGGATGACCAGTTTCTTCAGCCGCTTGTCTCAGGAGTTCTCGCGCGTCTCGGTACCTCCGGCACTCGAATAGGACGTGGTTTGGTGTTTCCACTTGGCCACAGTCGCAATTCTCGTGCGGTACTAAAGCAAATTCCTTGAGCTTGGCTCGGAAATCTCCGTGCCCGCTTAGGAATTGTACCACGTAGTGATCCAAGATCACCCAGCTTGCATTCAGACGGTCAGATACATCAGAGAAGTAGCGGTAGGTGACCCTACCTTTCTCCGATGACGACCATCTCGTTTGCCACATATTGAGAAGTTCCGCTCGCACCAAGGCTTTCGCCTGAGCAGCGGTTACTTCTCCAGCCGCCAAATCGGCTCGACTTATTCGACAATTTCCGACTTCGATATTGATTTGTCTTCTAATCTGGTATGCACACGCGCGCTCCACTAACACCAAGTCTATCGGCATCGTCCCGGCGATCACAGTGATCGCGTCGGTAGATACCGTGCGATAGGCCTTGGTGACGGCGAGCAAAACATGTCTCTGCGCCCTGGCAAGTTTAGTTCTTGTCACAGAGGTGAGCATGTCTACCCATCCGGCGGCGGCGTATGTCGTGATCGGGACGAAGAGACCTTTGTACAAAGTACGCATGGTTCTGTGTCCCAATCCCCAGTTTGATCGAGCAAGTCTTGCTAGCGTATAAAACGTTCGCATGACTTTGGCATTCAAGTATTCGACGTGGGATCTTACTCCCATTCGCGCATCGATGTGAACACCCAAGTACCTTATGGTTTGCTTGAGTGCCACACTTCTTCCGTTTATCTTTATCACAGGAGGTCGTTCTCTATCCAGATTTCCTTTCAAGAGAATCATCTCGGTCTTAGTCGCAGATAGTGTAAGTTTCTGCGTGGCGCACCACTCAGAAATTGTATCCGCGACTCTTTGCCCTCTTTGCTGCAACTGATTCCTCGAGTTTCCGTAGAATACCACGAGTAAGTCGTCAGCGTAGGCTATTGGCTCGCAAGCCAGGTGTTCGTTTGATAGGAGCTGTAGAACTTCGTCAAAGACTAGGTTCCAACAGCTCGGACCGAGTATCGACCCCTGTGGGCAGCCCTTGGTGACTTGCTTACGCACATTACCGTGTTTGGAAACTATTGTAACCGTACGGTCAGCGAAGTAGTCGACCATGAGTCGATAAAGATTTCGGGGACATCCCCGGCGTTTCAGCTTCTGAAGTATGCTTGGCCACCAAACATTATCAAAAGCTCCGGCGATGTCGAAGGAGAGACCCATCACATATCGTTCCTCTCGCTGGGATATCAATTCCCTGAGCTTCACCACGGCGTCTTCCGTGGATCGTCCAGGCCTGAATCCATATTGCCGATCGGAACTATGTTCTGGGTTTAGGAATATATTACTCATTTGATTAAGCATTAGTCGTTCTAACACTTTGCCTAAGATGGAGAGTAGGCATATCGGTCTATACGACTTGACATCCGTTGGTGGTTTATCGGGCCCTTTCAAGATTGCTCTGATCGAGCCGATTTTCCACCTAACGGGGAAGACCCCGTGCGCTAGACACCCGTTGTAGAGTCGAAGTAGAGCACTATGGATGGATCCATAAGCACATTTAACTACCTCGGCCTCTACACGGTCCAGCCCAGGGCATTTGCCTCGCTTTAAGCGCGATACTGCAGCTCCGAGCTCATTCCTCGTGAAGACTGGACAGTCTTCAGTCGGCGGATCGGTTGCAGCATCAGCTCTGGTGTTTGCTTGCTCCGGCGTTTCATCCGTGGACGAGTCGTCCGGGATTAGCGCCTGTAGGAGCTGCGAGGCAGTCGATTCCCAGTCAGTCGTATATCCTTCCGGCGTTCGAATGTTAGAGACCGCAGTCTCAACGCAGAGTTTCTTTTGGGCGATCTTGTAAACAAGTCCCCATGGCTCTTTATTCCCCTGCTCCGTCACAAAGTTCTGCCAGCTTTGTGCTTTCGCAGCGCGCACTGCGGCTGTGTAGGCGAGTCTAGATGTTCGATACTCAGCCTGCTTTGCCGCTCTCTCCTCCGAGTTCCTCTCGCGCTGAAAGGCTCGTCTAAGTCGATAGACTCGCGCTTTCATTCTCGTCAAATTTTCCGTCCACCATGGGACGGACTTCTAATGCCACTTCTTGGGGCGCATTGAGGCATTGCACGCATCGATGACCGATTTCTCGACCTCTTGTGCTAGGTGTTCGACTTCCCTGCGGCAACCAGTGCCGAGGGGTAATTGCCTCGCGCCTTCAAGAAGAACTTGATCAAATCGCTCCCAGTTCGCATGCAACGTGCGGAATCGAGGCTGTGGGCTTCGATTCTCATTCACGTCCGTGAACTGTAAGACAAAATCAATGAGTCGGTGGTCACTGGAGGTCCAATCCTCGTGAACCGTCCAGTTTCGCACAATTGTCGCCATGTCTGGAGTCGATAATGTGACATCGATCCATGACTCACCGGCTGGGCTGGAGTATGTAGGAATACTCCCAGCCTCGTTCAAAATCGTCAAGTCGTGTAATGCGATAAACTCTTCGAGCTTTTCGCCTCGCGTGTCCGGTCGAACGCTTTCTCCCCCCCAAAGGTGGGATTTGGCATTGACGTCCGCGGCTATCACGACTCGACAGTGTTGGAGAGCATCGAGTGTCCTCTCCAAGCGTGCCAGACTTGGTTCAATGTCTTCCGAGCATTGAAAGTACTGGCTAACGAGGTAGAAACTACCGAAGGGTCCGCTAATGCAAACGCAGGAGGTGTGAGTATCACACAGCTGTGTGATTTTTACCACCGAGATGTCCGGGTTTCTGACCACTATTGCGGCCATAGCCCTTTCATTCTCGGCGATCACCTTCCTACCTGTCCCTGAAATTGGTAAGGTTCCTGCATGAGCAACACGTCGATCTCCTTTGTGTGCATTAGCTCGCTCACCTCACCATGAACAATTAGCGCACGCCGCATATTATGCTGCGCGATGCGCAATTGCCTTAGAGGATTCTCCGGGTCGTTTCTATCCATAATTCGTACGAGATACTGCTAGGTCTAAAGCTGCCTTATAGGCAGGGCAGTTTTTGTCTCGCGACTTATGGTTGTGCTGATTACCTCTTGATTTACAGTTTGAGCAAGTTGGGGACTTACTCTTCGCCGTACAAGAGGCAATGGTATGCCCTTCTTCGGAGCAGTGACCGCAAACCTCGTTTTTTGCTTTGCAATGTTTGGCCATGTGGCCAAACATTTGACACTTAAAGCAGCGTGTCACCGAAACGTAGTCCTGCACTCTGCATGACGACCACCCCAGGTACACTCTGCCCGAGCTCTTCAGCCGCTGGCGAACCTGCGGACTGACTTCCATGACCCAGTTGGCAGTGTCCTTTTCCTTCGGGCCGGTTGCAAACCGGACCTTCAGGCTGGACGACACATCCCCCTGGGTCATATCGCTGAGGTTTTGCTTCCAGATACTGGAAGAAACCTCCTCTTTCCTCATCGCCTTAGGAACGTCGTACACTGTAAGTGTAGGGTTCCTCAAGGTCGGTAGAGTAGCTGAAAGCCCTACTTCTTTCAGCTTCGCGCAGTTGACGAAGGCCTTTAGATCCTCCTTGCGCTCGGTTTCGACGGCTATGCCACCGGAGTGGATGCGTCGGACAGACCTCACGCGGATCTTGGCCTTCGCCGGCTTGACCAGGGACAGAACAGTTTGTTTGGTAACGTCGCTGTTCTGTCCTTTCCCTTTCGGCGGGAAAATACGCACCACGTGTCGTGGTGGTTTAACCGCTTCCGGGGAAACTCGATTGGCGTCAACCTTTACCGCTTGCGCGTAGGTTGTTGCCGCACGAACTGGTGCGGGTTTCACAGTCGGACGGGAACCCGTCGTCTGCGAAACCGTAGGGGCAACCCTCTCTGCGATCCTCTGGGAGGCTCTCACCTCTTGCCGGATCGCCGCGAGCTGTCCTTTTAGGAAAGAGTTCTGCACGAGAACCTCCTGGACTAGCTCGTAGAGAGCTGCCGCGTTGCCTACGATCAAGGCTCCGGTCTCCTTGCTGAGCCTGGATTCTTTTCCAAGACAGCTGGTCCGGATACCCTTGAACAATTTCGAGGCCTCTCCACTGATTTTGTCGAGAGGCCTGTTCGATGGACCAGGTGTCGCCTCCGCCGACACCTTTCCTGGCAACTCCTCGCCGCTTTTTCGGGCTTTTTCTGCCCTTTGCGGCTTCTCCTTTTTCACGACGGTTACCCAACCGTCGCTATCAATTTGGCCCAATCCTCCGTCCGAAGACGTGGCGTTGCCTTCAGAAGTCGCCTTCGGCTTTTTGGCCTCCGGCTTCTTCGGTGGATTTGTGCGGGGTGGTGTCCCCGGTCCGTCCTTCTTGACATCCTTTTTATCCATAGGAGATGTCGTACCTGCCGGCTTAGGTGGTGAAGCCGTCTTTCGCGTCGAGGGTCTGGTGCAGGGGGGCGTTTTCGCGCCCTTACCCGCTTCAACCGCCTTCGCTTTCTCTTTCCTCTGGAGTGGTGAGACCACCCCAGCTTTCTTGCTCACCGTTGTTGTCCTACCGGGAGCAACAACAACGGTCTCCTTTTCTCCCTTTTCCCCCTTACGGGGTACTAAGGCGTCTATTTTGGTTATTTTGATTTTTGGATCCATACTTGTGTATATTCCTTTTCGTCCCGGCGTGTGTTCCGGCCTCCATGGACCCTCAATTGGAACCCGGCTCCGCCTGGGTTAAGACTTGCACCCGGGATATAGTCCGCGAACAAAGGCCGACCGGGCTTTCCCCGGACTCCTAGGTTCACTTCCTCGCCCAATAGAACCCACGAATGGTGTTCCGAGCCGATTGACTAGGCACAGGGCTGCTTTTCTCGCCTAGCCGCTTGTCTAGACGAAGCAGAGGCCAAAGGTACGTGTTGGGCAGCTACACTCCCGCAGGAGAGAGGGCCCTCAGATCCCAGGATCCTCCTTTCCGCCGACACAGGTCGCCACGCACGGCAAACACGTGGGGAACAAACCTCAAGCAGATGTTCCCTCTGCTTCGCTACGCCCGGTTTCTGTTCCCTGTTTTTGCAGGGAACCCGCTGCGTAACTAGGACATGACCTCGGGCATCATGTCCCTGTAGCATTAGCTCCAAAACGTGGGACTCGTCCTTAGCGCGATTAGTACAACTCACAATGCCATCATCAACTATGCTCTTGACGCTTCAGCGTCCTTTTGCCATCGCCAACGACGGGAGCTGCTGTCAGCAGCGCGACGACGGTCTTACATGTATAAATACATGTTGTCTTTCGTCGTTGGCGTACCTTTCAGTGTTTTCGTCATACGCTGCATATCCTTCCTATATGCAGCGTCCGTATGGCAAGGACTCCGAGTCTGACAGAGCCGTACACCACCGGTTTACAGCTCGGAGTTGAGCTGGTCTAGGCGGAGTCTTCTAATGGCCAGGGGAGCGATCCACGTTTCGAGGCCCGTCTCCCTACCTAGGATACTAGCGTGGTTTCCCAGTCGACACCTTCAGGCAGTAAGGAGCAGCTCAGCTACTTCTACGGTGGCCTCCTTCCGTCAATCGTCTGGCATTACGACGTCTGCCACCAGATGTTTTGGTGTGCTGGGTTCTGCCAAGCCCAGCGGCGTATTGCTTTTCCCAGCGGCGTATTGCTTTTGGGGACGCATACAGACGTCGTTTCGTGTCTCATCCTGGTCTTGGTTTTTTTGCTCAACGTGAAAAGAGGGCATATAGCCCCCTTTTTTGATTTCTGGTGTCAGGATCGCCTCCTCGGAAAAGCATTAAAGCAAAAAGGGGGCTTAAAGCCCCCTGGTATTAGTTAGGTCTTTCTTGGAGAAGCTCTAGGTGTTCGAGTAGGAACTTCGAAAAGTTCCTTAAAGTGAAAAAGGGGCATATAGCCCCTTTTTTGTACAATATACGCCTTCTCCAATAAGCCTTAACGTGAAATGGGGGCCGAAGCCCCCAGGTGTTAAGTATACGCTAGTCATAATGCTTCCCCATCTCTCTTTGCTTTCCTGACACCACTCCTTTCTGACATCTCTGTTTTGCACAGAACGAATGACGGATCACGTCTTGCTCGGGTAGGTGGGGTCGCTACTCCCATACGGTGTGCCCCTGCACCGCCCCTGCCGAAACCAGAGCCCCGTTGGCCGGCATAAATGCCGTTTGCAGCGTCCACCGCGTGGAGGAGGGGTTGGCACATGCGATCCTGGTGCCGTATAGCAAGCTATACGCCCGGACGGCTTCTAGACGCCACTGCCCTGAGACACGGGGGTACCCGATGTTATTCGAGCCCCCTCCGTATCTCCCCCCAGGGAAGAGTGTTAAACGCGTTGGCAATATCCAGCGATACCGCCAACGCCACCCCTCCCCGGGAGACGGCCGACTCCGAGAGGACCCTGACCCGACTGATCGCGTCGACCGTCGACCGGCCCCCCCGGAAACCGTACTGGCAGTCGGCCAGGCCCGGAGCACCCCGCGACAAGTGCTCGACGAGGCGGGCAGCAATCACTCGCTCGAAGAGCTTGCCCACCTCGTCGAGGAGACAGATGGGCCGGTATGCGGATGGAGACTCCGCGGGCCGACCCTCCTTCCGGAGGAGGACCATCCTCGCCACCTTCCAACTGGGGGGGAATCGTTCGTCCCTCCGGCATCGGCCAAACAATCGCCTGAGATTGGCCCCAAGAACGCCCTGGGTCAAGATCCAAACCCGGCCGGGCACACCATCCGGTCTCGGGGCCGTGTTACGCGCCCCGAGCCGTCTGATGGCCGCGGCCAGCTCCCCCTGCGTGACCCCCGGCTCGGCCACCCACTCCAACGGGGCCGTCGCCTCTGCCGGAGGACGTGGTCCCATCTCCCCAATTGGGAAGAGAGTATTGACCACGCCCTCCAGCAGACCTACTCCTTCACTTGCTCACTCGTCGCTTTCACCGTCGTATCTTTGGGCCTAACGACCACCGCATACGACTTCACATTCGACCGCACACTCTGCGACTTACTTACACCAGACACACCAGGCACACTCCTCGCCACACTAGTACCAGCCACACTTGCATAACTCACACCACTCTTCCCACTCATTCCACTCATCCCCATACTCATAAGTTTCTCGCACTCATCCAATCTTCCTTCAGCCTCTCATTCTTATTCATTAGCCTAATCAGTTGCTCCTCATACTCACTCACAGCACTCAAAATAACTTGACTCGCAGCCTTGGACACCCTATTGGAGTCAACAAACACAAACTCACGCAACCTCAACCCAATCATTCTCATCTTCGCAACATCATCATCCACGTCTTCACTCACACATTCCACCCCGCCTTCTTTAACATCCTTCCCATCTCTCACATCCTTCCTCCGCTTTCCCAACACCGGACTCCTCTCCCCACTATACACTGAAGAGGCCCTGGACCTAGCATAACCAGACCCAGATGCCCCCACCCCCACATCCACACACTCCTCCGCTCGATACTCTTTCTCATCGTTAACCCCCCTATCCCAGTTAAGCACGAATCCATAAAATTCCCACGAGTCGGGACGAACTACAAGTCACTTCCCGGGTGACGCCCTTCCCGAGAAGAAGGCTCGATACTCAGGAGATCGCCAGGTGTCCTGAGGTGACCGCTAGGGATTGAAGCTACCCCTCCAATCATGCATCCCATCACCGCGTATCATAGCTTGGGATTCGGGGGTAATTTATAGAGTTACCATCCTCGCAGCCCAGGCGGTTAAGCCAAGGCCCCCGGCCCGACTTGCCATCGCGTACCATTCGCAAAACCTAAAAGGAATTGCGAAGGGGTCGTCGCGACGACCAACAGGGGGTTACGGTGTGTGTGACTCAGGTACCCCGGGTTCGTTAAGCCCGTACTGCAGCTGAATGGCTGACAACCCCTGGAGGGACCTTACGGGGGCGAAGTTTTTGAAAATACATGGCCTCCGTTTTCTGGGGTGCCACCTCTAGACCCAGCCTGCGGATTTCAGCGACGACGGCGGCCACTGCCACCTCCGCGTCGCGCGCTGTCCCTCTCCAGTCTGTCCTGCTGACGAGCACCAGTGTGTCATCGGCATAACACGCCAGCGGGCAGAGGGGCCCCCTGCAGTACCGTGTCCTACCCGATGCTCCACAGCAGGGGCCCTAAAACTGACCCCTGCGGAACACCGCGTACGACCCCCCTCCGCATTATAACTCCATCCCGGCCGGTGCAACTGATCCACCTGTCGCCCAGGTAGGACCCGACTATCCTCCTCAGGTATGGGGGCACACGATGAAAGTCTAGCGCCCCCATGGTCGCTTGCCACAGCAGGGCATTAAAGGCATTGACGATATCTAGTGATATCGCCAGAACCACCCTACCCTGGGAGGTGACCCCCTGAGAGAGGGACCAGACCAGCTGGATGGCATCGAGCGTGGACCGTCACTCTCTAAAGGCGAATTGGCATGGGGCCAAGTCGGTTCCTAACGTGGACAGGTGGTTGGCGAGGCGGCCAGCCACTATGCGTTCAAAGAGCTTGCCCACCTCATCCAACAGACGCCAGCCGGTACACGGAGGGCGTTCCGGCCGGTATGTAGACCTTCCCGCCTTCTGGGGAAGGACCAGCCGCGCCGCCTTCCCAGGCGAGGGGAATACCCCTCGGCGGGCTCAAGACGCCAAGGCCATAGGTCCAACATCTGGCCGGGCACGACGTCGGGACCCGGAGCAACCCTCCGAGCCCTCATCCGATGAACGGCCCGGCCCATCTCCTCGGAGGTGACCTCCAGTTCCTGGGACCAGATGGTAGGGTCCTAGGGTTCTCGAGGAGGTGGTACTCCGTCCCGGTTACCTCTTCTAAAAACTGGAGGTCAATAGTCTCCGTCAGAGGGGGCGCCCCATGGACGAAGCTAGTCCATTACAAGCTTATACGGGCACCCCATGGACGAAGCTTGTCCATTACAAGCTTATACGGGCGCCCCCACGGATCCCAATTCAGCTCCCCGAGGAAGTCCTTCCATGCCCGTGCCTTGGTGTCTCGGATGGCGCGCTGGAGGGTCCGCCGCTCCATGGCGAACTCCTCGTAGATGCGCGCCATCTGCACCGCGGTCGGGCGTCGATGACGTGATCCCCGGGCGTGGGTGTATCTTCGGCGGGCACGCGCACACCGAGCGTTGCACTGCTCGATGTGCGGCGACCACCAATACGCCGCGCCCTGGCGTCTGCAAGGCCTGGCTCGGGGCATGGAGGCATCACACACCTGTTTGCACTTGCCTCGGAACCACTCGGCCTTCCGCTCAACGTCGGCGACGGGTCCATCCTCTGGTTCGGACCAAGCTGCCACCGTTGCGGCTGCCTCCGCCATCGCTCAATCCACCCTCTTGAGGGACCATCGTGGGTGGACCACGGCATGTGCCGCACGCCTCCGGCCCAGGGGCTCCCTACGCGCTGGGGTGGCTCTCACCGACATGGTGATGTAGAGGTGGTCACACTCAGTGACCATCTTTACGGCCATTCGCCACCCCGACACGAGTCGCAGGGCCGTAGGGGTTGCGCAGCCGCATGGGCATTGAAGTCCCCCAGGACCAGTACCAGACGGGGCAGGCATCTCCTTATACAGTCGCCCACTCTGTCCAGGTACGCCACATATGTGGCGAGGTCGCAATTGGGCGACACATAGCAGCCCACAACCGCGATGGTCCCCCATTGGGCCGCCAGAAACCCCTGGCCCGATGCAGGATGGTAACGGGAGGGGAGTCTGGCGGCCACGTCCAGACCATTGCCACCAAACCGCACAGGCTCCCGACCCAATTGGGCTGGTCGGGAACCATGTACGGCTCGGCGGCAATGATCAGGCCTACTCTTTGGGCCCGCAAGGCGTGTACAAATATGTCCTGTGCCCTGCGAGCCTTCGTCAAATTGGCCTGGAAGAGGAGCGTGAATTTTAGGGCTTCACGACTCCTCCAGGCCTTTACTTTAGGTTGGGGAGAGGCGCTTCCCCTCCCCCTTCGATTCTGCTGTCGGGTGGGGCCCATTTCACCGACGACATCATCCACCTCCATCGACGGGGGGGGGGGGGCACAGTGGTCTCCCTTTGATTGTCTACCGGAGCCACAGCTCCCTGCTTCGCCACATTCACCGTAGCAATGAGAGGCGTCCCGTGGGTCTCCCCAGTATGTCCACACACAACGGACATATCGGGGACACCGCGACACACTGCTTGGCGCAGTGGCCGGAGGAGCCGCATTTGTAACAGCGGCCATTAAGGGGCACCTAACCCAAACAGTGCTCAGAGTCATGGGGGAGCGATGTATGTCGCTGACCTGCACCCTCTCCTTTGGGCATCCTCCCAGGGCTGCCATTGCCCCACGAACTTCAGCCGGGGTGGCGGCATCGTCTAGGCCGCTCACCCGCAGCTCATTTTTTGTTATTATGAAAATTTCAATAAAATGAAAAATTAAGTTAATAAATTTTTTTTTCTCATGAACAAATTGTATTTTGTTAAATTTGTTAACACCTTGTTATTGTACATAAGAAGCCATTAACCTCGCCCATTAACAATTTTTTCGTATGTCTTTCTGTTTTCGAGATAGCCGTTTCGAGTCAAAACTTCAAGGGGTGGTTGCACCCCTTAAACTCGAATTACCGCAGCTAAGAAAAATACGTGTCGACTATTTGTGGCTGCTTTATAAGTGTACGATATTTCATCAAAATCGAAGCCGGACCGTTCGCGAAGGTTCCTTGTCAGTATCGCTTTCCTTACGTCAGCGTGGGTGAAATCTGTTATGTCCTCTGTGTCCGGAGGTTCGTTTCTCTGTTGTCTTCTTACCCTCTGGGTGTCTGTGCGTCGGTGTCGTCGGGTGTTAGGGAGTTCAGAAGGCTCAGGGCAGATTCTTCCCACGTCAGTGTGAAATGGTGCCCATCTCCTGCGGTTGACAGGGCTTTGTCCGGGGAGATTTTCTTCATGCAATGTTTGTAGACTGAGCCTCATGGGTCGCGGTTTCCTTCGGCTGTGACATATTCTTGTCAACTTCGATTCTTTGCCCTCTTTATTTCGCCTGTGTATTCCCGTCTTATTCGGAGGTACGTTGTTCTTTTCTCATACTTAATTATTGGGTTTGTTTCTGTCTGGAAAGCCTTCCGGGCCTTGTATGTTTGCCTTTTCTTTTTGGTTAAGCTTTCGGTCCACCATGGTATTGAATTGCTATGCGCTTCTCTAGGTTTTATTGCTGCTCTGCTCGCGTGTACCTCTTAAAGGGTACAGTTTCTGAAAAAAGTACTACATCCAGAGTTGTACAGTTCAGAGTGATGCACTTGATGGCGTTCTTGAAATCGACCTTGAGGTCGATTTTCAAAGTTGTTAGGGGGAGGAGGTTTGAAAATGCCTCGCCTAACGGTGGTCCGGATCTCGAGGGAAGGAACAGACGGAAAATAAGCGGTACAATAAAGTATGATTTTCGCTTATCCGAATGCACGGATAAGCCTTTTATTTCAGTCTTTGGTTTTTCTTTTATGGCGTTATAGGTTCCGGATAATTGCCGGCCGACGTCTGCTTCTGCCAGACTATGTTATTATCCGGCCTGCGTTGATACCGTGAAACAGAAAGAGACACGACTAGGCGTTAAATACCTATCGACGTGAGTCACGTCGCTTGTCTTTCTCTTTTCCGTACGCTCTTGGCGTGTGCTTGTCGCACCTAGGAGCGGGAATCTCTGCCGCCGCAATACGCAGCTAAGCTAGTTGGCTGTATGTGTGTGAGCGTTCCCTTTAAACCGGGAATCGCTCGTTTTGTTCCAATTATGGAATTTCGTCTCGGTTTTTTCTGTTCGACTGCAACACTTGATTGTCGCAGGAGAAGGTGCCAAGAGGGAGGTTGTAAGGCTCCAACCGTCACCCGGTCCTCGGCCCCTTAGCGTCTTCGTATGCGTATGTACGGAACACGATGTGGTGCAGTCTTTCAATGGCGTGTAGGACGTCTTACTATTGAGACTGACACCACGACGCCTTGTGAGTCGCGTTGTTCTACGCGCAGTGACCGTACAAGATTGGCGATCAGAGAACAACGCTCTGGCATTCGCCGGAAGCTGGGCTTGGAATATCTCGTCCCACGCTCCGACTAGAAGGCGGCAAGTCCACCCAAGGGTTTTGTGCCAATAAGGCCCCTATAGGTGGGTGTAAGACCGTTCGATAAATCAAGGGAGGATCGAGTCTTAACCTCGATACCTCTCGCACGACCGCTGTTTGCAGCAATACGCGGAAAATTCAGGAACTCGATGATACCAAAGAGTTTCCCGCAGTCTTTAACCGGGTCGTACTCACGACCGAATCGATTAACTGGTTTGATTCGACAACCGGAATTACACGCAGTTTACCGGGGGCAGTTTGCTTACACAAGCTAATCCCGTAAAGCTGCGGCTATACGTTGGTTGCCCGCGTTGTGAAAGTTCGAATAACTCGAACTTTCAACGTTGCGTGGGAATCAACCGCTAGAATCCGAGAATTTTCTTTTTATTGTTCTTAATTTTTGCAAATGCTCGAATAACGCGAAGCAATTCGGAATATTTTGAGGGCCTGTTGAATCTCAACGAGTGCTCGAATAACTCGTAGCAATTCGGAGTATTTTAAATTAGGTGAAGCGTGATCGGTTATCGATCCGCGCTTGGCAGGCTCTCGTTAGCAAGTGACGGACGTGCACGAGCTGTCGAAAAGTACGCGTGAGAGAGGGGGAATCCTCCGACGCGCGGCGCTGTCGCCGTGGCTCTCGTCCGTCTTTATTTAATATGTAATTGTCGCACCTTCTCTATGGTCGAGCGTTTAACCGAAAAGTTCGAAATCGAACGTTACTGTAATGCTTGCGTGACTTACAGAAAAACTCAAGGAGCGAGAGTTTTTCTGCTGCCTTCTGTTTCGAATCGCGGACGCGTCGACCTAGAATATTCTGGTCGGTCGCGTATATTGAAAACAAAGCGGATTGACGGCTAATTACGGGTTTAAATAAATCGAATTAACTCGATCTTTAAACAAAAATCATTTGAAAATCATTTCATGTTTATCAAAGGAAGTATTTTGCTTTTCACCCCGAGAATCGATAGAGCGTAAAATTTTACATTCATTATCAGAGCGTTGATGGTTTCTAAGTGAAACAAGCTTCTGCAATTTAATTTAAAATTGTTTATTGATTCAACCAATTAAGGCAAGATCAGGCAATAAATCGATCAATAAAGAAATTAAAAGTTAATTATTCATTCAAATAAGGTAAGATGTGTGATCGAGATCCAGCCGGTGAAGGCAAGATTTCGTAATTTCTTTTCACATATGTCTATGAATATAAATTCCATGGTAATTGGCATTATTCTTTATATTCATGACAATAATGAGGAATAGCTTTATCTTCTATCGCAAAAAAATGCTCCCTACACAGAGAGTTAGTACACCACGCATATTTTATTACTGCAATATTATTGCAGATTTTGCAGACTGTATCGCAATTTTTTAATCAGAAATCGACAGGCATTTCATCTGGTTTTTCTTCAATATATCCACTTTCCCACTAGGCATATTTAATCATGTTTTGGAATCGCGGTGATAAAATTGAGTGTGGATTAATGATTGAATTTTGAGGATATTATTCATTAAATGTTGGTGTATAAGAGAATTAAGTCTGAAAATTGTTTCAGGAAGTTTTTCCACGATCTGAATACGTAGACATTCAATGGTTAAATGAAGCCAGTTGTTCCCGCAGGAATTGTAAGGTTTTTACTTCTTTATTATCCTTTCCTATATTTTCAAATTTCTTTTCTGTTTGTCCTGACCTAAAATCCAAACACAAAATAGACTTCTTGCCAGTATTAGGCAAAAAAACATATTCAAACCATTTAATAACAATGTCGGATGTCAATTTTCCAGATTTTGTGACAAAGACGAGGATATTATCTGCTTTGTACATTGACTTTTGTATTATCGGTCCAAAACGGCCGCTTGTTTTTTGCAGAACTATTAATAAGGGGGATTTCAGGGTACCATTGGCAGATATTAAAGGTTGTATTGTATAACTGTGAGTCAAGGAGTTCAAAGATTGAGCAAGACACTCCACTTTCAATGAACCCTTTGAGGCCAATGTACGACCAGCATGTGTTTCCAAATTGAACCCTGACTGATCTGAATTGTAAATGTTTGCTGTCCCTAACAAGTTTTTTGTTTTTTTTTGAACGTGGGGAAATTTTCATGGACCCACCCGAAGGGAGGGCCAGCGGGTAGTGCCGGATTCTTACCGGCTAAAACCCCACAATGACCATCCTCAGACGCCTGGCGAGGGAACGGGAACTCTAGTGAGACATCACAGAGTCCCCCGCCGGGTCGTGCCTTTTCAAGCCCCTCCCGGTGGAAAGCACTTCTCCCACCGCATTCCCATTCAACCCAGGCGCATGGGGCTAAACCGCCGGCCGCGTGGCCACTTTGGTCGCAGGACTCATCCGCAGCCAACTGGCTAACCTGCAGCCTTAGGTAAAACCCGCGGCAAATATCCCATGCCCCGGGCCACTCACACACACACATTCACCCACGCAATGCATTCATACCGGTGTTTGGTCCGCTGGAGCTTTCACTTCGACCTCCGGGATGCCATGCGAGGATGCGGCCACCAGTCTTCTCAGGTTGATTACCTCATGCCCGCGTCCCATCCCAGCGGCTGCCGCCTGGACAACCAAACGGGTGCGTGGACTTACCTTAAGGTTAGCGGCGGCTTGACCGTTTGAGTGCGTCGAAGCGCTGTAGCGCTTCTCTTTTGTTCTGCCAAAAATGCGGCGAAGTGCTATCGCGCTTCTCTCGTCTTGCGCATAATAACTACGCATTGTATTCCGTACTTTCAACATATATACAAGGAAATTCTTCAGTACTCACATGGTTAAGAGGGTCTTCTACTGTAAACCGCCAAAAAATTCGATTTTTTTTTTGGTATTTTCTTAAGCTTTATTTGACATATATCTTCATAGTACATAGGTTATTTAAGTAACATCTAAAATAAATACTAACAGTTTGTGTATACCCAAATTAAATTTAAACAAATAATCAACCAAATACAGAAAGACAGAAATTAATAATATTATAAATGTTGATATGTATATTAGCATAATTAACGGAAATTTGAAAGACGCAACAGTAAAAATGAATTTGGAAAAAGAATTTATTTTTCAACAGTACAATGATCCAAATCATGTTGTCAAAAAGGAGTGCGACATTTTTTAGCGATTCAGATATTAAGTTACTCGAATGGCCAACTCAAAGTCCTGACTTGAATTTAATATAGTATTTGTGGTATATATTGGATTCCAAACTTCTTTTGGACAAGCGAACGGATAAAACGGACTTCTTTAATAATTTAAAATCAGCTTGTGACAATATTGACAAAGATGATTTAGAAAATCTTATAAAAAGTATGTCCCGATGACTAGAGGCCGTAATCGTAGCAAAAGGTGGCAATACTAAATACTAATTAGTAGTTATTGGTAGTGTCCACTTACTTGTGTCTTTCCGTAATTGGTTGGTTTTTTATTTAAGCCTAACTTGGGTTTACAGCGACTGTTAATATTATTGTTAATTGTTATTCAAAGCATCTATATACTATAAGGATAAATATTAAATAAAGCTTACACATGTAATTGCAATGTCATATTGATTAAATTTCATTGATATCCTGTTCCATCATCAGTTCACTTACTTTTATGCCTGACTGTAAATATTAACAAATAAATTATAAACGAGTATCATTATCAACGATAATCATGCGAGAACAGGTTCAAAAATATACTTTGATATATTTTTATATACTTTGCCGTTCTGGACCTACCCCGACTTGTAAACAAACCCAAAAATAAACAAGAAATACTAAACTGTTAAAACATACAGATAAATACAGAGGCAAATTCTGGATTTATGACCGTTTGAGATCACCGATGTCGTGAATCTATAAGTCGCAACCGAAACTATGTCGCGTTTTGGAACGATTCTAAGTACGATTTGTCGGAAGCTGTTTTTTTCTACCATGCGTCCTATTTAACGTTCGTACGAATTTGTGTTAGTGTTTTGGGAGCACGTTTCCTCCTCAGTTCAACTCAAAGGAGGATCCATTTTCATGCCCCGTTTGGGCGGAAAACTCCTCTCTCACACCCGAATGTGGTGGAGAAAGAGTCCCAGGTCAATGTGATACCACCCGCATTCGTCACCTCAAACATCCGAATCAGCATTATTCACCAAAAACATCTGAGTCACTATCCACATCACCACCTGGTAACAACAATATCTGAGTCAGACATCAGGTCTCAAACCAAGACATCCCACTATACAGCCATACCCAAACCGACCTTTATAAACCTTTCGCCCAAATAAAGTACAGCTCTGTATTTCAAAACTCAAGGTTCGTGTAACGTCACTCGTCCGTTCCTTATTTTAGCTACGACATAAATTACAACAGAGGTAATAGTTGTACGCAACGTTACATTAAGTTTCGCGAGTTTCTGTTTTTTCTTTAATTTGCCGAGGAAAAAACGGGACTCCGGATTAGGACGCGACGAGTTGCCGCGCGTGTTTAGCAGCTGTTTTATGACCATATTGTTCCACGAGTTGGCGATGGTCTTTATCGGTCGGCCGACGTTGGCCTCGAAGACCGTGCCACCCGCGGAACAATATAGCCCTTCGCTGGTCAACACGGAACTAGCGCTTTCGTTTCGATAAAGCGCTCGGTTATTTTACAGCGAAATTTGCCAGATGTGGAATATTCTTGCATTTTTGCGACGAAGTAACGGCTTCGCATTTGGCAACACAAAAAAAAGCGAAAAAGCCCGAGTTGACCGAATGGAACAAAACACGATGTACACTTTCAATAATTTTCCAAACGATTTTATAGGTGGATTTAAATCTTTTTGAAGACGACCTTGCACAGGTATTAGAAAATAATATTGATGAGAAACAACGACGGGCAAAGGTAGAGAACAAAGTGGGAAACGGTTTACGTCTGGCAATAAAATACGTTTCAGACGAGGCTTGAAATCTATCGTTGAAATCAGCTTTTCTCGTATTACCTTTTTCACTCACCCCTGTTTCGTCGAAGCGTTTCTCTTTACCCGGGGTTGTATTGCCGCGCGTGACATTGTCCGAAAGTCGAGGTCGGTGTTAATTTACGAGTTTCCCGAAGCTATTAAACAAATCCGACAGTGTATGATCAAGCGACAGAGGAACGTTCTCGTGCTCGTTAATTTCGGAGCGCCAATTCGCGTCTGAAAATTGCGTGAATATCGATTCGGAGTCGAGTTAAGGTCCATTTATACTATCCGTTTACAGCACGGCACGGCACAGCCGGCACGGTTCGGGCAAACATTCTTTCAAGCTGCTAAGACACGAGTATTTATACGTAACGTCGCGGATCCGTTTCGGCACGTTACGTTTCGAACGTGCACATCATCCATTCAAGCACGTAACGTTTACAGCATTTCCAGTTTGGGCAGACATTATTGCGGGTATTGGAATAGGAGTGTTTATATCTAGCGTTACAGCACGTTCAGGCACGTTGCGTGTACGGGCAGGCAAAGATCAGTATTCTTTGACAGAATGTTTGGGTTCGGGCAAGCTCGAAGTCAAGGGCCCCGACAAAAAAAAAGGTCTAAGGTCCTTATCCGCTCGTATTTCTGTCCATTTAGCTAAAATTGTGTATTTACTTTGACTCCACGTCTTCAATGCCAAGAACCACCAGCCTTTTTTCCAAACAGAAAATTCGTACTTCGCGCACTTCCCCTTCCATTTTAGAAAATAACCACACCTACTACCACTGTCACGAACCAATAAGCTAAAACATTGTACACCCCCATCCCCAACATTTTTAACCAATAACAACACAACAGAACTTATATAAACCGCGAATACCCTCGAAAAACACAATTTCTCAGTTAAAAATGAATACGTCAAACACGAGTGCAACGGAATCGCAAAGTATGAAAGATGAGAAATTAATAGAGTTGGTGCGACAACATAGTTTTTTATATAATCAGGAAGAAAGAGGATACAGTGACAATGAGAAAAAGGAAGCTGCTTGGAGAGACATTGGGAAAATTATAAATTTAACCGGTGTAACGCGATTTAATAGATATAAGAACGACAACGCGACTTTCGCCAATACCCCGCGCCCTTAGTTTTAACTAGGATAAAACACCGACGTAGCTCTCGCCAAAGTACTCAGGTAACGCTAAAAATAAAAAGGGTCGCGACCAATCAGCGGCGGCCCAGGTCAGCGCTAGCGCGCTACCCCGAGTATAAATACGGGCCCTCAGGCCCATGTTCGACAGTCTCTATTCGACTAAGTCAGAGAAGCTCCACAGTGCCGGCTCCTACGCGGACGTGCCAAACTGCTGGAAAACCTATCGGCTAACAGTCGGGTATACTCGCTCGGGAAAGCTCCTCAGTGCCGGCTCCTACGCGGATGTGCCAAACTGCAGGAGAGCGCCCCACCACCGTTCCGGAAGGACTACTCAATGCCCCGCGCACTGAGCCAAGGTCTAGCAACTTCCGACGTCGGACTTTTGTACGACAAGTCCAATAAACACGAGTCCACCTCCGGGCTGACTCCTGCATCCACCAAAGCGGCCAGTGTCTTCTTAAGCACCCACACCTTCCCCATCTACCCCTTACCACCACCCTCTCCCATTCCGTTCTCCTTTTCCTCGCCGTCCCCTCCAGGACACGTAACCCTCCCTTACACTGGTAAGTAACATATAATTACATGTATTTCATTATTTTTCGTGAGGATACATATTTTTAGTTTCGTTCAGTATTAAAAAAATCTTTAAATGTCTCCCTTACGTGGAACGCGGTTGCAGTATTGCTACCACCTTGCAAGGGGAGACTTTGCATGGTTGTTTCCGCAGGTTCCATACCCATATCTAATGGTCGAAAATCACGAGATGACAAAATATAATTATGCAAAATACATGTCGTTAAAATAATTTTATCGACATTTTGCGGGTGTAATTGCATTCTTCGTAAATAAATTCTGAATTTTTGCACTAAAATTCCGAATGCATTTTCCGACACTCGTCTTGCTCGTGAGTGTCGATGATTATATTGTCGTTTGGCGGGATCATGGATTTGTAATTTCGGATATGGTCTTAATAAATATTTTTTCAAAGGAAAAGCTTCATCGCCAACAATAACATGAGGCATCACAGTGTTAGTATCCGGTAATTCCGCATCTTCTGGTATATTCAATTTATTTTGTGCAAGGCACTTTCCCAATTTTGAATGGCTGAATATTCCCCCATCGCTATTCTTCCCGTACGATCCAATATCGACGGCTATGAATTTGTAATTGGCATCTACCAAAGCCAACAACACAACAGAAAATGTTTTTTTGTAATTATAGTACAAAGAGCCGCTGTTAGGTGGTGCGAAAATTTGTACGTGCTTTCCATTCAATGCACCAATGCAATTGGGGAAATTCCATACTCTCCAAAATTCCTCCGCTATTTCAAGCCATTTTTCCCGACTGGGTATACTCATGTATTCTGGCATTAATTGTTTGATAATTGCATTGCAAACTTCAATCACAATACGTGATACTGTTGTGTGCCCTAGTCGATAACTGAATGCAATTGTCTTATATGAATCACCAGTTGCTAAAAATCTGGAAAACAGTATATATATATATACATTAAGTTTACAATACTTATATGCATGGTAATTATTAATTTTATTTCATCTTTCCAGCTAAAGATTGCAAAAAGCAATGGATATTGTTACGAGACTGCTTTCGTAGAGCCCTAAAAAAAAGGAGAGATACCAGCAGCGGGCAGGCCTCGACAAAAATAAGAAAATGGAAATTCGAGGACGAAATGTCTTTTTTAATTCCATATTTCAAAGAGAGGGAATGTATTACATCACTAGATACAGCCGATAATTTAAATGTAGAAGTAAATGATATTGCGCAGGAAACTACTGATTTTACCCCCAACGAAATTTCATCGCCCAACCCAGATAATATACACGCAATAGTCAATAAATCCAAAAATAATAAAAAAAGAAAACCAGAGACGGCATCCGAAACAGTAATGAATTATATTTTACAAAATAGAAATATCGATGACAGTAACACAATGTTTTTTAAAAGTTTAGCAGCAACAGTAAATAAATTAACTCCGTATAATCAAGCAATAGCCAAGGCCCGGACCTTCGCAATAATTTCAGAACTAGAATTACAGGAATTATCTAATAAAAATGACCATACCACATGCACTTTAATTACAACACCTCTGCCATCTTCATCACCACATTTACAAAACCCAAGTACTTCCTCCAAATACGTATAGCAATTTTTCAAATAAACCCGACGGATAGAAATAAATAAATTTTTGTACTTTTATATTATTGTATTTTTATTATATTGTATTATATTATATATTTTTATATTAATTAATTACGAATAAATAATGTTTTTGTATTTTTATATTGTTTGTATTATTAAACATACCTCAAACATACTGCCAGTTTTTCTCTTGGGCATATAGCCTCTTTGAATACTGTCTTGCTTCGTAATAGAATTTTCAATTTTTTCCAAAAGTAAATTAAAACTATTAATGGGCATTCGGAAGTACTGGAAGAATTTTTCTTCATCATCCATTAAATGTTTATATAGTGTCCAATACTCTCCATCAATTTTTCTTCTTTTTAGCATGTTATGTACCGAAAAACGTCGTTTCCTCACTTTCCTTTCTTCCTCTTCATCTAATAGTAACGCTACGCAGCATAAATCTTCCACGGATAAATGTGAAAACATTTTTAACTTCTTCCAATTCACAATCACAGATTAAAAATTTTTCACGATTGTCGTTACCGAACGTACACTAAAAGGAATGAATTTTTGCGGAGACTAAAAATGCGAAGGCGTAACTCTGTCAAAATTCATGTAATTCTCGCTCTTGATTTTTCCCATAAGGAAACCTTGGTCTCCCCTGTCAGGGTGACAACGGCGAACATTGCCTACTGGAGGGAGGATTGGTCAAGCCAATCCTTATCGTTGTCACCTTGGCAGGGCGGTTCCTAACAATTTGCAACATTCCCGCCCACGCTGCTGTCGTGTCCAGGTAGACCATGCAGGAGTGAGCGAGAACGTTGCGTTGTTATTAACTTATTTGGGAAATGCCCAACGACCGCGAGACCCCGGTGGTCCGCAGCTGTGCGCCAACGCGGGTTTACGATACGTCAATCGCTATTGAGACAAGGAAGAGCTCCAATGATTTCAAGTCCCGTGTGGAGTTTGGAGGTTCCTTAATAACCGTATCCTAATTTGTTCAAGTAAAAATGTCTTGAAAGCCTAATCTTCAAAAATAGCGGAGAAGTCACGTTCGTATCATAAACCCGCTTGTTTTGTGCAGTAGCACAATGTCGCACGGCAACTTAATTTTGTGCGAACTGTTTAGGGGGATACGTTTGGAGGCTCCAATATGAGATATCCGCCAGATGAAGTCTTCGGTCTGTTGATTCGTGTTCTGTGTCCTTCTCAGTGTTGTCGGTTTGATTTTTTGACTCAATCTGCTCTCTGGCGTATCCAAGGCCATGGGAGGAAGTATCGGTTGCTGATTAGTTTTGCATTACTAATACACAGGCCAATCATTTTAACGGCGAGGTTGGTCGGTGGGAGGCGGCATGTAATAGTGGTTTTTAATAATTTTTTGCGGGCCTGGGTTTTTCCGCGAGGAGGTTACGGGCCCGGGTCAGCGCTTGGTGTCCAAATGTTTCGCACGGTACCTGAGTCTGATCATAAAACATCTGGCACCGGTCGTCGATGTTATTACAGGTAGTAAAATCATAGAGCGACTGGATTTGGAGAACCATGCAGATTTTAAGTGAATTTACTAATTAAATAGCCGCCTTACGGGCACTAGGTAGTAAGCAAAAACCTTGATTGTTTATGAAAGGTGTGACTCTATATCCGCTGGCTTTATGAATTTATTGTTACGCTGCAACACCGCTCGCTGTACCGACCCTGAACAGTGAGGTCTCGATAGATGAGCCGTGCCGGAACCAAAATGTTACGTGCCGAAACGCAAGAGGGCATTTGCTTGAACCGTGCCGTGCCGTGCCGTGCCGTACCGTGCCGTAAACGGATAGTATAAATCGACCTTTAATCGTTGGAATTGATATTTTTGCGGGACTCGATGAGTTCACCTTAGATCGTATTAGTCCATGCAGGGCGAGAGAAAAATGAAATACAGCAGAACGTCGATTAACCAAAATATGGAACAACCATGTAAGCCTATTATTGAAAAGTCTGATTTATTGAACGTAAGTTCTTCTAGTTACCTCGTGGCTTTGTTCTGGATTGATTTAACTCATAAGCAAAATCAACACATGGTCAGGGTACCGAATGAAGAGAGAATTTATCTAATATAGTGATTATTTGTGTTTTGATGTTGGCGGAATTTGAAATAAAACGAGGTTGTTACAAGATCGGATTTGAAATAATTAAATTAAACGTGTTTATTAACAAGAATAATAATACAATAACTAATAAATATTTTACACAACGAGACGAAAAAACAAACGTACTATCGCGCGGCCATTAAATCTAAACATACAAATATCGGCATGCACAGGTTCATTGCTTTTCCCGTTCGCACATGCGCACCACGTCCGCTGCGTTTAACGGCTCAGGTGGCCCAACGTATCCATTGCGCATCGATCGATATATGTATACAGGGTGTCCCGTAAATAGTGTAGGAGCCGGAAATGTGGGGTAGCTGAGACGATTCTGAACAACAATTTCCTTTGCAAAAATGTCGGATGGAGCTTCGTTTTTGAATTATTAACGAAAAACACTGACGAATCACGGCGCGTGCCTGCCGCGCGCTCAGGGCCGTCCGAACTAAGAGAGCCACCGTGTCGGGTAGGTAGCAAGATGTGCATCGGAGATACGTCGAGGAACGAATACAAATAATTAAAAATACTACCACTGCAACTGTTACCTCTGCGGATTGGATAAATCAGTCAGATAAATCGAATTTATTAATTATTTGTATTCGCTGTTTCCAAGAAAGAAGAAATAAAATGTGGGAAGATGCTCTCGGAATTTTTAGGAAATTAATTCTTCGCACCTGAGTGACGCTTCTCGCCAGAGTGTGTTAAAATTAAAATAAGAATTATTTTCAGAAAATTAAAATAAATACGGTAAGAACCATTTGTAATCGTTTGTTATTAAAAACTGTACTGGAAAAGCAGACTGGATTTGTGCGAACCGAAACATTTTTCGCATGCAAGGGGTTAATAGAGAATTAATTGAAATTCGCCTTACCCATTTACTTGCAAGTTGCAATAGGGCCAGTTAGTGCACCCCTGTCGATCATGGAAAGGTCGAAGACCCCAATAAAAATCAGCTGATGGGACGGCCCGGTCACTGCACCCGCTTCTTACCCCGAAAATGTAAAAGTGAAAAGTGCTAGTGACCGTACTGTAAAGTGTTTTCGGGGTAAGAAGCGAGTGCAGTGACCGGGTCGTCCCATCAGCTGATTTTTATTGGGGTCTTCGACCTTTCCATGATCGACAGGGGTGCACTAACTGGCCCTATTGCAACTTGCAAGTAAATGGGTAAGGCGAATTTCAATTAATTCTCTATTAACCCCTTGCATGCGAAAAATGTTTCGGTACGCACAAATCCAGTCTGCTTTTCCAGTACAGTTTTTAATAACAAACGATTACAAATGGTTCTTACCGTATTTATTTTAATTTTCTGAAAATAATTCTTATTTTAATTTTAACACACTCTGGCGAGAAGCGTCACTCAGGTGCGAAGAATTAATTTCCTAAAAATTCCGAGAGCATCTTCCCACATTTTATTTCTTCTTTCTTGGAAACAGCCAATACAAATAATTAATAAATTCGATTTATCTGACTGATTTATCCAATCCGCAGAGGTAACAGTTGCAGTGGTAGTATTTTTAATTATTTGTATTCGTTCCTCGACGTATCTCCGATGCACATCTTGCTACCTACCCGACACGGTGGCTCTCTTAGTTCGGACGGCCCTGAGCGCGCGGCAGGCACGCGCCGTGATTCGTCAGTGTTTTTCGTTAATAATTCAAAAACGAAGCTCCATCCGACATTTTTGCAAAGGAAATTGTTGTTCAGAATCGTCTCAGCTACCCCACATTTCCGGCTCCTACACTATTTACGGGACACCCTGTATATAGGGTGTTCGGCCACCTCTGGGAAAAATCGCATTAAATCGCACGATCTTGGCGGCCATTCCACATCGCCTCTTCTGGAAATAACGCGTTCTGGAAACTTTGCTTGTAATAACTCCAATATAACGCCCGATGTGTGACACGTTGCGCCGTCTTGTTAGAACCACATGTCGTCCAGGTCCATGTTATCTAATTGAGGCCACAAAAAGTCAGTTATCATGGCATGATACTGTTCGCCATTGACAGCCACTGTCTGGCTATTCTCGTTTCGGATGATGTACGGCCCAATGATGCCGCCTAACCAAAATCCACACCAAACAGTAAGTTTCTCCGGATGCAATGGAGACTCTTGATATTGCTGTGAATTACTCTCTCTCCAAATGCGGCAATTTTGCTTGTTCACGAAGCCGTTCAACCAATAATGTGTTTCATCACTGAAGATGGCTTTTTCGCCAAAATTTGGATCCGTTTGCAACTGCTCCAGAGCACAATCAAGCGAACGTACGACGAGCTTGGTGGTCTTGGAGCTTCAGTTCTTGTGTCAATTGGATCTTATACGGATGCATGCCCAAGTCTTGTCGTAAAATTCACCATGTTGAGGTCGCAGAAAGACCAACTGCTTGTACACGATGAGAGGTTTGGGTTTTCAGCTACACTTTCAGTAACAGCATCAATATTCTCCTTTGACCGCGCGTTACTGCGTCGTACAGGGACTGCTCGATCAGCAACCGAAATCATTTCTGCCGTAAATATTTCGTAGCTTGCGAAAAGTTTGGGGAACAGAACACGAATTTTTATAATAAATTTTAACAATTTAGACGCGTTGTTGAATGGTATAGCGCTCCGTGGTAAAATGGTAACTATGGCAGAACATAAGCGTCGAAGTATGACAGTGTTGCCACCTGAAATGTCAAAGGAATATACAGTATTGTCTCTATAGAAGCGACGCTCTCGGGGCTCAACACTCGGGTATATCGTGGACGAGAAACGATTCTTGATACTTTTTTCACGCCTACTGGAGGCGGCGAGTGTACAGAAGAACAGCGAGCATATGACAAAGAGGGACTGAACGCCCGAGCATCGCCGAATTTGCTATTGCTTCCTTTGCTTCAGATCGGCTGTAGCGAAACACAGACGATGTTTATGCGAGCCTATACCGAATCGGTTTTTTTTTTTTTTTTTTGTCGTGGGGAAAATCTTCGAAAGACTCCCCCCCACCTCTTTGGGGAGAGGCGGGAGGGGTGTGTGGGATTCCCCGCGCCCGTAGAATGACGGGCGCGGGACCTACCCACTAAAAACCCCACGGTGACCCTTCCGCACGATTTGGGAGCTTAAATGCTCGTCACTTTTTGTCATTATGAAAATTTCAATAAAATGAAAAGTTAAGTTAATAAATTTTTTTTGTTAGAAACAAATTGTATTTTGTTAAATTTTTTAACATCATGTTATTGTACACAAGAAACCATTAACCTCGCCCATTAACAATTTTTACGAATGTCTTTCCGTTTTCGAGATAGCCGTTTCGAGCCAAAACTTCAAGGGGTGGTTTCACCCCTTAAACTCGAGTTACCGCAGCTAAAAAAATACGTGTCGATTATTTTCGGCTGTTTTATTAGTGTACAAAGTTTCATCAAAATCGAAGCCGAACCGTACGCGAACATTCCTTGTTAGCCGTATTCTTTTATCTCTTTCAATTATCCTTGCTTGATCCTTTATAAATATCATCTGATTTTCAGAGTCTGTTATTTTAGCAACAGATAGTAGGTGTTTGAGATGTTAGTCAAACAGATAGCTGCCGAGGAAAATGGATTGGTGGTTGGAGTAACGAATAAATTGTTGAATACAATTCCAAATTAGAACAAATATAAAAATGTATTGTAAGAAAAAATAAGTAAACAAAATATTATAATACAAACAATTAACACTTGAATGCAATAATAATTAATTTAATGATTGGCTCAATATAAATAGTAATTTGTATAACGTTGAATTGATCAAATTGAATTTAGCAAATGATTGAATAATCCCCCGGCTACTGGAGGACGTGGTCAATACACTCTTGCCAATTGGGGAGGGGGGACCACGTCCTCCGGCGGGGGCGACAGTCCAAATTGAGTGGGCGGCGAAGCTGGGGGTCACGCAGGTGGAGCTGGCCGCGGCCATCAGACGGCTCGGGGCGCGTAACACGGCCCCGAGACCGGATGGTGTGCCCGGCCGGGTTTGGATCTTGACCCAGGGCGTTCTTGGGGCCAATCTCAGGCGGTTGTTTGGCCGATGCCGGAGGGACGAACGATTCGCCTCCAGTTGGAAGGTGGCGTGAATGGTCCTCCTCCGGAAAGAGGGTCGGCCCGCGGAGTCTCCCTCCGCATACCGGGCCATCTGTCTCCTGGACGAGGTAGGCAAGATCTTCGAGCGCGTGATTGCTGCTCACCTCGTCGAGCACCTGTCGCGGGGTGCCCCCGGCCTGGCCGACAGCCAGTACGGTTTCGGGGAGGGTCGATCGACGATCGACGCGATAGGTCGCGTCAGGGTCTCCTCGGGCTCGGCCGTCTCCCGGAAAGGGGTGGCTTTGGCAATATCTTTGGATATTGCCAACGCCGTTAATACCCTGCCCTGGGAGGAGATAAGGAGGGGGCTTGAATATCATCGAGTTCCCCCTTATCTCAGGGCAGTCGTCGGGGATTATCTCCGCGGCAGGTGGATCGAGTATCCGGGCCGGTATGGAGATATGCGGTGGCAAGTGTACTGCGGCGTTCCGCAGGGGTCGGTCCTCGGGCCACTCCTGTAGAACGTCGCGTACGATACGGTGTTCCGGGCCGACCTCCCCGATGGCGTCAGCGCCGTGTGTTATGTGGATGACACACTGGTGCTGACCGTCGGAACGCACTTTTTTTTTTTTTTTTTTTTTTGTACGTGGGGAAATCCTCATGGACACTCGCGGGCTCACCCGAAGGGCGGGCCGGCGGGTAGTGCCGGACTCTTACCGGCTAAAACCTCACAGTGACCGGGCACCGAGGGACCGGGAACTCTAGTGAGACATCACAGAGTCCCCCGCCGCGTCGTGCCTTTTCAGACCCCTCCCGGTGGGAGGCATTCCTCCCGCCGCATTACCACTCAAACGCAGGCGCCTGGTCACCAGCGCCCACGGCCACGTTGGCCGCAGGACTCATCCGCAGCCAACTGGCCAACCTGCAGCCTTAGGTAAAACCCGCGGCAAATATCCCATGTTCCGGGCCGGTCACTCACATACACATTCACACACGCAAAGCATTCATACCGGTGTTTGTTCCGCGGGAGCTTTCACTCCGACCTCCGGGGTGCCATGCGAGGATGCGGCTACCAGCCTTCTCAGGTTGATGACCTCATCTCCGCATCCCATCCCAGTGGCTACCCCTATCCGCCACCTGGGGACGCGTCACCTAGGGGTTCACCTCCCCTGCCACCTGGTATACGAGGTATACGAGTGGACCTATCACCTAATGTATTTTTTCGGCCCGTTTCTCTGGGGCTCTAGTGCCCCATTACCATTTCCGTGTCACTCGCAACGTTACCAACAGATTTAGAAATGAACACAAGAGGAAGTGAGACAGAAAATGAAATTACAGAAATTTTATTATTTTTTAACGAAATGAAAGCTGTACGGTCCATCATTGGACATTAATCGATTAATTTCATTGAAGTAATCAATCGATTTAGATTATTTAAAAATTTCAAGATTATTAAAATACTTAAGGAGGTATCTCATCGATACGTACATCGCAAATCCTCTATTTTTTATTTTAAATTGTAATACATCATTTATTTAAAAAGGAACTAGGCAAAAACGTATTTGCGACTCGAAATCAGTATTACCAGACCGCGCATCGGGGACCCCAGAAACTCCTCATTCCACTTTCGCACACTATGCCCAATTGCGTATACGTGAGCTCGTAGAGTTTCGGAAGAAGCGAGAAGAACAGGCTGATACTCGCTTTCCTTCTCGCTCTTGCATCGTTGACGTCGCTTACATTTCTCGAAAGCAGGCCTGGCATCGCCAATCGCCACACGTTCGAATCGTCAGTAAACGGCAAAAGCCATCGTGACTGATAGACCTTACGTTTCTCAAAATCAGACCTGGGCGCTTTTTGAAGATTCGTTGACTTTCCACACCAAGCGATCATGCACTATAGTCTACATATACATATTATACATGCTAGGAACCATAAAGTTGTATAGCTTTCGCCGTATACCGACTTTCTAATAACGTGGGACAATTTTAAAATATAAAAAAATGTACGAACACTGTAGAATTTTTGCAATGGAGAATTATTGAAGGAAAATGAATTGATTATATACATATGTATATATCGGACACATCCCTCGCAAACACGCCGCAATTTTAATGAGAACAAAAATGCCAATCTATCCTTTTTAAAAACCCCGCAACTGATCTTTGGCTCACAACTCGTCCTCTTTATTTGGCAATTATAATAAACGTAGACTCATTAAAATTCGTTGAAGTAACAAAGTTATAGCCATTTAAAGGGTAGAGTACCCAGCGGTTAATAATCATATCGGAAATTTTAAATGCGTTTTTCTCGAAACCATATTTTCGAAACTGGCTGACATAATATCACAAATTCAAATTGATTAATTGATTTGAAATTTATAGAGACATGCCTGTAAATATAAATTAATTGGAAATAAAACAAGTTAATCTACATTCAAAGAAGAAAGGCTTGATGATGAATGTAGAAGACTGAAGATGATTTTTCAAGTGTTTGGAATAAATCTGAAAAAGAAATAAATTATACATAATACAGTTAACTACAATTTATCCCTATCTTCTGCAATATAGAAAAGATTTTATATTGTATATTTAATTTTTATTTTGATTTTAATTTCAAGCTTTAGCCTTTGGGTGACTATGTGGGGCAAACAAAACACGCACGCTGTTGCTAGGGGTCGTGTTTTTTTCATACGGAATCTCGCGACTCCCTCCGTTATCCAACTAACGCGTTTCGCGTTTTCGATCGCCTCGCTCGCGTCTCTGGAAAACAAAAACCGATTCCCTATTTCGGGGAAACGCCCATGCGTCGCGTCCAACCATTGTTGCCGTGGCGAAATCGACTTTTTCGCCTTTGCTTTCGAAAAAGATTAAGTAAAAGAGTTTCCTTCATTGAAAGAAGAAAAATTTTCCAGCCTTTTATTTTAATATGATTGATTTTAACGAGTCAGCGTTTTTTTTAATGCTAAACAAAGAGGACAAATAGGACAGTATTCCCAAATTTTTTCAGATTTAAAAATTTAAAATTACATTGAAATTCATTCGGTTATTTAGACTCAATCGTATTAATAGTATAAATATATGAACGCATGAGATTAGATTCCTCCTCACCGATTTTTATGAAATTTAAATATGTTGTAAAACTCAGCATTTTGAACAACTTTTTCCTACACATATAACCGCCGCTCGGCCTTAGTTTTCGAGATATTTTCGAAAAACTGTCGGAACTAATCCATTGAATTTTGTCTGGTCGTGTCCATCCATGTTACCTCTTACGCATTGGTATGCGATCGCCGTTTTTCTACTGTTTTGCAGGCAGCAGCACATCGACGGACACCGATGCATATACACATATACAGGGTGTTCGGCCACCCCTGGGAAAAATTTTAATAGAGGATTCTAGAGGCCAAAATAAGACGAAAATTAAGAATACCAATTTGTTGATGAAGGCTTTGTTAAAAAGTTATTAACAATTAAATTCAAAAATTTCAAATCGTTTTAAAAAAATTATTTTCAGTTATGGGGGTCAATTACAATCATTTTTGGTGAATAGATATACCCCCGAAATCTTGCGCATTTTCAAGTAAAAAATTCAGTACGGTCGGAACTTCAAACGTTAATAACTGTTTAACGAAGCCTTCATCAACAAATTGGTATTCTTGATTTTCGTCTTATTTTGGCCTCTAAAATCCCCCATTAAAATTTTTCCCAGGAGTCGCCGAACACCCTTTATAACGGGTGGGCTTAAAAATCAAATTTAACTAATTTTAGTGATTTTTAAGTTTATATCTAAGTTTATATCTAAGTTTATGTCTGGTCGCCTAACTGTGTAAATTTTACGATTTTTTATTTTGACTCGCGTGTGCCGTCTGCCTCACGGCAGCCGGAAATGATATATAGCCTAACCTAACCTAATCTAATATAATATTCCTAATCAATGAATTAGGTTAGATTAGGGTCTAAGATAATATTCTGGTCGCCGAAAGTCCATAAGGTGATAGGTCTACTCGTATACCTCGTCTGTGATACGGGGTCCACACGAGATCCACTTTTGGTAACCCATGAGTGCGCGAGGCACTCTCGCGACCGATCCGCCGTACCTACCGCAAAATGAGCCGTTCAGTGCACACGTCGATTAACTCCATAAAGCAAAAGGTCGAGAAACGCGATGAAATAATGTACATTGTTTTTTAAAATTCCTGTTATAATATAGATTCACATATATAATGTAGAATGCATAAATACAGATATAGCTTTCATTTAACGGTATATAAGATTAACAAGAAAGAATAGCCAAAAAATAATCGTCAGTAATGTTACAGTTTTTATGTGACTGGTGGAGTTACTCAATTTGGCAACTGAAAAAGGCAGCAAAGTTAAATTCAGTCTTTAAATTTTTAAGTTTTTTATTACAGAAAAAGTTAGTTATTATTTATTTTTATTACAGCTTTTCCTTAAAAATGAATGTTGACAGTTCTGTTATAATATATTATTTGTGATTAATTCATCAGGAATATTATAAATAATGTCTACTTCATCAGCTGTATGTGAGGATTTGTCATTTCGATTTGTTGTCAAGTTTTTATAGTAATCATGTTCAACAGGAGGAATGTATTTTAACAGGTTCATCATATCTCTCCATTTTTCCCTTGTCACAGTTCTACCTTTAGGATATAATAAAGGCTGATCTATATTTTTCAAACTTTGCGGTCTACCTAATACAGATTTTCTTAAATTAATGGCTTTAAATTCTGTATCTTCATTATAATCACATTTGAATTGTATGAGATGGGGTTTGGACTTTTCTAACTTCATCCAGCGCATTTTAAGCCAATTTACTGGAAACCCTGTGACGGTTACTTTTCTGTTAATGATTGATTGTTCTAAAGGTTTTGTTGAAATAAAATCTTGGTGGGTCATTTGGATTAGATGAAATGGCGCTTTCTTTTTACATGTTTTGATTATATTGTACCAATCATCTGGTGAAAAAATGTTTTGATTTTTTTTCGCACGTGACTCAATAATGGCAAAATCTGAGTCATTGGGCAAATAGCTGTGCCCACTTACCAAAAATTTCATTTCAATTGACTCAGCTCTTATTTCCGTACTTTGAACAAGTTTCAATAAACTTAAGACAGTTTTAATATTTCTGTTTTGCCCGGTACATGAATCCGAATATGTTATTATTTTTTCAAAGTTTGTAGCGTAAGTCTTTATGTACTTTATGAGACAAGATGAAATTTTTTGAGACCCACGAGATCCTTCAGTTTCTGGCCAAACAAACATGTGGCTTATATTTTTACTGAATTCATGACATCCGAAATTATAAACATATAAATTTCGCTTATAATAAGCTACAGATGTGGTCAACTTGGGAAAGGCTAAAGCTTTTTCCAAGTCGAAAGAAAATACGAAAATTTTTCTGATGTTGCCATTCGGTCGGCAGCCATTTGACTGCGAGCCCGTTCAACCTCTTCTAACTGAGTTTTCTTTTCAATTTCTGCCGTCTTAATTCCCTCACCGTCTGAGGATTGAATTTTTATTTGCAAAGCATTACAAGTTTGACACGTATCCTTTGATGGTTGTTTAAAATGTAAATTAAATTTTGTAGAGAACACATTATAGTAATATTTTTCTTTCACTGGTACTAAATTTTCCTTTTCACATTCTGTGACTTATAATTCATACATCTTCTTAATATTTAAGTCAGGATCTAAATATTGTCGTCTTGGATTATGAGCTCTAGTGTAGTGACTACTGTAGGCTGGAAATAACTTTACATGTTTTATAACACTTGTGTCATCTATTTGATTGCTTGCAACGCGGCCTTTGCGGCGATCAACCAAAGATGTAACTTGTTCTTTAGAACAACATTCGTATATCCGCCCGTCACTCACTTGATAAGTGTCTCTAAAATATTTTTTGCAAACGGGAATATCACGTCTGTCTTTTCGAAAGTAATATGTAAAAGAATGTGATCTTCGTTCTTTAGTTTCATTCGTGGGGCGCCTCCTTTTTATTTCGTTAACTTTAATACAACCTCTTAAGAAAATATTTTGGTCAAGTTGACTATGTAAACTATAAAATGCCTTCATGGCAGTCTCTCTCTCATCCGAAAGAATTTTTTGGTTGCACTTTTGACGGCATCTGCATTTTATATCGACAAATGTTTTTGCAGGTATTAAATTTTCTTCCCTATTCCTATATGCCAAACCTTTTGTTCTGTTATGCTTTTGTAAATTTCGTGTCCATTTATCAGGATTACAACTTCTTTTCCTCCCAATCAATGTGTTTGTTGGGAAATTTGTACTGTTGCAATCAGATGAATCCGAGGAAAATGATAAACGTCTTCTTGAACCAGACTTTCTGTTGATAAATCGTATTGAAGAACCGTCACTGTTTTCCTCATCCACGTTGTTATTAGTCCCACTCATCTTGATTATAACGGTATAATATTTATTTCTGTAAAAACAATCTGGGAATAATGATGAAAAGACCAAGAAAATATGTAGTCCGTGTAATATTGGTGAAGTATGTAGTAACATTCAGCGTGCGAGATCACTGTTATACTAACTGCCGTTTGCATTGCGCTTCTTTTTATCTGTTTGCCGATGCGATTTTATTACCAGTATTATTGAGAGGGGGAAGCTACTTCGGTTGTTAAAAAAAAAGCATTGATGCATGGAACAAAACTACGATTACATTAGAGTATGGAATTAATCAAAATGGCTTCTGAAATAAATTACTTATTTTTCAATGGCCAAAAAAATTTTGCCGTTTATCAGTGTTAATCTTTATTATTCAGGAAAGTTATTATAAATATAAAAAGTTATGACTATACCAAGTGCTTTGACACATAAATTTAAGATTTTTCAAAAAGTGGAGTTAATCGATGTGTGCACTGACCGGCTCAAATAATCCTGGATACTGGATCGAGACCTCTTCTACTAATTCCTACCCGGGCCCTACCATCAACGCCAGACGTGTGGTAGCGTTGGTAGGGCACTGCCTCAACCCCCTCCCGCTACGACCACCGACCGACATCCCACCACCCAGAATGATGCTAGATACTGGATCAACCTCCGTTCCTACTGATTTCTTTCTGGGCCCTACCATCAACGTCAGCCGTGTGGCAGCATAGGTAGGGTATTGCATTTCCGCCCACTACCCGAACTGCCGCGCCGCGCCGTACCGCTTCCGTCGGAACGTCCGAACGTTTCCCGCGTTTAGCTAGTAAGTTTTGTGAACGTTCGCCGTTAGCCTATAAGTTTTGCGAAACGTCCAATAAACACGCACGCAACAACCAACCGCACCGCCTCTGTCACTCACTGCACCGAACCCTGGCTAGCCAACTGGGTTGGCAAGCAAGACCTTCCTCGAAGTTCCCCACGAATCGAATCGTCCACGGGGGAACGGTTACAAATCATTCTTTGTTAATAGGGCTTCTACTTGAATGCTCCACGATTCGTAATTGTTCTTATTCAGCAATTTTATAGGGGCAGTCATTACCACGCTTTACGACATGCTTCCAACACGTGGTTAACCTCACTTTTCTTTTAAACTTACAAACTTTATATTTAAACCACGCTGATCAGAACGTCCTAAGCCCATAACCTGTTATAGGTTCATTGAAATAAATAATTGGCCAAAATGCATCTCTGAGCTCGTACCTACATAGCTCAAAATAGAAGCCGAAAACACAAGCCGGTGGTGGGAGCGTCACGCACTGGACATTATACAAACGACTAAAGCGCGAATTACAAACACTTATAATCATAATTATATCTAACAGTTATTAGTATTGTTTTTATCGTAATTATTGGCTAATAATTCCATATTTTAAAATGCGTGACGAGCTGTATTTCCATCACTTGTATTGCCACATCCTCCAATTTTCGGCTTATATAAATGCAGTCTAAGTTTCTTCCAAAATAGTTTCTGCATTTTTTCTTTTAGAGCCTTCAGAGATTTTCCTTTTTTGTACTTTGTTTCACTTGCCATTTCTTGATTTTTTTTCTGTATGAAATGTGTATTATACATTCTAGGAATCCAATTCAAGCATGCAGAGAGCTAATTTCATATTGCAGATTTTCTTTTAATTTTGGTGTAAACTCTTCAGCTTGAAAATTAATTACTTTTAAAATTTGTTTAGAGGTTGCTCCATATGATAGACAGCACTGATTTGAACTAGTTCCTGTTATTGCATCGAGGACATTACCATCGATTAATGCAATCATTAATTTAAATCTAACTGTAGCGCTGCTTCGCTGCGGAGTGGGGCTGCTCGTGAGAATTCGTAGGATGAAAGAAAAGGAAAGGTGGGGGCGCGTTTCGTCCGAGCCTGCTAGTGGACTCATCAGTAAGGCTTTCTAGCAGACCCTGCCTTAGACGACTGGAATATTGGGAAGTCGTTCGAGGAGTGTATATATAGCAACTGAGAGGTCGGTCGAGCGCTTGTGAGAGCGCGACCCCTCTGGTGGCGAGAATGGGAGGCGACGCCATATAACGTTTAAAATTTTGTTTCAAAATGATATTCTAATACTCTGCAAATTGTTAATTTCATAGTCAAGCATTTCTTTCTCTTTGAGAATTTGTAATGTAGTCTCTTTGATATATTGTAGTTTTAAAGATCTGCAAAATCTTATTGATTGTGGGGTACTGTTATTTCATGTGATAATATTACTGTCTGTCAGAAGTTGAAGCGGAATCATTGTCGTTGCAAAAAGATTATTGTCCAAGTCGAATAAAGTTCCTTCCAATTTCTGCTTGTATCTAAAATGATCACTATTGCCATCGAAACCGTAGTAGCAAATTAATTCAGTTTCAATGTCAATGTTATCAGATTCTAAAATTATGGTGTCAATTACTTCTGTTTGTAGTAAAATAATCCTATTGTACGTGTTCTAAAAGAGTTTGAAGTGGAAGCTGTGCTGTTGTTTTTGTATTTACGATTCCATGAGGTCTGCAATTTTTTTGGATTTCAGAACAGCGTCATACGGTGGATATATGCATATCGCAATTTCTTTCTTGACATTCTAATCTATAATTTATGTATTAGTTTTTTGTTAAATGATTGTCACATAAAAATGCCGTAGCTTCATCTGGTGTACATGGAATTGGTTCTTTTTTGTTAGCGAAAAGTGTTGTTTTCATTTTTCTTGCTCGCTCGGGACTTTCTGTACATTCTGTTAAAATAGTCGTTAAATCTTTATAACACCTTTTCCGTGCATTCATTACTGTGGCTTGCATTATCAATTTCATGTCCTGATCCATGTTTTCCGATAAAATTCATGCTTCCCGTCTTTGTGAACGTACTGATTTTTGATCATACGGCAGAGTAGGACGTCTTATCATTCCACTTGTTGAGGGTTCAGCATCTGAATCGTTACATTTTTGAATGGTAAAATATCCTTGCAACCGTTTAGCATTTTTCTATTTAGCAACAATAGCTTTTCTTCTGCAATCAGCTTCACCGTGACAAATGTCAAATAAGTCTTCATATTTGAAGGAATACTTATCTATAAAAGTAAAAGCTTTTAATTCCTTGTCTATGGAAACATATAATATGGTGAAAAAATAAAACATACTTTCCGCCATTATAAATACAAGGTGTCCCCGCTAAAGTGTGACGGTCGCGATATTTCAATAACTATCGATGAAACGAAAAAATTGTTTATATGAAAATTGCAGGATAAAATAGGATGTTTATTTTGGTGTAAACGAAAATTTTGTTTATATCATTAATTTAAAAGATACGATGGTGAAGTTTCGTTTTTTATCCGATAGTGTTTTTCAAGACGAATTCATTAACCTACAATTTATTTACCCGATTTTTATTAGTTTTCAAGATATAACGCTTTTTTTTTTTTTTTTTTTTTTTGTCGTGGGGAAAATCTTTGAAAGACTCCCTCCCACCTCCTTGGGGAGAGGTGGGAGGGGTGTGTGGGATTCCCCGCGCCCGTACAACGACAGGCGCGGGACCTACCCACTAAAAACCCCACGGTGACCCTTCGGCACGCTTTGGGAGGATACCGGGAATCGCTCGAAGCATTCTTCCGGTATCCTCCCCGTGGCCGCGCTTTCGCGCCCATCCCCCGGGGGGACAATCGGTCCCCCCAGTAGACACACTGCCTCATAGCGGCGGGACGGGGCCACTCCATCCCGCCGCTATCCGTCCCGGGGCCGCGTTTAGTGGCGGCTGCGAGCCCCAACTCGCAACCGCCCGCGACCCCGTTTCCACCCCTCGGCGGCCGGGCGTTCATGGCCGCACCAGACCGCCGAGGGTGCCTCCCCTTGCGTCGGACCTGTAGGGGGAGGCACTCCTACCCCCAACCGGTCCGACCCGGCGCCGCCTGGCGGGAGGAGGGTCCCCTCAGGACCCCCCTCCCAGCCTAGGTCATCCGCCACGCCGAGGCGGCCGCCCGCGACGCCTCGCGACCGGGTGACGACCTCGGGCCACCGCACGAGCGCGAGCTTCAGCGCGCCGCTGAAGCTCGCGCTCCCTCCCCGCGGCGTCCTTCTGCAACATTACGTTCTCGCAGAAGGAGGCCACAGCCCTCCACTTCTCCTCGCTGCCGAGCATGGCGCGCACCACGCCCGGCAGCGAGACATCCCGCCCGACGACGCCGACCAGGACACGGCGCTCCCCCTCCCACGCGGGGCATACCTCCAGGGTATGATCCGCCGTGTCCTGCTCAGCGTCGCAGTGGAAGATATAACGCTTGGAAGTTTACTAATTTTCGGTGGAGACGTTTCGGCTTGAAAGTGGCAAATCATAAAAGCGGTCCTACTGTTGCGGTGTCCTACTGTACCTGTTGGAACCAATAGCAAGAGTCTACGCTCGGAACGGCAGGCCCGAAGAGTCAGAAACATGAAAAGTATTGCCCATCACGATTTAAGTTTGCCGCATCAAGGATGGTGATGTCGCTAATAATTTCGTTGCAAAATATGTGGTGCCAACACGTTGAGGCTCCTCCACATTACGCATTACCTGTGCGGGCATGGTTAAATGAACACAAAAATGGATCGGCCGTGGTGGACCAATTTCATGGCCACCGAGATCACCAGACCTTTCGTTATGCGATTTTTTTCTGTGAGGTTACATTAAACAGCACATTTACAAAACACCATTACGAAGCACCGCAGACTTAAGAAACAGAATTAAAACTGCATGTGAAAATGTACCAAGGGACATATTAATAAAAGTGGAAAAAGAATTTATAAAACGCATAGAAACATGTATTTCGAACAGCGGGAGACATGTAGAATAAATTTTTTGCATAATAAAATATTTCCATAAATTAAAAGTGTAAGGGAAGTTGGGAAGGCAAAGGGAGAGTGGTACGGAGGAACCAAATTTCCACAGTACCAGGGAGAAGGTTGCGGGAATGGTCGAGGGTTTGCCAAAGATTACAAGGGGTTTTCTCTGGAGTCGAGCCCTGAAAAAGGACTTCGATTTATTTGGCTAGAGTCGTATCTTCCTACGTTGACCGTCGGTAGATTCGTCGACGGTGAACGCTCGGGTACGTCTGGCGGAGGGCGAGGGGCCTGAGGGTAGGTAGCGACGCTCCGCGTAGGTGCCGCAATACCGTACTACTCAGGGTCGCTCTAGCCACGACGAGTTCCGATGTCCTTGCGAATGTACCCGATTGGTACAGAGGTAGTTTTCCCAACAGCTTGGCACATCCGCGTAGGAGCCGGCACTGGGGATCTTATATCTGGTGGTAGTCGGATAGTGACTGACGATCATGGGCCGGAGGGCCCGTATTTATACTTGGGGATGCGCGCTAGCGCTGACCTGGTTGTCGCTGATTGGTTGGGGCCCAGCTATTTTTAGCAATGACCTGGGTTTTCGGCGAAAGTCACATCGTTGTTTCTACCCTACGTAAAACTATGTAAAACTAAGGGCGCGGTATGGCTTCGTTTCGATGAACGCCGCGTCGTCGTCCTTATTTCTATACTAAACTATTATGTCGCGTTAGAAAATTAAGTTATGTTTTTATACCTACTATTGTGTGGACTCTTGCGACCGGTAAAATTTGAGTGATGCGTAAAAGGGCGCTTGCCGAAGAGTATATTAATATTATCGAAATAGTTAGAAAAATGACTGTTGGATAATGAACTTGGTTGTAGTGAACGAGCGAAGTTGACCTTTTTAATGCGTAACGTGGAATGTCCATTTTTTGTTTGATGTCGCTGTTTACATTGGTTGTGGAATGTTTTTATTGGCTAATGTGTCGTGTTGTGGGAGTGATGTTGGTTGTGAATGATTGGTGTAGTTGGTCTGTGTGGGTGTGGCTTAAATGTACTGGCGGAAAGGACAGGCTCTAAGGAGAAGGCCCTTTTCGGGGTTGGAACGGAGTTTTCTGGCAAATTTGAATATTATTGAAAATTTGGTGAAAGCTAGCAAAGTGAAAGTACGCGCTAGCCGCGCACGTGCGTTTCAGTTGTCCAAAAAACTCCCGTCTTGGTTACCTTTGGATAACAAAAGGCCGAGAGTCGTTTGCAGGCCCGACCAACGACTCGAACGAGGGCCTTGACTGCCACCAACTAACCCTGCCATAAGTGTTAAATTGCGGGGGCTTACTTGCGCCGCAACATACCGGCCTCCTTGACCGATTACGGTCAACAAGTAAAGATTTTACATAAGATTATTTTATATGAATAACATTAGTATTTAAGTTATCTATGTACTGTACAAAATATGTGTGAGATCCTTTGGGGGGCCTGTACGTTTAGTGTGTAGTTGTAACTATTTGCAGAGTGTCTTGTGAATGTAGCTTAACATCTAGTGACTCGATTATTCTAATTATACTTGTGTGTGTGTGTGTTTTATAGACATTGATTTGGGGTTGTATTCAACAGAAGGTATTTTGGACTTTTTTTTTGTCGTGGGGGAGATCATCGACAGACTCCCTCCCACTTCTTTGGGGAGAGGCGGGAGGGGTGTGTGGGATTCCCCGCGCCTGTGTAATGACGGGCGCGGGACCTGCCCACTAAAAACCCCACGGTGACCCTTCCGCACGGTTTGGGAGGATACCGGGAATCGCTCGTGGCATACTTCCGGTAAGCTCCCCGTGCCAGCGCTTTGCGCCCATCCACGGCGGGCAAACGGTCCCCCCGGTAGTCACGCTGTCTCATGGTGGCAGGACGAGGCTTCTCCGTCCCGCCGCCTGGCTGGAGGAGACTCCCTTCAGGAACGCCCTCCCAGCCAGGGTCATCCGCCATGCCGCACAGTGGTCCGGATTGACAAATTTAGTGACATATTCGTGTAACTTTACAACTATAGAAGATATCGACATGAAACTTGAACTATACATTGTAGGGATAATAAGTAACATGTAGACGAAAAGAAATTATCAAACAATGATAATTTATTATATTACAGATATAATTTAGAATAAAGTGTACAATATATTGTGTATTTTTTATTAAATTATAATAATAGTCCTTCTGCTTCTGAATCCAGAAGCAACCTGTAACATAACCTGTGAAATAACCTGTAACATAAGTAAATGAGGCGTTTAATGAATATTATATTAATTCTTATTTTTCTTCAAATTGTAATTTCATAGAATTGATTAATCTTTATAACGAAAGGCATATAATACCAATCATGAGCTACGAAATATTCATATTATACATATTGCTATTTTTTTAAAATATCTATTCCATGAAAAAGTACTTATCTGTAGTATAATGTGAAACTTTCTGCAGTTGTTGGTGTATACTGACGAAATTTCTCAATATCTATTTTACATTGGGAAGGAATAACCTGTAACATAAATAATTGATGAATGTTTATAACGAAAGGTACATAATACCAATCATGAACTACGAAATATTCATATTGTGCATATTGCTATTTTTTTTTAATATCTATTCGATGAAAAAGTAATTACCTGCAGTATAAAGTGAAACTTTTTAATTATAATAATAGCTCTTCTGCTTCTGAATCCAATGGTTTTATGTTTTTTTTATTTGATAATAATCTAATTTCGGACATATATGGATCGGATGTTAATAATAGCCTGTAAAAGTTGTTTGTATTCGTTGCTATTCTTGAAATTTTTCTACTATTGTTAGCTCTAAATTTTTTAAAATCCTTATGTTTAGCTTCTTGAGCTTCTTCAGAAAGTTGACCTATCGGTAACAATGCATTTTGGACAATTTCTGCACCGTGAATCGGCAATTTATGAATTGATGCTGGCATATAGTACCAGCTATACAGATTTACAAAATATTCTGCTATTGTTTGTGTATATTGTCGAAATTTCTCAATATCTATTTTATATGGGGAAGAAATAACCTGTAACATAAATAATTAATTAATGCTTATAACGAAAGGCACGTAATACCAATCATGAACTACGAAATATTCATATTGTTAGGGGGAGGAGGTTTGAAAATACCTCGCCTAACGGGGGTCCGGATCTCGAGGGAAGGAACAGACGGAGAATAAGCGATACAATTATAATTTTATTTTCGCCGGATCGCCTTATGCGACCAAGCCGTTTATTTAGTCGGTATAGGTTTTTTTTTTTTGACAATCGGCCGACGTCTGCCAGACGATCTGTGTTGCGGCCCGCGTTGTTACCCTGAAACAGAAAGAGATACGACTAGGCGTTAAATACCTGTCGACGTGAATCACGTCGCTTGTCTTTCTCTCTTTGGTACGTTCCTGGTCGGTGCTTGTCGCACCTAGGAGCGGGAATCTCTGCCGCCGCGATACGCAGCTAAGCTAGTGACTGTACGTGTGTGAGCGTTCCCTTTAAACCGGGAATCGCTCGCTTTCTTCCAATTAGGGAATTTCCTCTCGGTTTTCTGTTCGACTGCAACACTTGATTGTCGCAGGAGAGGGTGCCTAGAGGGAGGTTGTAAGGCTCCAACCGTCACCCGGTCCTCGGCCCCTTACCGTCTTCGTATGCGTGTGTACGGAACACGATGCGGTGCAGTCTTTCAATGGCGTATAGGACGTCTTACTATTGAGACTGGCACCACGACGCCTTGTGAGTCGCGTTCTACGCGCAGTGACCGTACAAGACTGGCGATCAGAGAACAACGCTCTGGCATTCGCCGGAAGCTGGGCTTAGAATAACTCGTCCCACGCTCCGACTAGAAGGCGGCAAGTCCACCCAAGGTGTTTACGCCAATAAGGCCCCTTTAGGTGGTTGTAAGGCCGTTCGATTGAACCAAGGGAGGATCGAGTCTTAATCTCGATACCTCTCGCACGACCGCTGTTTGCAGCGATACGCGGAAAATTCGGGAACTCGATGATACCAAAGAGTTTCCCGCAGTCTTTAATCGGGTCGTACTCACGACCGAATCGATTAACTGGTTTAATTCGACAACCGGAATTACACGCAGTTTACTGGGGGCAGTTTGCTTACGCAAGCTAATCCCGTAAAGCTGCGGCTATACGTCGGTTGCCCGCTTTGTGAAAGTTCGAATAACTCGAACTTTCAACGTCGCGTGTGAATCAACCGCTAGAACCCGAGAATTTTCTTTATGCCTTTTTTCGTAATTTTTTCGAATGCTCGAATAACTCGAAGCAATTCGAATATTGTGAGGGCCTGTCGAATTTCAACGAATGCTCGAATAACTCGAAGCAATTCGGAATATTTTAAATTAGGTAAAGCGTGATCGTTTATCGATCCGCGCTTGGCAGGCTCTCGTTTGCAAGTGACGGACGAGCACGAGCTGCCGAAAAGTACGCGTAAGAGAGGGGGAATCCTCCGACGCGCGGCGCTGTCGCCGTGGCTCTCGTCCGTCTTTTTCTAATATGTAATTATCGCACCTTCTCTATGGTCGAGCGTTTAACCGAAAAGTTCGAAATCGAACGTTACTGTACTGCTCGCGTGACTTACAGAAAAACTCAAGGAGCGAGAGTTTTTCTGCTGCCTTCTGTTTCGAGTCGCGGACGCGTCGACCTAGAATGTTCTGGTCGGTCGCGTATATTGAAAACAAAGCGGATTAACGGCTAATTACGGGTTTAAATAAATCGAATTAACTCGATCTTTAAACACATATTGTGCATATTGCTATTTTTTTTAAATATCTATTTCATAAAAAAGTAATTACCTGGAGTATGATGTGAAACTTTTTAATTAACGTGATATCAACCCCTGTTATTTCGGATGCGAGTTCCGGGTTTGCAAAAAATCGTCGGGCAGTGTTGCCATCATTCGACGAACCCTATCCTTGTTTTATAACACTAATAGAAAGGCCCATCTTCTCCTTTAACAGTTGTTTAATTTCTTCCTTCTTCTCTTCTCGTATTTTTTTTTTGTTTCCGTTGTGTTTGTGGTCTATTTTTGAAAAGGTAAATTATATCCTATGTGTAGTAAACACTCCAAGCTTCTAATCCAAGCATGTAGCGATGATATTCCGAAAGAATAATTGAAGTCGTTTGGAATTTTATGATTTATTAAATTTAAATCATTCATCTCTGTTGGTTTTGCTTGGCAAATATAACACCGCAGAGATGATGAAGTGCTTGTAATGACGTTGCATATTTTATTATCAACCATCGTTAGTGCCATGACATACTCAACTTTAATATTATTGACATGATATAGGTTTAAATTTTCAATTTGTTTTGTAATGTCGCTAACTTCTTCTTCGATAGTTTTTTTACTTTCTTTGACAAATTGATATCTAATGGGTCGACAAAACCACGGTGACGATGGGCGTGGGTTTTCCCAAATTATTTCATCAGTCGATTTATTTTTTAATTTTATTGGCACAAAACTTGATATAAAAATGGTGTCTTCATCAATATTTAAATTCTCATATTGCAGTTGTTTGTATCGCTGTTGTCCAGATGCACCATCACAGCCCCATTTGCTTATAAGCAATAGCTCACTGGTTCCTAATACAGTTATATTTTTCATTAGACGTGAAACGGTATGATCTAATATACTTTGAAGGCTTACTTCTGCAGATATCTCTGTTATTTTTATAGTATTTTTAGCAGGATAACAATTTTTTTTTTCTATCAATAATTTAAAGTATGAAGGCCATTGGTAATTATTACATTTTATAAATTCATTTCGCATAGTAATGTACTGAAATTTGGAAAGATCTGCCATAATAAAAATGCTCAAAGCTTTTTCTGTATTGAATGGTTTTTTTTGAGATAAAAAGTCTCCTTTAAGGAATGCTTCAATTCTTTTCGTGCTTTCACTTAACTCTATATATTATAAAAGTCGAACTTGTTGATGCATGCCATGCCTACGCATGCTCATCCTTGTTGCGTTCATTAGTTCACTTAATGTGAAATTCGACACTAGTGATCGCACTCTTCTCATTTTTTCTCTAGTGCTGCATTCTGACAATAATTTCCTTCCTTTGTAAATAGTTACATTTGAAGACGATGGTCTATCTGCAGCACTTCTCGACGAACCTTCAATTATTGTACGAGGATACAGAAAATCCTTCTCTAACCATTTACTATTTTGTTGTAAAAATTTACTTCCTGTATAACGCGCTTTGATCCATCTTTGTTTTAAATTAGAAGTAAATTTACTTAAAGTTATTTTTAATCTTTCCGCATTTTCGGCAGAAATATGAATTTTTTCGTTTATTTTTTTAAACAAAAATATATAATCACTCATATCCCTTTTGCAGCTTCTCAATATAAAAAATAAATCATTGTTTGTACGAAGACCTTCCATTTTCAAACAAATAGTAAGTATCTAGATAACAAATAACGAAATGTTAAATATTACAAATAGCCCATGCAATAATCTTTTAAGTATTTTTATACTTACCAAATAGAAGAGAAATGAACAATAATAATTATTGTATTGTAACAATAAGAGTATAATATTATTATACACACACACACTCACACTATAAAGTATAAACTTCAAATAAAACTGAAGAATTTCTATCAAGAACTTGTATCAGCTCGCTGATAATTGCAATGTTTGTAAATGCGTATTTCAGTCTTTCGGAGACGGAATACGAATGAGAGCTTTCCAAATTTTTAGTTATTAGGAAAACTCTGTTACTCCTACACTCATCCTAATTGGTCACCTGACAACCGCTCATGGCGTTTGCCAATCAGGACCTTGTCGCTTCTCATCCCCTCCCATTCCTTGCACCCTTAGAACGGCTAGGGTGATGAGGCATGCGTGTACGAAAGACAATGATAGAAAATAGCTAAAATCTAGGTTCACCCGGCACTTAAAATATTGATAGAGTATAATTCTACATGTTCTAAGGTATTCTAAAAACATAATTTTATATCCTGCAAATGATGGAAAAGTTATGAAAAAAGTAGATGAAGTGAGTTCCGCACAGGGTAAGATATTGGAAATCTTTGACCCAAAATGAGGGTATATTTTAAAACAAATACATGAAATATGAAAATTCAAAGTTGTTTTATTATTAATAATCAATATTTATATCGTACATGAAAATTGGGGACTTGCTTTAATCCATAAGATCCAGATGTGCAAAGTCTAAGCTCGCTGATGGTTATTTTTGGAAAATTCTTTGTTATCGTTTCAAACGGAAGAGAATTTATAACATAATACGTTGAACAAGTTTTACTTCCTTATTGTGGAAGTCGTAAAATATAATTCTTCGAATAAATAAATTATTATCTGTTGTCCTTTTTAACTACCTTATGTGGTTGCTAACTAATATTTTTGGCGCCTGTTTTTCATGTGAGATATATGTAAATGTCGACTATTAGAAATGAAATAATGTTTGAATTTTCATATTTCATGCATTCGTTTTAAAATATACGCTCATTTTAAATCAAAGATTCTCAATTTCTCACCCTGTGACATTTACAGGATATTGTTTGGGCTTCGGTGAGTACACCAGGTTTATGACACAGAACCGGGTTTAGTCAAGGCCAGCATGGGCAAAAATATAGAATTTTGTTAGCAAAGTACAAAGTGCCATAAACTTGATCGGCAAAGGCAATCTTGAGTAGTTGCAACCCTAACAGACTGATGGCCCACGCGTGCTCGGCTTCGCGTACCTGGGCTTCCCTTATTTCGTAGATGTTTTGCACGCAGGCCTAGGGGTAAGGTACGCGGTGGAAAATCCCCGGAGTTGCCAAATGTGACACCCTCCACAAATCCTTTGGTACGAGAGAGATGAAGAAATCAACGTTATAACAAACGACAGATTCGTTGCAACACCCCCCGATTCGCTAAATAGACTCGTTTAGATATACATTAAATAAAAACATAGAAACTATTTCGTATAGTTTAGTCCCCTGAGAAGAAATGATCCTTCGAGTTTATATTAGTCGGGACACCTTATACTTTTACAAAGTCCGAACGAGGATTGACTCGACCACAGACAGCACAGATATAAAATTGTACTTTCCGAATATCGTAAAACATGTAGAATTATACTTTATCAATATTTTAGGTGCCGGGCGAACCAAGATTTTGGCTATTTTCTATCATTGTCCTTTGGCAATGCAGCAAAATTTCCATCAGGCCCATAACTCACGCTTTCTCGAGCGCAAGCCGTTGGACCTGTACGGTAACCTTCCAAAAATGCATGGTTTATGACGTTTCCGATTGATTATTGAGGCAGTCGAGGAACAAGCTACCTGAACATTCTTTTATTTACGCGGAAAATATTGCCTCAAAAATAGCTTTCGTTACCGCGAGTCATAAACCACTCTGACCGTTATCTCGTCGGATATTTTCTTTATTTGTACGATCATCCACTACAAAACTAAGCTGTAACCCAATAAAAGAACAAATACTTAGCAATAACTACAAAATATATAAAAAGTCGTCCGGAAATATTTCGCTGTGTACGATCAAATGATTCTGTAGCGTAGCGTGTAGCATAGTAGCGATAGACGCAGCCATGAGTAATGATACTGACGGCTTTGAACAATAATAATATGAAAAGTGGTCTAAAGGGGGAAGTGATTTTATATGAACAGTTAGAGAAAGATGTGCCGAAATCATTCCATTTAGTTAAAATACATGATATCTTAAGATTTAAAAGATATTCCTTGTCAATTGCAAAGAATTGTGTACATTTTATTCATTTCATTTAACATTACTTTTTAAATATACTATGTACAATAATTATTAATGAACGTATTGTTTCTCACTGCAAAGAAATGCTCTTGAGGTGGGTGAGGTTAATTGATTCTGCAAACCGATGCAATACCTTAGTTTATTTACAATCAAGCTTTTATACACAATAACTACATCAGCAATGCTTACTGCGAAACGCCAAAAATACTCGATGCGTTTCGGTCGACGATAGAACCAAGAGTGTCTGGGCGCGTTCGAGGACTTTTCGACCTCCCCCATAAGGAGCGGGTAGTCGCGTAGGACAAAGGTCCCGTTTGTTCTTGGGTTTTTCCTACGCAGGAAAGTGAAAACTTTCCTGCCCGAAAAGTGCGCCTCGTAACACGCCCGAGCGTTCTTTCTCCTCTTTCGTATATTCTAACGGGTGGCCCGTAAGTACGCCACAGTACCCCCTTACCAGTGACAACGCACGCTAACCCTTAAAATTCTAAATCATACGTTGCTAACATGGAAGGTATATTTACTTACATACTACTTATACGTACAAAACCCATGTCTCGCGACTTACATTACGTTTTTAACTAGATAGAAGGTTAATACTAACGTACTCTATCTTAAATCAACTTAATTAAATCCCGCTTGGAGTCGTTCGGGGAAACGAACTTTTCTACCTATCCGTGTGGTCAACCGGTTTGCATTCTCCCGCATATCGTTTCCGCGTACATTTGACGCTTCGTTTCCGACGGTTGTTTCGTGATGCACTTGGTTGTTCCGCGGCGCCGAACACTGTCTCCTGGTTTCGATGATTACGTCGCGGGACTCACACTGTTCGGCCTGCAACTCGACGTCGGACATTACAAATGCCGGTTTTAAACGATCGATCGACACACGAATGATTGCCCCATCGATTCTAATTGCGAACTGTTTGTCTTCACGCTTCACGACTTCGTACGGCCCATTATAGTATGGCTGCAGTGGGCCCCGTACGGCGTCATTGCGGACAAAGACAAACGGTGATGAATGCAATTCTTTGAAAACGAAAACATTTTTCGCGCCGTGACGAACAACGGGACGTGGTTTGACGTTCCGTACCTGTTCCCTCAAACGCGCGACAAAATCCGTATTCGGCTCCCGGGCGTTCGGCAAAAAGAATTCAGCAGGTAAACGTACGTTGGTGCTATAAACTAACTCGGCCGCCGTCGCTTTTAAATCCTCTTTCAAAGCTGCTCTTATACCCAATAACACAACTGGTAAAATTTCCACCCAGTTCGCCGTGTCGTGGCACTTAATCGCTCCCTTTAATTGTCGGTGGAATCTTTCTACCATGCCGTTCGCTTCGGGGTGGTACGCCGTCGTGCGGATGTGCTTGGTGCCTAATAATCTGCACAACTACTCGAATAACGCGGACTCGAATTGACGTCCTTGGTCCGTCGTAATGCGTAACGGTACCCCGAAACGAGCGACCTAGGTAAAGAGAAAGGCGGACGCGACTGTCGGTGCTTCCATGTCGGCAATAGGAATTACCTCCGGCCAGCGAGAAAATCGGTCAATACACATTAGACAATATCTGCAGCCTTCCGAATACTGCATATAGATAATGTCTATATGCACCTGCTCGAATCGGCCGGCTAACAGCTTAAAATTTCCGACGGGTGCAGAGACGTGTCGCGAGATTTTGCATCGCTGACACGGTATGCATTGTCGCGCCCAAATCCTACAATCTTTATTTATCGAAGGCCAAATGAAACGACTAGTTATTAATTTCTGCGTAGCGCGAATTCCGGGGTGTGAAAGTCCGTGTAACGAATGAAAAATATTACGCCGCAAGGATTTGGGTACGTATGGTCTAATAACGTTACCCGACACGTCACAAAATATATCCGCGGTAGCTTCCGGAAAATGTATTTTTTTTAAACTTAAACTATTGTCGGTGCGTTTCAACATTTCGCCTAACTCGATGTCCCTGCCCTGTTCCGCTTCTAGGGTTTTGTGGTCAACCGTTTTCGCAACCGATTCGATACGCGACAAGGTATCAGCGACATAATTGTCGAGACCTCTTATGTGTCGTATATCGGTTGTGAATTGTCCCACATAATCCAAATACCGGAATTGGCGCGGGGAACACTTATCTAGGTTCTAATTGAATGCATATATCAGGGGTTTGTAGGATGGTTGAGCGTAAAACGTTAAAGTTTCTCAAAACAGGTTTTATTCATAAGAGTGGCCTCCAAGGAGTCCGGGCTAAAACTAAAAACTGTCTTCTCTCCGTTCTCCCTAAAATACCCATTCACACACACACTCATACATACGCAACCCGGTGCCCGGTGGCACGTGTTCGATGACACGTGTCCGGTGGCACGTGTTCGATGACATGTGCCCGGTAGCGGTACCGATTGTCGGCAGCGGTGCCGATTCTTCGAAAGCGGCACGTATAATTGCCCACAATTCGGCCATCCTGACCTTTAATCGTCCCGATTAAACTATTCCGATACTTAACATAATTAACCCAATATAATATAAATAATAATCTTATAATAATATACCCTAATTAATAGAATGTCACACCTATCTTTGCTATGGGAGCCACGAACGCATATTTTCGGCCGCCCAAGTCCCTTTATATGGGATCTGGGATACTTGAAACCCTTCAATATCCTTGATAACGTACCGATCGTTCCTTAATACTTTCGCGACTTCGTATGGACCCTTGAATTCTGGTACTAATTTAGGCGTATTACTGCTATTTTCAAAGTTCCTAATCATGACTTTATCTCCTACTTGGTACACTCGCGCTGGCTTACGTTTCTTATCAAAATTCCGCTTGTTCGCTAACGACCGTTTTTCTATTTGCTCGGCTGCCCTTGCACGTTTGGCAATCAGATCTCGATCGTTGCCTTGTTTTCCCGCGGTTTCTAGCGCATCTCTCAAACTATCAATAACTTGACCACGCTGCTGCATTCCGAATAACAGCATGCTCGGGGTTTCTCCGGTAGATTTATTTACAGTATTGTTACACACATATTCCACATCTGCTAAAATTTCATACCATTTACAATTTTTCTCGTCCGCCAGTTTAGCTATTATCGGAAGAATTGTCCGATTCACACGTTCGGCCTGCCCGTTAGCTCGCGGTGAGGCAGTAGCAACCTTAATATGCATTACATTTTGTTCTTTCACAAAATCTTCGAACGCACAAGAAGTAAAACACGTACCTCTATCCGAAACTATTCTTATTGGCCTACTATACTGTTGCGCCGGGGAGTATTGCTCGTCGCTCGCCTCATATTGTCACAACACAATTAAAACAGCACAACGTAACACACTAATGTAAACTAGGAACTTTATTAACAACAGTGCTTTTCAATACGTCTGTTCGCCTTGCGATCTGTCGTAATTCTAATCTTCAAAATCGTTGCCGGTTTCTCGGCAACCGGAAGGCTCGGGATCTCGCATCCGCTCGTTTTCGTGTGGCAGCTTCACCTCATCGCAAAGCCTCTTCACACCATTGCGACGATGCAATTTCGCGGTATTGCGCGGCATCTTCATACCGTCGCAACACTGCTCCCTCTTCCTTCAGAGCGGTCGTCCCGACCGCTGCAAATTCCGTTCGAACAGCCAACTTCACCCGTAGTCTCCTATCCTCCGGGTTGTCGCGAAGCTGCGTCGAACCTGTATACCTCTGTCTGTAAAGTAGATAAACTAATAGGTCGAACATTTACCTGAGTGGCCTTTATCAGACAGTCAGCACCTTGACATTCGTCCTTCGTCCCAAGGAAAACCACTCAAAAACCTTGAGCAAGGCGCCGGTGTAACCTTCGGAATACTTCGTCCGAACTTAGACATTTTCGAGGATGAGGAAATCCCGACTGCTCCTCGCCCTCCTCTTGACTCTTACGACTTGCGTACTTCTTTCTTGATGTTTTCCCGGATTCGGATTCCCCCCCCAGCCTCACGAGAGAACTTCCCATGGGATGTTCCCCAATCTCCAAGGAGAATTTCCTCGACGATCGGTTGTGGAACATACCACAATTCCGCCGCCCGACCGTCTGTGCCCCACTCTGCTATTAGAGTCGAGCATGACTGGGGGGCGACCCTCCCCGGGGAGAATCGCACTTCCCCGGCCGTTTTGACCTGCGGAAATGGAGAGTCCTCCGCGGCCGGTAAGAAAACCCGATCCTCGCCTTCTGCGATGAAACGTCCTCTTCTTGGGCGAAGATGTCGGCCATCTTTCTCAATCCTCACCTCGCAGTTACTTCGCAGGGGGCCTCTCGTGAATCGTACCGGGCCAGTCGATTCACATGCACCACCCTTGGTTTGGACTTCGGGGAACGGACTATCCGGTAGATCAACTCATTCAGCCGATTTTTCACCTCGTAGGGTCCTTCCCAGTCGTATTGGAGCTTCGGGCATCTTCCTTTCGTCCTTCGAGGATTGTATAACCACACCTTCTCTCCTGGAGCAAAGGAAATTGATCTCGAGAACGAATCATACCACGATTTCGTCCTCTCCGAACAAATTCGCATCCGCTGTCGAACGAATTTGTGAACTTCTTCAATCCTTTTCTTGGTTTCCTCAATGAAATCATCTTCATCCTTTCTCTCAGCAGGAACAGCTCCCCTTAGAAGATCCAGAGGAAGGCGCAGCTCCCGTCCCGTGAGGACCATTGACGGAGTATTCTGTGTCACTTCATGTTGCGAGGAACGATAAGCAAGCAAGAACGTTGGAATCCATTCGTCCCAGTCCTTTTGATGTTCTGCAACAAACTGAGACAAATATCGCAACAAGGTTCTAATCATCCGCTCAACGAGCCCGTCCGACTGAGGGTGTAATGGAGTTGTCCTTGTCTTCTTAATTCCAAGCATCTTCATCAGTTCCCTGAAGATGCTTGATTCGAAACTCCGACCCTGATCCGAATGCAGCTCTAGCGGAACTCCATGTCGGCTTATCACTTCCTTCAGCAACGCCGTGGAAATCGTTGTCGCCCGCTGGTTGGGAAGTGGAATAACCTCTGGCCACTTCGAAAAATAATCCATCACAACCAGCGCGAATCTGTTCCCAGCGAAAGACCTCGGCAGGGGACCAACAACGTCGAGCGCTACCCTCTCAAAAGGTGCTCCTACGTTATAAACCTTCATGGTTCCTCTTCCCTTCTCCGCAGGTCCTTTCCTCGCAGAACAGCTATGGCACCGGCGACACCAATCTTCCACGTCCCGACGGTGGTTCGGCCAAAAGAAGCGCTGTCGAATTTTCGCCAATGTCTTCCTCACCCCAAAGTGTCCTCCAGAAGGCGCATCATGGCATTCCTGAAGGGCTTCGGCAATTTTGCTTTTCGGTACAACCACTAACCGATTGAACTCATTTCCATCAGCAGATTCCCACCTCCGGAACAATAATCCACGTTGTACTTCCAAGGAATCCTACGTTTTCCAGAAGTACTTCGCTTCAGGAGAAAGTGCTGAAACATCCTGCCAAGTAGGCTTATTCTCTTCAATCTTCGCTTGTCGAATAAATCGCAGATCCTCATCCTCTTCCTGGGCCTTAATCCAATCTTCCGTCTTCGCAGATACGCAGGTAGTCCTGAGAACAAGATGCTCTTCTTCGCGATCTTGCTCCAGACGTAAGCAGCGTTTGCATTGCAAAGCTTCGCATGGTCTCCGGGAAAGGCTGTCTGCATTCCCGTGGTTCTTTCCTTCACGATGTTTGATCTCGAACTCGTACTGTTGAAGACGCTCTATCCATCTTGCAGTTTCTCCTTCGGGATTCTTGAAAGAGAGGAGCCATCTTAAGGAAGCATGATCCGTCCTCACCAAGAACTTGCGGCCATAGAGGTAATGGTGGAAATGCTCAATGGATTTTACAATGGCTAATAGTTCCCTTCTTGTCACACAATAATTTCTTTCCGCCTTTCCCAGCACCTTCGAGAAATACGCAATCACCTTTTCTTGCCCATCTTGAATCTGGGAAAGGACTGCACCAATTCCATTGCTCGATGCGTCGGTGTCCAAGATGAAATCCGCATCAGGCAAGGGGTAAGCCAAGATAGGGGACTTTGCAAGATGTGTCTTCAAATCTTCGAATACCTTCTGGCATTCCTCTGTCCATTGGAAAGAAACCTTACTCTCCGTCAAACGATACAAGGGCTTTGCAATCGCTGAAAAGTTTCGGACAAATTTCCTGTAATAAGTGCAAAGTCCTAAGAAACTTCGCAGTTCCGTCTGATTTTTGGATACAGGCCATTCTCGTACCGCGGCTATCTTCTCGGGGTCCGTCTTAACGCCTTGCTCGGAAACCATGTGACCGAGGTATTTAACCTCCCGGCAAAAGAAATTGCATTTCTTCGGGCTCATGACCAATTTCGCCTTGCGCAGGCGGGTGAAAACTTTCCTCAAATTTTCAATTTCCTCCTCGAAACTTCTTCCGAAAATTATAACATCGTCCAGGTATACCAGACAGATTTTCCAGTTTAAATCCGTCAATACTGTATCCATAAGACGTTCGAAAGTAGCAGGGGCATTGCAGAGTCCAAACGGCATCACCTTGAATTGCCAAAGACCAGCACCAACACAAAAGGCGGTTTTCTCCTTATCCTCTTCGTGTACAGCAATTTGCCAGTAACCACTTTGCAAATCTATCGTCGAGAACCAGGTTGCACCAGCCAGGGCGTCCAGCGTGTCCTCAATCCTGGGAAGCGGATAGGAGTCCTTCTTCGAGACTTCGTTAAGACGACGATAGTCTACACAGAATCGGGTGCTTCCATCCTTCTTCTTCACCAGTACAATTGGAGAAGACCACGGACTTCCTGATTTCTCAATTACTCCCTGCCTTTCCATTTTCGCAAGCAGCTCTTCAACTTCACCACGGCGATGTATAGGCAAACGCCGCGGTGGTTGTTTAATCGGACGATGATCCCCAGTGTCAATTCTGTGTTGAACAATATCGCATCTTCCTACCTGATCGGGATCCCTTGCGAAAACGTCTTGAAATTCGTTTAATAACTTTCGGAATTCAGTCTTCTGCTGTTCGGAAAGGTCAACAGAGCAACGTCCATACAGATCTTGAAGAAATTCCGGAGTAGAAGCTTCGTTCTTCATTTCCGCAAGCCTCAAGACCCGGTCTTCAGGATGATTCCTCTTCAAATCCATATCTTGATGTCCTTTAATCCGGAGTTTTCCTAGGATGAAATCCAGCTGGCAAGAATGCTTTCGGAGAAAGTTCGTTCCTAAAATGCATTCTTCAACCATTCCAATCAAAAGAAAATCTTCCTCGGTTCGGAGGCTACCAATGGTAACAAAGAAACGTTGTTTTCCTAGAATTTGTAACTTTTCACCGGAAACAGAGTAAATGTTAATGTTTTCTTGTACTCCCGCCGCGCAAGACTTGTCATTCTTGTGAAATTTCATTAAGTTCACACTTGAGCCCGTGTCGATGACGAACCGACACCTCCTTCCCTCGACGGTTCCCTCGACGCTAGTCGAATCTTCTGACAAGTTTGTCTTCCTTACGACGGGGGTAGAAGAAAACGAAGCCGGAGTCTCCCCCTCTACGCCGACTTCTTCAAGTTTCCCTTCTTCGAGGGGACCTCTTCTCTCCTCTTCTTCGGGCAGTTCCGCTGTAAATGTCCCTCCTGTCCGCAGTTCCAGCACTCCGAGACCGGCTTCCCAGCAGTCCTCTTCTCCAACTTTCCCTTGGGAAAACAAGTGACACCCTGAATACAGTCCTTAACACGGCAAGGACCAGGGGCCACAGACTCGACGGCCTCAATCTCCAGGGCTCTGATCACAGCCGCCCTGAGAGTATTGAAACCGCCTAGCCTCAGCGTCCTCCTCATTTCCTCATTGGCCAGGGCGGAGACGAACTGAGAGGCGGCCAGCTTATCCCTGACTTCCATTGGACAATCACCAAAGGAAGCCTGCGCCAACCTCTCAATCTCCGAAGCCAAATCAGAAATCGACTCCCCCTTCCGTTGAGTATAATTTTGGAATTTCACGTAATTTAGATTCGCGAAATTCTTGGTTCCGAAACGGAACTCCAAAGCGGAAACCAAGACACCAAAATCACAACGCGACTCCTCGGAAAGGGTAGTCAAAACACTTCGAGCGGACCCCTCCAGACATGCGACCAAGGCCAAAGCTTTCCTTGGTGCATCCCATCCATTCGCCTTCGCAATCGCCTCGAATTGCACCCGGTACTCCTCCCAACAAGCTCTTCCATCAAACGCTGGTGGTTTTAGGACGTACCCCAGAAATCCACCAGTCGCTTCCAACGGAGGAGCCGACTGCGAAGTGGAAGGCATCGCGAGTCCAGCAACAACAGGATTATCCCTAACAAAATTATTAACAAGGCTGGACTCGCGATCCTCGCTACGGAACGCCGCGGCCGACAGGTTATCGATCACACTTTTAAAATTCTCCGCAAGCACCTGATAACGGTCTTCCATGGCCCTTATCCTTCCTTCCACAGCAGCCTCCTTCGCCGAAGCGGCAGCCTCCTTCGCGGCCTGCCTCTCTTCGGTCCGCTTCCGATCCTCTTCCCACCTGGACTCGAAAGTTCTCTGCTGCTCCTGGAACTGCGCCGCGAGGCTCCTCTGCAGGCCCTCGAACAACAGTTCCAAGGAAGGAACGGCCTCTCCCTCCCCGGCGGTAGATTGGGTCGACATCCCGCTTCTGGCACCACTGTTGCGCCGGGGAGTATTGCTCGTCGCTCGCCTCATATTGTCACAACACAATTAAAACAGCACAACGTAACACACTAATGTAAACTAGGAACTTTATTAACAACAGTGCTTTTCAATACGTCTGTTCGCCTTGCGATCTGTCGTAATTCTAATCTTCAAAATCGTTGCCGGTTTCTCGGCAACCGGAAGGCTCGGGATCTCGCATCCGCTCGTTTTCGTGTGGCAGCTTCACCTCATCGCAAAGCCTCTTCACACCATTGCGACGATGCAATTTCGCGGTATTGCGCGGCATCTTCATACCGTCGCAACAATACGTTTCAAAATAATTCTTTAAATTCTTAATAGCCTCCGCCGAGCTCGTGCTTCTTGTCGCATATAATTTAATGTACTTCGTAAACCCATCGACAACCAAGAAAATGTGTCGTTTTTTCGCAGACCGGACTTTCGACATTGGTCCTAAATGATCGATATGGAGAGTAACAAACGGTTTATTCTCCTTCGGGATTCCATGCAAAAACCCCTCTTCCTTTCCTGACTTTGGCGTAAAAGCGATACACTTTAAACAAGCTTTTATATGACTGTTTACTTTTTCTTTTAGTTTTGGAAACCAGTAACTATTTAAAATGTTTTCTACTATTTTTTCGGGACCTACGTGTCCCATTTCGTTATGGTATTTTTGTAATATACTATACTCTAATAGCGCGGGAACATAAAATAGAGCACGATCCTTTATTTTCCGATAGATAAGACCATTTGTCATTCCAAAACTTTTATCGTTGGAATTTTCTAATTTTTCTCTGATTTTAACTATTTCCGGATCACTATTTTGACATAATGCTAAGTTCCTATCAAACGAATTATCATTTATCACCAAAATTTGCCGACTGAGCGCGTCTACATGACTCATCCAGGAGCTAAGTTTATGCTCAAGCGTGAAATCGAAATTTTGCAATTCTAAAACCCATCGAGCTATCCGCGGATTTGCTTCTTTCTTATTCAAGGTTAAACTAAGAGCTTGACAATCCGTAACTACTTTAAATTGGATACCCATTAAATACGTCCGAAACCTTCGTAATGCATAAATGATTGCTAGCGTCTCCAACTCGAAGCTGTGATATTTAGCTTCTGTGTCCGTAGTTCTCTTTGAGAAATAGAATACGGGATGAAATTTTTGATCTGTTTTCTTTTGCATCAAAATCGCACCAAATCCTATTGCACTCGCATCGCAATGTAGCTCTGTTTCGTCGCGTGGACAATAGATACTTAATATTGGAGCTTTAATTAATAAACTTTTCAATGTTTCGAACGCGTGAATTTCCTCCGGTCTGAATGTGAAATCCACACCTTTCCTCGTTAAATTATAAAGCGGTTTGGCTATTGTCGAAAAATTCTCTATGAACTTACGAAAATATGAACAAAGGCCAATGAAACTCTGCACATCGCGAACGTTACGTGGTACCGGAAATTTCCTTACGTCGTTGATTCCACGTTCGGTCGGTCGAATGCCCTCGCTCGTAACGACGTAGCCTAAATACTCTAATTTAGTCTGCAAAAACTTGCATTTATCCAACCTTAACTCGAGTTTATTCGCGACACATAGCTTAAAAACTCACTCTAAAATGCGTAAATGATGATCTATTGTAACAGTTGCAATAAGAAAATCATCCAAATACACCGATACATCCCCAGATGTGATTAAATCTCTAAATATCTGCGTAATGTATCGTTGGAATTTCAGTGGTCCGCCCTTTAAACCGAATGGCATCTTCGTGCACTCGTACTGTCCCAGTGGCGTAACGAACGACGTATACTTAATTGAATTTTCGTGCATCTTAATATGAAAAAATCCGTCCTTTAAATCTCATAATGTGAAATATTTTTTCCCTTGCAACAGATCCAACTGATCTTCTATCAGTGGTAATGGAAAATTGTCCCGCTTAGTTACTTTATTTAATTTCCTAAAATCGATACACATTCGCAATTCTCCGTTTTTCTTCTTAGCTAAAACAATCGGTGACGCGTATTCCGACGTACTTTCTCTAATTGCACCTTTTTCCAATAGATCTTCAATAATTTCTTTTAATTTTGATTTTTCTGCGTAAGATAACCTTCGCGGATTACAATAAAAAGGTTTATCGTCAGTTAGCGATAATTCCATGGTGTTCTGGTTTTGCGGGATCTCGGGTCTAATTGGTTTTACGTAACATTCCTCGAAAATTTGGCGCGCTTGCTCACGGACAGTGTGGGGGATGTTTTCGTTAATTATCAGCTGTGGCGTTGAACTATCTTCCACTAAACGTGACTCTATATTCATAATTTCAAAAACCTCCGGGTCTAGTTGTACTGACATTCTTGCGACCTTCATGAAATCTCTGCCCAACACTATTGAATTCCTCATTGTTCCTTCTTCTACTACACGTAAATTTACATTATGTTTCATGCAATTAAGAGTAATAACCCCTTCGATCTGCCCAACAATTTGCATTACGCTATCATTTATACCCGAGAATCCGTTACTGTTTACAGCTCGACATATATAACTTTGCGGTACGCAACTCTCTTTTACGAAACTAATGGGACTGCCAGAGTCAATCAACGCATCTAAATTTGAAGAAAACGACTTACATTCTTCGGTAATCTCTAGTGTTACCGTTGGAAAAACCTCGTCGTCCACGTTCCTTGGTGTGGTGACGTAGCTGACGCTGCTCTGCGGGGCTCGGCAATTTTCGACCTTATGTCCTGGACTGCCGCACTTGTAGCAGGTACCTCGTTCGCGTTTCGGCTCTCTGCACTCCGTCGCGTAGTGCCCGCTGCCGTTGCAGTTGAAACACCTCACTCGCCGCAGCTCCTTCTGCTCGCGCCGATCCTTGCTGATTTTCTCCGTGGGTTGATATGTTTCCTTCCTTCATAAAATTTTTTGTTGCTGCACGTCTTGCGATAGCGTTAATTTCCCAAAGGCTCGTATTAGCTCATCGATAGTTTCAAAGCTTCGAACCTGCGCAAGGGACCTGATACCCTTGTCAGGGATGCCTTCGATAACGTATTCGACAATTTCGTCGTCCGCTACCGGCACCCGGTTTCCTAATAGTATTTTTTCATGCACGTAATCAATGAATGATTCCTCTGTCTTCCAGACTCTCTGCTCGAATTCATGACGTATTGAGAGGACACTAAGTTTTTGTTCGAACATACCGCACAGTCCGCTCAACACCTCGTCGCAAGTCATGTCGACACAGTCAGGCTTCGAATAATACCACTTGAGGGCTTTCCCTGTTAATTTATGGCAGACGAGAGCCTTCGCTGCTTGGTCGTCGAGACTGTTCGCGTCAACCAGCCTCCGCACTTGTCTTACCCAAACTCCAACTTTGCAGTTATTGCCATCGAAATTCCCAATCATCTCCTTGACGTTGCACCAGTTGGTTTCACGCGTACGCACCGGACTGTCACGCGAGTTGGGGGTCAGACGGGCGACTTCTAGCTCTCTTCTTAATAGCTGGATCTCCCGTTGCGCTAACTCTCGCTCCCGATGTAGCAGCTCTAATTCGGTGAGAGGCCTGTTCCGGGTTGCCTCCTGTAAGCTCGTGTTCTGCTGCACCTCGGCGTCCATTGTCCAGTTCTCCTGAGTTATAGCGAAATCCGTGGTAAGCTGCAGCGTTTCCCTCGGAATTCCTGCTTCTAATAGCCGGTTGACTAATGTCGATTTCGTTCCACCCGTTGGTAGTTGCTGCTTCTCGCACAATTCCTTTAGCACTGCCAGCGTAAGACTAGTCATCGTTGCACTTGCCCGTTCACCCGTGAACTTATTCACAAGCTTATCCCACTTCTGATTTTGTAGGATGGTTGAGCGTAAAACGTTAAAGTTTCTCAAAACAGGTTTTATTCATAAGAGTGGCCTCCAAGGAGTCCGGGCTAAAACTAAAAACTGTCTTCTCTCCGTTCTCCCTAAAATACCCATTCACACACACACTCATACATACGCAACCCGGTGCCCGGTGGCACGTGTTCGATGACACGTGTCCGGTGGCACGTGTTCGATGACATGTGCCCGGTAGCGGTACCGATTGTCGGCAGCGGTGCCGATTCTTCGAAAGCGGCACATATAATTGCCCACAGGTTTGTGGTCCGTAAAAATTGCGAAGTTTTTGCCCTCCAACGCGTGTCGAAAACGTTTTACCGCGCTGTATATCGCGAGAAGTTCGCGATCGTACGCGCTATATTTCCTCTGTGGAAGGGACAGTGTCTTCGTATAAAACCCTAATGGTTGCCACTGATTCTTCACGAATTGCTGCAACGCGGCCTCCATCGCGAAATCCAAGGCATCTACCGCGATACTGATTGCCGCGCCCGGTGCCGGATGCGCTAATAACGTCGCGTTCGCGAGCGCACGTTTCGACTCGTTGAAAGCCTTGTGTGCCTCCTCTACCCACGTTACCGGCTCGTTACCCTTCTTCTGACCCCTCAACAAATCGTTTAAAGGCTGCAGGATTTTCGCCGCTCCAGGTACGAAACGTCGATAAAAGTTTAGCATGCCCAGGTACCTCCGAAGCTGTTTAATGTTGACGGGTCTCGGAAAATTTTCGATCGCCTCGACGCGTTCAAGTAACGGTTTTATGCCATCCTCGTTCACCGAATATCCTAAAAATGTTATTTCCGGGACCCCAAACACACATTTCGTTGGGTTGATTACGACGCCGTATTCGCTTAAACGCTTAAATAGAATTTTCAGATGTTCGCGGTGCTGCAATTCGTCCACGGACGCAATTAGAAAATCGTCGATAAACGCGTATACAAAATCTAAACCGCGCGTTATTTCGTCGACGAACCTCTGGCACGTTTGCGCCGCGTTTCGCAGGCCGAACATTGTGTTTACGGCTTCGAAAAGACCGAACGGCGTTGTAATCGCTGTCTTTTCGATGTCGTCGGATGCCACGGGGATTTGGTGGTACGCGCGCACCAAATCAATTTTCGAAAATACCTTTTTCCCGTGCAACCCTTGCGCGAAATCCTCGATGTGCGGTGGTGTATATCTGTCCGGAATCGTGCGGGCGTTGAGCGCGCGGTAGTCTCCGCAGGGCCGTAGGCTGCCGTCCTTCTTGGGGACCACGTGGAGCGGTGATGCCCAAGGGCTTTTGGAAGGCCGGATTACGCCCTGTGCCATCATCAACTCGAATTCCGCCCTGACCTCTCGAAGGCGGTCCGGAGGCAAACGACGGGGCTTGCAAAATACAAGCGGGCCCGGTGTCGTCTGGATGTGATGTACCACCGCATGTTTCGCCAACTCCCTTTGGAAAACCGGCGGTCGAGTCAGCTCGGGATACTCGGCCAGCAGCCGATGGTATTCCGAATCACCAAACACCGTTTTGATTGTCGCGACGTTCGCACCTGCGGGATGACCGGACGTGGACGAACTCGTCACCGAATCAACTAAACGTTTATTCCGCGGATCGACGAGAAGTCCGTAATGGACCAAAAAATCCACGCCGATAATTGGTGTATTAACGTCCGCGACTACAAAACGCCACACGAAACTACGACGCAAGGAAAAATTCAAAGTCAACGCTATCGTACCGTATGTCGCGATTCGTGTACCGTTAGCGGCGAAAAGTTCATATCCGTCGGCTTTTTTCGGACCGTGTAACTTTTTTCGCGAGAAAACACACAAATCGGCACCTGTGTCAATCAGAAAAGATGTTCTCGATTCCCGATCTGTGACGAACATGCGGCGTGACTTCGAACCGTCGTCAAGTGCCGCATTCACGGACGACTCTTCTCGTTTCCCGAGTTATTTTTCTTGGTACCCCAATTACACGGAGGCGCGCACTTGGTCGCCTTTTCCGCGAACCGAAAATGGTACCAACACAACCACTCTGAGTCCCCCGTTCGTCGCGGTGTGGCGTCGCGCGTACGCGATTTGCTGCGTTTACGCGATCTGGACTCGTCACGCCGTCGCTCCTGCTGTATGGTATTAATTTTTAGGCGGAGTTCCTTTACTTCGCGACACAATTCCGTCAACACACTTTCGCTGCCAACTTCTGCAATTTGTCTGCGGCCCGGTCGAATCTCGTGGACTTTGTCGGCCATTTCGGTGAGCACCGTAGGAGAAGTCTCCGAAGACGCTGCCAACACTCGCTGGACCTCCACTGTCAGGTGATTCCTCCAGATCGTCACGATGAAATCGTCCGGCACCGATGGCGCGGCGAGTTTTTTTAAATCCCTAAAAAATTGGGAAGGGGTGCGGTCTCCCATTTGTTCGTTTTCCATCAGTTTCCGTACCCGCAAACTGTCCGAATCGGTTAGCCTCTTTATCAACGCGGTCTTCAAGTGCTCGTTCATTCCGGACGCAGGCGGACGCTCTATTACATCCTCGACTTCGTCCACGTACGTTTCCTCTATGTTCGCTATGGTTATATTAAATTTCAGTGCCTCGTCCGTGATAGACGCTGCCGCGAAATGAGCCTCCAATAGCTTGAACCATTGCACGATTTTGTGTGGCCAAAATTGTGGAACTCTTATCGTCTGCTGGCTCACACTCGCGACACTTTCGCGACTCGCGTTTTCGCTCCCGGAACCGGCGGTTCGCGCGGTGTGATTTCCGGAATTCGGCATCTTATGTATTGTCTTTATCTTCTCAAAAAAACGAAGAAAACTTGCAATGTCTATCACTTGCACCGATCCACTGTACCCGCGTTCACCTCTTTTACACACAAATCACGTCGGGGTCACCAATTTGAGGTGATGGGGTTAATTGATTCTGCAAACCGATGCAATACTTTAGTTTATTTACAATCAAGCTTTTATACACAATAACTACACCAGCAATGCTTACTGCGAAACGCCAAAAATACTCGATGCGTTTCGGTCGACGATAGAACCAAGAGTGTCTGGGCGCGTTCGAGGACTTTTCGACCTCCCCCATAAGGAGCGGGTAGTCGCGTAGGACAAAGGTCCCGTTTGTTCTTGAGTTTTTCCTATGCAGGAAAGTGAAAACTTTCCTGCCCGAAAAGTGCGCCTCGTAACACGCCCGAGCGTTCTTTCTCCTCTTTCGTATATTCTAACGGGTGGCCCGTAAGTACGCCACAAAAGCTTCAAACATAATTTTCAAATAAATGTTTCTAACGTGTAAAAAAGTAATATTTAAACTCTTAAATTATACAATAATCCTTCCAATTTCTCTTGCTCTTTTTCAATTTCTTTTAACGGTTCCGGAGAGATTTTGTATTATCCTTGTTATATTCCTTGTTTTGTATTTGTTTAATCCGAACTCGAAATGGATCGTTCGAATCTTGTAACTTGCACGTGGTGTGCCAACTGAACGAAAGGTTCGAAGGACCACTCCTATTTCAGGGGACTAATGAGACTAACTGTGGTTTTTGTGTTATATTTAAACTCAACAAGAATACACACGTGATCAAGCCTATGCACAGACTATGTTGAAAGGCTAGCGAACTATATGGTGTTTGAAATGCTAAGACACGAAAACACGGCATTCCGCCGTTTTTATGCTGCTGATTTCTTGCACCCGCCTTCCCCCAAGAGTTTTCATTCGTGGCGGGGTGCAGCGATGCCGACGTAGCTTAGCGTCCAAGGTGGAGGGTGCTACGCTTGACAACTCCGGGAACTTTCCACCGCGCACGTCAACTCTTGGGCCCGCGTGCGAACCAGAGATGCCAGATTCAGCACCCGGTGCCCTACTCACACATGCCAGATCACGCATATGTGGGCTCGTGGAGTTTCGGAAAGTCGACAATGGCAAACTGACAAATGCCCTCTTCCTCGATTATTCCGAAGCTGCCCGAAGTAATTTCGGTCCGCCTCGTGGGAGTCGAGAGAGAAAGGCTCACATTTGCCTTCTCGCTCTTAACAACTGAAATCCGACCTCTCGTCAACAGCATAGGATTTGGAATCTCGGGCCGAGATTCTCGGCTGCCCAGGCATTTTTACTTTCCGACCTATGTAGACGCACATAAGCAAAGTACCCATAATGGAAAAAATATTTTGTAAAATTTATTTTACGGAAACCCACGTTTTAAGACCCCCTGATCATATTTTAATTATTGAAAAAAAAGAAATTTTTTTTTATTATTCCTATGTATGAGCGTACATATGTATATTATTAATACGTTTGAGTATAAATGACTGAATGAATTTAAATGGAACTTTGCACTTAAGTTTCATGTTCTCATTTCAAAGTCCGGTTAGACTTTGACTATAATCAGCCCATGGATAATAATGAATATACCTTTTGTTTTATAGTTATTCCGATAGATAGGCGTAATTTATAAAAGATCTTTTAAATGTTTCACATAAATCTTGGGAAGAATTCAATTTATGTAAAAAAAATTAAATAAACTTTTTCTCTATCTTCTCTAGAAAAGAAAAACTTAAATGAAATCTTATACATTATATGCTTACTTAAATCGCATTGAAAACGAATACCACAAATGTTTTAGAATAATGTGCAAAATGGTCTTACTCGCAAAGGGTTAATTGAGAAATAAATACTTGGTAATTAAAAACAGCAGTAAGCAGCTTAACCAGCTGCGATTTTTGCTAAGACAAATTGAAAACTCGATTCTAACAAGGAAAAATTGGAATGGTACCCGGTTTTGGGTTAGGTTATTACAGGTACTTATCTTCAGAAATAGAACTATACTTACAACTAATCAGCGGGCGTAAGTGATAAGGTGTTTACCTGTAAATTCGAGCTTCTTTTGCTCTGCAGGTTCGAACCCTGGCAGAACAAATTTTGTTTTTATTTTTTCAATCATATTTTAATCGTACACAAAATGTAATATTATATTTTTATATGACCTTCGAATATTTTTTTTTTAAAGTTAAATTTAACCAATTACATTTAACATATGTTATTTTCAATGTACGAAGTACATGAATCTGGATGGTACTTTTCGTAAAAACAGTCAAAACATACAAATTTCAAGCACCACGTACATCTAATGAAAGTTCTGTTGTTACAGAAATTACAAAATTTTGTATTTAACTCTGATGGAAAGGCCGCTTCATTTACATTAATAAAGTGTGAACGATTTTCGGATAGTCGTACCTTGTGCCTCGTACTTTTTACGTTATACTTCAGGTAAGAGATATAACTGGGTAAAATAGTTTTATGACATTACCTGCTAAATCATGTGACTGTTCTAAAATAAAACGCTATGTTTTGTACCTTTAAAAATATTTGAATATGTGCTTTTAAAATTTTAAATCCAACTCATACTTTGTATTAAACTGTCAAACGGGAACACTTTTCTTTTGTTTCTAAGCGGTTTGGTGGTGCACGTTATTGATTTTGATGGATCGATACAATTATTTTTTTATACAAAGTTAAGCCAAATCAAACATAATATTTAGTTCGTCATATCAAATTGATACGGTTATCTCAAAACATATCGAGAAAAATCATTATTAATTAATATCTGCAACTATAAATTCTACTATTTTGTTTATGTTATAAAAATAAGAACTCTTCTTATTGAAAAATATCACAGCCTGCACAATACTGGCAAAGAGTAGACTCTCATTTTAATTTATTAATTTCCAATCTAAAAGTATTTTGATTTTGAAAAATCGTATTAATAATATACATATGTACGCTCACACATAAGAATAATAAAAAAAAATTTCTTTTTTTTCAATAATTAAAATATGATCAGAGGGTCTTAAAACGTGTATTTCCGTAAAATAAATTTAAAAATGCCTGGGCAGTCGAGAATCTCGACTCGAGATTCCAAATCGCATGCCGTAGACGGGAGGTCGGATTTCAGTTGTTAAGAGCGAGAAGGCAAATGTGAGCCTTTCTCTCTCGACTCCCACGAGGCAGTCCGAAATTACTTCGGACAGCTTCGGAGAATCGAGAAAGAGGGCATGCGTCAGTTTGCCTTTGTCGACTTTCCGAAATTCTACGAGCTCACGTACGTGTGATCAGGCATAGTGTGAGAGAGCACCTTCGGTGTACTTCTGGCACCTCTGGTGCGAACCTTTCTTCTTCTTCTTTTTTTTTTTTTTTTTTTTTTTTTTTTAACGTGGGGAAATCCTCATAGACACTCCGTGGCCCTTAAGTAGGGGAGGGCTTCGGGGTAGTGCCGGACTCCTATCGGCTAAAACCCCACGGCGACCGTCCTCGGGCACTGCGGCGGGGGACCGGGAACTCTAGTGAGACATCATAGAGTCCCCCGCTACGCCTTGTCTGTCGAGGCTCATACCGGTGGGAACGACAACGTGTCATTCCCCCCTTAATTTCTCCGCCGCGGACGCCAAGTCACCCGACTCCCGCGGCCCCGGGGCTGACTTCGGTGCTCGGGCCCCTAACATCGAGTACCTGCAGCCCCCATGGGCGGCCCGTCCATCCCCCGGCCAACGACTTGGTGGTCGGAGGTGAAAGCTGACGGGCCGCCCCACCTCTTCAGGAGTTATTGAAGGGGGCCAGGAGGCGAAGGTCGCCTCGCCCTCGCCCCTCTCCGAGCCTTCCCTCTCCGAGCGGGATGCGCGGCCTGCTCGCGCGCCCGCTCGGCGGCCTTCTTCTGTGACATAACTACCTCACAGAAGGAGGCCATCACTTGCCATGTCCTCTCGCTGGCCACCATCTTGCCAACTACTGTGGCCAGCGAGAGGTTCCTCCCAACTTGCTGTTGCAGGACACGACGCTCATCTGCCCACGCTGGGCAGGCTGCCAGCGTGTGCTGCGCTGTGTCCCGAGGGTATCCACAGTGGTGGCACACCGCCGTCGCCTCCTTCCCGATTCGACAGAGGTACTCACCAAAGCAACCATGCCCGGTGAGCACCTGTGTCATCCTGTAGGACAGCCTACCCGGTTTGTCCTGCCACTCTTGCCAATGTGGCAGGACTGCACCAACGGACCGTTGTGTGGCTCCATCAGTCTGAATGAGTTAGTGGAATCACATAAACAAAACGGTCCGTTGGGCATGGACCTCTGGTGCGAACCATCGATGAAACAAGGGAGTCCCAAGGCGAAGAGCCGCGCAGGTGTGGGCCATCCGACAGTCCGTTGGGGCTGCAACCACTCGAGACTGCTTTCGCCAACCAAGTTTATGACACTTTGTCAAAAGGATTCAATCTCAGCAACTTGCTATATTTATTTAATTCATTGCCCTTTGTTAAACATTGGAATTCATGTCGGAATTCCTTTTCTTGAACTACCTTTATTACTTGTAAATGTGCATCTTCTAACTCTTTTACTGTGAATTCACCGTTGATTTTATTGTTTGACCTTTTATTTGTAATTGCTCGGCGACAAAAAGCAACGAAACGATTCAAAGTAATAATAGGTGAGAATCGTTTGATGGCATCATTATGAATATTATCCCTTTTTTGGGTTTTACATTGTTATAATTTTGTTCTGTAGTAATTAACATCACATTGTGTTGTAGTGGTATGTTAATGTTTGTTGATTTTTTTGTCTCGGTCAATATTTAACAAACCGATTCGATGAGTAAAAAGGATAAAGATTAAAAGAACTGTGGATAGTCCGGATAATTAATTTTCTCGGTCTCTTGGGAAACTTTCTTTATTTTCTCCCTTCGCTTCTTCTTCGTGAAAAGCCTGACGAGCTCACGGTTTACAAGATTGTTTCTGTACGAATCGACTCTCACTTACAGACTGATCGTGAAAGAAGCGAGCGGTTAAATTTTGTATTCGCCGGCCGGGTATGAAAAACAATCCGGCGGGACTCGGGCGTGGTCGCGTAACGACAATAATATCAAACCTTGTTGACGAGCTGCCAGCGGTTATACCAAGGCGCTTTGAATATATGATATTGAGCATTGATATTTCCGTGATTTTCCAAAAACATTCATCTTTAGAAAACCACACAGATCCATTAATCCAGCACGTATTTTGAATAAACTCTGAAGGAGTTTGACCGCGGGAAATATAGTTAGCAGGATTATCATGTGTTGATATGTGATACCAATTATCTTTATCAGTGAGCGTTTGAATTTCAGAGACACGGTTAGCTTCGAAAGTTTTTAAAGTATGAGGTGATGTTTTAATCCAATTTAGTGTAATACTTGAGTCAGAATAAAAATTAGTTTTGCTGAAGTTTAGGTTCTAACCTAGGTATTGAGATTGTTCTGATAGGAGCGACGCGTGACTTTGCGCATACTAGCCCCACGAAATGATTATTAAAGTTATCAGTGGATCTTACATAAATACAGGCACCATAGTCCCTTTCATTTGCGTCGCAAAAGTCATGTAAATGTAATTCTACTGAATTATTTTATATAACCTTACGAAGTACTGAGAAATGATTTAGTATTGGTAACTGCCTTTTAAAATTGACCCATTCAGTATGTAACGATTGTGGAATTGATTCGTCCCAAAGTAGGTTTGCCTTCCATAGTTTCTGCATGATTAGTTTAGCTTGAATTATTACGGAACTTAATAGACCCAAAGGATCGAAAAGCTGGGTAATTTCGGACAGAATTGTTCTTTTCGAAATAGTTCTTTGTTCAGCAAAGGGTTTTACATTATAAGTAATAGTATCAGTATGTGGATCCCACTGTATTCCGAGAATCTTTTTTGTTTCATTAGCGTCTAAACATACGAGCTGAGATGTAGTGGAATTCTTTAGTTCCTTTAAAAGCTTTGGCTCATTTTACAGCCACTGGCGTAAATTAAAACCTCCTAAATCTAGTAATTTAATTAACTGATCTATTAAAAGCCGGGCTTGATTCAGATCATTTCTTGCAGTGAGCAGATTATCGACATAAAAATCACGGTCAAGTATTGCTGCAGCTAATGGATATTTATATCCCTCGTCTTTCATTAATTGTTTTAAACTTCGAACCGCGAGAAATGGGGCTGAAGTAGACCCATAAGTAACCGTGTTTAAGGCGTAAGTTTTGATGGGTTCATTTTTATTTTTGCGCCAAAAGATTTTTTGGAATTTTGCATCATCTAGGTGTACTTGAATTTGCCGAAACATTTTTTCAATGTCGGCTGTTAATACAAATTGATGAGTACGAAAACGCATAGTTATATAAATTAGATCATCTTGAATTGTAGGACCCTGCGTTAATGTATTGTTTAGTGAAAGAGTGGATGATGTTTTTGCAGATCCATCAAAGACTACCCGGATTTTTGTGGTCGCGGTTGATTCTCTTATGACCGCATGGTGTGGTAAATAATAACCTATGTGTAGATCATCTGTATTGGTTATGTCAGTCATATGTTTCAAATCTATATACTCCTTTAAGAATGCACTATATTGTTTCTTTAATTCTGGACTCGATTCTAACCATTTCTCTCGAGAATAAAAATGTTTTGAAGCCATCCTATGTGATTCTCCGATACCATCCTTTTTCTCATTAAATGGTAATCGTACCGTATATTTTTCGTTTGAATTCCGATCAATATTTTGAATAAAATGTGTTTCACATGCTAATTCTTCACTAGAAAGGTGTTTTTTATTAGGCAATTCTTCGATCTCCCAAAATTGACTTAATTGTTTCTCAAGGTTAGTTGTCAAAAGACATATTTTTGTCTTGTTTGACTGGTTATTGTAAAGATCAATTTCTCCTGTTACAATCCATCCAAGTCGAGTTTTTTGCAATACTACTGAATTATTGCACAATTTCATTTGCCCTACACTTAATAATTGATAAAATGGAGTGTGGTCGAGTAAAGTATCAATCTCGGCTGATTTATGGAAATTCCGGTCAACTAACGCAATATTTTTAGGAATAGATAGATTATCCTTGTTAAAATGGAGTTGTTCGGGATTTAATAGTTGTTTTGACTGTATATTGTGCCTTAGTTGAAGTTTGCCCTAAACCTGAAAATGGAGAGTCTATTCTTGTTTTATTTAATCTTAAACGATCAGCTAATCTTTCTGTTATAAAATGTGTTTGTGAACCTCCATTTAAAAGTACTCTACACGGAAATTCATTCTTGTCCTTATCTAAAACCTTAATGTAGGCTGTTTAAATATCGTGTGAGTCCGAGAAGTAGCAACTCAGCCGCGATGCCCGTATCTATTTTGAATTCGCGTAATTCTAGATGGTTGTGCTGGCATCGAATTTTTTCGTCGTTCAGATTAGTATAACGCGTCTATTTACGTGTTTTTTCAAGTTAGCTTCACTGGAATTCTCGGGTGTTGGGACAAATTCTAGGAATTGTGTTGTTAGCGCCGAGAGAGAGAGAGAGAGAGAGAGAGAGAGAGAGAGAGAGAGAGAGAGAGAGAGAGAAAGAAAGAAAGAAAGAAAGAAAGAAAGAAAGAAAGAAAGAAAGAAAAGAGAGATCTATCGGAAAAAGTTCGACAGACGAAACGCGGCAACGCCGTGCCGTGGCTACGCGGCGCGTAGCTGCCCGGGCCCAGCAGCGCGAGGCGTCACAACCTGGTTTTGCGCCTGCGCGACGGAGCCGGCCGCGGCCGTCGCTGCTTGCAGATCGTCACGGTTCATTCTTGAGCCGTCGGCGATCGAGAGTGGGATTTGTGATGGTCTAGTTCCCATTTACCTACGAGCTCCGAGGAGAATGAGTCGATCTCGCTCCTCGTAATAAAATCAGTTTGCGGACGGACCATGTTGGAAAATCTCATCATAGCGGCTTGAGATTTTCCCGAGAAAAAGGACAATCTGCCTGTTGTTGCAGTGATCGGCGTACACGCAGCGCGTGACGCGATCGTAGACGCAGGATAGAGATTGAACGTTACAGTTCGTTGCTGCTACTGCGACGTTAGGGATTCGGTGTGAAACACTTAGAGTCTCTTCCAAATTAATACGGTTTGAGTCACTGAAAGGTTGATACCGACATACTGCTATCGCCTCATGGTGGTTCGCCGTTCGAAGGGATCGGAAAACCCACTCAAATCACCCGTCTTGTGTACCATATAGGGGACACCGACCGGTGGAGTGGAAGTTTCGACCCGTTAGAGCTATACGGCGTAGGAGCAACCGGAAGGTAGATATTCAGGAAGGATATCACCTCGTGGTGCTCTTCGTTCATCGGGCTTCGGAGAACCCGCTCCGATTATATCGCCGTGAGGTGACAATAGGTTGAACACAAGCGTACGGTGGAGCAAAGGGTTCGAAGAGCCTTCCTTCCACCTCTACACCCACTACCAGCTGTGAGTCAACCACACTGGGCTGTGCCCGTAGGGTGGTTGGTATTGCAGGGGATTTTGTCCTAAACCGGCGAGCCGCAGGCCAGTTCCTCGTACCCTAGGAGCCTCCGTCGAGGTAGCCACGGCTGGCTGTCGGGCGTTCCTTCGTGGAAGGAATCGCTGGCGAGGCAGCTGCGTGGGCAGGCCGCAGGTCGCTCCTGAGGAGCCGCCGTCGAGGAAGCCGAACCAGGACCAGAAGTCCTCTTGCGTAGGTGGTGTCCATACGCCACCCGCACAGTGAGCGTGCTCGCGGGATATAGCCTCTTGGAGCCTTACAACCTCCATTTGGTTTCCCGTCCGTGGCATTGCGAAGCGAACGCGGTAGAACGGAGGAAAACCTCGTCTACCCGGTTGTGCGCGTCGGTGAGATCGTAGAAAATGAATATCACCGACCAAAAAGCAAAAATACAGTCCACTTGCTATAGCGCTAAATAGCCAGTTAGCTCTCCCCTCCAGACACACCAGACTGTCGCTGGAGTGTGAGATAAGCAACTAACGAATTGGTGACTTGTCCGCAAAGTATTTATTTGCCGGATTCTTTTGTTTCAGAAAGCCTCCGCAGTAAATTAAAAATTGGAGACAGAAAAGAGGAGACCGGCCGAAAACCCCGAGCCGCCGTTTCAATTCTTTTGTTTCCCTTTTCTTTTGTGTTTTACATTTTGTACCATATAGATTTTGATACTGGTGTTAGTAAAATAAAAAATTTATTGAAAAACTTGTAACCATTTCTCTCCCTGTTTGTTCCCTCATCCGGACTCTTGTTAGAGTCCCTTAGTACTCTAACATAGGCTGTTCCTAATAATATTTCCGAATCGGATGATACAACTAGATTTATTGATGGTCGTTCGTCTCTATTCTGAATGTTTGAATCGACAGTGTTGCCTATTGAATTCTGATTACGCGCCTTGTGTGTTTCGTTAAAATGCAAAAGCGTATTATGCTTGTGATTGCATTTCTTACAACCACTAGATAGCATTTGCTTGTTTGGTGATTATTTTTTAAGAAATTTAGACAAAGTTTTGCCTTTCGACCTAATTCGAAACGTTCCTTTCCATTTATTTGTAAAAATTTACTACATGTGTAGATTGCATGATTTTGACCGCAGATAGGGCATTGAGTCTACACTTGTGTACGTACGTACGATTGAGTATGATTAGCTCGATTTTTATGTGGCATTTTTGAATTGTAATTGTTGTGTTGTGTGTTTGATTTATTCGCGTCAAAAGAAATTGTGTCGAGTTCATCACCCCGTGCTTGTTTGCCGAGAAACTTTAATAATTGTTGAAAAGTGGGCATTTCCTCGTCCTCTTACGTACGTTCCCAAGCGCGACGCGAGCCCTTATCCAATTTCTTGACTATTATATAAACGAGCAATGCATCCCACTGATCAATCGGTTGATTTAAAGCTTTTAAAGCGTTTATGTAAACCTGTGCCTTTTCTACCAAAGAACGTAGATTGGCAGGAGTTTCACGATAAATTTCTGGAAGTTCCAATAACAATTGTAAGTAAGTTTGAATGATATGGCGCGGTTTGTTGCATCTTTGTTTTAAAGTATTCCAAGCCACCAAATAATTTTCTTCCGAAGCATTTAAATTTTTCGTTATCGAAGATAATAGGCCTTGAAGTGCATTTTGCAATAAATAGAATTTGTGAACTGGTATTAATTCATCATTATTATGGACTAAATTTTTGAAAGTATCATGAAAGCTGTACCAATTAACAAGATTTCCACCAAAGGGACGGATCTCTATTTTTGGCAGAAGATTGTTGGTTTGTTTTATAGTTATCGGCGAAGAAGAATGCGAAGCTAAATTTGATGTACTATTAATTTAGCGCACGCAAAATATTGATCATCAAACTGCGATGGTTGAGTTTCATGCTCTATATTTGTTTGATTTTCTTTCTCTGCTACAGTTTCAATTTGTAATTGTGTTTTTGAGAAGAAGGCAACCGATGGTCGATGGCTTCATAAGCGTATTGTTGCTACGGGTCAATTCAGGGTTTCTTTGGACCTTTCTTCGGGCGTACCTGGATCGCGCTGTAAATATGTTGTTACCATGTAACAATAATAATAAGTGCTCTTCTTGGCAATTTGTTTCCACTTCACATTCACTATCACCTATCTATAATTTCTTTCTATTAGGACTAAATACACCAGAAAAAGGTTTCGCACTTAATTGAAATCCTTCAATGTCCTTAATTAAATATCTGTCCATGCCTAATACTTTATCTATTACATAAGGTCCTTTATATTTTAGCAAAAGTTTTTGTTTTATCATATTATAACATAATCTCTAACTTTATACCTATACGGTTTCTTATATTTCTTATCAAATACGCTCTTATTATGTTTTTGTATCCTTATCTTGATCTTCATCGGTTTCATTATAAATACTATTTTCGGTAAGATTACTTTGAAATTTACAATCAATCGGTTCAGTTTTGTGTTCTAAGTTTACATAATTATCTAATGGTTCTACCAAAATTTGTTTAACTTCAATAGACGGTGACTCATCTAAATTTTCCGTAACTATATTGTAAGAATCAGGTAAAGTATTATGGGCGTTTTCAAAATAAAACTGCATTGCTTTATTCGAATTACTCAAGGCGATGGTCGCTACAAGAATGTTTCTTTCTTCTAGCCTGAGGAGGATGCCTTCGCCAGGGCGATCGTTTGTTTATGACACCCCTGCTCTCAAGGAACTTTTCCTTGAGAGGGGTCGCGCGTTGACAAAATGTGGCCCGTCTTAGCCGCTCGCTTACTTCGATTTTCTAACAATATCTAATTTCTCTTTTGTTTCTATGGCTTCTATATGTAATATTTCAGTTTCATACGGTTTATCATAATGAATGCTTACTACGTTGCTAAAAACGACTGTCACCCTGGGGGTGGTTATAAACTCGCGTCCTAACAAAGCGCTGTAAGACATTGTCGAATCAGGTACTACCATAAATCTAATATCAAAAATTTCATTCCGTAACGATTGTAATTTAATTTTAACATAAATATAACTCATAATCGATAATGGCAATTGGTTCATACCCCCATAATTAAAATTGTGCTTACCTTACACTAATTTATACTTTCTAAAAAACCTTTTAAATATCTTATATGTCATAACATTTATGGCACTATCGGAATCTATTACTGCCTCGACGAAATAATTTTCTTCTTTTTCTTTCGTAAGCAGAACGCAATAATCTCGAGATGGGCCCTGGAGTGGTAAACATATCCGCTGTCCCTCGGTCGTCGAACTTTTCTCAATCAGCGACACGCTCGTTGACTTCGTTACCTTCGTTCTCGATGTTTTTGGACACTCCTGGTAGCCATATCCTTGTTCGCCGCAGGAAAAGCAAGACCTGCGCTCCCTCTTGGGTTTGAGACAAGAGCTTACCAGATGTCGCTCTCCATGACAATTAAAACACCGCCGTGGTTGGTTCACAACACTTATATTGCCACTCGGTCTATGGGTCATAATTCCATTTTCTCCAACGATGCTCTTCTTCACGTTGGGCTTTAAAGATATATTTTCGAAGGTTTCTAATAATTCCGACGGTCCCGTAAAGCAATGCATCCTTACTTGGCTTCGTAACCCACCGTCTGGAATTCCTTCGATCATGTATTCAATCAATTCCTCTTCGCCAACACCCACTTTGCCAAAATTATCTTATCGTGATGATACTCACTAAAATTTTTGTGAATTCTCCACACTCTTTCTTCAAAGGGTCTAGCCGAATAAGCATGGTAAAAGTGACCCCAAACCAAAGTGAACGGGGTTAATACCACTCGATAAATGGTTCGAGAAACTCCTTTTCACAGAATTTCAACCTGGTATCTCTATGTACTACAGGAGTAATTACGGGGTGTGTTAGAAACTAAGGGTTCTAACCGGGGTCCGGACGAGGGAAATACTAGGGAAAGTGATTGATAAGTTTTTTATTTTGTAATTTTCGCTTGTCGCGTTGCGACAAGCCTTTTATTTAAATTTAACAAAAAAAATGAAAAAAAAATAAACAAAAATATCAATTACAAAAAAAGAATTATTTTAGAATCCAGCCGGGGGTGAGGTTTCACCGGCGTTGCCCTGGTTGGGATGGACCTTGGTTGCTGTAACAAAGGTTCGTTCAGATTAAATACGTGCGTACACGTATCGTAAACACGCTCGTCAGCTGTTCGCCTCGCTCTCCTAGCGACTAGCGGTGCGCTGGGAGGGGGGAATCAGCTATCGTTTAACGTGAATCAGTGGACTGTAAATTTGTACTTGTACGCTGATAATTATTTATTGAAATTATCAGCGATACTTTTGCCCTGAACAGAAGAGAATTCACTCGTATCTGTCGGGGGCAACTTAGCCACGGACGGGTCACCAAATGGAGGTCGTAAAGCTCCAAATGGGTGGATCCCGTGAGCACGCTCTCCGTGCGGGTGACGTAGGAACGTCGTGCGAGGTGATTTCCTGCGACACTGTAAAATTACTGCACGGCGACCGTTTCTACCGGGGACCGTGACAGTAAAGTGTCCTTTGCAAAAAATCCCTCGCGGGTCCAACCGCACTATAAAGCCTACCCGGCGACCGTGTTGCACGGGGACCGTATTTGGTAGGCGGCGTGACGGAAGGTGAGGCGACCTTGAACCCGAACTCCTCCGTAGGGTGTACGGTCGACTCGTGCACCGACGGGTTTTTGGAGAGGGTTTTTTGGCGACCTTTGCACGAAGAGCACTCCACGAGGCGGTACCGATTCAACGGTATGACCTTTGGGAGGCTCCAAAGCCGTATAGCTTTAAAGGGATTCTGGGTGAGTGCACCCTGAGTCCCTTACGTCGCGGTCGCGGCAACGACTGCAACGTACAATCCTTCCTAGCGAAGGCGGTCGCGCCACGCGCAGCGTGTATTACGACCTCCCTTTTGTCGCAGGTAGATTGTTCTGGGAAAACTCTAACCGCAGCAACGGAGAGAATTCTTTGTTAAACAAGTCCAAATATTATGTGAGTCCGTACTTGAGGAGCGAGATCTTCTGGGATCCGCTCCCGTTGGCAGTCGGCTCGTGAATAATTGCGAATATCGTCGCGGACCGACAGACGAAAACTCGGTCGCGCCTTGTCGTCACGACGCGGCGCTGCCGAATTCAGCTGTCGATCTCTTTTCAATATATTATACGGTTCTCTCTCTCTCGACGCTGACGTCACGATACCGTTTAAACCGGTGCGAAGCGAATCTTCGCGTGAGGTCGGCGTACAAAAACACGTAAACGGCCGCGGTTTTAAATCGTCCGAACGTTCAACGAACCTGACGAACGCTTAACCTTCCGCAGTGTCACGTACACAATCGGATACGGGAATCGCAGCCGAGAATTTAATGTTTTCAGACTAACGCGATTTTAAATAGTTTTTTAACATATTTAAACAGGGTGAAAACCATTTTTTGGTTTATCCTTAGTATCTCCCGTTCTGCTCAACTAAAAATTATGAAAAAAATCATGGTTATTTTATTGATTGATGTACATATTCGAGAATTTTTTCAGAAGTTTTGAATGCAAATTCAATTTTTAAAAAATTCGAAAATATTTTAACTAACGATTTTTTATCGAAATTATCAAGTGACCACGTTTGTTTGCATCCAGTATAAAGCTCTCAAAAGAATTAGTAATCTCTAATTTTTTCAAATTTTTCGAAGGGGTGGAACGTAGTCAAAAAAATAAAAAATGATTAAAAAATGGTAAAAAAGCTTTATATTGCCTTAATTACTTACGTGATCAGGTTCATATTTTTACAACTATAGCGTAACATTATGACTATTAATGCGTAATTTTTTCAGATTTTTTGGAAAAGTGTTTTTGGAAAAACTGTTAAAGAATTATTAATTCATATTTCGTAATTTTTCATACGGGAAAAGGCCGCACATGCTTTTAAAATAGATATAATTAAAATATATTTGTTTACATACTTTGTTAACTGGTCGCTACATGTAGTTTCAAATATGTATTGTGATTTTTTCGTCATCGTCGTTGATGCTTTCTGGTATTGGAATGAGCTTCGTAATGTAAAAAATATTCGATTCTTCTTTTTTGTGACCTGTATTAATTCTGTAAATAGAGTTGGATAATTTTTCTTTTATTTCAAAAGGTCCGATTTTTAGTTCATCTAATTTTTTTCTGTTTAATCCATTTCCGTTTTCTACGTATACTACATCTCCAACGTTGAATTCCATTTTTTTTTTTCTATTTTTATCGAATAATGTCTAAAGCAAGCTTTCTGTCTTGGTATAAGTTGTTTTTTTATTTCTTGATGGAGTTCTTTGGGTACAATTGTTGCGTTTTTTCCTTGCATTAACTATATTGGCGCAAAACCTGTTATTGTATGTTCAGTTTCATTGTATTTTTTTGTGCATTCTTGAGATATTGTTGTCCATGCCCGGTTTCTTGTTTGTTCGTTAATTTTGCATCTTATTTTGTTGACTAAAGTTTGGTTTAGTCTTTCATTGAGACCATTAGAAAATGATGAGTTAACTGTCGTGAATATTATTGGAATATTTTTTTCTTTTAAGAATGTTTTAAATTCCTTTGAATTTATTCCTGGATATTGATCTGATAGGATTATACCAATTTCGTTATTATCTGTCATATCTTGTAAAACGGTCCACCAAAAGGTGTAGATATTTTTTCGTTGATCTGGATCCGCCGAATCCTCCGTTTGTGTCAACTGACGTAATCTTGAATGGCTCTTTTGCATGTCCTAAATGTGACATTAATCCATATTTCCTTTGTTCTCTTGATTTGTCTTTTATACATATTACACAATTTTTACAAATGTGTTTTATATTTTCTGTTAGTTTTTTTGCTGTATAATATGGTGTAATTTTATTTTCATTCGTTTTATTTGTATATGATAATATTCTTCATGTACTTTTTTTATAAATTCTTTACTAAAATATACTAAGATAGTATACGTTATTTTTTATTATCATCTTATTTGTTTTATTTTGCAGTTCTTTGTTTTTTTCCTGGCCTATAATTATATCTTTTAGCTTGATTAGGTTTATAATCCTTAATGCTTCCTCTTGGTTTTCTTTAGCTTCTAATACTGGGTTTCTACTTAGACAATCGGCTTCTAACAATAAGTTGCATTTTCCTGGGGCATATTTAACTGTGATATTGCGATAGATAATATGTTAGGTCTCCTAACTCTTCATCTGTTCTCGATTTTGTATTTAAGTTTTCTAAAGGTTTATGATCTGAGTAAACTATGAATGATTTTCCCATTAGCAAGTATTGCCAATATTGTATTGCCTTTTTTATTGCAAGACATTCTAGATATATTGTTTTCTTTTTGTTTTTACTATTATTCAATTTTTTTGAAAAGTATGTTACTGGTTTCTCTTCATTATTTGGTTGTCTCTGTTTCATTACTGCTCCTATGCCTTATAAACTTGCATCTGTTTCAATGTAAATCGGTAGATCTTGGTCGTATGTTTCTAATACAGGTTGAGAGCAAAATAATTGCTTCATATTTTCAAATACTTTTTCACATTCTTCGGTCCAAATAAATTTTTGTCCTTTTCTCAATAGGTTATGTAGTGGATCTAATATTATGGCTATGTTTGGTATATATTTATTATAGAAATTCACTTTTCCTAAGAATTGTCTGACGTTTTTCTCTGTTCTTGGAGTTGGAAAGTCTTTTATTGCGATCAAATTATCGTTCATTGGTCTTATTGAATTATTACTAATCACATGTCCTAGATATTTTACTAAATTTTATGCAAATTTGCATTTAGTGAATTTCAGTCTAAATCCTTCTTTTTTTATTGCTTCTAGTAATTTTGTTAAGTGGTGTATGTAATCCGTAAAATCCTTAGAAAATACTAGTATGTCGTCTATATAATTTACTGTAAAATTTGAAAGTTTGTGTTTTCTGATTATGTTGCTTAATATTCTTTGGAATATTGCTGGCGATGTTTTTAGTCCAAATGGTAGACACGTCCATTGGAAGTGTCCTTCTTGCGTGACAAACGTTGTTTTCTTTCTATCTTTTATTCGTAAAGGAATTAACCAGAACGCTGAATTAATGTCAAATGTTGAGAAGAATTTGCAATTTCTAGCTTTTACCATTAAATCTTCTATTAGCTGAAAGGGTTGTGATTGTGGTACGACAATTTTATTTAAGTCTTTAAAATCACAACACAATCTTGTTTTTTTATTTTCTTCTCTTTTGTACGCTAGAATTACTGGAGCCGCGAAGGGGCTGTATGATTCTTCTATTAGATTGTTTTCTAATAATTTTGCAACTTGTGCTTCTATCTCTTTTTTATCTTCTATGCTACATTTATATGGTCTTTTGCTACAGAATCTGTCCATTAGTAGGTCGATTCTAGCTTCATAATTTTTCACCATCCCTACATCATATTTATCTTTGGCAAATATTGCACTATACTTTTCTATTGATTTGTTTATTTCTGTTTTTCTTTTATAGTCTAGATGATCTATCGAAATTCTAAAATTTGATATATTTATATGTTCGTTAAAATTTATAACATACTTATCTGTAGTTTTGTTATCTTTGTTATTTTCCAAGTTTTCTTTTGTGATATTCTTATATATTTTTTGTCTGATCTCTAAATTTTTTTCATCCTATATTAATTGGAATTTCTTTATTATATCCAATCCAATCAAAAAATCATATTGAAATTTACAATGGAAATATACATGGGTATCGCGTACTATTAGATCTGCAATATGATGTTTGTTTGGTAGTACGGTGCGGCAGGGTGTTTAGATTTAAAGGAGATGTCTGCGTTTGCTAATCTACCTCCGACTCGTATGATTTTTTGTTTTATTATCTAGCTTCATGAAACTCTTGTGAGAGTTATATAGCTATACATGAATGTAACAGTTTACAAAAGTGATTACAAGTTGTGTAAATAACTGAAATTTGGAAGTTACATTTTTTAAGAAAATGATATAACATGAGTACACGCTACAATATTTGGTTTTACAAGAAGGGATCTCATGTCCAGAGGGAGATACAGATTTTTTTTTAAGCCTTTCTATTAGAAAAATAATATGGTTTAGATCCTGCTTCTCGGCGTTGGATCTACAATGGTTAATTGTAGTGATAAGCTCACGTATGATTTTTTTGCCCCAGAACCACGGTTTATTAAGATTTGTGATAACGCGATCACTTGTATTTGCCGGAGATCCGGAAGAGAAGAGAGCGTTTCCTTTCTTACGGGAAAGGTAGAACCGCGCAGTGAGAGTGTCGTGCGGGTGGGGGGAATCGCGACAAACCGAGACAGTGATCTATTGTAGCTGATTTGTCCAATAGATGTCTCGACTCGTGCAATTTCCCATTCTTGTTGATTGGCCACACGCGGCGTGGTCAATCCTGAACAATAGGTAATTGTCCAGTATTGAATTGGGATAGCCGCAGTTTTTAACCTCTTAGGCACTATGCGCCACTATAGTGGCTTTCGCGGATATCATCTTTTTGTACGACGCACCACTATAGTGGCTTTTGCGGATGTCATCTTTCTGTACGACGCGCCACTATAGTGGCGCACTCTACTGGCACACTCGCTCACCGTTTGAATAAAGTAATCATTTTTACATATTGTTTTGCATTCATATCGATTGTTAATTGTTTTCACAATATACAGCCTGTTCTTTATCTACCCGTGTCAAGTATGAATTGTTACTTTTTATTTAAATAAATATACCATTTGATCTTAATATACCTGATTCTCCTTTTATCATGCCTTTTTAACACATTCTTATAATTTGTTAGAATCTATAACCTTAAAATGCCGCTTCAAGGTAGAAAACGAAGATCAATTCATTACAATTCAGAAAGCGACTCGGAAATAGAAAATAATATGAACAAGAACATGCGTGGCAGGAAAAATATAAAAAGATTTCGAATACCCAGTTCTTCCGACTCAGATGATTCCGATGTGCCCAGAAGGGAAGCCGTCAGAAGAATAATCTAGTCACACGAAAATTTGGAGCCGCAAGTACATGTATTTGATTCCCGAAATTCTGGCATGAGGACTCGGCTCAATCGATCGGCAATACCGATCGATTATTTCCAGCTATTCTTCTCAGAAGATTTGGTTTTATTCATTGTGGAAAAAACTAATGAATATAGGAAGTTCAAGAAGAACACTTCCAGGCGCTCTTTTTCTAGAAATGTATAATTTGTTTGTAATTCGTTTGTTAATGTCGCGGGTAAAGAAACTGCATTTTTCAGAGTATTGGACAAAAGAAAAATTTCTTCGAACTGATGTTTTCGGCAAAATAATGAGTAGAGATAGATACGCGTTTTTGTTACGCAACCTTTATTTTAGTGAAGTTCAGTCAGAAAAATTCAATAGATTGACAAAAATTAGAGAACTTTGCGATAAGCTTTGCAATTCGTTTGCAAATTGTTTTACTCCATTTCGCAATTTATGCATCGACGAAAGCTTATTGTTATACAAAGGACGTCTCTCATTCAAGCAATATATCCCATCCAAACGCAATAGGTTTGGTATAAAATCCTTCGTATTATGTGACTGCAAAACGGGATTTGTGTTAAATTTTGTTGTATATGCCGGAAGTGATTCCGATATCACAAAAATGGACGATAAATATTTAGGAAAATCGGCTGAGGTGGTACTGACATTACTTAAGTCTTATTTAGGAAAGGGGCATACATTATTTGTCGATAACTGGTATACCAGCCCAATCTTATTTAGTTACTTGTATAATAACAAAACGAACGCGTGCGGCACCGTAAAACCGCGAAGAAAAGACATGCCCGTTATGAGTGAAAAATTAGAAAGTGGTGAGTTGTCTTTCCGATCGTCGTCCAATGTTCTCGCCGTCAAATGGAAAGACAAACGCGATGTATACGTGTTATCAACTTGCCACTCCGCGGATTACGTAACTACGAAAAAAATAAATTATCGGACAGGAGAAAGGGTACAAAAACTATCTTCCATTGTCGATTATACTACCAATATGGGAGTAGTCGACAATAGAGATAAAGTAATATCTAGTGTGCAGTCTATCCGAAAGAGCATCAAATGGTATAAGAAATTTTTTTTCCATTTGCTTGATGTCGCTATTTGGAATGCATACTGTTTGTACAGGTTTGAAAAAAACCGGACGTTACAATGCGAGCCTTTCATCTTAAATTGCTAAAAGAAATTTTTAAAAAGTACAGGGACATGAACAATAACATTATCTGCAGGAAATCTACGGTTGATTACCCGTTTAGACTAACCGACAAACATTTCCCATCCTACTGTAAGTCTAACAAATCTAAAAAGACGCTACGAAGTTGTGTCGTATGTTCAAAAAACGATAAAAGACGACGATCGCGCTACGAATGTGAAGACTGTGATGTTGGTCTTTATGTTGTACCGTGTTTTAAGACGTGCCATGCTGAATTGTATTATTAATTATTAGAATAAATTGTTAAAGTTAAAATGCGTCTATCATATCTTTAAGAAAAACTATAATTTAATCATCAAACACTTCATTCCAATGTACTCGTGTAAAGAACAGCATTGTCCGTCACATATTGCAGTGCCGTATCATTTACACGTAATTCGCGTTGAACTCTGCCGTACAGAGAAACAGCTCCGCGCAAAATTCAGCCGTGCCTAAGAGGTTAAGTAGATAGTCAGTTTCAGTATTGACTGGGATTGAGGTAGTGATTGTACTATATTCATGACGATAGATACTGTATCGGTTTTCTATGGATAAATTTTTAATTGAACTAAAAATATTGACAATACAATTGTTAGAGTACTTAGGGACTCTAACGTGGATCCGCATGATAGACGGGTAGAGAAATTGTTACAAGTTTTCAATTGATTTTTTTATTACAAAACTATATTATAACAAAAATACACTTTATTTAAATAATACCAAAATAAACGATAACAGAAACAAAAGAATTACTAGACGACGGGTCACACTTCAGCCTTGTCTCCTCTTTTCGTCTGCCGTTTTACTTCGGTGGAGGCTTTCTGTGACACAAGTTTACAGCAAAATATGAATATTTTTTGCGGACAAGTCCCACTGCTGCGTTTCGGCTGCCGATCTCTATTCAATTGATCACTTGTCTCTCTCTTTCTCGGCGCTAACAACACAATTCCTAGAATTTGTTCTAAAATCGGAGAATTCCAGCGAAGTTAGCAAAAACACGTAAATGGCCGCGGTATACTAATCTAAACGACGAAAAAATTCGACGTCAGCCCAACCTTCTAGAATTACGCGCATTCAGCATAGATTCGAGAATCGTGGTCGAGTTTCTCCGTCTCGGACTCACGTGATATTTAAACAACAATGTTCCATCAGTCCTTTAAGGTTTCTAGCTTTCTTTTTGTTTTTATAGTAAAACTGTTTTATTGTTTTGTTGTGAAATTATTAGACAAGAATTTAGTACGATCATTGATATATGGTAATTTTGATTCTGCTAATACAGTGAAAACTCGATAAATGTCACTACTCCGGGTCCGGTCACACTTACGGAATAGGAGAATCGTCTTTCGAATTTGATTGTAGTTTGCCGACGCCTCGAACGTAGAAAGAGTCAGTAGCTAAAGAAGAAAGAGGGACTAAAACTCGGGGATTTATCGCCCAATTTAAATATCCATGTCAATGTGACCACACTACTGCACAGTAGTTCATTCAAATGAAACTAAACACGATATAAATCGGCCAATTTTTGGTAGCATAATATTGAATTAAATATTGTACTTGCGAGTCTTTCTCTCTTTATTTATCCTTCTTGTGCTGTACTTTTCTATGTTCGGAAACATCAAAGAACGACGGATCATGGTGCTGACTACATTTATCGAACGGGGAGGTAGCTATTTTCAAACGGAAAGCTTCCACCGTTCCGTAAGTGATCAAAAATTGCAACACTTATGAGATGGGAGGTTTCGTTAGCTACCTCCGTTCGATAAATGTACTATCCACTGACCTTGCGAAGACACGAGTACGTACATGTTTGGAGGTGCCATTAAATACCTTTCCTTAACTTCACTAGGACATTTCACTCGAAATTGAACATGTTTAGGCACACAATTTCAGATTTTGTGCAAACTGAAATATTTTCAGAAATGTAATGTGTATCGGTTAACTCGCACGTAAAACAGAAAGTTTTGGTGTAAAAATTGCTAGCAGGGTTCATGGTACACAGGTTAGCGAAATTATTTTGGAAAATCGTATGTCGTCTAGTGAACTCTCTTTACGAGGATTATTGACGAATTTTTTCGACCTTAAGAAGCCCACCATAGCAGCAATAAATTTCCAAGAAACCGTTACTTGCTAGAATTCTAATTTTTATTATCACGTCATGCTTTACCAAGGGTTTTAAGGTGTCATAATTTTATGTTTTCCGCATGTTGGTTAAAATTCGGAACGACCCTTAGTTTTATTACGCGTTGTGGTCATTGGCAAAGCTGTTCGGAGTCCCTGCGTCGGTCACTTGAGAGGTGCAATCGGTACCTCTCTATGATCATTGGCGAATGAGGAAATTTCCCACTCTTCCCACTGTCATCCTGCCCCCACTACTTGTAAATATGTACGTCCTCTTAATTTCTTTTTCAAATTTCACGAAAGAATCATATTTTCCCAAAAATTGTACACACCCATCTGAACAACATAAATACATATCATGCTTAGCAGCAAACGGCACAATTCCACCAATTTTTTGAACTGGTATATTATAATAAAAATAAGTTAATTTGATACTTCGGATTACTCCATCGTTACAACAAATACATATGTACAGTCCATTTCTCGATCCATTTCAATCATTCGCACGAGGTTAAGTCGGCGTACGAAGTACGAGTTGCATTATCCGTCACGATAAAAAATGCGTACGCAACACCATTTCCCGTTAAATTTCTGCAGCATGACTTTTTCCGTAGAGTTTTACCGATGACCTTAACAATAAATAGTAACGGTCATAAACCAGCGATTTTCTCAGCACTGCAAGGCCGAGTCAAGCGACCCATGGAGGGTGACGACACGAGCCTTCGACCCGGTGTTCGGCGAAAACGACGATCAGCAAGTACACTCCCTCCTAAGCGTACTTCCGTTCCGACAAACAATGTAAAAACTCATCGGATTGGCGAAATCCAGCGCGTCGACTTAGAGTAGGAAAATTTATCGGTTGCAGAAAGAGTTCGCAGAATAAATTACATGTACAGAAAGGCAGAAAGTTCTTGTTGGTTTTACTATTCCAAAAGAGAAAATTTTCTTTCCTTGACAACAGACATCGACACGTGTGTTGCGTTTCGCGTTTCGAGATATAAGTCAAGAGGATGCAGCTGTGTCCCTTCCTTGGCTTGTTTAGACAAAGAATAGGACCGATTGGGTTTGAGGGTACGGGACGAATTTTTCGTCACTGACCTTTCCATTCTGAATGTTTCTTTCAAACTGTGCAGTAATATAAATATTAAAGCTTAGTTAAAAGTAATTTCGTTCAAATTGTTTTTTATTCCACCAACAATTTCCAATAGTTTTTGACCGTCAAGTTATTAAAATCTGTACGCGATGAATAAAGTTTAAAAAAATTTGTAAAATGTCGACTAAAAAAGTGACGTTAAATATTCAACAACGCTTTCAAGTGCTGGAGAATTTAAAAACTTTTCCTGTTCGGATTGTTGCTGCGAAATATGAAATACATCCGCAAACAGTTCGGAGAATTAAAAAAAACGAAATTCGTATTGAGCAATTTGCTGCGAAGGGTAAAAAGCAGCAAAAACGACAAAGAATAAAGGAAGCAATGTACCCTGATCTTGAAGAACAATTGTTCACGTGGTTCAGTGAAAGAACAGCTCTTGGCGATCGAATAAGCGATATGCTTATACGAGAGAAAGCTGTAGAATTACAGCAAAATAGTACAACGTCCTCAAACTTTAAAGTGAGCATGTCGTAGGTGACAAATTTTAAACGGCGCCATAACATACATTTAGTGAATGTGTGTGGTGAAAAAGTCAGTGCTGATACAAATGCAGCAGAAACTTTTAAACAATATTTTCAGCGACTTATACAAGAGGAGGACATCGATATAGAAAATATTTATAATATGGACGAAAGTGGGCTGTTTTGGAAAGCGCTTCCAACAAAAACCTTATCTATTGAGAAAAGTGTAGCTGGTTTCAAAATTAAGAAAGATCGAATTACCTTCAGTTTATGTGCCAATGTTACTGAAACCAATAAAATTAAGCCATTGGTAGTTCATAAATACAAAAAGCCGAGAGCGTTGAAACACTCGTTGCATAGACTTTCAGTCTACTACAAATCGCAGAAAAATGCTTGGGTAGACCGTACAATATTTCAAGATTGGTTTGAAAATCATTTTAAGCCAAGCGTCCGCGAATTTCAATTAAGGAAAGACATCACTGGAAAAGTAATATTATTAGTTGATAACTGCACAGCTTATCAACTCTCACCATCCGAGCACGATGAGGACTTGTTTTTATTAAAATATCTTCCAGCGAACACCACATCCCTTCTACAACCGATGGATCAAGGAGTGATTCTGTAGGATTCTCGAGGAAAGGGAAGGTTTAAATTCCACTAACGCGTTGATATATATATATATATATATATATATATATATATATATATATATATTATATTTAAACTAATATTACATCTTCTGCTCCGTAGGGACTATGTGTAACGCTGAACGCGACTCCGCAACTGACTCGCCCGCTGAACATTCACGCTTTTTGTATTTGTCCATCCCCTTGCATTCATCTCGCTTGCACTCTGTCTTTTGGATTCATACAGACATTTATACTTTCCTATCGCTCAGTTCTAAACACTCTTCATTCACGCCTTCTCAGTCACTCGAGTTTTCCAAACATACCGGCGCCGGTCTGTCGCAACATGACCCGGTCGCTCGCACGCACGCACACCGGGCCACTCACCCCACAATTCTGAAAACTAAACGAATGTTTCAGAAAGAAATGTGCCGCTCAATTTTAACATATGAGGGTGGGGTTAATGAATCTTATGCCCATTATAATATAAAAGACTGTATAGACGTTTTGGTGCACGCATGGGCAGAAGTTACGCCGGGAAATATACGGCATAGTTGGAATAAAATAATCCCAGCTCCTTCACATATCCAAAACTATTTTACAAACGAGAGTGAAGAAGACGGTTTGGAAGACGTATTATCTGTGATCAGTGATGGACAAATTTCACAAGAAGAAGCGACTATTTTTCTGAATATGTGCCGTGCAGAAGAAGAAAAAGTTACACAAAGTGATGCAGACAGTGACAATGAAAGTGAGCAGCACAGTGACAATGAAAGTGAGAACAATGATAATGAAAACGAACACAACATACAATCACCGAAAGAACAAATAAAATATAAGTTACTGTGTTTAAAATATCATCTAATGAGAGCTAACTGTTTAACAGCAGAATTATAAGAGCTTACGTCTTCATAGGAAAAGTTAAACATATTAAGGTAAGCATGAAATTGCAATGTTTCTTATTCCTTATTTTTCATTCAATCTTATGGCCTAATAAACATGAACCAATTTATATCGTGTTTAGTCTCATTTTAATCAGAAAAATCTCCCCCACATGTGTAAGACAAACAATACTAAAAATACAATAAAGACGTTGCTAAGCTGCGAAGCTGAGCACGATGCGTCGCCGTTAATTGCTCGATAGCAAGTGTGTTTCCCGGTCTCGCCCAAGTCGCCATGCAGCCCTCTTGACAAAGGCCTTTCAAGGGCCTTCTGGGGTGGGCGCACTGGGGGAGGGCCATGCGTCGCGCGGAGGAGGGGTCGCAACGCGTCGTCGACCGGATCAGGGGGATGGGGATGACGGTGGCGGTCCATAAGACCGAGGTGATTGCGTTTCATTCACGTCGGCAGGATCCGCCACCCCCTCTGATCCAGGTGGGTGGGGCTGACATCGAGGTGAAGCCCCAGATCAGGTATCTAGGGCTGATCCTCGATAGCCACTGGCGTTTCGAGGAGCATTTCCGCTGCCTGGTCCCCCGGTTGGAAAGGATGGTTGCGGCTCTGGGCCGGATCCTGCCCAACCTGGGGGGCCCGGCGGGCCGAGTTCGTCGCCTCTATGTGGCAATGGTCCAGTCGGTGGCCCTATACGGGGCCCCCGTCTGGGCGGACGACCTGGCTGCCTCCCGGCGCAGCATGACTATGCTGCGTCGGGTGCAGAGGCGCATGGCGCTCAGGGTCGTCCGCGGGTATCGGACCGTGTCACATGAGGCGGCGACGGTTCTAGCGGGGATGCCGCCCATGGACCTGCTCGCGCGGTCGCACGCGGTGATGTACCGGCACCGCGTCGACCGTCGCGCGGGGGTGGGGGCGGTCCCGGGCGGGCAGGAACCTGCTTGGGGCGATTTGAAGCGCCAGGCCCGGCAGTCCGTGTTGCTCGCGTGGCAGGAGCGGCTGGCTCTGCCAACCGCGGGGCACCGGACTGTCGGGGCTGTTCGGCCACTCCTGAAGGAGTGGCTGGACAGAGGCCATGGCAGCCTCACCTACCGGCTGGCACAGGTATTTTCCGGGCATGGCAGCTTCGGAAGATACCTGTGCCGGATAGGGAAGGAGCCGACGGCGCGTTGCTGCCACTGCGACGCTGAGCAGGACACGGCGGATCATACCCTGGAGATATGCCCCGCGTGGGAGGGGGAGCGCCGTGTCCTGGTCGGCGTCGTCGGGCGGGATGTCTCGCTGCCGGGCGTGGTGCGCGCCATGCTCGGCAGCGAGGAGAAGTGGAGGGCCGTGGCCTCCTTCTGCGAGAACGTAATGTTGCAGAAGGAGGCCGCGGGGAGGGAGCGCGAGCTTCAGCGGCGCGCTGAAGCTCGCGCTCGTGCGGTGGCCCGAGGTCGTCGCCCGGTCGCGAGGCGTCGCGGGCGGCCGCCTCGGCGTGGCGGATGACCTAGGCTGGGAGGGGGGTCCTGAGGGGACCCTCCTCCCGCCAGGCGGCGCCGGGTCGGACCGGTTGGGGGTAGGAGTGCCTCCCCCTACAGGTCCGACGCAAGGGGAGGCACCCTCGGCGGTCTGGTGCGGCCATGAACGCCCGGCCGCCGAGGGGTGGAAACGGGGTCGCGGGCGGTTGCGAGTTGGGGCTCGCAGCCGCCACTAAACGCGGCCCCGGGACGGATAGCGGCGGGATGGAGTGGCCCCGTCCCGCCGGTATGCTATGGGGCAGTGTGTCTACTGGGGGGACCGATTGTCCCCCCGGGGGATGGGCGCGAAAGCGCGGGCACGGGGAGGATACCGGAAGAATGCTTCGAGCGATTCCCGGTATCCTCCCAAAGCGTGCCGAAGGGTCACCGTGGGGTTTTTAGTGGGTAGGTCCCGCGCCTGTCGTTGTACGGGCGCGGGGAATCCCACACACCCCTCCCACCTCTCCCCAAGGCGGTACGAGGGAGTCTTTCGAAGATTTTCCCCACGACAAAAAAAAAAAAAAAAAAAAAAAAAAAAAAAAGGGCCTTCTGGGGTGGTTTATGGCGGGGCCTGGCGTTCGTCGCTGGGGTCCGCTTGCCTGCTCAACGCCTTGCCCGTTGTCATGCCTCATGTGCACGGGAAAGTGTCGGAATTTCCAACACTCGGCCAGCCTGCAATTCCGCTTGTCCTCATGCGGCCTCCCTTCACGTTCCGGTTGTCGTCTAAGCCGCTTTCTGTAACAAGAGAATCAAAAACCTGGCCTGAGTATCTAGCCAATATATCGTGGTTGGCCCAAAGTTTTCAACGGAGCCCTTTCTCCAAGTGACAAAAGGTTCGTCCTTCGACGATACTCCCCTTTTTCGGAAAAACCCACGATTATCCTGCGTTTTCTTCTTTTTTTTTCCTTTTTCTTTCGACGGCGTAGATCAACTCTGGTTAACTGCCGACGATTCGAAGCGGTGCCTCATCGCGAGACATTCGTCGACGTCATTGAATTTCCGACGACGTTGACTGCTCCGATCCTCCTTGTCGCACAACTGCAACTCTACTTGTGGTCATGTTGGCTTGGTACAACCACGTAATAGTCCTCACTATTACGGTGGTATCGAATTCATCGTCATCCAATGGCGGCTAGACATCACCATCAGCATGACGGTGCAGTACAGTCAAACAACGGTGGCAACAACATCATCGTTGTCATGACATCGAGTTCGTCATCATCACCCGATAGTGGCTAGGCATCACTATCGGCGTGATGGCTCAAACGGTCGCACAACAAATTGTGACGATGTTGGGATCCCGTCGGCGAAGCTCGTACATCAGTATCGCTGCACTCAGCTCGGGGTCCCTTCGTTGACCTCGTTTCCGCCGGCGACGGCAGCGACCATCCGTGGTCGCGGGCCCGTCCCTATCCGATACCCATCAACTACCTGAAACATAACTGTGAACAGTCTGGCAATGATCATTCAATGGCCGCGACCCAAGGCTTCAGCCGTTCGGCTGTAACCACCGTCTTGGCCCTTCTACCTCCCTGCCTTAAATCCTCGACCTCGTATCGGTCGTTCCCGAATACCCGGTGGATCTTGAAGGGTCCTTTGAATTTTGAGGAAAGCTTCCTGCTTTCTCCCGTAACCCGCTCGCTGATGATCTCCACCATCACCAGGTCCTCCTTTCGATACTGCGTCGCTTCCCGCCGAGCTTTATCGTAGCGCTTTTTCTGCTGTTTCTGGTCTTCCGTGATGTGCCTCATAATCCTATCCCGCAAATCGTCGAGATCCAATCGTTGCATTTTGGTCTGCACTTCCTGCAGAAGCCGGGCCTCCGCAACCGTCCTTGCGTTGTGCCTCATTAATGCTTCGGTGGGCGTCGCCGCGATACCTTTATTATACGTGGTATTCATGGCGCTCTACACTTGCTTGACGTACTCGACCCATCTATCCTCTTCTCTGCCGGCCGCGGTCGCGGCTAGCAATGCAACGATCGTTCGATTGTACCTTTCGCACTGTCCGTTGGCGCGAGGCGTAGCAACCGCATTTAAAATGTGGCGGATCCCGTAGGTCGTGCAAAATATTTTAAACATTCGTGCTGTGAAAGCGGTACCCCTATCGCTGATAATCCGAGCCGGTACTCCGAACAGGTAGATGACGCTCAACAGCACCTTTACCGCACGCTTCGCTTTTGTGTCCTTCACGGGTTCGATGATGGTAAATTTCGTGAAGGCGTCCACAATGACCAGCAGGTACTTATTTGTTTTAGCACTCGTCTCGAATGGGCCGACGTGGACGACATGCAGCGTGTGGAAGGGTATCGGGGTCTCTTAAATAGGGTGGAGCTTCCCCTGTTTCTTCCCTGCTGTCCATTTATAATAGGCGCAACTCAAACACGATCTAATGTACTTCTTTACGAATTGTGCCATTTCCGCGAACCAATAATTCTCGCGGATCCGTCGCAGAGTCTTTTCCAATCCTAGGTGCCCCGCATCGTCGTGGCACAATCGACAAACTTAAAAACGTGCCGCGCGCGGTACAACCCACGCAGTGTATCTGTCCTCCAAGCGTAGGTAGATCTTACCTCCTTTTAATACGTAATTCGAGAAGTACTGCTTCGTATCAGCATTCCGTACATTCTCTCTAAGTATCTTGCGGACTCAGCCTAATTGCTCATCCTGCAATTGAGCCGACAACATCCAGTCCGCCTCCGTCATATCCACCGGATAAATTTCCACTCCTGGCACAGGGTTCCTACTGAGGGCGTCGACATGTTGCATTCGTGCCCCCGTTCGATATTCGACGGCAAAGTTGAAGTCCTGTACCTCCAACCACCATCGTCTGATACGTGGTATCAAGTCTTTCTTGGTGAATGTTGTATGGAGCGCGTTGCAATCCGTGAGGACCGTGAAATTCAACCCGAGCAGGTATACGCGAAAATGTCGGGGAGCAAGCACCACAGCCATTATCTCCAACTCGTAAGAGTGGTATTTACTCTGGTCATGGGTCGTTTGCTTACTGAAGTATCCTACTACCTGCCGCTTACCCTTTGCTGTGAACTGGAACAGGATAGCACTTAACCCCAATGAGCTGGCGTCGGTATGCAGTTCCGTCTTGAGCGCGCTATTGAAAATCACGAGAATGGGCCGCGTCGTGAGCGCTTCCTTAATCGCCACGACCACGTCCTCCTGTGGCGCTCCCCAGGTCCACGCTGCATCTTTCCGCGTCAATCTTGTCAATGGCGTCACCAGGGTCGCGTAATCCCTGATGAACTTACAGAAATATCCCGCCAAACCGAGAAATTGGCGAACTTATTGGACGCAGGTTGGTCTTGGCATGGTCATCACGGCTTCCACCTTTCTACGTCCTGGTTTAACACCATCCGCGCTTATCTCTCGCCCGAGATAGTCAATCGTCGTCATCAGGAACGAACACTTGTCCAGGTTCAGGGTTAAATGGTCGTCTCGCAATTTGTCCAGCACCAATTTCAGCCGCTGCAGTCCTTCCAAGATGGCGGTCGACGGTATGATAATGTCGTAGCCTCGGGAAGGCTACAGAGTTCCTCAACGGCCCCAGAACTGCGTTGATCAGTCGTTGGAAAACGGCGGGGGCATTCGTGAGCCCGAACGGCATTCGTAGAAATTCGTAATGCCCATCCGGGGTAATAAAGTCCGTCTTTTCTACTGAGTCGGCGCTCATCGGTACCTTATAGTATCCGGATGCCAAGTCCAGAGCGGTGAAATATTTATTACCCCCTAATCGATCGATCTGGTCCTCTATTAAGGGTAACGGATACCGATCCCTGACAGTTACCGTGTTCAAGCGTCGGTAATCCACGCATAACCGATAATCGCCCGTCTTCTTCTTGACTAGGGTAATCGAGCTCGCGTACGGTGATACAGATTCCCTCACGATATCGTTGTCCATCAGCTTCTCGATAATTTTCCGCGCAATTCCGCGTTCGATCTCCGCCATACGGTACGGGTTGTAACAGACCGGAATATCTGTCGTGCAACGAATCTCCATCTGTACGGCGTTAGTTTTCCCAAGCGTTCGCATCGACGTTGAGACTCGGTCCGCATACCTCCTTATCAAATCTTCGCATGATCGTCTCCCGTCCTCGCCGACGTCTCCGAAAACGAGTTCTTGCATTGCGTTGCTTTCCGTCGCGTAGGCGTCCAGGGTATCCCGTTGGATACTTTCGATTCGCGGCAGCTCCCGTATCGTGACGCCGTCTCGATTCTTGTCTTGACGCCTCGTAGTGCATCGCTTCTGAGTCGATAACGATGGCTCGCACCTTCACCGAGGCTTCCATAATTCGAATAATAATGTTAGCGAACGAATCGCTAACGGCCCCCGATCCGGAGAAACCTCGCAATTCCAATTCGCCGTCTTTAATTATCTCGACGTTTAGCCGAATCGCTACCGGTCGTTGGATAAGCGTGCACGAACTTCCCGTGTCCACGTGATTTTATGGCCATTGATCGTGGCCGGTAATAAGTACATATTGTTTGGACTCACCCGTATCAAGTTCACCCGCTTAGCTCGCGCGCAGAACCGCTCCAGATGTCTCCGCTTGTCGCATTGTCGACAAATCGTGGCTCCTTTAGGGCACCTGGAGGAGAAGTGGCCGACGTCGCCGCAATTAAAACAGGTAACTGCCTGCCGTGGATTTGCCTCCCCCGTCGCAGGCGTCGCGTCGTCGTCTTTGTTGCCGCCGTAGGAGCCGTCGGCTCGGGCTATCTACCCCCAAGCCCATGGTGGATCATCGCTTGTCGTGACGTCACCGTTTTCTGAGTCGTCACTCGTGGCATCGTTCCCATCTCCTTCATGACGGCGTATAGTTCGTTCGCGTCCTCATATCGGTTGGATCGAATCATCCGCTCGATTGTCTCGTCCCCGATACCGCCGATGATCGCGTCCTCCAAGCACGCGTCCGGGATGCTCAGTTTTAACGCCCGCAGCTTGAACAGCTTCTCGAAGCAGTAGTCTCCCAGTTTCTGTCCGGGGCTCGCCGTATAATTCGCCGCTTTCCTTAGCAATCGCGCGAATAGTAGCGGTCGTACGAAGCGCCGAGTCAACGTGCGTTTTACCGCTTCCCACGACTGGTCGTCCCTCATTTCCTTGTCGTATACACGACGCGCGTGCCCTTTTAGTCCGCGGGCAACGGTAATGACTGTATAGTCGTCGCTTCACTGATATCGTCGCGCGAGTCGGCCGACCTGGCGCACCCACTGCTCGATGTCGGCGTCGTCCCGCGACGGATCGAACTTCGGGACCGCGAACTCGTCCTCCAACGGTCTATGTCGCACGCTTTCCAGTTCCTGTTGGAGGCGTTTTACTGTGGCCCGCAGATCCTCGGACGACGAACCGTCCCGTCGGCGCGAGCGATCTCGCACGCGGTCACGAGAGCGGCTACGGATTTCTTCCGCCCTTCGACCACGGCTCGATCCGCGGTGTTGGTCTCGTGATCGACCCCTTCTCGACCCGCGTTGTCCATGCCGAGAGCGATCTCGCGAGCGGTCTTACGAATAGTCTCGCGAACAGTCTCGCGAACGGTTCCGCAAATGGTCTCGCGAACGATCCCGCGAACGGTCTCACGAACTATCCTGCGAATAGTTTTCTACGCGGTCCTTCGCGTAGTCCCGAGAGCGATTCCGCGAGCAATCTCGAGCCCCCCCCTCGATTCTTTGATTGTTCACGTTCGCGCGAACGTCCCCGTGAACAATCTCGCGAACACTGTCGCTTCCCTTTCGATCGGTCCATTGTTTGGTATTTAACCGGACACATTTATACACAATTCTGACTTCGTCCTTTGTGACACCTGTATATATTTCTTTTTGTTAAGTAAGGAATTTAAGAAATTTAATTAAGAGCGTTGGACATCGTATGAAAGCTAGTTTGTCAACCAGGATACCATTATTTACATTATCGAAAGCCCCCTAAATATCTAGAAAGGCGACCAGTGTACTTTTGTTATTAATAAAGCCATCTTTTATGTACAAAGAAAGATTAATCAAGTTATCGATACATGATAGGCCTTTGCGAAAACCAGTTTGATTAATCGGTAATGTGTCCTTATGTTCCAACCACCATTGCAATTTATTTTTAACTAAGGTTTTAAACAATTTACAAAAGCATGAAGAAAGGGCGATCGGGCGAACACTCTTGTTGTCTGTTGTCTTAATAAAATGAATTGTTAGAATACTAAAGGGTTCTAACGTGGGCCCGGACGAGGGAATAGACAGGTAGAGAAATTGATACAAGTTTTTAATTAAATTTTTTATTACAAATTGTGTGACAATAAAATATACAATATCCAATAACGACAAAATAAACAGGAATGCAGAAACAAAAAAGATTCTGGACGACGGTTCTCACTGCGGCCTCGTCGTCTCTTTTCGCCTGCCGTTTACTTCTGTGGAGGCTTTCTGTAACACAAGTTTACAGAAACATTTGTAAGCATTTTCGGACAGCTATCACGTTAACGCGCTCGTCAGCTGCTTACCTCACGCTCCAAGCGACCGTTTGGCGTGCTCGGAGGGGAGAGCTAACTGCCGATTTGGCGCAGTAACAAGTGGACTGTATTAATTTGTTTTCTGGTCGATGATATTCGATTTGTACGATATCACTGACGCGTGCAACCGGGTAGACGAGGTTCTCCTCTGATCTACCGGGTTTGCTTAGCAATGCCACAGACGGGACACCAAATGGAGGTTGTAAGGCTCCAAGAGGCTATATCCCGCGAGCATGCTCACCGTGCGTGTGGCGTATGGACAGCGCCGACGCAAGAGGACTGCTTGTCTTGTTACGACTACCTCGACAGTGGCTCCTATACGGCGGCTGCAACTCCAACCACCCTAAGGTCATCACACAGCACTGCTAGCAGTGGAAGAAAGGTGCTCAACCTGTCATCCTACGACGGGATCACTGGATCTCCCTCTCTCTCTCTCTCTCGACACAATATTCTGTTCTAATTGTAAGAATCGAGAATTCCTGTATGAAGTTAGCTAGCAAAAACACGTAAATGGCCGCGGTTTAATAATCTAAAATAACGCGAATACAACATAGAAACGGGAATCGCGGCCGAGGTGCTCCGACATTTGCTAAACATGAATAAAGGATTGATTACATTCAGTAGAATAATCACTTGTGGAAAACATTTGATTGAAGATATCTATAAGAAGTAATTTATATTTGAATGGTAGATTTTTAATTACTTCGTAATTAATTCCGTCTAAACCTGGAGATGACTTTGGATTGAGCGAGTCTAGTGCCACATTAAATTCTGTAAGATTGAAAGGTGTATCAAAAAATTCATTTGGTTCGGAAGTAGGACAGTAGTCAGGATCAGTCGTGACCCATGATGGGCTTTTCTATTAAGAGCATTAAAACTCGATTGCCAAACTGTAAATTTTCTGAAACATTTGTCGGATTTATGTTGACCCATTTATTTTTAAGAACCTTAATTCTGTTCCAAACGATTTTTGTATTATTACAGATATTCATGCTTTTTGCAAACTTTTTGAATCTATCTTTTTTTTTCGTTTTGAAGAGTTTTTTTAGCTTGGGCAAGTATTTTCTTATAATTTATTAAGTCATGGAGTTCCTTTGTATGTTCCCATTTCTTATACGAAGCTCTTCTTAATCCCACGATCTTATTACAGTCATTGCCCAACCACCGGACTGAGTTTTTGTGCAGGTGACCAACGACCTTCCTTTATGGTGTGAATTCCCGTATAGCTTGAGATATTAAATTGATAAACATTTTATATTTTTCACTCGTCGAAAGCAGGTCATATTCGAAGGAGAAGTATTCTGTATAGGAATTTTCTAAGTATAAAAGTATTTTCTCCCAGTCAGTGCGAAGAGAATTAAGTTTGAAGGACTTTTTATGATAAAGACTTTTTTCAGTATCAATATGCACAAAAATAGGATAGAACCCCAGGTTACGTTGTGAATTCGTGTGTATATTTCGTCCGCTATGTTCAATATAGAAAAAATAAGATATATGTTTGACTTTTTAGTTCTGTAAACATCTATATGTGTAGATGTATTTGTGTTGCGCAGGAAGAGATTATAATTTTGAATGGTTTGTAAAAGTCTTTGGTACTATCAGTAATAGAACAGTTCTATAGCTTATGGTGTGAGTTAAAATCCCCCATAATTATAAAGTTTTCGTCGTTATTTACGTTACTTATGATTTGTTCTCATTGAAGCTGAGAAAGAACGAGACCTGGATTTCTGTAGCATACTATTATTCTTAAACAAGGATTAACATTTGTGGAATTTATACCAGAAATCTCAACAGAGTCGTCAGGAGCAAATAGATTTGTGATCTCCGTAAAGGCTAAATTTTTGCGCATCAACAGTATGATACCGCCACTAGGAGAATGCACTCTATCTTTTCTATATGTGTAAAAACCTGTAAATTGAAAGTTTTTGTTGAGTTTTAACCAAGATTCAACACATGCAAATATGTCTATGTCTTTTAGAATAAGTTCGAGTTCTTCTGCACGCCGCATTATACTTCTTACATTCCAAAAGAGGAGGCGTATATTGGGTGATCTTTGATGTGGGTGTCGTCTTCTTTGCTGCACGGCCATTTTCAATCATCTGAAGAACTGCAATTTTCTTTAAAGGAGGTCTTGTCATTTGAGTTGTTCAGTTTTTTGATAATTCCGGAGATTCGATTTTTGAGTTTTCCGTTTTCTATACGACCATGCGTACTTGTCAGCATGGCAGATGAGACCCGGAATGTCATTTGTGTATTCTTGAGCCAAGCTGTTCAGGTTTGTATTACCGAAGTTTCTTTCAAGGAAGTCTACTAAATTTTCATAACCAATAGGAAGACTTTGTGCCTGATCAATGATGTACTACTTACGAAGAGCCCGTGTGTAAATCTTCCTACTACCATCTTGTCCTACCCTCCATTGTACGTAATGTACCAGAGACGCGTGTGGCGAGTTCGCCGTTCCAGCGGAGGCGTGACTGCATGTCGTTTCCATTAGGAAAGTCGATATCCTACAGACTTTGTCTATCTTCAGCATTGAATCTTTCGACGTTAGGTCTATAATCCAATAGATTCATGTTGGGTACGGCGTTAGGTGGGTACATGCTTTCTGTCAACGGTTACCTGGAACTAAAATTGTTCAATTCGTTTTGACGAACAGTTTCTTCCATCAGCCTAGACGTAACTAAGGGCGAAACGTAACACTCGCATACATTGTGGTTTTCCATTCCAGAAGTGCCAAATCCTCCAGCTGGCTGTGCTGGCACGTTTTCCCGTGCCGGTATTGATCCCTGTGGTATAGCGATCTCAGGAGTGTTAACTTTAACTAAATCACCCTGTTGTGTCGTGGTATTTGCAATTGACTTGAAATATTCACAAATAGGTGCTGGTATGTACATGGTCTCGGATATCAGGTTCAATGGGCTAGCCTCATTGCTATATCTGTTTTTAGTATTGATCATAACGACATGATCAATCATGACTGCATTTAGTAGACTCGTCATTACGTGCTGGAATGCAGCAAAGGGCATTTCTCTCCTGACCTTAGGGTTTTCCGCTTCAAAGTCGGCATATGCGCGCTCACACAGTAGTGGGAACGTAGAAAAGTCAGCGTTCTGACTGTAGATCCTTTTGACGGGATGAGTTCCGAAATACGGCCCTTCTTACCAGAGAGGTTCATTTTGTATTGTCTCCTTGGACGCTTTCACAACTCCAGGCGTGTTACTTCAGCCGGATTCTAAATTTCCTTAGGTCTAGACTTCTGTGCTACCGGTTTCTGTTGTTTCGCGTTTTTCCAGACATCGACATGCTGCTGTTGCCTCTCGTACATCTTTCGTGGTTTAGAAGGTTCAGCGAGAGGCATCGGTTCTCTATCATCCGCCCACTGCTCAGGAAGAGGTAAGTCTCTGCGTGGGTTAAAAACGACCGAAAGTCTTGGTACGATGACCGTGTCGTTTGGGGCATGTCGAACAATGCTTTTATGTGATTTGTCAATCACGATGCCAAGCAATGGCATAATTGCTGGACGAATTGCTTAAGGACTCAATTTTCTTTGCAGCTTCCTACTTTAGGCACGATCAGAGATACATTTTTTTTTTTTTTTTTTTTTCGTGGGGAAAATCTTCGTAAGACTCCCTCCCACCTCTTTGGGGAGAGGCGGGAGGGGTGTGTGGGATTCCCCGCGCCCATGGAATGACGGGCGCGGGACCTACCCACTAAAAACCCCACGGTGATCCTTCCGTACGATTTGGAAGGATACCGGGAATCGCTCGAAGCACACTTCCGGTATCCTCCCCGTGCCTGCGCTGTGCGCCCATCCACGGGGGGACAAAAGGTTCCCCCCGGCAGTCACGCTGTCCCATGGCGGCAGAACGAGGCTACTCCGTCCCGCTACCATCCGTCTCGTGGCCGCGTTCAGTGGCGGCTGTGGCCCCAACTCGCAACCGCCCGCGACCCCATTTCTACCCCTCGGCGGCTGGTGGCTCATGGCCGCACCATGCCACCGAGGGTGCCTCCCGATGCGCCGGACCGGAATTGGGGTGGCACTCCCGCCCCCATCCGGTCCAGCCCTGCGCCTCGTGGCTGGAGGAGGCTCCCTTCAGGAAACACCTCCCAGCCAGGGTCATCCGCCACGCCGCGGGGGCCGCCCACGACGCCCGGCGCCTGGGCGACGCCCTCCCATCACCACACGAGCGCGAGCCTCAGCACGCCTCTGAAGCTCGCGTTCCCTGCCTGCGGCCACCTTCTGTAACATTACGCTCTCGCAGAAGGAGGCCTCGGCCCTCCACTTCCCCTCGCTGGCGAGCATGGCACACACCATTCCCGGCAGCGAGACACCCCGCCTGATGACGCTGACAAGGACACGGCGCTCCCCCTCCCGCGCAGGGCACACCTCGAGGCTGTGTTCAGCCGTGTCCTGCTCAGCGTCACAATGGCAGCAACGCGCCGTCGGCTTCTCCCCTATCCGGCACAGGTATCTCCCGAAACTGCCATGCCCAGAGAACACCTGTGCCATCCGGTAAGTGAGGCTTCCATGGCCGCTGTTCAGCCACTCACTCAGAAGTGGCCGAACAGCCCCGACTGTCCTGTGCCCCGCGGTTGACAGAGCCAACTGCTCCTGCCACGCGAGCATCACAAACTGCCGGGCCTGGCGTTTCAAATCACCCCAAGCAGGTTCCTGCACTCCCGGAACCACCCCCACTCCCGCACGACGGTCGACGCGGTGACTATACAGCACCGCGTGCGACCGCGCGAGGAGGTCCATGGGCGGTATCCCCGCAAAAACCGTCGCCGCCTCATGCGACACGGTCCGGTACCCGCGGATGACCCTCAGCGCCATCCGCCTCTGCACCCGATGCAGCATCGTCATGCTGCGCCTGGAGGCCGTCAGGTTGTCTCGCTCAGACGGGGGCCCCGTAAAGGGCTACCGACTGTACCATTGCCACATAGAGGCGGCGCACACGGCCAGCCGGGCCCTCCAGGCTGGGTAGGATTCGGCCCATAGTCGTGACCATCCTCTCCAACCGGGGGTCGAGGCAACGGAAATGCTCCTCGAAGCGCCAGTGGATATCGAGTATCACCCCCAGATACCTCATCTGGGGCTTCACCTCGATATCAGGCTCACCCACCCGGATCAGAGGGGGTGGCGGATCCTGCCGAGGTGAATGGAACGCTATCACCTTGGTCTTATGGACCGCCACCGTCATCCCCATCCCCCTGATCCGGCCGACGACGCGCTGCGCTCTTTCCTCCGCGAGACGCTTGGCCCTCCCCCAGTGCGCCCCGACGGCCAGCACCAGTGTGTCATCAGCATAACACACGGCGATCACAGAAACATTAACTTTATGCAGTCGTCGATGCGCGAATCCCGGCCAATTCTCGTAGGACCCCACGAACCTTGGTAAATTGATTTGCGGCAACGTTACGTCGGCTTCTAGAGAATTCGCGTATGTTTGTGGCGTTCCGCGTGCGTTTCGTACGTCTCCTGCGTGCGGGATTCTGTCAATTATATCTAGTATACGAGCCTTATACGCGCTAAAGGCTAATTTTATACCGACGCATTCTCGCATCAAGCGTCCTTCGTCCACATGGTCGAGTTCTACTTGAGCTTTGTTGAACGCAGGAAATTCCTCGACTAATCCGGCTAGACGTATTCTTATCGCGGTCGCAGATGTCTCTTCTTCGAACTTGTCTAGTAATTGTTTAAATGCGTTTATTTCGAACGTGAAGGCTTTGTTGGGGGCCATCGTGTTTGTTGCAAATGAAGATTAGAACGGACGTGTGGTGGCCTCGGAAGCTGGAGACGGCTGCTCTTCGACGTGACGTTGCCCTTTAGCTGGACTTTCGGCCGTTCCTTCCGTCTCCGGATGCTGACGATAGTTGTTGTTGTTTGGCTACTGCTGCTGCTGCTGTTGGTTCAATTCCAGCGGTGAATTCTGGGCGTCACTGATGTTGGCAATTGGATTCTCGCGATTCCTGCTTCGAAGCTCGCGGAAATTGTAGTTTTCAAGACGGTGGTTCCCTCCAAACACAACGCTGCTATCCGGCTCGAAAGACCAAAATATTGCGGCTCGCGGTATCCGCTGAATTTAATACAACGGATAAAAGAGATTTGTGGAATGTGGTGTCATATGTTTATAATATGTGGAGGGTTACCGAAGCAATAAACACACCGTGATTCGTCTTGTTTGCGCAATAGCACAATGTCGCACGCCAACTTAAGCTTGGAGGCTCCAATACGAAGTATCCGCTGGAGATGTTCTTCGGTCTGTTGACTCGTGTTCTGTCTTGTGTGTGGTTGGTTTGCCTTTTTTACTCAATCTGCTCTCTGGGCCAAGGTTGCCCAAAGAGCTAGCCTCGCCATGGGCGTATCCAAGACCATGGGAGGAAGTATTAGTCGCTGATTGGTTTTCTATTATTGATGCGCCGGCCAATCATTTTGGCGGCGAAGTTGGTCGGTGGGAGGCGACATGCAACGGTAGTTTTTAATAATTTTTGCGGGCACGGGGTTTTCCGCGAGGAGGATACGGGCCCGGGCCAGCGCTTGGTGGCTAGATGCGTCGCGCAGTACCTGGTCTCGGCCATAAAACATCTGGCACCGGTCGTCGATGCTATTGCAGGTAGTAAAGTCATAGAGCGACTGGATTTGGAGGGCCGTACAGATTTTAAGTGATTTTACTAATTAAATAGCCGCCTTAGGGGCATTAGGTTGTAAGCAAAGGCCTTGAATGTTTATAAAAGGTGTGATTCTACATCCGATAGCTTTATGAGTTTACTGTTGCGCTGCAACAGCTTCCATGAAATTCGAACGATTCCTGGACAAATGGAAAGAGTGAGACAGTCAAAAATAAAACGTCTATAGTCCTGTGTTCAGATGCAAGGAGCCCATTTCGAATATTTGTTGTGAATATGAGCAAATACGGTGTATTAAAGAAAAAACTCGTCATAACTCGAAAACAAGATCGAATAGGACGTTTGTTTATATGAACATTTTTTATTGTTTTCATATGTAGAATCTAGTGGGTACCACATGCTACGGGATACCCTGTATATTTTCATGATTGGAACTAATAGTATATTTAAATCAATCTAGTTACTAGTATAATAAATCGATGTTTGATGTTCAAAAAGTGCCAAAGACTGAATACTTCACATTTTGACGTTGTAAAAGTATATCGATAATATATATGTCGGAATCCATTAAAAAGTTTTTGTTTTATTGTTCTTAAATTGTATATTACTTCACGTTGTGCAAATAAAGTTATATTGGCTCTAATCGATATTTAAATGTAATCGATGCAAAGAATGTCACCGGAAACGCAAACGTGCGTCTGGTTGGCGTCGACGTTTGGATGTAGCCTTTGAAGGTAGTCGAGTTGGTTGTCTGGTTACCGGAACGTTTGAAAGAAGAAGGATTCGAAAAAGAAACGAACAGATTTGAAAAGGTTTCCAGACTGTAAAGACGTGCGGGAAAAGAAAAATTAGTTAAAGAATCCCTGCAAAGGACTCATCAGTTATCGTTGCACATTCTTTCGTATTGTTTAAGTGTTTGTGTTTGTGTTATAGTTATCAATTATAAAATTTATTTAGCTAAAAAAAGAGTTTAAAAAAAATAAGAAATGCATAGAGCGACGAGACAAAGGCTTGGTCGCCCGAGAGGACCTAATGCTAGTCGCACTAGGGAGATTGTGAACGATAATGTTTCTCCGACATATATTAGTGTAGGAGTGAAGGATATAGTAAATGATGATCAGTTCAGTTTAGTCGAATCGCGTGTGAGAGTGGGGGGTTGCATGCGAGGCATGAGTTGTGTGGTTTTAAGACGAAGGAGCGATTACAGTTTTGTTATTATTAATGTTTGCGACGTGTTAGCGAGCGGTATGTTCAATATATTAGTTCATTTTCCTCCAATCCTTTACGAAGATCCTACATTATTAAGTAATTAATTGATTGAGTAGAATCGAAGAACAGATCGAGAATCGGGACGATGGACCACCTGATCACTTTACCCCCCCCCCCCTCTCCTGCCCCTCTTCTATCTATTACATCGCATCGATTAATGACTAATGTACTTTGGGGTTGTCATTCGTTCTATGGAAATTAGTGTAGTAAGAATCATTGACACCTTTGCGTCTAATAAGGTACGTACTTTTCATGAAAATGACGATTTATTGTCATCGAAACGTTTCTAATCGCAGCTGTTCATAGATTGCCGTTCTATAGGTGGAACTTTAAACGTTAATAACTTTTTAACGAAGCCTCAATCAACAAATTGGTATTCTTGATTTTCATCTTATTTTGGACTCTAGAATCTCCTGTTAACCCTTAAGTATTAAGGCCGCTGCGGCCCTCCGCAAGTTTAAACTAATAATTCTTTAATATGTGTCAAAGTAATTATTTGAAAATTTATGTAAGCCTCCACTAGTTCATTATTTTTTAAATGCTTTAAAGAAAAGTTGATTTCCATTTACCAATTTGGTAAAAATCAACATTAAGTAAAATAATTCAGTTGTTGAACTTTCGGGACCGCAGTGACCCCGATACATTTTGCTTACTGAACGACTAGTGGCAACTGTTTGATTCTTACATTTAGTAACGAGGTCTGTTTTTCGTCACAGAGTTCTAATGTAAGCAGATCAGAACTGAGATAATATAAACATAAGGTGATGCCAGAAAAGGCAGTCGAATTTCAGATCTCGAGCTATTTTAAGTGTGTCATCTCGAGACATTTTAACTGTGCTTTCCTGAAAGAGTTATATTTTGTAGTATTGAAATTATTTTCGGATAAGTTTTATATGTGTAACGAAAGAATGGTGTACTTGTCAAAAGACCGCTCCCTCACGAAGTTTGATGGGCTTGGAATATGTTGCAAAGAACAACATTTTGTATAACCTTTTCCAATACATATAATAAATGATCGACTTCAGTTTCCAAGATATTTGCAAAAAACTTTCGGTATCATTACACTGAATTCGATCACCTATTATAAGTATAGAAAAAAGTTGTCCAAAATACCTTCGCAACATATTTTAGGCCCATCAAAATCCGTGAGCGAACGGTCTTTCAACAGGTTGACCAAAAGAATGATTAATTATAAAAAATTTATTTAGTAATTTTATCTATCAATTTCAAATATATGAGAATATGCGTAGTAAAACAGTAAAGCGTATTCTAAGTGCTGTTGAAGAAGGTACTATTTCTGGACCATCAACAGAACTACAAAAAAGCGGATGAAACGTTCATTTGTGTTTAATAAAAAGACGTGTCTTTTAAATTTGCCAAAAGTGTAATAAAAATGTATGCAAAGAACATTCAAAAATAATTTGTAGTGACTGTTTAAAATAAAGAAGTATTGAATACTCTGTGTTTGACATTAGCCGTAGAATAATCTCACCTACTTTAATTTCCAAATTTTTAATATCTTCATGTATTTTTAAACTTATTACACTACAAAACAATTGGCATTTTAAAGAATCTATTGCATGGTAAGAGGAAGGAAAAGATGACTTTATGAATTCACATGCAAGGCCGTGGCGGCTCCATGGGCCCAACAACTAAATTAAGATTGAGAGTCCACTTAAGGATTACAATTTTTCCCAGAGGTGGCTGAACACCCTGTATATATGGGCCTCAACCAACCATCCAATATCCCGGTGTCCAATTCAGGGCCTGTGTTTGGAATTCTAAACATTTTATATTAAAGGACGCGTCATGTATTTTCAATATTACTTAAATTACTTAATTTGGTCATCTGGAAAATGTACCTTTTTTGACAAGAGGAATTTCCGTACCCTAAAGTCATTAAGCCATTCAGCATACTTAATTACTTTCACCATAATTTGGGCCTATTTAGCTGCCCCTTGGGATCGCGGACACTGACCCCCGTACAACCCTCAGTGGGTGTGATTTGGAGCCTCGGAAGAACTGGCCCACGAGGGATGGGCAAACTTCTGATTTGCAAATAGAATCATCGTCTATTTTTGAAATCAGTATATAATCACGGAGCAAGTTACAACAGAACAGAGAGCAAGTTTCAAGTTACAAACCAGAACAGTTACAGATACATAGGCTACAAGAGTTACAGTTACAAATGTATCTGTTTATTTGTTAATAATAAACGTGATTGTAAATAGTATTATAATATCTATTTGCTACATAAATCGACTCCACGAATTTTGTGGGAGGCAACAGCCTGCTAGATTTGCCTCACTAATGTGTTCACTAGCAGGCCCGGAATTGGAACACTTCTTTCTCCTTTCCTTTCCTTTCCTCCTGCTATCTACCTTACTCATTTCCTCAATACAGCAAGGTTACTACAATTGTATTTATTGGAAATAAGTGGTGGAATAAAAACAAAACATAAATAAAACATTAAATCAATTTTTTTTGTCAGCCTAGATGTGATTCGTAAGTTGAACATTTCTATCGCTCCTAACTGGAGGTATTCCCCTTGGAATCACTGAAGCGTGGAAGACGACATTTAAAACACGATACCAGACGGGGTACCCGCAACGATTCGTATAAAAGACAATGCTTTTTTTCTCATTCGTTCTCACTCGCTGTTCTTTTCTTTGGTTATCGATTACAGTCGTCGGGAAAAGATAAAGGCGACTCTGAAGCACAACGATACTGCTTTGTATAAATATCTCTTGGTGTTGCATTTTAATTCGAATGAATGAAGAATCTTTATTGTATATGGCTACCTTCGCCCATTTCATTATCTTCAATGTATGAAGTGAAAAAAAGTGAAATGGACCTTACTGTACTACTTTTTCACGCTTCTCCCAGTCAAAGATTTAGGGAAATCTGTGCAGAATCACAGAATCTAACTATCGAAATCCTGCCAATAATTTTATCAGCTCAACGTATTATATTATCAAAATCAAATTCCAAAATCAAAAACATATTGAATTAACAGCGATAAACTTTCTTCAAACATAACTTAGCTGGTAGTAGGATTTTCTGACCCTGAATTTTTCAACTGACAGCTTTAGACGGTAATTTAATTGTTTGAATATATCTTGATAAATCAGCATAATGTGGTCGAGCGGTCGAATGGACTTCTTTCATATCACTTCTGTTATAAGTGACTTTTCGGCCACCCCTGGGAAAAATTTACATGAGCGATTCTAGAGGCCAAAATAAGACGAAAATCAAGAATACCAATTAGTTGATGGAGGCTTCGTTACAAAGTTATTAACGTTTAAAGTTCCGCCTGTAGAATGGCAATCTGCGTACAGCTGCGTTCGCGCGGGAGGTTGCGGCAGGCCAGTGCTAGTGGTTCTCACGCAGCATGAAAAATTCTACTTACCGACGCTATCGACAGCCTTAGATTTTTGTCCACTTAGGGAAATGCGAACACCTTACGTTGAATAAGATTCAACCTGTCTTATGAAAATCCAGAAGGGCATATCAAAACTTGCCCGACGAGATTTTCACAGAGAAAGGGTGAATGTCACTTGCAATACCACAACGTTGTGCACAAAAATCACCCACACGCGATCATACACGCCCCACGATTGTCCACAATGTCCGTAAGTATCCACAAATAATCCTTTCAGGCACTAACCACTATGCAATTAAATAAATACGCACCGAGATTATGTTATTCGTGAGTAACTATGTGTACGTGTACCACGATTGTTCCGAGTTACTTACGAATAGAAACGTTTTTAATTTTTCAAATACACTACAATTTAAAAATGTAAAAAGGAATCGTAGGATAAATGAAATTTTCGCATCGATTTGCGTTCACGTCGAAGAATGTAACAATACTAACAGCTGACTGTGCCATCGATCGACGAGGTTCTGAGAAACAAATGCCGAAAAGGTCCCCGATTCTACGTCATTCGTCTCGCTTATCTCTCTCTCTCACACACTCACACACATACACACAAACACATGCACTCTACACTCAGTGGAGACAAAGAACAACATCGGCACGTGTTCGGCCAGCTAGTCAGTCGTAAAAAAGAATCAGTTAAGACAGTTCACGCGACACATTTTAAACATATTTCATTCAGTTATGTATTAAGTAACACGTAAGAAATATAGTGATGTAAACAATCAGCGAATACTTACTAAATTCCTTTTTATATTCTCAAATTAAAGTGTATTTGAAAAATTAATAACAGTTCTATTCGTAAGTAATTCTGGAGAATCGTGGTGTACGTACACATAGTTACTCACGAATAACATAATCGCGGTGCGTGTTCATTTAATTGCATAATGGTTAGTGCCTGAAAGCATTATTTTGTGGATACTTGCGGACAGTGTGGACAATCGTGGGGCGTGTATGATCGCGTATGGATGATTTTTGTGCACAACGTTGTGGTATTGCAAGTGACATTTACCCTTTCTCTGTGAAAATCTCGTCGGGCGAGTTTTGATATGCCCTTCTGGATTTTCATAAGACAGGTTGAATCTTATTCAACGTAAGGTGTTCGCATTTCCATAAGTGGGCAAAAATCTAAGGCTGTCGATAACGTCGGTAAGTAGAGTTTTTCATGCTGCGTGAGAACCACTAGCACTGCCCTGCCGCAACCTTCCACGCGAACGCAGCTGTACGCAGATTGCCATTCTACAGGCGGAACTTTAAACGTTAATAACTTTGTAACGAAGCCTCCATCAACTAATTGGTATTCTTGATTTTCGTCTTATTTTGGCCTCTAGAATCGCTCATGTAAATTTTTCCCAGGGGTGGCCGAACACCCTGTATGTATATACGGCATTCGTGGTTAGAGATGGTGCGCAAAATCACTATTATTTATCACAGTGATCGTAAAAACACAATCACTTTCGTGATTTAACTTTATTTGCGACCGTGATAGTGATTCTTCCGTTCTGAATGTCATCGTGCTTGCGTGAATTTACTCTTTGATTACAATTCTTGGTCTTGATTGAATTACTTTTTATAAAATATTTCAATATAGTTTGTATATAATATTAATTTTTAATTACACTACGTTTTGTTAGAAACGTTGAAATAAATAAATGCTCGAAGCGGGCCATGTGCTTCTCTTTGGCGCGTCTCTCTCTCTTAAAGGAGGATCGGCCAGGATACTTGGAAAAAGGAGGGCCGTACTGTCAAGGGTACCCTCACGATCGTGGTTCTCTGTCAGGGTACAGAATTGTATTGGCTCTTGCCGCGAGCAGATATACATCGAATACAGTTTTTAGGAAGCCCACCGTGTCTTAATTTTTATTTAAAACGCCCGACGGCTATCCTGACCGTAATAGCATCCTTCTTACAGTTTTCTGCGTATAACATAAATTTACTTGATTTAATATTAAAGATAAAAAGTAAGTCAATTCTCTTACCCCTATCTTACATCAGTATTTGCAAAAATTAAAACAAAAAGATTTTTCAGTATGTACACAACAAATTGTTGGAACCCCGGGGATCGAGAGTTGAAAAGAATTACTTGTATTTAATACAACTGCATTATTAATAAATTTCTTCGCTATACCGTTCACTCTCGCTATCATTCAAACTCTGGCACACTTCTTTCAACCGCTTACCGTTCCTCTCATCTTCTATCTCTCTCGCACTCGTTCTGCCATGCTTCTCTGTCCTCATCCTTACCAATCATACAATCGTTTACAAACATTCCATCTTCCGCACTTTTCGATTCGCTCAGTCATACACACTTGTGCGCACCTAGTCGCGCGTTATTTCGCGGCTGGCGCGCGGTTCGATGCCACAAAATAATACACCATATTCAATTAGAAATATTAGACTGTTTTAAAGAAATAGAAAAAGATACAATAGTACTACTTTATATATTTCTAGACCCAAGATTTACGAATGCCTTTTCCCCACCAAAAAAAGTTAAATATAATGAAGAAAGATATTACAAACATGTTAATTGAAAACAAATATTAATACAATAGCAAATAAAACAGACATGAAAATGTCGGATGTATATGATACAGATGAATTATCAATAGGGACTGCTTTAGAAAACAGTGTTAAAAAAAATAGTCTAGAAGTTGAGGGGAGCTAGGAGGTAAAATAACCACTCGACCAGACTACCCCACAATTATTATTATTTATTATGAATGCGCGAGTGATGGTGGTGTGGGGCAAACGCTACCACACGTAGGTTAAGCTTATATTGACTGTGTATGCGAATCGCGACGACGTCTTTACCAGACTGCCTTTACGACGTCCTCAACGGACTGGCTAACAACAACGTCTCTAACAGACTGCCTCGCGGAGTCTAACGGACTGCCTATCCTTTCTTAAAACCTACTCCCTATATACATCCCTTACCCTAATAGACAAAGGGAGAGAAAAAGAGATAGGACAGAAAGATGGAAAAACGAAACTGAAAAATATTTAGCGTAGGAAAAGTTTAGCGAGTGAAAGAGGGTAATTAAAGGCCAAAGGCTCGCCGGGCCCGGATCGGGGTGGTCCGAGGCCCAGGCGAAACCTTGAAGGAAAACAGGCGCCTCGTACGGCTCTAGTCGCCAAGTGTTTACAGGACGACCAGGCTCGCACGAGACCCTGGGAAAATGGAAAAATAGAAAGCTTAAAACTAGCCTTGCATTCCATTACCATTTATACTCTGTCAAGTGCGTAGTGGCTATACAATGGCCGCTACAAAGTTATAACACCAGGCAATATAATTCAAATGGAGATAGAACAATATTTAAAGGACACGTATTATAATAGAATTGGAGATCCATTAATTTGTTGGAAAGAACACCAACTTTAATTTTCAGCAATGAATAAATTAGTGGAACGAATGTTTTGCATGGTGGCCACATCAGTACCATGCGAAAGAATATTCTCAAAAGCAGGGTTAATTTTAACTGGGAAAATAAACAGATTGCAAGCAGAGAAATTATCTATATTATTATTCTTTCTATATACTTCTATACAGGGTATTCGGTCATCCCTGGGAAAAATTTTGACGGGGGATTCTAAAGGCCAAAATTAGACGAAAATCAAGAATACCAATTTGTTGATGGAGGCTTCGTTAAAAAGTTATTAACAATTAAATTCAAAAATTTCAAATCGTTCTGGAAAAATTATTTTCGGTTGCGGGGGTCAATTACAATCATTTTTGGTGAATACACATATCCCCGAAATCTTGCGCATTTTCGAGAAAAAATTCAGTACGGACGGAACTTTAAACGTTAATAATTTTTTAACGAAGCCTCCATCAACTAATTGGTATTCTTGATTTTCGTCTTATTTTGGCCTTTAGAATCCCATATTAAAATTTTTCCCAGGGGTGGCCGAACACCCTGTATTATTTAATATTTACTGATACTATTTCATATAAAGAACATAAAAAGAAGGACATAAAACGTAAACGTAAAAAACCATAAACGTAAAACCGTAACTACTCTTGACTAACGTTCGATGCAGAGTGAGTTCCTGCAGTCAAAGTCGAACATTTCCTAATGCTCTCTTCATAATGATCTAAACAAACGCACGTTCGAGGCATAGCCCCCCGAACGCATTTCAGCCTAAACCTAAACACCTCACTCGATACGTACTCTACCTTAGTCTAAACACCATCGACGCCAACGGTTCCACGGTCCAAACATACGTATACATACACTTCTTACAAATTAAGACGAGACTTGTATTGTACGCGTATTGAAATGCGTATTTGCTCTCTTGAACGCGTACCTCACACGCCTACTTGAATTAGTGTGAGTGTTTAGGGTTTTGTGAAACAGCAAGACAAGTTAATGTACGTTAACTTTTTTATTTACAAAGTTAAAGCTGACGAGGTCTAGAGTGATGGTCTGTCTCAATCGGAGTTCGAAAAAGTTCTGCCGACGGAGTTGTGTTTGCGCGTTTTTCGACTTGGTCACGGTTACGATTGGTTAGATGTATTTTGTGGAAAGGTGGGATATATGAATTTTAATAGGCTGGTTGCGAAGAGGGTGGATCAGGAAATAATCTTGGGGCGGAGCTTGGATGTTTAAACATTTTGGGGAAATTTGTTCGTTTAATTAACCGGGAAGGTTTTGTAGCGACTTTGTCGTCACCATGTATTATTTCGGAGCGATAGGCGTTTTGTCGTCCAGACGATCGCCGGGGTCGGCCGCATGGTCGAAGCCGATTGTTGCCGTCGCGTTTGGCGGATGTTTTAGGCGAAAATCGGAGGCGGACTGTCGTTTGTCGTAGACAGATATAAAAACCCCGGGAGGAACAGGTGGAGGCCACTTGGGATCGATCGATTGCCGACGCGAGTCGCTGACCTGTATTTTGTGTAGCCAAAAAAAGATTATAATAAAACGTTTGTGTTACTCCCGCAGTGTCGTGGTGTGGATCGAGTTATTATTCATTGCCTATCCCGATCCCCCCACAGTTTATTGGGGTAATTAACACGTGAGGTGCAGCTGTCGTGGAACTCTGGGTTTATGGACGGTCCTGGTCGCGAAAATACTTGATGGTCGCAGTCCTAAAAATCCAGCTACCTGTATTGGGCTCAAATCCCCTTTGTTCTAAAATGGCCTATTCTTAAGTATTTCGCTTCGCGACATGCCGCCCGCCTTGAACGGTTACGTTCAATAAATGAATAAGGTTACAATGGTATGAGAAGTAAGGTGTCGAAATCTAACAAATTGTCAATGTCGTAGTACTGGCTTAACAGTTAACTAATGCTTAATAATCTTATTACAATTGCTAATTTAACTAAATATAATCTTATTGTAGGATGGTTGAGCGTAAAACGTTAAAGTTTCTCAAAACAGGCTTTATTCATAAGAGTGGCCTCCAAGGAGTCCGGGCTAAAACTAAACTTGGCTTCTCTCCGTTCTCCCTAAAATACCCATTCACACACACACTCATACATACGCAACCCGGTGCCCGGTGGCACGTGTTCGATGACACGTGCCCGGTAGCGGTATCGATTGTCGGCAGCGGTGCCGATTCTTCGAAAGCGGCACGTATAATTGCCCACAATTCGGCCATCCTGACCTTTAATCGTCCCGATTAAACTATTCCGATACTTAACATAATTAACCCAATATAATATAAATAATAATCTTATAATAATATACCCTAATTAATATAATGTCACACCTATCTTTGCTATGGGAGCCACGAACGCATATTTTCGGCCGCCCAAGTCCCTTTATATGGGATCTGGGATACTTGAAACCCTTCAATATCCTTGATAACGTACCGATCGTTCCTTAATACTTTCGCGACTTCGTATGGACCCTTGAATTCTGGTACTAATTTAGGCGTATTACTGCTATTTTCAAAGTTCCTAATCATGACTTTATCTCCTACTTGGTACACTCGCGCTGGCTTACGTTTCTTATCAAAATTCCGCTTGTTCGCTTACGACCGTTTTTCTATTTGCTCGGCTGCCCTTGCACGTTTGGCAATCAGATCTCGATCGTTGCCTTGTTTTCCCGCGGTTTCTAGCGCATCTCTCAAACTATCAATAACTTGACCACGCTGCTGCATTCCGAATAACAGCATGCTCGGGGTTTCTCCGGTAGATTTATTTAGAGTATTGTTACACACATATTCCACATCTGCTAAAATTTCATACCATTTACAATTTTTCTCGTCCGCCAGTTTGGCTATTATCGGAAGAATTGTCCGATTCACACGTTCGGCCTGCCCGTTAGCTCGCGGTGAGGCAGTAGCAACCTTAATATGCATTACATTTTGTTCTTTCATAAAATCTTCGAACGCACAAGAAGTAAAACACGTACCTCTATCCGAAACTATTCTTATTGGCCTACTATACGTTTCAAAATAATTCTTTAAATTCTTAATAGCCTTCGCCGAGCTCGTGCTTTTTGTCGCATATAATTTAATGTACTTCGTAAACCCATCGACAACCAAGAAAATGTGTCGTTTTTTCGCAGACCGGACTTTCGACATTGGTCCTAAATGATCGATATGGAGAGTAACAAACGGTTTATTCTCCTTCGGGATTCCATGCAAAAACCCCTCTTCCTTTCCTGACTTTGGCGTAAAAGCGATACACTTTAAACAAGCTTTTATATGACTGTTTACTTCTTCTTTTAGTTTTGGAAACCAGTAACTATTTAAAATGTTTTCTACTGTTTTTTCGGGACCTACGTGTCCCATTTCGTTATGGTATTTTTGTAATATACTATACTCTAATAGCGCGGGAACATAAAATAGAGCACGATCCTTTATTTTCCGATAGATAAGACCATTTGTCATTTCAAAACTTTTATCGTTGGAATTTTCTAATTTTTCTCTGATTTTAACTATTTCCGGATCACTATTTTGACATAATGCTAAGTTCCTATCAAACGAATTATCATTTATTACCAAAATTTGCCGACTGAGCGCGTCTACATGACCCATCCGGGAGCTAAGTCTATGCTCAAGCGTGAAATCGAAATTTTGCAATTCTAAAACCCATCGAGCTATCCGCGGATTTGCTTCTTTCTTATTCAAGGTTAAACTAAGAGCTTGACAATCCGTAACTACTTTAAATTGGATACCCATTAAATACGTCCGAAACCTTCGTAATGCATAAATGATTGCTAGCGTCTCCAACTCGAAGCTGTGATATTTAGCTTCTGTGTCCGTAGTTCTCTTTGAGAAATAGAATACGGGATGAAATTTTTGATCTGTTTTCTTTTGCATCAAAATCGCACCAAACCCTATTGCACTCGCATCGCAATGTAGCTCTGTTTCGTCGCGTGGACAATAGATACTTAATATTGGAGCTTTAATTAATAAACTTTTCAATGTTTCGAACGCGTGAACTTCCTCCGGTCCGAATGTGAAATCCACACCTTTCCTCGTTAAATTATAAAGCGGTTTGGCTATTGTCGAAAAATTCTCTATGAACTTACGAAAATATGAACAAAGGCCAATGAAACTCTGCACATCGCGAACGTTACGTGGTACCGGAAATTTCCTTACGTCGTTGATTCCACGTTCGGTCGGTCGAATGCCCTCGCTCGTAACGACGTAGCCTAAATACTCTAATTTAGTCTGCAGAAACTTGCATTTATTCAATCTTAACTCGAGTTTATTCGCGACACATAGCTTAAAAACTCGCTCTAAAATCCGTAAATGATGATCTATTGTAACAGTTGCAATAAGAAAATCATCCAAATACACCGATACATCCCCAGATGTGATTAAATCTCTAAATATCTGCGTAATGTATCGTTGGAATTTCAGTGGTCCGCCCTTTAAACCGAATGGCATCTTCGTGCACTCGTACTGTCCCAGTGGCGTAACGAACGACGTATACTTAATTGAATTTTCGTGCATCTTAATATGAAAAAATCCGTCCTTTAAATCTAATAATGTGAAATATTTTTTCCCTTGCAACAGATCCAACTGATCTTCTATCAGTGGTAATGGAAAATTGTCCCGCTTAGTTACTTTATTTAATTTCCTAAAATCGATACACATTCGCAATTCTCCGTTTTTCTTCTTAGCTAAAACAATCGGTGACGCGTATTCCGACGTACTTTCTCTAATTGCACCTTTTTCCAATAGATCTTCAATAATTTCTTTTAATTTTGATTTTTCTGCGTAAGATAACCTTCGCGGATTACAATAAAAAGGTTTATCGTCAGTTAGCGATAATTCCATGGTGTTCTGGTTTTGCGGGATCTCGGGTCTAATTGGTTTTACGTAACATTCCTCGAAAATTTGGCGCGCTTGCTCACGGACAGTGTGGGGGATGTTTTCGTTAATTATCAGCTGTGGCGTTGAACTATCTTCCACTAAACGTGACTCTATATTCATAATTTCAAAAACCTCCGGGTCTAGTTGTACTGACATTCTTGCGACCTTCATGAAATCTCTGCCCAACACTATTGAATTCCTCATTGATCCTTCTTCTACTACACGCAAATTTACATTATGTTTCATGCAATTAAGAGTAATAATCCCTTCGATCTGCCCAACAATTTGCATTACGCTACCATTTATACCCGAGAATCCGTTACCGTTTACAGCTCGACATATATAACTTCGCGGTACGCAACTCTCTTTTACGAAACTAATGGGACTGCCAGAGTCAATCAACGCATCTAAATTTGAAGAAAACGACTTACATTCTTCGGTAATCTCTAGTGTTACCGTTGGAAAAACCTCGTCGTCCACGTTCCTTGGTGTGGTGACGTAGCTGACGCTGCTCTGCGGGGCTCGGCAATTTTCGACCTTATGTCCTGGACTGCCGCACTTGTAGCAGGTACCTCGTTCGCGTTTCGGCTCTCTGCACTCCGTCGCGTAGTGCCCGCTGCCGTTGCAGTTGAAACACCTCACCCGCCGCAGCTCCTTCTGCTCGCGCCGATCCTTGCTGATTTTCTCCGTGGGTTGATATGTTTCCTTCCTTCGTAAAATTTTTTGTTGCTGCACGTCTTGCGATAGCGTTAATTTCCCAAAGGCTCGTATTAGCTCATCGATAGTTTCAAAGCTTCGAACCTGCGCAAGGGACCTGATACCCTTGTCAGGGATGTCTTCGATAACGTATTCGACAATTTCGTCGTCCGCTACCGGCACCCGATTTCCTAATAGTATTTTTTCATGCACGTAATCAATGAATGATTCCTCTGTCTTCCAGACTCTCTGCTCGAATTCATGACGCATTGAGAGGACACTAAGTTTTTGTTCGAACATACCGCACAGTCCGCTCAACACCTCGTCGCAAGTCATGTCGACACAGTCAGGCTTCGAATAATACCACTTGAGGGCTTTCCCTGTTAACTTATGGCAGACGAGAGCCTTCGCTGCTTGGTTGTCGAGACTGTTCGCGTCAACCAGCCTCCGCACTTGTCTTACCCAAACTCCAACTTTGCAGTTATTGCCATCGAAATTCCCAATCATCTCCTTGACGTTGCACCAGTTGGTTTCACGCGTACGCACCGGACTGTCACGCGAGTTGGGGGTCAGACGGGCGACTTCTAGCTCTCTTCTTAATAGCTGGATCTCCCGTTGCGCTAACTCTCGCTCCCGATGTAGCAGCTCTAATTCGGTGAGAGGCCTGTTCCGGGTTGCCTCCTGTAAGCTCGTGTTCTGCTGCACCTCGGCGTCCATTGTCCAGTTCTCCTGAGTTATAGCGAAATCCGTGGTAAGCTGCAGCGTTTCCCTCGGAATTCCTACTTCTAATAGCCGGTTGACTAATGTCGATTTCGTTCCACCCGTTGGTAGTTGCTGCTTCTCGCACAATTCCTTTAGCACTGCCAGCGTAAGACTAGTCATCGTTGCACTTGCCCGTTCACCCGTGAACTTATTCACAAGCTTATCCCACTTCTGATTTTGTAGGATGGTTGAGCGTAAAACGTTAAAGTTTCTCAAAACAGGCTTTATTCATAAGAGTGGCCTCCAAGGAGTCCGGGCTAAAACTAAACTTGTCTTCTCTCCGTTCTCCCTAAAATACCCATTCACACACACACTCATACATACGCAACCCGGTGCCCGGTGGCACGTGTTCGATGACACGTGCCCGGTAGCGGTACCGATTGTCGGCAGCGGTGCCGATTCTTCGAAAGCGGCACGTATAATTGCCCACATTATAGATGTTTTTAATGGCCTATAAGCTAGTGTGTAGAACCGCGAGTGAAAAAGAAAAAACAAACTTATTATTTAAATTACTGAAATGCAGTATATAATCTTAACTAGCTAAGTCTAGTCGGTACTTGATTTTGCCTTCTCATAATCTTCGATAGGTAAAGGGGACAATTTCTTGACGCTGCGTTTGTACGTTCCGTGTACTGTTCGTACTGTGGCGACACGTACAATGTTGTCCTCTCCAGGATGTAGTGCGATAATTCTGCCCAGTCTCCATTGCATTGATGGGATATTGTCCTCCTGTATCATGACTAGAATGCCTTCCTTAATCTGTGAATTATCTCCTAGATGCCATTTACTTCTTGTGTGTAATTCCTGCAAGTATTCTCGGTGCCATCTGGACCAAAAATGATTTTTAACCCTTTGTATATGTTGCCACGAAGACAACCTATTATTTGGTATTCCTGCAAGCTCATGCTCCGGTAAGTTGGTCAACGTATCATTAATTAGGAAATGGCCTGGAGTTAGCGCGACAAGATCATTAGGATCCGATGATAGTGGAATCAAGGGACGGGAATTTAATATGGCTTCGACTTCAGTGATAAAAGTATAAAATTGTTCATACGTGAATAAACTATCTCCTACTGTCTTGTGAAAATGTCGTTTAAAGGATTTTACGGCAGCCTCCCACAAGCCCCCAAAATGCGGAGATCTAAGTGGCGTGAAATGCCACTATATATTTTGTTCAACTGCGAATTCGTGTATCGATTCTTTGAATCTCTAGGAAGATATGAATGCCTGTAATGCCAATATTTCGTTTTTTGCTCCTACAAAGTTTGTTCCGTTAGCTGAATAAATATTTTTTGCCTTTCCTCTTCTTGCAAAGAAACGTTTTATTGCTCCTAAGCAAATTTCAGTCGTTAAATTCATGACAAGCTCCAAATGAATAGCCTTTGTGACAAAACATACGAAAACAACTACGTAGGCCTTTTTACCCTTACTCTATTGCGTTCCTTCTTTTCCTTTATAAAGAAGGGTCCGCAATAGTCGACACCGACATTTAAAACGGGTCGGGCTTGTGTTATTCGGGTACTAGGTAAACTGCCCATTAAATAATTTGGCATTTTGGGATTTGCCTTGTAACAACGCATGCATCTATGGATAATTCGTTTCGTTGTATTTTTCCCATCTATAGGCCAATATCTTTGGCGTTCCGCATTTAAGGTTGCCTGAATCCCTGAGTGCCAATGACGATCGTGTTCGCGTTGAATAATTAGTTCGGTAACGTGATGGGATCTTGGTAGTAATATCGGATATTTTTGCGTATAACTGATTGGTGCGTTTTTTAATCTACCTCCCACGCGAAGGATATCATTGTTGTCAATAAACGGATTTAGGTTAATTAACTTACTGCCTTTATTGATAGTTTTACCCTGCTTTAATTCATGAATTTCGCGCGAAAACACTTCAGCCTGTACTAGCCTTATTACGCGTAAATGAGCTTCGTGAATCTCCCTTTGACTAAGTGGGCCGATGTCTCTCTCTTTCTTCAGTAAAATCTTATGGAAACGGAGCAGATATGCTACGACTCTATTTAATCTCTGGATAGAAGAAAAACGTGCTGTTATATTGGTTATGTCGTGTTTAATTATTAATGAGACCGAAACGCGTTTTTCAGGTATTTCAATAAAGGGTAATATTCTAGCTGGCCACGTGTTTTCGTCCTGGGACAACCAATACGGACCATTTAGCTACATTTTGTTTTCTAAAAATTGAGCTGGAGTTTGCTCTCGGGTGATGAAATCAGCAGGATTATCTGCCATCGATACGTGAGACCAGTTCTTGTTATCAGTTATGACCTGTATTTCACTGACTCGGTTTCCGACAAAAGTTTTTAAAAGATGAGGTGGCGTTCTTATCCAATGCAGGGTGATCGTAGAATCGGACCACAATTTGATCTTACTGAATTTAATGTGTGGTAATGCATTTATCGTCTCCTGCACTAAATTTGCTAATAATCTAGCAGCACACAATTCCAGACGGGGTAAAGATAATGTCTTAACTGGCGCTACTCGCGATTTGGCACAGAGTAATGCAACGTGATGTTTATTATGTTTATTGGACGATCTAATAAAAATACAAGCTCCATAAGCAGACTCGCTCGCGTCGCAAAATCCATGCAATTGGAATTCAACTGCGAACTCTAACGTTATCTTTCTCGCAGTAGCAAAACTACCTAGTAAATTTAGCTCATTTTTGAATATTAACCACGAAGTAAAAATATTATATGGAACGGATTCATCCCAATTTAGATTTTCCTTCCAAAGCTGTTGCATAATTATTTTGGCCTTAATAATCACTGGCTCAAGTAACCCCAACGGACCAAATAGCTGGGCTATTTGCGACAAAATTACGCGTTTTGTAATTCGCTCGGTTTTGTCAAATGGCTTGATCGTGTATATGATATCATCCCTTGATGGATTCCAAAAGACACCCAACGTTTTCTTTGTTTCAGTGACGTCTAAGCAAAGCGCCTTTTGCTCAATTTGCTCACCTAAATCCTTGATTAAATTGTAATTATTAGACGCCCACTGTTTCAAATTAAACCCACCTAGTTTGGCTAAACCCCTCAATTCATCTCATAATCTTATGGCTGAATCAAAATCCGGAGCTCCCGTGAGCACGTCGTCGACATAGAAATCTCTTTTAAATATTTGCGATGCTACCGGAAATTTCTCGCACTCGTCTTCTGCTAACTGCCTTAAACATCGAACGGGTAAGAATGGTGCCGAAGCTGTACCATAGGTTACAGTATTCAATTTATAAGTTTTTATAGGCTGCTCCATTGAATTACGCCAAAGGATTTTTTGAAAACTAGTGTCGTCTGTATGTAGTTTAATTTGACGGAACATTTTCTCAATGTCTGCAGTTAGAACGATGGTATGCGAGCGAAATCTTAATAGAATATTGAAAAGTGTGTCCTGAATCGTTGGACCTGTTAGGAGTGTATCATTTAGTGAAATACCGGTCGAGCTCTTTGCGGAGGCATCGAAGACTACTCGAACCTTTGTTGTATTACTGGATTGTTTAATTACTGCATGATGTGGGAGATAAAAACCTTCCTCGGCCTGGCCTTCTGGAATTTCGCTCATGTGATTCAACGTTTGATATTCGTTTAAAAATTCGGTATACTCCTTCAATAACGTCGGAGTTTTTTGAAGTTTACGTTCTAATGAATAAAAGCGTTTTAACGCAAAACTACGCGATTCACCTATTAACCCCTTCTTCTCGTTAAAGGGGAGACGAACAATATATCTGCCGTTAAGATCTCGTCATGTGTTTAAGGAAAAATGCTCCTCACATGCGGTTTCCTCATCCGATAAAAATTTTCTAGAGGGCATTTCTTCAATTTCCCAAAACTGGGAGAGTTGCTTGTCCAATGGACTTGTGAAATGGCATAATTTGCCTTGACCTACAGAAGTTGGGCACTGAGATTCGAAATTTCCAGTGACTATCCAACCTAATTTCGTCTTTTGCAAAATGATTGAATCATCACGTACTGTGATTTGCCCAAGACTGAGTAGTCGATAAAATAAAACGTTGCCTAATAAGGCATCTATTTCTCCCGGCTTATGAAATTCTGGATCGGCTAGCCTAACATTCTTTGGTAAATTGATCTGCTTGCGATCAATCTGTCGAGAGGGTAACAAGCCGGTAATAGCAGGTAGCGCAATAAAATCTACGTTCGAAGCAAACGAACTAGTGTGAGATCGTATGGTCGTATTTACCGTATATTTCGCTCGTGTACGTAGTTGACTAAGACCCGAAAAAGTTAAATCAATTTTCTTTTTCTCCAATTGTAACAAATCTGCTAACCGTTCCGTGATAAAATGAGTTTGTGAGCCTCCATCAAGCAACACGCGACACTTGTGTTCTCGATTGAATTTATCTAATATTTTTATTTGTGCCGTTCCCAGCAAAGCTTCTGACTCGCAAGTTACGGTTAATGCGGTCTTTGTTGTCTCGAAATTAGTCGATGTACTCGGCTCATTTTCGGTGGGTCTCGCGGAATTAATTTGAGTTATGCTATTAGGGAAATGCAACAAAGAATTATGTTTTTTGCCACATTTTGGACAACCCTTCCATGTGCACGCGTACGCATTATGGCCAACCCTTAAACAATTAGTGCACAGTTTTGTATGGCGCGCTGCTTCTGATCGCTCGCGAACCGACATTTGTAAAAATCGCGGACACGCATACTCTTCGTGCTGTTCTTTACAAACGGCACATGCCAGTTTTTTGTTTGTGGCAATATAATTTTGAGGTCGCCTAGCATGTTTGACTCGCCCACGAGTATCTTGTAAATTTATAAGTAGGTGAGAAAGGAGAGTTCTGGACAAGGGGGCTCCGAGGGGAGTACGGGGGAGGGGAGCGATGAGGGTGAGGGGGGTACGTGGGAGGGGACAGATGTTGGGTGGGGGTGGGGGGACCGGGGGGGGGGTCGGTAACTATTACCGACAGCCGATAATTGGTATCTACGGTCGGTAATTAGTATCTATGGTCGGTAATTAGTATCAACGATCGATAATTGGTACTAACGGTTGGTAATTAGCAGAGGTTAGTAAAAAGAAAGAGGATAATTGCCTGGTATCGGTAAAAAGAAAAGGGGAGAGAAATTAGATGCATCTGGTAAAAAGAAGTGGTAATTATCAGAGGTCGATAAAGAGGAGGTGGGGAATGAAATTAGACGCCTTTTGATTATTTCGAAAAAAGTGATATATTTAATTTTTTATCACAATTCAGTGTGAGTATAAATTGTGTAATTCTATTCCACAAAATTAGATACAGTTTTTTATTTTTAATTATTAATAGCATCATATAAAATGTTATCCAGCGCATATGCCAACAGCTCGCAATCTACAGGCGAATTTTTGTCGTAATATTCACGAAGGATTTTGTCAGCCTCACGTTTACGCATAATACTACTCCGTTTTAAAATATTTGTGAATTCTTGGTATTTCTCACCAACATAGTGCGTATTTTGGCATAGCCACGAATATGCATGCTCGATGCACTATTCCAGTTCGAATAAAAATAATAGAGTTGACGGTTTCATATACATGCAAGCATCATGTAATTTCACTTGTACAATGTTCATAATGTTCATATCGTAAGCACCAAATCACAAATTGATAACGATGTTGGAGAAGGAGCTGATAGCACATGTTGTTTGATATCCTCGCGTTTCTGAATAAACACCATCCATGTTGAGTAAGACAGCAACAATGTATTTCCTCGAGTATCGCCAAGAATAATTTCCACGGTGGATACAGGTCCTACACCGATTGCAATATCCAAATACTTGTATGCTGTGGATGTGAGGGCAAACCTCCTTCCCAGTATATGAGGCGTTAAACGCTGTTTCCTGTTACATGTAGAAAAGTAAATAAAGAATAAAAGGTAAGTAGCGACCATAAGTAATGATGATAAGAAAAAAAATGGATAAGAAAAAATGGCGATAATAATACTTACTCATTACTTGTGCATACCGTATCGCAAGGAATACAATAATTCATTTTTTTTCAGAAAAATTTGTACGTAGAATTCAATAGATAATGTTTCACGATGATACTATCAAACGAATGTGAATATTGTGTAGCACTTAAATGCAACGTTGCATCATATGTACTTGAGGAAGCGGGTGGTGCGTAGTGGGGGTGAGGAATTTTTATATCACGTGTTCTTCTTCTGCGAAAAGTGCAACTTTTGCAAAAAATGTCTTTTAGATTACCTTGAACACGTCTAAACATGCAACTTCTGCAAAGCGTATAACCGGTTGGCGCGGTGTGGGGGGGGGGGAAGGAATTTTTTATATCACATGTTCTTCTGCGAAAAGTGCAACTTTTGCAAAAAATGTCTTTTAGATTACCTTGAACACGTCTAAACATGCAACTTCTGCAAAGCGTATAACATTACATTCGCAGGATGATGCAACCAAATAATATTCTTCGCAACATAGGTCATTTTTACGTTCACACTGTACCCAATAATTTTTATGGGATCCACGAATTGTGCGAGCTATTGGGTCCTAATCATTTTACGTACACGCTATTCATATTCTTATTTTATGTCGCATGTTCTTCTTCTGCGAAAAGCGCAACTTCTTTTGCAAGGCGTTTTAGATTACATTGAACACGTGCAAAAACGCAACTTCTGCAAAACGTATACACTGCATTCACAGACAAAGAATTCTGTAATATATATATGGAGAGCCTTACCGTGGGGAAGAAAGTAGATACCATGTTTTGATGATTTAAAAATATGATATATTTATTAAAGCAATGAATAATTATGTTACAAAACATTACTTTTATGGATCCACGAATTGTGCGAGTTATTGAGCCCCAACCATTTTACATACACATTGTTCATCTTCTTATTTTGTGCTGCATATTCTTCTTCTGCGAAAAGCGCAACGTTTTTTTTGCAAAGTGTTTTAGATTACACTGAACATGTGCAAAAACGTATACAATGCATTTGTGGACGAACACATGCAAAAAAAAAAAAACACAACCTCTGCAAAACGTATAACATTGCATTTGCGGACACAGATTTCTGTAATATATCGCGAGCATCACCGAGAGCATCATCGGGAACGGTGATTTTTTATAATATATCGTGTGCATCACTATACACATTAACACAAAAGACGACAGTATGGATCATCAGGAGCAGGAGCTGTATGAGCAAGCCGCTCAATTAGGGACGATGGAAGAATACAATTTATGGGAACATCGACTTGGCGACTATCTCAATTCGTTGGAGGAACGAAGCCGAATCAAGAGACTGCGACTCTCAATCGGCGAAAAACAATCATTGATTGCCCATATCGCTAGATTAGAAAGTCTAAAAGATTCGACACGCAATCGATTTGTACATGTGGGTGCTGGACATAGTGCAAGACTCAGATGGCATGAAATTGATACAGCTTTCGTTAACCGTATATTGACCGGTGCGGTGATAAATTCTAACCACATAGAGCCTCGCAATTTTCTCGAAGATGCGAGGGACATTGTAGTCGATCATGTGCGGAACATTGTGCTGAAACATGATAGTGTAAAAATAAATGCTATATTTAACGGTGAATTTGTGGCTGGTAACAAATGTGCAAACAAAAGTGTTAACACGAAAAACTGTGAACTTTTTCGCTTGTCTGACCTACGCGAATGGTATGATTTGCGCGTCATCGAACCCATTCTAGCATCCTTAGACGAGTTTCAGGAACGCGATAGTGGGTGGGCGCTGTCGCGTATACTGAATTTAATTGTTAATGTAAATAAATATATGCCGATGCATGCAGGATGTGTCATACAATTACCGCGAGAGATACGACTAAAGAAAGCGGTAATCAATGTATGCTCAACGGACAATGCATGTTTTGCGTGGTCGGTGGTGGCCGCTCTGTATCCAGCCGAAAGTCACGTATCTCTGGCATCGTCATATCCTCATTATACAACAGTGTTGAATATCCAGGATATTGAATTTCCAATGACATTGAACCAAATTAAAAAGTTTGAACATATCAACAACATCTCCATCAGTGTCTATACCATTGAGAATAAGAAGGTGTTACCAATACGAGTCACTGATAAGAAGATGGAGAGGCATGTCAATTTGTTGTATTTAGAAGGAGCAAACGGCGTGGGACATTTCGCATGAATTAAGAACTTATCTCGCCTCGTATGCACCCAATTGAGTAAACATAATGGTAGGAAATACTTTTGTGATAGGTATGTATATAATAAATCTTTTTAAATATTTTATGTTAGATAAAAATTATGTCTGTTATTGCAGATGTTTACACTACTTTAGCTCGAATGAGAAGCTGGAAGCTCACACCATGCATTGTGAGAAGACGAACGATTGCGCAATCATATTGCCAAATGATGATGGCAGTAAGTGGCTCAGCTTCAGCAACTATAACAGGAAAGAGGTGTTCCGTTTATCGTGTATGCCGATCTGGAATGCATCCTGGAGAAAACGGACACTGATCGAGAAGCGTCAAGATACATGTACCAGCATCATCAAGCGTGGGATATTATATGCGGTACTCGTACGACGACTCGTTATCTACGTTTCAATGTCGTCGCGATCCTGATTGCGTATCATGGTTTGTGAGACAACTTCAAGATTTGTCACATCGTGTAAAGTCCATTTTATCGATCAATGTACCCATGGAACATTTATCAGCTGAACAATTACGAAATTTTAATATGGCAACACACTGTCATATATGCGAAACATCGTTTACGCGAGATGATAAGCGGGTACGCGATCATTGCCACTTAACCGGTCGATACAGAGGTCCTGCACATTCAAATCACAATCTAAATTATAAAGACGCGTTTGTCATCCCCATAGTCTTTCACAATTTATCCGGTTATGATTCACATTTTATTATCAAGGAGATAGCCACAGCATTTGAGGGTGATGTCACTGTATTGCCGATAACAAAAGAGAAGTACATTTCATTTACAAAATACGTTGAAAACGCGAATGAAGAATCAAACTCGCGCAAGCGCATAAAATTGCAATTCATCGATTCATTTAAATTTTTAAATACAAGTATCGAGAAATTGGTATCTTTTCTTAGTAAAGATAAACTTGAAATTACACGGTCCGAGTTTCAAAAATTATCTGCGGAAGATTTTGATTTATTGACGCGAAAAGGGGTGTTTCCGTACGAGTACATTGACTGTGTCGAAAAGTTGGACCCATCATGTTTACCATCACGCAATTCATTTTACAGTTCCTTAACTGGCGATACAGTATCCGAAAACGACTACGCACACGCTGTCAACGTGTGGAAGCGGTTCTCCATTGAAACGCTCGGCGAGTATAGCGATTTATATCTGAAGACGGATGTCTTGCTGTTGGCTGATATTTTTGCAAATTTTCGCAATAGTTGCATCGCAAGTTATGGACTCGACCCCGCGCACTATTATACTTTGCCTGGTTTTACGTGGGATGCCATGCTGAAGCATACACGTATCAATTTCGAACTTCTTACCGATATCGACATGGTCCTATTTATCGAACGTGGTATACGTGGTGGTTTGAGTCAATGTTCCAACAGATGCACGCGAGCCAACAACAAGTACATGCAGTCGCACGATCCATCGCAACCGTCGTCATATTTAATGTATTTCGATGTAAATAATTTGTACGGCTGGGCAATGTGTCAACCATTACCATATGCCAATTTTCAGTGGGCCAACAACAATGATGTAGATGTAATGGCCGTAGCGTTAGACTCATCGACGGGGTATATTTTGGAAGTCGACCTGGAGTATCCGCAACATTTGCATGATTCGCACACTGACCTACCGTTCTGCCCAACACGTGATAAACCGCCTGGCAAGTGCCAGGAGAAGCTCCTCGCGACTCTATACGATAAGAAGCGTTACGTAATGCACTACCGCAATCTGCAGCAATGTATTCGTCATGAAGTTCACCGCGTATTACAGTTTTCCCAATCCCCATGGCTTCGCGATTACATCGAACTAAATACAAAGTTCAGAACTCTTGCTACAAACGATTTTGAGAAAAATTTATATAAGTTAATGAATAATGCAGTGTTTGGCAAAACCATGGAGAATGTGCGCAATCATGTAGATGTAAAATTAGTAACGAAATGGGGAGGGGGATATGGTGCAGAGGCACTGATCGCTAAGCCAAATTTCCATAGTCGCAGCATATTTTGGGAAAACCTAGTTGCGATCGAACTACAGAAATTGTTCGTAAAATTTAACAAACCAATCTATGTGGGTATGTGTATACTAGATATATCTAAGATTTGTTTGTATGAATTCCATCATGATTACATGTTACCCACACATAGGAATAAATGTAAAATTATGTACACCGATACAGACAGTCTAATCTACTACATCGAGTATGACGATATTTATGAACTTATGATACGCGATATTACCCGCTTTGACACGAGCGATTATCCCACAGATAATCGATATGGTATTCCGCTTGCTAATAAGAAGATACCAGGTTTAATGAAAGATGAAAATAATGGGGCGATTATGACCGAATTTGTTGGATTGAGAGCGAAGATGTATGCCATACAAGTCGATGGTAAGAAAGATACGAAAAAGGTGAAAGGTGTCAAGAGTAATGTTGTAGCGCGAACTATAACATTTGATGATTATGTGCAATGTTTGATGTGTGAGGTTGAAAAGATTTGTCACCAATCGTGTATAAGATCCATGTTGCATGAAGTGTACACGATATCAGAAACAAAAATTGCTTTGAGTCCATACGATGACAAACGATATATCGTACCATATTCAACCAAGACGCTGCCATGGGGGCATTATAAAATACCGCTTTAGACATACCAGTATACATATGTTTGTAACACCATAAAAGATCCAAGAACGCAAAGTTTGCAGAATGCTGTGGGAGAAGCTGAAGGCATGCAATTCTACTAATGTTGGCAGATACGAGCGAGTACCACTCCCATTCCTAAGAAGACCAAGTCCTCCCCCACCCGAGTAATGCACTATATAAAGAGTTGTACGACCAGTCCATACCATTTATAGCTGAAGTGATTTTATAAATTTTTTACATAAGAAATAAAAAAATTTGTTTAACAATGGTAGCAGACAAGTGAGTCGAAGGTATGTAAAGCAGAAATAATTTTTATCACATTAGTTTGTATCATATTTTAACAATCTCAATTACAAAATATAATATTTTAATATGAACATTCTCGCCCCCACACAGCAAGAGTTAGCGCAGATGGTGCTCGCCCATATGCGGAGGTTGTCTTACTTTCAGTAAGATATAATATTATTAACAAGAGGCATTGCTTATGGGGAGGCAAGTGCTATAGACGGAGGCGGGAGCCATGCCGAATTTGCAAGGAATGCCTAGACGCACTGCCAAGTTATGAAAGTATAGAATATGACAAAGAGCCAACCCATATTTTGGCAATGTCATCATTGTTTGATGACCGTTACAATATATTATATTGTAGCAAATGCAGCACCCAAATATATAAACTCACCGATCCGCTACACTGTACGGGGTGTGTTGCGGCAATTCAAAAAATCCCACTCTATAAAATTTCGAGGCAGGCGATAATAATTTGCGATGACTTATATTAATAATTTTTATATTTTTATTCATTTTTTCATTATATATTTTTATTTATATTTTTATGTAATTTTTATATTTTTTATTCATTTCATTATATATATTTTTTATTCATATTTCTATTTCTATTTTTATGTATGTAATTATAGTACGTAATAAAACAATTTATATATACATGGTATCATATTCAGTATCTCTACACATCTCCCTCACCCCAATTTCTTATTAATTTTACATTAGGAAAAGTTCACAGTAAGAAAAAAAAAAAGAAAAAAATATTATTTCTGATATTTCAACCACTCGCTGTATAATTTAAATACATTTTGTAAACTGTTACATATCATCCATGTATGGGACTGAAACGTTTGGTGGCTTGGGCGTTGGCCCGATTATTTAGCGCACAACCCCTCGAACGGGGTTGACTCACGACGTATGTGCACACCCGGCCCAGTTTCATTGCCTTATATGGTAATGCCCCGCCACTGTACTGAGTAATTTTCCAGTATATAAGGGCCGCATTTTTCTACTCGTGGAGCTCAGTTTTTCTCAAAACCTCTCGAGACGACGTCACTTTGACACTCGAAGCAAGATCGGGCTATAATCCCCTTTGAGCAACTATTCACCCTAGCGGTTTTAATTGTGAGTGTTCAATCGACTAATCGAGTGAGTAGCTTCCGCGAACGCGCCGCGTAAAAGCCGATTTAAAACTCTCGCCGTCGTGGCAACCCAGCGATAGTACTGGTTTTGTTAATACACCTTTTGTACTTGAGCACCTAAGAGAATATATACTAGTAGTTACACTGATCTGCATTATTTAATCAATAAAACCCTGAACCATATTAACGGAAAGACGGGGGAGTATCTCACGGACCCGGTACACCTTTACCGCTCGAGGTGTACCATTACGATAGAGCAAAGATCCTAAAATTTCCTAAAAACCTACGTGGCTCCCAGGGTATAAAGCCCCTGGTTCGTCCACTCCTTTCTAGCGGCTCCCAGGGTATAGAGCCCCTGGTTCGTCCGTGAAACCATACATTTCTCCTTATAAATTTAACCTTGTGGCTCCCAGGGTATAGAGCCCCTGGTTCGTCCACGTAACCTACTCCTACGGCTCCCAGGGTATAGAGCCCCTGGTTCGTCCGGAACTCCTATCTCTTTCCTAACCATACCTAAAACCCACCGGTCGAGTACTGCCCTCGACCGAATCCAGGATCTCGCGCTCGCGCTCGTAACAAAACCACAAGTCTTTTCATGGTTGTTGGATTACAATGTATTAGCACAATCGAGATTTTTCAAACACTTGATATCTTCGTAATCGGCATCAATGGTTTTAGATTTATTCTAAAGTTCATAATTTTTATAAAAAGATACATTTATTTCCAGTATTTCTACCATCATTAACTAGTATGAAAGTTCATAATTTTATAAAAAGATACATTTATATCCAGTATTTCAACCATCATTAACAAGTACATGTTTTTCTGAAGCTTACAAAAACAGTAAAAGATTTTTTAGACATATTCTGAAAGTTCATAATTTTATAAAATTGCTAGGAAGGAAGGGATGAGGAAATTAGATGTATTTTTTTTTTTTAAATGACTTAAATTGATTCAAAAAGATACATTTATTTCCAATATTTTAACCATCAATTGTATAATTGAAATACATTTTGCAAATCAAAAAAGGTACATTTATTTCTGATATTTTAACCACCAATTGTATAATTTAAATACATTTTGCATAGCGCATGTCTTTTTATGGTTACCACATCGCCATGTGTTTGTACAATCAAGATTTTTTAAGCATTCAATATCATCATAATCAACATCGATGTTCTCAGCATTAATATGTTCAGCCACCATGCTGGTTAACCAATCACGCTTTTGAAGCCCTTTTACATATACGATTGGGTTTGACTCATCAACTATAGCCGATGTAATAAGCGTTTTGGCCATGCTGTAGGGTATAAAGCCATCGCCCCACGACAGTCCATGATGATTCTTCGTCACCCAAGTAGCTCGTAATTTATCGGACGCAGATAATAAACACCATGGATATGGACTTTGGAAGATATAATGCGCTAGAATGCTTCCTTTTTTCAACACTGCCACTTCCTTTACAACAAACTCTGTGTCGCTAACGAATCCTTGTATGTCGACAAATGTTGGTACCATCATGAAAATATCTTTGAAACTATGCTGCAATGCGGTGTGTCCGCCTGTTATATATATTACAAACATTGCTGATGTTACAGTTTATGTAATCTTGCGTACAACGTTGGACAGTGGACAGTATTCGACAACGCGATCATGCAAAATAAGACAATACGCGGTAGTATTTGCTGGCGCGTTTTCTTTACAATCAAATTCTATTCGCACATCTATGGTAGCGCTCTTGATTGATTCGTTCTGTCTCGAACAATCGATGACTACAAACGGTCCATATAACGAAAAGCTCACCCTGTTGTAAAGCGTTTCGTAGCAGTCGTATCCGTAATAAGCTTTACGAAAACGTGCATACATATCAAAAAGAATAGCATATCTGTTTTTATCATAATCAAGATTCAAGTCATCATATGGATAAAAGTCAGAGTTTAGATACAGTTTCACATTGGTCAAGTTACATTCATCGAAATTGCTTGCATCTTTAGACATGTTGTACTTCCGACCAGTCTGCAGCGCAAAAATGACGTATCGCCGCTTCTCCAGCTGAGTTGCAGTTTTAACAGCCCATGAATGTTTTATTGTACTTTGCAATAATGGGTACTAGACAGTCAATATTCGATACAATGTGGTGTGCAAGCGATTGAATTGTCTTCTCTTTATTTTCGCGCGTCGTCTGTTTCACATGCTCCCCCTCGTTCAGCACAAGCATCTCCCACTACAGTCGTTGTCTCCGCACATGCAGTCGAACGGTGATCTGTTCCCCTCGAAAATCGAGCAGTTGATCGTCTTGATTCACAACGCGAATCGTCAAATCCGAAATGCTTCGTGCAGTAATCGGAAGGTAAATGATCTGTGTTGGTCTTTCTGATATCTTATATCCTGGTGGAACGGTAGGCGAAAACTCATGTATCGTGTGCGCACACTTGTTATTACTGTAAGCGCCAGCTGTCACGTTGCATTCAATGCGAATGATATTTACATTCATTATATTAATTGATGTATCCGATTCGTGCCATTTTCGTGGTTGTAGCACTCGATTCGTTGAAAACCCCAACAACGAGCCAATAGTATTGGGTTTGGTAAAATTTATGCTATAATTACACTTGATTTCGCTCTTCATCGTATTGTTGTTAGCTCTAAGCATCAAAGGTGGGTCCCCTTCATTATCCCATGAAAGCGATCGTTGCAAATACATGTGAATGTCGTCCAGCTCATAAGATCCCACGGGAATAATGATTTCCTTATCATCATTATCGTAATAAAATTTATTATTTGACAAATTTACATTTGGTATTGTGTAATATGTTTCAAAGTCCATAAGACCGAGTTCGTAATCACCATTGCTGAAATCGATGGTTGGAAAATAGCTTACTGCGAGAATACTACTTTGCCCGATGAGCGTTAACGTCAGCGACATGTTCCAACGGATACTGGAGTTAAAGTGTACAATGATTGTCCTTAAATTGATTGTCAACTGTCAGCAGAAACTGTAAACACAGCTGTCCACAATTGCTTTGATTATAGCGCTGATAAGGCATGTGATTATACTCGATTACACTATTCTTCAAATATTGTATCAGTTCCCTCGGCGGTTGAAGATTGCCAAAACTATCAAAATATATGGCGCATGTTCCCCGTTTTGCGTATGCCACCCAATGAGTACCTGGTCCCTCAACAGTATCCAAATTTACGATCCCGCTCTCATTCCTGCGTACCCCATTTGTTGGTAAAGTATTGCGCATAAAAATACCTCTGAAATATGGAATACGGATACACTTTGCCAGTTGCTGCAGTTGTATGTTTGTGGTTACGCCTTCAGGCATTTTAATTTTGATTTTTTTTTTCCTCTTTGAGCCTCCTCGCCCGCGTTTGTATGGCGCGAGATAAAGTCCATGACCTTCCATGGCGAGATTATGACGTTTCATTTCATCTAGCTGACGCTGAATTGCCTTCTTATCGCTCACGACCTTCGCGACACCTGCCGCCCCACCGACCAATGAGCCGAGAACCCCCAATAATGGTAAAATCGGTAGGATACCGCCACGTTTCGCCGTTGGAAGTATTCGCTTCTTCGCAGCACTCTTTTTTTTCTTTTTCAAACCCATACCGAATTTTGTTTTGGCCTTCATAGTCGCCCAAACAGTTGTAGCAGCAACCTTTTCCCCGAGACTAGAATCTCTCGCGGTAATGCGTTCTCGTGCTTTTGCTGCTAGGATGTTGTCAGCTGCGTGTCGTTTTACGAGATCGTTATTTTGCGAATACGCTATATCATGCTCGCGGCATGCAGCGTCCAGCGGATTGATACCTTGATCGCCTCGCGCCAAACGTTTCTCTAAATGTGTTCCGGGACCACAAAACTGATAATCTGGAATAAAAAGAGAAGGGGAGAGAAATTAGATGCATCTGGTAAAAAGAAGTGGTAATTATCAGAGGTCGATAAAGAGGAGGTGGGGAATGAAATTAGACGCCTTTTGACTATTTCGAAAAAAGTGATATATTTAATTTTTTATCACAATTCAGTGTGAGTATAAATTGTGTAATTCTATTCCACAAAATTAGATACAGCTTTTTATTTTTAATTATTAATAGTATCATATAAAATGTTATCCAGCGCATATGCCAACAGCTCGCAATCTACAGGCGAATTTTTGTCGTAATATTCACGAAGGATTTTGTCAGCCTCACGTTTACGCATAATACTATTCCGTTTTAAAATATTTGTGAATTCTTGGTATTTCTCACCAACATAGTGCATATTTTGAATTCTACGTACAAATTTTTCTGAAAAAAAATGAATTATTGTATTCCTTGCGATACGGTATGCACAAGTAATGAGTAAGTATTATTATCGCCATTTTTTCTTATCCATTTTTTTTCTTATCATCATTACTTATGGTCGCTACTTACCTTTTATTCTTTATTTACTTTTCTACATGTAACAGGAAACAGCGTTTAACGCCTCATATACTGGGAAGGAGGTTTGCCCTCACATCCACAGCATACAAGTATTTGGATATTGCAATCGGTGTAGGACCTGTATCCACCGTGGAAATTATTCTTGGCGATACTCGAGGAAATACATTGTTGCTGTCTTACTCAACATGGATGGTGTTTATTCAGAAACGCGAGGATATCAAACAACATGTGCTATCAGCTCCTTCTCCAACATCGTTATCAATTTGTGATTTGGTGCTTACGATATGAACATTATGAACATTGTACAAGTGAAATTACATGATGCTTGCATGTATATGAAACCGTCAACTCTATTATTTTTATTCGAACTGGAATAGTGCATCGAGCATGCATATTCGTGGCTATGCCAAAATACGCACTATGTTGGTGAGAAATACCAAGAATTCACAAATATTTTAAAACGGAGTAGTATTATGCGTAAACGTGAGGCTGACAAAATCCTTCGTGAATATTACGACAAAAATTCGCCTGTAGATTGCGAGCTGTTGGCATATGCGCTGGATAACATTTTATATGATACTATTAATAATTAAAAATAAAAAACTGTATCTAATTTTGTGGAATAGAATTACACAATTTATACTCACACTGAATTGTGATAAAAAATTAAATATATCATTTTTTTCGAAATAGTCAAAAGGCGACTAATTTCATTCCCCACCTCCTCTTTATCGACCTCTGATAATTACCACTTCTTTTTACCAGATGCATCTAATTTCTCTCCCCTTCTCTTTTTACCGATACCAGGCAATTATCCTCTTTCTTTTTACTAACCTCTGCTAATTACCAACCGTTAGTACCAATTATCGTTCGTTGATACTAATTATCGGCTGTCGGTAATAGTTACCGACCCCCCACCCCGACTGCCGGACCCCTCCCCTCCCCCACCTCCGACGGGCCCACCACGGCCCCCCCTCCGACGCGCGGGCCCCCTCACCCACATCTCCCCCCCCCCCCCCGGAGCCCCCTTGTCCAGAACTCTCCTTTCTCACCTACTTTTATATTAGAGGAATCTAATTGAATCGCCTCTATTTCCTCACCGCGTGCTTGTTTTTTAATAAAATTAATTATCTCTACGAATTTAGGCATGGTCTCATATTCCAATGTTCTTTCCCAAGCACGGCGCGTATTCTTGTCTAGTTTTTGCGCGGTGAGATATACTAAAACTGCGTCCCAATGTTCAATAGGTTGTTTTAATACCTTGAGAGCAGTGACATTAACCTGAACTTGATTAGCTAATACTCTTAAATTGATAGGAGTGTCGCGAGTGATTTCTGGAATGTCGATAAGCAACCTTAAATGGGCCTGAACGATTTGTCGCGCTTTATTGCACCGTTGCTCTAACAAATCCCAAGCTACGAAATAATTCTCTTCCGAGGCATTCAGAGACGCGATGATTGACGCTATTTCTCCACGTAAAGAATTCTTTAACAAATGGAATTTTTGCACTTATGGAAGTGCTTCATTGTCATGAATAGAGTCTTAAATGTATCACGAAAGCTGTTCCATTCTATTGGATTACCGTCAAAGGGCGGAACATCACACTTCGGTTGAAACGCGTTCGCTTGTTTTACTGTAACCATACTTGGCGATTCTGAGATTCTATCAGCAGTTACAGGTCTACTAGCTTCTTTTAATGAATTCATATGTGTCTTTAACAACGCTTGTACCGCATAATATTGGCGCTCGAATTGACCTCGTTCCTGGACGTGATCGGATATTTCATCTTCTATTTCTATCTTATCTTGAATATTTTCGCATGCATTCCACATATCTACTAATCTAGACCTGCGCCCTTCCAACTCGTGTATATTTAATATCGAAGTGTGGCGCTGCTTCGCTGCGACGGGGGGGGGGGGGCTGCTCGAGTGAGTTCTGTAGGACGGAAAAGGAAAGGAGGGGGCGCGTTTCGTCCGGGCCTGCTAGTGGACTCATCAGTAAGGCTTTCTAACAGGCCCTGCCTTAGACGACGGGATATTGGGAAGTCGTTCGAGGAGTGTATATATAGGAACTGAGGGGTCGGTCGAGCGCTTGCGAGAGCGCGATCCCTCAGGTGGCGAGCATGGGAGGTGACGCCACAACCTTTATAATTATTTAACTCGTCGCACAGTTCTTTCGGAGTTACAACAAATGGCGAAACTATTTGATGGTTGCCTAAGTTGATTGCTTCTATGTATTTATTATATTCAGCAGAGACACGCATGCAAAGAGAAAGAAGCATTGTAGCATGTTGTGTAATTATTGATTCGACAGATAGGCGCGTTAAATATGCATTGATTTCTGTAGTATATTTGTTAATTAATCTTAAACTATTGTTTAGTGTAACTTCAATAGTTTTCAAAGATTGTAACGAACTGTTGAAATTTTTTATGGTGCTTGAAATAATCTCAATTTGTGATTTCAAAAGAGTTTGTGTTTGTTTGTTATCGTTTACCAACATTTTAATACTGTCTGAATAGTATTGGGCATCGTCTGCGTCTGGTGTTCCGATTAACCAGTTTAATATGTTGGATACCCTGTTGATTAAACCTCGACGTTTACGTTCCTTAGTATTTCCAATTAAATCGTGCAAGATGTCGTGGTTTTTACGTATGCTTCGCAATTCGTCCTCGATAAGTTTTGAGGTCTGATCGCAGTGAAAACTGGCATAATTATGCTTCGCAGGATCTTTCAATGCAATGGTACATAGATTTTGCGATGTTACGAAATATGATTCTAGGATGTCCTTTGCTTCGGTTAAATAGGTAACATTAATATGTGTTAAGAGAGTTAATTTAGAATTTGATATATTTGTGATACCCTTTAAATATTCCGCTTGAGTAAGCGAGGGGAGTATTGATATAAGGGTTACTAATGGAGAGATTAGGAAGAAGAACTAGTAGCAGGATTGTCGGAATCATCTGAAATATATGGTTTTAAGAGATTAGTATGATATTTACAACTCTTCTTCCCTATTTGAATTTCGACAGTGTTATTAGGGTATATTGATGTATTTTTGAAAGGTCCCTTGAAGTTAGGTGCGAGTTTTTTATTTAGTCCCTTTTTCATTTGTTTTTGATATGTGCAAACTAAATCATCTACATTAAATTGTATCGGGTTAAAATTCCTATCATAGTACTCCTTACTTTTATGTTTAGATTCAGCTAAATTTTCTTTTGCGATTTTAAATGATGTGTTTAATTTATTTTATAGTGACCGAATATAGTCGTCATACGTGTAATGAAATTGTGGTTCTTGTACGATAGATGTAGGTAGTTAAGCTTTTCGTCCGAATAGGAATTCGTATGGTGTAAGGTTGGTGGATTTATGAGTGGAAGTATTATAAGTGATTGATATTGTATGATTGATTTGGTTTAATGTAATGTTTTAAATAGCCTTTAAAAGTCAAGTGATAACGTTCTAGTGCTCCGTTTGTTTGGGGATGATAGGGGCTAGTGCAGATATGTTTGAATTTGAGGAGATGCTCAGATTTTTCATTAGATTGGACATAAAATCCGTGCCTTGATCCGTAAGGAAAGTCTTGGGGATTCCAAATTGCATGAATAATTTGACCAAAACTTTTGCAACAGTTAATGCCTCATGATCGGGGATCGCCTTAGCAAAGCAATATCTTGTTAAATCGTCTTGTGCCGTTAAGATAAATCTATTCCCTGATTCTGTGAGAGGTAGTGGACCGACAATATCAATTGCTAATTTTTCAAATGGTTCACTGGCTGTGGTAGTAATTTCCATCGGTTGCCTTACAGGTTTGAAGTTAGTCTTATTTATTTGACAAGAGTGACATGATTATACGTACTTCCTAATATCTGCTTTAATCGAAGGCCAATTGTATCATTCTTTGATTTTGGCGTATATTTTGCTAAAGCCGTAGTGTCCGGCTAACTTTCCATCGTGGTTTTCCTTTAAAATTTGTTCTTTTTCTTCTTCTGCTTTTGGAGTAATTTTTGCGAGGTTAAATAGTTTAATTTCGTTGTTAGGAAATACAAACTTCAACATCTCATTAAATTGATCTACTTTAATATTATTATGTTTCTTCGGTGGGACTAAAATGAATTTCTTATCTTGGATGATTGATTTTAGTTTCTGAAGGCAAACAAAAAGATTTCTATATTCTAGTTTGTCAAAGTGATGGTTTAAGGGATATAGCAAATACATTTGTTTGTTTCTGATTTTGAAGCTTAGATAAATCATTGAAGCTAGTTGTAACGTCAGTTATGTCGAAATTAGAACTAATATATTCAGAATATTGATTGCTTTCATCTAAATCCATAGACCATAGTAAAATAATTGGATCCTTAATTTTTGATAAAGATTTCGTCTCCGCGTCATAAGATATGGTCATAAGATTGGTGTAGTGGAATTTAATAAACTCTTGATAGCTCTGACCTTGCTTGACCGTGAAGTTTATTAGGTTTTCGGGAATGAGCCTGGAAAGTCCATCAGCGTTCGAATTGATACATCCAGGTTTATATTTTATGTTATAGCTATACTCTTCTAATCTAAGACGCCACCTAACTAATTTGGAAGAAGGGCTTTTGCAGTTAAATAGCCACTGAAGTGGTCGGTGGTCTGTATAGATTGTAAATCTTCGTCCGCATAGATACGGTCGGAAATGTTCGACGGAGTTAATTATGGCCAACAATTCTTTTTCTATAGTGGAATAGTTTTGTTCTGCCTTATTTAATGTGCGCGAGTAATAAGCTATAGCGAGATCTTTGTTATTCGACAGTTGCGATAAAACTGATCCTATTTTGACGGTGGATGCATCTGTGGTTAAAATAAATTCCTTGGAAAAATGGGGGAATTGTAGAATAGGTCTGTCAGCTAATTTTTCTTTTAGGCTTGTGAATGGCTTTTCCTGCTCTTCTCCCCAATCGAAACGTATATCTTTCTTTAGCAATTGGGTTAACGGCTTCGCGAGTGTCGAAAAATTTGGGATGAATTTTCTGTAGTACCCGGTCAATCCCAAGAACATTTTGATTTCCTTTTGGTTACGTGGTTTAGAAATGTTTTCGATACAACTAATTTTATTGGGATTAGGTTCTACTCCTTTGTCTGTGACTACGTGATCCAAGTATTCGCACGAACGTTTCATGAATTCGCACTTGTCGGGTTGTAACTTTAAATTATTTTCTCGTAATCTAGAAAAGATGTTACTTAGTTTTCGGTGGTGGTCTTCTAACGAGGAACCGTAAATCAATATATCATCTAAATAGACGAGGCATTGTTTGTTAGTTAATCTGGTCAAAACATTATTCATCATTCGCTGAAAACGACAAGGCGCGTTTTTAAGACCGAATGGCATACGGGTGAATACATAATGACCACTTGGAGTTGAGAACGCGGTTTTTGGGCTATGTTTATGATCCATAGGTATTTGGTGGAACCCACTTGCTAGATCTAGCGTAGTGAAGTATTGTGCATGCCCCAATTGCTCGAGAATGTCTTCTATGTTTGGGAGTGGATAAGCGTCGCCTATTGTACGTTCATTTAATTTTCTGTAATCTATTACTAAGCGCCATTTCCGTTCGCCTGACGCATCCATTTTTTTGGGGACGACCCAGAGGGGGCTGGACCAAGGGCTGGTAGAAGGTTCAATTATGCCTTGATACAACATTTTTTCAATTTGTTTGTCTACTTCGGTTTTGTGAATTTGTGGATAACGGTAGGTTTTTACTTGAATTGGAGTTTCATCGGTCATGGGAATCGTGTGGGAGATTGCTGTAGTTCGAGTTAGCAAATCAGTAGGGAGATGAAATAGCCCGGGGGCAGCCCGTCCGCCGAACACGGCGGCGGTGGCCTTGGACGTTGTGGAGGGCTCGGCTGCTGTTCTGGGCAAGGCGATGGCTAAGGCGTGGGCGAACATTAAACTCGCCGACCTTGGCGTCGCCGATGTCAGAACAAAGCGGGCAATCACAGGGGGTCTTCTCATAGAGATCCCCGGGCCCGAGGGAGAAGCCAAGGCGGATGCCTTAGCCGCCAGGATGAGGGAGGCCCTGACCGGAATGCCGGTCAGGGTAGCCTGCCCAATTAAGCGGACCGAACTGAGGGTGAGCGGCCTCGGCGACGCCGCCACCCCAGCAGAGGTTCGCTTGGCATTGGCGACCCTGGGAGTGTGCCCAGAAAAGGGGGTTCAGGTGGGCGATATTCGCTGGACCTCTAGAACTCTGGGTTCCGCGTGGGTCAGGTGCCCCATGACGGCCCCCATCAAGATTTTGGCGGCCGGAAAGGTCAAAGTGGGCTGGACCTCAGCAAAAGTGGAGGTCCTAGCGCCGCGCCCCTTGCAGTGTTACCGCTGCCTTGAGACGGGCCACGTCAGGCAGCGGTACACGGCGACGGTGGACCGGAGTGGCCGCTGCTACAACTGCGGCTCTTCCGGCCATCGCGTCAAGGAATGTGGCGCGGCGTCCCCGGTGTGTACCCTCTGTGTGGACATACCGGAGAGGCCCACGGGGCACCGATTAGGGGGACCGGGTTGTGCCCCTCCACCCAGGCAGGGCCGCCGAGGGCGGGCCAAGGCAAGAATGGGGGGACACAAAGTCCTAGTTAATAAAGGGAGCGACGTCCCCCCTGCAATGGAGGTGGATGAGCCAGTCGGGGGAGATGGGCCTCTCCCGCGGCGGAGGCGAAGGTGGAGGGGGAGGGCCCCTTCCCAACAGAGAGTAAAAGCCTGGAGGAGGCTGTGAAAAAATAAAATTCACTCTCCTCCAGACCAATTTGGCGAGGGTTCGCAGGGCACAGGACATGCTTGTCCACACTCTGCGGGCACAAAGGGTAGGCATGACCATAGCCACCGAGCTGTACATGGTTCCCGACAAGTCCAATTGGGTCGGGAGCCTGTGCGGTTTGGTGGCGATAGAATGGGCGTGGCCGCCAGACTCTCCTCCCGTTACCATCCTGCATCGGGGGAGGGGGTTTCTGGCGGTCCAATGGGGGACAATCGCGGTGGTGGGCTGCTACGTGTCGCACAAATGCGACCTCGCCACATATGCGGCATACCTGGACAGGGTGGGCGATTGTATCAGGAGATGTCTACCCCGTCCGGTACTGGTTCTGGGAGACTTCAATGCTCATGCAGCTACATGGCGCAAACCCAGGACCAGCCGCCGTGGTGAGGCGCTTTTGGGGTGGGCGGCTAAACACGACCTCCGGTTGGTGAATCTGGGCACCGAAGCCACGTTCGTAGGACCGCAGGGAACGTCCATCATCGATTTGACGTGGGCAACCCCTATGGCCCTGCGAGTCGTGTCGGGGTGGCGAGTGGCCGTAGAGGTGGCCACACTTAGTGACCACCTCTATATCACCATGTCGGTGAGCCCCTCGGCCGGAGGCGTGTGGCAGATGCCGTGGCCCAACCGCGATGGCCCCTCAAGAGGGTGAGTTGGGCGATGGCGGAGGCAGACGCAACAGTGGCAGCTTGGTCCCAGCCAGAGGATGGACCTGTCGACGACGTCTAACAGGAGGCCGAGTGGTTCCTGGGCAAGTTCAAGGAGGTGTGCAATGCCTCCATGCCCCGAACCAGGCCTCTCAGAAGCCAGGGCGCGGCGTATTGGAGGTCGCCGCACATCGAGCAGTGCAACGCTCGGTGTGTGCGCGCCCGCCGAAGGTGTACCCGCGCCCGGAGATCACGTCGTCTACGCCCGACTGCGGAGCAGATGGCGTGCATGTATGAGGATTTCGCCATGGAGCGGCGGACCCTCCAGCGCGCCATCCGAGACGCCACGACACGGGCATGGATGGATCTCCTCGGGGAGCTGAATAGGGATCCGTGGGGGCGTCCGTACAGGCTTGTAATGGGCAAGCTTCGGCCATGGGCGCCCCCTCTGACGGAGACTCTTGACCTCCAGTTTTTAGAGGAGGTGGTATTAACCCTGTTCCCGGGGTCTAACCGGGTCGGGGTACCACCTCCTCGAGAACCCTGGGACCCTACCGTCTGGTCCCAGGAACTGGAGGTCACCCCCGAGGAGGTGGGCCGGGCCGTTCGCCGCATGAGGGCTCGGAGGGTTGCTCCGTGTCCCGACCGCGTGCCCGGCCAGGTGTTGACCTGTGCCCTTGGCGTCTCGAGCCCGCGGTTCGAGAGGCTGCTCAGCGGTTGCCTCCGCCGAGGGGTATTTCCCTCGCCCTGGAAGACGGCGCGGCTGGTCCTTCTCCAGATGGCGGGAACATAGATGCCAGATTCAGCACCCGGTGCCCTACTCGCATATACCAGATCACGCGTACGTGAGCTCGTAGAGTTTCGGAAAGTCGACAAAGGCAAACTGACACATGCCCTCTTTCTCGATTATTCCGAAGCTGCCCGAAGTAATTTCGGTCCGCCTCGTGGAAGTCGAGAGAGAAAGGCTCATATTTGCCTTCTCGCTCTTAACAACTGAAATCCGACCTCCCGTCTACGGCATACGATTTGGAATCTCGAGCCGTGATTCTCGACTGCCCAGGCATTTTTACTTTCCGACCTATGTAGGCGCACATAAGCGAAGTACCCATAATGGAAAAAAAATTTTGTAAAATTTATTTTACGGAAATACACGTTTTAAGACCCTCTGATCATATTTTAATTATTGAAAAAAAAGAAATTTTTTTTATTATTCCTATGTATGAGCGTACATATGTATATTATTAATACGATTAAGTATAAATGTCTGAATGAATTTAAATGGAACTTTACATTTAAGTTTTATGTTCTCATTTCAAAGTCCGGTTAGACTTTGACTATAATCAGCCCATGGATAATAATGAATATACCTCTTGTTTTATAGTTGTTCCAATACATAGGCGTAATTTATAAAAGATCTTTTAAATGTTTCATATAAATTTTGGGAAGCATTCAACTTTATGTAAAAAAAATTAAAAAACTTTTTCTCTATCTTCTCTAGAAAAGAAAAATTTAAATGAAATCTTATACATTATATGCTTACTTAAATCGCATTGAAAACGAATACCACAAATGTTTTAGAATAATGTGCAAAATGGTTTTACTCGCAAAGGGTTAATTGAGAAATAAATGCTTGGTAATTAAAAACAGCAGTAAGCAGTTTAACCGTCTGGGATTTTCGCTAAAACAAATTGAAAACTCGATTCTAATAAGGGAAAGTTGAAATGGTACCCGATTTTGGGTTAAGTTTTACTGCAAGATATTATTAAAGTTATTACAGCTACTTATCTTCAATCACATTTGCCTTCTCGCTCTTAACAACTGAAATCCGACCTCCCGTCTACGGCATACGATTTGGAATCTCGAGCCGTGATTCTCGACTGCCCAGGCATTTTTACTTTCCGACCTATGTAGGCGCACATAAGCAAAGTACCCATAATGAAAAAAAAATTTTGTAAAATTTATTTTACGGAAATACACGTTTTAAGACCCCCTGATTATATTTTAATTATTGAAAAAGAAGAAATTTTTTTATTATTCCCATGTATGAACGTACATATGTATATTAATAATACGATTTTTCAGAATCAAAATTCTTTAAGATTGAAAATTAATAAATTAAAATGAGTCCACTCTTTGCCAGTATCGTGCACACTGTGGCATTTTTCAATAAGAAGAGTTCTTATTTTTATAACATAAACAAAAAAGTAGAAATAATAGTTGCGGAAATTAATTAATAATGATTTTACCTCGATATATTTTGAGTTAACCGTATCAATTTGTTATGACGAACTAAATATTATATGTTTGATTTGGCTTAATTTTGCATAAAAGAATGATTGTATCGATCCATAAAAATTAATAACGTGCACGATACTGCTCAATGGAAACCACGGGAAGGTGGTGGTCTCTTCCATCAGGAGGGAAATGTAAAAAACTGTTATTTAATTATGCAATGTGCAATATTGAAATGTTTAAACTAATGTAATGAAAAAAGAGCTCGTAGATACATTAATTTTTGATTAATGTACATACGAGCTATAGTCACGAGATCCCCACCATCAAACCGTTTAAAAACAAAGGAATAGTGATCCCGTTTGCCAGTGTGATACAAAGTATGGGTTGGATTTTAAAGTTCTAAAAGGACATAGTTGAATATTTTTAAAGGTACAAACCATAGCGTTTCAGGTTAGAACAGTAACATCAGTTAGCAGGTACTATCATAAAACTGTTTTAGCCAATTATATCCCTTTTTACCTGAAGTATAAGGTAAAAAGTACGAGGTACAAGTAAATCGAAATCCGAAAATCATTCACATTATATCAATGTAAATGAAGCGGCCTTTTCATCAGAGTTAAATACAAAATTTTGTAATTTCTGTGAGAACAGAATTTTCATTAGATGTACGTGGTGTTTAAAATTTTTATGTTTTGACTGTTTTTACGAAAAATATCATCCAAATTCATGTACTTCATATATTGAAAATAACACATGTTAAATGTAATTGGTAAATTCAACTTTAAAAAAAAATATTCGAAGATCAGACAAAAATATAATGTCACATTTAGTGTACGATTAAAATATAATTAAAAAAAAAAGATTTCTTTTAGTAGGGTTCGAACCTGTAAAGCAAAAGAAGAACACCTCATCATTCACGCCACGCTAGTTGTTGGTGAATTTGGTTCTATTTTTAAAAATAAGTAGCTGTAATAACTTTAATAATATCTTGCAGTAAAACTTAACCCAAAACCGGGTACCATTCCAACTTTCCCTTGTTAGAACCGAGTTCTTAATTTGTTTTAGCGAAAATCCCAGCCGGTTAAGCTACTTACTGGTGTTTTTAATTACCAAGCATTTATTTCTCAATTAACCCTTTGCGAGTAAAACCATTTTGTACATTATTCTAAAACATTTGTGGTATTCGTTCTCAATGCGATTTAAGTAAGCATCTAATGTATAAGATTTCATTTAAGTATTTTCTTTTCTAGAGACGATAAAGAAAAAGTTTATTTAATTTTCTTTACATAAAATTGAATTCTTCCCAAGATTTATATGAAACATTTAAAAGATCTTTTATAAATTACGCCTATGTATCGGAACAACTATGAAACAAGAGATATAATCATTATTATCCATGAGCTGATTATAGTCAAAGACTAATCGGACTTTGAAATGAGAACATAAAACTTAAATGTAAAGTTCCATTTAAATTCATTCAGACATTTATACTTAATCGTATTAATAATATACATATGTACGCTCATACATAGGAATAATAAAAAAAATTTCTTTTTTTTCAATAATTAAAATATGATCAGAGGGTCTTAAAACGTGTATTTCCGTAAAATAAATTTTACAAAATTTTTTTTCCATTATGGGTACTTTGCTTATGTGCGCCTACATAGGTCGGAAAGTAAAAATGCTTGGGCAGTCGAGAATCACGGCTCGAGATTCCAAATCGTGTGCCGTAGACGGGAGGTCGGATTTCAGTTGTTAAGTGCGAGAAGGCAAATGTGAGCCTTTCTCTGTCGACTCTCACGAGGCGGTCCGAAATTACTTTGGGCAACTTCGAAGAATCGAGGGAGGGCATGCCTCAATTTTCCCTTTGTCGACTTTCCGAAACTCCACGAACTCACGTACGCGTGATCTGGCATAAGTGAGAAAGCACCTTCGGTGCTTTTCTGGCATCTCTGGGCGGGAAGGCCCGGAGGTACGCCCTCCGCGTATTGGCCGGTGTGTTTATTGGATAAGGCGGGCAAGCTCTTTGAACGCGTAGTGGCTGCCCGCCTCTCCAAACATCTGCCCACAGTGGGATCCGATTTGACCCCCTGCCAATTCGGCTTTAGAGAGGGACGGTCCACCCTTGATGCCATCGAGCTGGTCCGTTCCCTCTCTCAGGGGGTCACCTCCCAGGGTAGGGTGGTTCTGACGATATTACTAGATGTCGTCAACGCCTTTAGCACCCTACCCTGGGAGACGATTGTGGGGGCGCTAGACTTCCATCGTGTGCCCCCATACCTGAGGAGGATAGTCGGGTCCTACCTTAGCGACACGTGGATCAGTTGCACCGGCCGGGATGGAGTATACATGCGGAGGGAAGTTGTACGCGGTGTTCCGCAGAGGTCGGTTCTAGGACCCTTGCTATGGAACATCGGGTACGACTCGGTACTGCGGGCCCCTCTCCCGGCTGACGTAGCGCTGGCGTGTTATGCCGATGACACGCTCGTGCTCGTCAATGGGTCAGACTGGAGAGGGACAGCACGCGCCGCGGAGGTGGCGGTGGCCATCATTGTCGCCGAAATGCGCAGGCTGGGCCTAGAGGTGGCACACCAGAAAACGGAGGCCATGTATTTTGAAAAACTTGGCCCCCGTGGGGTGCCGCCGGCCGGCCTGCGGATCCGAGTTGGGACAGCCTACGTCTAGGTGAAGGCCCATATGAAATATCTGGGCCTGATCCTCGACAGTCGGTGGCGCTTCGTCGAGCATTTCGACCGCTTGGCCCCCCGTGTGGAGAAGGCGGCTGCCGCTTTAGGCCGCCTTCTTCCGAATATCGGGGGGTCTGATGTTGGAGTCCGCCGCCTCTATGTGGAGGTGGTGCGTTCAATTGCCCTCAACGAGACCCCAATCTGGGCCCCACAACTGGATGTCAGCCGGCGCAGCATCTCCGTGCTGCGCTGCGCCAACCGTCGGCTGGCAATCCGGGTTGTTAGAGGGTATCGCACCATCTCCCACGAGGCGGCGGCTACCCTGGCGTGTCTCCCGCCCCTGGAGCTGCTAGCCTGGAGAAACCAATTGGTTTTTCGTCATTCGAGGGTGCTTCAGGAGGTTGGGAGGCCGCCAGAGGAGAGGAGGCAAGCGGTCGAAGCGACGAGGCGCCATGCCCAGCGGACCGTTTTGTTTGTGTGGTTCCACCAGCTCATTCAAGCTGGTGGAGCCACACAACGGTCCGTATAGGCTGTCCTACAGGATGACACAGGTGCTCACCGGGCATGGCTGCTTTGGTGAGTACCTGTGTCGTTTGGGAAGGAGGCGACGACGGTGTGCCACCATTGTGGAGACCCTCGGGACACGGCGCAGTACACGCTGGCAGCCTGCCCAGCGTGGGCAGATGAGGGCCGTGTCCTCGAGCTGGAAGTAGGAAGGAACCTCTCGCTGGCCACAGTAGGTGGCAAGATGGTGGCCAGCGAGAGGGCATGGCAAGTGGTTGCCTCCTTCTGTGAGATAGTTATGTCACAGAAGGAGGCCGCGGGCGTCGAGTGACCTGGCGTCCGCGGTGGAGAAATCAGGGGGGTGGGGCATTTTGTCGTTCCCCCTGGGATGAGCCTCGACAGGCAAGGCGTGGCGGGGGACTCTGTAATGTCTCACTAGAGTTCCCAGCCCCCCGCCGCAGCACCCGAGGACGGTCACCGTGGGGTTTTAGCCGGTAAGAGTCCGGCACTACCCCGAGGCCCTCCCCTACTTAAGGGCCTCGGGGTGTCCATGAGGATTTCCCCACGTAAAAAAAAAAAAAAAAGGGAGATAAAATAAATCGTTGAATTTCTCACAGATCTTTGCTACTGATTGACACACTTCAATGTTTAAATGATCAAAACGTAAGTTTTCGTTTAGTACGCGCAGTCTTTGATTTCTTTCATTTTCCTTTTGATTTGTAGCGAGGTTGTAAATGTGACAGTAGTTCGGGATTGGTTCGATAAACAATTCGGGGATTGGAATTACTTGTGGTTTAAGTGACGTGTTGATAATAGTGGTAAAAGTTCTATTTTTGCAATGGACTTTTACGATCGCGCTAGGTAATAGGAACGAATTTTCTTCGTTTAACTGTTGCGATGTTATTATGCCTTCTTCTATGCAATGAGGATTTATTAATGTAATGGGAACCACAGTTTCTGTTCGTGGGTTGACGAGTATTGTCGAAATATGTTTTTGTGGGGTATTGCGAAGTAACGGAATAGAAAATGGTATGGACTCGAATGAGATGGAAGAGGTTGAATAGTCAATCTTAGCGTTATGAGTACGAAGGAAATCGTCGCCTAACAGTCCGTCGAAAGGAATGTTGGTTTGAATGTTGAGGACTTGAAAACTACCAATGATACTTTTATCGTGAACCTTTAATTCAATTTTTGTTTCGCCTAATGTCTGAATTGGAATATTGGGTACGATACCATTTAATACCATAGGATTCTGAGTATCTGTATTGAAATTATAAATACTAGGTGCTTTAATTAAAGAGACGGCGGCACCAGTGTCGATTAAAAATTTTAAAATTCGATAGAATAGAACACAAAGTTGGTCATTACCAACTGATAAAGAATTTGAAGAATTTATGAAAGTCTCATTGTATTGAACTCTGTTGTAGCGTCTTTTATTGAGATTGGGACGTTCGGTGATTGTTGAGCATTGAGAAAATTTGAAGGTTGAGGATTCCTTTGAGTTGTAATATTAGAAAAGGGAGCATCAGCGGGATTTTGCCTTACAAAGAATCGATTTGGTGAACGATGGCTGGAGACAGGATTTGGGTAATTATTTGTAGAGTTCGAAGGTTGCTGATAGATACGCGTGGCGTATTGGTTTTGACGATAACTAGAGGAATTCGGACGTTATCTTACGTTATTGTACTGTCGTTTTCGGCATTCTTCTATAACATGACCCAAGTTTTTACAGTACCTGCATTGCTTCGTTTCAGAGATAGTGTTATTTTGGTTAGGTTTATTAAAATTTACGTATCTATTAGTAGGAGGTTTCATTCTATTTTGATTTCTGTGACATTCACTTGTAGTATGGTTGGTTCGCAGGCAGATTCTGCATTTTAAGGCGGAAAAATGTTCGTATTTCAAACGGAGAGCTTTTTCTTCTGCTACAGCTGCCGTAAGGGCACTATTTATATTGTTAAAATCGCGGTACCTTAACATTTGAGATACCTGCGGATGTGCGTGATAAACAAAGCGATTCATGGTTAGCTCGTTAATTAAAGCTATTCTAACCGATAGTGAATTATCATTTGTTTCTGTAGCATAAATATTTGCGAGAATTCGTGACGAACGGTCTTCGAATCTTTGGTAGAATTGCGAAACATTTTCTCCTCTTTCTTGCTTAATTGAAGTTAATTCTTCCATTAACTCACCGAATGATTTTTTATCTTGGTATAGATTTAGCAAAAGTTCAGAAATTTCAACCCACGATGTGAGATTACAGTGAATGTCGACTTGATCCCCTGCTTTACCAATGATTCTTTTCTTTACAAATACTAGCAAAATCTGTTCTTGTGAAGGAGTAGCTAATTTGAATGTGGAATCAACTTGCTTTATAAATGAACGAAGTTTATAAGGATTGCCATGAAATCGTTCCGGTAATAGTTTGATTAATAACTCTAGTGAAAGACGTTCTCTTCGTACTTGAGTTGTTGTGTTCACTTCGTCTTGAGACATATTGGAATTGGAAATATAGGAAGTTTCTTGCCGGAAGATTGAGTATTTGAATTTGAGTACTTACGATGCGACTTATTATTTCTCCTTCTGAGACTGATCCACGCTGGTGCTGGAGCTTGGGCAGATTTCTCTGGTCCCAGGAGATTCAACCAAGTCGATGGATCGGGTCGATGGATATTTCTGCCGAAGTCCCGATGTTCGTTACCCGCAACCCGTTGAGGTTGACACTCACGCTCAGTGGGACAATTGTTCCATTAACACTGAGTGATTCGTAGTGTGTCGGGTGTCCTGCCGACTGCACCAATTTTGTGTTGTGATCCGGGTGAGACACGTACACTCCGGGCACACATACGGAACGATGCGGAAATAACTGTTTTGATCGACCGCTACCGCAATACGGTTGAAAGTAAAAAGCCTGTGCTCTAATGATGCTGGTCCTTATATATTAGACTTTTCGCTGAGGAGGGTATGTCGGTGACCCTTAGTACCTGATGACTGACTGTCGATGACTCGTCCTGAATGAGACATTTGTGTACTTCGTCCAGGATTACTTAAGATAGAAATGTGAAAAACAAGACTCACTCAGTTATTTTGGATGCAGCGGTTTCGATACGCTTATCCGCATTGAGTCATCAGGTTGGTCATCCAACAATTTTATGAGCCGTAAAACGACAGAAGCGGGGAAAAAATACCATTCATATGTAGGATTTAACGGAGAGAATATATTTGAGGAACAAATATGCAAAGAATATAATTTTAATAAACGAATTAGGAACACACAAATTAGCAATTAACAATTAACAACACAAATTCAAATCACATTAATTGGCAACACAACTTATAATCACGTCTCTCTTTCACAATCACTCGTTTCCAACTCCTCGTTTTCTCGCTGTCCCTGGTTACCCATTCCTTCTCGAACAAAACACTCCCAAACCTTTTGCACATAAATTAACATTTAACAAAACTACAGCGTGGCACAAATATTCAATACAAATCTCCTACATTCGGCCATACTGACCTTCACCCGCCTCGGATGAATATATCTTATATTTAGGATTTAATCCTTCCCGGCCATTTTGACATTCATCCGCCCCGGATGAGGTTTACAAAATAAGCCATGGTTTCATGTATTCTGCACATGTTGATGTTGCCGAAGGACCTTCATGGAAACCTACTTTTTCTACATCATACGTGTCGTTACATTTAACTTTTGTAATGCGATATGGACCTAGATACTTTGCTCGTAATTTTCGTCCTGGACCTAATTGTGTACGCTTGATAGCTACAAGGTTATCTACTTCATACCTAATGGCTTTTTTCCTTTTTCGATTATATGTTTGACGATTTTCTTCCTGCACTTTAAAAAGTTGTTCTTTAACTCTTTTACGTAACTCGTTTCTGTTTTCATTAAATTGAGATAAAAATTCCTGTTCGACAAGGTCTTTTAGTTTAATATCAGTTTCATCATACATTTTTACCCCAAATAATAATTCAAACGGTGTCATATTGATACTTCTCTGAAAAGTTGAATTTAGCACGCGTTGTAATTTATCTATATGCTTATACCATTTCGTAGGATCATTAATTGAAAGCTTTGTCAAAATCGGAATAATTGTTCTATTTAATCTTTCTACTTGACCATTAGCTCGCGGTAAGCCTGCTGTTATTTGTAAGCATTTAATATTTTCTTTCACACAATAATCTTTAAATTCTTTCGAAGTAAATGCTGTACCTCGATCTGATATAATCTGTTGTGGACTTCTGTTAAAGTACTAAGGGACTTTAACGTGGGTCCGGATGAGGGAACAGACAGGTAGAGAAACAGTTACAACTTTTACAAAAAAAGTTAAATTTATTTTACAAAATATAATTTATTACAAAACTAAAATGTCAAAATAAATACAAAGGAAAACAAAAAATTGCGGAAAACACGGCTCACTTTTCCGGCCGGTCTCCTCTTTGCTTTCTCCTAATTCATTTACCTTGGTGGAGGCCTTCTGTAACACAATTGTACAGCAAAGTATGAATATTTTGCGGACAGCTTACACGTTAACGCGCGCGTCAGCTGCTTATCTCGCGCTCCAGCGACAGTCTAGTGTGTTTGGAGGGGAGAGCTGCCTGGCAATTTAGCGCTCTAACCAGTGGACTGTATATTCTTTCTGGTCGATGAGATTCGTTTTTTACGATCTCACCGACGTGCACAACCGGGTAGATGAAGATCTCCTCCTATCTACCGGGTTCGCTCTCGCAATGCCACGGACGGGAAACCAAATGGAGGTTGTAAGGCTCCAAGAGGCTATATCCCGCGAGCACGCTCACCGTGCGAGTGGCGTCTGGACACCACCTACGCAAGAGGACGTCTTGTCCTGGTTCGGCTCCCTCGTCAGCTGCTCCTCAGGAGGGACCTGCGGCCTGCCTACGCAGCTGCCTAGCCAGCGATTCCTTTCAGCCAGGAATGCCCGACAGCCAGCCGTAGCGGCCTCGACGGCGGCTCCTTTAATTCGAGGAACTGGCCTGCGGCTCGCCAGATTAGGACGAAATTCCCCTGCTAACCTATCCACCCTACTTTTACAGCCCAGTGTGGTCGACTCACAGCTGGTAGTAGGTGTAGAGGTGGGAGGAAGGCTCTTCGAACCCTTTGCTCCACCGTACGCTTAGGCTCTACTTATTGTCCCCTCACGACGGTATATTGGAACGGGTTCTCCGAAGCCCGATGCACGGAGAGCACCACGAGGTGATATCCTTCCTGAATATCTACCTTCCGGTTGCTCCTACGCCGTATAGCTCCAGACTGGTCGGTGAAACTTTCCACCCCACCGGTCGGTGTACTCTCTACGGTACACAGGACGGGTGGCTTCAGTGGGTTTCCTACGACTTCTACAAACGGTGAACTACCACCAGGCGATACTAGTATATCAGTATCAGCCTTCCAGTAGCTCTAACCGGATAATTGGAAGAAGACTCAAGGCGATCGAAACCGAGTCTCCAACGTCGCAGTCGCATCCACGACCGGCAACGTTCAATCACACTCCTGCGTCTACGATCGCTTCACACCCGGCGTGCCGTGCGATCGCTACAACAACAGGCAGATTGTCCTATCTCTGGGAAAATCTCAAGTCACGATGACGAGATTTTCCACTAAATTATTACGCTGTCCACTTGCTGTTTCTATTTAAGAGCGAGCTTAGCTCACACTCTTCTGAGCTTCGATTGAAAACCGGAGCGAGATCGTAAATAGGTCTGCTCTGGATCACCGACGGCTCAGTACTGAAGCGTGACGATCTGCAAGCAGCCACGGCCCCGGCTGGCTCCGTCGCGCAGGCGCAGTACTGGTTAGCGACGCATCGCGCTGCTGGGCCCCGGGCAGCTCCTCGCTGCGTGGCCACGGTGCGGCGCTGCCGCGTTTCGTCGATCGACCTTTCTTCGATAGATCTCGTTTCTCTCTCTTTCTCGTCGCTAGCAACACAATTCCTAGAATTTCTCTCAAAACTCGAGAATTCCCGTGAAGCTAACTGGAAAAAACACGTAAATAGCCGCGGTATACAAAACTGAACGATGGAAAATTTCCACGTCAGCACAACCATCTAGAATTCCGCGAATTCAATATAGATACGGGCATCGCGGCCGAGTTTCTCCGTCTCGGACTCACGCGATATTTAATACTTCCAAAATTTTTTTTTTGTACATCTAATTTACATAAGACTTCTCTCGTCGTCGTCGACTTTGTCGGATACAACCAAATAAACTTAGTAAAACTATCAATAATAACAAAAATATGATTGTAACTTTTGCTTGTAGTATCTAATGGTCCTAAATGATCGATATGATATGTATGCAATGGAATATCAATTTTTGTAAGTGGATGTAAGAAACCTTCCTGTTTGCTCTGTTTGTAATTTGCCATAATACACGGAACACAACTAGAAATATATTGCTGAATCTTTTTTTCAAGATTAGGTATATAATAATCTTGTTTTATAAATTCCTCTGTACGTTTCAACGCAAAATGTCCTCGTCGATGTGCTAATTGAATTATTTCGCCTTCTAACAATTTTGGTACGACCAATAATTCTCGGCCATCCACAAATTTATATAACAAATTGTTGTGTATACAGTAATTATCATAAGGATGATCTTTTAAAATTTCCATAACAGCTTTAATCTCTCCATCATTTTCCTGAAACTTTTTTATTTTAACATATAGAGGATCTTTAGTAATTTGAAAAACTGGATATCTACTTAAAGCATCTACGTGTTTCATACGTGTGCCTGATCTATGTATAATCTTATAGTGATAATCTTCTAGAAAAAGAACCCATCGAGCAATACGCGGAACTAATTCTTTCTTATTTATCGTTAATTTAACAGCAGCACAGTCAGTAACTATGGTAAAAGAAATTCCTAATAAATATACACGAAATTTTTCGTGTGCCCTAACGATAGCAAGAGTTTCAAGTTCATAACTACAATAATTTCTTTCCTCACATTTAGTCTTTCTACTCATATAATATACAGGATGAAATTGTCCGTCGTCAGGCGATTTTTGTATTAATACAGCACCATATCCATCTTTACACTCATCAGTATGCAATTCTGTTTCAAAATTCAAATTATATATATGCAACACAGGACTTTGTTTTAATTCCAAAAATGCCTTTTTTCATTATCGGTAAATTGAAATGTCCTGTCTTTTCGTAACAAATCACTTAATGGCTTTGCTATTAGTGAATAATTCATAATAAATTTACGAAAATAATCAGATAATCCCAAGAAACTTTGGACATCTTTTATCTTTTTTGGCTCTGGAAAAGTAAATACAGCCTTCATTTTCTCTTCTGATGGATAAATTTTCCCTGCTTCTACAATATGACCCAAAAATTCAATACCTCTTTTCATAAATTTACATTTTTTGAAATTTATTTGCAATCCATAGTCACTAGCAACTTGAGGAACTAATTTTAAACGTGATAAATTCTCTTTGTCATCTGAAGCTAAAATAATAACATCATCCAAATACAGTAAAACAATATCTTGATTAATTAAATCCCGAAATACACAATTTATAAATCTCTGAAAAACCGAAGGAGCGTTACACAATCCAAATGGCATTTTAATAAATTCATATTGTCCATTTTGTGTAACAAATGCAGTGTATTTCCTACTCTCTTTCTCTACTGACACGTGGAAATATCCATTTTTTAAATCGAGAGAATTAAACACTCGAGCGTTCTGCAATTTATCTAATAATTCTTCGATTAATGGAAGAGGAAATTTATCTTTTTCCGTAATTCTATTCAATCGCCGATAATCAATACAAAGACGTGGACTTCCATCTTTCTTTTTCACAACAACTACAGGACTTGCATACTCAGACGTACCAGGCTCTACTATTCCATCCTTAATCCACTCCTCTACTTGCTTATGAATAGTTTCACCCTCTAGTTTAGGTAATCTACGTGGTTTCTGACTAAGTGGTTGGTCATCTTTTAATCTTATACACATTTGTACGTTAGTTGTCTTACATTTTTTTGATTCATACGATAAAACAACATTTTTTAATTCTTCGCGTAATTTTTCATCAGTAACATGACTAGCATCTAATAACTGCTCTTTAGTAGAACTCATTTGCGTTAAAAACATAATCGAAGGAATTTTCCTTATCGTTATACCCTGATTATCTATTTTGACTTCAGCCAAATTTAAAATATCAGTTCCAATTACTGCATCCATATTCATTACAGTATTTGGGACAATATAAACAGTAGTTGGAAAATCATTGTTGTCTATCGTAAGAACTGTTTGTAAATATCCTAAGGGTATAGTCTCATATTTTCCAAAATCATTTAAGCGTATATGCGTATCGTATAAAGGAAAAGATTTTAATTTGTTATAAATATTTTCACGTATTAGTGTTACTTGACTTCCAGTATCTATTAATGCTTTTACACGTATATCATTTATATAAACATCTTTAAACATATTACTTTTAAAGGGCGGTAAAATACAATTAACATTTGATCGTAACTGCACAGATGACTTACCCTCTCGTACAACGGTACAATCGTTTGCTACATGCCCAAATTTTTGACATTTAAAACATTTTCTCCCCATTTCTTTGTAATAACAATCACTGAATACATGGCCTTTCCCCCCGCAGTTGTAACACCGAAGTTCCATCTTCTGCTCTCCTCCTTCAATATTCTTTGACGTATACACCTTCGAAGATTCCATTCTTGTTTTGTTTTCTTCTTTCCACCGTCGATATCCGTTTGTTTGCTGTAATCTTTTTGCGTTCCGAATCGTCTCGTAAAGTTTAAGACAATTCTTAAAATCCTGCAGTTTCTTGGCTCTAAATAAAACAAGTTTATTATTAATATCATCCTGTATTCCGTCTATAACGTACTTAATAAGAGCATCATCTTCCACATTGCCCTGAGAAGCTAATTCTTTCATTTTGAGAAAATATTCTTGAACAGTTTCGTCTGTCCTCATTTTTCATTTAACTAACATTTCATGTAGTTCAGCACTATTAATTTTATGTGAAAACTCATCACGTAGTAGAGATTTAAGTTTTCTCCACGTCGTGACAACACCTTCGCTCTGAATAAATAATTTTGCTATACCTGTCAAAGACTTTTTTGCAAAAATTACTTTTTCTAACTCAGGTCATTGAAACAATTTTGCAACATCTTCAAAATCAGAAATCCATCCTTCTACAGAATATACACCAGTACCATCAAACTGACGAACACAATCTTCTACATCACGATAGCTCATACGAAATTTAAAGTGATCTCGTTTATTTAATGAAGAGAAATGTGTAGTATTGTGTAGTATTGATGTTTCAACATTCTCACCCTGAACATCTTCAATGATTTCATCGTCTTCAGGATCATCTTTTGTAGTGGAACACAGAGAACGTAAATCCATTAAACCAGAACAAATTTTCTGAATCAAATCTTCTCGAGATCCTCTATAATCCAGGTCTAGGATGTTACAACAAGATACCAAATCGCCATAACTTAAACCAGTAGCATATGTAAATTTAGCTTTATGCTCTACTGAATCTGTATGAAATTGAAAGCGTTCAAAATCACGTATGCGTTTTCGATTTCCTCGGTCACCTTCAGTTTCGAAAATAAATTTGTGCAAAGCTTTTATGCTCGCAACAGATGCGTTATTAATTTTGTGCTGAATTTTCCCGATTTTAGCTAAAGTTTCCATACTAAAAGTGCTTAACTTTTCAGAATTCTTAAAGAAATATATACAGGGTGTCCGGCCACCCCTGGGAGAAATTTACATGAGCGATTCTAGAGGCCAAAATAAGACGAAAATCAAGAATACCAATTAGTTGATGGAGGCTTCGTTACAAAGTTATTAACGTTTAAAGTTCCGCCTGTAGAATGGCAATCTGCGTACAGCTGCGTTCGCGCGGAAGGTTGCGGCAGGCCAGTGCTAGTGGTTCTCACGCAGCATGAAAAATTCTACTTACCGACGCTATCGACAGCCTTAGATGTTTGTCCACTTATGGAAATGCGAACACCTTACGTTGAATAAGATTCAACCTCTCTTATGAAAATCCACAAGGGCATATTAAAACTCGCCCGACGGGATTTTCACAGAGAAAGGGTGAATGCCACTTCCGATACCATAACGTTGTGCACAAAAATCACCCACACACGATCATACACGCCCCACGATCGTCCACAATGTCCGCAAGTATCCACAAATAATCCTTTCAGGCACTAACCACTATGCAATTAAATAAACACGCACCGCGATTATGTTATTCGTGAGTGACTATGTGTACGTGCACCACGCTTGTTCCGAGTTACTTACGAATAGAAACGTTCTTAATTTTTCAAATACACTACAATTTAAAAATGTAAAATGGAATCGTAGGATAAATGAAATTTTCGCATCGATTTGCGTTCACGTCGAAGAATGTAACGATACTAGCAGCTGACTGTGCCATCGATCGACGAGGTTCTGAGAAACAAATGCCGAAAAGGACCCCGATTCTACGTCACTCGCCTCGCTTATCTCTCTCTCTCACACACACACATACACACAAACACATGCACTCTACGCTCAGTGGAGACAAAGGGCAACATCGGCACGTGTTTGGCCAGCTAGTCAGTCGTAAAAAAGAATCAGTCAAGACAGTTCACGCGACACATTTTAGAGATATTTCATTCAGTTATGTATTATCGAGCATGTAAGAAATACAGTGATATAAACAATCAGCGAATACTTATTAAATTCCTTTTTACATTTTTAAATTGCAGTGTATTTGAAAAATTAAGAACGTTTCTATTCGTAAGTAACTCGGAACAAGCGTGGTGCACGTACACATAGTCACTCACGAATAACATAATCGCGGTGCGTGTTTATTTAATTGCATAGTGGTTAGTGCCTGAAAGGATTATTTGTGGATACTTGCGGACATTGTGGACGATCGTGGGGCGTGTATGATCGTGTGTGGGTGATTTTTGTGCACAACGTTATGGTATCGGAAGTGACATTCACCCTTTCTCTGTGAAAATCACGTCGGGCGAGTTTTAATATGCCCTTGTGGATTTTCATAAGAGAGGTTGAATCTTATTCAACGTAAGGTGTTCGCATTTCCATAAGTGGACAAACATCTAAGGCTGTCGATAACGTCGGTAAGTAAAGTTTTTCATGCTGCGTGAGAACCACTAGCACTGGCCTGCCGCAACCTTCCGCGCGAACGCAGCTGTACGCAGATTGCCATTCTACAGGCGGAACTTTAAACGTTAATAACTTTGTAACGAAGCCTCCATCAACTAATTGGTATTCTTGATTTTCGTCTTATTTTGGCCTCTAGAATCGCTCATGTAAATTTTTCCCAGGGGTGGCCGAACACCCTGTATATGTAAAATGTTCCTTCACAAATTCTTCTTCTTGATTGACTCGGACGAGTCCCCAAATTTGTAGGATTTAACGGAGAGAATATATTTGAGGAACAAATATACAAAGAATATAATTTTAATAAATGAATTAGGAACACACAAATTAGCAATTAACAATTAACAACACAAATTCAAATCGCATTAATTGGCAACACAACTTATAATCACGTCTCTCTTTCACAATCACTCGTTTCCAACTCCTCGTTTTCTCGCTGACCCTGGTTACCCTATTCCTTCTCGAACAAAACACTCCCAAACCTTTTGCACATAAATTAACATTTAACAAAACTACAGCGTGGCACAAATATTCAATACAAATCTCCTACAATATGCTAAAGACCACCTCAAATATAATGCATCTTTCTGGGATGATGTTCTCTTCACTGATGACAGCAAATTCGAAATTTATCAAGACAGAAAACCGCCGAAAGTATGGAGAAGTAAAAACAGTGCTTTGAAGGAACAAAACTTAGTCCATATAGTCAAACATGGAGGGGGATCTGTGATGGTCTGGGGGTGTGCGGCTGCTTCCGTGGTTGGAAATCTCGTGTTCATTGAAGATACAACGAAAAAGGAGGATTATGTTGAAATATTGCGGAGAAACTTAGAGCCTTCCGTTGCGAAATTGAATTTATCAAGAACATGGACATTTTAAAGTGACAACGATCCGAAGCATACATCACGCATGGCAAAGGAATGGCCTTTTTACAGGACATCAAAACAATTAAAACATCCTCCCCAATCCCCAGTTCTTAATTCCATAGAAAATCTATGGTATTATCTGCATTGAAAAATACGAAAAAGAGAGAAGACATTGAAAGAAACTCTCAGGAATATCATTTTAGAAGAATAGAATCAAATTTTAACAAATTATACATCTCCATTGGTCAAATCTGTGAAAAATAGATTGACCGAAGATGTAGAAAACAGCGAACGTTCAACAAAATATTAATTTTACAAAAAAAAGGAAAAATTGTTATTAATAACTATAGATGTTAAAGTACTAAGGGACTTTAACGTGGGTCCGGATGAGGGAACAGACAGGTAGAGAAACAGTTACAACTTTTACAAAAAAAGTTAAATTTATTTTACAAAATATAATTTCTTACAAAACTAAAATGTGAAAAATAAATATAAAGGAAAACAAAAATTGCGGAAAACACGGCTCGCTTTTCCGGCCGGTCTCCTCTTTTCTTTCTCCTAATTCATTTACCTTGGTGGAGGCCTTCTGTAACACAATTGTACAGCAAAGTATGAATATTTTGCGGACAGCTTACACGTTAACGCGCGCGTCAGCTGCTTATCTCGCGCTCCAGCGACAGTCTAGTGTGTTTGGAGGGGAGAGCTGGCTGGCAATTTAGCGCTCTAACCAGTGGACTGTATATTCTTTCTGGTCGATGAGATTCGTTTCTTACGATCTCACCGACGTGCACAACCGGGTAGATGAAGATCTCCTCAGATCTACCGGGTTCGCTCTCGCAATGCCACGGATGGGAAACCAAATGGAGGTTGTAAGGCTCCAAGAGGCTATATCCCGCAAGCACGCTCACCGTGCGAGTGGCGTCTGGACACCACCTACGCAAGAGGACGTCTTGTCCTGGTTCGGCTCCCTCGTCAGCTGCTCCTCAGGAGCGACCTGCGGCCTGCCTACGCAGCTGCCTAGCCAGCGATTCCTTTCAACCAGGAATGCCCGACAGCCAGCCGTAGCGGCCTCGACGGCGGCTCCTATAGTCCGAGGAACTGGCCTGCGGCACGCCAGATTAGGATGAAATTCCCCTGCTAACCTATCCACCCTACTTTTACAGCCCAGTGTGGTCGACTCACAGCTGGTAGTAGGTGTAGAGGTGGGAGGAAGGCTCTTCGAACCCTTTGCTCCACCGTACGCTTAGGCTCTACTTATTGTCCCCTCACGACGGTATATTGGAACGGGTTCTCCGAAGCCCGATGCACGGAGAGCACCACGAGGTGATATCCTTCCTGAATATCTACCTTCCGGTTGCTCCTACGCCGTATAGCTCCAGACTGGTCGGTGAAACTTTCCACCCCACCGGTCGGTGTACTCTCTACGGTACACAGGACGGGTGGCTTCAGTGGGTTTCGTACGACTTCTACAAACGGTGAACTACCACCAGGCGATACTAGTATATCAGTATCAGCCTTCCAGTAGCTCTAACCGGATAATTGGAAGAAGACTCAAGGCGATCGACACCGAGTCTCCAACGTCGCAGTCGCATCCACGACCGGCAACGTTCAATCACACTCCTGCGTCTACGATCGCTTCACACCCGGCGTGCCGTGCGATCGCTACAACAACAGGCAGATTGTCCTATCTCTGGAAAAATCTCAAGTCACGATGACGAGATTTTCCACTAAATTATTATCGCTGTCCACTTGCTGTTTCTACTTAAGAGCGAGCTTAGCTCACACTCTTCTGAGCTTCGATTGAAAACCGGAGCGAGATCGTAAATAGGTCTGCTCTGGATCACCGACGGCTCAGTACTGAAGCGTGACGATCTGCAAGCAGCCACGGCCCCGGCTGGCTCCGTCGCGCAGGCGCAGTACTGGTTAGCGACGCATCGCGCTGCTGGGCCCCGGGCAGCTCCTCGCTGCGTGGCCACGGCGCGGCGCTGCCGCGTTTCGTCTATCGACCTTTCTTCGATAGATCTCGTTTCTCTCTCTTTCTCATCGCTAGCAACACAATTCTTAGAATTTCTCTCAAAACTCGAGAATTCCCGTGAAGCTAACTGGAAAAAACACGTAAATAGCCGCGGTATACAAAACTGAACGATGGAAAATTTCCACGTCAGCACAACCATCTAGAATTCCGCGAATTCAATATAGATACGGGCATCGCGGCCGAGTTTCTCCGTCTCGGACTCACGCGATATTTAAACAATAGATGTTAACTTTATATCGACTCAAGGAAAAAGGAAATTTTTTGTTCTTTGCATTATATGTTTGCTTATTGTTAAATTATTACTAAAAAAAATATATGCTTTTATAAAAGATAAACTGAGCTTTGAATATCATACACTTTTTTCCTATTTTCTTTCATACCTTTGAAATGATTTCAAACAGAAGTTGATAATTTCAAGTGTTAACTTTATATGTATTGACGCTCACTATAGGTTTATAACACGTCGTTTAGTAATGGGACACAAGCGAATATTATTAATTTCTAGCGATAGTCCTCCCAATTAAGGGTTCGACTGGTCATTACCAAAGTGCGAAATAACTAAGTCCTCAATAACAACAATTCACGCCCGTGCAAGAAACCTTGGTTCTGTAAGCCATCGGCTGACCAGCCGCCAAAAATACATTGTAGTATGTTAAAGACGACCGTGAGATCGCTTCTCGGCCTTATGGCTAAGATCAAAGTGTAGTATCTGTTCTTATCAGCTTAATATCTGATACACTCCCCATCGGGGAGTCAGAATATTAATCTGATTTTTGGAAATTGACGGAGCAGTTGGAGCTTGCTCCACCTCTGTCGCGAGTCAGCCTGGCATTGCAGTGCCGCCAGGATTGGCTCACAATAACTACACGAAAATCAGATTTTAAGTATTTTATTTATTTATTTATTGATCTTTTAACTTTTGACTTTCAACTTTTAACTTTTAACTTTTAACTTTTAACTTTTATTCTGACTTCTATATACACTTTGACTCTTACTTTTGCTCTCTCTCTGTTTTTCGTTTTATTTTCTAAGTTTTAGGCATGGCCGAAGGATCCGGATGCGTCGCCCGAGGAAACGAGGTAATCGTTAAGTTCCCGTTCCCCGACCAATTTATCTGTCCCTACTGCCATCGAGGGACTACGGCGCTGCGAAGGGGAGCGGCGGTGTACCAGCGGCACGAGGATTTAGGTAAACACCTTAAACTTCACCATTCGGGTATTACGCGTAGGTTTGTATGCGGTGATTGCGGCTTCACCGACAACAGTGCTTATGCACTGAAGAAGGTGAAGCAGCATCACGCTGCAAGCCACGCGAATGGTGCACCGAATCCTCCTGCCGCTGGTGCACCATCGGCCGCCCCGGGTGACGCATCTGCATCCCCGGCCAGCGGACCCGCGGGGGGGACGGGCTCCCTCCGCGAGGGCGCGAGAAGCGAGGCCCCGCGATCCGCCGAAACGGATCGATCGACCACGCGAGGAGGCGAGCCGCCATGCGCGAGAAGAAACGTGCCAGCGGTGGCGGCGTCGACCTCCCGCGGTAAGTCAAAGTCCTCCGCCCCCACAACGACGACGGCGAGGACAACGACAGGGCGGAGGACAACGGCGGCGACGGTGGCGGGAAAGAAGCCCGCCACCGCCACACTGAAGAACTTTGTTACCGTCGCCGCCAGACGCAGCGGGTCGCAGCCCGAGCCCGCAACGGCTGCACCGAGGGGGTGCAGCAGAAGGGTGACTCCGACCACCACCTTCGCGGAGGTCACCCGGGGGCCACCGGCCGCCACCACCGGGGTAACGACGACAGCCACGGCGAGGGAAACGAAGAGGACAACGCCCAAGACGCCCTCGCCGGCCGGACCGATGACAGTGGGGGGGACCACCACCACCCAGCCGCCCCCCCCCGCCGGACAACTAACCCAGACCAACTCCGGCAATCTGTCGTCGGCCGGTAGGATTGCCCCGGTGGTCGTAACATCCACGGCGGCCACGACGACGACGACGACGACGATCACGACGACCACGACGACGACCTCGGTGGTGCGGGGGTCAATACCCGCACCGGTCGTGACACCACCGCCCACCCGGGGCCCAACTCCATCACCGAGGGGGACAGCCGGCGGCAATTCCACCTCGCCGCCGGCACTCGCGGCCAGGACGAGGGCGCGAGCCAGGAGAGCCGCCACCGAGCCCCCCCAGCAGACCCCGGGTACATTACGGCGCAGTAGGAGGATCCGCGGCACCCCCCAGGCGGTGGAACCAGTCGCGGCCGAGAGGAGGACGCCGCCGACGACTTCTCCGGCGGCGCTAGGATGCCCCACCCCAAGGAGAGGAAGAAGTGCCCGGGCCGTGTCCCTCCCGCCCGGGAGGGGGACGAAAGGGGGCAACACCACCGCCCCCACATCCCCAGGGGTGGGGACGACAAGAAGAGGGAGAAGGAGGAGACTCCCGGCCATCGAGGAGTCGTCGTCAGGAGAGGACGAAGATGCGGAAGCGACAGCGGCTCCGTCGTCGTCGTCGCCGAGGGTAGATTGGACAGTGGCGGCCCCCAGAAGAGGAAGGAGGAGGGCTGGGCTGCAGACCCCCGAGCCGGGGGGCCAGGGAGCCACGGAGAGAAGAATAACGCCCCCCGGCAGCGCAGAAATGGTCGGTCCCTCCGTGGAGGCGGAACGGGGCCGAAATACGGACCAGGGCCCACCTAATATTAGTAGTATTAATGGTAATAATAATAATAATAATGTTGATTTTAGTAGCAGGACTAAAGATTTTAGCAGGATTAAAAGGTACTGTGATAGGGCCACGAGCCCCATTAATTTTAACAGCAGTTATGACAATCCTAACCAAGACGACCAGCGATGGGATTTAAATTTTAACGCAATCGACGCGAGCCGGGGCAGTCCGACTAATGCCCCCGGGTCAAACCGGGGCTCTGTTTGTAGAAGGACCGCGGCCCCGAGTGGTGCAACCCCTGCGGTCAGTAGAGGGAACGCCGCCGTGGACCGGAGGCAGACGGCGACGAGGGGGAGAGGGAGTGGTGTCGACCCAGGAACGTGCACACGGAGTGACCCGATGGTGACCGGAGGTAAGCGGACGCAGCAAGCGTGTGGGGGGCTCAGACATGGGCCGGGGCGGAATCCCGAAGCAATCGTGGAGCGTCCAGGGAGAGGGCGCGGACCCACCCGGGGCGAGCGGACGCCAATGGCTGCCCCCCGCCGACGCGGCGGCGCCGAGGAAGCGTCCGAAAGGGCGCGAATCGTCGCGGCTGCGGAGGCGGTGGAGACAGCGGAGGGCTTAGAGGCCCTTGCCGCCCTTGTGGCGGACTTCTTTGGTTCGAGGCGTTCCGCTCGCGGAAGGGGGGGTGCCGCAAGAGCCACTGGGGGGGGAGGAGGAAGGCCGGATGCGGCGGAGAGTTTGGGGGTGCGTCCCCGAGGGGATGCCAGTTGCAACGGAGCGACCGGGGCTCCTTCTACACGGACGGAACACGTCCGGGAAGCCACGCGAATACAGCGTCTGTTCCGAACGAACCGCAAGCGAGCAGTGCAGGAGGTGCTGGCCGAGCAATCTCCGCACTGCCAAGTGCCCAAGGACATTGTCCAAGGGCACTTTAGTTCTATATATGCGGCTCGGGACCGTTCGGAGCACTTCCCGGCGCTCCACCACGACCAGCCGGATGAAGGCACCAATGAGGCACTGGAGAGGCCCTTCGGGTCGGCCGAGGTGTTCAACCGCCTCCGGAGGATGAAAAAATCATCCCCCGGACCGGATGGAATCACCTACGCCGACCTGAGGGGGGCCGATCCGGGAGCCGAGGTCCTGACGGCGGCATACAATGCGTGCCGTCGGATGGAGTTGATTCCCTCCCTGTGGAAGGAGTCTAATACCATCTTGATTTACAAGAAAGGTGAGAGGGATGACCTCAGCAACTGGCGTCCCATCGCCATGGGTGACGTAATCCCCAAGCTCTTCGCGGCCGTGATGGCTGACCGCCTTACCCGCTGGGCCGTCCAAAATCGACGGCTCTCCCCGGCACAAAAGGGCTTTCTGCCGTATGAGGGGTGCCTTGAGCACAACTTCGTGCTGCGGGAGGCCCTTACCGACGCGAAGCGACGGCGGAGGGAGTTGGTGGTGGCGTGGCTGGACCTTTCCAATGCTTTTGGATCGGTCCCCCACGCCGCCATCTTAAACGCACTGGCCGGTGCCGGTGCCCCCCACGCGATCGTCAACCTCGTCCGGTGTCTATACACCGATTGCACGACGAGGGTCCGTACTGCCGAAGGATTCACTGATAGGATCCCCATGCAGTCGGGAGTAAGACAGGGCTGCCCCTTGAGTCCTATACTCTTTAACCTGGCAATCGAACCCGTGGTTCGTCAAGCCGCGGAGTCGAGGGCCGGGTACGAGATGGCGGGCTTTAAGGTAGCAGCCCTGGCTTACGCGGATGATATCGCATTGATCGCGACGTCCCCCGAGGGCATGAGAGGGCTACTGGTTGCAGCAGAGGCCACGGCGCGGAGTCTGGGCCTCGCGTTCAATCCGGGGAAGTGCGCGACGCTGCACGTCCTTGGAAGCGGCGCGGTGGCCCGGACCGAGTTTGGCCTCAACGAGGGACCCGTTCCAGCGCTCGGAGACGGAGACGCCTATGAGCACCTGGGCATTCCCACCGGGGTTCGGATCGACCAGACGCCCTACTCCACGATCCGGGATGTGCTGAGGGACCTGGGAGCGGTGGACCGCTCCCTGCTAGCTCCGTGGCAGAAGGTGGAAACCCTAAGATCGGTTATAATTCCACGGGTGGATTTCCTGCTACGGGGCGCCAGCGTGAGGAAGTCGGCACTGGCGGAGGTAGACAAGGCTGTCAGGCGCGTGGTCAAGGGATGGCTCAATTTGCCACAGCGGGCCAGTGCGGAGGTAGTTTACATCCCCCCGTCGTGGGGAGGATGCGGACTCCTCCCCCTGGCTGACCTGGCTGATGTGACGACCGTGGCCCATGCGTTCAGGCTTCTGAACGCACGGGACCCGGTCGTTGCATCACTGGCAAGGGCATCCCTTGATACAGCGGCGCGGGACAAGCTGCGTCGGCCTCCGACAGAGGGGGACCTCGCGGAGTACCTGTCGGGTCGTTTGACCGGGGACTTCGCGTGGCCAACCAGCGGATGTGCCTCATTCTGGTCGCGGGTGCGGTCCGCCGCGCTCAGGTCGGCGGCGCGTTTCGGTTTTCGGTGGAAGTGGGACGATGGTCGGGCCGAGCTCTCGGTGGAGATCGCCTCGCGGGGCGAACCGGTCGTGGTGTCACCAGGAGCGAAGGCGGAGATAATCCGCCGGATGAGGGCGGCAGTGGCTGAGCACTACAAAATGACACTGGTCCGGAAACCTGACCAGGGGAAGGTTTTCGGCGTGACCTCCCGCCATGCGGTGAGTAATCACTTCATGCGTGGGGGGTCATTTACTCGCTTCGCCGACTGGCGCTTTATCCATCGCGCGCGCCTTGATGTCCTCCCACTCAATGGAGCAATCCGTTGGGGGGAGGGCGATAAACGATGTCGGCGATGCGGGTTTAAGCTCGAGAGCCTTCCTCACGTGCTCGGGCACTGCGGCGTTCACTCGGCGGCTCGCCAGCTCCGGCACCACGGCTTGGTCCGCAGGCTCGCGAGGGCGACCCGTCTTCCGGGCGACCTCCGGGTTGACCGACGTGTCCCGGGTGTCCCCGACGAACTGGCGGCCTTGCGTCCTGACATAGTCGTGACGCACGAGCCGTCACGGACCGTCCACCTGGTCGATGTGGCCGTGCCATTCGAAAACACCTTCATGGCCTTCGAAGACGCCAAGGCGGAGAAATTGCGAAAATACGCGCCTATAGCGTGTGCTCTCCGCCGGCGCGGCTACACCGTCCATGTGGACGCGTTCATCGTCGGGGCCCTGGGCGCCTGGCACCCGGACAACGAGTCCCTCCTGAAAACGCTGCGCGTCTCACGGTTCTACGCGAGGACCATGAGACGGCTCATGGTATCAGAGACCATAGCCTGGTCCAGGGACATTTACGTGGAACACGTCTCTGGGATCCGGCAGTACCCCGCTCCGACCGCGGCGCCCGAAGCTGACGAGAACGCGGTGGCGTCAAGAAGATTGACTAGCGTGCAAGAGGACCGTGGGGGTCAAGGGGCCGGATATAATAGCACCAGCGGACTGCCCCGAGCTCGAGAAGACGAGTAGTGGGCGTTCCATCTGGCCACTAGCAGCACAAAGTGTTTTATATACTACGCTCTTCTATTTTTCTTTTACCTTTTTGATCTAATTTTATCCTACCGGGATGCTAGTCCGGATTCGATCTCGTTATTTTTTTATTCTAGTCCATTTTATGCTATTTCATTCTATATTTATACTTCTTTCTTTTCTCTTCTTTTCTTTGTTCTGCTCACTGATACTTCTTTTCGTTCCTTTTGCGGCCCTATACACCGTCAAATTGCTGTACTCTTTTATATTGTTATTTCTGTTCCTTGTTGTTACTTATTTATTTATTTATTTATTTATTTATTTATCTGTTATTTATGTGAATACATACGGTTAAAATCCATATGATGACCTGACAAGGAAGGAGCCAAAATGGACTACCACTTGCACATACCAGTTGGACGCCCAGTGCGAAAATTAAACGCGAAAGTGTTACGACGATAAGGGCGCAGGGGGACTGTCCCTGCGCCCTTTAAAATTATAATAATTATGTCATATAATGCTATATACATGTATACTCTGTACCTGATCCCCGGGGCTTCGCCCCGGGGAAACATTTATTGAAATAAAACTGCTTTTATCTGTTCTTATCAGCTTAATATCTGATACACTCCCCATTGGGGAGTCAGAATATTAATCTGATTTTTGGAAATTGACGGAGCAGTTGGAGCTTGCTCCACCTCTGTCGCGAGTCAGCCTGGCATTGCAGTGCCGCCAGGATTGGCTCAATAACTACACAAAAATCAACACCTTAAACTTCACCATTCGGGTATTACGCGTAGGTTTGTATGCGGTGATTGCGGCTTCACCGACAACAGTGCTTATGCACTGAAGAAGGTGAAGCAGCATCACGCTGCAAGCCACGCGAATGGTGCACCGAATCCTCCTGCCGCTGGTGCACCATCGGCCGCCCCGGGTGACGCATCTGCATCCCCGGCCAGCGGACCCGCGGGGGGGACGGGCTCCCTCCGCGAGGGCGCGAGAAGCGAGGCCCCGCGATCCGCCGAAACGGATCGATCGACCACGCGAGGAGGCGAGCCGCCATGCGCGAGAAGAAACGTGCCAGCGGTGGCGGCGTCGACCTCCCGCGGTAAGTCAAAGTCCTCCGCCCCCACAACGACGACGGCGAGGACAACGACAGGGCGGAGGACAACGGCGGCGACGGTGGCGGGAAAGAAGCCCGCCACCGCCACACTGAAGAACTTTGTTACCGTCGCCGCCAGACGCAGCGGGTCGCAGCCCGAGCCCGCAACGGCTGCACCGAGGGGGTGCAGCAGAAGGGTGACTCCGACCACCACCTTCGCGGAGGTCACCCGGGGGCCACCGGCCGCCACCACCGGGGTAACGACGACAGCCACGGCGAGGGAAACGAAGAGGACAACGCCCAAGACGCCCTCGCCGGCCGGACCGATGACAGTGGGGGGGACCACCACCACCCAGCCGCCCCCCCCCCGCCGGACAACTAACCCAGACCAACTCCGGCAATCTGTCGTCGGCCGGTAGGATTGCCCCGGTGGTCGTAACATCCACGGCGGCCACGACGACGACGACGACGACGATCACGACGACCACGACGACGACCTCGGTGGTGCGGGGGTCAATACCCGCACCGGTCGTGACACCACCGCCCACCCGGGGCCCAACTCCACCACCGAGGGGGACAGCCGGCGGCAATTCCACCTCGCCGCCGGCACTCGCGGCCAGGACGAGGGCGCGAGCCAGGAGAGCCGCCACCGAGCCCCCCCAGCAGACCCCGGGTACATTACGGCGCAGTAGGAGGATCCGCGGCACCCCCCAGGCGGTGGAACCAGTCGCGGCCGAGAGGAGGACGCCGCCGACGACTTCTCCGGCGGCGCTAGGATGCCCCACCCCAAGGAGAGGAAGAAGTGCCCGGGCCGTGTCCCTCCCGCCCGGGAGGGGGACGAAAGGGGGCAACACCACCGCCCCCACATCCCCAGGGGTGGGGACGACAAGAAGAGGGAGAAGGAGGAGACTCCCGGCCATCGAGGAGTCGTCGTCAGGAGAGGACGAAGATGCGGAAGCGACAGCGGCTCCGTCGTCGTCGTCGCCGAGGGTAGATTGGACAGTGGCGGCCCCCAGAAGAGGAAGGAGGAGGGCTGGGCTGCAGACCCCCGAGCCGGGGGGCCAGGGAGCCACGGAGAGAAGAATAACGCCCCCCGGCAGCGCAGAAATGGTCGGTCCCTCCGTGGAGGCGGAACGGGGCCGAAATACGGACCAGGGCCCACCTAATATTAGTAGTATTAATGGTAATAATAATAATAATAATGTTGATTTTAGTAGCAGGACTAAAGATTTTAGCAGGATTAAAAGGTACTGTGATAGGGCCACGAGCCCCATTAATTTTAACAGCAGTTATGACAATCCTAACCAAGACGACCAGCGATGGGATTTAAATTTTAACGCAATCGACGCGAGCCGGGGCAGTCCGACTAATGCCCCCGGGTCAAACCGGGGCTCTGTTTGTAGAAGGACCGCGGCCCCGAGTGGTGCAACCCCTGCGGTCAGTAGAGGGAACGCCGCCGTGGACCGGAGGCAGACGGCGACGAGGGGGAGAGGGAGTGGTGTCGACCCAGGAACGTGCACACGGAGTGACCCGATGGTGACCGGAGGTAAGCGGACGCAGCAAGCGTGTGGGGGGCTCAGACATGGGCCGGGGCGGAATCCCGAAGCAATCGTGGAGCGTCCAGGGAGAGGGCGCGGACCCACCCGGGGCGAGCGGACGCCAATGGCTGCCCCCCGCCGACGCGGCGGCGCCGAGGAAGCGTCCGAAAGGGCGCGAATCGTCGCGGCTGCGGAGGCGGTGGAGACAGCGGAGGGCTTAGAGGCCCTTGCCGCCCTTGTGGCGGACTTCTTTGGTTCGAGGCGTTCCGCTCGCGGAAGGGGGGGTGCCGCAAGAGCCACTGGGGGGGGAGGAGGAAGGCCGGATGCGGCGGAGAGTTTGGGGGTGCGTCCCCGAGGGGATGCCAGTTGCAACGGAGCGACCGGGGCTCCTTCTACACGGACGGAACACGTCCGGGAAGCCACGCGAATACAGCGTCTGTTCCGAACGAACCGCAAGCGAGCAGTGCAGGAGGTGCTGGCCGAGCAATCTCCGCACTGCCAAGTGCCCAAGGACATTGTCCAAGGGCACTTTAGTTCTATATATGCGGCTCGGGACCGTTCGGAGCACTTCCCGGCGCTCCACCACGACCAGCCGGATGAAGGCACCAATGAGGCACTGGAGAGGCCCTTCGGGTCGGCCGAGGTGTTCAACCGCCTCCGGAGGATGAAAAAATCATCCCCCGGACCGGATGGAATCACCTACGCCGACCTGAGGGGGGCCGATCCGGGAGCCGAGGTCCTGACGGCGGCATACAATGCGTGCCGTCGGATGGAGTTGATTCCCTCCCTGTGGAAGGAGTCTAATACCATCTTGATTTACAAGAAAGGTGAGAGGGATGACCTCAGCAACTGGCGTCCCATCGCCATGGGTGACGTAATCCCCAAGCTCTTCGCGGCCGTGATGGCTGACCGCCTTACCCGCTGGGCCGTCCAAAATCGACGGCTCTCCCCGGCACAAAAGGGCTTTCTGCCGTATGAGGGGTGCCTTGAGCACAACTTCGTGCTGCGGGAGGCCCTTACCGACGCGAAGCGACGGCGGAGGGAGTTGGTGGTGGCGTGGCTGGACCTTTCCAATGCTTTTGGATCGGTCCCCCACGCCGCCATCTTAAACGCACTGGCCGGTGCCGGTGCCCCCCACGCGATCGTCAACCTCGTCCGGTGTCTATACACCGATTGCACGACGAGGGTCCGTACTGCCGAAGGATTCACTGATAGGATCCCCATGCAGTCGGGAGTAAGACAGGGCTGCCCCTTGAGTCCTATACTCTTTAACCTGGCAATCGAACCCGTGGTTCGTCAAGCCGCGGAGTCGAGGGCCGGGTACGAGATGGCGGGCTTTAAGGTAGCAGCCCTGGCTTACGCGGATGATATCGCATTGATCGCGACGTCCCCCGAGGGCATGAGAGGGCTACTGGTTGCAGCAGAGGCCACGGCGCGGAGTCTGGGCCTCGCGTTCAATCCGGGGAAGTGCGCGACGCTGCACGTCCTTGGAAGCGGCGCGGTGGCCCGGACCGAGTTTGGCCTCAACGAGGGACCCGTTCCAGCGCTCGGAGACGGAGACGCCTATGAGCACCTGGGCATTCCCACCGGGGTTCGGATCGACCAGACGCCCTACTCCACGATCCGGGATGTGCTGAGGGACCTGGGAGCGGTGGACCGCTCCCTGCTAGCTCCGTGGCAGAAGGTGGAAACCCTAAGATCGGTTATAATTCCACGGGTGGATTTCCTGCTACGGGGCGCCAGCGTGAGGAAGTCGGCACTGGCGGAGGTAGACAAGGCTGTCAGGCGCGTGGTCAAGGGATGGCTCAATTTGCCACAGCGGGCCAGTGCGGAGGTAGTTTACATCCCCCCGTCGTGGGGAGGATGCGGACTCCTCCCCCTGGCTGACCTGGCTGATGTGACGACCGTGGCCCATGCGTTCAGGCTTCTGAACGCACGGGACCCGGTCGTTGCATCACTGGCAAGGGCATCCCTTGATACAGCGGCGCGGGACAAGCTGCGTCGGCCTCCGACAGAGGGGGACCTCGCGGAGTACCTGTCGGGTCGTTTGACCGGGGACTTCGCGTGGCCAACCAGCGGATGTGCCTCATTCTGGTCGCGGGTGCGGTCCGCCGCGCTCAGGTCGGCGGCGCGTTTCGGTTTTCGGTGGAAGTGGGACGATGGTCGGGCCGAGCTCTCGGTGGAGATCGCCTCGCGGGGCGAACCGGTCGTGGTGTCACCAGGAGCGAAGGCGGAGATAATCCGCCGGATGAGGGCGGCAGTGGCTGAGCACTACAAAATGACACTGGTCCGGAAACCTGACCAGGGGAAGGTTTTCGGCGTGACCTCCCGCCATGCGGTGAGTAATCACTTCATGCGTGGGGGGTCATTTACTCGCTTCGCCGACTGGCGCTTTATCCATCGCGCGCGCCTTGATGTCCTCCCACTCAATGGAGCAATCCGTTGGGGGGAGGGCGATAAACGATGTCGGCGATGCGGGTTTAAGCTCGAGAGCCTTCCTCACGTGCTCGGGCACTGCGGCGTTCACTCGGCGGCTCGCCAGCTCCGGCACCACGGCTTGGTCCGCAGGCTCGCGAGGGCGACCCGTCTTCCGGGCGACCTCCGGGTTGACCGACGTGTCCCGGGTGTCCCCGACGAACTGGCGGCCTTGCGTCCTGACATAGTCGTGACGCACGAGCCGTCACGGACCGTCCACCTGGTCGATGTGGCCGTGCCATTCGAAAACACCTTCATGGCCTTCGAAGACGCCAAGGCGGAGAAATTGCGAAAATACGCGCCTATAGCGTGTGCTCTCCGCCGGCGCGGCTACACCGTCCATGTGGACGCGTTCATCGTCGGGGCCCTGGGCGCCTGGCACCCGGACAACGAGTCCCTCCTGAAAACGCTGCGCGTCTCACGGTTCTACGCGAGGACCATGAGACGGCTCATGGTATCAGAGACCATAGCCTGGTCCAGGGACATTTACGTGGAACACGTCTCTGGGATCCGGCAGTACCCCGCTCCGACCGCGGCGCCCGAAGCTGACGAGAACGCGGTGGCGTCAAGAAGATTGACTAGCGTGCAAGAGGACCGTGGGGGTCAAGGGGCCGGATATAATAGCACCAGCGGACTGCCCCGAGCTCGAGAAGACGAGTAGTGGGCGTTCCATCTGGCCACTAGCAGCACAAAGTGTTTTATATACTACGCTCTTCTATTTTTCTTTTACCTTTTTGATCTAATTTTATCCTACCGGGATGCTAGTCCGGATTCGATCTCGTTATTTTTTTATTCTAGTCCATTTTATGCTATTTCATTCTATATTTATACTTCTTTCTTTTCTCTTCTTTTCTTTGTTCTGCTCACTGATACTTCTTTTCGTTCCTTTTGCGGCCCTATACACCGTCAAATTGCTGTACTCTTTTATATTGTTATTTCTGTTCCTTGTTGTTACTTATTTATTTATTTATTTATTTATTTATTTATCTGTTATTTATGTGAATACATACGGTTAAAATCCATATGATGACCTGACAAGGAAGGAGCCAAAATGGACTACCACTTGCACATACCAGTTGGACGCCCAGTGCGAAAATTAAACGCGAAAGTGTTACGACGATAAGGGCGCAGGGGGACTGTCCCTGCGCCCTTTAAAATTATAATAATTATGTCATATAATGCTATATACATGTATACTCTGTACCTGATCCCCGGGGCTTCGCCCCGGGGAAACATTTATTGAAATAAAACTGCTTTTATCTGTTCTTATCAGCTTAATATCTGATACACTCCCCATTGGGGAGTCAGAATATTAATCTGATTTTTGGAAATTGACGGAGCAGTTGGAGCTTGCTCCACCTCTGTCGCGAGTCAGCCTGGCATTGCAGTGCCGCCAGGATTGGCTCAATAACTACACAAAAATCAGATTTTAAGTATTTTATTTATTTATTGATCTTCTTACTTTTGACTTTTGACTTTTAACTTTTAACTTTTAACTTTTAACTTTTAACTTTTAACTTTTATTCTGACTTCCTACACTTTGACTCTTCCTTTTGCTCTCTCTCTGTTTTTCGTTTTATTTTCTAAGTTTTAGGCATGGCCGAAGGATCCGGATGCGTCGCCCGAGGAAACGAGGTAATCGTTAAGTTCCCGTTCCCGGATCATTTCAACTGTCCCTACTGCCATCGAGGGACTACGGCGCTGCAAAGAGGAGCGGCGGTGTACCGGCGGCACGAGGATTTAGGTAAACACCTTAAACTTCACCATTCTGGTATTACGCGTAGGTTTGTATGCGGTGATTGCGGCTTCACCGACAACAGTGCTTATGCACTGAAGAAGGTGAAGCAGCATCACGCTGCAAGCCACGCGAATGGTGCACCGAATCCTCCTGCCGCTGGTGCACCATCGGCCGCCCCGGGCGACGCATCTGCATCCCCGGCCAGCGGACCCGCGGGGGGGACGGGCTCCCTCCGCGAGGGCGCGAGAAGCGAGGCCCCGCGATCCGCCGAAACGGATCGATCGACCACGCGAGGAGGCGAGCCGCCATGCGCGAGAAGAAACGTGCCAGCGGTGGCGGCGTCGACCTCCCGTGGTAAGTCAAAGTCCTCCGCCCCCACAACGACGACGGCGAGGACAACGACAGGGCGGAGGACAACGGCGGCGACGGTGGCGGGAAAGAAGCCCGCCACCGCCACACTGAAGAGCTTTGTTACCGTCGCCGCCAGACGCAGCGGGTCGCAGCCCGAGCCCGCAACGGCTGCACCGAGGGGGTGCAGCAGAAGGGTGACTCCGACCACCACCTTCGCGGAGGTCACCCGGGGGCCACCGGCCGCCACCACCGGGGTAACGACGACAGCCACGGCGAGGGAAACGAAGAGGACAACGCCCAAGACGCCCTCGCCGGCCGGACCGACGACAGTGGGGGGGACCACCACCACCCAGCCGCCCCCCCCCGCCGGACAACTAACCCAGACCAACTCCGGCAATCTGTCGTCGGCCGGTAGGATTGCCCCGGTGGTCGTAACATCCACGGCGGCCACGACGACGACGACGACGACGATCACGACGACCACGACGACGACCTCGGTGGTGCGGGGGTCAATACCCGCACCGGTCGTGACACCACCGCCTACCCGGGGTCCAACTCCATCGCCGAGGGGGACAGCCGGCGGCAATTCCACCTCGCCGCCGGCACTCGCGCCCAGGACGAGGGCGCGAGCCAGGAGAGCCGCCACCGAGCCCCCCCAGCAGACCCCGGGTACACCACGACGAGGCAGGAGGATTCGCGGCACTCCCCAGGCGGTGGTACCAGTCGCGGCCGGGAGAAGGACACCGCCGACGACATCTCCGGCGGCGCTAGGATGCCCCACCCCAAGGAGAGGAAGAAGCGCCCGGGCCGTGTCCCTCCCGCCCGGGAGGGGGACGAAAGGGGGCAATACCACCGCCCCCACATCCCCAGGGGTGGGGACGACAAGAAGAGGGAGGAGGAAGAGACTCCCGGCCATCGAGGAGTCGTCGTCAGGAGAGGAGGCAACGACAGCGGCCCCGTCGTCGTCGCCACCGAATGAAGATTGGATAGTGGCGGCCCCCAGAAGAGGAAGGAAGAGGGCTGGGCTGCAGACCCCCGTGCCGGGGGAGCAGGATGCAACAGAGGAAGGAGTAATGCCCCCCGGCAGCGCGGGAATGGTCGGTCCCTCCGTGGAGGCGGAACGGGGCCGAAATACGGACCAGGGCCCAACTAGTAATAAGGGTAACAATTATAAGACTGATTTTAACAACAAGACTAAAGATTTTAGCAGTATAAAAAGGTACTGTGACAGGGCCACGAGCCCTATAAATTTTAATAGCAATTTTATTTCGGACGACCAGCAAGGGATGTTAAATCGTAATATAACCGACGCGAGCCGGGGCAGTCCGACTAATGCCCCCGGGTCAAACCGGGGCTCTGTTTGTAGAAGGACCACGGCCCCGAGTGGTGCAACCCCTGCGGTCAGTAGAGGAAACGCCGCCGTGGACCGGAGGCAGACGGCGACGAGGGGGAGAGGGAGTGGTGTCGACCCAGGAACGTGCGCACGGAGTGACCCGACGGTGACCGGAGGTAAGCGGACGCAGCGGACGTGTGGGGGGCTCAGACATGGGCCGGAGCGGAATCCTGATGCAATCGTGGAGCGTCCAGGGAGAGGGCGCGGATCCACCCGGAGCGAGCGGACGCCAATGGATGCCCCCCGCCGACGCGGCGGCGCCGAGGAAGCGTCCGAAAGGGCGCGAATCGTCGCGGCTGCAGAGGCGGTGGAGACAGCGGAGGGCTTAGAGGCCCTTGCCGCCCTTGTGGCGGACTTCTTTGGTTCGAGGCGTTCTGCTCGTGGAAGGGGGGGTGCCGCAAGGGCCACTGGGGGGGGAGGAGGAAGGCCGGATGCGGCGGAGAGTTTGGGGGTGCGTCCCCGAGGGGATGCCAGTTGCAACGGAGCGACCGGGGCTCCTTTCACACGGACGGAACACGTCCGGGAAGCCACGCGAATACAGCGTCTGTTCCGAACGAACCGCAAGCGGGCAGTGCAGGAGGTGCTAGCCGAGCAATCTCCGCACTGCCAAGTGCCCAAGGACATTGTCCAAGGGCACTTTAGTTCTATATATGCGGCTCGGGACCGTTCGGAACACTTCCCGGCGCTCCACCACGACCAGCCGGAGGAAGGAACCAATGAGGCACTGGAGAGGCCCTTCGGGTCGGCCGAGGTGTTCAACCGCCTCCGGAGGATGAAAAAATCATCCCCCGGACCGGATGGAATCACCTACGCCGACCTGAGGGGGGCCGATCCGGGAGCCGAGGTCCTGACGGCGGCATACAATGCGTGCCGTCGGGTGGAGTTGATTCCCTCCCTGTGGAAGGAGTCAAATACCATCTTGATTTACAAGAAAGGTGAGAGGGATGACCTCAGCAACTGGCGTCCCATCGCCATGGGTGACGTAATCCCCAAGCTCTTCGCGGCCGTGATGGCCGACCGCCTTACCCGCTGGGCCGTCCAAAATCGACGGCTCTCCCCGGCACAAAAGGGCTTTCTGCCGTACGAGGGGTGCCTTGAGCACAACTTCGTGCTGCGGGAGGCCCTTATCGACGCGAAGCGACGGCGGAGGGAGTTGGTGGTTGCGTGGCTGGACCTTTCCAATGCTTTTGGTTCGGTCCCCCACGCCGCCATCTTAAACGCGCTGACCGGTGCCGGTGCCCCCCACGCGATCGTCAACCTCGTCCGGTGTCTATACACCGATTGCACGACGAGGGTCCGTACTGCCGAAGGATTCACTGATAGGATCCCCATGCAGTCGGGAGTAAGACAGGGCTGCCCCTTGAGCCCTATACTCTTCAACCTGGCAATCGAACCCGTGGTTCGACAAGCCGCGGAGTCGAGGGCCGGGTACGAGATGGCGGGCTTTAAGGTAGCAGCCCTAGCTTACGCGGATGATATCGCATTGATCGCGACGTCCCCCGAGGGCATGAGAGGGCTACTGGGTGCAGCAGAGGCCACGGCGCGGAGTCTGGGCCTCGCGTTCAATCCGGGGAAGTGCGCGACGCTGCACGTCCTTGGAAGCGGCGCGGTGGCCCGGACCGAGTTTGGCCTCAACGAGGGACCCGTTCCAGCGCTCGGAGACGGAGACGCCTATGAGCACCTGGGCATTCCCACCGGGGTTCGGATCGACCAGACGCCCTACTCCACGATCCGGGATGTGCTGAGGGACCTGGGGGCGGTGGACCGCGCCCTGCTAGCTCCGTGGCAGAAGGTGGAAACCTTAAGATCGGTTATAATTCCACGGGTGGATTTCCTGCTACGGGGCGCCAGCGTGAGGAAGTCGGCACTGGCGGAGGTAGACAAGGCTGTTAGGCGCGTGGTCAAGGGATGGCTCAATTTGCCACAGCGGGCCAGTGCGGAGGTGGTTTACATCCCCCCTTCGTGGGGAGGATGCGGACTCCTCCCACTGGCTGACCTGGCTGATGTGACGACCGTGGCCCATGCGTTCAGGCTTCTGAACGCACGGGACCCGGTCGTTGCATCACTGGCAAGGGCATCCCTTGATACAGCGGCGCGGGACAAGCTGCGTCGGCCTCCGACAGAGGGGGACCTCGCGGAGTACCTGTCGGGTCGTTTGACCGGGGACTTCGCGTGGCCAACCAGCGGATGTGCCTCATTCTGGTCGCGGGTGCGGTCCGCCGCGCTCAGGTCCGCGGCGCGTTTCGGTTTTCGGTGGAAGTGGGACGATGGTCGGGCCGAGCTCTCGGTGGAGATCGCCTCGCGGGGCGAACCGGTCGTGGTGTCACCAGGAGCGAAGGCGGAGATAATCCGCCGGATGAGGGCGGCAGTGGCTGAGCACTACAGGATGACACTGGTCCGGAAACCTGACCAGGGGAAGGTTTTCGGCGTGACCTCCCGCCATGCGGTGAGCAATCACTTCATGCGTGGGGGGTCATTTACTCGCTTCGCCGACTGGCGCTTTATCCATCGCGCGCGCCTTGATGTCCTCCCACTCAATGGAGCAATCCGTTGGGGGGAGGGCGATAAACGATGTCGGCGATGCGGGTTTAAGCTCGAGAGCCTTCCTCACGTGCTCGGGCACTGCGGCGTTCACTCGGCGGCTCGCCAGCTCCGGCACCACGGCTTGGTTCGCAGGCTTGCGAGGGCGACCCGTCTCCCGGGCGACCTCCGGGTTGACCGACGTGTCCCGGGTGTCCCCGACGAACTGGCGGCCTTGCGTCCCGACATAGTCGTGACGCACGAGCCGTCACGGACCGTCCACCTGGTCGATGTGGCCGTGCCATTTGAAAACACCTTCATGGCCTTCGAAGACGCCAAGGCGGAGAAACTGCAAAAATACGCGCCTATAGCGTGTGCTCTCCGCCGGCGCGGCTACACCGTCCACGTGGACGCGTTCATCGTCGGGGCCCTGGGCGCCTGGCACCCGGACAACGAGTCCCTCCTGAAAACGCTGCGCGTCTCACGGTTCTACGCGAGGACCATGAGACGGCTCATGGTATCAGAGACCATAGCCTGGTCCAGGGACATTTACGTGGAACACGTCTCTGGGATCCGGCAGTACCCCGCTCCGACCGCGGCGCCCGAAGCTGACGAGAACGCGGTGGCGCCAAGAAGATGGATTAGCGTGCAAGAGGACCGTGGGGGTCGAGGGGCCGGTAACAATAGCACCAGCGGACTGCCCCGAGCTCGAGAAGACGAGTAGTGGGCGTTCCTTTTGGCCATCAGTATTATATATATTTTTCTTAAGTGCTATACTGCATATACTTAATTCTATCTCACTCGTATTCTAGTCCAAACTCGATCTCGTTCTACCTCATTCTAGTTCACTGCATGCCATTTTGTTCTACAGTTATATTTCTTTGCTCATTTATATTCCTTTTCTTTCTTTTTGCGGCCCTATACACCGTCAAATTGCTGTACTTTTCTATATTCTTGTTTCTGTTCTTGCTATTTGCTGGTATTATGATCTACTCTTCTCTTCCTTGTTGTTACTTATTTTATTACTTATTTATTTATTTATTTATTTATTTATTTAGTTGCCTGTTATTCATGTTAACATACTTATGGTCAAAATCCACATGATGACTTGACAAGGAAGGAGCCATAACGGACTACCACATACACGCATCAGTTGGACGCCCAGTGCGATAATTAATGTGAAAGTGCTACGACGATAAGGGCGCAGGGGGACTGTCCCTGCGCCCTTTAAAATTATATTAATTTTGTCATATGACCGATATATATGTATACTCTGTACCTGATCCCCGGGGCTTCGCCCCGGGGAAACATTTATTGAAATAAAACTGCTTTTATCTGTTCTTATCAGCTTAATATCTGATACACTCCCCATTGGGGAGTCAGAATATTAATCTGATTTTTGGAAATTGACGGAGCAGTTGGAGCTTGCTCCACCTCTGTCGCGAGTCAGCCTGACATTGCAGTGCCGCCAGGATTGGCTCAATAACTACACAAAAATCAGATTTTAAGTATTTTATTTATTTATCTATTTATTTATTGATCTTTTAACTCTTGACTTTTGACTTTTAACTTTTAACTTTTAACTTTTATTCTGACACTTTGACTTTTCCTTTGCTCTCTCTGCTTGCTTTTCGTTTTCTAAGTTTTAGGCATGGCCGAAGGATCCGGATGCGTCGCCCGAGGAAACGAGGTAATCGTTAAGTTCCCGTTCCCCGACCAATTTATCTGTCCCTACTGCCATCGAGGGACTACGGCGCTGCGAAGGGGAGCGGCGGTGTACCAGCGGCACGAGGATTTAGGTAAACACCTTAAACTTCACCATTCGGGTATTACGCGTAGGTTTGTATGCGGTGATTGCGGCTTCACCGACAACAGTGCTTATGCACTGAAGAAGGTGAAGCAGCATCACGCTGCAAGCCACGCGAATGGTGCACCGAATCCTCCTGCCGCTGGTGCACCATCGGCCGCCCCGGGCGACGCATCTGCATCCCCGGCCAGCGGACCCGCGGGGGGGACGGGCTCCCTCCGCGAGGGCGCGAGAAGCGAGGCCCCGCGATCCGCCGAAACGGATCGATCGACCACGCGAGGAGGCGAGCCGCCATGCGCGAGAAGAAACGTGCCAGCGGTGGCGGCGTCGACCTCCCGCGGTAAGTCAAAGTCCTCCGCCCCCACAACGACGACGGCGAGGACAACGACAGGGCGGAGGACAACGGCGGCGACGGTGGCGGGAAAGAAGCCCGCCACCGCCACACTGAAGAACTTTGTTACCGTCGCCGCCAGACGCAGCGGGTCGCAGCCCGAGCCCGCAACGGCTGCACCGAGGGGGTGCAGCAGAAGGGTGACTCCGACCACCACCTTCGCGGAGGTCACCCGGGGGCCACCGGCCGCCACCACCGGGGTAACGACGACAGCCACGGCGAGGGAAACGAAGAGGACAACGCCCAAGACGCCCTCGCCGGCCGGACCGACGACAGTAGGGGGGACCACCACCACCCAGCCGCCCCCCCCCCGCCGGACAACTAACCCAGACCAACTCCGGCAATCTGTCGTCGGCCGGTAGGATTGCCCCGGTGGTCGTAACATCCACGGCGGCCACGACGACGACGACGACGACGATCACGACGACGACGACGACGACCTCGGTGGTGCGGGGGTCAATACCCGCACCGGTCGTGACACCACCACCCACCCGGGGCCCAACCCCATCACCGAGGGGGACAGCCGGCGGCAATTCCACCTCGCCGCCGGCACTCGCGCCCAGGACGAGGGCGCGAGCCAGGAGAGCCGCCACCGAGCCCCCCCAGCAGACCCCGGGTACATTACGGCGCAGTAGGAGGATCCGCGGCACCCCCCAGGCGGTGGAACCAGTCGCGGCCGGGAGGAGGACGCCGCCGACGACTTCTCCGGCGGCGCTAGGATGCCCCACCCCAAGGAGAGGAAGAAGTGCCCGGGCCGTGTCCCTCCCGCCCGGGAGGGGAACGAAAGGGGGCAACACCACCGCCCCCACATCCCCAGGGGTGGGGACGACAAGAAGAGGGAGAAGGAGGAGACTCCCGGCCATCGAGGAGTCGTCGTCAGGAGAGGGCGAAGATGCGGAAGCGACAGCGGCTCCGTCGTCGTCGTCGCCGAGGGTAGACTGGACAGTGGCGGCCCCCAGAAGAGGAAGGAGGAGGGCTGGGCTGCAGACCCCCGTGCCGGGGGGCCAGGGAGCCACGGAGAGAAGAATAACGCCCCCCGGCAGCGCAGAAATGGTCGGTCCCTCCGTGGAGGCGGAACGGGGCCGAAATACGGACCAGGGCCCATCTAATATTAGTAATATTAATAGTAATGACAATAATAATAATGTTGATTTTAGTAGCAGGACTAAAGATTTTAGCAGGATTAAAAGGTACTGTGATAGGGCCACGAGCCCCATTAATTTTAACAGCAGCTATGACAATCTTAACCAAGACGACCAGCGATGGGATTTAAATTTTAACGCAATCGACGCGAGCCGGGGCAGTCCGACTAATGCCCCCGGGTCAAACCGGGGCTCTGTTTGTAGAAGGACCGCGGCCCCGAGTGGTGCAACCCCTGCGGTCAGTAGAGGGAACGCCGCCGTGGACCGAAGGCGGACGGCGACGAGGGGGAGAGGGAGTGGTGTCGATCCAGGAACGTGCACACGGAGTGACCCGATGGTGACCGGAGGTAAGCGGACGCAGCGAGCGTGTGGGGGGCTCAGACATGGGCCGGGGCGGAATCCCGAAGCAATCGTGGAGCGTCCAGGGAGAGGGCGCGGACCCACCCGGGGCGAGCGGACGCCAATGGCTGCCCCCCGCCGACGCGGCGGCGCCGAGGAAGCGTCCGAAAGGGCGCGAATCGTCGCGGCTGCGGAGGCGGTGGAGACAGCGGAGGGCTTAGAGGCCCTTGCCGCCCTTGTGGCGGACTTCTTTGGTTCGAGGCGTTCCGCGCGCGGAAGGGAGGGTGCCGCAAGAGCCACTGGGGGGGGAGGAGGAAGGCCGGATGCGGCGGAGAGTTTGGGGGTGCGTCCCCGAGGGGATGCCAGTTGCAACGGAGCGACCGGGGCTCCTTCTACACGGACGGAACACGTCCGGGAAGCCACGCGAATACAGCGTCTGTTCCGAACGAACCGCAAGCGAGCAGTGCAGGAGGTGCTGGCCGAGCAATCTCCGCACTGCCAAGTGCCCAAGGACATTGTCCAAGGGCACTTTAGTTCTATATATGCGGCTCGGGACCGTTCGGAGCACTTCCCGGCGCTCCACCACGACCAGCCGGATGAAGGCACCAATGAGGCACTGGAAAGGCCCTTCGGGTCGGCCGAGGTGTTCAACCGCCTCCGGAGGATGAAAAAATCATCCCCCGGACCGGATGGAATCACCTACGCCGACCTGAGGGGGGCCGATCCGGGAGCCGAGGTCCTGACGGCGGCATACAATGCGTGCCGTCGGATGGAGTTGATTCCCTCCCTGTGGAAGGAGTCAAATACCATCTTGATTTACAAGAAAGGTGAGAGGGATGACCTCAGCAACTGGCGTCCCATCGCCATGGGTGACGTAATCCCCAAGCTCTTCGCGGCCGTGATGGCTGACCGCCTTACCCGCTGGGCCGTCCAAAATCGACGGCTCTCCCCGGCACAAAAGGGCTTTCTGCCGTATGAGGGGTGCCTTGAGCACAACTTCGTGCTGCGGGAGGCCCTTACCGACGCGAAGCGACGGCGGAGGGAGTTGGTGGTGGCGTGGCTGGACCTTTCCAATGCTTTTGGATCGGTCCCCCACGCCGCCATCTTAAACGCGCTGACCGGTGCCGGTGCCCCCCACGCGATCGTCAACCTCGTCCGGTGTCTATACACCGATTGCACGACGAGGGTCCGTACTGCCGAAGGATTCACTGATAGGATCCCCATGCAGTCGGGAGTAAGACAGGGCTGCCCCTTGAGCCCTATACTCTTTAACCTGGCAATCGAACCCGTGGTTCGACAAGCCGCGGAGTCGAGGGCCGGGTACGAGATGGCGGGCTTTAAGGTAGCAGCCCTAGCTTACGCGGATGATATCGCATTGATCGCGACGTCCCCCGAGGGCATGAGAGGGCTACTGGGTGCAGCAGAGGCCACGGCGCGGAGTCTGGGCCTCGCGTTCAATCCGGGGAAGTGCGCGACGCTGCACCTCCTTGGAAGCGGCGCGGTGGCCCGGACCGAGTTTGGCCTCAACGAGGGACCCGTTCCAGCGCTCGGAGACGGAGACGCCTATGAGCACCTGGGCATTCCCACCGGGGTTCGGATCGACCAGACGCCCTACTCCACGATCCGGGATGTGCTGAGGGACCTGGGGGCGGTGGATCGCTCCCTGCTAGCTCCGTGGCAGAAGGTGGAAACCTTAAGATCGGTTATAATTCCACGGGTGGATTTCCTGCTACGGGGCGCCAGCGTGAGGAAGTCGGCACTGGCGGAGGTAGACAAGGCTGTTAGGCGCGTGGTCAAGGGATGGCTCAATTTGCCACAGCGGGCCAGTGCGGAGGTGGTTTACATCCCCCCTTCGTGGGGAGGATGCGGACTCCTCCCACTGGCTGACCTGGCTGATGTGACGACCGTGGCCCATGCGTTCAGGCTTCTGAACGCACGGGACCCGGTCGTTGCATCACTGGCAAGGGCATCCCTTGATACAGCGGCGCGGGACAAGCTGCGTCGGCCTCCGACAGAGGGGGACCTCGCGGAGTACCTGTCGGGTCGTTTGACCGGGGACTTCGCGTGGCCAACCAGCGGATGTGCCTCATTCTGGTCGCGGGTGCGGTCCGCCGCGCTCAGGTCCGCGGCGCGTTTCGGTTTTCGGTGGAAGTGGGACGATGGTCGGGCCGAGCTCTCGGTGGAGATCGCCTCGCGGGGCGAACCGGTCGTGGTGTCACCAGGAGCGAAGGCGGAGATAATCCGCCGGATGAGGGCGGCAGTGGCTGAGCACTACAGGATGACACTGGTCCGGAAACCTGACCAGGGGAAGGTTTTCGGCGTGACCTCCCGCCATGCGGTGAGCAATCACTTCATGCGTGGGGGGTCATTTACTCGCTTCGCCGACTGGCGCTTTATCCATCGCGCGCGCCTTGATGTCCTCCCACTCAATGGAGCAATCCGTTGGGGGGAGGGCGATAAACGATGTCGGCGATGCGGGTTTAAGCTCGAGAGCCTTCCTCACGTGCTCGGGCACTGCGGCGTCCACTCGGCGGCTCGCCAGCTCCGGCACCACGGCTTGGTTCGCAGGCTTGCGAGGGCGACCCGTCTCCCGGGCGACCTCCGGGTTGACCGACGTGTCCCGGGTGTCCCCGACGAACTGGCGGCCTTGCGTCCCGACATAGTCGTGACGCACGAGCCGTCACGGACCGTCCACCTGGTCGATGTGGCCGTGCCATTTGAAAACACCTTCATGGCCTTCGAAGACGCCAAGGCGGAGAAACTGCAAAAATACGCGCCTATAGCGTGTGCTCTCCGCCGGCGCGGCTACACCGTCCACGTGGACGCGTTCATCGTCGGGGCCCTGGGCGCCTGGCACCCGGACAACGAGTCCCTCCTGAAAACGCTGCGCGTCTCACGGTTCTACGCGAGGACCATGAGACGGCTCATGGTATCAGAGACCATAGCCTGGTCCAGGGACATTTACGTGGAACACGTCTCTGGGATCCGGCAGTACCCCGCTCCGACCGCGGCGCCCGAAGCTGACGAGAACGCGGTGGCGCCAAGAAGATGGATTAGCGTGCAAGAGGACCGTGGGGGTCGAGGGGCCGGTAACAATAGCACCAGCGGACTGCCCCGAGCTCGAGAAGACGAGTAGTGGGCGTTCCTTTTGGCCATCAGTATTATATATATTTTTCTTAAGTGCTATACTGCATATACTTAATTCTATCTCACTCGTATTCTAGTCCAAACTCGATCTCGTTCTACCTCATTCCAGTTCACTGCATGCCATTTTGTTCTACAGCTATATTTCTTTGCTCATTTATATTCCTTTTCTTTCTTTTTGCGGCCCTATACACCGTCAAATTGCTGTACTTTTTTTATATTCTTGTTTCTGTTCTTGCTATTTGCTGGTATTATGATCTACTCTCCTCTTCCTTGTTGTTACTTATTTTATTACTTATTTATTTATTTATTTATTTATTTAGTTGCCTGTTATTCATGTTAACATACTTATGGTCAAAATCCACATGATGACTTGACAAGGAAGGAGCCATAACGGACTACTACATACACGCATCAGTTGGACGCCCAGTGCGATAATTAATGTGAAAGTGCTACGACGATAAGGGCGCAGGGGGACTGTCCCTGCGCCCTTTAAAATTATATTAATTTTGTCATATGACCGATATATATGTATACTCTGTACCTGATCCCCGGGGCTTCGCCCCGGGGAAACATTTATTGAAATAAAACTGCTTTTATCTGTTCTTATCAGCTTAATATCTGATACACTCCCCATCGGGGAGTCAGAATATTAATCTGATTTTTGGAAATTGACGGAGCAGTTGGAGCTTGCTCCACCTCTGTCGCGAGTCAGCCTGGCATTGCAGTGCCGCCAGGATTGGCTCAATAACTACACGAAAATCAGATTTTAAGTATTTTATTTATTTATTTATTGATCTTTTAACTTTTGACTTTTAACTTTTAACTTTTAACTTTTAACTTTTAAAAACTTTTATTTCTGACTTTCTATATACACTTTGACTTCTCCTTTGCTCTCTCTGCTTGCTTTTCGTTTCTGTTTTCTAAGTTTTAGGCATGGCCGAAGGATCCGGATGCGTCGCCCGAGGAAACGAGGTAATCGTTAAGTTCCCGTTCCCCGACCAATTTATCTGTCCCTACTGCCATCGAGGGACTACGGCGCTGCGAAGGGGAGCGGCGGTGTACCAGCGGCACGAGGATTTAGGTAAACACCTTAAACTTCACCATTCGGGTATTACGCGTAGGTTTGTATGCGGTGATTGCGGCTTCACCGACAACAGTGCTTATGCACTGAAGAAGGTGAAGCAGCATCACGCTGCAAGCCACGCGAATGGTGCACCGAATCCTCCTGCCGCTGGTGCACCATCGGCCGCCCCGGGTGACGCATCTGCATCCCCGGCCAGCGGACCCGCGGGGGGGACGGGCTCCCTCCGCGAGGGCGCGAGAAGCGAGGCCCCGCGATCCGCCGAAACGGATCGATCGACCACGCGAGGAGGCGAGCCGCCATGCGCGAGAAGAAACGTGCCAGCGGTGGCGGCGTCGACCTCCCGCGGTAAGTCAAAGTCCTCCGCCCCCACAACGACGACGGCGAGGACAACGACAGGGCGGAGGACAACGGCGGCGACGGTGGCGGGAAAGAAGCCCGCCACCGCCACACTGAAGAACTTTGTGACCGTCGCCGCCAGACGCAGCGGGTCGCAGCCCGAGCCCGCAACGGCTGCACCGAGGGGGTGCAGCAGAAGGGTGACTCCGACCACCACCTTCGCGGAGGTCACCCGGGGGCCACCGGCCGCCACCACCGGGGTAACGACGACAGCCACGGCGAGGGAGACGAAGAGGACAACGCCCAAGACGCCCTCGCCGGCCGGACCGACGACAGTGGGGGGGACCACCACCACCCAGCCGCCCCCCCCCCGCCGGACAACTAACCCAGACCAACTCCGGCAATCTGTCGTCGGCCGGTAGGATTGCCCCGGTGGTTGCAACATCCACGGCGGCCACGACGACGACGACGACGACGATCACGACGACCACGACGACGACCTCGGTGGTGCGGGGGTCAATACCCGCACCGGTCGTGACACCACCGCCCACCCGGGGCCCAACTCCATCACCGAGGGGGACAGCCGGCGGCAATTCCATCTCGCCGCCGGCACTCGCGCCCAGGACGAGGGCGCGAGCCAGGAGAGCCGCCACCGAGCCCCCCCAGCAGACCCCGGGTACATTACGGCGCAGTAGGAGGATCCGCGGCACCCCCCAGGCGGTGGAACCAGTCGCGGCCGGGAGGAGGACGCCGCCGACGACTTCTCCGGCGGCGCTAGGATGCCCCACCCCAAGGAGAGGAAGAAGTGCCCGGGCCGTGTCCCTCCCGCCCGGGAGGGGGACGAAAGGGGGCAACACCACCGCCCCCACATCCCCAGGGGTGGGGACGACAAGAAGAGGGAGAAGGAGGAGACTCCCGGCCATCGAGGAGTCGTCATCAGGAGAGGACGAAGATGCGGAAGCGACAGCGGCTCCGTCGTCGTCGTCGCCGAGGGTAGATTGGACAGTGGCGGCCCCCAGAAGAGGAAGGAGGAGGGCTGGGCTGCAGACCCCCGAGCCGGGGGGCCAGGGAGCCACGGAGAGAAGAATAACGCCCCCCGGCAGCGCAGAAATGGTCGGTCCCTCCGTGGAGGCGGAACGGGGCCGAAATACGGACCAGGGCCCACTTAATATTAGTAGTATTAATGATAATAATAATAATAATAATGTTGATTTTAGTAGCAGGACTAAAGATTTTAGCAGGATTAAAAGGTACTGTGATAGGGCCACGAGCCCCATTAATTTTAACAGCAGTTATGACAATCCTAACCGTGACGACCAGCGATGGGATTTAAATTTTAACGTAATCGACGCGAGCCGGGGCAGTCCGACTAATGCCCCCGGGTCAAACCGGGGCTCTGTTTGTAGAAGGACCGCGGCCCCGAGTGGTGCAACCCCTGCGGTCAGTAGAGGGAACGCCGCCGTGGACCGGAGGCAGACGGCGACGAGGGGGAGAGGGAGTGGTGTCGACCCAGGAACGTGCACACGGAGTGACCCGATGGTGACCGGAGGTAAGCGGACGCAGCGAGCGTGTGGGGGGCTCAGACATGGGCCGGGGCGGAATCCCGAAGCAATCGTGGAGCGTCCAGGGAGAGGGCGCGGACCCACCCGGGGCGAGCGGACGCCAATGGCTGCCCCCCGCCGACGCGGCGGCGCCGAGGAAGCGTCCGAAAGGGCGCGAATCGTCGCGGCTGCGGAGGCGGTGGAGACAGCGGAGGGCTTAGAGGCCCTTGCCGCCCTTGTGGCGGACTTCTTTGGTTCGAGGCGTTCCGCTCGCGGAAGGGGGGGTGCCGCAAGAGCCACTGGGGGGGGAGGAGGAAGGCCGGATGCGGCGGAGAGTTTGGGGGTGCGTCCCCGAGGGGATGCCAGTTGCAACGGAGCGACCGGGGCTCCTTCTACACGGACGGAACACGTCCGGGAAGCCACGCGAATACAGCGTCTGTTCCGAACGAACCGCAAGCGAGCAGTGCAGGAGGTGCTGGCCGAGCAATCTCCGCACTGCCAAGTGCCCAAGGACATTGTCCAAGGGCACTTTAGTTCTATATATGCGGCTCGGGACCGTTCGGAGCACTTCCCGGCGCTCCACCACGACCAGCCGGATGAAGGCACCAATGAGGCACTGGAGAGGCCCTTCGGGTCGGCCGAGGTGTTCAACCGCCTCCGGAGGATGAAAAAATCATCCCCCGGACCGGATGGAATCACCTACGCCGACCTGAGGGGGGCCGATCCGGGAGCCGAGGTCCTGACGGCGGCATACAATGCGTGCCGTCGGATGGAGTTGATTCCCTCCCTGTGGAAGGAGTCAAATACCATCTTGATTTACAAGAAAGGTGAGAGGGATGACCTCAGCAACTGGCGTCCCATCGCCATGGGTGACGTAATCCCCAAGCTCTTCGCGGCCGTGATGGCTGACCGCCTTACCCGCTGGGCCGTCCAAAATCGACGGCTCTCCCCGGCACAAAAGGGCTTTCTGCCGTATGAGGGGTGCCTTGAGCACAACTTCGTGCTGCGGGAGGCCCTTACCGACGCGAAGCGACGGCGGAGGGAGTTGGTGGTGGCGTGGCTGGACCTTTCCAATGCTTTTGGATCGGTCCCCCACGCCGCCATCTTAAACGCACTGGCCGGTGCCGGTGCCCCCCACGCGATCGTCAACCTCGTCCGGTGTCTATACACCGATTGCACGACGAGGGTCCGTACTGCCGAAGGATTCACTGATAGGATCCCCATGCAGTCGGGAGTAAGACAGGGCTGCCCCTTGAGTCCTATACTCTTTAACCTGGCAATCGAACCCGTGGTTCGTCAAGCCGCGGAGTCGAGGGCCGGGTACGAGATGGCGGGCTTTAAGGTAGCAGCCCTGGCTTACGCGGATGATATCGCATTGATCGCGACGTCCCCCGAGGGCATGAGAGGGCTACTGGTTGCAGCAGAGGCCACGGCGCGGAGTCTGGGCCTCGCGTTCAATCCGGGGAAGTGCGCGACGCTGCACGTCCTTGGAAGCGGCGCGGTGGCCCGGACCGAGTTTGGCCTCAACGAGGGACCCGTTCCAGCGCTCGGAGACGGAGACGCCTATGAGCACCTGGGCATTCCCACCGGGGTTCGGATCGACCAGACGCCCTACTCCACGATCCGGGATGTGCTGAGGGACCTGGGAGCGGTGGACCGCTCCCTGCTAGCTCCGTGGCAGAAGGTGGAAACCCTAAGATCGGTTATAATTCCACGGGTGGATTTCCTGCTACGGGGCGCCAGCGTGAGGAAGTCGGCACTGGCGGAGGTAGACAAGGCTGTCAGGCGCGTGGTCAAGGGATGGCTCAATTTGCCACAGCGGGCCAGTGCGGAGGTAGTTTACATCCCCCCGTCGTGGGGAGGATGCGGACTCCTCCCCCTGGCTGACCTGGCTGATGTGACGACCGTGGCCCATGCGTTCAGGCTTCTGAACGCACGGGACCCGGTCGTTGCATCACTGGCAAGGGCATCCCTTGATACAGCGGCGCGGGACAAGCTGCGTCGGCCTCCGACAGAGGGAGACCTCGCGGAGTACCTGTCGGGTCGTTTGACCGGGGACTTCGCGTGGCCAACCAGCGGATGTGCCTCATTCTGGTCGCGGGTGCGGTCCGCCGCGCTCAGGTCGGCGGCGCGTTTCGGTTTTCGGTGGAAGTGGGACGATGGTCGGGCCGAGCTCTCGGTGGAGATCGCCTCGCGGGGCGAACCGGTCGTGGTGTCACCAGGAGCGAAGGCGGAGATAATCCGCCGGATGAGGGCGGCAGTGGCTGAGCACTACAAAATGACACTGGTCCGGAAACCTGACCAGGGGAAGGTTTTCGGCGTGACCTCCCGCCATGCGGTGAGTAATCACTTCATGCGTGGGGGGTCATTTACTCGCTTCGCCGACTGGCGCTTTATCCATCGCGCGCGCCTTGATGTCCTCCCACTCAATGGAGCAATCCGTTGGGGGGAGGGCGATAAACGATGTCGGCGATGCGGGTTTAAGCTCGAGAGCCTTCCTCACGTGCTCGGGCACTGCGGCGTTCACTCGGCGGCTCGCCAGCTCCGGCACCACGGCTTGGTCCGCAGGCTCGCGAGGGCGACCCGTCTTCCGGGCGACCTCCGGGTTGACCGACGTGTCCCGGGTGTCCCCGACGAGCTGGCGGCCTTGCGTCCTGACATAGTCGTGACGCACGAGCCGTCACGGACCGTCCACCTGGTCGATGTGGCCGTGCCATTCGAAAACACCTTCATGGCCTTCGAAGACGCCAAGGCGGAGAAATTGCGAAAATACGCGCCTATAGCGTGTGCTCTCCGCCGGCGCGGCTACACCGTCCATGTGGACGCGTTCATCGTCGGGGCCCTGGGCGCCTGGCACCCGGACAACGAGTCCCTCCTGAAAACGCTGCGCGTCTCACGGTTCTACGCGAGGACCATGAGACGGCTCATGGTATCAGAGACCATAGCCTGGTCCAGGGACATTTACGTGGAACACGTCTCTGGGATCCGGCAGTACCCCGCTCCGACCGCGGCGCCCGAAGCTGACGAGAACGCGGTGGCGTCAAGAAGATTGACTAGCGTGCAAGAGGACCGTGGGGGTCAAGGGGCCGGAAATAATAGCACCAGCGGACTGCCCCGAGCTCGAGAAGACGAGTAGTGGGCGTTCCATCTGGCCACTAGCAGCACAAAGTGTTTTATATACTACGCTCTTTTATTTTTCTTTTACCGTTTTGACCTAATTTTATCCTACCGGGATGCTAGTCCGGATTCGATCTCGTTATTCCTTATTCTAGTCCATTTTATGCTATTTCATTCTATATTTATACTTCTTTCTTTTCTCTTCTTTTCTTTGTTCTGCTCACTGATACTTCTTTTCGTTCCTTTTGCGGCCCTATACACCGTCAAATTGCTGTACTCTTTTATATTGTTATTTCTGTTCCTTGTTGTTACTTATTTATTTATTTATTTATTTATTTATCTGTTATTTATGTGAATATATACGGTTAAAATCCATATGATGACCTGACAAGGAAGGAGCCAAAATGGACTACCACTTGCACATACCAGTTGGACGCCCAGTGCGAAAATTAAACGCGAAAGTGTTACGACGATAAGGGCGCAGGGGGACTGTCCCTGCGCCCTTTAAAATTATAATAATTATGTCATATAATGCTATATACATGTATACTCTGTACCTGATCCCCGGGGCTTCGCCCCGGGGAAACATTTATTGAAATAAAACTGCTTTTATCTGTTCTTATCAGCTTAATATCTGATACACTCCCCATCGGGGAGTCAGAATATTAATCTGATTTTTGGAAATTGACGGAGCAGTTGGAGCTTGCTCCACCTCTGTCGCGAGTCAGCCTGGCATTGCAGTGCCGCCAGGATTGGCTCAATAACTACACGAAAATCAGATTTTAAGTATTTTATTTATTTATTTATTGATCTTTTAACTTTTGACTTTTAACTTTTAACTTTTAACTTTTAACTTTTAAAAACTTTTATTTCTGACTTTCTATATACACTTTGACTTCTCCTTTGCTCTCTCTGCTTGCTTTTCGTTTCTGTTTTCTAAGTTTTAGGCATGGCCGAAGGATCCGGATGCGTCGCCCGAGGAAACGAGGTAATCGTTAAGTTCCCGTTCCCCGACCAATTTATCTGTCCCTACTGCCATCGAGGGACTACGGCGCTGCGAAGGGGAGCGGCGGTGTACCAGCGGCACGAGGATTTAGGTAAACACCTTAAACTTCACCATTCGGGTATTACGCGTAGGTTTGTATGCGGTGATTGCGGCTTCACCGACAACAGTGCTTATGCACTGAAGAAGGTGAAGCAGCATCACGCTGCAAGCCACGCGAATGGTGCACCGAATCCTCCTGCCGCTGGTGCACCATCGGCCGCCCCGGGTGACGCATCTGCATCCCCGGCCAGCGGACCCGCGGGGGGGACGGGCTCCCTCCGCGAGGGCGCGAGAAGCGAGGCCCCGCGATCCGCCGAAACGGATCGATCGACCACGCGAGGAGGCGAGCCGCCATGCGCGAGAAGAAACGTGCCAGCGGTGGCGGCGTCGACCTCCCGCGGTAAGTCAAAGTCCTCCGCCCCCACAACGACGACGGCGAGGACAACGACAGGGCGGAGGACAACGGCGGCGACGGTGGCGGGAAAGAAGCCCGCCACCGCCACACTGAAGAACTTTGTGACCGTCGCCGCCAGACGCAGCGGGTCGCAGCCCGAGCCCGCAACGGCTGCACCGAGGGGGTGCAGCAGAAGGGTGACTCCGACCACCACCTTCGCGGAGGTCACCCGGGGGCCACCGGCCGCCACCACCGGGGTAACGACGACAGCCACGGCGAGGGAAACGAAGAGGACAACGCCCAAGACGCCCTCGCCGGCCGGACCGACGACAGTGGGGGGGACCACCACCACCCAGCCGCCCCCCCCCGCCGGACAACTAACCCAGACCAACTCCGGCAATCTGTCGTCGGCCGGTAGGATTGCCCCGGTGGTCGTAACATCCACGGCGGCCACGACGACGACGACGACGACGATCACGACGACCACGACGACGACCTCGGTGGTGCGGGGGTCAATACCCGCACCGGTCGTGACACCACCGCCTACCCGGGGTCCAACTCCATCGCCGAGGGGGACAGCCGGCGGCAATTCCACCTCGCCGCCGGCACTCGCGCCCAGGACGAGGGCGCGAGCCAGGAGAGCCGCCACCGAGCCCCCCCAGCAGACCCCGGGCACACCACGACGAAGCAGGAGGATTCGCGGCACCCCCCAGGCGGTGGTACCAGTCGCGGCCGGGAGAAGGACGCCGCCGACGACATCTCCGGCGGCATTAGGATGCCCCACCCCAAGGAGAGGAAGAAGCGCCCGGGCCGTGTCCCTCCCGCCCGGGAGGGGGACGAAGGGGGGCAACACCGCCGCCCCCGTATCCCCAGGGGTGGGGACGACGAGAAGAGGGAGAAGGAGGAGACTCCCGGCCATCGAGGAGTCGTCGTCGGAAGAAGATGCAACGACAGCGGCCCCGTCGTCGTCGCCGCCGAATGAAGACTGGACAGTGGCGGCGCCCAGAAAAGGAAGGAAGAGGGCCGGGCTGCAGACCCCCGTGCCGGGGGAACAGGAGGCAACGGAGGAAGGAGTAATGCCCCCCGGCAGCGCAGGAATGGTCGGTCCCTCCGTGGAGGCGGAACGGGGCCGAAATACGGACCAGGGCCCAAATAGTAGTAAGGGTAGCAATAATAATTTTAACAGCAGGACTAGTGATAAGAGCAGTAAGAAAAGGTACTGTGACAGGGCCACGAGCCCCATCAATTTTAATTTTATTTCGAATGACAATTTTATTCGGGACGACCAGCAAGGGATGCGAAATTATGTTACAATCGACGCGAGCCGGGGCAGTCCGACTAATGCCCCCGGGTCAAACCGGGGCTCTGTTTGTAGAAGGACCGCGGCCCCGAGTGGTGCAACCCCTGCGGTCAGTAGAGGGAACGCCGCCGTGGACCGGAGGCAGACGGCGACGAGGGGGAGAGGGAGTGGTGTCGACCCAGGAACGTGCGCACGGAGTGACCCGACGGTGACCGGAGGTAAGCGGACGCAGCGGACGTGTGGGGGGCTCAGACATGGGCCGGAGCGGAATCCCGATGCAATCGTGGAGCGTCCAGGGAGAGGGCGCGGACCCACCCGGAGCGAGCGGACGCCAATGGCTGCCCCCCGCCGACGCGGCGGCGCCGAGGAAGCGTCCGAAAGGGCGCGAATCGTCGCGGCTGCAGAGGCGGTGGAGACAGCGGAGGGCTTAGAGGCCCTTGCCGCCCTTGTGGCGGACTTCTTTGGTTCGAGGCGTTCCGCTCGTGGAAGGGGGGGTGCCGCAAGGGCCACTGGGGGGGGAGGAGGAAGGCCGGATGCGGCGGAGAGTTTGAGGGTGCGTCCCCGAGGGGATGCCAGTTGCAACGGAGCGACCGGGGCTCCTTCCACACGGACGGAACACGTCCGGGAAGCCACGCGAATACAGCGTCTGTTCCGAACGAACCGCAAGCGGGCAGTGCAGGAGGTGCTAGCCGAGCAATCTCCGCACTGCCAAGTGCCCAAGGACATTGTCCAAGGGCACTTTAGTTCTATATATGCGGCTCGGGACCGTTCGGAACACTTCCCGGCGCTCCACCACGATCAGCCGGATGAAGGAACCAATGAGGCACTGGAGAGGCCCTTCGGGTCGGCCGAGGTGTTCAACCGCCTCCGGAGGATGAAAAAATCATCCCCCGGACCGGATGGAATCACCTACGCTGACCTGAGGGGGGCCGATCCGGGAGCCGAGGTCCTGACGGCGGCATACAATGCGTGCCGTCGGGTGGAGTTGATTCCCTCCCTGTGGAAGGAGTCAAATACCATCTTGATTTACAAGAAAGGTGAGAGGGATGACCTCAGCAACTGGCGTCCCATCGCCATGGGTGACGTAATCCCCAAGCTCTTCGCGGCCGTGATGGCCGACCGCCTTACCCGCTGGGCCGTCCAAAATCGACGGCTCTCCCCGGCACAAAAGGGCTTTCTGCCGTACGAGGGGTGCCTTGAGCACAACTTCGTGTTGCGGGAGGCCCTTATCGACGCGAAGCGACGGCGGAGGGAGTTGGTGGTTGCGTGGCTGGACCTCTCCAATGCTTTTGGTTCGGTCCCCCACGCCGCCATCCTAAACGCGCTGGCCGGTGCCGGTGCCCCCCACGCGATCGTCAACCTCGTCCGGTGTCTATACACCGATTGCACGACGAGGGTCCGTACGGCCGAAGGATTCACTGATAGGATCCCCATGCAGTCGGGAGTAAGACAGGGCTGCCCCTTGAGCCCTATACTCTTTAACCTGGCAATCGAACCCGTGGTTCGACAAGCCGCGGAGTCGAGGGCCGGGTATGAGATGGCGGGCTTTAAGGTAGCAGCCCTAGCTTACGCGGATGATATCGCATTGATCGCGACGTCCCCCGAGGGCATGAGAGGGCTACTGGGAGCAGCAGAGGCCACGGCGCGGAGTCTGGGCCTCGCGTTCAATCCGGGGAAGTGCGCGACGCTGCACGTCCTTGGAAGCGGCGCGGTGGCCCGGACCGAGTTTGGCCTCAACGAGGGACTCGTTCCAGCGCTCGGAGACGGAGACGCCTATGAGCACCTGGGCATTCCCACCGGGGTTCGGATCGACCAGACGCCCTACTCCACGATCCGGGATGTGCTGAGGGACCTGGGGGCGGTGGATCGCTCCCTGCTAGCTCCGTGGCAGAAGGTGGAAACCTTAAGATCGGTTATAATTCCACGGGTGGATTTCCTGCTACGGGGCGCCAGCGTGAGGAAGTCGGCACTGGCGGAGGTAGACAAGGCTGTTAGGCGCGTGGTCAAGGGATGGCTCAATTTGCCACAGCGGGCCAGTGCGGAGGTAGTTTACATCCCCCCTTCATGGGGAGGATGCGGACTCCTCCCGCTGGCTGACCTGGCTGATGTGACGACCGTGGCCCATGCGTTCAGGCTTCTGAACGCACGGGACCCGGTCGTTGCATCACTGGCAAGGGCATCCCTTGATACAGCGGCGCGGGACAAGCTGCGTCGGCCTCCGACAGAGGGGGACCTCGCGGAGTACCTGTCGGGTCGTTTGACCGGGGACTTCGCGTGGCCAACCAGCGGATGTGCCTCATTCTGGTCGCGGGTGCGGTCCGCCGCGCTCAGGTCTGCGGCGCGTTTCGGTTTTCGGTGGAAGTGGGACGATGGTCGGGCCGAGCTCTCGGTGGAGATCGCCTCGCGGGGCGAACCGGTCGTGGTGTCACCAGGGGCGAAGGCGGAGATAATCCGCCGGATGAGGGCGGCAGTGGCTGAGCACTACAGAATGACACTGGTCCGGAAACCTGACCAGGGGAAGGTTTTCGGCGTGACCTCCCGCCATGCGGTGAGCAATCACTTCATGCGTGGGGGGTCATTTACTCGCTTCGCCGACTGGCGCTTTATCCATCGTGCGCGCCTTGATGTCCTCCCACTCAATGGAGCAATCCGTTGGGGGGAGGGCGATAAACGATGTCGGCGATGCGGGTTTAAGCTCGAGAGCCTTCCTCACGTGCTCGGGCACTGCGGCGTTCACTCGGCGGCTCGCCAGCTCCGACACCACGGCTTGGTTCGCAGGCTTGCGAGGGCGACCCGTCTTCCGGGCGACCTCCGGGTTGACCGACGTGTCCCGGGGGTCCCCGACGAACTGGCGGCCTTGCGTCCCGACATAGTCGTGACGCACGAGCCGTCACGGACCGTCCACCTGGTCGATGTGGCCGTGCCATTTGAAAACACCTTCATGGCCTTCGAAGATGCCAAGGCGGAGAAACTGCGAAAATACGCGCCTATAGCGTGTGCTCTCCGCCGGCGCGGCTACACCGTCCACGTGGGCGCGTTCATCGTCGGGGCCCTGGGCGCATGGCACCCGGACAACGAGTCCCTCCTGAAAACGCTGCGCGTCTCACGGTTCTACGCGAGGACCATGAGACGGCTCATGGTATCAGAGACCATAGCCTGGTCCAGGGACATTTACGTGGAACACGTCTCTGGGATCCGGCAGTACCCCGCTCCGACCGCGGCGCCCGAAGCTGATGAGAACGCGGTGGCGTCAAGAGGATTGACTAGCGAGCAAGAGGACCGTGGGGGACGAGGGGCCGGAAATAATAGCACCAGCGGACTGCCCCGAGTTCGAGAGGACGAGTAGTGGGCGTCCTAGCCGGCAATCTGCAGCATGCACTTCTAGAGGCGATACTCTTCTTTCTTGTGTCGCTATTTATATTCTAGTCAAGCCACCCTATACATGGCACTCGACTTGACCATATAATACCTAATCCTAGATTACTGTATGCTATTTTACTTTATTTTACTTTGCTTGATGTTATATAACAACTCCTCGTCTGTTTATAACTCCTTTCTTTCTTTCTTTTTGCGGCCCTATACACCGTCGAATTGTTATACTCCGTTATATTTTGTTTATGTTACTGTTATCTATATTTATTTATTTCTTTTAGCTATCTAGTCACGTCAACTTATACAACGTTAAAATTCGTATGAGGATCTGATAAGGAGGAAACTAAAGTGGATTACCCTACAAACATATCATATGGACGCCCAGTGCGATATTAAATGTGAAAGTACTATGACGACAAGGGCGCAGGGGGACTGTCCCTGCGCACTTTGAAATTATAATAATTAGCCACGCGACCTGTAAAAACATATGTATACTCTGTACCTGATCCCCGGGGCTTCGCCCCGGGGAAACATTTATTGAAATAAAACTGCTTTTATCTGTTCTTATCAGCTTAATATCTGATACACTCCCCATCGGGGAGTCAGAATATTAATCTGATTTTTGGAAATTGACGGAGCAGTTGGAGCTTGCTCCACCTCTGTCGCGAGTCAGCCTGGCATTGCAGTGCCGCCAGGATTGGCTCAATAACTACACAAAAATCAGATTTTAAGTATTTTATTTATCTATCTTTTAACTCTTGACTTTTGACTTTTAACTTTTAACTTTTAACTTTTAACTTTTAACTTCTAACTTTTATATACACTTTGACTCTTCCTTTTGCTCTCTCTCTGTTCTTCGTTTTATTTTCTAAGTTTCAGGCATGGCCGAAGGATCCGGATGCGTCGCCCGAGGAAACGAGGTAATCGTTAAGTTCCCGTTCCCCGACCAATTTATCTGTCCCTACTGCCATCGAGGGACTACGGCGCTGCGAAGGGGAGCGGCGGTGTACCAGCGGCACGAGGATTTAGGTAAACACCTTAAACTTCACCATTCGGGTATTACGCGTAGGTTTGTATGCGGTGATTGCGGCTTCACCGACAACAGTGCTTATGCACTGAAGAAGGTGAAGCAGCATCACGCTGCAAGCCACGCGAATGGTGCACCGAATCCTCCTGCCGCTGGTGCACCATCGGCCGCCCCGGGCGACGCATCTGCATCCCCGGCCAGCGGACCCGCGGGGGGGCGGGCTCCCTCCGCGAGGGCGCGAGAAGCGAGGCCCCGCGATCCGCCGAAACGGATCGATCGACCACGCGAGGAGGCGAGCCGCCATGCGCGAGAAGAAACGTGCCAGCGGTGGCGGCGTCGACCTCCCGTGGTAAGTCAAAGTCCTCCGCCCCCACAACGACGACGGCGAGGACAACGACAGGGCGGAGGACAACGGCGGCGACGGTGGCGGGAAAGAAGCCCGCCACCGCCACACTGAAGAGCTTTGTTACCGTCGCCGCCAGACGCAGCGGGTCGCAGCCCGAGCCCGCAACGGCTGCACCGAGGGGGTGCAGCAGAAGGGTGACTCCGACCACCACCTTCGCGGAGGTCACCCGGGGGCCACCGGCCGCCACCACCGGGGTAACGACGACAGCCACGGCGAGGGAAACGAAGAGGACAACGCCCAAGACGCCCTCGCCGGCCGGACCGACGACAGTGGGGGGGACCACCACCACCCAGCCGCCCCCCCCCGCCGGACAACTAACCCAGACCAACTCCGGCAATCTGTCGTCGGCCGGTAGGATTGCCCCGGTGGTCGTAACATCCACGGCGGCCACGACGACGACGACGACGACGATCACGACGACCACGACGACGACCTCGGTGGTGCGGGGGTCAATACCCGCACCGGTCGTGACACCACCGCCTACCCGGGGTCCAACTCCATCGCCGAGGGGGACAGCCGGCGGCAATTCCACCTCGCCGCCGGCACTCGCGCCCAGGACGAGGGCGCGAGCCAGGAGAGCCGCCACCGAGCCCCCCCAGCAGACCCCGGGTACACCACGACGAGGCAGGAGGATTCGCGGCACTCCCCAGGCGGTGGTACCAGTCGCGGCCGGGAGAAGGACACCGCCGACGACATCTCCGGCGGCGCTAGGATGCCCCACCCCAAGGAGAGGAAGAAGCGCCCGGGCCGTGTCCCTCCCGCCCGGGAGGGGGACGAAAGGGGGCAATACCACCGCCCCCACATCCCCAGGGGTGGGGACGACAAGAAGAGGGAGGAGGAAGAGACTCCCGGCCATCGAGGAGTCGTCGTCAGGAGAGGAGGCAACGACAGCGGCCCCGTCGTCGTCGCCACCGAATGAAGATTGGATAGTGGCGGCCCCCAGAAGAGGAAGGAAGAGGGCTGGGCTGCAGACCCCCGTGCCGGGGGAGCAGGATGCAACAGAGGAAGGAGTAATGCCCCCCGGCAGCGCGGGAATGGTCGGTCCCTCCGTGGAGGCGGAACGGGGCCGAAATACGGACCAGGGCCCAACTAGTAATAAGGGTAACAATTATAAGACTGATTTTAACAACAAGACTAAAGATTTTAGCAGTATAAAAAGGTACTGTGACAGGGCCACGAGCCCTATAAATTTTAATAGCAATTTTATTTCGGACGACCAGCAAGGGATGTTAAATCGTAATATAACCGACGCGAGCCGGGGCAGTCCGACTAATGCCCCCGGGTCAAACCGGGGCTCTGTTTGTAGAAGGACCGCGGCCCCGAGTGGTGCAACCCCTGCGGTCAGTAGAGGAAACGCCGCCGTGGACCGGAGGCAGACGGCGACGAGGGGGAGAGGGAGTGGTGTCGACCCAGGAACGTGCGCACGGAGTGACCCGACGGTGACCGGAGGTAAGCGGACGCAGCGGACGTGTGGGGGGCTCAGACATGGGCCGGAGCGGAATCCTGATGCAATCGTGGAGCGTCCAGGGAGAGGGCGCGGATCCACCCGGAGCGAGCGGACGCCAATGGCTGCCCCCCGCCGACGCGGCGGCGCCGAGGAAGCGTCCGAAAGGGCGCGAATCGTCGCGGCTGCAGAGGCGGTGGAGACAGCGGAGGGCTTAGAGGCCCTTGCCGCCCTTGTGGCGGACTTCTTTGGTTCGAGGCGTTCTGCTCGTGGAAGGGGGGGTGCCGCAAGGGCCACTGGGGGGGGAGGAGGAAGGCCGGATGCGGCGGAGAGTTTGGGGGTGCGTCCCCGAGGGGATGCCAGTTGCAACGGAGCGACCGGGGCTCCTTTCACACGGACGGAACACGTCCGGGAAGCCACGCGAATACAGCGTCTGTTCCGAACGAACCGCAAGCGGGCAGTGCAGGAGGTGCTAGCCGAGCAATCTCCGCACTGCCAAGTGCCCAAGGACATTGTCCAAGGGCACTTTAGTTCTATATATGCGGCTCGGGACCGTTCGGAACACTTCCCGGCGCTCCACCACGACCAGCCGGAGGAAGGAACCAATGAGGCACTGGAGAGGCCCTTCGGGTCGGCCGAGGTGTTCAACCGCCTCCGGAGGATGAAAAAATCATCCCCCGGACCGGATGGAATCACCTACGCCGACCTGAGGGGGGCCGATCCGGGAGCCGAGGTCCTGACGGCGGCATACAATGCGTGCCGTCGGGTGGAGTTGATTCCCTCCCTGTGGAAGGAGTCAAATACCATCTTGATTTACAAGAAAGGTGAGAGGGATGACCTCAGCAACTGGCGTCCCATCGCCATGGGTGACGTAATCCCCAAGCTCTTCGCGGCCGTGATGGCCGACCGCCTTACCCGCTGGGCCGTCCAAAATCGACGGCTCTCCCCGGCACAAAAGGGCTTTCTGCCGTACGAGGGGTGCCTTGAGCACAACTTCGTGCTGCGGGAGGCCCTTATCGACGCGAAGCGACGGCGGAGGGAGTTGGTGGTTGCGTGGCTGGACCTTTCCAATGCTTTTGGTTCGGTCCCCCACGCCGCCATCTTAAACGCGCTGACCGGTGCCGGTGCCCCCCACGCGATCGTCAACCTCGTCCGGTGTCTATACACCGATTGCACGACGAGGGTCCGTACTGCCGAAGGATTCACTGATAGGATCCCCATGCAGTCGGGAGTAAGACAGGGCTGCCCCTTGAGCCCTATACTCTTTAACCTGGCAATCGAACCCGTGGTTCGACAAGCCGCGGAGTCGAGGGCCGGGTATGAGATGGCGGGCTTTAAGGTAGCAGCCCTAGCTTACGCGGATGATATCGCATTGATCGCGAAGTCCCCCGAGGGCATGAGAGGGCTACTGGGAGCAGCAGAGGCCACGGCGCGGAGTCTGGGCCTCGCGTTCAATCCGGGGAAGTGCGCGACGCTGCACGTCCTTGGAAGCGGCGCGGTGGCCCGGACCGAGTTTGGCCTCAACGAGGGACTCGTTCCAGCGCTCGGAGACGGAGACGCCTATGAGCACCTGGGCATTCCCACCGGGGTTCGGATCGACCAGACGCCCTACTCCACGATCCGGGATGTGCTGAGGGACCTGGGGGCGGTGGATCGCTCCCTGCTAGCTCCGTGGCAGAAGGTGGAAACCTTAAGATCGGTTATAATTCCACGGGTGGATTTCCTGCTACGGGGCGCCAGCGTGAGGAAGTCGGCACTGGCTCCCTCAGGGGCTGCCAGCCTTTCAGCTGCAGTACGGGCTTAACGAACCCGGGGTACCCGAGTCATACACACACCGTAAGCCTCCTGTTGGTCGTCACAACGACCCATTCACAATTCCCTATTGGTTTTGTGAATGGTACGTGACGGCAGGAGGAACGGGGGTCTTGGCTTAACCGCCTGGGCCACGAGTATGGCGACTCTATAAAATCGCCCTCCAATCCTAAGCTATGGTGCGCGGCGATGGGATGCATGGTTGGGGGAGAAGGCCCAATCCCAAGCGACCACCTCCGGGGAACCTGCCGAACCCCCGGAGTATATAGGCTTACCCGGGTAAGGCGGCTCTGCCCGGGCGGACCTTTTCTTCCGACCTGCTCGTGGGAATATTATGGAGTTCAATATTAAAACGGGGATGGGACGGGGTAAGTCAGAGGGGGAGGACGAAGGCGGTGTTGGGGTTGGGGTGACGGCGCTCGCGCCGCCTCCAGCGCCTGGCCCGGCTTCGTGGAAGGTGGAGGAGGACGACGAGACTGCGTCAGTCTCGTCCTTCTCCTCCACCAGGAGCCTCATAGGCTCTAAGAGGAAGAGGGCGGGGCAGGCCGTCGTCGAGGTGGGCGGGGCGATGAGCCCGTCGGTGAGGCTGAGTTGCCTCAGGGACGAGGTGACCGAGGAGATATCGGAGAGGATCTCCTCGTCCCTGAGGCGGGTGGAGAAAGTCGCCGCTGCCTGCGCCTTTAAGGGGCAGAAAAGCGGTGGCGCGGAGGCCCTGAAGGCCGCGGCGGAGGAAATGAGGGAGGCGGCGCGGGAGCTCAGAGGGCGGAACGCCCGTCTGCAGCTCCTGTTGGAGGAGGAGCGACAGGGGAGGAGGAGGGCAGAGGCGCTGTGGAACAGCGCGGCCCTCCCTCCCATCCTCCCTCCTCCTCCACCGCCGCGTCCCTCAGCGGAGGTAAATAAGCGGAGTGCGGCGGCAGTGGTGCGGGGCACCGCGGGCCCCTCCACCCGCACTCCGCCCGTGAAGAAGTCCCCGTTCTCCTCAGAGGACGATCTTCTGAGGAGGATTGGGGACATGATTGATGGCAAGCTGGCCGCCTTCCGGGAGGAGCTCCTCGCCGGAAGAGCGGTCAGCAGGAAGGCGGTGCCTCCCCGACCTGTTCCGGTACAGTCGGGGAAGGCAAAGAAGGGCGGAGTGAAGGCTCCGCCCAGCGTTGCGGCACCAGGGTCCCGGGTTGCGACCCCCAAGGGGGGTGGTGTACCCGTGGTCGCGGTGGTCGCGTCCTCCACGGCACCCTCCCAAGGGGGGGTGGCGTGGAGTGAGGTGGTGGGGCGGAAGGCGAAGCGGGCGGCGAGGAAGGCCTCGCAACCGCGGCCTCCGCCTCCGCCGCCGGCGGCCAAGGTAAAGGCCGCGAAGGTCGGGAAGGCACGACCAGGTCGTCCCCCAAAAACGGCAGCGGTGACGCTGACCGTTGCGCAGGGGGGCGACCTGACCCTCGCGGAGGCGATGCGGCTCGCCAGGGAGAATATCTCCCTGGAAGAGCTGGGCATCGCCTCCGTGAGGGCGAAGAGGGCCGTGACCGGGGGTCTCTTGTTGGAGATCCCCGGTGCAGAGAGCGGCGCGAAGGCGGATCGTCTCGCCCAGAGGCTCCGGGAGCAGCTGGGCGAGCGAGGTGTCCGGGTCGCCCGGCCCACGAAGCGCACGGAGATGCGCGTTTGTGGGCTGGACGACTCGGTCAGCGCACAGGATGTGTCCCGTGCCCTTGCGAGGGCGGGGGACTGTCCTGTGGAGGACCTGCGGATCGGAGAGATCCGCAGGTCGCCCTCCGGCCTCGGGTCGGTGTGGGCCCGGTGCCCCCTCTCCGCCGCCCGTAAGGTGGCGGAATCCGGGAGGGTGTTGGTGGGGTGGGTTTCGGCGCGAGTGGAAATCCTCGCGCCGCGCCCGCTCCAGTGTCACCGCTGCCTCGAATTGGGGCACGTGAGGCAGTGGTGCACCTCGCCGGTGGACCGCAGCGGTCAGTGTTACCGCTGCGGTGCCAAAGAGCACCGTGCGAGCCAGTGCTCGGCGGCCCCCCACTGCCCGCTGTGTGCGGACATGGGGAGGCCAGCCGATCACAGGGTGGGGAGCAAGAAGTGCTCCCCCCCCTCCCGGAAGGAGAGGAAGAGGCGGGCTGCACCGGCTCCGGTGCCGAGGGCGGTGGCATCGTCCTCCATGGAGGTGGACGGTGCTACGGGGACGGACGGCCGGGAGGAGGCTGGCGCGGCCATTAATTAATGCCGCCCCGCCTCCTCCTCCAGGCCAACCTCAACCACTGCCGCGCGGCACAGGACTTGATGTCCCAAGTCCTCGCGGAGTGGGGGGTTGGCCTGGCGGTCGCCGCCGAGCCGTACCGCGTCCCTGATCACCCTCATTGGGTGGGCGACGCGGACGGCTTGGTGGCGACGGTATGGGGAGGGGGCGACGGGTCCCCACCGTTCTCCTTGTTGGAGCGCGGTCGGGGATTCGTCGCCGTGGACTGGGGGGGAGTCGCTGTGGTGGGGTGCTACATTTCGCCCCGTAGCGGTCACGCTGCGTTCGAGCTGTACTTGGCCGAGGTCGCGGCATGCGTGCAGCGCTACGCGGCCCGGCCGGTGCTGGTCCTGGGGGATTTTAATGCCAAGTCGGTGGCTTGGGGATCCCCCAGGACCTCCGTTCGCGGCGGGATCCTGGGCGATTGGGCGGCGGGGCTCGACCTCCGGGTATTGAACCGGGGGTCGGAGCACACATGCGTGCGGCGATATGGGGGGTCCATCGTGGATGTTGGATTCGCGACCCCCAACGCCGTGCGCATGGTGTCGGGTTGGCACGTGGTCGCGGGGGCAGAGACACTCTCCGATCACCGGTACATCCGGATGGAGGTCTCTGCCGCCGCGAGTGCATCCCGACACGGCCGCCTGCGTGGCACCCCACCACGCCGCTGGGCGCTTCGGCGCCTGGACAAGGGCGCCCTGATGGCAGCTGCCCTCGCTGCAACTTGGCCGCAGGGAGCGGCCGAGTTGCCGAGCATAGAGGAGGAGGTCGCCCGGCTCGGAGCATTGGTCGCGGGTATTTGCGACGCGGCGATGCCTCGGGTCGGGCGGGCTTCTCCTCGCCGGGCGGTGTACTGGTGGTCGGACGCGATCGCGGAGTTGCGAGTCGCGACTGTCCGCGCCCGACGCCAGTACACCCGCGCGCGCCGTCGTCAACGTACAGGCGACGGCGTGGCGCGAGCGAGGGCAGCTGATGACCTGTATGGAGCATACCGCGTGGCGCGGGTTGCTCTGCAGGTTGCCATCAAACGGGCCAAGACCCAGGCATGGAAGGAGCTCCTCCAGACCCTTGATGACGATCCATGGGGGCGCCCATATAAGGTGGTGCTGAATAAGCTCCGCCCGTGGGCGCCCCCCGTCACCGAGGGTCTTGACCCCCGGCTGCTGGAGGACGTGGTCAATACACTCTTCCCAATTGGGGAGAGGGGACCGCGTCCTCCGGCGGCGGCGGCTGTCCCAGTGGAGTGGACGGCCGAGCTGGGGGTCACGCAGGAGGAGCTGGCAGCGGCCATCAGACGGCTCGGGGTTCGTAACACGGCCCCGGGTCCGGATGGGGTGCCCGGCCGGGTTTGGGTCTTGACCCAGGGCGTCCTTGGGGCCGACCTCAGGCGGTTGTTCGACCGCTGCCTGAGGGACGGGCGATTCCCCCCCAGTTGGAAGGTGGCGAGGATGGTCCTCCTCCGGAAGGAGGGTCGGCCCGCGGAGTCTCCCTCCGCATACCGGCCCATTTGTCTCCTCGACGAGGTGGGCAAGCTCTTCGAGCGTGTGATTGCTGCCCGCCTCGTCGAGCACCTGTCGCGGGGTGATCCCGGTCTGGCCGACTGCCAGTTCGGTTTCCGGGGGGGCCGATCGACTATCGACGCGATAGGTCGTGTGAGGGCCCTCTCGGAGGCGGCCGTCTCCCGGGGAGGGGTGGCATTGGCAATATCCTTGGATATTGCCAATGCCTTTAACACCCTCCCCTGGGAAGAGATAAGGAGGGGACTCGAATATCATCGAGTCCCCCCTTGTCTCAGGGCAGTCGTCGGGGATTATCTCCGCGGCAGGTGGATCGAGTATCCGGGCCGGGATGGTGATATGCGGAGGGAGGTGTACTGCGGTGTTCCGCAGGGGTCGGTCCTCGGGCCACTCCTGTGGAACATCGCGTACGACTCGGTGTTGCGGGCCGGCCTCCCCGACGGCGTCAGCACGGTGTGTTATGCGGATGACACACTGGTGCTGGCCGTCGGGGCGCACTGGGGGAGGGCCATGCGTCGCGCGGAGGAGGGGTCGCAACGCGTCGTCGACCGGATCAGGGGAATGGGGATGACGGTGGCGGTCCATAAGACCGAGGTGATTGCGTTTCATTCACCTCGGCAGGATCCGCCACCCCCTCTGATCCGGGTGGGTGGGGCTGACATCGAGGTGAAGCCCCAGATCAGGTATCTGGGGCTGATCCTCGATAGCCACTGGCGTTTCGTGGAGCATTTCCGCTGCCTGGTCCCCCGGTTGGAAAGGATGGTTGCGGCTCTGGGCCGGATCCTGCCCAACCTGGGGGGCCCGGCGGGCCGAGTTCGTCGCCTCTATGTGGCAATGGTCCAGTCGGTGGCCCTATACGGGGCCCCCATCTGGGCGGACGACCTGGCTGCCTCCCGGCGCAGCATGACTATGCTGCGTCGGGTGCAGAGGCGCATGGCGCTCAGGGTCGTCCGCGGGTATCGGACCATGTCACATGAGGCGGCGACAGTTCTAGCGGGGATGCCGCCCATGGACCTGCTCGCGCGGTCGCACGCGGTGATGTACCGGCACCGCGTCGACCGTCGCGCGGGGGTGGGGGCGGTCCCGGGCGGGCAGGAACCTGCTTGGGGCGATTTGAAGCGCCAGGCCCGGCAGTCCGTGTTGCTCGCGTGGCAGGAGCGGCTGGCTCTGCCAACCGCGGGGCACCGGACTGTCGGGGCGGTTCGGCCACTCCTGAAGGAGTGGCTGGACAGAGGCCATGGCGGCCTCACCTACCGGATGGCACAGGTATTTTCCGGCCATGGCAGCTTCGGAAGATACCTGTGCCGGATAGGGAAGGAGCCGACGGCGCGTTGCTGCCACTGCGACGCTGAGCAGGACACGGCGGATCATACCCTGGAGGTATGCCCCGCGTGGGAGGGGGAGCGCCGTGTCCTGGTCGGCGTCGTCGGGCGGGATGTCTCGCTGCCGGGCGTGGTGCGCGCCATGCTCGGCAGCGAGGAGAAGTGGAGGGCCGTGGCCTCCTTCTGCGAGAACGTAATGCTGCAGAAGGAGGCCGCGGGGAGGGAACGCGAGCTTCAGCGGCGCGCTGAAGCTCGCGCTCGTGCGGTGGCCCGAGGTCGTCGCCCGGTCGCGAGGCGTCGCGGGCGGCCGCCTCGGCGTGGCGGATGACCTAGGCTGGGAGGGGGGTCCTGAGGGGACCCTCCTCCCGCCAGGCGGCGCCGGGTCGGACCGGTTGGGGGTAGGAGTGCCTCCCCCTACCGGTCCGACGCAAGGGGAGGCACCCTCGGCGGTCTGGTGCGGCCGTGAACGCCCGGCCGCCGAGGGGTGGAAACGGGGTCGCGGGCGGTTGCGAGTTGGGGCTCGCAGCCGCCACTGAACGCGGCCCCGGGACGGATAGCGGCGGGATGGAGTGGCCCCGTCCCGCCGCTATGAGGCAGTGTGTCTACTGGGGGGACCGATTGTCCCCCCGGGGGATGGGCGCGAAAGCGCGGGCACGGGGAGGATACCGGAAGAATGCTTCGAGCGATTCCCGGTATCCTCCCAAAGCGTGCCGAAGGGTCACCGTGGGGTTTTTAGTGGGTAGGTCCCGCGCCTGTCGTTGTACGGGCGCGGGGAATCCCACACACCCCTCCCACCTCTCCCCAAGGAGGTGGGAGGGAGTCTTTCGAAGATTTTCCCCACGACAAAAAAAAAAAAAAAAAAAAAAAAAAAAAAAAAAAGTCGGCACTGGCGGAGGTAGACAAGGCTGTTAGGCGCGTGGTCAAGGGATGGCTCAATTTGCCACAGCGGGCCAGTGCGGAGGTAGTTTACATCCCCCCTTCATGGGGAGGATGCGGACTCCTCCCGCTGGCTGACCTGGCTGATGTGACGACCGTGGCCCATGCGTTCAGGCTTCTGAACGCACGGGACCCGGTCGTTGCATCACTGGCAAGGGCATCCCTTGATACAGCGGCGCGGGACAAGCTGCGTCGGCCTCCGACAGAGGGGGACCTCGCGGAGTACCTGTCGGGTCGTTTGACCGGGGACTTCGCGTGGCCAACCAGCGGATGTGCCTCATTCTGGTCGCGGGTGCGGTCCGCCGCGCTCAGGTCTGCGGCGCGTTTCGGTTTTCGGTGGAAGTGGGACGATGGTCGGGCCGAGCTCTCGGTGGAGATCGCCTCGCGGGGCGAACCGGTCGTGGTGTCACCAGGGGCGAAGGCGGAGATAATCCGCCGGATGAGGGCGGCAGTGGCTGAGCACTACAGAATGACACTGGTCCGGAAACCTGACCAGGGGAAGGTTTTCGGCGTGACCTCCCGCCATGCGGTGAGCAATCACTTCATGCGTGGGGGGTCATTTACTCGCTTCGCCGACTGGCGCTTTATCCATCGTGCGCGCCTTGATGTCCTCCCACTCAATGGAGCAATCCGTTGGGGGGAGGGCGATAAACGATGTCGGCGATGCGGGTTTAAGCTCGAGAGCCTTCCTCACGTGCTCGGGCACTGCGGCGTTCACTCGGCGGCTCGCCAGCTCCGACACCACGGCTTGGTTCGCAGGCTTGCGAGGGCGACCCGTCTTCCGGGCGACCTCCGGGTTGACCGACGTGTCCCGGGGGACCCCGACGAACTGGCGGCCTTGCGTCCCGACATAGTCGTGACGCACGAGCCGTCACGGACCGTCCACCTGGTCGATGTGGCCGTGCCATTTGAAAACACCTTCATGGCCTTCGAAGATGCCAAGGCGGAGAAACTGCGAAAATACGCGCCTATAGCGTGTGCTCTCCGCCGGCGCGGCTACACCGTCCACGTGGGCGCGTTCATCGTCGGGGCCCTGGGCGCATGGCACCCGGACAACGAGTCCCTCCTGAAAACGCTGCGCGTCTCACGGTTCTACGCGAGGACCATGAGACGGCTCATGGTATCAGAGACCATAGCCTGGTCCAGGGACATTTACGTGGAACACGTCTCTGGGATCCGGCAGTACCCCGCTCCGACCGCGGCGCCCGAAGCTGATGAGAACGCGGTGGCGTCAAGAGGATTGACTAGCGAGCAAGAGGACCGTGGGGGACGAGGGGCCGGAAATAATAGCACCAGCGGACTGCCCCGAGTTCGAGAGGACGAGTAGTGGGCGTCCTAGCCGGCAATCTGCAGCATGCACTTCTAGAGGCGATACTCTTCTTTCTTGTGTCGCTATTTATATTCTAGTCAAGCCACCCTATACATGGCACTCGACTTGACCATATAATACCTAATCCTAGATTACTGTATGCTATTTTACTTTATTTTACTTTGCTTGATGTTATATAACAACTCCTCGTCTGTTTATAACTCCTTTCTTTCTTTCTTTTTGCGGCCCTATACACCGTCGAATTGTTATACTCCGTTATATTTTGTTTATGTTACTGTTATCTATATTTATTTATTTCTTTTAGCTATCTAGTCACGTCAACTTATACAACGTTAAAATTCGTATGAGGATCTGATAAGGAGGAAACTAAAGTGGATTACCCTACAAACATATCATATGGACGCCCAGTGCGATATTAAATGTGAAAGTACTATGACGACAAGGGCGCAGGGGGACTGTCCCTGCGCACTTTGAAATTATAATAATTAGCCACGCGACCTGTAAAAACATATGTATACTCTGTACCTGATCCCCGGGGCTTCGCCCCGGGGAAACATTTATTGAAATAAAACTGCTTTTATCTGTTCTTATCAGCTTAATATCTGATACACTCCCCATCGGGGAGTCAGAATATTAATCTGATTTTTGGAAATTGACGGAGCAGTTGGAGCTTGCTCCACCTCTGTCGCGAGTCAGCCTGGCATTGCAGTGCCGCCAGGATTGGCTCAATAACTACACAAAAATCAGATTTTAAGTATTTTATTTATCTATCTTTTAACTCTTGACTTTTGACTTTTAACTTTTAACTTTTAACTTTTAACTTTTAACTTCTAACTTTTATATACACTTTGACTCTTCCTTTTGCTCTCTCTCTGTTCTTCGTTTTATTTTCTAAGTTTCAGGCATGGCCGAAGGATCCGGATGCGTCGCCCGAGGAAACGAGGTAATCGTTAAGTTCCCGTTCCCCGACCAATTTATCTGTCCCTACTGCCATCGAGGGACTACGGCGCTGCGAAGGGGAGCGGCGGTGTACCAGCGGCACGAGGATTTAGGTAAACACCTTAAACTTCACCATTCGGGTATTACGCGTAGGTTTGTATGCGGTGATTGCGGCTTCACCGACAACAGTGCTTATGCACTGAAGAAGGTGAAGCAGCATCACGCTGCAAGCCACGCGAATGGTGCACCGAATCCTCCTGCCGCTGGTGCACCATCGGCCGCCCCGGGCGACGCATCTGCATCCCCGGCCAGCGGACCCGCGGGGGGGACGGGCTCCCTCCGCGAGGGCGCGAGAAGCGAGGCCCCGCGATCCGCCGAAACGGATCGATCGACCACGCGAGGAGGCGAGCCGCCATGCGCGAGAAGAAACGTGCCAGCGGTGGCGGCGTCGACCTCCCGTGGTAAGTCAAAGTCCTCCGCCCCCACAACGACGACGGCGAGGACAACGACAGGGCGGAGGACAACGGCGGCGACGGTGGCGGGAAAGAAGCCCGCCACCGCCACACTGAAGAGCTTTGTTACCGTCGCCGCCAGACGCAGCGGGTCGCAGCCCGAGCCCGCAACGGCTGCACCGAGGGGGTGCAGCAGAAGGGTGACTCCGACCACCACCTTCGCGGAGGTCACCCGGGGGCCACCGGCCGCCACCACCGGGGTAACGACGACAGCCACGGCGAGGGAAACGAAGAGGACAACGCCCAAGACGCCCTCGCCGGCCGGACCGACGACAGTGGGGGGGACCACCACCACCCAGCCGCCCCCCCCCGCCGGACAACTAACCCAGACCAACTCCGGCAATCTGTCGTCGGCCGGTAGGATTGCCCCGGTGGTCGTAACATCCACGGCGGCCACGACGACGACGACGACGACGATCACGACGACCACGACGACGACCTCGGTGGTGCGGGGGTCAATACCCGCACCGGTCGTGACACCACCGCCTACCCGGGGTCCAACTCCATCGCCGAGGGGGACAGCCGGCGGCAATTCCACCTCGCCGCCGGCACTCGCGCCCAGGACGAGGGCGCGAGCCAGGAGAGCCGCCACCGAGCCCCCCCAGCAGACCCCGGGTACACCACGACGAGGCAGGAGGATTCGCGGCACTCCCCAGGCGGTGGTACCAGTCGCGGCCGGGAGAAGGACACCGCCGACGACATCTCCGGCGGCGCTAGGATGCCCCACCCCAAGGAGAGGAAGAAGCGCCCGGGCCGTGTCCCTCCCGCCCGGGAGGGGGACGAAAGGGGGCAATACCACCGCCCCCACATCCCCAGGGGTGGGGACGACAAGAAGAGGGAGGAGGAAGAGACTCCCGGCCATCGAGGAGTCGTCGTCAGGAGAGGAGGCAACGACAGCGGCCCCGTCGTCGTCGCCACCGAATGAAGATTGGATAGTGGCGGCCCCCAGAAGAGGAAGGAAGAGGGCTGGGCTGCAGACCCCCGTGCCGGGGGAGCAGGATGCAACAGAGGAAGGAGTAATGCCCCCCGGCAGCGCGGGAATGGTCGGTCCCTCCGTGGAGGCGGAACGGGGCCGAAATACGGACCAGGGCCCAACTAGTAATAAGGGTAACAATTATAAGACTGATTTTAACAACAAGACTAAAGATTTTAGCAGTATAAAAAGGTACTGTGACAGGGCCACGAGCCCTATAAATTTTAATAGCAATTTTATTTCGGACGACCAGCAAGGGATGTTAAATCGTAATATAACCGACGCGAGCCGGGGCAGTCCGACTAATGCCCCCGGGTCAAACCGGGGCTCTGTTTGTAGAAGGACCGCGGCCCCGAGTGGTGCAACCCCTGCGGTCAGTAGAGGAAACGCCGCCGTGGACCGGAGGCAGACGGCGACGAGGGGGAGAGGGAGTGGTGTCGACCCAGGAACGTGCGCACGGAGTGACCCGACGGTGACCGGAGGTAAGCGGACGCAGCGGACGTGTGGGGGGCTCAGACATGGGCCGGAGCGGAATCCTGATGCAATCGTGGAGCGTCCAGGGAGAGGGCGCGGATCCACCCGGAGCGAGCGGACGCCAATGGCTGCCCCCCGCCGACGCGGCGGCGCCGAGGAAGCGTCCGAAAGGGCGCGAATCGTCGCGGCTGCAGAGGCGGTGGAGACAGCGGAGGGCTTAGAGGCCCTTGCCGCCCTTGTGGCGGACTTCTTTGGTTCGAGGCGTTCTGCTCGTGGAAGGGGGGGTGCCGCAAGGGCCACTGGGGGGGGAGGAGGAAGGCCGGATGCGGCGGAGAGTTTGGGGGTGCGTCCCCGAGGGGATGCCAGTTGCAACGGAGCGACCGGGGCTCCTTTCACACGGACGGAACACGTCCGGGAAGCCACGCGAATACAGCGTCTGTTCCGAACGAACCGCAAGCGGGCAGTGCAGGAGGTGCTAGCCGAGCAATCTCCGCACTGCCAAGTGCCCAAGGACATTGTCCAAGGGCACTTTAGTTCTATATATGCGGCTCGGGACCGTTCGGAACACTTCCCGGCGCTCCACCACGACCAGCCGGAGGAAGGAACCAATGAGGCACTGGAGAGGCCCTTCGGGTCGGCCGAGGTGTTCAACCGCCTCCGGAGGATGAAAAAATCATCCCCCGGACCGGATGGAATCACCTACGCCGACCTGAGGGGGGCCGATCCGGGAGCCGAGGTCCTGACGGCGGCATACAATGCGTGCCGTCGGGTGGAGTTGATTCCCTCCCTGTGGAAGGAGTCAAATACCATCTTGATTTACAAGAAAGGTGAGAGGGATGACCTCAGCAACTGGCGTCCCATCGCCATGGGTGACGTAATCCCCAAGCTCTTCGCGGCCGTGATGGCCGACCGCCTTACCCGCTGGGCCGTCCAAAATCGACGGCTCTCCCCGGCACAAAAGGGCTTTCTGCCGTACGAGGGGTGCCTTGAGCACAACTTCGTGCTGCGGGAGGCCCTTATCGACGCGAAGCGACGGCGGAGGGAGTTGGTGGTTGCGTGGCTGGACCTTTCCAATGCTTTTGGTTCGGTCCCCCACGCCGCCATCTTAAACGCGCTGACCGGTGCCGGTGCCCCCCACGCGATCGTCAACCTCGTCCGGTGTCTATACACCGATTGCACGACGAGGGTCCGTACTGCCGAAGGATTCACTGATAGGATCCCCATGCAGTCGGGAGTAAGACAGGGCTGCCCCTTGAGCCCTATACTCTTTAACCTGGCAATCGAACCCGTGGTTCGACAAGCCGCGGAGTCGAGGGCCGGGTACGAGATGGCGGGCTTTAAGGTAGCAGCCCTAGCTTACGCGGATGATATCGCATTGATCGCGACGTCCCCCGAGGGCATGAGAGGGCTACTGGGTGCAGCAGAGGCCACGGCGCGGAGTCTGGGCCTCGCGTTCAATCCGGGGAAGTGCGCGACGCTGCACGTCCTTGGAAGCGGCGCGGTGGCCCGGACCGAGTTTGGCCTCAACGAGGGACCCGTTCCAGCGCTCGGAGACGGAGACGCCTATGAGCACCTGGGCATTCCCGCCGGGGTTCGGATCGACCAGACGCCCTACTCCACGATCCGGGATGTGCTGAGGGACCTGGGGGCGGTGGACCGCTCCCTGCTAGCTCCGTGGCAGAAGGTGGAAACCTTAAGATCGGTTATAATTCCACGGGTGGATTTCCTGCTACGGGGCGCCAGCGTGAGGAAGTCGGCACTGGCGGAGGTAGACAAGGCTGTTAGGCGCGTGGTCAAGGGATGGCTCAATTTGCCACAGCGGGCCAGTGCGGAGGTGGTTTACATCCCCCCTTCGTGGGGAGGATGCGGACTCCTCCCACTGGCTGACCTGGCTGATGTGACGACCGTGGCCCATGCGTTCAGGCTTCTGAACGCACGGGACCCGGTCGTTGCATCACTGGCAAGGGCATCCCTTGATACAGCGGCGCGGGACAAGCTGCGTCGGCCTCCGACAGAGGGGGACCTCGCGGAGTACCTGTCGGGTCGTTTGACCGGGGACTTCGCGTGGCCAACCAGCGGATGTGCCTCATTCTGGTCGCGGGTGCGGTCCGCCGCGCTCAGGTCCGCGGCGCGTTTCGGTTTTCGGTGGAAGTGGGACGATGGTCGGGCCGAGCTCTCGGTGGAGATCGCCTCGCGGGGCGAACCGGTCGTGGTGTCACCAGGAGCGAAGGCGGAGATAATCCGCCGGATGAGGGCGGCAGTGGCTGAGCACTACAGGATGACACTGGTCCGGAAACCTGACCAGGGGAAGGTTTTCGGCGTGACCTCCCGCCATGCGGTGAGCAATCACTTCATGCGTGGGGGGTCATTTACTCGCTTCGCCGACTGGCGCTTTATCCATCGCGCGCGCCTTGATGTCCTCCCACTCAATGGAGCAATCCGTTGGGGGGAGGGCGATAAACGATGTCGGCGATGCGGGTTTAAGCTCGAGAGCCTTCCTCACGTGCTCGGGCACTGCGGCGTTCACTCGGCGGCTCGCCAGCTCCGGCACCACGGCTTGGTTCGCAGGCTTGCGAGGGCGACCCGTCTCCCGGGCGACCTCCGGGTTGACCGACGTGTCCCGGGTGTCCCCGACGAACTGGCGGCCTTGCGTCCCGACATAGTCGTGACGCACGAGCCGTCACGGACCGTCCACCTGGTCGATGTGGCCGTGCCATTTGAAAACACCTTCATGGCCTTCGAAGACGCCAAGGCGGAGAAACTGCAAAAATACGCGCCTATAGCGTGTGCTCTCCGCCGGCGCGGCTACACCGTCCACGTGGACGCGTTCATCGTCGGGGCCCTGGGCGCCTGGCACCCGGACAACGAGTCCCTCCTGAAAACGCTGCGCGTCTCACGGTTCTACGCGAGGACCATGAGACGGCTCATGGTATCAGAGACCATAGCCTGGTCCAGGGACATTTACGTGGAACACGTCTCTGGGATCCGGCAGTACCCCGCTCCGACCGCGGCGCCCGAAGCTGACGAGAACGCGGTGGCGCCAAGAAGATGGATTAGCGTGCAAGAGGACCGTGGGGGTCGAGGGGCCGGTAACAATAGCACCAGCGGACTGCCCCGAGCTCGAGAAGACGAGTAGTGGGCGTTCCTTTTGGCCATCAGTATTATATATATTTTTCTTAAGTGCTATACTGCATATACTTAATTCTATCTCACTCGTATTCTAGTCCAAACTCGATCTCGTTCTACCTCATTCTAGTTCACTGCATGCCATTTTGTTCTACAGTTATATTTCTTTGCTCATTTATATTCCTTTTCTTTCTTTTTGCGGCCCTATACACCGTCAAATTGCTGTACTTTTCTATATTCTTGTTTCTGTTCTTGCTATTTGCTGGTATTATGATCTACTCTTCTCTTCCTTGTTGTTACTTATTTTATTACTTATTTATTTATTTATTTATTTATTTATTTAGTTGCCTGTTATTCATGTTAACATACTTATGGTCAAAATCCACATGATGACTTGACAAGGAAGGAGCCATAACGGACTACCACATACACGCATCAGTTGGACGCCCAGTGCGATAATTAATGTGAAAGTGCTACGACGATAAGGGCGCAGGGGGACTGTCCCTGCGCCCTTTAAAATTATATTAATTTTGTCATATGACCGATATATATGTATACTCTGTACCTGATCCCCGGGGCTTCGCCCCGGGGAAACATTTATTGAAATAAAACTGCTTTTATCTGTTCTTATCAGCTTAATATCTGATACACTCCCCATCGGGGAGTCAGAATATTAATCTGATTTTTGGAAATTGACGGAGCAGTTGGAGCTTGCTCCACCTCTGTCGCGAGTCAGCCTGGCATTGCAGTGCCGCCAGGATTGGCTCAATAACTACACAAAAATCAGATTTTAAGTATTTTATTTATCTATCTTTTAACTCTTGACTTTTGACTTTTAACTTTTAACTTTTAACTTTTAACTTTTAACTTCTAACTTTTATATACACTTTGACTCTTCCTTTTGCTCTCTCTCTGTTCTTCGTTTTATTTTCTAAGTTTCAGGCATGGCCGAAGGATCCGGATGCGTCGCCCGAGGAAACGAGGTAATCGTTAAGTTCCCGTTCCCCGACCAATTTATCTGTCCCTACTGCCATCGAGGGACTACGGCGCTGCGAAGGGGAGCGGCGGTGTACCAGCGGCACGAGGATTTAGGTAAACACCTTAAACTTCACCATTCGGGTATTACGCGTAGGTTTGTATGCGGTGATTGCGGCTTCACCGACAACAGTGCTTATGCACTGAAGAAGGTGAAGCAGCATCACGCTGCAAGCCACGCGAATGGTGCACCGAATCCTCCTACCGCTGGTGCACCATCGGCCGCCCCGGGCGACGCATCTGCATCCCCGGCCAGCGGACCCGCGGGGGGGACGGGCTCCCTCCGCGAGGGCGCGAGAAGCGAGGCCCCGCGATCCGCCGAAACGGATCGATCGACCACGCGAGGAGGCGAGCCGCCATGCGCGAGAAGAAACGTGCCAGCGGTGGCGGCGTCGACCTCCCGCGGTAAGTCAAAGTCCTCCGCCCCCACAACGACGACGGCGAGGACAACGACAGGGCGGAGGACAACGGCGGCGACGGTGGCGGGAAAGAAGCCCGCCACCGCCACACTGAAGAACTTTGTTACCGTCGCCGCCAGACGCAGCGGGTCGCAGCCCGAGCCCGCAACGGCTGCACCGAGGGGGTGCAGCAGAAGGGTGACTCCGACCACCACCTTCGCGGAGGTCACCCGGGGGCCACCGGCCGCCACCACCGGGGTAACGACGACAGCCACGGCGAGGGAAACGAAGAGGACAACGCCCAAGACGCCCTCGCCGGCCGGACCGACGACAGTAGGGGGGACCACCACCACCCAGCCGCCCCCCCCCGCCGGACAACTAACCCAGACCAACTCCGGCAATCTGTCGTCGGCCGGTAGGATTGCCCCGGTGGTCGTAACATCCACGGCGGCCACGACGACGACGACGACGACGATCACGACGACCACGACGACGACCTCGGTGGTGCGGGGGTCAATACCCGCACCGGTCGTGACACCACCACCCACCCGGGGCCCAACTCCATCACCGAGGGGGACAGCCGGCGGCAATTCCACCTCGCCGCCGGCACTCGCGCCCAGGACGAGGGCGCGAGCCAGGAGAGCCGCCACCGAGCCCCCCCAGCAGACCCCGGGTACATTACGGCGCAGTAGGAGGATCCGCGGCACCCCCCAGGCGGTGGAACCAGTCGCGGCCGGGAGGAGGACGCCGCCGACGACTTCTCCGGCGGCGCTAGGATGCCCCACCCCAAGGAGAGGAAGAAGTGCCCGGGCCGTGTCCCTCCCGCCCGGGAGGGGAACGAAAGGGGGCAACACCACCGCCCCCACATCCCCAGGGGTGGGGACGACAAGAAGAGGGAGAAGGAGGAGACTCCCGGCCATCGAGGAGTCGTCGTCAGGAGAGGGCGAAGATGCGGAAGCGACAGCGGCTCCGTCGTCGTCGTCGCCGAGGGTAGACTGGACAGTGGCGGCCCCCAGAAGAGGAAGGAGGAGGGCTGGGCTGCAGACCCCCGTGCCGGGGGGCCAGGGAGCCACGGAGAGAAGAATAACGCCCCCCGGCAGCGCAGAAATGGTCGGTCCCTCCGTGGAGGCGGAACGGGGCCGAAATACGGACCAGGGCCCATCTAATATTAGTAATATTAATAGTAATGACAATAATAATAATGTTGATTTTAGTAGCAGGACTAAAGATTTTAGCAGGATTAAAAGGTACTGTGATAGGGCCACGAGCCCCATTAATTTTAACAGCAGCTATGACAATCCTAACCAAGACGACCAGCGATGGGATTTAAATTTTAACGCAATCGACGCGAGCCGGGGCAGTCCGACTAATGCCCCCGGGTCAAACCGGGGCTCTGTTTGTAGAAGGACCGCGGCCCCGAGTGGTGCAACCCCTGCGGTCAGTAGAGGGAACGCCGCCGTGGACCGGAGGCGGACGGCGACGAGGGGGAGAGGGAGTGGTGTCGATCCAGGAACGTGCACACGGAGTGACCCGATGGTGACCGGAGGTAAGCGGACGCAGCGAGCGTGTGGGGGGCTCAGACATGGGCCGGGGCGGAATCCCGAAGCAATCGTGGAGCGTCCAGGGAGAGGGCGCGGACCCACCCGGGGCGAGCGGACGCCAATGGCTGCCCCCCGCCGACGCGGCGGCGCCGAGGAAGCGTCCGAAAGGGCGCGAATCGTCGCGGCTGCGGAGGCGGTGGAGACAGCGGAGGGCTTAGAGGCCCTTGCCGCCCTTGTGGCGGACTTCTTTGGTTCGAGGCGTTCCGCTCGCGGAAGGGGGGGTGCCGCAAGAGCCACTGGGGGGGGAGGAGGAAGGCCGGATGCGGCGGAGAGTTTGGGGGTGCGTCCCCGAGGGGATGCCAGTTGCAACGGAGCGACCGGGGCTCCTTCTACACGGACGGAACACGTCCGGGAAGCCACGCGAATACAGCGTCTGTTCCGAACGAACCGCAAGCGAGCAGTGCAGGAGGTGCTGGCCGAGCAATCTCCGCACTGCCAAGTGCCCAAGGACATTGTCCAAGGGCACTTTAGTTCTATATATGCGGCTCGGGACCGTTCGGAGCACTTCCCGGCGCTCCACCACGACCAGCCGGATGAAGGCACCAATGAGGCACTGGAGAGGCCCTTCGGGTCGGCCGAGGTGTTCAACCGCCTCCGGAGGATGAAAAAATCATCCCCCGGACCGGATGGAATCACCTACGCCGACCTGAGGGGGGCCGATCCGGGAGCCGAGGTCCTGACGGCGGCATACAATGCGTGCCGTCGGATGGAGTTGATTCCCTCCCTGTGGAAGGAGTCAAATACCATCTTGATTTACAAGAAAGGTGAGAGGGATGACCTCAGCAACTGGCGTCCCATCGCCATGGGTGACGTAATCCCCAAGCTCTTCGCGGCCGTGATGGCTGACCGCCTTACCCGCTGGGCCGTCCAAAATCGACGGCTCTCCCCGGCACAAAAGGGCTTTCTGCCGTATGAGGGGTGCCTTGAGCACAACTTCGTGCTGCGGGAGGCCCTTACCGACGCGAAGCGACGGCGGAGGGAGTTGGTGGTGGCGTGGCTGGACCTTTCCAATGCTTTTGGATCGGTCCCCCACGCCGCCATCTTAAACGCACTGGCCGGTGCCGGTGCCCCCCACGCGATCGTCAACCTCGTCCGGTGTCTATACACCGATTGCACGACGAGGGTCCGTACTGCCGAAGGATTCACTGATAGGATCCCCATGCAGTCGGGAGTAAGACAGGGCTGCCCCTTGAGTCCTATACTCTTTAACCTGGCAATCGAACCCGTGGTTCGTCAAGCCGCGGAGTCGAGGGCCGGGTACGAGATGGCGGGCTTTAAGGTAGCAGCCCTGGCTTACGCGGATGATATCGCATTGATCGCGACGTCCCCCGAGGGCATGAGAGGGCTACTGGTTGCAGCAGAGGCCACGGCGCGGAGTCTGGGCCTCGCGTTCAATCCGGGGAAGTGCGCGACGCTGCACGTCCTTGGAAGCGGCGCGGTGGCCCGGACCGAGTTTGGCCTCAACGAGGGACCCGTTCCAGCGCTCGGAGACGGAGACGCCTATGAGCACCTGGGCATTCCCACCGGGGTTCGGATCGACCAGACGCCCTACTCCACGATCCGGGATGTGCTGAGGGACCTGGGAGCGGTGGACCGCTCCCTGCTAGCTCCGTGGCAGAAGGTGGAAACCCTAAGATCGGTTATAATTCCACGGGTGGATTTCCTGCTACGGGGCGCCAGCGTGAGGAAGTCGGCACTGGCGGAGGTAGACAAGGCTGTCAGGCGCGTGGTCAAGGGATGGCTCAATTTGCCACAGCGGGCCAGTGCGGAGGTAGTTTACATCCCCCCGTCGTGGGGAGGATGCGGACTCCTCCCCCTGGCTGACCTGGCTGATGTGACGACCGTGGCCCATGCGTTCAGGCTTCTGAACGCACGGGACCCGGTCGTTGCATCACTGGCAAGGGCATCCCTTGATACAGCGGCGCGGGACAAGCTGCGTCGGCCTCCGACAGAGGGGGACCTCGCGGAGTACCTGTCGGGTCGTTTGACCGGGGACTTCGCGTGGCCAACCAGCGGATGTGCCTCATTCTGGTCGCGGGTGCGGTCCGCCGCGCTCAGGTCGGCGGCGCGCTTCGGTTTTCGGTGGAAGTGGGACGATGGTCGGGCCGAGCTCTCGGTGGAGATCGCCTCGCGGGGCGAACCGGTCGTGGTGTCACCAGGAGCGAAGGCGGAGATAATCCGCCGGATGAGGGCGGCAGTGGCTGAGCACTACAAAATGACACTGGTCCGGAAACCTGACCAGGGGAAGGTTTTCGGCGTGACCTCCCGCCATGCGGTGAGTAATCACTTCATGCGTGGGGGGTCATTTACTCGCTTCGCCGACTGGCGCTTTATCCATCGCGCGCGCCTTGGTGTCCTCCCACTCAATGGAGCAATCCGTTGGGGGGAGGGCGATAAACGATGTCGGCGATGCGGGTTTAAGCTCGAGAGCCTTCCTCACGTGCTCGGGCACTGCGGCGTTCACTCGGCGGCTCGCCAGCTCCGGCACCACGGCTTGGTCCGCAGGCTCGCGAGGGCGACCCGTCTTCCGGGCGACCTCCGGGTTGACCGACGTGTCCCGGGTGTCCCCGACGAACTGGCGGCCTTGCGTCCCGACATAGTCGTGACGCACGAGCCGTCACGGACCGTCCACCTGGTCGATGTGGCCGTGCCATTCGAAAACACCTTCATGGCCTTCGAAGACGCCAAGGCGGAGAAATTGCGAAAATACGCGCCTATAGCGTGTGCTCTCCGCCGGCGCGGCTACACCGTCCATGTGGACGCGTTCATCGTCGGGGCCCTGGGCGCCTGGCACCCGGACAACGAGTCCCTCCTGAAAACGCTGCGCGTCTCACGGTTCTACGCGAGGACCATGAGACGGCTCATGGTATCAGAGACCATAGCCTGGTCCAGGGACATTTACGTGGAACACGTCTCTGGGATCCGGCAGTACCCCGCTCCGACCGCGGCGCCCGAAGCTGACGAGAACGCGGTGGCGTCAAGAAGATTGACTAGCGTGCAAGAGGACCGTGGGGGTCAAGGGGCCGGAAATAATAGCACCAGCGGACTGCCCCGAGCTCGAGAAGACGAGTAGTGGGCGTTCCATCTGGCCACTAGCAGCACAAAGTGTTTTATATACTACGCTCTTTTATTTTTCTTTTACCGTTCTGACCTAACTTTATCCTACCGGGATGCTAGTCCGGATTCGATCTCGTTATTCCTTATTCTAGTCCATTTTATGCTATTTCATTCTATATTTATACTTCTTTCTTTTCTCTTTTTTTTTCTTTGTTCTGCTCACTGATACTTCTTTTCGTTCCTTTTGCGGCCCTATACACCGTCAAATTGCTGTACTCTTTTATATTGTTATTTCTGTTCCTTGTTGTTACTTATTTATTTATTTATTTATTTATTTATCTGTTATTTATGTGAATATATACGGTTAAAATCCATATGATGACCTGACAAGGAAGGAGCCAAAATGGACTACCACTTGCACATACCAGTTGGACGCCCAGTGCGAAAATTAAACGCGAAAGTGTTACGACGATAAGGGCGCAGGGGGACTGTCTCTGCGCCCTTTAAAATTATAATAATTATGTCATATAATGCTATATACATGTATACTCTGTACCTGATCCCCGGGGCTTCGCCCCGGGGAAACATTTATTGAAATAAAACTGCTTTTATCTGTTCTTATCAGCTTAATATCTGATACACTCCCCATCGGGGAGTCAGAATATTAATCTGATTTTTGGAAATTGACGGAGCAGTTGGAGCTTGCTCCACCTCTGTCGCGAGTCAGCCTGGCATTGCAGTGCCGCCAGGATTGGCTCACAATAACTACACGAAAATCAGATTTTAAGTATTTTATTTATTTATTTATTGATCTTTTAACTTTTGACTTTCAACTTTTAACTTTTAACTTTTAACTTTTAACTTTTATTCTGACTTCTATATACACTTTGACTCTTACTTTTGCTCTCTCTCTGTTTTTCGTTTTATTTTCTAAGTTTTAGGCATGGCCGAAGGATCCGGATGCGTCGCCCGAGGAAACGAGGTAATCGTTAAGTTCCCGTTCCCCGACCAATTTATCTGTCCCTACTGCCATCGAGGGACTACGGCGCTGCGAAGGGGAGCGGCGGTGTACCAGCGGCACGAGGATTTAGGTAAACACCTTAAACTTCACCATTCGGGTATTACGCGTAGGTTTGTATGCGGTGATTGCGGCTTCACCGACAACAGTGCTTATGCACTGAAGAAGGTGAAGCAGCATCACGCTGCAAGCCACGCGAATGGTGCACCGAATCCTCCTGCCGCTGGTGCACCATCGGCCGCCCCGGGTGACGCATCTGCATCCCCGGCCAGCGGACCCGCGGGGGGGACGGGCTCCCTCCGCGAGGGCGCGAGAAGCGAGGCCCCGCGATCCGCCGAAACGGATCGATCGACCACGCGAGGAGGCGAGCCGCCATGCGCGAGAAGAAACGTGCCAGCGGTGGCGGCGTCGACCTCCCGCGGTAAGTCAAAGTCCTCCGCCCCCACAACGACGACGGCGAGGACAACGACAGGGCGGAGGACAACGGCGGCGACGGTGGCGGGAAAGAAGCCCGCCACCGCCACACTGAAGAACTTTGTTACCGTCGCCGCCAGACGCAGCGGGTCGCAGCCCGAGCCCGCAACGGCTGCACCGAGGGGGTGCAGCAGAAGGGTGACTCCGACCACCACCTTCGCGGAGGTCACCCGGGGGCCACCGGCCGCCACCACCGGGGTAACGACGACAGCCACGGCGAGGGAGACGAAGAGGACAACGCCCAAGACGCCCTCGCCGGCCGGACCGACGACAGTGGGGGGGACCACCACCACCCAGCCGCCCCCCCCCGCCGGACAACTAACCCAGACCAACTCCGGCAATCTGTCGTCGGCCGGTAGGATTGCCCCGGTGGTCGTAACATCCACGGCGGCCACGACGACGACGACGACGACGATTACGACGACCACAACGACGACCTCGGTGGTGCGGGGGTCAATACCCGCACCGGTCGTGACACCACCGCCCACCCGGGGCCCAACTCCATCGCCGAGGGGGACAGCCGGCGGCAATTCCACCTCGCCGCCGGCACTCGCGCCCAGGACGAGGGCGCGAGCCAGGAGAGCCGCCACCGAGCCCCCCCAGCAGACCCCGGGTGCATTACGGCGCAGTAGGAGGATCCGCGGCACCCCCCAGGCGGTGGTACCAGTCGCGGCCGGGAGAAGGACGCCGCCGACGACATCTCCGGCGGCACTAGGATGCCCCACCCCAAGGAGAGGAAGAAGCGCCCGGGCCGTGTCCCTCCCGCCCGGGAGGGGGACGAAAGGGGGCAACACCACCGCCCCCACATCCCCAGGGGTGGGGACGACAAGAAGAGGGAGAAGGAGGAGACTCCCGGCCATCGAGGAGTCGTCGTCAGGAGAGGACGAAGAGGTGGAAGCGACAGCGGCTTCGTCGTCGTCGTCGCCGAGGGTAGATTGGACAGTGGCGGCCCCCAGAAGAGGATGGAGGAGGGCTGGGCTGCAGACCCCCGTGCCGGGGGGTCAGGGAGCCACGGAGAGAAGAATAACGCCCCCCGGCGGCGCAGAAATGGTCGGTCCCTCCGTGGAGGCGGAACGGGGCCGAAATACGGACCAGGGCCCAAATAGTAGTAAGGGTAGCAATATCAATTTTAACAGCAGGACTAATGATAAGAGCAGTAAGAAAAGGTACTGTGACAGGGCCACGAGCCCCATCAATTTTAATTTTATCTCGAATGGCAATTTTATCCGGGACGACCAGCAAGGGATGCGAAATTACGTTACAATCGACGCGAGCCGGGGCAGTCCGACTAATGCCCCCGGGTCAAACCGGGGCTCTGTTTGTAGAAGGACCGCGGCCCCGAGTGGTGCAACCCCTGCGGTCAGTAGAGGAAACGCCGCCGCGGACCGAAGGCAGACGGCGACGAGGGGGAGAGGGAGTGGTGTCGACCCAGGAACGTGCGCATGGAGTGACCCGACGGTGACCGGAGGTAAGCGGACGCAGCGGACGTGTGGGGGGCTCAGACATGGGCCGGAGCGGAATCCCGATGCAATCGTGGAGCGTCCAGGGAGAGGGCGCGGACCCACCCGGAGCGAGCGGACGCCAATGGCTGCCCCCCGCCGACGCGGCGGCGCCGAGGAAGCGTCCGAAAGGGCGCGAATCGTCGCGGCTGCGGAGGCGGTGGGGACAGCGGAGGGCTTAGAGGCCCTTGCCGCCCTTGTGGCGGATTTCTTTGGTTCGAGGCGTTCCGCTCGTGGAAGGGGGGGTGCCGCAAGGGCCACTGGGGGGGGAGGAGGAAGGCCGGATGCGGCGGAGAGTTTGAGGGTGCGTCCCCGGGGGGATGCCAGTTGCAACGGAGCGACCGGGGCTCCTTCCACACGGACGGAACACGTCCGGGAAGCCACGCGAATACAGCGTCTGTTCCGAACGAACCGCAAGCGGGCAGTGCAGGAGGTGCTAGCCGAGCAATCTCCGCACTGCCAAGTGCCCAAGGACATTGTCCAAGGGCACTTTAGTTCTATATATGCGGCTCGGGACCGTTCGGAACACTTCCCGGCGCTCCACCACGACCAGCCGGATGAAGGAACCAATGAGGCACTGGAGAGGCCCTTCGGGTCGGCCGAGGTGTTCAACCGCCTCCGGAGGATGAAAAAATCATCCCCCGGACCGGATGGAATCACCTACGCTGACCTGAGGGGGGCCGATCCGGGAGCCGAGGTCCTGACGGCGGCATACAATGCGTGCCGTCGGGTGGAGTTGATTCCCTCCCTGTGGAAGGAGTCAAATACCATCTTGATTTACAAGAAAGGTGAGAGGGATGACCTCAGCAACTGGCGTCCCATCGCCATGGGTGACGTAATCCCCAAGCTCTTCGCGGCCGTGATGGCCGACCGCCTTACCCGCTGGGCCGTCCAAAATCGACGGCTCTCCCCGGCACAAAAGGGCTTTCTGCCGTACGAGGGGTGCCTTGAGCACAACTTCGTGCTGCGGGAGGCCCTTATCGACGCAAAGCGACGGCGGAGGGAGTTGGTGGTTGCGTGGCTGGACCTTTCCAATGCTTTTGGTTCGGTCCCCCACGCCGCCATCCTAAACGCGCTGGCCGGTGCCGGTGCCCCCCACGCGATCGTCAACCTCGTCCGGTGTCTATACACCGATTGCACGACGAGGGTCCGTACGGCCGAAGGATTCACTGATAGGATCCCCATGCAGTCGGGAGTAAGACAGGGCTGCCCCTTGAGCCCTATACTCTTTAACCTGGCAATCGAACCCGTGGTTCGACAAGCCGCGGAGTCGAGGGCCGGGTATGAGATGGCGGGCTTTAAGGTAGCAGCCCTAGCTTACGCGGATGATATCGCATTGATCGCGACGTCCCCCGAGGGCATGAGAGGGCTACTGGGAGCAGCAGAGGCCACGGCGCGGAGTCTGGGCCTCGCGTTCAATCCGGGGAAGTGCGCGACGCTACACGTCCTTGGAAGCGGCGCGGTGGCCCGGACCGAGTTTGGCCTCAACGAGGGACTCGTTCCAGCGCTCGGAGACGGAGACGCCTATGAGCACCTGGGCATTCCCACCGGGGTTCGGATCGACCAGACGCCCTACTCCACGATCCGGGATGTGCTGAGGGACCTGGGGGCGGTGGATCGCTCCCTGCTAGCTCCGTGGCAGAAGGTGGAAACCTTAAGATCGGTTATAATTCCACGGGTGGATTTCCTGCTACGGGGCGCCAGCGTGAGGAAGTCGGCACTGGCGGAGGTAGACAAGGCTGTTAGGCGCGTGGTCAAGGGATGGCTCAATTTGCCACAGCGGGCCAGTGCGGAGGTAGTTTACATCCCCCCTTCATGGGGAGGATGCGGACTCCTCCCGCTGGCTGAACTGGCTGATGTGACGACCGTGGCCCATGCGTTCAGGCTTCTGAACGCACGGGACCCGGTCGTTGCATCACTGGCAAGGGCATCCCTTGATACAGCGGCGCGGGACAAGCTGCGTCGGCCTCCGACAGAGGGGGACCTCGCGGAGTACCTGTCAGGTCGTTTGACCGGGGACTTCGCGTGGCCAACCAGCGGATGTGCCTCATTCTGGTCGCGGGTGCGGTCCGCCGCGCTCAGGTCTGCGGCGCGTTTCGGTTTTCGGTGGAAGTGGGACGATGGTCGGGCCGAGCTCTCGGTGGAGATCGCCTCGCGGGGCGAACCGGTCGTGGTGTCACCAGGGGCGAAGGCGGAGATAATCCGCCGGATGAGGGCGGCAGTGGCTGAGCACTACAGAATGACACTGGTCCGGAAACCTGACCAGGGGAAGGTTTTCGGCGTGACCTCCCGCCATGCGGTGAGCAATCACTTCATGCGTGGGGGGTCATTTACTCGCTTCGCCGACTGGCGCTTTATCCATCGCGCGCGCCTTGATGTCCTCCCACTCAATGGAGCAATCCGTTGGGGGGAGGGCGATAAACGATGTCGGCGATGCGGGTTTAAGCTCGAGAGCCTTCCTCACGTGCTCGGGCACTGCGGCGTTCACTCGGCGGCTCGCCAGCTCCGACACCACGGCTTGGTTCGCAGGCTTGCGAGGGCGACCCGTCTTCCGGGCGACCTCCGGGTTGACCGACGTGTCCCGGGTGTCCCCGACGAACTGGCGGCCTTGCGTCCCGACATAGTCGTGACGCACGAGCCGTCACGGACCGTCCACCTGGTCGATGTGGCCGTGCCATTTGAAAACACCTTCATGGCCTTCGAAGATGCCAAGGCGGAGAAACTGCGAAAATACGCGCCTATAGCGTGTGCTCTCCGCCGGCGCGGCTACACCGTCCACGTGGGCGCGTTCATCGTCGGGGCCCTGGGCGCCTGGCACCCGGACAACGAGTCCCTCCTGAAAACGCTGCGCGTCTCACGGTTCTACGCGAGGACCATGAGACGGCTCATGGTATCAGAGACCATAGCCTGGTCCAGGGACATTTACGTGGAACACGTCTCTGGGATCCGGCAGTACCCCGCTCCGACCGCGGCGCCCGAAGCTGACGAGAACGCGGTGGCGTCAAGAGGATTGACTAGCGAGCAAGAGGACCGTGGGGGACGAGGGGCCGGAAATAATAGCACCAGCGGACTGCCCCGAGCTCAAGAGGACGAGTAGTGGGCGTCCTAGCCGGCAATCTGCAGCATGCACTTCTAGAGGCGATACTCTTCTTTCTTGTGTTGCTATTTATATTCTAGTCAAGCCACCCTATACATGGCACTCGACTTGACCATATAATACCTAATCCTAGATTACTGTATGCTATTTTACTTTATTTTACTTTGCTTTATGTTATATAACAACTCCTCGTCTGTTTATACCTCCTTTCTTTCTTTCTTTTTGCGGCCCTATACACCGTCGAATTGTTATACTCCGTTATATTTTGTTTATGTTACTGTTATCTATATTTATTTATTTCTTTTAGCTATCTAGTCACGTCAACTTATACAACGTTAAAATTCGTATGAGGATCTGATAAGGAGGAAACTAAAGTGGATTACCCTACACACATATCATATGGACGCCCAGTGCGATATTAAATGTGAAAGTACTATGACGACAAGGGCGCAGGGGGACTGTCCCTGCGCACTTTGAAATTATAATAATTAGCCATGAAACCTGTAAAAACATATGTATACTCTGTACCTGATCCCCGGGGCTTCGCCCCGGGGAAACATTTATTGAAATAAAACTGCTTTTATCTGTTCTTATCAGCTTAATATCTGATACACTCCCCATCGGGGAGTCAGAATATTAATCTGATTTTTGGAAATTGACGGAGCAGTTGGAGCTTGCTCCACCTCTGTCGCGAGTCAGCCTGGCATTGCAGTGCCGCCAGGATTGGCTCACAATAACTACACGAAAATCAGATTTTAAGTATTTTATTTATTTATTTATTGATCTTTTAACTTTTGACTTTCAACTTTTAACTTTTAACTTTTAACTTTTAACTTTTAACTTTTATTCTGACTTCTATATACACTTTGACTCTTACTTTTGCTCTCTCTCTGTTTTTCGTTTTATTTTCTAAGTTTTAGGCATGGCCGAAGGATCCGGATGCGTCGCCCGAGGAAACGAGGTAATCGTTAAGTTCCCGTTCCCCGACCAATTTATCTGTCCCTACTGCCATCGAGGGACTACGGCGCTGCGAAGGGGAGCGGCGGTGTACCAGCGGCACGAGGATTTAGGTAAACACCTTAAACTTCACCATTCGGGTATTACGCGTAGGTTTGTATGCGGTGATTGCGGCTTCACCGACAACAGTGCTTATGCACTGAAGAAGGTGAAGCAGCATCACGCTGCAAGCCACGCGAATGGTGCACCGAATCCTCCTGCCGCTGGTGCACCATCGGCCGCCCCGGGTGACGCATCTGCATCCCCGGCCAGCGGACCCGCGGGGGGGACGGGCTCCCTCCGCGAGGGCGCGAGAAGCGAGGCCCCGCGATCCGCCGAAACGGATCGATCGACCACGCGAGGAGGCGAGCCGCCATGCGCGAGAAGAAACGTGCCAGCGGTGGCGGCGTCGACCTCCCGCGGTAAGTCAAAGTCCTCCGCCCCCACAACGACGACGGCGAGGACAACGACAGGGCGGAGGACAACGGCGGCGACGGTGGCGGGAAAGAAGCCCGCCACCGCCACACTGAAGAACTTTGTTACCGTCGCCGCCAGACGCAGCGGGTCGCAGCCCGAGCCCGCAACGGCTGCACCGAGGGGGTGCAGCAGAAGGGTGACTCCGACCACCACCTTCGCGGAGGTCACCCGGGGGCCACCGGCCGCCACCACCGGGGTAACGACGACAGCCACGGCGAGGGAAACGAAGAGGACAACGCCCAAGACGCCCTCGCCGGCCGGACCGATGACAGTGGGGGGGACCACCACCACCCAGCCGCCCCCCCCCGCCGGACAACTAACCCAGACCAACTCCGGCAATCTGTCGTCGGCCGGTAGGATTGCCCCGGTGGTCGTAACATCCACGGCGGCCACGACGACGACGACGACGACGATCACGACGACCACGACGACGACCTCGGTGGTGCGGGGGTCAATACCCGCACCGGTCGTGACACCACCGCCCACCCGGGGCCCAACTCCATCACCGAGGGGGACAGCCGGCGGCAATTCCACCTCGCCGCCGGCACTCGCGGCCAGGACGAGGGCGCGAGCCAGGAGAGCCGCCACCGAGCCCCCCCAGCAGACCCCGGGTACATTTCGGCGCAGTAGGAGGATCCGCGGCACCCCCCAGGCGGTGGAACCAGTCGCGGCCGAGAGGAGGACGCCGCCGACGACTTCTCCGGCGGCGCTAGGATGCCCCACCCCAAGGAGAGGAAGAAGTGCCCGGGCCGTGTCCCTCCCGCCCGGGAGGGGGACGAAAGGGGGCAACACCACCGCCCCCACATCCCCAGGGGTGGGGACGACAAGAAGAGGGAGAAGGAGGAGACTCCCGGCCATCGAGGAGTCGTCGTCAGGAGTGGACGAAGATGCGGAAGCGACAGCGGCTCCGTCGTCGTCGTCGCCGAGGGTAGATTGGACAGTGGCGGCCCCCAGAAGAGGAAGGAGGAGGGCTGGGCTGCAGACCCCCGAGCCGGGGGGCCAGGGAGCCACGGAGAGAAGAATAACGCCCCCCGGCAGCGCAGAAATGGTCGGTCCCTCCGTGGAGGCGGAACGGGGCCGAAATACGGACCAGGGCCCACCTAATATTAGTAGTATTAATGGTAATAATAATAATAATAATGTTGATTTTAGTAGCAGGACTAAAGATTTTAGCAGGATTAAAAGGTACTGTGATAGGGCCACGAGCCCCATTAATTTTAACAGCAGTTATGACAATCCTAACCAAGACGACCAGCGATGGGATTTAAATTTTAACGCAATCGACGCGAGCCGGGGCAGTCCGACTAATGCCCCCGGGTCAAACCGGGGCTCTGTTTGTAGAAGGACCGCGGCCCCGAGTGGTGCAACCCCTGCGGTCAGTAGAGGGAACGCCGCCGTGGACCGGAGGCAGACGGCGACGAGGGGGAGAGGGAGTGGTGTCGACCCAGGAACGTGCACACGGAGTGACCCGATGGTGACCGGAGGTAAGCGGACGCAGCGAGCGTGTGGGGGGCTCAGACATGGGCCGGGGCGGAATCCCGAAGCAATCGTGGAGCGTCCAGGGAGAGGGCGCGGACCCACCCGGGGCGAGCGGACGCCAATGGCTGCCCCCCGCCGACGCGGCGGCGCCGAATAAGCGTCCGAAAGGGCGCGAATCGTCGCGGCTGCGGAGGCGGTGGAGACAGCGGAGGGCTTAGAGGCCCTTGCCGCCCTTGTGGCGGACTTCTTTGGTTCGAGGCGTTCCGCTCGCGGAAGGGGGGGTGCCGCAAGAGCCACTGGGGGGGGAGGAGGAAGGCCGGATGCGGCGGAGAGTTTGGGGGTGCGTCCCCGAGGGGATGCCAGTTGCAACGGAGCGACCGGGGCTCCTTCTACACGGACGGAACACGTCCGGGAAGCCACGCGAATACAGCGTCTGTTCCGAACGAACCGCAAGCGAGCAGTGCAGGAGGTGCTGGCCGAGCAATCTCCGCACTGCCAAGTGCCCAAGGACATTGTCCAAGGGCACTTTAGTTCTATATATGCGGCTCGGGACCGTTCGGAGCACTTCCCGGCGCTCCACCACGACCAGCCGGATGAAGGCACCAATGAGGCACTGGAGAGGCCCTTCGGGTCGGCCGAGGTGTTCAACCGCCTCCGGAGGATGAAAAAATCATCCCCCGGACCGGATGGAATCACCTACGCCGACCTGAGGGGGGCCGATCCGGGAGCCGAGGTCCTGACGGCGGCATACAATGCGTGCCGTCGGATGGAGTTGATTCCCTCCCTGTGGAAGGAGTCTAATACCATCTTGATTTACAAGAAAGGTGAGAGGGATGACCTCAGCAACTGGCGTCCCATCGCCATGGGTGACGTAATCCCCAAGCTCTTCGCGGCCGTGATGGCTGACCGCCTTACCCGCTGGGCCGTCCAAAATCGACGGCTCTCCCCGGCACAAAAGGGCTTTCTGCCGTATGAGGGGTGCCTTGAGCACAACTTCGTGCTGCGGGAGGCCCTTACCGACGCGAAGCGACGGCGGAGGGAGTTGGTGGTGGCGTGGCTGGACCTTTCCAATGCTTTTGGATCGGTCCCCCACGCCGCCATCTTAAACGCACTGGCCGGTGCCGGTGCCCCCCACGCGATCGTCAACCTCGTCCGGTGTCTATACACCGATTGCACGACGAGGGTCCGTACTGCCGAAGGATTCACTGATAGGATCCCCATGCAGTCGGGAGTAAGACAGGGCTGCCCCTTGAGTCCTATACTCTTTAACCTGGCAATCGAACCCGTGGTTCGTCAAGCCGCGGAGTCGAGGGCCGGGTACGAGATGGCGGGCTTTAAGGTAGCAGCCCTGGCTTACGCGGATGATATCGCATTGATCGCGACGTCCCCCGAGGGCATGAGAGGGCTACTGGTTGCAGCAGAGGCCACGGCGCGGAGTCTGGGCCTCGCGTTCAATCCGGGGAAGTGCGCGACGCTGCACGTCCTTGGAAGCGGCGCGGTGGCCCGGACCGAGTTTGGCCTCAACGAGGGACCCGTTCCAGCGCTCGGAGACGGAGACGCCTATGAGCACCTGGGCATTCCCACCGGGGTTCGGATCGACCAGACGCCCTACTCCACGATCCGGGATGTGCTGAGGGACCTGGGAGCGGTGGACCGCTCCCTGCTAGCTCCGTGGCAGAAGGTGGAAACCCTAAGATCGGTTATAATTCCACGGGTGGATTTCCTGCTACGGGGCGCCAGCGTGAGGAAGTCGGCACTGGCGGAGGTAGACAAGGCTGTCAGGCGCGTGGTCAAGGGATGGCTCAATTTGCCACAGCGGGCCAGTGCGGAGGTGGTTTACATCCCCCCTTCGTGGGGAGGATGCGGACTCCTCCCACTGGCTGACCTGGCTGATGTGACGACCGTGGCCCATGCGTTCAGGCTTCTGAACGCACGGGACCCGGTCGTTGCATCACTGGCAAGGGCATCCCTTGATACAGCGGCGCGGGACAAGCTGCGTCGGCCTCCGACAGAGGGGGACCTCGCGGAGTACCTGTCGGGTCGTTTGACCGGGGACTTCGCGTGGCCAACCAGCGGATGTGCCTCATTCTGGTCGCGGGTGCGGTCCGCCGCGCTCAGGTCCGCGGCGCGTTTCGGTTTTCGGTGGAAGTGGGACGATGGTCGGGCCGAGCTCTCGGTGGAGATCGCCTCGCGGGGCGAACCGGTCGTGGTGTCACCAGGAGCGAAGGCGGAGATAATCCGCCGGATGAGGGCGGCAGTGGCTGAGCACTACAGGATGACACTGGTCCGGAAACCTGACCAGGGGAAGGTTTTCGGCGTGACCTCCCGCCATGCGGTGAGCAATCACTTCATGCGTGGGGGGTCATTTACTCGCTTCGCCGACTGGCGCTTTATCCATCGCGCGCGCCTTGATGTCCTCCCACTCAATGGAGCAATCCGTTGGGGGGAGGGCGATAAACGATGTCGGCGATGCGGGTTTAAGCTCGAGAGCCTTCCTCACGTGCTCGGGCACTGCGGCGTTCACTCGGCGGCTCGCCAGCTCCGGCACCACGGCTTGGTTCGCAGGCTTGCGAGGGCGACCCGTCTCCCGGGCGACCTCCGGGTTGACCGACGTGTCCCGGGTGTCCCCGACGAACTGGCGGCCTTGCGTCCCGACATAGTCGTGACGCACGAGCCGTCACGGACCGTCCACCTGGTCGATGTGGCCGTGCCATTTGAAAACACCTTCATGGCCTTCGAAGACGCCAAGGCGGAGAAACTGCAAAAATACGCGCCTATAGCGTGTGCTCTCCGCCGGCGCGGCTACACCGTCCACGTGGACGCGTTCATCGTCGGGGCCCTGGGCGCCTGGCACCCGGACAACGAGTCCCTCCTGAAAACGCTGCGCGTCTCACGGTTCTACGCGAGGACCATGAGACGGCTCATGGTATCAGAGACCATAGCCTGGTCCAGGGACATTTACGTGGAACACGTCTCTGGGATCCGGCAGTACCCCGCTCCGACCGCGGCGCCCGAAGCTGACGAGAACGCGGTGGCGCCAAGAAGATGGATTAGCGTGCAAGAGGACCGTGGGGGTCGAGGGGCTGGTAACAATAGCACCAGCGGACTGCCCCGAGCTCGAGAAGACGAGTAGTGGGCGTTCCTTTTGGCCATCAGTATTATATATATTTTTCTTAAGTGCTATACTGCATATACTTAATTCTATCTCACTCGTATTCTAGTCCAAACTCGATCTCGTTATACCTCATTCTAGTTCACTGCATGCCATTTTGTTCTACAGTTATATTTCTTTGCTCATTTATATTCCTTTTCTTTCTTTTTGCGGCCCTATACACCGTCAAATTGCTGTACTTTTCTATATTCTTGTTTCTGTTCTTGCTATTTGCTGGTATTATGATCTACTCTCCTCTTCCTTGTTGTTACTTATTTTATTACTTACTTATTTATTTATTTATTTATTTATTTAGTTGCCTGTTATTCATGTTAACATACTTATGGTCAAAATCCACATGATGACTTGACAAGGAAGGAGCCATAACGGACTACTACATACACGCATCAGTTGGACGCCCAGTGCGATAATTAATGTGAAAGTGCTACGACGATAAGGGCGCAGGGGGACTGTCCCTGCGCCCTTTAAAATTATATTAATTTTGTCATATGACCGATATATATGTATACTCTGTACCTGATCCCCGGGGCTTCGCCCCGGGGAAACATTTATTGAAATAAAACTGCTTTTATCTGTTCTTATCAGCTTAATATCTGATACACTCCCCATCGGGGAGTCAGAATATTAATCTGATTTTTGGAAATTGACGGAGCAGTTGGAGCTTGCTCCACCTCTGTCGCGAGTCAGCCTGGCATTGCAGTGCCGCCAGGATTGGCTCAATAACTACACGAAAAATCAGATTTTAAGTATTTTATTTATTTATTTATTAATCTTTTAACTTTTGACTTTTGACTTTTAACTTTTAACTTTTAACTTTTAAAACTTTTATTCTGACTTCCTATATACACTTTGACTCTTCCTTTTGCTCTCTCTCTGTTTTTCGTTTTATTTTCTAAGTTTTAGGCATGGCCGAAGGATCCGGATGCGTCGCCCGAGGAAACGAGGTAATCGTTAAGTTCCCGTTCCCGGACCATTTCAACTGTCCCTACTGCCATCGAGGGACTACGGCGCTGCAAAGAGGAGCGGCGGTGTACCGGCGGCACGAGGATTTAGGTAAACACCTTAAACTTCACCATTCTGGTATTACGCGTAGGTTTGTATGCGGTGATTGCGGCTTCACCGACAACAGTGCTTATGCACTGAAGAAGGTGAAGCAGCATCACGCTGCAAGCCACGCGAATGGTGCACCGAATCCTCCTGCCGCTGGTGCACCATCGGCCGCCCCGGGCGACGCATCTGCATCCCCGGCCAGCGGACCCGCGGGGGGGACGGGCTCCCTCCGCGAGGGCGCGAGAAGCGAGGCCCCGCGATCCGCCGAAACGGATCGATCGACCACGCGAGGAGGCGAGCCGCCATGCGCGAGAAGAAACGTGCCAGCGGTGGCGGCGTCGACCTCCCGTGGTAAGTCAAAGTCCTCCGCCCCCACAACGACGACGGCGAGGACAACGACAGGGCGGAGGACAACGGCGGCGACGGTGGCGGGAAAGAAGCCCGCCACCGCCACACTGAAGAACTTTGTTACCGTCGCCGCCAGACGCAGCGGGTCGCAGCCCGAGCCCGCAACGGCTGCACCGAGGGGGTGCAGCAGAAGGGTGACTCCGACCACCACCTTCGCGGAGGTCACCCGGGGGCCACCGGCCGCCACCACCGGGGTAACGACGACAGCCACGGCGAGGGAAACGAAGAGGACAACGCCCAAGACGCCCTCGCCGGCCGGACCGACGACAGTGGGGGGGACCACCACCACCCAGCCGCCCCCCCCCCGCCGGACAACTAACCCAGACCAACTCCGGCAATCTGTCGTCGGCCGGTAGGATTGCCCCGGTGGTCGTAACATCCACGGCGGCCACGACGACGACGACGACGACGATCACGACGACCACGACGACGACCTCGGTGGTGCGGGGGTCAATACCCGCACCGGTCGTGACACCACCGCCTACCCGGGGTCCAACTCCATCGCCGAGGGGGACAGCCGGCGGCAATTCCACCTCGCCGCCGGCACTCGCGCCCAGGACGAGGGCGCGAGCCAGGAGAGCCGCCACCGAGCCCCCCCAGCAGACCCCGGGTACACCACGACGAGGCAGGAGGATTCGCGGCACTCCCCAGGCGGTGGTACCAGTCGCGGCCGGGAGAAGGACACCGCCGACGACATCTCCGGCGGCGCTAGGATGCCCCACCCCAAGGAGAGGAAGAAGCGCCCGGGCCGTGTCCCTCCCGCCCGGGAGGGGGACGAAAGGGGGCAATACCACCGCCCCCACATCCCCAGGGGTGGGGACGACAAGAAGAGGGAGGAGGAAGAGACTCCCGGCCATCGAGGAGTCGTCGTCAGGAGAGGAGGCAACGACAGCGGCCCCGTCGTCGTCGCCACCGAATGAAGATTGGATAGTGGCGGCCCCCAGAAGAGGAAGGAAGAGGGCTGGGCTGCAGACCCCCGTGCCGGGGGAGCAGGATGCAACAGAGGAAGGAGTAATGCCCCCCGGCAGCGCGGGAATGGTCGGTCCCTCCGTGGAGGCGGAACGGGGCCGAAATACGGACCAGGGCCCAACTAGTAATAAGGGTAACAATTATAAGACTGATTTTAACAACAAGACTAAAGATTTTAGCAGTATAAAAAGGTACTGTGACAGGGCCACGAGCCCTATAAATTTTAATAGCAATTTTACTTCGGACGACCAGCAAGGGATGTTAAATCGTAATATAACCGACGCGAGCCGGGGCAGTCCGACTAATGCCCCCGGGTCAAACCGGGGCTCTGTTTGTAGAAGGACCGCGGCCCCGAGTGGTGCAACCCCTGCGGTCAGTAGAGGGAACGCCGCCGTGGACCGGAGGCAGACGGCGACGAGGGGGAGAGGGAGTGGTGTCGATCCAGGAACGTGCACACGGAGTGACCCGATGGTGACCGGAGGTAAGCGGACGCAGCGAGCGTGTGGGGGGCTCAGACATGGGCCGGGGCGGAATCCCGAAGCAATCGTGGAGCGTCCAGGGAGAGGGCGCGGACCCACCCGGGGCGAGCGGACGCCAATGGCTGCCCCCCGCCGACGCCGCGGCGCCGAGGAAGCGTCCGAAAGGGCGCGAATCGTCGCGGCTGCGGAGGCGGTGGAGACAGCGGAGGGCTTAGAGGCCCTTGCCGCCCTTGTGGCGGACTTCTTTGGTTCGAGGCGTTCCGCTCGCGGAAGGGGGGGTGCCGCAAGAGCCACTGGGGGGGGGGGAGGAGGAAGGCCGGATGCGGCGGAGAGTTTGGGGGTGCGTCCCCGAGGGGATGCCAGTTGCAACGGAGCGACCGGGGCTCCTTCTACACGGACGGAACACGTCCGGGAAGCCACGCGAATACAGCGTCTGTTCCGAACGAACCGCAAGCGAGCAGTGCAGGAGGTGCTGGCCGAGCAATCTCCGCACTGCCAAGTGCCCAAGGACATTGTCCAAGGGCACTTTAGTTCTATATATGCGGCTCGGGACCGTTCGGAGCACTTCCCGGCGCTCCACCACGACCAGCCGGATGAAGGCACCAATGAGGCACTGGAGAGGCCCTTCGGGTCGGCCGAGGTGTTCAACCGCCTCCGGAGGATGAAAAAATCATCCCCCGGACCGGATGGAATCACCTACGCCGACCTGAGGGGGGCCGATCCGGGAGCCGAGGTCCTGACGGCGGCATACAATGCGTGCCGTCGGATGGAGTTGATTCCCTCCCTGTGGAAGGAGTCAAATACCATCTTGATTTACAAGAAAGGTGAGAGGGATGACCTCAGCAACTGGCGTCCTATCGCCATGGGTGACGTAATCCCCAAGCTCTTCGCGGCCGTGATGGCTGACCGCCTTACCCGCTGGGCCGTCCAAAATCGACGGCTCTCCCCGGCACAAAAGGGCTTTCTGCCGTATGAGGGGTGCCTTGAGCACAACTTCGTGCTGCGGGAGGCCCTTACCGACGCGAAGCGACGGCGGAGGGAGTTGGTGGTGGCGTGGCTGGACCTTTCCAATGCCTTTGGATCGGTCCCCCACGCCGCCATCTTAAACGCACTGGCCGGTGCCGGTGCCCCCCACGCGATCGTCAACCTCGTCCGGTGTCTATACACCGATTGCACGACGAGGGTCCGTACTGCCGAAGGATTCACTGATAGGATCCCCATGCAGTCGGGAGTAAGACAGGGCTGCCCCTTGAGTCCTATACTCTTTAACCTGGCAATCGAACCCGTGGTTCATCAAGCCGCGGAGTCGAGGGCCGGGTACGAGATGGCGGGCTTTAAGGTAGCAGCCCTGGCTTACGCGGATGATATCGCATTGATCGCGACGTCCCCCGAGGGCATGAGAGGGCTACTGGTTGCAGCAGAGGCCACGGCGCGGAGTCTGGGCCTCGCGTTCAATCCGGGGAAGTGCGCGACGCTGCACGTCCTTGGAAGCGGCGCGGTGGCCCGGACCGAGTTTGGCCTCAACGAGGGACCCGTTCCAGCGCTCGGAGACGGAGACGCCTATGAGCACCTGGGCATTCCCACCGGGGTTCGGATCGACCAGACGCCCTACTCCACGATCCGGGATGTGCTGAGGGACCTGGGAGCGGTGGACCGCTCCCTGCTAGCTCCGTGGCAGAAGGTGGAAACCCTAAGATCGGTTATAATTCCACGGATGGATTTCCTGCTACGGGGCGCCAGCGTGAGGAAGTCGGCATTGGCGGAGGTAGACAAGGCTGTTAGGCGTGCGGTCAAGGGATAGCTCAATTTGCCACAGCGGGCCAGCGCGGAGGTAGTTTACATTCCCCCTTCGTGGGGAGGATGTGGACTCCTCCCGCTGGCTGACCTGGCTGATGTGATGACCGTGGTCCATGCGTTCAGGCTTCTGAACGCGCGGGACCCGGTCGTTGCATCACTAGCAAGGCCGTCCCTTAATACAGCGGCGCGGGACAAGCTGCGTCGGCCTGCGACAGAGGGGGACCTCGCGGAGTACCTGTCGGGTCGTTTGACCGGGGACTTCGCGTGGCCAACCAACGGATGTGCCTCATTCTGGTCACGGGTGCGGTTAGAGACAATCCGCCGGATGAGGGTGGCAGTGGCTGAGCACTACAGAACGACACTGGTCCGGAAACCAGACCAGGGGAAGGTTTTCGGCGTGACCTCCCGCCATGTGGTGAGCAATCACTTCATGCGTGGGGGGTCATTTACTCGCTTCACCGACTGGTGCTTTATTCATCGCACGCGCTTTGATGTCCTCCCACTCAATGGAGCAATCCGATGGGGGGAGGGCGATAAACGATGTCGGCGGTGCGGGTTTAAGCTCGAGAGCCTTCCTCACGTGCTCGGACATTGCAGCGTTCATTCGGCGGCTCGCCAGCTCCGACACCACGGTCTGGTCCGCAGGCTTGCGAGGGCGACCCCTTTTTTTTTTTTTTTTTGTACGTGGGGAAATCCTCATGGACTCTTACCGACTAAAACCCCACGGTGACCATCCTCAGACGCCAGGCGAGGGACCGGGAGCTCTAGTGAGACATCACAGAGTCCCCCGCCGCGTCGTGCCTTTTCAGGCCCCTCCCGGTGAGAGGCACTCCTCCCACCGCATTCCCACTCAACCGCAGGCGCCTGGTCACCAGCGCCCACGGCCCCGTGACATAGGACTAAGCCGCCGACTGGGTGGCCACGTTGGCCGCTGGACTCATCCGCAGCCAACGGGCCTACCAACAGCCTTAGGTAACACCCGCGGCAAATATCCCATGTCCCGGGCCACTCACACACACATTCAAACACGCAAAGCATTCATACCGGTGTTTGGTCCGCGGGAGCTTTCGCTCCAACCTCCGAGATGCCATGCGAGGATGCGATCACCAGCCTCCTCAGGTTGGTGACCCCATCCCCGCATCCCATCCCAGCGGCTACCCCTATCCGCCACCTGGGGACGCGCCACGTAGGGGTTCACCTCCCCTGCCGCCTGGACAACCAAACGGGTGCGTGGTTGCGAGGGCGACCCGTCTTCCGGGCGACCTCCGGATTGAACGGCGTATCCCGGGTGTCCCTGACAAACTGACGGCCTTGCGTCCTGACATAGTCGTGACGCATGAGCCGTCACGGACCGTTCACCTGGTCGACGTGACCGTGCCCATTGAGAATACCTCGATGGCCTTCGAAGAAGCCAAGGCGAAGAAGTTACGCAAATACGTGCCCATAGCGTGTACCCTCCGCCGGCGTGGTTACACCATCCACGTGGACACGTTCATCGTCGGGGCACTGGGCACCTGGCATCCGGACAATGAGTCCCTTCTTAAAACGCTGCGCGTCTCACGGTTCTACGCGAGAACCATGAGACTGCTCATGGTATCAGAGATCATAGCCTGGTCCAGGGACATATACGTGCAGCACGTCTCTGGGATCCGGCAGTACCCCGCTCCAATCACGGCCCCCGAGAACGCGGTGGCGTCGAGAAGATTGATTGTCTTGCAAGAGGACCGTGGGGAACGAGGGGTCGGAAGTAATAGTACCAGCGGACTGCCCCGAGCTCGAGAGGACGAGTAGTGGGCGTCCCATCTGGCCAGCGACATTATATACTTTTATATGCTACGCTTTATTTCGTCCTATTTTAGTATACTTTATTTTAGTCTAGTCACTCTATGTATGGCACTCCACGCAGTCCACCATACCCGACTCGATCCCATTTTACTTTATTCTAGTCGACTGTATGCTATTTTATATTTTATATTAATATTTCTTTGCTTGCTTATACTTCCCTTTTTTCTTTCTTTTTGTGGCCCTATACACCGTCGAATTGCTGTACTTTCTTATATTTCTGTTTCTGTTCTTGTTCTCCGTTGTTATTATGATTTACCCTCTTCTTTAACTTTGTTGTTATTTATTTAATTATTTATTTATTTATTTATCTAGCATTCACGTTAATATATATATTGTCAAATTCGCATGATGATCTGACAAGGAAGGAACTAAAATGGACTACCTTATACACACATTAGCTGGACGACCAGTGCGAAAATCAAATGTGAAAATGTTACGACGATAAGGCCGCAGGGGGACTGTCTCTGCGCCCTTTAAAATTTTACTAGTTATGCTATATGATTTATATACATATATGTATACTCTGTACTTGATCCCCGGGGCAGAGCCCCGTGGAAACATTTATTGAAATAAACTGCTTTTATCTGTTCTTATCAGCTTAATATACTCCCCATTGAAGAGTCAGAATATTAATCTGACTGTTTGAAATTGACGGATCAATAGAAGCCTGATCTACCTCTGTCGCGAGTCAGCCTAGCATTGCAGTGCCGCCAGGATTGGCTCATTAGCTTAATATACAACTATCTCATTTATTTATTTATTTATTTATTCATTTATTTATTTACTTTTTCAATTCACCAATTTTTCAACTTTTCAAAATTTCTCAAGTTTTTCATTTCTACTACTGTTGCGTCCCAAGTCAAAAACACGCGATTTTCGTAACGCAACAAGATTCATCGAAGGGTACAACGCTGGGTCCTGCGCTGACCCAGGCAAGGCCATAAAACGGCATTATGCCCATATTTGGGCATAGTCAAGGAGTTTTCGCAGTGGAATTTTCCACGACCCCCACGCGAGCGCATCCCTGCGCTTGCCAAACAAGGGCAGTTACTCCGACACCACCGACTAACACTTTTGAAATCTGAGTCCTTCTGTTACCAGCATATATATCACACCACAATAAACAGTTTCGAATTACATAATATCAGTGCTTCAATCATTCGCCTATTTATCCGTATTTTTCCACGCAACTCCGCATTATTAATTTGTTCGTGGAGATAGCGCATCTGCGAGCACGTTTGCGGATTCGCAACAGAGTGTCGACGGTCTTACAACCCGTCAACCGAACGACGCTCAACAACTACCTTTAAATCATTCTTCTCTTGGCCTTTTCTCTTTTTGATTTAAATTACAGGCACGGCCATTGTGCGATTTCCGTTCCCCCGGAATTTAATTCTCCACACTGTCACTATAGGACCACGACGTTGCGAAGAGGAGCGGCGGTGTACCAGCGGCACGAGAATCTGGGTAAACATCTTAAACTTCGCCACCCAGGTATAACGCGGAGGCTTGTATGCGGTGAGTGCGGCTTCACCGACGACAGTGCTTATGCACTGAAGAAGGTGAAGTAACACCACGCTGCAAACCATACTAGTGGTACACCGGATCTGCATCCCCGGCCAGCGGACCTGCGGGGGGGGGGGGGCTAGAAGGGCGCGAGAAGCGAGGCCCAGCAACCTGACGAAGCAGGTTGACCGACTGTGCAAGGAGGCGAACCGCCATGCGTGAGAAGACGCTTACCAGCGCTGGCGGTATCGACCACCCGCTGCAGGACAAATTCCTCCCCCCATAACAACGACGACGGCGAGGACAACGGCGGCGACGACGATGACAACGGCAACGACGACGACCTCGGTGGTTCGGGGGTCAATTCCGATACCTGTCGTAACACCACTGCCCTTTCTTTTCTTTTTTCTTTGTGTACGTGGGGAAATCCTCATGAACACCTGCGGGCCCACCCGAAGGGCTAAAACCCCACGGTGACCATCCACAGACGCCTGGCAAGGGACCGGGAACTCTAATGACACATCACAGTCTCCCGCAGCGTAGTGCCTTTTCAGGCTCCTCCGGGTGAGAGGCACTCCTCCCACCGTATTCCCACTCACCCGCAGCCGCTTGGGCACCAGCATCCGCGGCCCCGTGACATGGGACTAAGACGCCGACCGCGTGGCTACGTTGCCCGCAGAATTCATCCGCAGTCAACCGTCAACCTTCAGCCATAGGTAAAACTCGCGGCAAATGTCCCTTCTCAGGTTGGCGACCTCATCACCGCATCCCATCCCAACGGCTGCCCCTATCCACCACCTGGGGAAGCGCCACGGAGGGGCTCACCTCCCCTGCCGCGTGGACAACCAAACGGGTGCGTGGTGCCATACGAGAGCTGTCCCGAGCACAACTTAGTTCAGCCGAAGGGCCCGGCCGACGCGAGGCGGGGTGCGGAACGAACCCCGGTAGAACAGCGCAGGCGGCACGAATAATGAAGACGGGACGAATGTCGAAGACGGGGCAAATTGAGAAGACAGAGAGAACAGCAAAGACGTGGGGAATGGCGCATAGCGAAGACGGGGCCAATAACGAAGACGGAGCAAATAGCGAAGACGAGACGAATAGCAAAGACGGGGCGAATAAGGAAGACCGGACGACCAGCAAAATCGGGCCGAATAGAAGGACGTGACGAAGGACGAAGACGGGGCGTACAGGGGGACGGGACGAATGGCGAAGAAGACGCGAACAACGAAAAAGAGGCGAATAAGGAAGACGAGGCAACCACCGAAACCGTGCCGAATAGGGGGACGTGGCGATTGTCGAAAACAGGGCGAACAAAGAAAATAGGGCGAATAGGAATGACGGAGCGACCAGCAAAAACGGGACGCATAGGGGGACTAGGCGACTAACGAAGACGTAAACGGGCCGAATCGGGGGAAGCGGCGTTTGTCGAAGACGGGGCGAATGGCGAAGACGGGACGAACAAGGGACGAAGCCCATGACGAAGACGGAGCGATCAACGAGAATGGGGCGTATAGGAATGTCGGGGCGACCAGCGAAAGTGGGTCGCATAACGGGACGGGGCAAATGTCGCAGACGTGGCGAACAAGGGGAGGGAGCCTTAACAGAGACGGGGCGAACAACGAATATGGGGCGAATAGGAACGACGCGGCGACCAGAAAAACGGGCCAAATGAGGGACGGGGCGACCAGCGAAAACGGGCCGAATAAGGGACGGGGCGTTTGACGAAGAGGGGCGAGTAACGGAGACGGGGCGAATAGCAATGTCGGGGCGAATAAGCATGACGGGGCGACCAGCAAAAGCGGGTCGAATAAAGGGACGGGGCAAATGGCGTAGACGGGGTGAACAAGAGACGAGGGGCATGACGAAGATGGGGCGAATAGGAACGACGGGGAGACCAGCGAAAACGGGCCAAAAGGGGGACGGGGCGAATAAGTAAGACGGGGCGACCAGCGAAAGCGGGTCGAATAAAGGGACGGGGCAAATGGCGTGACGGGGTGAACAAGGGACGAGGGGCATGACGAAGATGGGGCGAATAAAGAAATTGGGGCGAATAGGAAAGACGGGGCGTCCAGCGAAAACGGGTCGAATAATGGGACGGGACAAATGGCGTGACAGGGTGAACAAGGGACGAGGGGCATGACGAAGATGGGGCGAATAGGAATGACGGGGCGTCCAGCGAAAACGGGCCAAATGGGGGACGGGGCGACCAGCGAAAACGGGCCGAATGGGTGACGGGGCGATTGACAAAGACGGGGCTAACAACGAAAATGGGGCAAATTGGAATGTCGGGGCGACCAGCGAAAGCGGGTCGAATAAAGGGACGGGGCAAATGGTGTAGACGGGGTGAACAAGGGACGAGGGGCATGACGAAGATGGGGCGAATAGGAAAGACGGAGGCGTCCAGCGAAAACGGGACAAATGGGGGACGGGGCGACCAGCGAAAACGGGCCGAATAAAGGGACGGGACAAATGGCGTGATGGGGTGAGCAAGGGGCGAGGGGCATGACGAAGATGCGGCAAATAAAAAAATTGGTGCGAATAGGAATGACGGGGCGACCAGCGAAAGCGGGTCGAATAAAGGGACGGGGCAAATGGTGTAGACGGGGTGAACAAGGGACGAGGGGCATGACGAAGATGGGGCGAATAGGAAAGACGGAGGCGTCCAGCGAAAACGGGCCAAATGGGGGACGGGACGACCAGCGAATGCGGGCCGAATAAACGGACGGGGCAAATAGTGTAGACGGGGTGAACAAAGGACGAGAGGCATGACGAAGACGGGGCGAATAGGAACGACGGGGCGTCCAGCGAAAACGGGCCAAATGGGGGACGGTGCGAACAAACAAGGCGGGGCGACCAGCGAAAGCGGGTCGAATAAAGGGACGGGGCAAATGGTGCAGACGGGGTGAACAACGGACGAGGGGCATGACGAAGATGGGGCGAATAGGAAAGACGGGGCGTCCAGCGAAAACGGGCCAAATGGGGGACGGGACGACCAGCGAAAACGGGCCGAATGGGTGACGGGGCGATTGACAAAGACGGGGCTAACAACGAAAATGGGGCGAATAGGAATGTCGGGGCGACCAGCGAAAGCGGGTCGAATAATGGGACGGAACAAATGGCGTGACGGGGTGAACAAGGGACGAGGGGCATGACGAAGATGGGGCGAATAGGAAAGACGGGGCGTCCAGCGAAAATGGGCCAAATGGGGGACGGGACGACCAGCGAAAACGGGCCGAATGGGTGACGGGGCGATTGACAAAGACGGGGCTAACAACGAAAATGGGGCGAATAGGAATGTCGGGGCGACCAGCGAAAGCGGGTCGATTAATGGGACGGGACAAATGGCGTGACGGGGTGAACAAGGGACGAGGGGCATGACGAAGATGGGGCGAATAGGAATGACGGGGCGTCCAGCGAAAACGGGCCAAATGGGGGACGGTGCGAACAAACAAGGCGGGGCGACCAGCGAAAGCGGGTCGAATAAAGGGACGGGGCAAATGGTGTAGACGGGGTGAACAACGGACGAGGGGCATGACGAAGATGGGGCGAATAGGAAAGACGGGGCGTCCAGCGAAAACGGGCCAAATGGGGGACGGGACGACCAGCGAAAACGGGCCGAATGGGTGACGGGGCGATTGACAAAGACGGGGCTAACAACGAAAATGGGGCAAATAGGAATGTCGAGGCGACCAGCGAAAGCGGGTCGAATAATGGGACGGGACAAATGGCGTGACGGGGTGAACAAGGGACGAGGGGCATGACGAAGATGGGGCGAATAGGAATGACGGGGCGTCCAGCGAAAACGGGCCATATGGGGGACGGGGCGACCAGCGACAACGGGCCGAATAAAGGGACGGGGCGATTAACGAAGACGGGGCTAACAACGAAAATGGGGCGAATAGGAGTGTCGGGGCGACCAGCGAAAGCGGGTCGAATAATGGGACGGGACAAATGGCGTGACGGGGTGAACATGGGACGAGGGGCATGACGAAGATGGGGCGAATAGGAATGACGGGCGTCCAACGAAAACGGGCCATATGGGGGACGGGGCGACCAGCGACAACGGGCCGAATAAAGGGACGGGGCGATTGACAAAGACGGGGCTAACAACGAAAATGGGGCAAGTAGGAATGTCGGCGCGACCAGCGAAAGCGGGTCGAATAAAGGGACGGGGCAAATGGTGTAGACGGGGTGAACAAGGGACGCGGGGCATGACGAAGATGGGGCGAATACGAACGACGGTGCGACCAGCGAAAACGGGCCGAATAAAGGGACGGGACAAATGGCGTGACGGGGTGAACAAGGGTCGAGGGGCATGACGAAGATGGGGCGAATAAAGAAATTGGGGCGAATAGGAAAGACGGGGCGTCCAGCGAAAACGGGCCAAATGGGGGACGGGGCGAATAAACAAGACGGGGCGACCAACGAAAGCCGGTCGAATAAAGGGACGGGGCAAATGGTCTAGACGGGGTGAACAAGGGACGAGGGGCATGACGAAGATGGGGCGAATAAAGAAATTGGGGCGAATAGGAATGACGGGGCGTCCAGCGAAAACGGGCCAAATGGGGGAAAGGTGCGAACAAACAAGACGGGGCGACCAGCGAAAGCGGGTCGAATAAAGGGACGGGGCAAATGGTGTAGACGGGGTGAACAAGGGACGAGGGGCATGACGAAGATGGGGCGAATAGGAATGACGGGGCGTCCAGCGAAAACGGGCCAAATGGGGGACGGGGCGACCAGCGAAAACGGGTCGAATGGGTGACGGGGCGATTGACAATGACGGGGCTAACAATGAAAATGGGGCGAATAGGAATGTCGGGGCGACCAGCGAAAGCGGGTCGAATAATGGGACGGGGCACATGGTGTAGACGGGGTGAACAAGGGACGAGGGGCATGACGAAGATGGGGCGAATAAAGAAATTGCGGCGAATAGGAATGACGGGGCGTCCAGCGAAAACGGGCCAAATGGGGGACGGGGCGACCAGCGAAAGCGGGTCGAATAAAGGGACGGGGCAAATGGTGTAGACGGGATGAACAAGGGACGAGGGGCATGACGAAGATGGGGCGAATAAAGAAATTGGGGCGAATAGGAAAGACGGGGCGTCCAGCGAAAACGGGCCAAATGGGAGACGGGGCGACCAGCGAAAACGGGCCGAATGGGTGACGGGGCGATTTACGAAAACGGGGCTAACAACGAGAATGGGGCGAATAGGAATATCGGGGCGACCAATGAAAGCGGGTCGAATAAAGGGACGGGGCAAATGGTGTAGACGGGGTGAACAAGGGACGAGGGGCATGACGAAGATACGGCGAATAGGAATGACGGGGCGTCCAGCGAAAACGGGCCAAATGGGGGACGGGGCGACCAGCGAAAACGGGCCGAATGGGTGACGGAGCGATTGACAAAGACGGGGCTAACAACGAAAATGGGGCGAATAGGAATGTCGGGGCGACGAGCGAAAGCGGGTCGAAAAATGGGACGGGGCAAATGGTGTAGACGGGGTGAACAAGGGACGAGGGACATGACGAAGATGGGGCGAATAAAGAAATTGGGGCGAATAGGAATGACGGGGCGTCCAGCGAAAACGGGCCAAATGGGGGAAGGTGCGAACAAACAAGACGGGGCGACCAGCGAAAGCGGGTCGAATAATGGGACGGGACAAATGGCGTGACGGGGCGAACAAGGGACGAGGGGCATGACGAAGATGGGGCGAATAAAGAAATTGGGGCGAATAGGAATGAGGGGACGTCCAGCGAAAACGGGCCAAATGGGGGACGGTGCGAACAAACAAGACGGGGCGACCAGCGGAAGCGGGTCGAATAAAGGGACGGGGCAAATGGTGAAGACGGGGTGAACAAGGGACGAGGGGCATGACGAAGATGGGGCGAATAGGAAAGACGGAGGCGTCCAGCGAAAACGGGCCAAATGGGGGACGGGGCGACCAGCGAAAACGGGCCGAATAAACGGACGGGGCGATTAACGAAGACGGGGCTAACAACGAAAATGGGGCGAATAGGAGTGTCGGGGCGACCAGCGAAAGCGGGTCGAATAATGGGACGGGACAAATGGCGTGAAGGGGTGAACAAGGGACGAGGGGCATGACGAAGATGGGGCGAATAGGAATGACGGGGCGTCCAGCGAAAACGGGCCATATGGGGGACGGGGCGACCAGCGACAACGGGCCGAATAAAGGGACGGGGCGATTAACGAAGACGGGGCCAACAACGAAAATGGGGCGAATAGGAGTGTCGGGGCGACCAGCGAAAGCGGGTCGAATAATGGGACGGGACAAATGGCGTGACGGGGTGAACAAGGGACGAGGGGCATGACGAAGATGGGGCGAATAGGAATGACGGGGCGTCCAGCGAAAACGGGCCATATGGGGGACGGGGCGACCAGCGACAACGGGCCGAATAAAGGGACGGGGCGATTAACGAAGACGGGGCTAACAACGAAAATGGGGCGAATAGGAGTGTCGGGGCGACCAGCGAAAGCGGGTCGAATAATGGGACGGGACAAATGGCGTGACGGGGTGAACAAGGGACGAGGGGCATGACGAAGATGGGGCGAATAGGAATGACGGTGCGACCAGCGAAAACGGGACGAATGGGTGACGGGGCGATTGACAAAGACGGGGCTAACAACGAAAATGGGGCGAATAGGAATGTCGGGGCGACCAGCGAAAGCGGGTCGAATAATGGGACAGGGCAAATGGTGTAGACGGGGTGAACAAGGGACGAGGGGCAAGACGAAGATGGGGCGAATAGGAATGACGGGGCGTCCAGCGAAAACGGGCCAAATGGGGGACGGTGCGAACAAACAAGACGGGGCGACCAGCGAAAGCGGGTCGAATAAAGGGACGGGGCAAATGGTGTAGACGGGGTGAACAAGGGGCGAGGGGCATGACGAAGATGGGGCGAATAGGAATGACGGGGCGTCAAGCGAAAACGGGCCAAATGGGGGACGGTGCGACCAGCGAAAACGGGCCGAATGGGTGACGGGGCGATTGACAAAGACGGGGCTAACAACGAAAATGGGGCGAATAGGAATGTCGGGGCGACCAGCGAAAGCGGGTCGAATAATGGGACAGGGCACATGGTGTAGACGGGGTGAACAAGGGACGAGGGGCAAGACGAAGATGGGGCGAATAGGAATGACGAGGCGTCCAGCGAAAACGGGCCAAATGGGGGACGGTGCGAACAAACAAGACGCGGCGACCAGCGAAAGCGGGTCGAATAAAGGGACGGGGCAAATGGTGTAGACGGGGTGAACAAGGGGCGAGGGGCATGACGAAGATGGGGCGAATAGGAATGACGGGGCGTCCAGCGAAAACGGGCCAAATGGGGGACGGTGCGACCAGCGAAAACGGGCCGAATGGGTGACGGGGCGATTGACAAAGACGAGGCTAACAACGAAAACGGGGCGAATAGGAATGTCGGGGCGACCAGCGAAAGCGGGTCGAATAATGGGACGGGACAAATGGCGTGAAGGGGTGAACAAGGGACGAGGGGCCTGACGAAGATGGGGCGAATAGGAATGACGGGGCGTCCAGCGAAAACGGGCCAAATGGGGGACGGGGCGAATAAACAAGACGGGGCGACCAGCGAAAGCGGGTCGAATAAAGGGACGGGGCAAATGGTGTAGACGGGGTGAACAAGGGACGCGGGGCATGACGAAGATGGGGCGAATACAAACGACGGTGCGACCAGCGAAAACGGGCCGAATAAAGGGACGGGACAAATGGCGTGACGGGGTGAACAAGGGTCGAGGGGCATGACGAAGATGGGGCGAATAGAAACGACGGTGCGACCAGCGAAAACGGGCCGAATGGGTGACAGGGCGATTGACAAAGACGGGGCTAACAACGAAAATGGGGCGAATAGGAATGTCGGGGTGACCAACGAAAGCGGGTCGAATAATGGGACGGGACAAATGGCGTGACGGGGTGAACAAGGGACGAGGGGCATGACGAAGATGGGGCGAATAGGAATGACGGGGCATACAGCGAAAACGGGCCACATGGAGGACGGGGCGACCAGCGAAAACGGGCCGATTAAAGGGACGGGACAAATGGTGTAGACGGGGTGAACAAAGGACGAGGGGCATGACGAAGATGGGGCGAATAGGAACGACGGTGCGACCAGCGAAAACGGGACGAATGGGTGACGGGGCGATTGACAAAGACGGGGCTAACAACGAAAATGGGGCGAATAGGAATGTCGGGGCGACCAGCGAAAGCGGGTCGAATAATGGGACGGGACAAATGGCGTGACGGGGTGAACAAGGGACGAGGGGCATGACGAAGATGGGGCGAATAGGAATGACGGGGCGTCCAGCGAAAACGGGTCAAATGGGGGACGGTGCGAACAAACAAGACGGGGCGACCAGCGAAAGCGGGTCGAATAAAGGGACGGGGCAAATGGTGTAGACGGGGTGAACAAGGGACGAGGTGCATGACGAAGATGGGGCGAATAGGAATGACGGGGCGTCCAGCGATCACGGGCCAAATGGGGGACGGGGCGACCAGCGAAAACGGGCCGAATGGGTGACGGGGCGATTGACAAAGACGAGGCTAACAACGAAAACGGGGCGAATAGGAATGTCGGGGCGACCAGCGAAAGCGGGTCGAATAATGGGACGGGACAAATGGCGTGACGGGGTGAACAAGGGACGAGGGGCATGACGAAGATAGGGCGAATAGGAATGACGGGGCGTCCAGCGAAAACGGGCCAAATGGGGGACGGGGCGACCAGCGAAAACGGGCCGAATGGGTGACGGAGCGATTTACGAAAACGGGGCTAACAACGAGAATGGGGCGAATAGGAATATCGGGGCGACCAATGAAAGCGGGTCGAATAAAGGGACGGGGCAAATGGTGTAGACGGGGTGAACAAGGGACGAGGGGCATGACGAAGATGCGGCGAATAGGAATGACGGGGCGTCCAGCGAAAACGGGCCAAATGGGGGACGGGGCGACCAGCGAAAACGGGTCGAATGGGTGACGGGGCGATTGACAATGACGGGGCTAACAATGAAAATGGGGCGAATAGGAATGTCGGGGCGACCAGCGAAAGCAGGTCGAATAATGGGACGGGGCACATGGTGTAGACGGGGTGAACAAGGGACGAGGGGCATGACGAAGATGGGGCGAATAAAGAAATTGGGGCGAATAGGAAAGACGGGGCGTCCAGCGAAAACGGGCCAAATGGGGGACGGGGCGACCAGCGAAAACGGGCCGAATGGGTGATGGAGCGATTGACAAAGACGGGGCTAACAACGAAAATGGGGCGAATAAGAATGTCGGGGCGACGAGCGAAAGCGGGTCGAAAAATGGGACGGGGCAAATGGTGTAGACGGGGTGAACAAGGGACGAGGGGCATGACGAAGATGGGGCGAATAAAGAAATTGGGGCGAATAGGAATGACGGGGCGTCCAGCGAAAACGGGCCAAATGGGGGACGGTGCGAACAAACAAGACGGGGCGACCAGCGAAAGCGGGTCGAATAAAGGCACGGGGCAAATGGTGTAGACGGGGTGAACAAGGGGCGAGGGGCATGACGAAGATGGGGCGAATAGGAATGACGGGACGTCCAGCGAAAACGGGCCAAATGGGGGACGGTGCGACCAGCGAAAACGGGCCGAATGGGAGACGGGGCGATTGACAAAGACGAGGCTAACAACGAAAACGGGGCGAATAGGAATGTCGGGGCGACCAGCGAAAGCTGGTCGAATAATGAGACGGGACAAATGACGTGACGGGGTGAACAAGGGACGAGGGGCATGACGAAGATGGGGCGAATAGGAATGACGGGGCGTCCAGCGAAAACGGGCCAAATGGGGGACGGGGCGACCAGCGAAAACGGGCCGAATGTGTGACGGAGCGATTGACGAAGACGGGGCTAACAACGAAAATGGGGCGAATAAGGATGACGCGGCGACCAGCGAAAGCGGGTCGAATAATGGGACGGGACAAATGGCGTGAAGGGGTGAACAAGGGACGAGGGGCCTGACGAAGATGGGGCGAATAGGAATGACGGGGCGTCCAGCGAAAACGGGCCACATGGGGGACGGGGCGAATAAACAAGACGGGGCGACCAGCGAAAGCGGGTCGAATAAAGGGACGGGGCAAATGGTGTAGACGGGGTGAAGAAGGGACGCGGGGCATGACGAAGATGGGGCGAATACGAACGACGGTGCGACCAGCGAAAACGGGCCGAATAAAGGGACGGGACAAATGGCGTGACGGGGTGAACAAGGGTTGAGGGGCATGACGAAGATGGGGCGAATAGGAAAGACGGGGCGTCTAGCGAAAACGGGCCAAATGGGGGACGGGGCGAATAAACAAGACGGGGCGACCAGCGAAAGCGGGTCGAATAAAGGGACGGGGCAAATGGTGTAGACGGGGTGAACAAGGGACGAGGGGCATGACGAAGATGGGGCGAATAAAGAAATTGGGGCGAATAGGAATGACGGGGCGTCCAGCGAAAACGGGCCAAATGCGGGAAGGTGCGAACAAACAAGACGGGGCGACCAGCGAAAGCGGGTCGAATAAAGGGACGGGGCAAATGGTGTAGACGGGGTGAACAAGGGGCGAGGGGCATGACGAAGATGGGGCGAATAGGAATGACGGGGCGTACAGCGAAAACGGGCCACATGGGGGACGGGGCGACCAGCGAAAACGGGCCGAATGGGTGACGGGGCGATTGACAAAGACGGGGCTAACAACGAAAATGGGGCGAATAGGAATGTCGGGGCGACCAGCGAAAGCGGGTCGAATAATGGGACAGGGCAAATGGTGTAGACGGGGTGAACAAGGGACGAGGGGCATGACGAAGATGGGGCGAATAGGAATGACGGGGCGTACAGCGAAAACGGGCCACATGGGGGACGGGCCGACCAGCGAAAACGGGCCGAATAATGGGACAGGGCAAATGGTGTAGACGGGGTGAACAAGGGACGAGGGGCATGACGAAGATGGGGCGAATAAAGAAATTGGGGCGAATAGGAATGACGGGGCGTCCAGCGAAAACGGGCCACATGGGGGACGGGGCGACCAGCGAAAGCGGGTCGAATAAAGGGACGGGGCAAATGGTGTAGACGGGGTGAACAAGGGACGAGGGGCATGACGAAGATGGGGCGAATAAAGAAATTGGGGCGAATAGGAATGACGGGGCGTCCAGCGAAAACGGGCCAAATGGGGGAAGGTGCGAACAAACAAGACGGGGCGACCAGCGAAAGCGGGTCGAATAAAGGGACGGGGCAAATGGTGTAGACGGGGTGAACAAGGGGCGAGGGGCATGACGAAGATGGGGCGAATAGGAATGACGGGGCGTACAGCGAAAACGGGCCACATGGGGGACGGGGCGACCAGCGAAAACGGGCCGATTAAAGGGACGGGACAAATGGTGTAGACGGGGTGAACAAAGGACGAGGGGCATGACGAAGATGGGGCGAATAGGAACGACGGTGCGACCAGCGAAAACGGGCCGAATGGATGACGGGGCGATTGACAAAGACGGGGCTAACAACGAAAATGGGGCGAATAGGAATGTCGGGGCGACCAACGAAAGCGGGTCGAATAATGGGACGGGACAAATGGCGTGACGGGGTGAACAAGGGACGAGGGGCATGACGAAGATGGGGCGAATAGGAATGACGGAGCGTACAGCGAAAACGGGCCACATGGGGGACGGGGCGACCAGCTAAAACGGGCCGATTAAAGGGACGGGACAAATGGTGTAGACGGGGTGAACAAAGGACGAGGGGCATGACGAAGATGGGGCGAATAGGAACGACGGTGCGACCAGCGAAAACGGGACGAATGGGTGACGGGGCGATTGACAAAGACGGGGCTAACAACGAAAATGGGGCGAATAGGAATGTCGGGGCGACCAGCGAAAGCGGGTCGAATAATGGGACGGAACAAATGGCGTGACGGGGTGAACAAGGGACGAGGGGCATGACGAAGATGGGGCGAATAGGAAAGACGGGGCGTCCAGCGAAAATGGGCCAAATGGGGGACGGGACGACCAGCGAAAACGGGCCGAATAATGGGACACGGCAAATGGTGTAGACGGGGTGAACAAGGGACGAGGGGCATGACGAAGATGGGGCGAATAAAGAAATTGGGGCGAATAGGAATGACGGGGCGTCCAGCGAAAACGGGCCACATGGGGGACGGGGCGACCAGCGAAAGCGGGTCGAATAAAGGGACGGGGCAAATGGTGTAGACGGGGTGAACAAGGGACGAGGGGCATGACGAAGATGGGGCGAATAAAGAAATTGGGGCGAATAGGAATGACGGGGCGTCCAGCGAAAACGGGCCAAATGGGGGAAGGTGCGAACAAACAAGACGGGGCGACCAGCGAAAGCGGGTCGAATAAAGGGACGGGGCAAATGGTGTAGACGGGGTGAACAAGGGGCGAGGGGCATGACGAAGATGGGGCGAATAGGAATGACGGGGCGTACAGCGAAAACGGGCCACATGGGGGACGGGGCGACCAGCGAAAACGGGCCGATTAAAGGGACGGGACAAATGGTGTAGACGGGGTGAACAAAGGACGAGGGGCATGACGAAGATGGGGCGAATAGGAACGACGGTGCGACCAGCGAAAACGGGCCGAATGGATGACGGGGCGATTGACAAAGACGGGGCTAACAACGAAAATGGGGCGAATAGGAATGTCGGGGCGACCAACGAAAGCGGGTCGAATAATGGGACGGGACAAATGGCGTGACGGGGTGAACAAGGGACGAGGGGCATGACGAAGATGGGGCGAATAGGAATGACGGAGCGTACAGCGAAAACGGGCCACATGGGGGACGGGGCGACCAGCTAAAACGGGCCGATTAAAGGGACGGGACAAATGGTGTAGACGGGGTGAACAAAGGACGAGGGGCATGACGAAGATGGGGCGAATAGGAACGACGGTGCGACCAGCGAAAACGGGACGAATGGGTGACGGGGCGATTGACAAAGACGGGGCTAACAACGAAAATGGGGCGAATAGGAATGTCGGGGCGACCAGCGAAAGCGGGTCGAATAATGGGACGGAACAAATGGCGTGACGGGGTGAACAAGGGACGAGGGGCATGACGAAGATGGGGCGAATAGGAAAGACGGGGCGTCCAGCGAAAATGGGCCAAATGGGGGACGGGACGACCAGCGAAAACGGGCCGAATGGGTGACGGGGCGATTGACAAAGACGGGGCTAACAACGAAAATGGGGCGAATAGGAATGTCGGGGCGACCAGCGAAAGCGGGTCGATTAATGGGACGGGACAAATGGCGTGACGGGGTGAACAAGGGACGAGGGGCATGACGAAGATGGGGCGAATAGGAATGACGGGGCGTCCAGCGAAAACGGGCCAAATGGGGGACGGTGCGAACAAACAAGGCGGGGCGACCAGCGAAAGCGGGTCGAATAAAGGGACGGGGCAAATGGTGTAGACGGGGTGAACAACGGACGAGGGGCATGACGAAGATGGGGCGAATAGGAAAGACGGGGCGTCCAGCGAAAACGGGCCAAATGGGGGACGGGACGACCAGCGAAAACGGGCCGAATGGGTGTCGGGGCGATTGACAAAGACGGGGCTAACAACGAAAATGGGGCAAATAGGAATGTCGGGGCGACCAGCGAAAGCGGGTCGAATAATGGGACGGGACAAATGGCGTGACGGGGTGAACAAGGGACGAGGGGCATGACGAAGATGGGGCGAATAGGAATGACGGGGCGTCCAGCGAAAACGGGCCATATGGGGGACGGGGCGACCAGCGACAACGGGCCGAATAAAGGGACGGGGCGATTAACGAAGACGGGGCTAACAACGAAAATGGGGCGAATAGGAGTGTCGGGGCGACCAGCGAAAGCGGGTCGAATAATGGGACGGGACAAATGGCGTGACGGGGTGAACATGGGACGAGGGGCATGACGAAGATGGGGCGAATAGGAATGACGGGCGTCCAACGAAAACGGGTCATATGGGGGACGGGGCGACCAGCGACAACGGGCCGAATAAAGGGACGGGGCGATTGACAAAGACGGGGCTAACAACGAAAATGGGGCAAGTAGGAATGTCGGGGCGACCAGCGAAAGCGGGTCGAATAAAGGGACGGGGCAAATGGTGTAGACGGGGTGAACAAGGGACGCGGGGCATGACGAAGATGGGGCGAATACGAACGACGGTGCGACCAGCGAAAACGGGCCGAATAAAGGGACGGGACAAATGGCGTGACGGGGTGAACAAGGGTCGAGGGGCATGACGAAGATGGGGCGAATAAAGAAATTGGGGCGAATAGGAAAGACGGGGCGTCCAGCGAAAACGGGCCAAATGGGGGACGGGGCGAATAAACAAGACGGGGCGACCAGCGAAAGCGGGTCGAATAAAGGGACGGGGCAAATGGTCTAGACGGGGTGAACAAGGGACGAGGGGCATGACGAAGATGGGGCGAATAAAGAAATTGGGGCGAATAGGAATGACGGGGCGTCCAGCGAAAACGGGCCAAATGGGGGAAGGTGCGAACAAACAAGACGGGGCGACCAGCGAAAGCGGGTCGAATAAAGGGACGGGGCAAATGGTGTAGACGGGGTGAACAAGGGACGAGGGGCATGACGAAGATGGGGCGAATAGGAATGACGGGGCGTCCAGCGAAAACGGGCCAAATGGGGGACGGGGCGACCAGCGAAAACGGGTCGAATGGGTGACGGGGCGATTGACAATGACGGGGCTAACAATGAAAATGGGGCGAATAGGAATGTCGGGGCGACCAGCGAAAGCGGGTCGAATAATGGGACGGGGCACATGGTGTAGACGGGGTGAACAAGGGACGAGGGGCATGACGAAGATGGGGCGAATAAAGAAATTGCGGCGAATAGGAATGACGGGGCGTCCAGCGAAAACGGGCCAAATGGGGGACGGGGCGACCAGCGAAAGCGGGTCGAATAAAGGGACGGGGCAAATGGTGTAGACGGGGTGAACAAGGGACGAGGGGCATGACGAAGATGGGGCGAATAAAGAAATTGGGGCGAATAGGAAAGACGGGGCGTCCAGCGAAAACGGGCCAAATGGGAGACGGGGCGACCAGCGAAAACGGGCCGAATGGGTGACGGGGCGATTTACGAAAACGGGGCTAACAACGAGAATGGGGCGAATAGGAATATCGGGGCGACCAATGAAAGCGGGTCGAATAAAGGGACGGGGCAAATGGTGTAGACGGGGTGAACAAGGGACGAGGGGCATGACGAAGATGCGGCGAATAGGAATGACGGGGCGTCCAGCGAAAACGGGCCAAATGGGGGACGGGGCGACCAGCGAAAACGGGCCGAATGGGTGACGGAGCGATTGACAAAGACGGGGCTAACAACGAAAATGGGGCGAATAGGAATGTCGGGGCGACGAGCGAAAGCGGGTCGAAAAATGGGACGGGGCAAATGGTGTAGACGGGGTGAACAAGGGACGAGGGACATGACGAAGATGGGGCGAATAAAGAAATTGGGGCGAATAGGAATGACGGGGCGTCCAGCGAAAACGGGCCAAATGGGGGAAGGTGCGAACAAACAAGACGGGGCGACCAGCGAAAGCGGGTCGAATAATGGGACGGGACAAATGGCGTGACGGGGCGAACAAGGGACGAGGGGCATGACGAAGATGGGGCGAATAAAGAAATTGGGGCGAATAGGAATGAGGGGACGTCCAGCGAAAACGGGCCAAATGGGGGACGGTGCGAACAAACAAGACGGGGCGACCAGCGGAAGCGGGTCGAATAAAGGGACGGGGCAAATGGTGAAGACGGGGTGAACAAGGGACGAGGGGCATGACGAAGATGGGGCGAATAGGAAAGACGGAGGCGTCCAGCGAAAACGGGCCAAATGGGGGACGGAGCGACCAGCGAAAACGGGCCGAATAAAGGGACGGGGCGATTAACGAAGACGGGGCTAACAACGAAAATGGGGCGAATAGGAGTGTCGGGGCGACCAGCGAAAGCGGGTCGAATAATGGGACGGGACAAATGGCGTGAAGGGGTGAACAAGGGACGAGGGGCATGACGAAGATGGGGCGAATAGGAATGACGGGGCGTCCAGCGAAAACGGGCCATATGGGGGACGGGGCGACCAGCGACAACGGGCCGAATAAAGGGACGGGGCGATTAACGAAGACGGGGCCAACAACGAAAATGGGGCGAATAGGAGTGTCGGGGCGACCAGCGAAAGCGGGTCGAATAATGGGACGGGACAAATGGCGTGACGGGGTGAACAAGGGACGAGGGGCATGACGAAGATGGGGCGAATAGGAATGACGGGGCGTCCAGCGAAAACGGGCCATATGGGGGACGGGGCGACCAGCGACAACGGGCCGAATAAAGGGACGGGGCGATTAACGAAGACGGGGCTAACAACGAAAATGGGGCGAATAGGAGTGTCGGGGCGACCAGCGAAAGCGGGTCGAATAATGGGACGGGACAAATGGCGTGACGGGGTGAACAAGGGACGAGGGGCATGACGAAGATGGGGCGAATAGGAATGACGGTGCGACCAGCGAAAACGGGACGAATGGGTGACGGGGCGATTGACAAAGACGGGGCTAACAACGAAAATGGGGCGAATAGGAATGTCGGGGCGACCAGCGAAAGCGGGTCGAATAATGGGACAGGGCAAATGGTGTAGACGGGGTGAACAAGGGACGAGGGGCAAGACGAAGATGGGGCGAATAGGAATGACGGGGCGTCCAGCGAAAACGGGCCAAATGGGGGACGGTGCGAACAAACAAGACGGGGCGACCAGCGAAAGCGGGTCGAATAAAGGGACGGGGCAAATGGTGTAGACGGGGTGACCAAGGGGCGAGGGGCATGACGAAGATGGGGCGAATAGGAATGACGGGGCGTCAAGCGAAAACGGGCCAAATGGGGGACGGTGCGACCAGCGAAAACGGGCCGAATGGGTGACGGGGCGATTGACAAAGACGGGGCTAACAACGAAAATGGGGCGAATAGGAATGTCGGGGCGACCAGCGAAAGCGGGTCGAATAATGGGACAGGGCACATGGTGTAGACGGGGTGAACAAGGGACGAGGGGCAAGACGAAGATGGGGCGAATAGGAATGACGAGGCGTCCAGCGAAAACGGGCCAAATGGGGGACGGTGCGAACAAACAAGACGCGGCGACCAGCGAAAGCGGGTCGAATAAAGGGACGGGGCAAATGGTGTAGACGGGGTGAACAAGGGGCGAGGGGCATGACGAAGATGGGGCGAATAGGAATGACGGGGCGTCCAGCGAAAACGGGCCAAATGGGGGACGGTGAGACCAGCGAAAACGGGCCGAATGGGTGACGGGGCGATTGACAAAGACGAGGCTAACAACGAAAACGGGGCGAATAGGAATGTCGGGGCGACCAGCGAAAGCGGGTCGAATAATGGGACGGGACAAATGGCGTGAAGGGGTGAACAAGGGACGAGGGGCCTGACGAAGATGGGGCGAATAGGAATGACGGGGCGTCCAGCGAAAACGGGCCAAATGGGGGACGGGGCGAATAAACAAGACGGGGCGACCAGCGAAAGCGGGTCGAATAAAGGGACGGGGCAAATGGTGTAGACGGGGTGAACAAGGGACGCGGGGCATGACGAAGATGGGGCGAATACAAACGACGGTGCGACCAGCGAAAACGGGCCGAATAAAGGGACGGGACAAATGGCGTGACGGGGTGAACAAGGGTCGAGGGGCATGACGAAGATGGGGCGAATAGAAACGACGGTGCGACCAGCTAAAACGGGCCGAATGGGTGACAGGGCGATTGACAAAGACGGGGCTAACAACGAAAATGGGGCGAATAGGAATGTCGGGGTGACCAACGAAAGCGGGTCGAATAATGGGACGGGACAAATGGCGTGACGGGGTGAACAAGGGACGAGGGGCATGACGAAGATGGGGCGAATAGGAATGACGGGGCGTACAGCGAAAACGGGCCACATGGGGGACGGGGCGACCAGCGAAAACGGGCCGATTAAAGGGACGGGACAAATGGTGTAGACGGGGTGAACAAAGGACGAGGGGCATGACGAAGATGGGGCGAATAGGAACGACGGTGCGACCAGCGAAAACGGGACGAATGGGTGACGGGGCGATTGACAAAGACGGGGCTAACAACGAAAATGGGGCGAATAGGAATGTCGGGGCGACCAGCGAAAGCGGGTCGAATAATGGGACGGGACAAATGGCGTGACGGGGTGAACAAGGGACGAGGGGCATGACGAAGATGGGGCGAATAGGAATGACGGGGCGTCCAGCGAAAACGGGCCAAATGGGGGACGGTGCGAACAAACAAGACGGGGCGACCAGCGAAAGCGGGTCGAATAAAGGGACGGGGCAAATGGTGTAGACGGGGTGAACAAGGGACGAGGGGCATGACGAAGATGGGGCGAATAGGAATGACGGGGCGTCCAGCGAACACGGGCCAAATGGGGGACGGGGCGACCAGCGAAAACGGGCCGAATGGGTGACGGGGCGATTGACAAAGACGAGGCTAACAACGAAAACGGGGCGAATAGGAATGTCGGGGCGACCAGCGAAAGTGGGTCGAATAATGGGACGGGACAAATGGCGTGAAGGAGTGAACAAGGGACGAGGGGCCTGACGAAGATACGGCGAATAGGAATGACGGGGCGTCCATCGAAAACGGGCCAAATGGGGGACGGGGCGAATAAACAAGACGGGGCGACCAGCGAAAGCGGGTCGAATAAAGGGACGGGGCAAATGGTGTAGACGGGGTGAACAAGGGACGCGGGGCATGACGATGATGCGGCGAATACGAACGACGGTGCGACCAGCGAAAACGGGCCGAATAAAGGGATGGGACAAATGGCGTGACGGGGTGAACAAGGGTCGAGGGGCATGACGAAGATGGGGCGAATAAAGAAATTGGGGCGAATAGGAAAGACGGGGCGTCCAGCGAAAACGGGCCAAATGGGGGACGGGGCGAATAAACAAGACGGGGCGACCAGCGAAAGCGGGTCGAATAAAGGGACGGGGCAAATGGTCTAGAGGGGGTGAACAAGGGACGAGGGGCATGACGAAGATGCGGCGAATAGGAATGACGGGGCGTCCAGCGAAAACGGGACGAATGGGTGACGGGGCGATTGACAAAGACGGGGCTAACAACGAAAATGGGGCGAATAGGAATGTCGGGGCGACCAGCGAAAGCGGGTCGAATAATGAGACGGGACAAATGGCGTGACGGGGTGAACAAGGGACGAGGGGCATGACGAAGATGGGGCGAATAGGAATGACGGGGCGTCCAGCGAAAACGGGCCAAATGGGGGACGGTGCGAACAAACAAGACGGGGCGACCAGCGAAAGCGGGTCGAATAAAGGGACGGGGCAAATGGTGTAGACGGGGTGAACAAGGGACGAGGTGCATGACGAAGATGGGGCGAATAGGAATGACGGGGCGTCCAGCGAACACGGGCCAAATGGGGGACGGGGCGACCAGCGAAAACGGGCCGAATGGGTGACGGGGCGATTGACAAAGACGAGGCTAACAACGAAAACGGGGCGAATAGGAATGTCGGGGCGACCAGCGAAAGCGGGTCGAATAATGGGACGGGACAAATGGCGTGACGGGGTGAACAAGGGACGAGGGGCATGACGAAGATGGGGCGAATAGGAATGACGGGGCGTCCAGCGAAAACGGGCCAAATGGGGGACGGGGCGACCAGCGAAAACGGGTCGAATGGGTGACGGGGCGATTGACAATGACGGGGCTAACAATGAAAATGGGGCGAATAGGAATGTCGGGGCGACCAGCGAAAGCAGGTCGAATAATGGGACGGGGCACATGGTGTAGACGGGGTGAACAAGGGACGAGGGGCATGACGAAGATGGGGCGAATAAAGAAATTGCGGCGAATAGGAATGACGGGGCGTCCAGCGAAAACGGGCCAAATGGGGGACGGGGCGACCAGCGAAAGCGGGTCGAATAAAGGGACGGGGCAAATGGTGTAGACGGGGTGAACAATGGACGAGGGGCATGACGAAGATGGGGCGAATAAAGAAATTGCGGCGAATAGGAATGACGGGGCGTCCAGCGAAAACGGGCCAAATGGGGGACGGGGCGACCAGCGAAAGCGGGTCGAATAAAGGGACGGGGCAAATGGTGTAGACGGGGTGAATAAGGGACGAGGGGCATGACGATGATGGGGCGAATACGAACGACGGTGCGACCAGCGAAAACGGGCCGAATAAAGGGATGGGACAAATGGCGTGACGGGGTGAACAAGGGTTGAGGGGCATGACGAAGATGGGGCGAATAAAGAAATTGGGGCGAATAGGAAAGACGGGGCGTCCAGCGAAAACGGGCCAAATGGGGGACGGGGCGAATAAACAAGACGGGGCGACCAGCGAAAGCGGGTCGAATAAAGGGACGGGGCAAATGGTCTAGAGGGGGTGAACAAGGGACGAGGGGCATGACGAAGATGCGGCGAATAGGAATGACGGGGCGTCCAGCGAAAACGGGCCAAATGGGGGACGGGGCGACCAGCGAAAGCGGGTCGAATAAAGGGACGGGGCAAATGGTGTAGACGGGGTGAACAAGGGACGCGGGGCCTGACGAAGATGGGGCGAATAAAGAAATTGGGGCGAATAGGAAAGACGGGGCGTCCAGCGAAAACGGGCCAAATGGGGGACGGGGCGAATAAACAAGACGGGGCGACCAGCGAAAGCGGGTCGAATAAAGGGACGGGGCAAATGGTCTAGAGGGGGTGAACAAGGGACGAGGGGCATGACGAAGATGCGGCGAATACGAACGACGGTGCGACCAGCGAAAACGGGCCGAATAAAGGGATGGGACAAATGGCGTGACGGGGTGAACAAGGGTTGAGGGGCATGACGAAGATGGGGCGAATACGAACGACGGTGCGACCAGCGAAAACGGGCCGAATAAAGGGATGGGACAAATGGCGTGACGGGGTGAACAAGGGACGAGGGGCATGACGAAGATGGGGCGAATAGGAATGACGGGGCGTACAGCGAAAACGGGCCACATGGGGGACGGGGCGACCAGCGAAAACGGGCCGATTAAAGGGACGGGACAAATGGTGTAGACGGGGTGAACAAAGGACGAGGGGCATGACGAAGATGGGGCGAATAGGAACGACGGTGCGACCAGCGAAAACGGGACGAATGGGTGACGGGGCGATTGACAAAGACGGGGCTAACAACGAAAATGGGGCGAATAGGAATGTCGGGGCGACCAGCGAAAGCGGGTCGAATAATGGGACGGGACAAATGGCGTGACGGGGTGAACAAGGGACGAGGGGCATGACGAAGATGGGGCGAATAGGAATGACGGGGCGTCCAGCGAAAACGGACCAAATGGGGGACGGTGCGAACAAACAAGACGGGGCGACCAGCGAAAGCGGGTCGAATAAAGGGACGGGGCAAATGGTGTAGACGGGGTGAACAAGGGACGAGGGGCATGACGAAGATGGGGCGAATAGGAATGACGGGGCGTCCAGCGAACACGGGCCAAATGGGGGACGGGGCGACCAGCGAAAACGGGCCGAATGGGTGACGGGGCGATTGACAAAGACGAGGCTAACAACGAAAACGGGGCGAATAGGAATGTCGGGGCGACCAGCGAAAGTGGGTCGAATAATGGGACGGGACAAATGGCGTGAAGGAGTGAACAAGGGACGAGGGGCCTGACGAAGATGGGGCGAATAGGAATGACGGGGCGTCCATCGAAAACGGGCCAAATGGGGGACGGGGCGAATAAACAAGACGGGGCGACCAGCGAAAGCGGGTCGAATAAAGGGACGGGGCAAATGGTGTAGACGGGGTGAACAAGGGACGCGGGGCATGACGATGATGGGGCGAATACGAACGACGGTGCGACCAGCGAAAACGGGCCGAATAAAGGGATGGGACAAATGGCGTGACGGGGTGAACAAGGGTCGAGGGGCATGACGAAGATGGGGCGAATAAAGAAATTGGGGCGAATAGGAAAGACGGGGCGTCCAGCGAAAACGGGCCAAATGGGGGACGGGGCGAATAAACAAGACGGGGCGACCAGCGAAAGCGGGTCGAATAAAGGGACGGGGCAAATGGTCTAGAGGGGGTGAACAAGGGACGAGGGGCATGACGAAGATGCGGCGAATAGGAATGACGGGGCGTCCAGCGAAAACGGGACGAATGGGTGACGGGGCGATTGACAAAGACGGGGCTAACAACGAAAATGGGGCGAATAGGAATGTCGGGGCGACCAGCGAAAGCGGGTCGAATAATGGGACGGGACAAATGGCGTGACGGGGTGAACAAGGGACGAGGGGCATGACGAAGATGGGGCGAATAGGAATGACGGGGCGTCCAGCGAAAACGGGCCAAATGGGGGACGGTGCGAACAAACAAGACGGGGCGACCAGCGAAAGCGGGTCGAATAAAGGGACGGGGCAAATGGTGTAGACGGGGTGAACAAGGGACGAGGTGCATGACGAAGATGGGGCGAATAGGAATGACGGGGCGTCCAGCGAACACGGGCCAAATGGGGGACGGGGCGACCAGCGAAAACGGGCCGAATGGGTGACGGGGCGATTGACAAAGACGAGGCTAACAACGAAAACGGGGCGAATAGGAATGTCGGGGCGACCAGCGAAAGCGGGTCGAATAATGGGACGGGACAAATGGCGTGACGGGGTGAACAAGGGACGAGGGGCATGACGAAGATGGGGCGAATAGGAATGACGGGGCGTCCAGCGAAAACGGGCCAAATGGGGGACGGGGCGACCAGCGAAAACGGGCCGAATGGGTGACGGAGCGATTGACGAAGACGGGGCTAACAACGAAAATGGGGCGAATAAGGATGACGCGGCGACCAGCGAAAGCGGGTCGAATAATGGGACGGGACAAATGGCGTGAAGGAGTGAACAAGGGACGAGGGGCCTGACGAAGATGGGGCGAATAGGAATGACGGGGCGTCCATCGAAAACGGGCCAAATGGGGGACGGGGCGACCAGCGAAAGCGGGTCGAATAAAGGGACGGGGCAAATGGTGTAGACGGGGTGAACAAGGGACGCGGGGCATGACGATGATGGGGCGAATACGAACGACGGTGCGACCAGCGAAAACGGGCCGAATAAAGGGATGGGACAAATGGCGTGACGGGGTGAACAAGGGTTGAGGGGCATGACGAAGATGGGGCGAATAAAGAAATTGGGGCGAATAGGAAAGACGGGGCGTCCAGCGAAAACGGGCCAAATGGGGGACGGGGCGAATAAACAAGACGGGGCGACCAGCGAAAGCGGGTCGAATAAAGGGACGGGGCAAATGGTCTAGAGGGGGTGAACAAGGGACGAGGGGCATGACGAAGATGCGGCGAATAGGAATGACGGGGCGTCCAGCGAAAACGGGCCAAATGGGGGACGGGGCGACCAGCGAAAACGGGTCGAATGGGTGACGGGGCGATTGACAATGACGGGGCTAACAATGAAAATGGGGCGAATAGGAATGTCGGGGCGACCAGCGAAAGCAGGTCGAATAATGGGACGGGGCACATGGTGTAGACGGGGTGAACAAGGGACGAGGGGCATGACGAAGATGGGGCGAATAAAGAAATTGCGGCGAATAGGAATGACGGGGCGTCCAGCGAAAACGGGCCAAATGGGGGACGGGGCGACCAGCGAAAGCGGGTCGAATAAAGGGACGGGGCAAATGGTGTAGACGGGGTGAACAAGGGACGAGGGGCATGACGAAGATGGGGCGAATAAAGAAATTGGGGCGAATAGGAAAGACGGGGCGTCCAGCGAAAACGGGCCAAATGGGGGACGGGGCGACCAGCGAAAACGGGCCCAATGGGTGACGGGGCGATTTACGAAAACGGGGCTAACAACGAGAATGGGGCGAATAGGAATATCGGGGCGACCAATGAAAGCGGGTCGAATAAAGGGACGGGGCAAATGGTGTAGACGGGGTGAACAAGGGACGAGGGGCATGACGAAGATGCGGCGAATAGGAATGACGGGGCGTCCAGCGAAAACGGGCCAAATGGGGGACGGGGCGACCAGCGAAAACGGGCCGAATGGGTGATGGAGCGATTGACAAAGACGGGGCTAACAACGAAAATGGGGCGAATAAGAATGTCGGGGCGACGAGCGAAAGCGGGTCGAAAAATGGGACGGGGCAAATGGTGTAGACGGGGTGAACAAGGGACGAGGGGCATGACGAAGATGGGGCGAATAAAGAAATTGGGGCGAATAGGAATGACGGGGCGTCCAGCGAAAACGGGCCAAATGGGGGACGGTGCGAACAAACAAGACGGGGCGACCAGCGAAAGCGGGTCGAATAAAGGCACGGGGCAAATGGTGTAGACGGGGTGAACAAGGGGCGAGGGGCATGACGAAGATGGGGCGAATAGGAATGACGGGGCGTCCAGCGAAAACGGGCCAAATGGGGGACGGGGCGACCAGCGAAAACGGGCCGAATGGGTGACGGAGCGATTGACGAAGACGGGGCTAACAACGAAAATGGGGCGAATAAGGATGACGCGGCGACCAGCGAAAGCGGGTCGAATAATGGGACGGGACAAATGGCGTGAAGGGGTGAACAAGGGACGAGGGGCCTGACGAAGATGGGGCGAATAGGAATGACGGGGCGTCCAGCGAAAACGGGCCAAATGGGGGACGGGGCGAATAAACAAGACGGGGCGACCAGCGAAAGCGGGTCGAATAAAGGGACGGGGCAAATGGTGTAGACGGGGTGAACAAGGGACGCGGGGCATGACGAAGATGGGGCGAATACGAACGACGGTGCGACCAGCGAAAACGGGCCGAATAAAGGGACGGGACAAATGGCGTGACGGGGTGAACAAGGGTCGAGGGGCATGACGAAGATGGGGCGAATAGGAAAGACGGGGCGTCTAGCGAAAACGGGCCAAATGGGGGACGGGGCGAATAAACAAGACGGGGCGACCAGCGAAAGCGGGTCGAATAAAGGGACGGGGCAAATGGTGTAGACGGGGTGAACAAGGGACGAGGGGCATGACGAAGATGGGGCGAATAAAGAAATTGGGGCGAATAGGAATGACGGGGCGTCCAGCGAAAACGGGCCAAATGGGGGAAGGTGCGAACAAACAAGACGGGGCGACCAGCGAAAGCGGGTCGAATAAAGGGACGGGGCAAATGGTGTAGACGGGGTGAACAAGGGGCGAGGGGCATGACGAAGATGGGGCGAATAGGAATGACGGGGCGTACAGCGAAAACGGGCCACATGGGGGACGGGGCGACCAGCGAAAACGGGCCGATTAAAGGGACGGGACAAATGGTGTAGACGGGGTGAACAAAGGACGAGGGGCATGACGAAGATGGGGCGAATAGGAACGACGGTGCGACCAGCGAAAACGGGCCGAATGGGTGACGGGGCGATTGACAAAGACGGGGCTAACAACGAAAATGGGGCGAATAGGAATGTCGGGGCGACCAACGAAAGCGGGTCGAATAATGGGACGGGACAAATGGCGTGACGGGGTGAACAAGGGACGAGGGGCATGACGAAGATGGGGCGAATAGGAATGACGGAGCGTACAGCGAAAACGGGCCACATGGGGGACGGGGCGACCAGCTAAAACGGGCCGATTAAAGGGACGGGACAAATGGTGTAGACGGGGTGAACAAAGGACGAGGGGCATGACGAAGATGGGGCGAATAGGAACGACGGTGCGACCAGCGAAAACGGGACGAATGGGTGACGGGGCGATTGACAAAGACGGGGCTAACAACGAAAATGCGGCGAATAGGAATGTCGGGGCGACCAGCGAAAACGGGTCGAATAATGGGACAGGGCAAATGCTGTAGACGGGGTGAACAAGGGACGAGGGGCAAGACGAAGATGGGGCGAATAGGAATGACGGGGCGTCCAGCGAAAACGGGCCAAATGGGGGACGGTGCGAACAAACAAGACGGGGCGACCAGCGAAAGCGGGTCGAATAAAGGGACGGGGCAAATGGTGTAGACGGGGTGAACAAGGGGCGAGGGGCATGACGAAGATGGGGCGAATAGGACTGACGGGGCGTCCAGCGAAAACGGGCCAAATGGGGGACGGGGCGACCAGCGAAAACGGGCCGAACGGGTGACGGGGCGATTGACAAAGACGAGGCTAACAACGAAAACGGGGCGAATAGGAATGTCGGGGCGACCAGCGAAAGCGGGTCGAATAATGGGACGGGACAAATGGCGTGACGGGGTGAGCAAGGGACGAGGGGCATGACGAAGATGGGGCGAATAGGAATGACGGGGCGTCCAGCGAAAACGGGCCAAATGGGGGACGGGGCGAATAAACAAGACGGGGCGACCAGTGAAAGCGGGTCGAATAAAGGGACGGGGCAAATGGTGTAGACGGGGTGAACAAGGGACGCGAGGCATGACGAAGATGGGGCGAATACGAACGACGGTGCGACCAGCGAAAACGGGCCGAATAAAGGGACGGGACAAATGGCGTGACGGGGTGAACAAAGGACGAGGGGCATGACGAGGATGGGGCGAATAGGAACGACGGTGCGACCAGCGAAAACGGGGCGATTGACAAAGACGGGGCTAACAACGAAAATGGGGCGAATAGGAATGTCGGGGCGACCAGCGAAAACGGGTCGAATAATGGGACAGGGCAAATGCTGTAGACGGGGTGAACAAGGGTCGAGGGGCAAGACGAAGATGGGGCGACTAGGAATGACGGGGCGTCCAGCGAAAACGGGCCAAATGGGGGACGGTGCGAACAAACAAGACGGGGCGACCAGCGAAAGCGGGTCGAATAAAGGGACGGGGCAAATGTGTGTAGACGGGGTGAACAAGGGGCGAGGGGCATGACGAAGATGGGGCGAATAGGAATGACGGGGCGTACAGCGAAAACGGGCCACATGGGGGACGGGGCGACCAGCGAAAACGGGCCGATTAAAGGGACGGGACAAATGGTGTAGACGGGGTGAACAAAGGACGAGGGGCATGACGAAGATGGGGCGAATAGGAACGACGGTGCGACCAGCGAAAACGGGCCGAATGGGTGACGGGGCGATTGACAAAGACGGGGCTAACAACGAAAATGGGGCGAATAGGAATGTCGGGGCGACCAACGAAAGCGGGTCGAATAATGGGACGGGACAAATGGCGTGACGGGGTGAACAAGGGACGAGGGGCATGACGAAGATGGGGCGAATAGGAATGACGGGGCGTACAGCGAAAACGGGCCACATGGGGGACGGGGCGACCAGCCAAAACGGGCCGATTAAAGGGACGGGACAAATGGTGTAGACGGGGTGAACAAAGGACGAGGGGCATGACGAGGATGGGGCGAATAGGAACGACGGTGCGACCAGCGAAAACGGGGCGATTGACAAAGACGGGGCTAACAACGAAAATGGGGCGAATAGGAATGTCGGGGCGACCAGCGAAAACGGGTCGAATAATGGGACAGGGCAAATGCTGTAGACGGGGTGAACAAGGGTCGAGGGGCAAGACGAAGATGGGGCGACTAGGAATGACGGGGCGTCCAGCGAAAACGGGCCAAATGGGGGACGGTGCGAACAAACAAGACGGGGCGACCAGCGAAAGCGGGTCGAATAAAGGGACGGGGCAAATGGTGTAGACGGGGTGAACAAGGGGCGAGGGGCATGACGAAGATGGGGCGAATAGGACTGACGGGGCGTCCAGCAAAACGGGCCAAATGGGGGACGGGGCGACCAGCGAAAACGGGCCGAATGGGTGACGGGGCGATTGACAAAGACGAGGCTAACAACGAAAACGGGGCGAATAGGAATGTCGGGGCGACCAGCGAAAGCGGGTCGAATAATGGGACGGGACAAATGGCGTGACGGGGTGAACAAGGGACGAGGGGCATGACGAAGATGGGGCGAATAGGAATGACGGGGCGTCCAGCGAAAACGGGCCAAATGGGGGACGGGGCGACCAGCAAAAACGGGCCGAATGGGTGACGGAGCGATTGACGAAGACGGGGCTAACAACGAAAATGGGGCGAATAAGGATGACGCGGCGACCAGCGAAAGCGGGTCGAATAATGGGACGGGACAAATGGCGTGAAGGGGTGAACAAGGGACGAGGGGCCTGACGAAGATGGGGCGAATAGGAATGACGGGGCGTCCAGCGAAGACGGGCCGAATAAAGGGACGGGACAAATGGCGTGACGGGGTGAACAAGGGTCGAGGGGCATGACGAAGATGGGGCGAATAAAGAAATTGGGGCGAATAGGAAAGACGGGGCGACGAGCGAAAACGGGCCAAATGGGGGACGGGGCGAATAAACAAGACGGGGCGACCAGCGAAAGCGGGTCGAATAAAGGGACGGGGCAAATGGTCTAGACGGGGTGAACAAGGGACGAGGGGCATGACGAAGATGGGGCGAATAAAGAAATTGGGGCGAATAGGAATGACGGGGCGTCCAGCGAAAACGGGCCAAATGGGGGAAGGTGCGAACAAACAAGACGGGGCGACCAGCGAAAGCGGGTCGAATAAAGGGACGGGGCAAATGGTGTAGACGGGGTGAACAAGGGACGAGGGGCATGACGAAGATGGGGCGAATAGGAATGACGGGGCGTCCAGCGAAAACGGGCCAAATGGGGGACGGGGCGACCAGCGAAAACGGGTCGAATGGGTGACGGGGCGATTGACAATGACGGGGCTAACAATGAAAATGGGGCGAATAGGAATGTCGGGGCGACCAGCGAAAGCGGGTCGAATAATGGGACGGGGCACATGGTGTAGACCGGGTGAACAAGGGACGAGGGGCATGACGAAGATGGGGCGAATAAAGAAATTGCGGCGAATAGGAATGACGGGGCGTCCAGCGAAAACGGGCCAAATGGGGGACGGGGCGACCAGCGAAAACGGGCCGAATGGGTGACGGAGCGATTGACAAAGACGGGGCTAACAACGAAAATGGGGCGAATAGGAATGTCGGGGCGACGAGCGAAAGCGGGTCGAAAAATAGGACGGGGCAAATGGTGTAGACGGGGTGAACAAGGGACGAGGGGCATGACGAAGATGGGGCGAATAAAGAAATTGGGGCGAATAGGAATGACGGGGCGTCCAGCGAAAACGGGCCAAATGGGGGAAGGTGCGAACAAACAAGACGGGGCGACCAGCGAAAGCGGGTCGAATAATGGGACGGGACAAATGGCGTGACGGGGCGAACAAGGGACGAGGGGCATGACGAAGATGGGGCGAATAAAGAAATTGGGGCGAATAGGAATGAGGGGGCGTCCAGCGAAAACGGGCCAAATGGGGGACGGTGCGAACAAACAAGACGGGGCGACCAGCGAAAGCGGGTCGAATAAAGGGACGGGGCAAATGGTGTAGACGGGGTGAACAAGGGACGAGGGGCATGACGAAGATGGGGCGAATAGGAATGACGGGGCGTCCAGCGAAAACGGGCCAAGTGGGGGACGGTGCGAACAAACAAGACGGGGCGACCAGCGAAAGCGGGTCGAATAAAGGGACGGGGCAAATGGTGTAGACGGGGTGAACAAGGGGCGAGGGGCATGACGAAGATGGGGCGAATAGGAATGACGGGGCGTCCAGCGAAAACGGGCCAAATGGGGGACGGTGCGACCAGCGAAAACGGGCCGAATGGGTGACGGGGCGATTGACAAAGACGAGGCTAACAACGAAAACGGGGCGAATAGGAATGTCGGGGCGACCAGCGCAAGCGGGTCGAATAATGGGACGGGACAAATGGCGTGACGGGGTGAACACGGGACGAGGGGCATGACGAAGATGGGGCGAATAGGAATGACGGGGCGTCCAGCGAAAACGGGCCAAATAGGGGACGGGGCGACCAGCGAAAACGGGCCGAATGGGTGACGGAGCGATTGACGAAGACGGGGCTAACAACGAAAATGGGGCGAATAAGGATGACGCGGCGACCAGCGAAAGCGGGTCGAATAATAGGACGGGACAAATGGCGTGAAGGGGTGAACAAGGGACGAGGGGCCTGACGAAGATGGGGCGAATAGGAATGACGGGGCGTCCAGCGAAAACGGGCCAAATGGGGGAAGGTGCGAACAAACAAGACGGGGCGACCAGCGAAAGCGGGTCGAATAAAGGGACGGGGCAAATGGTGTAGACGGGGTGAACAAGGGGCGAGGGGCATGACGAAGATGGGGCGAATAGGAATGACGGGGCGTACAGCGAAAACGGGCCACATGGGGGACGGGGCGACCAGCGAAAACGGGCCGATTAAAGGGACGGGACACATGGTGTAGACGGGGTGAACAAAGGACGAGGGGCATGACGAAGATGGGGCGAATAGGAACGACGGTCCGACCAGCGAAAACGGGCCGAATGGGTGACGGGGCGATTGACAAAGACGGGGCTAACAACGAAAATGGGGCGAATAGGAATGTCGGGGCGACCAACGAAAGCGGGTCGAATAATGGGACGGGACAAATGGCGTGACGGGGTGAACAAGGGACGAGGGGCATGACGAAGATGGGGCGAATAGGAATGACGGGGCGTACAGCGAAAACGGGCCACATGGGGGACGGGGCGACCAGCGAAAACGGGCCGATTAAAGGGACGGGACAAATGGTGTAGACGGGGTGAACAAAGGACGAGGGGCATGACGAAGATGGGGCGAATAGGAACGACGGTGCGACCAGCGAAAACGGGACGAATGGGTGACGGGGCGATTGACAAAGACGGGGCTAACAACGAAAATGGGGCGAATAGGAATGTCGGGGCGACCAGCGAAAACGGGTCGAATAATGGGACAGGGCAAATGGTGTAGACGGGGTGAACAAGGGACGAGGGGCAAGACGAAGATGGGGCGAATAGGAATGACGGGGCGTCCAGCGAAAACGGGCCAAATGGGGGACGGTGCGAACAAACAAGACGGGGCGACCAGCGAAAGCGGGTCGAATAAAGGGACGGGGCAAATGGTATAGACGGGGTGAACAAGGGGCGCGGGGCATGACGAAGATGGGGCGAATAGGACTGACGGGGCGTCCAGCGAAAACGGGCCAAATGGGGGACGGGGCGACCAGCGAAAACGGGCCGAACGGGTGACGGGGCGATTGACAAAGACGAGGCTAACAACGAAAACGGGGCGAATAGGAATGTCGGGGCGACCAGCGAAAGCGGGTCGAATAATGGGACAGGACAAATGGCGTGACGGGGTGAACAAGGGTCGAGGGGCATGACGAAGATGGGGCGAATAGGAATGACGGGGCGTCCAGCGAAAACGGGCCAAATGGGGGACGGGGCGACCAGCGAAAACGGGCGGAATGGGTGACGGAGCGATTGACGAAGACGGGGCTTACAACGAAAATGGGGCTAATAAGGATGACGCGGCGACCAGCGAAAGCGGGTCGAATAATGGGACGGGACAAATGGCGTGAAGGGGTGAACAAGGGACGAGGGGCATGACGAAGATGGGGCGAATAAAGAAATTGCGGCGAATAGGAATGACGGGGCGTCCAGCGAAAACGGGCCAAATGGGGGAAGGTGCGAACAAACAAGACGGGGCGACCAGCGAAAGCGGGTCGAATAATGGGACGGGACAAATGGTGTAGACGGGGTGAACAAAGGGCGAGGGGCATGACGAAGATGGGGCGAATAGGAACGACGGTGCGACCAGCGAAAACGGGACGAATGGGTGACGGGGCGATTGACAAAGACGGGGCTAACAACGAAAATGGGGCGAATAGGAATGTCGGGGCGACCAACGAAAGCGGGTCGAATAATGGGACGGGACAAATGGCGTGACGGGGTGAACAAGCGACGAGGGGCATGACGAAGATGGGGCGAATAGGAATGACGGGGCGTACAGCGTAAACGGGCCACATGGGGGACGGGGCGACCAGCGAAAACGGGCCGATTAAAGGGACGGGACAAATGGTGTAGACGGGGTGAACAAAGGACGAGGGGCATGACGAAGATGGGGCGAATAGGAACGACGGTGCGACCAGCGAAAACGGGCCAAATGGGGGTCGAGGCGACCAGAGAAAACGGGCCGAATGGGTGACGGGGCGATTGACAATGACGGGGCTAACAATGAAAATGGGGCGAATAGGAATGTCGGGGCGTCCAGCGAAAACGGGCCAAATGGGGGACGGGGCGACCAGCGAAAACGGGCCGAATGGGTGACGGGGCGATTGACAATGACGGGGCTAACAATGAAAATGGGGCGAATAGGAATGTCGGGGCGACCAGCGAAAGCGGATCGAATAAAGGGACGGGGCAAATGGTGTAGACGGGGTGAACAAGGGACGAGGGGCATGACGAAGATGGGGCGAATAAAGAAATTGCGGCGAATAGGAATGACGGGGCGTCCAGCGAAAACGGGCCAAATGGGGGACGGGGCGACCAGCGAAAACGGGTCGAATGGGTGACGGGGCGATTGACAATGACGGGGCTAACAATGAAAATGGGGCGAATAGGAATGTCGGGGCGACCAGCGAAAGCGGGTCGAATAATGGGACGGGGCAAATGGTGTAGACGGGGTGAACAAGGGACGAGGGGCATGACGAAGATGGGGCGAATAAAGAAATTGCGGCGAATAGGAATGACGGTGCGTCCAGCGAAAACGGGCCAAATGGGGGACGGGGCGAACAAACAAGACGGCGCGACCAGCGATAGCGGGTCGAATAATGGGACGGGACAAATGGCGTGAAGGGGTGAACAAGGGACGAGGGGCCTGACGAAGATGGGGCGAATAGGAATGACGGGGCGTCCAGCGAAGACGGGCCAAATGGGGGACGGGGCGAATAAACAAGACGGGGCGACCAGCGAAAGCGGGTCGAATAAAGGGACGGGGCAAATGGTGTAGACGGGGTGAACAAGGGACGCGGGGCATGACGAAGATGGGGCGAATACGAACGACGGTGCGACCAGCGAAAACGGGCCGAATAAAGGGACGGGACAAATGGCGTGACGGGGTGAACAAGGGTCGAGGGGCATGACGAAGATGGGGCGAATAAAGAAATTGGGGCGAATAGGAAAGACGGGGCGACGAGCGAAAACGGGCCAAATGGGGGACGGGGCGAATAAACAAGACGGGGCGACCAGCGAAAGCGGGTCGAATAAAGGGACGGGGCAAATGGTCTAGACGGGGTGAACAAGGGACGAGGGGCATGACGAAGATGGGGCGAATAGGAATGACGGGGCGTCCAGCGAAAACGGGCCAAATGGGGGACGGGGCGACCAGCGAAAACGGGCCGAATGGGTGACGGAGCGATTGACAAAGACGGGGCTAACAACGAAAATGGGGCGAATAGGAATGTCGGGGCGACGAGCGAAAGCGGGTCGAAAAATAGGACGGGGCAAATGGTGTAGACGGGGTGAACAAGGGACGAGGGGCATGACGAAGATGGGGCGAATAATGAAATTGGGGCGAATAGGAATGACGGGGCGTCCAGCGAAAACGGGCCAAATGGGGGAAGGTGCGAACAAACAAGACGGGGCGACCAGCGAAAGCGGGTCGAATAATGGGACGGGACAAATGGCGTGACGGGGCGAACAAGGGACGAGGGGCATGACGAAGATGGGGCGAATAAAGAAATTGGGGCGAATAGGAATGAGGGGGCGTCCAGCGAAAACGGGCCAAATGGGGGACGGTGCGAACAAACAAGACGGGGCGACCAGCGAAAGCGGGTCGAATAAAGGGACGGGGCAAATGGTGTAGACGGGGTGAACAAGGGACGAGGGGCATGACGAAGATGGGGCGAATAGGAATGACGGGGCGTCCAGCGAAAACGGGCCAAGTGGGGGACGGTGCGAACAAACAAGACGGGGCGACCAGCGAAAGCGGGTCGAATAAAGGGACGGGGCAAATGGTGTAGACGGGGTGAACAAGGGGCGAGGGGCATGACGAAGATGGGGCGAATAGGAATGACGGGGCGTCCAGCGAAAACGGGCCAAATGGGGGACGGTGCGACCAGCGAAAACGGGCCGAATGGGTGACGGGGCGATTGACAAAGACGAGGCTAACAACGAAAACGGGGCGAATAGGAATGTCGGGGCGACCAGCGCAAGCGGGTCGAATAATGGGACGGGACAAATGGCGTGACGGGGTGAACAAGGGACGAGGGGCATGACGAAGATGGGGCGAATAGGAATGACGGGGCGTCCAGCGAAAACGGGCCAAATAGGGGACGGGGCGACCAGCGAAAACGGGCCGAATGGGTGACGGAGCGATTGACGAAGACGGGGCTAACAACGAAAATGGGGCGAATAAGGATGACGCGGCGACCAGCGAAAGCGGGTCGAATAATAGGACGGGACAAATGGCGTGAAGGGGTGAACAAGGGACGAGGGGCCTGACGAAGATGGGGCGAATAGGAATGACGGGGCGTCCAGCGAAAACGGGCCAAATGGGGGAAGGTGCGAACAAACAAGACGGGGCGACCAGCGAAAGCGGGTCGAATAAAGGGACGGGGCAAATGGTGTAGACGGGGTGAACAAGGGGCGAGGGGCATGACGAAGATGGGGCGAATAGGAATGACGGGGCGTACAGCGAAAACGGGCCACATGGGGGACGGGGCGACCAGCGAAAACGGGCCGATTAAAGGGACGGGACAAATGGTGTAGACGGGTTGAACAAAGGACGAGGGGCATGACGAAGATGGGGCGAATAGGAACGACGGTGCGACCAGCGAAAACGGGCCAAATGGGGGACGGTGCGAACAAACAAGACGGGGCGACCAGCGAAAGCGGGTCGAATAAAGGGACGGGGCAAATGGTGTAGACGGGGTGAACAAGGGGCGCGGGGCATGACGAAGATGGGGCGAATAGGAACGACGGTCCGACCAGCGAAAACGGGCCGAATGGGTGACGGGGCGATTGACAAAGACGGGGCTAACAACGAAAATGGGGCGAATAGGAATGTCGGGGCGACCAACGAAAGCGGGTCGAATAATGGGACGGGACAAATGGCGTGACGGGGTGAACAAGGGACGAGGGGCATGACGAAGATGGGGCGAATAGGAATGACGGGGCGTACAGCGAAAACGGGCCACATGGGGGACGGGGCGACCAGCGAAAACGGGCCGATTAAAGGGACGGGACAAATGGTGTAGACGGGTTGAACAAAGGACGAGGGGCATGACGAAGATGGGGCGAATAGGAACGACGGTGCGACCAGCGAAAACGGGACGAATGGGTGACGGGGCGATTGACAAAGACGGGGCTAACAACGAAAATGGGGCGAATAGGAATGTCGGGGCGACCAGCGAAAACGGGTCGAATAATGGGACAGGGCAAATGGTGTAGACGGGGTGAACAAGGGACGAGGGGCAAGACGAAGATGGGGCGAATAGGAATGACGGGGCGTCCAGCGAAAACGGGCCAAATGGGGGACGGTGCGAACAAACAAGACGGGGCGACCAGCGAAAGCGGGTCGAATAAAGGGACGGGGCAAATGGTGTAGACGGGGTGAACAAGGGGCGCGGGGCATGACGAAGATGGGGCGAATAGGACTGACGGGGCGTCCAGCGAAAACGGGCCAAATGGGGGACGGGGCGACCAGCGAAAACGGGCCGAACGGGTGACGGGGCGATTGGCAAAGACGAGGCTAACAACGAAAACGGGGCGAATAGGAATGTCGGGGCGACCAGCGAAAGCGGGTCGAATAATGGGACGGGACAAATGGCGTGACGGGGTGAACAAGGGTCGAGGGGCATGACGAAGATGGGGCGAATAGGAATGACGGGGCGTCCAGCGAAAACGGGCCAAATGGGGGACGGGGCGACCAGCGAAAACGGGCGGAATGGGTGACGGAGCGATTGACGAAGACGGGGCTTACAACGAAAATGGGGCTAATAAGGATGACGCGGCGACCAGCGAAAGCGGGTCGAATAATGGGACGGGACAAATGGCGTGAAGGGGTGAACAAGGGACGAGGGGCATGACGAAGATGGGGCGAATAAAGAAATTGCGGCGAATAGGAATGACGGGGCGTCCAGCGAAAACGGGCCAAATGGGGGAAGGTGCGAACAAACAAGACGGGGCGACCAGCGAAAGCGGGTCGAATAATGGGACGGGACAAATGGTGTAGACGGGGTGAACAAAGGACGAGGGGCATGACGAAGATGGGGCGAATAGGAACGACGGTGCGACCAGCGAAAACGGGACGAATGGGTGACGGGGCGATTGACAAAGACGGGGCTAACAACGAAAATGGGGCGAATAGGAATGTCGGGGCGACCAACGAAAGCGGGTCGAATAATGGGACGGGACAAATGGCGTGACGGGGTGAACAAGCGACGAGGGGCATGACGAAGATGGGGCGAATAGGAATGACGGGGCGTACAGCGTAAACGGGCCACATGGGGGACGGGGCGACCAGCGAAAACGGGCCGATTAAAGGGACGGGACAAATGGTGTAGACGGGGTGAACAAAGGACGAGGGGCATGACGAAGATGGGGCGAATAGGAACGACGGTGCGACCAGCGAAAACGGGCCAAATGGGGGTCGAGGCGACCAGAGAAAACGGGCCGAATGGGTGACGGGGCGATTGACAATGACGGGGCTAACAATGAAAATGGGGCGAATAGGAATGTCGGGGCGTCCAGCGAAAACGGGCCAAATGGGGGACGGGGCGACCAGCGAAAACGGGCCGAATGGGTGACGGGGCGATTGACAATGACGGGGCTAACAATGAAAATGGGGCGAATAGGAATGTCGGGGCGACCAGCGAAAGCGGATCGAATAAAGGGACGGGGCAAATGGTGTAGACGGGGTGAACAAGGGACGAGGGGCATGACGAAGATGGGGCGAATAAAGAAATTGCGGCGAATAGGAATGACGGGGCGTCCAGCGAAAACGGGCCAAATGGGGGACGGGGCGACCAGCGAAAACGGGTCGAATGGGTGACGGGGCGATTGACAATGACGGGGCTAACAATGAAAATGGGGCGAATAGGAATGTCGGGACGACTTGCGAAAGCGGGTCGAATAATGGGACGGGGCAAATGGTGTAGACGGGGTGAACAAGGGACGAGGGGCATGACGAAGATGGGGCGAATAAAGAAATTGCGGCGAATAGGAATGACGGTGCGTCCAGCGAAAACGGGCCAAATGGGGGACGGGGCGAACAAACAAGACGGCGCGACCAGTGAAAGCGGGTCGAATAAAGGGACGGGGCAAATGGTGTAGACGGGGTGAACAAGGGACGAGGGGCATGACGAAGATGGGGCGAATATGCAAGACGGGGCGTCCAGCAAAAACGGGCCAAATGGGGGACGGGGCGACCAGCGAAAACGGGCCGAATGGGTGACGGGGCAATTTACGAAATCGGGGCTAACAACGAGAATGGGGCGAATAGGAATGTCGGGGCGACCAGCGAAAGCGGGTCGAATGGGGGGACGGGGCGACCAGCGAAAACGGGCCGAATAAAGGGACGGGACAAATGGCGTGACGGGGTGAACAAGGGGCGAGGGGCATGACGAAGATGCGGCGAATAAAGAAATTGGGGCGAATAGGAATGACGTGGCGTCCAGCGAAAACGGGCCAAATGGGGGACGGGGCGACCAGCGAAAGCGGGTCGAATAAAGGAACGGGGCAAATGGTGTAGACGGGGTGAACAAGGGTCAAGGGGCATGACGAAGATGGGGCGAATAGGAACGACGATGCGACAAGCGAAAACGGGCCAAATGGGGGTCGGGGCGACCAGAGAAAACGGGCCGAATGGGTGAAGGGGCAATTTACGAAAACGGGGCTAACAACGAGAATGGGGCGAATAGGAATGTCGGGGCGACCCGCGAAAGCGGGTCGAATAAGGGGTCGGGGCAAATGACGTACACGGGGCGAACAAGGGACGAGGGGCATGACGAAGATGGGGCGAATAGGAAAGGCGGGTCGTCCAGCGAAAACGGGCCAAATGGGGGACGGGGTGAACAAGGGACGAGGGGCATGACGAAGATGGGGCGAATACGAACGACTGTGCGACCAGCGAAAACGGGCCGAATAAAGGGACGGGACAAATGGCGTGACGGGGTGAACAAGGGTCGAGGGGCATGACGAAGATGGGGCGAATAAAGAAATTGGGGTGAATAGGAATGACGGAGCGTCCAGCGAAAACGGGCCAAATGGGGGACGGTGCGAACAAACAAGGCGGGGCGACCAGCGAAAGCGGGTCGAATAAAGGGACGGGGCAAATGGTGTAGACGGGGTGAACAAGGGGCGAGGGGCATGACGAAGATGGGGCGAATAAAGAAATTGGGGCGAATAGGAAAGACGGGGCGTCCAGCGAAAACGGGCCAAATGGGGGACGGGGCGAATAAACAAGACGGGGCGACCAGCGAAAGCGGGTCGAATAAAGGGACGGGGCAAATGGTGTAGACGGGGTGAACAAGGGACGAGGGGCATGACGAAGATGGGGCGAATAGGAATGACGGGGCGTCCAGCGAAAACGGGCCAAATGGGGGAAGGTGCGAATAAACAAGACGGGGCGACCAGCGAAAGCGGGTCGAATAAAGGGACGGGGCAAATGGTGTAGACGGGGTGAACAAGGGACGCGGGGCATGACGAAGATGGGGCGAATACGAACGACGGTGCGACCAGCGAAAACGGGCCGAATAAAGGGACGGGACAAATGGCGTGACGGGGTGAACAAGGGACGAGGGGCATGACGAAGATGGGGCGAATATGAAAGACGGGGCGTCCAGCGAAAACGGGCCAAATGGGGGACGGGGCGACCAGCGAAAACGGGCCGAATGGGTGACGGGGCGATTTACGAAAACGGGGCAAACAACGAGAATGGGGCGAATAGGAATATCGAAGCGACCAATGAAAGCGGGTCGAATAAAGGGACGGGGCAAATGGCGTGACGGGGTGAACAAGGGACGAGGGGCATGACGAAGATGGGGCGAATAAAGAAATTGGGGCGAATTTGGAAAGACGGGGCGTCCAGCGAAAACGGGCCAAATGGGGGACGGGGCGACCAGCGAAAACGGGCCGAATGGGTGACGGGGCGATTTACGAAAACGGGGCAAACAACGAGAATGGCGCGAATAGGAATATCGGAGCGACCAATGAAAGCGGGTCGAATAAAGGGACGGGACAAATGGCGTGACGGGGTGAACAAGGGACGAGGGGCATGACGAAGATGGGGCGAATAAAGAAATTGGGGCGAATAGGAATGACGGGGCGTCCAGCGAAAACGGGCCAAATGGGGGACGGGGCGACCAGCGAAAGCGGGTCGAATAAAGGGACGGGGCAAATGGTGTAGACGGGGTGAACAAGGGACGAGGGGCATGACGAAGATGGGGCGAATATGAAAGACGGGGCGTCCAGCGAAAACGGGCCAAATGGGGGACGGGGCGACCAGCGAAAACGGGCCGAATGGGTGACGGGGCAATTTACGAAAACGGGGCTAACAACGAGAATGGGGCGAATAGGAATGTCGGGGCGACCAGCGAAAGCGGGTCGAATGGGGGGACGGGGCGACCAGCGAAAACGGGCCGAATAAAGGGACGGGACAAATGGGGCGACGGGGTGAACAAGGGGCGAGGGGCATGACGAAGATGCGGCGAATAAAGAAATTGGGGCGAATAGGAATGACGTGGCGTCCAGCGAAAACGGGCCAAATGGGGGACGGGGCGACCAGCGAAAGCGGGTCGAATAAAGGAACGGGGCAAATGGTGTAGACGGGGTGAACAAGGGTCAAGGGGCATGACGAAGATGGGGCGAATAGGAACGACGATGCGACAAGCGAAAACGGGCCAAATGGGGGTCGGGGCGACCAGCGAAAACGGGCCGAATGGGTGACGGGGCAATTTACGAAAACGGGGCTAATAACGAGAATGGGGCGAATAGGAATGTCGGGGCGACCCACGAAAGCGGGTCGAATAAGGGGTCGGGGCAAATGACGTAGACGGGGCGAACAAGGGACGAGGGGCATGACGAAGATGGGGCGAATAGGAAAGGCGGGTCGTCCAGCGAAAACGGGCCAAATGGGGGACGGGGTGATTGACGAAGACGGGGTAAACACCGAAAATGGGGCGAATAAGGATGACGCGGCGACCAGCAAAGGCGGGTCGAATAAAGGGACTGGGCAAATGGCGTGACGGGGTGAACAAGGGGCGAGGGGCATGACGAAGATGCGGCGAATAAAGAAATTGGGGCGAATAGGAATGACGGGGCGTCCAGCGAAAACGGGCCAAATTGGGGACGGGACGAATAAGTAAGACGGGGCGACCAGCGAAAACGGGGCGATTGACGAAGATGGGGCTAACACCGAAAATGGGGCGAATAAGGATAACGCGGCGACCAGCGAAAGCGGGTCGGATAAGGGGACGGGGCAAATGGTGTAGACGGCGCGAACAAGGGACGAGGAGCATGACGAAGATGGGACGAATAGAAACGACGATGCGACCAGCGAAAACGGACCAAATGGGGGTCGGGGCGACCAGCGAAAACGGGCCGAATGGGTGACGGGGCGATTGACAAAGACGGGGCTAACAACGAAAATGGGGCGAATAGGAATGTCGGGGCGACCAGCGAAAGCGGGTCGAATAATGGGACGGGACAAATGGCGTGACGGGGTGAACAAGGGACGAGGGGCATGACGAAGATGGGGCGAATAGGAATGACGGGGCGTCCAGCGAAAACGGGCCAAATGGGGGACGGGGCGACCAGCGAAAGCGGGTCGAATAAAGGGACGGGGCAAATGGTGTAGACGGGGTGAACAAGGGACGCGGGGCATGACGAAGATGGGGCGAATACGAACGACGGTGCGACCAGCGAAAACGGGCCGAATAAAGGGACGGGACAAATGGCGTGACGGGGTGAACAAGGGTCGAGGGGCATGACGAAGATGGGGCGAATAGGAAAGACGGGGCGTCCAGCGAAAACGGGCCAAATGGGGGACGGGGCGAATAAACAAGACGGGGCGACCAGCGAAAGCGGGTCGAATAAAGGGACGGGGCAAATGGTGTTGACGGGGTGAACAAGGGACGAGGGGCTTGACGAAGATGGGGCGAATAGGAATGACGGGGCGTCCAACGAAAACGGGCCAAATGGGGGAAGGTGCGAACAAACAAGACGGGGCGACCAGCGAAAGCGGGTCGAATAATGGGACGGGACAAATGGCGTGACGGGGCGAACAAGGGACGAGGGGCATGACGAAGATGGGACGAATAAAGAAATTGGGGCGAATAGGAATGAGGGGGCGTCCAGCGAAAACGGGCCAAATGGGGGACGGTGCGAACAAACAAGACGGGGCGACCAGCGAAAGCGGGTCGAATAAAGGGACGGGGCAAATGGTGTAGACGGGGTGAACAAGGGACGAGGGGCATGACGAAGATGGGGCGAATAGGAATGACGGGGCGTCCAGCGAAAACGGGCCAAATGGGGGACGGGGCGACCAGCGAAAACGGGCCGAATGGGTGACGGAGCGATTGACAAAGACGGGGCTAACAACGAAAATGGGGCGAATAGGAATGTCGGGGCGACCAGCGAAAGCGGGTCGAATAATCGGACAGGGCAAATGGTGTAGACGGGGTGAACAAGGGACGAGGGGCATGACGAAGATGGGGCGACTAAAGAAATTGCGGCGAATAGGAATGACGGGGCGTCCAGCGAAAACGGGCCAAATGGGGGACGGGGCGACCAGCGAAAACGGGACGAATGGGTGACGGGGCGATTGACACAGACGGGGCTAACAACGAAAATGGGGCGAATAGGAATGTCGGGGCGACCAGCGAAAGCGGGTCGAATAATGGGACGGGACAAATGGCGTGACGGGGTGAACAAGGGACGAGGGGCATGACGAAGATGGGGCGAATAGGAATGACGGGGCGTCCAGCGAAAACGGGCCAAATGGGGGACGGGGCGACCAGCGAAAACGGGCCGAATGGGTGACGGAGCGATTGACGAAGGCGGGGCTAACAACGAAAATGGGGCGAATAAGGATGACGCGGCGACCAGCGAAAGCGGGTCGAATAATGGGACGGGACAAATGGCGTGAAGGGGTGAACAAGGGACGAGGGGCCCGACGAAGATGGGGCGAATAGGAATGACGGGGCGTCCAGCGAAAACGGGCCAAATGGGGGACGGGGCGAATAAACAAGACGGGGCGACCAGCGAAAGCGGGTCGAATAAAGGGACGGGGCAAATGGTGTAGACGGGGTGAACAAGGGACGAGGGGCATGACGAAGATGGGGCGAATAAAGAAATTGGGGCGAATAGGAATGACGGGGCGTCCAGCGAAAACGGGCCAAATGGGGGAAGGTGCGAACAAACAAGACGGGGCGACCAGCGAAAGCGGGTCGAATAATGGGACGGGACAAATGGCGTGACGGGGCGAACAAGGGACGAGGGGCATGACGAAGATGGGGCGAATAAAGAAATTGGGGCGAATAGGAATGAGGGGGCGTCCAGCGAAAACGGGCCAAATGGGGGACGGGGCGACCAGCGAAAGCGGGTCGAATAAAGGGACGGGGCAAATGGTGTAGACGGGGTGAACAAGGGACGAGGGGCATGACGAAGATGGGGCGAATAGGAATGACGGGGCGTCCAGCGAAAACGGGCCAAATGGGGGACGGGGCGACCAGCGAAAACGGGCCGAATGGGTGACGGAGCGATTGACAAAGACGGGGCTAACAACGAAAATGGGGCGAATAGGAATGTCGGGGCGACGAGCGAAAGCGGGTCGAAAAATGGGACGGGGCAAATGGTGTAAACGGGGTGAACAAGGGACGAGGGGCATGGCGAAGATGGGGCGAATAAAGAAATTGGGGCGAATAGGAATGACGGGGCGTCCAGCAAAAACGGGCCAAATGGGGGACGGTGCGAACAAACAAGACGGGGCGACCAGCGAAAGCGGGCCAAATGGGGGACGGGGTGATTGACGAAGACGGGGTTAACACCGAAAATGGGGCGAATAAGGATGACGCGACGACCAGCAAAGGCGGGTCGAATAAAGGGACTGGGCAAATGGCGTGACGGGGTGAACAAGGGGCGAGGGGCATGACGAAGATGCGGCGAATAAAGAAATTGGGGCGAATAGGAATGACGGGGCGTCCAGCGAAAACGGGCCAAATTGGGGACGGGACGAATAAGTAAGACGGGGCGACCAGCGAAAACGGGGCGATTGACGAAGATGGGGCTAACACCGAAAATGGGGCGAATAAGGATAACGCGGCGACCAGCGAAAGCGGGTCGGATAAGGGGACGGGGCAAATGGTGTAGACGGGGCGAACAAGGGACGAGGGGCATGACGAAGATGGGGCGAAAACGAACGACGATGCGAACAGCGAAAACGGGCCGAATAAAGGGACGGGACAAATGGCGCGACGGGGTGAACAAGGGACGAGGGGCATGACGAAGATGGGGCGAATAAAGAAATTGGGGCGAATAGGAAAGACGGGGCGTCCAGCGCAAACGGGCCAAATGGGAGACGGGGCGACCAGCGAAAACGGGCCGAATGGGTGACGGGGCGATTGACAAAGACGGGGCTAACAACGAAAATGGGGTGAATAGGAATGTCGGGGCGACCAGCGAAAGCGGGTCGAATAATGGGACGGGACAAATAGCGTGACGGGGTGAACAAGGGAAGAGGGGCATGACGAAGATGGGGCGAATAGGAATGACGGGGCGTCCAGCGAAAACGGGCCAAATGGGGGACGGGGCGACCAGCGAAAACAGGCCGAATGGGTGACGGGGCGATTGACAAAGACGGGGCTAACAACGAAAATGGGGCGAATAGGAATGTCGGGGCGACCAGCGAAAGCGGGTCGAATAATGCGACGGGACAAATGGCGTGACGGGGTGAACAAGGGACGAGGGGCATGACGAAGATGGGGCGAATAGGAATGACGGGGCGTCCAGCGAAAACGGGCCATATGGGGGACGGGGCGACCAGCGACAACTGGCCGAATAAAGGGACGGGGCTAACAACGAAAATGGGGCGAATAGGAGTGTCGGGGCGACCAGCGAAAGCGGGTCGAATAAAGGGACGAGACAAATGGCGTGACGGGGTGAACGAGGGGCGAGTGGCATGACGAAGATGCGGCGAATAAAGAAATTGGGGCGAATAGGAATGACGGGGCGTCCAGCGAAAACGAGCCAAATGAGGGACGGTGCGAATAAACAAGACGGGGCGACCAGCAAAAGCGGGTCGAATAAAGGGACGGGGCAAATGGTGTAGACGGGGTGAACAAGGGACGAGGGGCATGACGAAGATGGGGCGAATAGGAAAGACGGGAGCGTCCAGCGAAAACGGGCCAAATGGGGGACGGGGCGACCAGCGAAAACGGGCCGAATGGGTGACGGGGCGATTGACGAAGACGGGGCTAACAACGAAAATGGGGCCAATAAGGATGACGCGGCGACCAGCGAAACCGGGTCGAATAAAGGGACGGGGCAAATGGGGTAGACGGGGTGAACAAGGGACGAGGCATGACGAAGATGGGGCGAATAGGAAAGTCGGGGGCGTCCAGCGAAAACGGGCCAAATGGGGGACGGGGCGACCAGCGAAAACGGGCCGAATGGGTGACGGGGCGATTGACGAAGACGGGGCTAACACCGAAAATGGGGCGAATAAGGATGACGCGGCGACCAGCAAAGGCGGGTAGAATAAAGGGACTGGGCAAATGGCGTGACGGGGTGAACAAGGGGCGAGGGGCATGACGAAGATGCGGCGAATAAAGAAATTGGGGCGAATAGGAATGACGGGGCGTTCAGCGAGAACGGGCCAAATGGGGGACGGGACGAATAAGTAAGACGGGGCGACCAGCGAAAACGGGCCGAGTAGGAGACGGGGCGATTGACGAAGATGGGGCTAACACCGAAAATGGGGCCAATAAGGACGACGCGGCGACCAGCAAAAGCGGGTCGAATACAGGGACGGGGCAAATGGGGTAGACGGGGTGAACAAGGGACGAGGGGCATGACAAAGATGGGGCGAATAGGAACGACGGTGCGACCAGTGAACACGGGCCAAATGGGGGACGGGGCGACCAGCGAAAGCGGGTCGAATGGGGGGACGGGGCGACCAGCGAAAGCGGGTCGAATAATGGGACGGGACAAATGGCGTGACGGGGTGAACAAGGGAAGAGGGGCATGACAAAGATGGGGCGAATAGGAACGACGGTGCGACCAGTGAACACGGGCCAAATGGGGGACGGGGCGACCAGCGAAAGCGGGTCGAATGGGGGGACGGGGCGACCAGCGAAAACGGGCCGAATAAAGGGACGGGACAAATGGCGTGACGGGGTGAACAAGGGACGAGGGGCATGACGAAGATGGGGCGAATAGGAATGACGGGGCGTCCAGCGAAAACGGGCCAAATGGGGGACGGGGCGACCAGCGAAAGCGGGTCGAATAAAGGGACGGGGCAAATGGTGTAGACGGGGTGAACAAGGGACGAGGGGCATGACGAAGATGGGGCGAATAGGAACGACGGTGCGACCAGCGAAAACGGGCCAAATGGGGGTCGGGGCGGCCAGCGAAAACGGGGCGATTGACGAAGTCGGGGCTAACAACGAAAATGGGGCGAATAGGAATGTCGGGGCGACCCGCGAAAACGGGTCGAATAAGGGGTCGGGGCAAATGACGTAGACGGGGCGAACAAGGGACGAGGGGCATGACGAAGATGGGGCGAATAGGAAAGGCGGGTCGTCCAGCGAAAACGGGCCAAATGGGGGACGGGGCGATTGACGAAGACGGGGTTAACACCGAAAATGGGGCGAATAAGGATGACGCGGCGACCAGCAAAGCCGGGACGAATAAAGGGACTGGGCGAATGGCGTGACGGGGTGAACAAGGGGCGAGGGGCATGACGAAGATGCGGCGAATAAAGAAATTGGGGCGAATAGGAATGACGGGGCGTCCAGCGAAAACGGGCCAACTGGGGGACGGGCCGAATGGGTGACGGGGCGATTAATGAGGACGGGGCTAACAACGAAAATGGGGCGAATAAGGATGACGCGCCGACCAGCGAAAGCGGGTCGAATAAAGGAACGGGGCAAATGGTGTAGACGGGGTGAACAAGGGTCGAGGGGCATGACGAAGATGGGGCGAATAGGAACGACGATGCGACCAGCGAAAACGGGCCAAATGGGGGTCGGGGCGACCAGCGAAAACGGGCCGAATGGGTGACAGGGCAATTTACGAAAACGGGGCTAACAACGAGAAAGGGGGTAGAGGAATGTCGGGGCGACCCGCGAAAGCGGGTCAAATAAGGGGTCGGGGCAAATGACGTAGACGGGGCGAACAAGCGACGAGGGGCATGACGAAGATGGAGCGAATAGGAACGACGATGCGACCAGCGAAAACGGGCCAAATGGGGGTCGGGGCGGCCAGCGAAAACGGGGCGATTGACGAAGTCGGGGCTAACAACGAAAATGGGGCGAATAGGAATGTCGGGGCGACCAGCGAAAGCGGGTCGAATAATGGGACGGGACAAATGGCGTGACGGGGTGAACAAGGGACGAGGGGCATGACGAAGATGGGGCGAATAGGAATGACGGGGCGTCCAGCGAAAACGGGCCAAATGGGGGACGGGGCGACCAGCGAAAGCGGGTCGAATAAAGGGACGGGGCAAATGGTGTAGACGGGGTGAACAAGGGACGAGGGGCATGACGAAGATGGGGCGAATAGGAACGACGGTGCGACCAGCGAAAACGGGCCGAATAAAGGGACGGGACAAATGGCGTGACGGGGTGAACAAGGGACGAGGGGCATGACGAAGATGGGGCGAATAAAGAAATTGGGGCGAATAGGAATGACGGGGCGTCCAGCGAAAACGGGCCAAATGGGGGACGGGCCGACCAGCGAAAACGGGCCGATTGGGTGACGGGGCGATTAACGAAGACAGGGCTAACAACGAAAATGGGGCGAATAAGGATGACGCGGCGACCAGCGAAACCGGGTCGAATAAATGGACGGGGCAAATGGGGTAGACGGGGTGAACAAGGGACGAGGGGCATGACGAAGATGGGGCGAATAGGAAAGACGGGGCGTCCAGCGAAAACGGGCCAAATGGGGGACGGGGCGATTGACGAAGACGGGGTTAACACCGAAAATGGGGCGAATAAGGATGACGCGGCGACCAGCAAAAGCGGGTCGAATAAAGGGACTGGGCAAATGGCGTGACGGGGTGAACAAGGGGCGAGGGGCAAGACGAAGATGCGGCGAATAAAGAAATTGGGGCGAATAGGAATGACGAGGCGTCCAGCGAAAACGGGCCAAATGGGGGACGGGGCGCCCAGCGAAAGCAGGCCGAATAAAGGGACGGGGCAAATGGTGTAGACGGGGTGAACAAAGGACGAGGGGCATGACGAATATGGGGCGAATAGGAACGACGGTGCGACTAGCGAAAACGGGCCAAGTGGGGGACGGGGCGATTGACAAAGACGGGGCTAACAACGAAAATGGGGCGAATAGGAATGTCGGGGCGAACAGCGAAAGCGGGTCGAATAATGGGTCGGGACAAATGGCGTGACGGGGTGAACAAGGGACGAGGGGCATGACGAAGATGGGGCGAATAGGAATGACGGGGCGTCCAGCGAAAACGGGTCGAATAATGGGTCGGGACAAATGGTGTAGACGGGGTGAACAAGGCACGAGGGGCAAGACGAAGATGGGGCGAATAAAGAAATTGGGGCGAATAGGAATGACGGGGCGTCCAGCGAAAGCGGGCCAAATGGGGGACGGGGCGACCAGCGAAAACGGGCCGATTAAAAGGACGGGACAAATGGTGCAGACGGGGTGAACAAAGGACGAGGGGCATGACGAAGATGGGGCGAATAGGAACGACGGTGCGACCAGCGAAAACGGGCCAAATGGGGGACGGGGCGATTGACAAAGACGGGGCTAACAACGAAAATGGGTCGAATAGGAATGTCGGGGCGACCAGCGAAAGCGGGTCGAATAATGGGTCGGGACAAATGGCGTGACGGGGTGAACAAGGGACGAGGGGCATGACGAAGATGGGGCGAATAGGAATGACGGGGCGTCCAGCGAAAACGGGTCGAATAATGGGTCGGGACAAATGGTGTAGACGGGGTGAACAAGGGACGAGGGGCAAGACGAAGATGGGGCGAATAAAGAAATTGGGGCGAATAGGAATGACGGGGCGTCCAGCGAAAACGGGCCAAATGGGGGACGGTGCGAACAAACAAGACGGGGCGACCAGCGAAAGCGGGTCGAATAAAGGGACGGGGCAAATGGTGTAGACGGGGTGAACAAGGGACGAGGGGCATGACGAAGATGGGGCGAATAGGAATAACGGGGCGTCCAGCGAAAACGGGCCAAATGGGGGACGGGGCGACCAGCGAAAACGGGCCGAATGGGTGACGGGGCGATTGACAAAGACGGGGCTAACAACGAAAATGGGGCGAATAGGAATGTCGGGGCGACCAGCGAAAGCGGGTCGAATAATGGGACGCGACAAATGGCGTGACGGGGTGAACAAGGGACGAGGGGCATGACGAAGATGGGGCGAATAGGAATGACGGGGCGTCCAGCGAAAACGGGCCAAATGGGGGACGGGGCGACCAGCGAAAACGGGCCGAATGGGTGACGGAGCGATTGACGAAGACGGGGCTAAGAACGAAAATGGGGCGAATAGGAATGTCGGGGCGACCAGCGAAAGCGGGTCGAATAATGTGACGGGACAAATGGCGTGACGGGGTGAAGAAGGGACGGGGGGCCTGACGAAGATGGGGCGAATAGGAATGACGGGGCGTCCAGCGAAAACGGGCCAAATGGGGGACGGGGCGAATAAACAAGACGGGGCGACCAGCGAAAGCGGGTCGAATAAAGGGACGGGGCAAATGGTGTAGACGGGGTGAACAAGGGGCGCGGGGCATGACGAAGATGGGGCGAATACGAACGACGGTGCGACCAGCGAAAACGGGCCGAATAAAGGGACGGGACAAATGGCGTGACGGGGTGAACAAGGGTCGAGAGGCATGACGAAGATGGGGCGAATAAAGAAATTGGGGCGAATAGGAATGACGGGGCGTCCAGCGATAACGGGCCAAATGGGGGACGGTGCGAACAAACAAGGCGGGGCGACCAGCGAAAGCGGGTCGAATAAAGGGACGGGGCAAATGGTGTAGACGGGGTGAACAAGGGTCGAGGGGCATGACGAAGATGGAGCGAATAAAGAAATTGGGGCGAATAGGAAAGACGGGGCGTCCAGCGAAAACGGGCCAAATGGGGGACGGGGCGACCAGCGAAAACGGGCCGAATGGGTGACGGGGCGATTGACAAAGACGGGGCTAACAACGAAAATGGGGCGAATAGGAATGTCGGGGCGACCAGCGAAAGCGGGTCGAATAATGGGACGGGACAAATGGCGTGACGGGGTGAACAAGGGAAGAGGGGCATGACGAAGATGGGGCGAATAGGAATGACGGGGCGTCCAGCGAAAACGGGCCAAATGGGGGACGGGGCGACCAGCGAAAACGGGCCGAATGGGTGACGGGGCGATTGACAAAGACGGGGCTAACAACGAAAATGGGGCGAATAGGAATGTCGGGGCGACCAGCGAAAGCGGGTCGAATAAAGGGACGAGACAAATGGCGTGACGGGGTGAACGAGGGGCGAGTGGCATGACGAAGATGGGGCGAATAAAGAAATTGGGGCGAATAGGAAAGACGGGGCGTCCAGCGAAAACGGGCCAAATGGGGGACGGGGCGACCAGCGAAAACGGGCCGAATGGGTGACGGGGTGATTGACAAAGACGGGGCTAACAACGAAAATTGGGCGAATAGGAATGTCGGGGCGACCAGCGAAAGCGGGTCGAATAAAGGGACGAGACAAATGGCGTGACGGGGTGAACGAGGGGCGAGTGGCATGACGAAGATGCGGCGAATAAAGAAATTGTGGCGAATAGGAATGACAGGGCGTCCAGCGAAAACGGGCCAAATGAGGGACGGTGCGAATAAACAAGACGGGGCGACCAGCAAAAGCGGGTCGAATAAAGGGACGGGGCAAATGGTGTAGACAGGGCAAACAAGGGACAGGCCGCATGACGAATACGGAGCGAACAGTGAAAATGGGCCGAATAGGAATGTCGGGGCGAATAAGGTTGACGGAGCGATGAGCGAAAACGGGCCTCACAGGGGGACTAGGCGATTGACGAAGACGGGGCGGACAACGAAAACGGGGCAAATAGGAATGAATGGGCAAATAAAGAAGAGGGGGCGACCAGCAAATACGGGCCAAATAAGGGGACGGGCCGAATTGCGAAGACGGGGAGAACAACGAAAACAGGCCGAATAGCGGGGCGGTGCAAATGGCAAAGACTGGGCGAATAAGGAAGACGTGGCGAATAGGGTAAGACGGGGCGAATAGGGAGGCAGAATAAACATTTTTTATGTTAATCAATATTCATTTATTTTATTATTGTTGCACAATAAATACAGATAAATTTACAATAATATGTTTGTCGTATTTTTTTTCCAAATCATTTTTAAACTTCATTTTTCGAATTAAACATATTTTCGTATATGGTGTACGGTTTGGGCTGTGACTCACTGTAGGTCGGAAAGTAAAAATGCTGGGACATTCTAGACTTACAATCGTACGCCGATTATCGCGAGGTCGTATTTCAGCTGCGTCTCTTTTACGAGACCAAAAAGGAAAGGCTCACACTAACGTTGTTTATCGTTTTCCCGGAATTATGTCGAATTCGATGCATTCAATTAAGCCCGATCTGGCCATACTGGCACATCGGGCATTATTGAGTGCATCAAAATGGACAATAGTGACGACTAACTTCCTGAGCGTCTAACGGTGTGATGGGGGTAGCAGGCATATCCTACCGCACGAACCTCGGGTACGTGAGTTCGACACTTCGCACAACTTTGGGAAATCGTTAAAGAATGCTAGTGTGAGCCTTTCCTTCTTGCTCTTGAAACAGCTGAAATACGATCTCGCGATAATCGGCATACGATTCCAAGTCTCGACTGCCTCAGCATTTTTACTTTCCGACCTATGTAAGGTATAAGGAAAGTACCAGAATGAAAGAAAAATTTCGAAAATTTTATTTAACGTAAATACACGTTTTAGGTCCCCCTGATCATATCGAGACTATTAAAAAAAAAGACATTTTTTTTGTTCCTATGCTATTAACATGATTGCGTCTAAACAACTGAAAGAATTTCAATGAAACTTTACATTTAAGTTTTATGTTTTCGTTTCAAGGTCTGATTAGATTTAGAGCGCGATTAGCTCCCGGATGATGATGATTTTACGTCCTATAGTTTTATAATTATTCCGATGGATATGTATACATTATTTGTAAAGATTTTTTAAAACGTTTTATATAAATCTTAAGAAGGATTAAGATCAAATAAACTTTATCTCTATTTTTCCTATCTGCTGTTACAGCAGTGACTCACGCAGGTTGACAACAGTTTTGTTTATACTCTTCGCGGGTCACTGAGTCGTAGAAACGACGAGGATGGAGAAAGAAGGGGCGTAGATATACATACATAGCCTAATCTCCGTAGGTTTTTAAAGGGCAACAATTAAAAACAAAATTCTATTGCATGAATAGCAGTCAATTTAATGTATTCTATTTCACAGTAATGAATTCAGTGGGGAATAAAGAAAAAGGCAAGACGAATGTGAAAAATAAAAAACTGTTTTGTGTACAAATAAATAAATATTTTTTACATCCTAATTTAAGGAGGGTATTTGAGATCCATCAGATTTCCATTGAACGGTAACGTGCACACAATTGTTTTTCCAATATTTCGATTATATTATTACGTAAAGTTAAGTCAAATATATAACATTTGATTCTGTGTAACAAATTGATACGGTTATTGAAAAACATAGCGGGAAAAGTCAGTATTAATCTATTTCTGTAGCAATTCATTCCCCTATTTAGATCATATCTTTAGAAAATATTTGTTTTTGAAGATTGTTACAGCATACGTGGTACTGGTTAAGAGTGGTTTTTCATTTTAATAAATTTTACTTACTCCGATTTCTAAATATTTATTTCTTAATTAACCCTTTAAGTATAAGACTGCTTTGAACAACATTATTCTAAAATATTTGTGGAATACGTTTTTAATATGATTTAGGTAAGTTTGCAATGTATAAGATTTCGTTTAATTTTTCCGTTCTAGAAAAAATAGAAGAAAAGTTTGTTCTATCTCAATCCTTCTTAAGATTTATATAAATTGTATTAAAAATTTTTTTAAATAATGTATATGTATCGAAATAATTATAAAACAATAATACGTATAATCATCATTATCCGGGAGCTGATCACGCTCAAAATCTAATCAGACCTTGAAACGAGAACATAAAATTTAAATGTAAAGTTTCATTGATATTCATTCAACTGCACCAAAGTTTGACGAGCAAGATACGACTCCCCAAATCCAGCCGGTAGCCCGGTTTTAATATTCGCACGGCCCGTAATTAATTGCGAGAACGCGGGGACTCCTAGCGGCCATGCGGTAAACCACCGGCCGCAAAGCTGTTTCTGACACAGATCGGTTCGCGGGGGGGTATACGCGTTATATCATACTAATTCAACATCTTTCACGTTTTTTCATTTGAAACAAACAGAATGGCCAAAGCCATGAACACCGTGAGATAACCGTTTTTAAAAGCGACTGTGTTTGAAAGTATACAGTACCGTCAGTTTTAACTTTTTTCGCCCAAAAAATTCAAAAATGTCACTGAAACATGTAGAAATAAACCTTGCAAATTTAAAGAGAACGTGATATCAGCTAATTGAGTGTCCAAAAAGTAATTGATTTGTCGTAGAATGACACAAATATTAATAATTTCATTAAATCACTGATTTGAAATGGACAGAACAGACAAAAAATCATACAGAGTCCATTTCTTCAACTTCAGTTCATTTTTTTTCATTCGTTATCCTTTTCTTCGACTGCCGTTTATTTTTTCTCATACGCTCCCACTCATTCTCACTCGCTGTCCTTTTCTTCAGTTATCAACTACGGCTATCGGTAAAAGCAAAAGGCGATTTCGAGTCTCGACGATATGGCCGTATAGTTAACCCCATAAGTATTCGTACCCTCATTGCTTATGGGAGAAATTTGTTGAAATCAAACGATACATGTAAGATTTTGCAATAAACTTTTTGCTGTAAATGAACACATGTATAACGTTTATTTATATCAAATTATAATAAAATTGATTAACTAATAAAAAAAATATATTGATTTTATTCTACATACTACGTAATAATAGTCCATAAAAGTATTCGTACCATTCTTAGCAAAGTCAATTTTCTTCTGTTTCGAATGTCATTTCACATCGAAAATAATTTCCAGAGTTTACAGTCGGTTGAGTGAGTGCCAACAAAGTAGTCTAGTTTGAAATTATGTTAAAATAACATCAATAATCAGAAATGAGTCGAAAGAAGTCCAAGACTACTCTAGAAGAGCATCAAATAATTTTCAAATTACATCAAGAGAGCAAAAATAATGGACAGAAGTAAATCAACTATCCAATTCATCACTAAACGGATAAAAACAAGTGATAATTTGTTAAATAACGAACGTACTGGAAGACCAAAGATTTTAACCATTCGAGAAAGAAAAACTATAATAGGTAAAGTGCAACAAAACCCTCAACTTAGTACACCTAAGTTAGCTACAATGTGTAACGACATGTTCAATAAGAAAGTTTCTGTTGAAACTTATCGAAGAATATTGAGAAGTGAAAATTTTCATGGTCGAACACCGAGAAAGAAGTCCTTTATTAGTAAAATTAACAAAAGTTAGAGGTTAGCATTTGCGAAAGAGTACAGAAGTTAAAGTAATACCTTTAAAGTTATACCTAATAAAGTTATTTTCTCTGATGAGTCGAAATTTAATATTTTTGGATGTGACGGAAAAAGAAAAGTTTGAAGGAAGCTTAGTAAAGAACTAGAATTAAAGAATCTACAACCGACTGTAAAGCAGGGTGGAGCCTCCGTGATGGTTTGGTGCTACATGGCAGCATCCGGAGCAGACAATCTTGTCTTTATCGATAGAATTATGAATAAGACACAGTATAAAAATATACTCGAAGAAAATCTACACTCAAGTACGATTAAGCTGGATCCGCAAAATGACTATTGTTTCCAACACGACAGTGACCCGAAACATACTGCTCAGATTGTTCGTAAATTATTACTTTACCACGTTCCCCATTTTGTACGTACACCTCCTCAGAGTCCAGATACAAATCCTATACAAAATTTATGGACGGAAATAGATAAAAGACTACACGAGCATGAAATTTCCAATAAACAAATGCTGAAAGAAAAAATTGTAGAAGTTTGGAATAGTATTGAACCAAATATCACTTTAAACTGATAGAAAGTAGGCCAAATCGATTAAACGATGTAATAAAGCATAAAGGTGGGCCCACGAAATACTACAAAAATAATACAAAAGTAAAAAAGTTACCATAATATGCAATTTTTTGACAAAATCTGCACTGGTACGAATACGTAGAGTGCTATTATGTACTATGCAGAGAAAAATCAATATGTTTTTGTTATTAGTTAATCAATTTCGTTATAATTTGGTATAAATAAACTTTATACATGTGTTCATTTATAATAAAAAATTTATTGCAAAACTTTAAATGCATCCTTTGATTTCAACAAATTTTTTTTACAAGCAACGAGGGTACAAATACTTATGGGACTGACTGTATATAAACATTTACTGGTGTTGAAATTTGCCTCCACTGTACGTAAACTGAGCAATGTTTATTTTAAGAATCATTGCTGCATATCCAATGTTTACTGTAGACGGACCGATTTGAATTATACAATGGTTTCCGGTGCCAGCTATTGTATCTCACTTGCACTTATCCTCTTTCCTTATCTCCGTTGAATTCTGAGAACTAACCATGCCCACACAAATGACTGAGGCTGGTCTTGAGCTTGGTCATTTATGTGGGCACTAGTGTATATCGCACTCTTTCTACGAATGTGACACAATTCAAAAGAGAACACTTTGTGAATAGCAACCATAAAGTTAAATTACATGGTTTATAGTTGCGATTCGCAAGCTGCTTTTTTTTTAGTTGTATCACTTCTGTAGCAGAGACACTTAATGATTGTTTCTTTCAAAGATTTCATGGGAGAAAGAAAAAATTACACAAAAACGTTCGAAATAACTGCAGCTGTTTTTTGTCAATCCCTGATCTGACTTTATTTAAATCAATACTTTAGCTTGTTGCCAAACTATACATTTGTAAAATATTGAAAACACACAAGATATTTAAAGTTTAGAAATAATACTTGATGAATCACACTGTAATAGAAACAAAAGACAAGACAAGAAAAATAGAAAGAAAATATTTAAAAAAAGTAAAAAGAAAAAATAATGCTTTGTATCTACCTCATGTCACAAAGTAGAAGTTTATGCTATTTTAAAACATGCTGTTTGGAGAGATGATTGTTTAACATATGGAGAATATGTAGGAAATGAACTGCAAAAAATCAGGCCAAAAACATAAATAGTTGCAATACATTTTATAAATGATATACTACTCAATGCATCTTCCGGAAAATATGATGCATAGAATTCATATTACGATAATGAAAGCAGATATGAATCAAAATCTATCTATTTGCTACACTCAGAAATTTTGCTATCTAAAAATAGTTATACACAGCTAGTTTGTACCTTTGCTGATAGAGCATAGAAGGAAGGAGATTTAGTATTTTAGCATAAATAATATTGACAATAAATAATTTATACTCTATTATTATATACATCAGTATTATATTATTATCGTATGTCATTTTATATGTAAATATAATTATATGTATAGTAATATCATTCTTTACACTTACCTTTACAAAATCCTGTAGAATATTGATGAAAGCTCTGCACACTTCTGGAATAATGTTTGAGATACTCAATTCAGAGATCCGGAACAAATACGAAAGCAAAGTATACATAGCTATCACCGGTAGCTAAATATATTAATTTTTGTAAACAGCGGATTTTCTCCAATAAGTATTCAAAATTTTCTCTACATTCGCATAAAGTTTTTAAATAAAGCTTCATTGTCGACAGCCAGCTTATAGAAAAATTCTTTCTAATCTCCTCTCCGATTCTTCACCTCCAACAAATAATGTCTTCTACATCATCTTAGATTTTTTCTTTGTTTTCTTCGATTACTTCGATTTCTAAAGACAGGGCGTACGTATTGCTTCAACGAATTTAATTTCAACTCATTCGCATACAAATATCGATGACAACAATTTTTTCATCCGAAGCCTAAGTTACAGCACTATAAAATGGCACCAAACGTCATGTGTTAGGTTTTCGAGTGGTTAAACGGTAAAAACATGTTTAAATGAGTTTAATACAATATAATATAATATAATAAAAAACAAAACCTTGCAGTCAAATGCCATGCCCGTAACATGCAGAACTACACTTTAGTTGCACATGACATTCGCTCGAGCGTTCGGTGTTTGCGCATGCGCCCCACCATACCCGCAGGCACGTAGATATGGCAATTGCGCCCCGAGTTCTAACAGTATGTTTCAGATCGCATAGTGTTACCGAACGATATGTGGTATACTAGAGACACAGACGAGGTATACGAGTAGACCTATCACCTAATGTATTTTTTCGGCCCGTTTCTCTGGGGCTCTAGATCCCCATCACCATTTTCGTGTCACTCGCAACGTTACCAACAGATTTAGAAATGAACACAAGCGGAAGTGAGATAGAAAATGAAATTTCAGAAATTTTATTATTTTTTAACGAAATGCAAGCTGTATGGTCCATAATTAGACATTAATCGATTAATTTCATTGGAGTAATCAATCGATTAACGTTATTTAAAAATTTCAAGATTATTAAAATACCTAAGGATGTATCTTATTGATACGTACACCGCAAATCCTCTATTTTTTATTTTAAATTGTAATACATCATTTATTTAAAAAATAACCCGGCAAAAACGTATTTGCGACCCGAAATCAATGTTATTAGACCGTGCATCGGCGGCCCTAGGAACTCCTCATTCCACTTTCGCACACTATGCCCAATTGCGTGTACGTGAGCTCGTAGTTTCGGAAGAGGCGAGAGGAACAGGCTGATACTCGCTTTCCTTCTCGCCCTTGCGTCGCTGACGTCGCTTACATTTCTCGAAACCAAACCTGGGCGCTTTTTGAAGATTCGTTAACTTTCCACACCAAGCGATCATGCACTATATGTATACATATACATATTATACATATTAGGAACTATAAAGTTGTATAGCTTTCGCCGTATACCTACTTTCTAATAACATGGGACAATTTTAAAATATAAAAAAATGTAAGAATACTGTAGAATTTTTGCAATGGAGAATTATTGAAGGAAAATGAATTGATTATATACATATGCATATATCGGACACATCCCTCGTAAACACGCTGCAACATTAATGAGAACAAGAATGCCATCTGTCCTCTTTAAAAACCCCGCAACTGATCTTTGGCTCGCAACTCATCCTCTTTATTTAGCAATTATAATAAACGTAGACTCATTAAAATTCGTTGAAGTAACAAAGTTATAGCCATTTAAAGGGTAGAGTACCCAGTGGTTAATAATCATATCGGAAATTTTAAATACGTTTTTCTCGAAACCATATTTTTGAAACTGGCTGACACAATATCACAAATTCAAATTGATTAATTGATTTGAAATTTATAGAGACATGCCAGTAAATATAAATTAATTGGAAATGAAACAAGTTAATCTACATTCAAAGAAGAAAAGCTTGATGATGAATGTAGAAGACTGAAGATGATTTTTCAAGTGTTTGGAATAAATCTGAAACAGAAATAAATTGTACATAATACAGTTAACTACAATTTATCCCTATCTTCTGCAATATAGAAAAGATTTTATTATAGTAACTAGGTGAGGAAGGAGAGTTCTTGACAAGGGGCTCCAGGGGGGGGGGGCTTCGCGTCGGAGTGGGGGGTCCGGGTGAGCCCGTCGGTGGTGGGGGAGGGTTCCGGTAGTCAGGGTGGGGAATTGGTAACTATTACCGACGGTCGGTAATTGGTATCTATGGTCGGTAATTAGTATCAATGATCGGTATTTGGTATTAACGGTTGGTAATTACCAGAAGCTAATAAAAAAGAAAGAGGATAATTGCCTGGTATCGGTAGAAAGAGAAGGGGAGAGAAATTAGATGCATCTGGTAAAAAGAAGTGGTAATTATCAGAGGTCGATAAAGAGGAGGTGGTGAATGAAATTTGACGCCTTTTGACTATTTCGAAAAAGTGATATATTTAATTTTTTATCACAATTCAATGCGAGTATAAATTGTGTAATTCTATTTCACAAAAATTAGATACAGTTTTTTATTTTTAGTTATTAATAGCATCATATAAAATGTGATCCAGCGCATATGCCAACAGCTCGCAATCTACAGGCGAATTTTTGTCGTAATATTCACGAAGAATTTTGTCAGCCACACGTTTATGCATAATACTATTCCATTTTAAAATATTTGTAAATTCTTGGAATTTCTCACCAACATAGTGCGTATTTTGGCATAGCCACGAATATGCATGCTCGATGCACTGTTCCAGTTCGAATAAAAATAATAGAGTTGACTTGTACAATGTTCATGTCGCGCAACAACCGTAAGCACCAAATCACAAATTGATAACGACGTTGGAGAAGGAGCTGATAGCACATGTTGTTCGATATCCTCGCGTTTTTGGATAAACACCATCCATGTTGAGTAAGACAGCAACAATGTATTTCCTCGAGTATCACCAAGAATAATTTCCACGGCGGATGCAGGTCCTACACCGATTGCAATATCCAAATACTTGTATGTTGTGGATGTGAGGGCAAACCTCCTTCCCAGTATATGAGGCGTTGAACGCTGTTCCTTGCTACAGTTACATATAGAAAAGTAAATAAAGAATGAAAGGTAAGTAATGACGGTAAGAAAAAATGGTGATAATAATACTTACTCATTACTTGTGCATGCTGTGTCGCAAGGAATGCAGTAATTCATAGTAAGTCAACGTAGAATTCAATAGATAATGTTTCACGACGATACTATTGTTACATATCATTCACGTATGGGACTGAAACGTTTGGTGGCTTGGGCGTTGGCTCGATTATCTAGCGCACAACCCCTCGAACGGGGTTGACTCATGCCGTATGTGCACTTCCGGCCCAGTTTTCATTGCCTTATATGGTAATGCCCCGCCACTGTACCGAGTAATTTTCCAGTATATAAGGGCCGCATTTTCTTACTCGTGGAGCTCAGTTTTCATAAAACTCTCGAGACGACGTCACTTTGATACTCGAAGCAAGATCGGGCTATAATCCCCTTCGAGCAACATCCTACCTTAGTGGTTTTAACCGTGAGTTTCAATCGTCTAAACCGAGTAGTAGCTCCCGCGAACGCGCCGCGTAAAAGCCGATTTAAAACTCTCGCCGTCGTGGCAATCTAGTAATAGTACTAGTTTTGTTAATACACAATTGTACTTGAGCATCGAATAGAATACATACAAGTAGTCACACTGATTTGCATTATTCAATCAATGCAACCCTGAACTATATTAACGGTAAGACGAGGAGTATCTCACGGACCCGGTACACCTTTACCGTTCGAGGTGTACCATTACGATAGAGCAAAGATCCTAAAACTTCCTAAAACCTACGTGGCTCCCAGGGTATAAAGCCCCTGGTTCGTCCACTCCTTTCTAGCGGCTCCCTGGGTATAGAGCCCCTGGTTCGTCCGTGAAACCATACATTTCTCCTTATAAATTTAACCCCGTGGCTCCCAGGGTATAGAGCCCCTGGTTCGTCCACGTAACCTAGTCCTACGGCTCCCAGGGTATAGAGCCCCTGGTTCGTCCGGAACTCCTGTCTCTTTCCTAACCATACCTAAAACCACCGGTCGAGTACTGCCCTCGACCGAATCCAGGATCTCGCGCTTGCGCTCGTAACACTATCAAACGAGTGTGAATATTGTGCAGCACTTAAATGCAACGTTGCATCATATGTACCAGGGGAAGCGGGTGGCGCGTAGTGGTGGGAGGAATTTTTTATATCACGTGTTCTTCTTCTGCGACAAGTGCAACTTTTGCAAAAATGTCTTTTAGATTACCTTGAACACGTCTAAACATGCAACTTCTGCAAAGCGTATAACATTACATTCGCAGGATGATGCAACCAAATAATATTCTTCGCGACATAGATCATTTGTGGGGGGAGGAATTTTTTATTTCACATGTTCTTCTTCTGTGAAAAGTGCAACTTTTGCAAAAATGTCTTTTAGATTACCTTGAACACGTCTAAACATGCAACTTCTGCAAAGCGTATAACATTGCATTCTCAGGATGATGCAACCAAATAATATTCTTCGCGACATAGATCACTTTTACGTTCACGCTGTACCCAATAATTTTTATGGGATATTGTAGGGTGTGAACGATTGGTGGTGCGTATGGTCGGTGTAATCCCGCGACGGGATGGCACCAGTACGTTTGTGGATTCGAATGTTAGAAACTTTCGTGAGATATGAATGGATCATTGTTGCGCGCGTGCGGTCGGTGTCGTCTTGCGTCTGGACGGCGCCGGGGTGTTTGGGAAATAGGGTGACTACGTTTGGAAAATGTCGAGTGGCTGAAAGAATGCGAGGAAGAGTGTTTAGAACTGAGCGACTGGACCGTGAGAATGGAACGATTAGTAAGGCGTGTACGTGACTGCGTGAATCTGGACTATGGATGCGAGGATTTTTGGTGTGAGTGAAAAGGGATGATTGCGTGAGAAAGATAGAGCGACTGAGGGTGAATCCTTATAAGTGTGTGAATGTTCGGCGGCGCGGCAGTTGATAGGCGACAGTGACTAGTCGAAAGTCACAGGCGAAATTACAGCGAATTTGCGACTTGTGTCTTTGTTATCAATTGTGTTGTTATTATTGTTATCTTTCCTATTATTTTTGTTAATAAACTGTTATTGTTCGTTAATCGAGTCCTCGTCTCATTTTTGTTGTGAACGATCTCTCCCAGCCCACACACTCAATTCCTACAATATTGTGCGAGCTATTGGGTCCTAGCCATTTTACATACACACTGTTCACCTTCTTATTTTATGTTGCATGTTCTTCTTCTGCGAAAAGCGCAACTTCTTTTGCAAGGCGTTTTAGATTACACTGAACACGTGCAAAAACGCAACTTCTGCAAAACGTATACACTGCATTCACAGACAAAGAATTCTGTAATATATATATGGAGAGCCTTACCGTGGGGAAGAAAGTAGATACCATGTTTTGATAATTTAAAAATATGATATATTTATTAAAGCAACGAATAATTATGTTACAAAACATTACTTTTATGGATCCACGAATTGTGCGAGTTATTGAGCCCCAATTATTTTACATACACATTGTTCCCCTTCTTACGCAATACTTTTTCAACTAGATACACGTCGAAATTTGCAACGCGTTGCAACTCGTGTTCGTAGAATCCTCCAGCAATTGGTTTTTCATAAACATCTTTCAACAGATACGTTGCAGGATTAGTTTTCTGTACCTCGGCGATTGTAAATATTTCAGTGCTCCATTTTGGTGTGTAACTTTTTTCAAAAATTGTCTTGAATTTGCTCACACGTACCGCATCTCCCACTTTGAATCGTGCAGAAGCGGCAATTATTACATGATTATACACCATTGTTAAGAGCTTAGCAGCGTTTGTTGGTGTAACATCAATTGGTCGCATACCGATAGTTCGATGCTTTCGCGCGTTGTAATTTGATATGAGAAGCTGCAGCGAGTCGATCCATTTATAATTTCCATTAAGCGTAAACAGTTTCCACATATCGTTTTCGAGTGTACGACTGAACCGCTCGACGACTGACGCCTTCATCACCGAATACGTTGAATAATGATTTATGGTGTATTTTGATAAAAATTTTTGCATATTTGCCTTGTAAAATTCCTTTCCTTTGTCGGTCTGCAAATTTTTCGGATACCTCCCACTGTCTCGGATTATCTTCCCGATCGTTGTAGAAACTTTATTTCCATTCTTAGTTCTGAGGGGTATAGCCCACGCATGCTTACTCAGCACATCGATAACAGTGAGTATGTAATGGAAGCCTCTGTTATATCCCGTGTAAGGTCGCATCTCGACCACGTCCGCTTGCCATAGGTCGTCGTACCCATGTACTATGACGCGTCTTCGGGGAAAATGCCTTCTCGCCGGAGCATGCAATTCTTCCACAAGACATCGTTTCTCGATCCTGGAGGTTTTCTTCTCAGCCATGTGTGACTCGCCACTGACGCGAAGACCTAACGTACACATCTTATCAATCAATCAATGTTCAACGCCTCAACGCCCCAACGTCCCCAACATCCCAACGCTCCAACACCCCAACGTCTCAACGTCCCAACGTCCAGCTATTGATGCATTTGATTTCGGAATTCGATAATATCCCTCTCCAAGTGATTCAGTTGATCTTTCAAACTCTGAACGTAATCTTGAAACATGATCATCTTCTTGTCGAATTCGTCTTGTCAATTTTTTATAATTGTCATGTTTTCTTACAAGTATAGTTTGTTGATAGCATCGCCATCCTCTACAGGTGGTGCTACTCGACGAATCTTGCGCGACTTTGCATCATAATCGGCACCGACAATACATAGAGCGTTGGAATGAGAGCGGGATCGTAAATTTGGATACTGTTGAGGGAACAGGTACTCATTGGGTGGCATACGCAAAACGGGGAACATGCGCCATATATTTTGATAATTTTGGCAATCTTCAACCGCCGAGGGAACTGATACAATATTTGAAGAATAGTGTAATCGAGTATAATCACATGCCTTATCAGCGCTATAATCAAAGCAATTGTGGACAGCTGTGTTTACAGTTTCTGCTGACAGTTGACAATCAATTTAAGGACAATCATTGTACACTTTAACTCCAGTATCCGTTGGAACATGTCGCTGACGTTAACGCTCACCGGGCAAAGTAGTATTCTCGCAGTAAGCTATTTTCCAACCATCGATTTCAGCAATGGTGATTACGAACTCGGTCTTATGAACTTTGAAACATATTACACAATACCAAATGTAAATTTGTCAAATAATAAATTTTATTACGATAATGATGATAAGGAAATCATTATTCCCGAGGGATCTTATGAGCTGGACGACATTCACATGTATTTGCAACGATCGCTTTCATGGGATAATGAAGGGAAGAGCGAAATTAAGTGTAATTATAGCATAAATTTTATCAAACCCAATACTATTGGCTCGTTGCTGGGGTTTTCAACGAATCGGGTGCTATAACCACGAAAATGGCACGAATCGGATGCATCAATTAATATAATGAATGTAAATATCATTCGCATTGAATGCAACGTAACAGCTGGCGCTTACAGCAATAACAAGTGTGCGCACACGATACATGAGTTTTCGCCTACCGTTCCACCAGGATATAAGATATCGGAAAGACCAACACAGATCATTTACCTTCCGATTACTGCACGAAGCATTTCGGATTTGACGATTCGCGTTGTGAATCAAGACGATCAATTGCTCGATTTTCGAGGGGAACAGATCATCGTTCGACTGCATGTGCGGAGACAACGACTGTAGTGGGAGATGCTTGTGCTGAACGAAGGGGAGCAAGTGAAACAGACGACGCGCGAAAATAAAGAGAAGACAATTCAATCGCTTGCACACCACACTGTATCGAATATTGACTGTCTAGTACCCATTATTGCAAAGTATAACAAAACATTCATGGGCTGTTAAAACTGCAACTCAGCTGGAGAAGCCGCGATACGTCATTTTTGCGCTGCAGACTGGTCGGAAGAACAACATGACTAAAGATGCGAGCAACTTCGATGAATGTAACTTGACCAATGTGAAACTGTATCTAAACTCTGACTTTTATCCATATGATGACTTGAATCTTGATTATGATAAAAACAGATATGCTATTCTTTTTGATATGTATGCACGTTTTCGTAAAGCTTATTACGGATACGACTGCTACGAAACGCTTTACAACAGGGTGAGCTTTTCGTTATATGGACCGTTTGTAGTCATCGATTGTTCGAGACAGAACGAATCAATCAAGAGCGCTACCATAGATGTGCGAATAGAATTTGATTGTAAAGAAAACGTGCCAGCAAATACTACCGTGTATTGTCTTATTTTGCATGATCGCGTTGTCGAATACTGTCCACTGTCCAACGTTGTGCGCAAGATTACATAAACTGTAACATCAGCAATGTTTGTAATATACATATATATATAACAGGCGGACACACCGCATTGCAGCATAGTTTCAAAGATATTTCATGATGGTATCAACATTCGTTGACATACAAGGATTCGTTAGCGACACAGAGTTTGTTGTAAAGGAAGTGGCAGTGCTGAGAAAAGGAAGCACTCTAGCGCATTATATCTTCCAAAGTCCATATCCATGGTGTTTATTATCTGCGTCCGATAAATCACGAGCTACTTGGGTGACGAAGAATCATCACGGGCTGTCGTGGGACGACGGCTTTATACCCTACAGCATGACCAAAACGCTTATTATATCGGCAATAGTAGATGAGTCAAACCCAATTGTATATGTAAAAGGGCTTCAAAAGCGTGATTGGTTAACCAACATGGTGGCTGAACATATTAATGCTGAGAACATCGATGTTGATTATGGTGATATTGAATGCTTAAAAAATCTTGATTGTGCAAACACATGGCGATGTGGTAACCATAAAAAGACATGCGCTATGCAAAATGTATTTAAATTATACAATTGGTGGTTAAAATATCGGAAATAAATGTACCTTTTTTGGTTTGCAAAATGTATTTAAATTACACAATTGGTGGTTAAAATATTAGAAATAAATGTATCTTTTTGAATTAATTCATGTCATTTAAAAAATACATCTAATTTCCCCATCCCCCATCCTTCCTAGCAATTTTATAAAATTATGAACTTTCAGAATACGTCTAAAAATCTTTAATGTTTTTGTAAGCTTCTGAAAAAACATGTACTAGTTAATGGTGGTTGAAATACTGGAAATAAATGTATCTTTTTATAAAATTATGAACTTTAGAATAAATCTAAAACCATTGATGCCGATTACGAAGATATCAAGTGTTTGAAAAATCTCGATCGTGCTAATACATAGCGATGCATCAACCATGAAAAGACTTAAATTATACAACGGATGGTTGAAATATCAGAAATAAATTTTTTTCTTTTTTTTTTTTTTTTTTTTTTTACTGTGAACTTTTTATAATGTAAAATTAATAACAAATTGGGGTGAGGGAGATGTGTAGAGATACTGATCATGATACTATGTATATAAATTGTTTTATTACATACTATACTCACAAAAAGGATTAATAAGGAAAAATATATAATTAAAATACATACATAAAATATAAATATAAATATATAATGATTAAAAATATGAAAAATGATTAAAATATAAAATGATTAAAAAAGTAAAAATACATACATAAAAATATAAATAAAAATATATATATAATGATTATGAAAACGGTGAAGAATATAAAATGAGTAAAAAAATATAAAAATGATTGAAAAATATAAATGATTAATACAAGTTTTCGCAAACTATTATTGCCTGTCTCGATATTCTATGTAATGGGATTTTTGTGATTGTGTCAACACATCCCATACAATGTAGTGCATCAGCGAGTTTGTATATTTGTGCACCACATTCGCCACAATGTAATATGTTATGATGTTCACCAAATATTGGAATAGGTAGGGTTGTGGGACGTATGATTGATTAAAACGACAATGATTACTGGTAAATTTATTAATGCTTTTATTAAATACGCTAAGGTATATCTCAGAGTTTTGAACCGTTCTCTATGAGATCTGTTTCGAGACTGTGACTTCACCCGCAGAAGAAAGGCGAGAGTGAAGCGCAGTTCGCCCTAGCGACGAACTCTTATCTTCGTATAATAAACACCATAAGTTCGTAGAACCCATGGCCAAAACTGAAGGAAACTCCAGACATATACAATCGTCACTGGAGATGATTTTTGTAACATAACAAGACGGTTAGGAAATCCAACACCAAACATTGACACCATCACCAAAATGTGTGTTGGTTGTTTGTCATACTCCATTGTTTCATGATCTGGTAGCGCGGCTAAGCATTGCTCGCAAATTCAGTTCCCGTCGCCGTCTATAGCATTCACCTCCCCATAAGCAATACCTCTCATTAATGATGTTATATCGCGACGAAAGTAATACAGCCTCTGCATATGAGCCAGCACCATCCAAGCTAATTCTTACTGCGTGGGGGGCGAGAATGTTCATATTAGAATATTATATTTTGTAATTGAGATTGTTAAATATGATACAAACTAATGTGATAAGAATTATTCCTGTTTTACATACCTTCGTCCCACTTGTCCGCAACCATTGTTAAAATTTTTATTTTTTTTTTTATGTAAAACTTCAAAAATCACTTCTGCTATAAATGGCATAGGCTGGTCGTACAACTCTTTATATAGTGCATTACTCGGGTGGGGGAGGACTTGTCTTCTTAGGAATGGGAGTGGTACTCGCTCGTATCTGCCAACATTAGTAGAATTGCATGCCCTCAGCTTCTCCCACAGCATTCTGCAAACTTTGCGTTCTTGGATCTTTTATGGAGTTACAAACATATGTATACTGGTACGTCTAAAGCGGTATTTTATAATGCCCCCATGGCAGCGTCTCGGTTGAATATGGTACAATATATCGTTTGTCATCGTATGGACTCAGAGCAATTTTTGTTTCTGATATCGTGTACACTTCATGCAACATGGATCTTATACACGATTGGTGACAAATCTTTTCAACCTCGCCCATCAAACATTGCACATAATCATCAAATGTTATAGTTCGCGCTATAACATTACTCTTAACACCTTTCACCTTTTTCGTATCTTTCTTGCCATCGACTTGCATGGCATACATCTTCGCTCTCAATCCAACAAATTCGGTCATAATCGCACCATTATTTTCATCTTTCATTAAACCTGGTACCTTCTTATTAGCAAGCGGAATACCATATCGAATATCTGTGGGATAATCACTCGTGTCAAAGCGAGCAATATCGCGTATCATAAGTTCATAAATATCGTCACACTCGATGTGGTAGATTAGACTGTCTGTATCGGTGTACATAATTTTACATTTATTCCTATGTGTGGGTAACATGTAATCGTGATGGAATTCATACAAACAAACCTTAGATATATCTAGTATACACATACCCACATAGATTGGTTTGTTAAATTTTACGGACAATTTACGCAGTTCGATCGCAACTAGGTTTTCCGAAAATATGCTGCGACTGTGGAAATTTGGCTTAGCGATCAGTGCCTCTGCACCATATCTCCCTCCCCATTTCGTTACTAATTTTACATCTACATGATTGCGCACATTCTCCATGGTTTTGCCAAACACTGCATTATTCATTAACTTGTATAAATTTTTCTCAAAATCGTTTGTAGCAAGAGTTCTGAACTTTGTATTTAGTTCGATGCAATCGCGAAGCCATGGAGATTGGGAAAACTGTAATACGCGGTGAACTTCAGTTACGCGAAGGCCATGACGAATACATTGCTGTAGATTGCGGTAGTGCATTACGTAACGCTTCTTATCGTATAGAGTCGCGATGAGCTTCTCCTGGCACTTGCCAGGCGGTTTATCACGTGTTGGGCAGAACGGTAGGTCAGTGTGCGAATCATGCAGATGTTGCGGATACTCCAGGTCGACTTCCAAAATATACCCCATCGATGAGTCTAACGCTACGGTCATTACATCTACATCTTTGTTGTTGACCCACTGAAAATTGGTGTATGGTAATGGTTGACACATTGCCCAGCCGTACAAATTATTTACATCGAAATACATTAAATATGACGATGGTTGCGATGGATCGTACGACTGCGTGTACTTGTTGTTGGCTCGTGCGCGCCTGTTGGAACATTGACTCAACCACCACGTATATCACGTTTGATAAATAGGACCATGTCGATATCGGTAAGAAGTTCGAAATTGATACGTGAATGCTTCACCATGGCATCCCACGTAAAACCTGGCAAAGTATAATAGTGCGCGGGGTCGAGTCCGTAACTTGCGATGCAACTATTGCGAAAATTTTCAAAAATATCAGCCAACAGGAAGACATCCGTCTTCAAATACAAATCGCTATACTCGCCGAGCGTTTGAATGGAAAACTGCATCCACACGTTGACGGCGTGTGCATAGTCGTTTTCAGATACAGTATCGCCAGTCAAGGTACTGTAAAATGAATTGCGCGATGGTAAACATGATTGGTTCAACTTTTCGACACAGTCAATGTACTCGTACGGAAACACCCCTTTCCGCGTCAATAAATCAAAATCTTCCGCAGATAATTTTTGAAACTCGGATCGTGTAATTTCAAGTTTATCTTTACTAAGAAAAGATACCAATTTCTCGAAACTTGTATTTAAAAATTTAAACGAATCGATAAATTGCAATTTTATGCGCTTGCACGAGTTCGATTCTTCATCTGCGTTTTCAACGTATTTTGTAAATAAAATGTACTTCTCTTTTGTTATCGGCAATACAGTGACATCACCCTCGAATGCGGTGGTTATCTCCTTGATAATAAAATGTGAATCATAACCGGATAAATTGTGAAAGACTATGGGGATGGCAAACGCATCTTTATAATTTAAATTGTGATTTGAATGCGCAGGACCTCTGTACCGACCGGTCAAATGGCAATGATCGCGTATCCGCTTATCATCTCGCGTAAACGGTGTTTCGCATATGTGACAGTGTGTTGCCGTATTAAAATTTTGTAATTGTTCAGCTGATAAATTTTCCATGGGTACATTGGCTGATAAAATGGACTTTACACGATGTGACAAATCTTGAAGTTGTCTCACAAACCATGATACGCAATCAGGATCGCGACGACATTGAAACGTAGATAACGAGTCGTCGTACGAGCACAGCACATAATATCCCACACTAAATACTCGATGATGCTGATACGTGTATCTTGACGCTTCTCGATCAGTATCCGTTTTCTCCAGGATGCATTTCAGATCGGCATATACTATAAACGGAACACGTTCTTTCCTGTTGTAGTTGCAGATACTGAGTCACTTACTGCCATCATCATTTGGCAATATGATTGCGCAAACATTCATCTTCTCACAATCCATGGTGTGAGCTTCCAGTTTCTCATTCGAACTAAAATAGTGTAAGCATCTGCAATAAGAGACATAATTTTTATCTAACATAAAATATTTAAAAGATTTATTATATACATACCTATCACAAAAGTATTTTCTGCCATTATGTTTACTCAATTGTATGCACACGAGGCGAGATAAGTTCTTAATCCATGCGAAATGTCCCACGTCGTTTGCTCCTTCTAAATACAACAAATTGACATGCCTCTCCATCTTCTTATCGATGACTCGTATTGGTAACACCTTCTTATTCTCAATGGTATAAACATTGATGGAGATGTTATTGACATGTTCAAACTTTTTAATTTGGTTCAATGTCATTGAAAATTCAATATCCTGGATATTCAACACCGTCGTATAATGAGGATATTATGATGCCAGAGATACGTGACTTTCGGCTGGATACAGAGCAGCCACCACCGACCATGCGAAACATGCATTGTCCATCGAGCATACATTGATTACAGCTTTCTTTAGTTCACAGTTCACAGTTTTTCGTGTTAACACTTTTGTTTGCACATTTGTTACCAGCCACAAATTCACCGTTAAGTATAGTATTTATTTTGACACTATCATGTTTCAGCACAATGTTCCGCACATGATCAACTACAATGTCCCTCGCATCTTCGAAAAAATTGCGAGGCTCTATGTGGTTAGAATTTATCATCGCACCGGTCAATATACGGTTAACGAAAGCCATATCAATTTCACGCCATCTGAGGCTTGCACTATATCCAGCACCCACATATACAAATCGATTGCGTGTCGAATCTTTTAGACTTTCCAATCTAGCGATACGAGCAATCAATGATTGTTTTTCACCGATTGAGAATCGCAGTCCCTTGATTCGGCTTCGTTCCTCCAACGAATTGAGATAGTCGCCAAATCGATGTTCCCATAAATTGTATTCTTCCTTCGATCTTAATTGAGCGGCCTGCTCGTACAGCTCCTGCTCTTGATGATCCATACTGTCATCTTTTGTGCTAATGTGTACAGTGATGTACACGATATATTACAAAAATCACTGTCCCGATGATGCCCTCGGTGATGATCGCGATATATTACAGAAATCTGTGTCCGCGAATGCAATGTTATACGTTTTGCAGAAATCGTGTTTCTTTGTGCGTGTTCGTCCACGAATGTATTGTATGTTTTGCACATGTTCAGTGTAATCTAAAACGTCTTGCAAAAAAGTTACACTTTTTCGCAGAAGAAGAACATGTGACATAAAATAGTAAGAAGGTGAGCAGTGTGTATGTAAAATGACTAGGACCCAATAGCTCGCACAATTCGCGGATCCCAAAAAAATTATTGGGTACAGCGTGAACGTAAAAATGATCTATGTCGCGAAGAATATTATTTGGTTGCATCATCCTGAGAATGCAATGATATACGCTTTGCAGAAGTTGGATGTTTAGACGTGTTCAAGGTAATCTAAAAGACATTTTTGCAAAAGTTGCACTTTTCACAGAAGAAGAACACGTGATATAAAAAATTCCTCCCACCACTACGCGCCACCCGCTTCCCCTGGTACATATGATGCAACGTTGCATTTAAGTGCTGCACAATATTCACACTCGTTTGATAGTATCGTCGTGAAACATTATCTATTGAATTCTATGTTCAAATTTTTCTGAAAAAATGAATTACTGCATTCCTTGCGATACAGCATGCACAAGTAATGAGTAAGTATTATTATCACCATTTTTTCTTATCGTCATTACTTACCTTTCATTCTTTATTTACTTTTCTATATGTAACAGTAGCAAGAAACAGCGTTCAACGCCTCATATACTGGGAAGGAGATTTGCCCTCACATCCACAGCATACAAGTATTTGGATATTGCAATCGGTGTAGGACCTGTATCCGCCGTAGAAATTATTCTTGGTGATACTCGAGGAAATACATTGTTGCTGTCTTACTCAACATGGATGGTGTTTATCCAGAAACGCGAGGATATCGAACAACATGTGCTATCAGCTCCTTCTCCAACATCGTTATCAATTTGTGATTTGGTGCTTACGGTTGTTGCAATGCGCGACATGAACATTGTACAAGTGAAATTACATGATGCTTGCATGTATATGAAACCGTCAACTCTATTATTTTTATTCGAACTGGAACAGTGCATCGAGCGTGCATATTCGTGGCTATGCCAAAATACGCACTATGTTGGTGAGAAATACCAAGAATTTACAAATATTTTAAAATGGAATTGTATTATGCATAAACGTGTGGCTGATAAAATCCTTCGTGAATATTACGACAAAAATTCGCCTGTAGATTGCGAGCTGTTGGCATATGCGCTGGATCACATTTTATATGATGCTATTAATAACTAAAAATAAAAAACTGTATCTAATTTTTGTGAAATAGAATTACACAATTTATACTCGCATTGAATTGTGATAAAAAATTAAATATATCACTTTTTCGAAACAGTCAAAAGGCGTCTAATTTCTTTCCCCACCTCCTCTTTATCGACCTCTGATAATTACCACTTCTTTTTACCAGATGCATCTAATTTCTCTCCCCTTCTCTTTCTACCGATACCAGGCAATTATTCCAGCGGCTACCCCTATCCGCCACCTGGGGACGCGCCACGTAGGGGTTCACCTCCCCTGCCGCCTGGACAACCAAACGGTTGCGTGGACCTCGCGACTCTCCGTTATCCAACTAATGCGTTTCGCGTTTTCGATCGCCTCGCTCGCGTTTCTGGAAAACAAAAACCGATCCCCTATTTCGGGGGAACGTCCATGCGTCGCGTCCAACCATTGTTGCCGTGGCGAAATCGACTTTTTCACCTTCGCCTTCGAAAAAGATTAAGTAAAAGAGTTTCCTTCATTGAAAGAAGAAAAATTTTCCAGTCTTTTATTTTAATATGATTGATTTCAACGAATCAGCGTTTTTTTAAATTGCTAAACAAAGAGGACAAATAGGACAGTATTTCCAAATTTTTTCAGATTTTTAAAATTTAAAATTACATTGAAATTCATTTGATTGTTTAGACTCAATCGCATAAATAGTATAAATATATGAACGCACGTCCATAAGCATAGTAAGAAAATGTCTTTTTTTTAATAGTTAAAATATGATTAGGGAGTCTTGAAACGTGTATTTCCGTAAAAAAAATTTTGAAATTTTTTTACATTATGGTATTTTGCTTATATGCGCATACATAGGTCGGAAAGTAAAAAATGCCTGGGCAGTCGAGATTCGATATCGCATGCCAGTGATGCTAGGTCGAATTTCAGTTGTGTTGAGAGCAAGAAGGGTAGACTCACATTCGCCGCCTTTCTCAAATCCCCGAAGCTATACGAAACGCCAGAACTCATAAAAAAGGTGGTTGCGCATTATGTCTGTAAGCGGAGGGGCAGTTTCCTTTGGCCACAGGCTTGCCGTCTGATAATACTGCACTGTCAACTTACATGTATTTACGCACACACTACAGCTTTCTGCCCATCAATACTAATTCAGTGAATAGTTTCTCAACTGACGAATTTTCAGGTCGGTATGGCAGTCAGATTCGGCCGCGAAAGTCCATAAGGTGATTGGTATACTCGTATACCTCGTCTGTGCTCATACTAATTAAAAATTTTTCACGTTTATTCATTTCAAATAAATAAAATGGTCGGAATCATGGACACTGCGAGATAACCTTTTTTAAAAGCGAGTTTGTTTAAAGTATGCGGTATCATCAGTTTTAACTTTTTTTTACCAAAAAAATTTAGAAATGTCATTGGAACAGGTAAAAATAAACCTTATAAATTTGATTGCAAAAAGTGTTATACTTCATTCGCCAAAAATTCCCTAAGAAAATCTAAGAACATGCACTTCACACTAGAAGACCCCCTTAAGAAGAATTATATGAATGGTGATTCTGCTGTGATATTAGACGAAGAGAACGTAATATCAGCTAATTGCCTGTCTAAAAAGTGATTAATTTGTCATAGAATGACACGAACATCAATAATTTCATTAAATCACTGATTTGAAATGGACAGAGGAGACGAAAAATCATACAGAGTCCTTTTCTTCCACTTCCGTTCATTCTTTCTCATTCGTTATCCTTCTCTTCGACTGCCGTTTATTTTTTCTGATTCGGTCTTACTCATTCTCACACGCTGTCCTTTTCTTCGGTTATCGACTACTGCTGTCGGCAAAAGATAAAGGCGATATGGAGGCTTGACGATATCGCCGCTTATAAATATCTGCTGGTGTTGAAATTCGCCTCTGTCGTACGGGTCATTCCATGCGAAGTCGGACACCTTTTGGAGTACCATATCGGATTTTGCTCTAATTTGAATATGTTGTAGTCTTTAGTGATATGTAAACGTATCTCGAAGGATTTTCTAAAATTTTTAAAATTGTTGGTGTTACATCTGTTTGAAATATAGAGGTCACTTTTTTCAATAAATAATAGCTGCTAAAGTACGAAAGTGAAAAAATTGTGCTTTTAGGTACTTGTAGTAGATCCATGGGAGTACCGAATAAAAATTATTCCAATTAAAAAAAAATTTGTTTGACTATTTATTTTGCAATTGTTTACAATGTTACATATCATTCATGTATGGGACTGAAACGTTTGATGGCTTGGGCGTTGGCCCGATCATCTAGCGCACAACCCCTCGAACGGGGTTGACTCATGCCGTATGTGCACACCCGGCCCAGTTTTCATTACCTTATATGGTAATGCCCCGCCACTGTACCGAGTAATTTTCCAGTATATAAGGGCCGCATTTTCTTACTCGTGGAGCTCAGTTTTCATAAAACTCTCGAGACGACGTCACTTTGATACTCGAAGCAAGATCGGGCTATAATCCCCTTCGAGCAACATCCTACCTTAGTGGTTTTAACCGTGAGTTTCAATCGTCTAAACCGAGTAGTAGCTCCCGCGAACGCGCCGCGTAAAAGCCGATTTAAAACTCTCGCCGTCGTGGCAATCTAGTAATAGAACTAGTTTTGTTAATACACCATTGTATTTGAGCATCGAATAGAATACATACAAGTAATTATACTGACTTGCATTATTCAATCAATACAACCCTGAACCATATTAACAGTAAGACGAGGAGTATTTCACGAACCTGGTACACCTTAACCGCTCGAGGTGTACCATTACGATAGAGCAAGATCCTAAAACTTCCTAAAAACCTACGTGGCTCCCAGGGTATAAAGCCCCTGGTTCATCCACTGCTTTCTAGCGGCTCCCAGGGTATAGAGCCCTTGGTTCGTCCACGTAACCTATTCCTACGGCTCCCAGGGTATAGAGCCCCTGGTTCGTCCGGAACTCCTTTCTCTCTCCTAACCATACCTAAAACCACCGGTCGAGTACTGTCCTCGACCGAATCCAGGATCTCGCGCTCGCGCTCGTAACAACAAACGTCATTTTTTTATAGTGGGGAAATATTTAAAAATCTGAAAAAATGAGCATATAGTCCTATTTGTCCCCTTTACGGACCAAGTTTTAGAAATACGAACACTTTAAAATTGACGTTATGAAAATTAATTAAATGTAATGCTGCGTCGCATTGTGGCACGCTGGCTCGACCGACCAAGTCGCGCGGTGCCTGCACAGCTAAACGGCTATACTTGTGTTGCAACCCCGTGGTCGGTGGGTTAGGGAAATAAGGTCGTGGGACGGTGCCCGTGGAGCGCTGAACCGCTCTGCTCGGCGAGACGCGCGGAAATCAAACTACTCGATACGTTAAAAATACTTCAACAACTTTATTCAGTACTGTTCCTTAGTTATTTCTAAATAGCGATTGGAAAACGTTCTCTAGTGCAGGACGATAGCTCGTATAGACTGAAAGAGAGAGAGCCAAGCGGGGCTCGGTCTTATATATCCAGCGTCCCGATCGGCGTTTGTTCCTTCCTTTTGCCGGTTGCCAAGTTCTCGGCGCGTGCCATGGAATATTCCCGATCCTTCGAGCGAGAACCGGCGACATGGCCAACCGATCGATTCTTACACACACACATATGCGCGCCACAAGCATACAGCCTACCTCTAACGGTCAAAACTACATTGTATACACAAAGTATCGGTAACGGTCTACAAATGCTCGGTTTTCGCCTAGATTTCCTCGCGTTGAATTTCTTACAATAATAATACGCATTACAATACGCGAGTTCGTTTGAATCTCGCTCGCTCAAATCGCAGCCTCGATGGTAATAAAACCAGTTCCAGCAATTTCCCGTCGCGCCGCTGTATGTACATCGACCCTACGTCACGCAAATGCGTAACACCTTTCCCCTTATACAAAAAGGTGTTTTCATAAAACAGCTTTTAAGCAAAAGTCAACATTTATTATTATTACCCTGAGCCAGGTCGGTGTCGGTTAACAATATTTACCACGTACAATATCCTCATACCTATCACGCGCCTTATGATTTCGAGATTACTTAATATCCGCAGGGAAATAGTTAATGTATTCCGGTATCGACACGTATTAAACTATACGGTTAACGAAAGTCAGTGTGGTGATTTGCAGTAAGCTATACATCATTAACAACCGCATGCAGGGGTACATAACATCAGAGGCAGTTGGGATATACATTATATACGGAGAACATAAATTAGAGCGTAGTTCCGAATCCGCAAAGCATTACATTGAGTAGCTACATCGAGTATTACAGGTTATTTACTTTATTTAATCTCCCTCGGAGGGAGAGTCCGGCCTTATATGCGCCAGTTTCAATTTATCGGTGTGCACTATCTTAAACCTATTTTTCGTTAACTCTATTTCGGCAGTTAAATCGCTAAATAATCGGTTTATTTTATAGGGGCCTAACCAAGTACAATCGAATTTGGAGGTTCTGGGCTCCTTAAGCAAGTATACCATATCGTTTAAATCAAATTTACAAGGCCTAAGGGTTTGATCATAATAATTTTTACTTTTCTGTTTCGCCTTTTCTAGATTCTGTGCAGCAGTCGTCTGAGTAGTGGTGATTCTTACAAAGAGTTCATCTAGATGTTGCGCGAACGTTTTGGGTGCTGAACCCATGGAGAATTTTGAGGGAATATTGGCCCTTTCGCCGAAAATCAGTTCATGGGGGGGGGGGGGGGTGAAGCCAGTGGCCTCATGCACAGAGGTATTGTATGAGAAAATGCAAAATCTTATCCACTCATCCCAGTCGGTCTTTGTGTAGTAATGTTTGAGGTAATTAATGAAGACACGGTGTGCCCTTTCAAGGGAGCCCAATGATTGTGGGTGAAAAGCGGTAGAGGCTATTCTCTGGATTTTAAAAATCTTACAGAAGTTCTTCATGACCTGACTAATAAAATTCCTGCCTTGGTCGGTGTGGATAGCTCTCGGACATCCAAATCTACTGATGAATTGTTCAGCAAGAGCGTGAGCAACGCTTATGGTATCTATGCTACGTAGCGGGATTGCATCTGAATACTTTGTGAGGTTATCTTGCAGGGTAAGTAGGTACTGATTACTCTCTCTTAGTTACGGGTAGGGGCCCGACTATATCCATTTGCACCTTTCAAATGCGCGTTTAGGGGTGTCGGTAATTCGCATCGGCTGTTTTGTTCGCCTAGTATGATTCTTGTTCCTTTGACAGGTGGGGCACGAATGAACGAACTCTACGATTTCCTTTGCCATACCAGACCAGTAAAACCGTTCTTGGATAAGTTGGTGAAGTTTAAAGGAGCCACGGTGATCTCCGACTACCGATTCATGGTGCTCTTTAATAATCTGTGACCGGTCCGACCTTGGTGGGATTATAGCCTCCCTACTGCAGATGGTAATGCTATATTGTAGGTCGTTGAAGATTTCCCTAAGCAAGTCTAATACATTATTCTGTGCGGAGGGGTCGAATTTATCCGGGTCTATTAGGATACTGAAGGTATCCGACCGCAAAGAGTCCAGTAGATTTTTAAGAGATTTCAGGGAGTTTTGGACGTGATCAAAATTCAATTCATCTTGGGGACAAGATTTGAAAAACAAAAAGAATACCGAATATTTGTCCTGAGGGAACGCCATGGCATTCCCAATATTTAATTTATATTGTCGCACCTGGTCCATTGATAAACCTATTCGACTTAACAGTCCCTCGGTGGTATGGGAAGTATCAGTACCGGTGAGAGGGATGAAGTGGACAAGATTATCGCGCCGTGCAAAAAGGTGGCCCTTCAGATAGAATACAGTAGGGGAGGATCGCGTCGGCTCACCCATATCGGGGGTGGTGACTAAAATTCTCCTCCCGACATCGATTCCATTTTCGTCGTGGACATTCTGTGTAATTAAAAGGTTCTCTACAAGGTCTCCCGGATTTACTACCGAGGTCACACCACTGGATATCCCTGTGCGGTCCTGGTCATCCCCATTCACACTTCCATCTGGCATCACCCGCCAGGATACACGCAAACATCGGTCCACCTGACCGAGTTGCAACCATCCACCCGGTCCACCTGACCGGATGGGATACTCATTCACACTTCCATCTGGCATCACCCGCCAGGATTCACGCAAACCTCGGTCCACCTGACCGAGTTGCAACCATCCACCCGGTCCACCTGACCGGATGGGATACTCATTCACACGGGGCGCCCCTCTCCCCTGAGACGACACAGGTTGCACCTCGAGTACAGATTCCCTCTCACGGCCCCCGAAGCGGGTTCCTGGGGTTCGGATTATACACCCGTTAGCCAACGAAAGACCGAGTTGAGGAGACTCTGGGGTACTCGACTGGGGTGTTCCTTCAGGAAGTTCTCTCGCGACATCTATTACCAAGCATGATTTTTCCGAATCGAAAATCTTTACTACGCCATCGGTGACCTCGTTTACTTTCCCCTCTGTTTTTCTGCGCACTAGGAACACAGAGGCAATGAATCTATCGTTCTCCGCGGATTGCGCGTCATCTCCCCTGTCCGTTTCGGAATCTACGATTGGTGGTTTATCTGCGCAAACTTGCACCCTTCCCAGACGCCTCGGACCAGAATTGAAGTTCGCGCAAGATCGTATAGGTTGCAGTTGAAGACTGGAATTTATATCGGCGACGACGGGATTACGTCAGGCAATTAGCCAATATTGGGTTTCATTCATCCGCTAGTAATTTTATGACTTAAATATGCAATTTCCTTTTGCAGGAACGACATTCCCCTGCTTGAAGAGCCAATCCGACGTTTTGCTTCCTCAGAGAAACGATATCAATGATATGGTTTTAGCGCCTCGCCAAAGTGTCTCTCTCTTCCCATTGGTTCGATGCAAAACGCTCGCTAGGCGTAACCGTCCCACCATCGTTTTCCAAAATTGAAGAACTACGTTTATAATAGAACTACCCGATCCGATTTTCGTTAATTCTTGATAGTCTATTATTCTCGCAAATTCTACAAATAAATTCGAAAGGAAACATTCGTGGACCAGGTGATCAGATACACGTGCGGTCTCGCAATCACTATTCATATTCGTAATAAAGAGAGACATGGGGCGGCCAACTTTTCAGAGTATATCTCCTCTTTCGAGTTCCATCCGTATCGTGTTTCTCATCGTGCCGTTCGAGCCTCTCCATAGAGGATGATCGTCGGATTCGTTTGATAAATTATCATTTTTCCCTGGGGCTGTACGAACGAACAGAGAGGAAGACGACGATCGATGGATACCGCAAATTCCACGTGGTAAGGTACATTATATAAATATTTATCAAAGCTTAGTCAAATTTCTTTCCCGTGTTCCTTGTTATGCTCAAAACTAGCTTACTTTCTCTTCCTCCTTTTGCATAAATTACTTTAATATTAGTCCATGGGTCTGATTTTAATTCCTTCCGTTCTATTAGGTTCAATTGGAAGCCGGTGTCGATCAAGAATTTAACTGAGCCGCGGTAACTTAGGTGCTGTATTCGGCTCTGAATTAACGCGAGTAGATACGGTTTATCCTCTATCCCAACCAACAAGTCCGCCAGTCTACACTGGGCGATGAATTGGTCGACTTGGGACAGGTTCCCATCAAAGTAGGATATGAGGCCGGAGACCAAATCATATGGCATGCGCGACGGAGTTCTCGGAGTTTCCGGCGGCAGGATCGAGACGGGAGATCGAACCGGGGTTACGATCGGGTTAACGGAAAGAGTTTGAGAGGCGCACGATATAGGGGGTGACGCGAACGTGCTGTTAATTATGCTTAAGGGACCGTCTGTCGCGTTGGACCCGTGAATTATTGACTGTACGGGGACTAAACTTGTTTCGTTAATTCGCGGTACCACGGTTTCGGAAGTAGGGGGGTCTATGTGGGGAGATTTTAGTAACTCTTCCATAAATGTCCCACTACCACCACTCAGACGCTGCTTACGGCTCCTTTTAGCCCTCACGTATTTCTTTAAAAACGGCGGCATTTCACCGACTAACTAAATCTAATTGAGGCGAATATATCAGACTAATACAAACAAATTTAGCTACTAGTCTGCGCAGTGATTATTACTAACGTAGTACTACACTTACAGTGCGCTAGCAATTACAACGGAAACGCTCCGGAACGTCGCTGATCGGTTCTCCTGCAACGGGGCCCTCCACTCGTCGCCGATCTGCTGGGCTGGAGGTCTGCGTCCCGGACGAAGATGTTGGAAACCGGCGATGGTCCGCGATGTCCTCCAGGTGCTCCAATCGTCGGGGATGGTCCGTGATGCACTCCAGGTGCTCCAATCGTCGGCGATGGTCCGTGATGTCCTCCAGGTGTTCCAGTCGTCGGCGATGTTCGTCTCTCTGCTTTACAGGAACCTCGTTCGGTGGCGTTCGTCTCTCCGTGCTGAGTAAGGCGGAAGCTCAACCGCGACGTGAACAGGGTGCATGTGATAACGGTGGTGGCTTGCACGGCCGCCGAAATCACCCGTCTCCGGTATTTACCCGTGCCCTTAGGGAAACCGTGCGAAAACCCAAGGGAGAGCGGATGCACTGATTCTGATGTTCACTTTGTATTATAGAAGCTCAATAAAACGGTCCACCAAAATTCAAGTTTTGAAGCGCGCACTCGCGAGCCGGCAAAGTTTGTCCTAGATCCGATCGTGATTCCAATTTACTTTAAACAAATCCCACTGCTGTCACCAAAAATATATGTTGCAACCCCGTGGTCGGTGGGTTAGGGAAATAAGGTCGTGGGACGGTGCCTGTGGAGCGCTGAACCGCTCTGCACGGCGAGACGCGCGGAAATCAAACTACTCGATACGTTAAAAATACTTCAACAACTTTATTCAGTACTGTTCCTTAGTTATTTCTAAATAGCGATTGGAAAACGTTCTCTAGTGCAGGACGATAGCTCGTATAGACTGAGAGAGAGAGAGCCAAGCGGGGCTCGGTCTTATACATATAGCAACTGAGAGGTCGGTCGAGCGCTTGTGAGAGCGCGACCCCCTCTGGTGGCGAGCATGAGAGGCGACGCCACAGGGTGTTGGACTGCTGGAAGGTGTAACAGTTACTTGACACTCACTCTTTGTCAATGATACTTAGCGTTATACACATTTAAGTTGTCAATGTTCAATAGAAACCACGAGAAGGTGGTGAGTATTCTTCAATCGGAAGGTGAGATAGGGTATGATGGGATTAGGTTCTGGTTAAGGAATAATGGTTAGATTGTATGAATGATGGCCTACCGGAATAAATTGTTTGTTTTACAATTACTTACTTCATAACAGCTACAACTTTTGATTTTTCACTACCTGAATAAATTTGGACACTCAAATGTGTTATTTCTTTGATTGGAGTAAATAAATGAAAATTACTTGTTCCACAGATTGTTGTAGCCCGTCCACATCTTTCCAGCAAGAATTCCGAATGTTCCTTATATTCTTTTTTTGAGCTGAATTCAAAATGTATATTTTTAATATTGACAATTGCCCAATCTAATAATTTTTGTGGGACTGCAAAGTTCCGGACAATCATTTTATTGAGGAAATTCTCCTCAATGATTGGGGAACATCCCTAGCGGGGTTGTTCCGTTTAGCTGGGAGAATTCATACCCGAGAAGTCCTCAAGAAAGAAGCGCGCAAGTCGCAAGAAATCAAGGAAAACGGCGAGGAGCTCTCGGAATTTCCTCATCCTCGAAGATGTCTCTGAGATCAGGTTCATCTAGAGGAATTTTTCGATCAGGCGAAATATTCGAAGGATATACACCGGCGTCTTGCTTAAGGTTTTTGGGTGGTTTTCCTTGAGACGGTGGACAAATGTCAAGGCGCTACTGTCTGTTAAAGGCCATTCAGGTAAATGTTTCGGTTTATTGGTTTATCTCCTTTACAGGAAGAGGTGTTTAAACTCGAGGCGGATTCGGAGGTTAGAAGCTTCTACTGAAGTTGCCTGCCCGAGTTGAATTTGCCGCGGTCGGAACGTCCGCGTTTTGAAGAGAGGGAGCAGTGTTTTGACGGTTTGAAGATGCATCGTTGCAGCAACGTGAAGATTGTTCCGCAACCATATGAAGCTGCTTCTTCAAACGAGCAGAGGCGAGGATCTGTTCCTTCCAGCTGCCAAGAGGAACCGGCAACTATTTGAAAAAGAGAATTATGAAAAATCTCGAAGAGAACGGACGCGTTATTAAACCTGTACAAATAAAGTTCTAAGTTTTATTGATGTTAATGAGTGCTGTGAGAAACACTTCTCCCCGACGCAACAATATGTACTTTTGAGCATCAATTTCAGAAAGGTGAGTACTAATACGTGTGTTACCCTCCTTAATTGTCACCTTTGAGAAGAAACTGATGTGTGTAAAATTTTAATATGATCGAACATCGAGAATCCGTGCCGTATTCGAGTTAAAGTTTAACAATTGTCATAATTTTATGTTGATTTTAATATAAATATATTTTGCTGTTTTAAATGTAATAATGAATATTTTTCAATGTAAACGTAATGTTTTACATGTATAATAGTCACGTCTGTATACTATTTTAAAAGATTTAGATATACAAAACCTTTAAATTGTTTCATAAAAATATTATATAATGCACTAAGCCAGTTTAAACAGGCGTCATAGTCTAGAATGTATTTCACAGATATTTTCTTATATTGATGTAAAAAATGAAGGTGATAAGTAGATATTATTTAAACTTAACTTGTAAATATATTTATAATAAAGAATAAGGGGAACTTGCTATAAATAATGCATATTTTTTAAATAATGTCTTTTATTAAAATACATTTGTTCACATCGAGATATTATTATTATCTTCGTCTTTTGTTACTTTTGTTACTATTCTGTAATCAACTTCACGCTTCGTTCTACAGAGTCATTAATTAATTTTAAATTTTGTATTGTTTCTACTGCACTTTTGTACGTATCATTAGTTTGCCAATTTGAAGGATTTTTTTGTAAAAAGTCAGTATTTATCTGAAATCTAGTAAAAATTCACAACTTTCAGATGAAATGTAATTTTCTCTATTAATATCATCACGATTTTCTATATGTTTCAAAATAAGTTTTTTGATCGAGGTTTCTGTTTGAATGCTATATACATTTTTAATCATAATCACACATTTCATTCACACAATGTTAAGGACGTAATGGCGATACAATAGTCGCCACATAAATATTCGACTATAATGCTCTCGTTAATTTCTTTATATGTATAAAATGGTTTTAAGAACTTCAAACCCCGATGTGAAGCTTTTGCAGCAATTGATTAAATTATGCTTAATATATGTATGCATACATTAGCTACAAATATGCATAAATCCTTAATTCCTATAAATTCCTTATTACTTAAGAAAAAATTCCTCGCGAAATAAATATACTTTTTAAATATCAGTTTCTTTAGTAATCCACTTGGCATAATGGAAAGCTCCAGGAATATAGAAAATATTTTCTTTTATTAATGTTGCAACAAGGAAAACAATCATTAATTCTAGAAGTTCAATGTCATCGACTTTTAGATGCTACTGCTTAATAATTGTTTAAAGATTTGCATAATGCCGAGCGATTGTCCTCGGCCGCGATTACCGTTAATCCTGTTAGCGTACAATAATCGGGAGATTATCTCTAAGAGAATTTGTACAGCGAGCAGTGACAGAAAAATGCGTTTATTACTAGTTTTTCTGGCATCGGTAACGGCTCATTACCTTCGATTCCAGTGTGCTAACGGTGTTGATGACGTCAGTACCGTGAGAGAATAGTGTGCTAAGAATTAGACGGAGAAAGACTGCCGAAATTTAGACAGCACCGCGTAACGACTAATTAGAGTAACGCGGCCGCGTCTTCGGCTGTCAATCCGCGCAGTCCTACGTAGACTTCCAACTAGAGCGGATCGGCTCCCGATTACACTCGAACGGAAAGATTTACGAAAGGAAAATTCGAATTGTTTAATATTCAGAACGATTCTGCCTGTATTTGACGGGTGTAAAGAGTAGATGTTCAGTCTTGTGCGGGTCCACTGATTGACCTCGCACAGCTGAAAATTCGTTAAACTCGAGAAAAGTGTGGAAATAATCCGCCTTTTCCTTGACAAACGGATCAGTTTAGATTCGGTCAAGTACGCCCCGGAATCTTGTATGGGATTTCCCAAATCGAGATTCCACGACATCAGTCCTGCGACAAAAGATCGAGAAAATACATCAGTAGGGTGTCGATATCCTGTGGAGTGATCGAGAACATACACCAGTAAGGTGTTCGATCCCTCCGTGCAGAATTGAGCGGTCGTCTCGATCGTATAAACAATTGAGACCCAAAAAAGTTGGCAAAATTACGCTTCAATTTTCTTAATAAAAATTTTTTTATTTTTGTAATAAAAGGTCGGCGTAGAAAGTCGACGAAAAGAAAACCAGACGCCCGTAATAATTTTCCCTGAAAACTCCTGTACCTCTATCCGGACCACGTCGTTAGAAGCATCAACTTTTTAACAATAATATTTAAGTAAAAGTTCTATATTTCTTCTATAGTCATCAATTTTTCACGCACACAAATATCTCCTACACTTGATTTATAATTACATTTATCAATTGCAGGCTGATCTTTTAGAAATGTTTTAAACAATTAAATTCTAAGTGCTGATGATTGTGACATATTTTCAAATTTAGTAATAATATAAATACATTTCAAATTAGAAATATATTCGGCAAATATATACCTTCCATTTCTGTCATCGCATAAAATTGTTACTTCTGTGATTTTCGGTGACTTTCCTCTTTCTTCTCGAATATCTTTTCGATGCACCTTTCTTATTCAATTCCTGTTTGCAACGATCATTGAATCTTAGTCTTTCTTTTTTCCCTTGACTTAAAAAAAAAGTCTATTCTCTTCAATTTTGATTAAGCTTAACACATCTTGGTGGATAATATCAAAAAGGTCGTCCAGTGATTCATGAAATTCCTTTTCTTTTTTTGCCACTTTTGATACAGTTTTATAAATTTTTTAATACTATTATTTGTTTGCTTTTGAGAGATGCATACGTTCTTCAAAAGACTTCAACTTTCTTTATTGCAATCACGGCACTTAATTAAAGGTTCCATTTTACTTTTAGTAAATTATAAAATTTCAAAACTTGTCCATTACTAAGAAGTTTTGTTTCAATAATTTAATTTTCGTAATAATTTAATAGATATATTTTATTAATACTTGTAGTTTTTATTTTTTCGATATAAATCCACTATTTGAACACTATTCTACGAAATGTACACATCGAACATTGAACACTAATTACATCAGAACCGCTTTCTGCTACCAGGGATGGCCAGGTAAATCGTATTTTATAAACGTGTGTATTTTTTTCTATGGGGAAGACTACGACATAATTGCACAACCCGGTAACCATAGTTCCATCTTGTATACTCTGTTACGAGCGCGAGCGCGAGATCCTGGATTCGGTCGAGGGCAGTACTCGACCGGTGGTTTTAGGTATGGTTAGGAAAGAGACAGGAGTTCCGGACGAACCAGGGGCTCTAAACCCTGGGAGCCACGGGGTTAAATTTATAAGGAGAAATGTATGGTTTCACGGACGAACCAGGGGCTCTCTACCCTGGGAGCCGCTAGAAAGGAGTGGACGAACCAGGGGCTTTATACCCTGGGAGCCACGTAGGTTTTAGGAAGTTTTAGGATCTTTACTCTATCGTACTGGTACACCTCGAGCGGTAAAGGTGTACCGGGTCCGTGAGATACTCCTCGTCTTACCGTTAATATGGTTCAGGGTTGTATTGATTGAATAATGCAAATCAGTGTGACTACTTGTATATATTATCGGTGCTCAAGTACAAAAGGTGTATTAACAAAAACCAGTACTATCGCTAGGTTGCCTCGGCGGCGAGAGTTTCAAATCGGCTTTTACGCGGCGCGTTCGCGGGAGCTACTACTCGGTTTGGACGATTGAAAACTCACGATTTAAACCACTAAGGTAAGATGTTGCTTGAAGGGGATTACAGCCCGATCTTGCTTCGAGTATCAAAATAACGTCGTAGCGAGAGTTTTATGAAAACTAAGCTCCCCGAGTAGGAAAATGCGGCCCTTATATACTGGAAAATTACTGGGTACAGTGGCGGGGCATTACCATATAAGGCAATGAAACTGGGCCGGGTGTGCACATACGGCATGAGTCAACCCCGTTCGAGGGGTTGTGCGCTAGATAAATTAAATGTATTATTGACGTAAAATATTATACTGTATTATAAGAAGTATCAATATTTCCTCTGCATTATGCGTTTGATGAATTTCGAGGCACAATTTCTCACGTTTCCAACATTATCAATTCAAATAACAAGGAATGCGAGTAGGTACATATTTGCTAACGGTGAATATTGCAATTATTTTTAAATTCTAATCTGTGATAGTATCAAGAGTGTTATTTTTTAATATTTTTTTTATATTTCTTTTATCATGTGTACTTAAACGAGTGAAAGAAGAGAACAAAATTATGATTAATTGAAGAAAGATGTTCCTTTGTGAATTTTTCACTCAATTATGTACGCACATTTTATGAAAGCAGTTATTCTTTGCGCAAAGAAATAATGATTTACTAAAAAACTATCTTGACAGCCCAGATTGTTCTATTAATTCTATTAATTCGAAACTAAAAATTAGCATAGTTTTTTGTTTGATTATAAGTATAGTACAAAGACGAAGAAATATACAAAATTTTTGAAATGATAACAATCTAAAGAAAAATAGTGAGCTTTGACAAAAAAAGTGATGCATTTATAAAAATAGAAATTTAATAATTAATTTAATCACATTATGAGCTTTATTAAATACGAGTACAGGTATCAACAAATCAACTGATTGTGAATCATGTTTTCAATGATCTAACAAGCATTTACTCTGCGTGTGATTATCTTTCAATTTCATAACTTCGCTAGTTTTTAATATTGCAGTTTAATTATATAAAATCATGTTTTTAACACATAAAACTTAAGGAAAGTGTATGAAAAAATTATTTTTGTGTTAAATATTTAATGTAGATTTCTCCCTTAATGCAATGTTTATATTTTACTTTTGCTTATTAGCTTTCGCGCGTCTGTATGTAAAATATATAACATTATTTCGTGCTTTGAAAAACTAAGTTGTGTAATAATACGACGCCTACAATTGTCACCGAACGTTCGCGAAATCGGTTGTCATCTCAAAAGTTTGATTAGCACCAATCAATAATCGGACTGGCTGCAAATCGAAACTTCTAGAAGCATTTTCGTTATGGAAAATAAGAATCGCAGCCAATCAATATGTTTGTCCATTGATAATCAAAGTTTTTAGAAACTTTCCTCCATGGAAACAAACAGGAACTGCGACCGATCGATAGACCGGTTGACAGTAATCGAAGCTTCGCAAAATCGCTAATGAACGACCACGCGTTTATTAGGCCCGTTCGCGATTAGCAGCGAACTCCCTATAAATAACAAGTAGTGACGACTACTCGATCACTATACTGTTATATCTGCCAGATTGAAGACGTGAGTGACGTTTGTTCACCGATCAGGAGTGTACGGTTGAAATAAACCAGACGCCTGTTTGTAAATTCTTGCGTCAAAGGTGTAAAAATCTGGCAGAGCAATTCTACGATTTCTTGTATCCTTTATCCTGTTATCCGCATGGGTTCAATTAATTCGTTACTAACCGGTCGGAATTAACAAGGAAAGTTGAAACATGCCTGTACTTTTGCATAAATATATCTAACAAAATATATCTCCATTTGTATTCTTAAAATACTTGTCCAAAAATATTATTCTGCGAGTTCCTCGAAATCCTGTTCCCACAGTTGTCGTTTAAACTTTTTAGAATCGTATTCATGTATTCAATTTCATAAGCTTTCAAAGTATTTCTGTTATGGAAACATATTTTAAACTATCCATAGTGTAAACATTAATTTAATGTTGTACGAGTAGAAGCCGCAGTAAATTGTTCGTTAAAATCGAACAATACGATAACGCTGTAGGTAAACAAAGTTCATTGAGTATTGTTAACCTCGGTTAACCATCGAAACCATTAATGATTAATAGTTGTATGAAAATGGAAAGCAATCGCATTCATTTTTTCTAAACGATCTCTTCAATTTTTATCAATAAACTTCATCAACATTTATTTTTGAATTTATAAAACATTCTGTACATATGTCGTTTATGATTTTAACGAATTTACGTAACGTATTCACTGATAATTTACCGGAAAAGCGATTCCACCTGTAAGCTATTTCATAAAACTGGCAAACTTATACATAATATCGCCATTTTTCACGAAATATTGATTAAACCCGAAAAATTCATGCCCCGAAATACCATTCATATGTTTATCGTTTATATAGGTTTTTTAAGTTTAGTTTAAGCTCTCTACGATGACGTTAAAGCATACAACATATTAAAAATCCTCGATAGACAAACAATCGGTGGTTGATCACGATTTTATCGAATTCCTATCGCGGAGTAAATAATAAAATTAGTTTCCCGTATCGGAAAAATTTTGTAATTATGTAATAGTGTTTTTTTTTTAAGCTAGTAATAACTTCTTTGCAATATTTTTTTGCGGAATTTTCATAAGAAATTTGTTAATATCGATGCAAAATGAGATTCCGAATTTTACTATGAAAAATCATTTTGTAATGAGACGAAATATAGGGACGATCAAAATTCCTCGAAGTTGGTCGCCGAGCAGAAAATAAGAATTGCGTACGATGAATAGCTCGCTAAGCAGCAATCGAAGCTATTCGAAGTTTCTAGAAACTGGAAATGTGCGTCCATGTGCGCATGTTGATAGTATACGCGTGTCAGCAATGATTAAAGCTGCGTCTGTGAGAAAGGACGATGTAAAAACCCCAGCCGTTTATAGGGTGAGAGTGCACGAAATATTGCTATTGGATGACCGACAACCTAGGAGAGGGCAGGGGTTAGGTCTGGTCGTCTCTTTGAAATCATAAGAGAAGACAGTTGAATTAAGGGTCCATTTAAACACATCCGTATTGTATCCGTTCCGTGTCCGAATCGAGCCCGAGCGGTAAAGCGTCACTATTCATATACAACCAGACAACGTCCGTGATGTGATCGAAAAAATGAATTAATTTGAAATCAGACATTGTAGTGGACACAGAAAACATGCAGTTACCAATTGAGCATTTGACTTTAATGGCAATACTTTTTGACGAAGAAGAAGAAAATAATGGAAGAAAAAACGTTTTAGCGTACATCCCTTATGGCGAAACCGTGAAATGAAAAGGGAATTTAATATTTATGAGCTATTAGTAGATCACGAAGAAAAATTTCACCAATATTTTAGGATGACAGAGCACACATTTAATGTTTTGCTTGATAAAATTAAACAACAGATATCCAAACAGTATACGAATTGGAAAATACCTATTTCTGCAAAAGAGCGACTAACTATTCGTTTACGGTAAGTACAGTTTGGCAGTTTTTTTTTCATTAAATTATATTTTTATAATATGGATACATCATGTACATTTATTCTGTAAAAATAAAAATTTTGTATAATTTGAAACATTTTGTAAAAACGGCAGGCTGAATGTATTATTATATTCTGTAAGTGGAACATATGTTCACGTATTTTCTTTCTTTTTACTTGATTTGACGCTGATGATGTATTTTGATTTGTTTCAATATGTGAATTTTCAACATTAACTTCTACATTTTCAGAAGAAGTTTCGTTCTCATTGCTAATCTCAGGAGCAAAATTAATATTCGATATGGTCTCTCTTTCTGTTAAATGAGGTAGCAAAAAACTTAAAATATCCTCGTATTTATATCTCCTAATTTTCTCTGCAGCCTGACCACTTTTTGCGATCTTTTTGGTTTGACATTTTTTAAACTGATCTCTAATGTTTTGCCATCTGGTTTTACACAATGAATCTAAAATGTAAAAGTAACTGCTTTCTACTATTTGCGTATGGAGCGAATTATCTTTATTTCTCTTAACAGCTCAATATTTATTTTTGTAGGTATTTGGCAACGGGAGATTCGTATAAAAGCATCTCATTCAGTTATCGTATAGGAGTAGCAACAGTGCACCAGATAGTCAAAGAAACGTGCAGGGCAATAGTAAATGAATTAACTAGTGAAGTAATACCTGTTCCAGATATTAACACGTGGAAAAATATAACAGAATAATTTTGGAATCGATGTAAATTTCTGAACTGTGTAGGAGGGTTAGATGGGAAGCACGTTATAATTCAAGCTCCACCAAAAAGTGGTTCGAATTATTTTAATTATAAAGAGACATTTTCGATTGTACTTTTAACCATAGTTAATCCAAATTAAAATTTTATTATGATCGATATCGACTCTTATGGAAAAAACAGTGATGGTGGAATTTTATTACATTCAAATTTTGGAAAAGCTCTCGCTAACAGAACATTGCAGTTGCTTCCAAATCAAATATTGCCTAATTCAACACAACTAGCACCGTGTGTTATTGTAGGTGACAAGGCATTTCCCTTGAAACGGTATTTATTGAGACCTTATCCTGGTTCTTAAGCAGAGAATCCGGCCAACAGAAATTTTAATTTTCGGTTATCTTTAGCTCGTCGAATTGTCGAAAATACGTTTGGCATGTTAGTGCAAATATTTAGAATTTATAATAGAAGAATACAGGCAATTTCTGAAAATGTTGATTATATTATAATGGCGACCTGTATTCTTCATAATTTCATTCATAAGTACGATGGTTTTACAATTTCTATTGAAGAAACATTGACAACAATATCTACATTTCAAAATTTAGTGTTTCAAGGAGGAAATGCATCTCGTGACGCTTTTAATACTAGAGAGCTATTTATGAACTATTTTCTATCACCAACTGGTGTTTATAATGTAACAAATTAAGATAAATATTATTTGTTATTCTTATACTGAAAATAAAGTTACTGTAACTTATATGCTAACCCGGTTGTTCTAATATTTCTCCTATTTCCTTCCACATTCTTTCTTTAAATTTTGTATCCATATATTTTTCGTGAGATAAATCATATAACATACTGTATTTCTTTACACATTCTATGAGTTTCTCGTCATCCATTTTTAGGTTTTGTCAGTGACTTGTTTGGTATGGTAACAGACGGGACACGTCTAAACACGTTTATACAAAACCGAGCGATTTCCGTGGCCTTACGTGATCAGGCCGTGAAGCAAAAAAATATCGGAGATCATCAATTGCGGCACGGGCGATGTATAAACTGTTTCATATGGAACTATGGTACCGTTTCGTGTCCGGGAGTCGGTCGTAACACGGAACGGACACGACACGGATGTGTATCAACGTACCTTTAACCGACCGTCCGTCTGAGAATCCCCGAATATGATCGCCTGATTTTCACCGATTTCATAACAGAGTATACTTGAAAGAAATCGGCCCTCTGTCGAATATGAGGAATATGGGTGGACTGTACGATCATTAGAATATTCGGGAGAGTACGATTGAAATAAACCGGACGTCCAGTAGTAAAATTTTGAATCAGCATGTGTGTCAATTGATTCGTTACTAGTCGTTTGGAGTTACCAAAGAATAATTGAGATCTGCCTGTAATCAAACCTACTGTGCCCTAGAATTCGTCTAAGTTAAGTTCTGAGAGGTAGGCAATAGCAGAGGCGATGTTGTCCATTTATCGACTAACTTTTAGCCAAACCTATTTAAGCACTGGCTCGTACTATATTCCATCCTTTGCTATGCATGTTGCTGTTCTTTTCTAAGGCGTCCAAAACGACCAAAACGACCGTCATCTTCATGGTGTCGACGAGGGAACTACCTATCGAAGAATCTTATTGGAAGTTACCGATGTTACGGTATTGCGCGCACTGTAGAATGAATGGCGAATTTTCACCTTCTACACTTTTTCGTAATACGTGGCATCGAAATTCTACCTCTTAAAGCGTTACACCACCTTGGTGGGTCCAAAACGAGCGGTATTTTCATGAATCTTTTACAGGGAATGTGTGCACACAGTTAAAATGACCTAATTACCACGTACAAATCATTTCTTGAACTTTTGAAAAAAATTTTGCTTAAATGCCTATGTTTATAACGAAGAAAATGGCATTGTTCCGAAACATGTACGGTATGCTGACGTATGTGTTAATTCAAAAACTATTCAACCGAATTTAATGAGGTACACACATTCTCAATAATATTCTCTATCGGTCAGTATATGATTTTTTAGAATTTCAAAAAATTTTAAAAATTATAGCAGTTTAAAGAAAAATAGATCTTTCAAGAATGCTTTTTTATTAATATCTCAAAAACTAATTAAAGAAAAAGAAAATAAAAACCGACATTCTCAACTGATAGAGAATGTTATTGTCAATATGTGCACCAAATTTAATTAAATTCGGTTGAACAAGTTTTGAATTATCATGTACACCAGTGCACTGTGCACATCGGAAACAATTAGAGATAGAACAAAAATGTTTTTACTAAAATTGAATGGTTTATGACATGTAAAAAGAAAATGTTTGAGTTGACAAAAAATTTTCAAAAATGTGTTAAAAAACTGCATCCGCCATGTTTATTTGTAAAATTATAGCAATTGTTCATAGAATAAAAGAGACAGTACGTTTTATTCTAAACTCAACCATATAGATATACATATGTATAGTATCCTTAACGACTAACACAAAAATTCAATTTCTATACCGGTCGCTTTGCGGTCGTACTCACGTTAAAACTGGAACAGTTTACAAATTTCAAATACAATGTATGTAATTACTTTATATCGCGTGAACAAGAACAGCAGAGTTGTTTTTTCTTGTTCACCGAAGCATTACCTCCTAAAAATAAAGCCTACAGTAATCTATTTTTCGTTCATTACTGATATGCTAATAAATAATATCGACAGTTAAACAGAGTTCAAAACATTAATTTTAACATCCATTTTGACTATTTATAGGTATATCAATATGATTACTATTATATCTATAGGGTGTTTCGGTATCACTATTGCCGAAACATACATTGTACATACTTGCAATTTGTAAACCGTGTCGGCATTGTCGCGAGCAGGAGAGACCGGGACTAGAAGTTCCGATTTTCAGAAAACAAAAAAAATTACTAGTAAATAATGTTCAGCTCAAATTGAATATATTGCGATAAGTTTTTCATAAAAACTCACTTTTTGTGATTAGTCGAAGCGGAATTTCTTACCCCATCGTGGGGCAAGTTGTTATCGCTCTGGGGTAAGTTGTTACTAGGAAATAAGTGTTACTTTCTAATGAGACATTTCATTCTCTGATGAAGAATAAGTACACAATTTTATTAATAAAGTTTGTTTATTAACTCCGGATTAACACAAATACATATGCATGTTGGAGAAACAACATCATCGGGAATTATTCGTAAGCTATTTCTTTCGAGTCCTCTCGGGCGACCAATCCTTTGTCTCGTAATTCGTTTTATAGTATTTAAAATTTTCAACTAATTAACGATTAATTATTAACTCAAACAAACTTTACCAACGAAAACTGATGAGTCTTTTGTAGAAATTATTTAACTTTTACATCACGTGTCTTTATCGTCCGAAAACCTTTTTTATTCTATTCTTTTCTTTTCGTACATTTCTGTTTTTAAACGTTCCGGTATCCAGACAATCAATTCGACTACCTTCAAAGGCCACATCGAAACGTTAACATCAACCAGTTACACGTTTGCGTTTTCGACATTTTTCACATCGATTAAAGTCAACATAATTTTATTTATACAGCATCAAGTGACATGAATGTCGGTAAAGAACATTTTCTAATGTAATTAAATTACATTATATACGTACATACATTACATACATAAACATTAATGTAATAAAATAGAAACTATAATCTAACATAATGAAAAATGTCGTTGCGATATCGCAGCGATTTTATGTTTTTCCTTGTCTTGCAATTGAAAACAACCAAGCAGACATAAAAACGTCAATATTGTCTGTCTTCCTTGTTTTAATTGCGAAACAAGGAAACACATAGAATCGCTGTAATGTTGCAACGGGAAAAGTTGCTTGTCTGTTTCCAACCTAACAACTTTACTTAAACCTAATATAAATAACATGTTAAATGAACCTGTGGTGGCGAGCATGGGAGGTGACGCCACAAACCTATTTCTTATACCTACTGTGGCTTTTTCTTCGGTTTGTAACTGTTTAATAAATCTGGAGAGAGTCATATGATAAATATTAAAATCTCTGACGATGGTTTTTACATTCTGTCCTTCTTGCAACACGGATTTAGCTGCCTTACATATGATTTCGTTGGAAATAATGCCTCTTCCTGTTTTCCGTTTATATGTCGCATGCTAAAACGCAACAGGAATTATTTTTATTGTTGGGATCCGGGTGAGAGACGTACACTCCGGACACACATACAGAACGACGCGGAAATAACTGTTTTGATCGACCGCTACCGCAATAGGGTTGAAAGTAAAAAGCCCGTGCTCTAATGATGCTGGTCCTTATATATTAGGCTTTTCGCTGAGGAGGGGATGTCGGTGATCCTTAATACCTGATGACTGACTGTCGATGACTCGTCCTGGATGAGACATTTGTGTACTTCGTCCAGGATTACTTAAGATAGAAATGTGAAAAACAAGACTGACTCAGTTATTTTGGACGCAGCGGTTTCGATACGCTTATCCGCATTGAGTCATCAGGTTGGTCATCCAACATTATATTTGTAAAAGATACATCTGAGATAAGTTGTTACAGTAATAACATGCCCCGAGTCGTAGAAACAACTAGCCCCAATTTACATATGTGACAATATTTACAAATATTTTGTTTATATATTCAAAAATTCTCATAAATGCTCTTACAACATGTTCATGTTGTAATGGATGCGTGTGCCCATCGTCCTCGGCAAGCTGGTGCAATGTTTTTGTCGCGATATGATGCCGACGCGGTTCCGTATGTGACTGTGTTTAAGACGTACGTGGCGATTGGTTTTGTTGGGTCGTCGCGCCATAATATTTTCTGGTATTTTTGATCTGATGCGTCTACGTTTATTTGCCTGTACATCTTCGCAATATCGGCTGTGAGCACATACTTATATTTCCGGAATCGGACCACGATAGAGAAGAGGTCCTCTTGAACGGCCGGGCCGATCATTAACACGTCGTTTAAGGAAATGCCCGTCGATGATTTTGCCGATGCATCAAAGACCACCCGGGTTTTGGTAGTTAGGCTCGTTTCCTTTCGCACTACGTGATGTGGTAGGTAGTAGCCTTTGGAGGGTGAATGCGAATCTACTTGGGTCATGTGACCGAGACTTTCGTATTCCCGCATGAACTCTTTATATAACGCTTCGAACCGCTTTAATGCCGTCGTGCGCGATTCTCCAAGATTTTGTACCATGGCTTTAAATGGTAATTTTACCGTGTATCGTCCCGTCTCCGGATCGCGACGCGTGTTTTGTTTGTAATGCTTTTCGCATTCGCTTTCTTTCCCGGACAGTAATCGCTCTCGTGGACCTTCCTCAATTTCCCAGAATCTGCTGAGCTGCTCTTGCAACGCGCTTAACGTCACGCAGCATCTGACCTTTGGAGCTCTTTGCTGCGCGTGCATCACTCCTACCACTATCCACCCTAGTATCGTCTTTTGCAAATACATGCTCGAGGAAGCTAACTTAATTTGGCCGATACAGAGTAATTTCCAGAATAGTTGCGCGCCTAATAGACCGTCAATTTCTGCGGGAGTGGGAAAATCTGGATCCGCTAATCGGGCGTGTTTCGGCATTTCCAAGTCTTTTTTAGTTATTTGTATGGATGGAACTATATCTGCGATTTCTTTCACCACTAAAAATCCGAGGTCCTGAGAGAATGCTGTAGTTCGCGATTTCATACGCGCGATCGCGAAATAATTGATTTGTGAAGTCATTCGGTTCATACCGGTGATCGGAATTTCGACCCTTTCTGTCTTTAATTTTGCGCGATCTACGAATTTCTGTGTAAGGAAATGCGATTGCGCGCAGGAGTCTAAAAGTACGCGACATTGATGCGACTGCCCGCGATTGTCCAATATGTCTATTACGCGGTGGCAAGAAGCACTTGTGTTGCTGAATTTGTTTTTAAGCAGCTTACGTTGACCCGCGACGTAGAGGGTTGTGGCTCGTTAGCTGGCTCTATATGCAATAATGTGTTGTGCTTTTTTTGACAAACCCTACACGTGCTGGATTTGCATTCTGCGACCGAATGTCCCTTCCGTAAACAATTAAAACACACTCGCTTCTCCTTTATCAGTTTTATCCGCTCCGTGATCGGTGCCTTTAATAGTTTTTCACATGCGTACATAAAATGGGACCCGTTGCAGACGCTGCACGTGTTCCCGTGTTGTGTGGCGTAGACTCGCGGCGTGGCGACCTTGTTCGTATTGTGGTATTTTTTATCCCGCGTGTCGTTACTCGGGTTGTTGCGCGGCGAGTTGACTACGGCTACGGATGGCTCTAGATCTTGGCATCTATCGTGCAAAAATTCAAGTAATTTTGATATCGCGGGGAAAGGAGTGTTACGCGTATGCTCCATTCATCTTAGGTTTGTTTCTTGGTCTAATCGTGAGAGACGCAGGTGAATAAACAGCGTATCAGCCGACGGCTGATTTATCGTGGTTAGCGCTTGATAATGCGATTCTATGTGCGTGAGAAATTGTCGAAAATCACGATGGTTCGCTTTCGGTACTGGTTTCACGTTAAAAAGGGCGCTAATATGATTGGCTACAATTACCGCCAGTTTATTGTATCGTTTTTCAAGTAGTGCCCACGCGCATTGGTAATTTGCTGAAGAATTCGGAAGCGATTCGATGTTTTTCGCGGCTTCTCCCCGTAAGCATGATCTTAAATACAGCAACTTTTTGCAGTCGTTGAGGCGCGCGTTCTCGTGCACGGCCGATCTAAATTGATCTGCGAATCCCGGCCACTCCTCATAACACCCACTAAATTCCGGCAAATGAAACTTGGGCAGGGTAACGTCCTGCTCCACGTTGTCCATGCTACCGATCGGATCGCGCTCGTTGTTAGCCCGTGCTTCGGCGATGCTTTGAGAGGCCCCGATAAGGTCGTACGCGCGCGCGCAACAAGCCATGCACGTGTTTTTTATCTCAATTCGCTCTATCATGTATGATCCACTTTCGTCCGCCATGTCCAAGTCAGACTGTGTTTTTGCGAAAATTGAATACTCTGTTTCTAAATCTTCTACCCCATCTAATATATTTTTAAATGTCGTCACTTCTAATTTGAACGCTTCGCGCCTTGCTTTTAATGTCTTAATTTTATCCTCGTGAGACGGAGCCATGACTCTTTAGTCGATTACGTAAGGAGAGGTAAATACGTGAGAGGAAAGTAACTGATAGCAAATATTCGGTGCGTACGTTACCGTCGCTGTTTGCTCTGCTGGAGTGATCCCGCTGCGTCGTTAATACGCTTGAGATTGGCTCGGTCCGTGTGCTGCTGTCCTCGTTGATTCGGATGCTCATCCCGGAACAGGGTGAAGCGATCTCTTCACTGCTGCTGCCCTCAGGTTGCGTCACGATTCAGGTGTAGGGTGAAGCGTCCACTTCACTGCTGCTACGTTGCTCGATGATGTCCTCGTAAATGAATTCACGAGGATCCGGTTCGAAGGACCAAAATTATGTACCGGATATGTATTCTCGAGGATCCGGCTCGCTCGTTCGGCAAATCAATGTCGTCGGAGCAGGTTCCGAATAAATAATGCACTGAGCGGTTTTGTATGGGTTCTTTTATTGATTGTTACGATTGCACGTTTGAAGAACAAGTGAGTGGTCTGGGCAATGCCCGCGGCTTACATCGTCTCGGTTCTATCGTGTTGAAAAACAATAGAGTGTAGAAAAAAAATGCTAGAGTGGCCATAACGCACGTAGGCAACGTCGCGGGCCGGCTGTGCGCCCGAACATATCGCCCCCCTTGTGACATAAAATCTTAATTTTAGACGAAACTATTTTTCCCATTTGTCCGGAACGCAGGCTCACAAATTACTATATGAAAACTGTAGAAAGTGCGTTGAACATGTTCAAGTTATTGAACACAATAATTTGGGCAATTGGACCATAATATTGATACATTAACTAAATCATTTATAATTAATTTAAATTCTGACAGTTCAAACACAGAATCAACATAAATTGCATATAGTAATAAATAAATAAATTAAATACTGAAATACAGTTTTTCATATCTTAATTTGTGTTTTCATTTGCCTCCTTATTTACATTATTACATAATAGTATTAAATTAATGATATATTAATATTGAAGATGAGTATTTTTTGTTTAGAAAATTCGCTTCTTTTCTATGTTCCTATTATGTAGGAATCTGGACATTTACGTTTCGGCCCTGATTTGATTACGCGTTACTCGTGTGCTGCTGTTTATATTTCCTGCCAGTTCTCGTTGAACCGAGTATATTTTTTTTATATTCGAATTGAAATAGTACACCCTGACGCTCCCTACTATACCACTGGTGTCGGTGAGATCGTCCATAAACTTTTTCGACCCTATCCTGGTCCGGTCTGGAAACAGACCTTAAGGCAGGATTTGTTAAGAAGAGCGCTCGCAGCGAGTGTGGCCAGATCGGGCATAATTGAGTGCATCGAAATCGACAATAGTGACGACGATCTTCCTTAGCGTCTAACGGAGTGGTGGGGATAGCAAGCATATACTACCGCACGAGCTACCTACATATATGTGAGCTCGGCACGTCGCCCAATTTCAGGAAAACGATAAAGAACGATAGTGTGAACCTTTCCTTCTTGCTCTTGTAAAATCGGCATACGATTCCAAGTCTCGACTGCCCCATCATTTTAACTTTCCAACCTATGTATGAAGAAGATACCATAATGAAAAAAAAATTTCGAAAATTTTTTTTAGCGGAAATACACGTTTTAAGACTCCCTGATCATATTGTGACTATCAACAAAAAACAAATTGTTTTTGTTCCTATGCTATTAACATGATTGTGTCTAAAAATTTAATGTATTCCAGTAACGAATTCAGTAGGGAATAAAAAAGAAGGCAAGACGAATGTGGACGTTTTAATATACGGCGTGTGGCAATGTTACAAATAAATAAGGATTTTTTACATCCTAATGGAAGGAGGGAAATTGAGATCCATCAGATTCCCATTGAACGGTAACGTGCACGTTATTCTTTTTCCAATATTTAAATTATTTTGTTATGTAAAGTTAAGTCAAATATATAACATTTGATTCTGTGTAACAAATTGATACGGTTATTGAAAAACATAGCGGGAAAAGTCAGTAGTAATCTATTTCTGTAGCAATTAATTTTCCTATTTAGATCATATCTTTACAGAATATTAGTTACTGAAGATTGTTACAGCATGCACGCTACTGGCTAAGAGTGGTTTTTCATTTTAATCCACCCTTAAATAACCCTTTACGAGTGAGACTGCTTTGAACAACATTGTTCTAAAATATTTGTGGAATACGTTTTTAATGTGGTTTAGGTAGGTATGCAATGTATAAGATTTCGTTTAATTTTTCCTTTCTAAAAAAGAGAGGAAAAGTTTATTTGATCTCAATCCTTCATAAAATTTATATAAATCGTTTTAAAAATTTTGACAAATAATGTGTTTGTATTGTAATAATTAAAAAACTACAAGACGTATAATCATTATTATCCAAGAGCTGATCACGCTCAAAATCTAATTAGACCTTAAAACGAGAACATAAAACTTAAATGTAAAGTTTCATTGAAATTCATTCAGCCGTTTAGACGCAATCATGTTAATACCATAGGAACAAAAAAAAATTTCTTTTTTTTTAATAGTCACAACATGATCAGGGTGTCTTAAAACGCGTATTCCACGAAAACGAAATTTTTTTTTATTATGGTACCTTCCTTATACCTTACATAGGTCGGAAAGTAAAAATGTTGAGGCAGTCGAGACTTGGAATCGTATGCCAATTATCACGAGATCGTATTTCAACTGTTTCTCTTTTACAGGAGCAAGAAGGAAAGACTCACACTAGTGTTCTTTATCGTTTTCCCGAAATTGTGCGACGTGCCGAGCTCACATATATGTAGGTAGCTCGTGCGGTAGTATATGCTTGCTATCCCCACCACTCCGTTAGACGCTAAGGAAGTTCGTCGTCACTATTGTTGATTTCGATGCACTGAATTGTGCCTGATCTGGCCACACTGCTCGCAGCCAGTGTGCGAGAGGGACGAGCTTTTGTTTCTTTCCGAATACAGTTTGTACGTATAACCGTTTACAATAGAAAGATTCAAGAAGATAACATTTATAAGTGGGTACTCAATACCAAGCAAGAGGGAGTAAAAGACTATTAAGCCTTCTGTGGGTTTTTAATGAAAAAATCAAACCCAATCGGCGACGAAGAGCAGAGACTAACCTAAAAGTTAGGTTAACCCCCCACGTGGCGTTTCACTTCACGAGGCACGAGCATAGCTAGAAACCAATTTCTGGGCAGTTCATAACATCAAAAGGAAACCAAGTCAACAAAGTAAGATCAGAAGATATATATACAAAAGAAACAACATTCTACCAAAAAATAATCCACCGAAAACAGGATCTGGAAAAGAGGATTAGAGACAACAGCAACCGCCAGAAATGGTAAGTAAAATAGAATATAAATCAAAAGTAAAAGATTAAATCAATCACTAAACATAGAAATACATATTTCCATAAGAAAACATAATACGTAAATCCTATAAAATTTTTTCAACATAATTTATAGAAATTGTTTTTACTGAATTCCTGATCGAATACATTATGCAATAAAGTCAGAATTCGACAAATTTTGTCGTTAAATAACAAATAAAAATGTCAGATTCGTTCGGGAACTAAATTTTGTTTGTTTCATTCATAAATTCATTCGATTGAAATCTATGGTAAAGGTTAGTTTTCTAAATGAATCTAACATTTTTATTCGTTATTCGGGTGTAAAATTTGGTTAGTTTTGAATGAAGGAATAAATTGCCGTTGTATCATCTTACACTCTAGACAGTAATGATTTACCATTATATCGAAGGATACACATCCGTCAAATAAATAAATAAATAAATGCTGAAGAAATCATTGCGTTATTGAATAATTAAATGTATTCAAATCAATGGTTCTGTTAATTCTGTAGTGTTGATCACGAGCCTTGATTGGGTTAACGATAACGTCCAGCGTGTAACCAATGTCTGTTATTTTCACTACGCTAGACAAAACGACGGCGATAACGCCGTCATCGTGCGTTGTTAATCTCGTATCAGCCGAATATATACTTCAAAACGCGTCAGAATACATTTAACACTAGAACTACCGACAATTATAGTTTATCTATTTGCACCAAAAGAAATTAAAACGATATGTACCTGAAGAAACATATAATGCAATGGAAATAAATGTTTATTCATTTTCTTATAAAAAGCTACGATAAATTTTCAAAAATTTGAATTTGAACATTTTGACCACTTTGGTAGTTCTAGAGTTAATGCGTACGATTATCGAGTTGATGAACCTAACGATCAAAAATCTTTTTCACATATTATCCCAACTGGCGTAATATCGCACTCGCTCCTGGAAAAATATTATGCCAACTCTAACTATTCCATAAAAGTTAAAATTATTGTACTAATTAGGTTGTTCAAATCCTACGATTAGTATTACAAAATGTATTGGCATTATAGATTTTATGAAATGGCTTAGAATTGGGTTACGTTTTAATGCATAAAGAAAAATTAAAAATCATTACAATATTACAACAGGAATGTGACAGTATTATGCTGGCACAGACACTACCTCTGACGTGTACGTATTGGCTGATATCAATAGGATAGTATGAAGAAATTTTACTAATATCTCGAATACTAAAGCTGACGGAAAATATTACTACAAGAGTATTGAACTTTATTTACTAGCAATATAACAACAGTGGATTATAACATAAACAGTAATATATAAAGTTTAATAAACACGTAATTTCTGTATGGTACAAATGAAACGAATTGGAAATGAATGAACAAAAAAGGTAATGAGTAACAAAAACGCAATATCACAGATCGATAAATTTTGACATCACTCCGCGTTCCTTCATCACACACACACAAACATTCATTCATTTAGATTCGTTGTCCTAGATTCGTTGTCCTCCAACAAAGAGAAATTTCTTCAAAATTTTAGCCTTTATAATATGAACTCGTCACGAAAAGTATGTTGGCAGCACTAGAAATGTAAATTTTCGCAACCAAATCGAAAGTTTTATGACGAATTGACACATTAATTAGTGGTATCTAATAAAATATACAGGGTATTCGGCCACCCCTGGGAGAGATTTTAATGGGAGATTCTAGAGACCAAAATAAGACGAAAATCAAGAATACCAATTTGTTGATTGAGGCTTCGTTAAGAAGTTATTAACGTTTTGAGTTTCGTCCGTACTGAATTTTTTTCTCGAAAGTGTGTAGGATTTTGAGGGTATGTCTATTCACCAAAAATGATTGTAATTGGCCCCCGCAACCGAAAATAATTTTTCCAGAACAATTTGAAATTTTTTAATTTAATTTTTTAATAACTTTTTAACGAAGCCCCAGTTAAGAAATTGATATTCTTGATTTTCGTCTTATTTTGGCTTCTAGAATCTCCCACTAAAATTTTTCCCAGGGGTGGCCGATCACCCTGTATATTTAACGATTAAGTATATGAGATATTTAAATACTACAAAACAATCAGTTGTATATATGAATTATGTATAGTTGACAAGAATGGGTTATATAAAAAACAAAGTTTGTAGTAACGAAAAGTACACATTTAATATAAAGCTCGAAAACCTCGACCATTTATTACTTCTTGAAGTTTTTTTGGCATACTTTCTATTAATTTATTAATTGTATTTTGGTCTATTTCAGACTACGGTTTTAATAATGCTCTTTGAAATAATTGTTTATTATTTCTACAGTGCTCAGACATTTCTGACCAAATAATATTTGTTAATGAATATTATTTTGATTATAATATTTTTTGGTTACTATACAAATGTGTTTTGGATCATTGTCCATTTGTAAAATAAAAAAATCTCAAATGTTCATTTTTTTCGCTTTTGCTGTAAAATATACACGTCTCTTCCTCCTATCAATATTCCTTCTATAAATTGTAAGTTGCAAAGGCAGCCCTACTCTAAAACAGCTCCACTTTGTTTTATGGTTGAAACAATTGAAGAACACTTAAAATTTTCTCCAAACCAACTGTTTCCTTTTATTCGAACGAAGTTTAAACTTCGACTCGTTCGTGAATATAACACTTTTTCAAAAGTCAATTGGTTTATTCACAAATTGTTTAGCGAACTCTAATTATCTTTAAGCGTTACGTTTGTTTGTAAGTATGGTCGCTTTGTCGATGATGTCTTATTTCTTTTATTCTAATATGGATTTGTGAATTCAAATTTCAGTTGTTTCGAAAAAATATTACGGTTTTTGAGAACTTCTTTTAATATCATGCGATTCTGTCGCATTATTGTTTTCCTTAGCCGACTTGATCTCGAAAGATTTTCAGCAGTACCGTTGCTTTCTAAGGGTTGATTTATATTATCCGTTCAGGCACGTTCCGTTTTCAATGAATGCAGTTAGTGAAAAGGAGAAAGATATACGTACATTGTATACCTAACGGATAATATAAATCGCCTTTAAATGGTTTACTACCTCCCTAACACATTCTGTCGATATATTCAAATTAGACGTGATTTTTCTGAACGTCTGTTAAATATTTCAGACCTCTCAGTAAGTATCAATTCTCGAACTTTTGGCATTCTGCTATAATATGTATAATTTCTACACGTTAAAATGTTAAATCGATAAACAAAACGTATAATTTAAAAATTAATTGTTATACTTAATCTTTAGAAAATTAGAAGAAAATGCAGCTAAAAATATGTGTCAACCTACTTTCCGCTTAATGCTAAATCACATTTAACAATATACGCTTCTATTTCATAAACACTGGCACAACATTCTGGAAAACGAAAAGTACATGTTGTGTTTAAAATAGAGAATTTTTGAGCGTGTCAATATATTTTCCACAGTGTGTATATTTCATAATCATCGAAATATATGAGGGGGAGATGATCGAGAATTTGATAAAATGTTAGCTTCGGATATTTACTAATTTCCGAGAGTTTCACAAACAATTTTCATTCTACACAATTAAATTTTGCCTTTGCGTATGTACATATACAGGGTGTTTGGTCACTCCTGGGAAAAATTTTAATGAGAGATTCTAGAGGCCAAAATAAGACGAAAATCAAGAATATCAATTTGTTGATTCAGGTTTCGTTAATAAGTTATTAACAAATTAAATTAAAAAATTTCAAAACATTCGCGGAAAAATTATTTTCGGTTGCGGGAGTCAATTGAAATCATTTTTGGTGAACAGACATACCCCCGAATTCCTACCTACTTTCAAGAAAAAAATTTGTGAAAATTTGGGTGTGATCACACGACGATGTACGGACATTTTATGAACGCGTCTTTCCGGCGCCTACTCGTACTCGTACAGGCATTAGCCTCATTTGTTCTTGTTACTGTTTCTGTGGACTGTTTATCCAACCGTATGTGTTAATTATTGTATCTCTGACGAACTGTTCCTTTTTATGGCGTTTATTATATCGGGCACTTCATTAATATTCCCTTAACTGCGTTTAATAACCAATAAAATTCGAGTAAGTGTTGAAATTTTTCGGCAAAATTAAAAAATTTCAAATCATCCTGGAAAAATTATTTTTAGTTGCAGGGGTCAATTACAATCATTTTTGGTCAATAGACATACCTTCGAAATCCTACATACTTTTGAGAAAAAAATTCTTTACCGAAAATATTCTGTGTGGCCGGAAATGTTTCTATAACTATTTAACGAAGCCTCAATCAACAAATTAGTATCCTTGATTTTCGTCTTATTTTGGCCTCTAGAATCTCCCATTAAACTTTTTCCCAGGGGTGGCTGATCACCCTGTATGTTTTTGATCAGGGTTAGGCTGGAAACAGACGAGCGACTTTTCCCATTGCGATGTCGCAGCGATTCTACGTTTTTCCTTGTCTTGCAATGTTAGTTTTTTAAAGATATTTTGTACGGATTTCTTCCAGTATCTTTGGATTTGACTTGGGTGTTACGAAAATCATGAACCACTTACATTTACGCCATTCTTACAAGTGTATGTTTATTTGCAGAGCAGGTACACGTTATGACTACTGCCAACATTACATGTGAAATTTTGTTAGTACACAACTCATTATTTCACTACAATTTCTTTCGTTAAGTTAGTTACACTTTTATTTCCAGCATGCAATTGAAAACAATCAAGACAGAGAATTGCAACGAGTAAAGTCGCTTGTCTCTTTTCAGCCTTTCACGAACATCGGAACGACATCCATTTTTGTTTTTCCTTGGCTTAGGCTGGGGGTCACACGAGCGTCGAAGCGACGTGCGTTTCTATCTTCTTCCTTGTCTTGCAATTGAAAACAACAAAGACAGACAAGATCGGCATTTCTATGCTTTTCAATTGTAAGACAAGGAAAGGCATAAAAACGAACGTTGCATCGTTTCGACGGCGTGTGCCCCTAGTCTTTAACAGCGCATGCGTGAGACATAGATTTTATTAACACCACCGTTTTCTCTGTAGTAGTGTTGTCGTCGATTGTTGAATAGACCCTGCCGCATAGCGATATCGAGCCTCCATTTACTCGTTTTTTTCAAGTTACATTACATTTTAATGTCGATGACTAAAAATGATTAAATCACATTACCAGATACGTACATTGTACTTACGGTAATGTTGAATAATGACATTCCAGTTTCCGATCCCTGGATAAATTATTCTATAACGTGTTCCACAGAAAATAGATTTTTATGTCAAAGTTTAATTTTATTAGCCAGAAAATGTTAGTTTGCAATATACTATTTTAATTCAACCTATAGTCTATAGTGTCAACGAAATGAAAAATAGGCAAACTTAACCTAATATCTCGGAAACTATTAAATACCTGAAGCAAAAATTTTATCTTTGAGATTTGTACCACTCTAAATTTCATGTTGGTCGACTACTAGGGCTTTTCGGAAGTTCAGCTGTTTTTCTCTAAACTACTTTGAATAATACGTTAAAAAATTAATATGATTTGATATGATATGAAATGAAAATACGATTGGTGAAAAAAAATAAAATCAGACATTTTTAAGAGTAAAAACAGAATACATACTTTATTTGGATATTTTAGCAGTTAATTCCTTGACAAAATTTAAACAAAAATGAACTATTTATCTATATTTAACTCTAACGGTAAAAATACTTTTATTTCATCGTCACAAAATTAAACGTACAGATATTAGATTATATAAAAATCAGAAACTTAAACGTAATTTTAATATCTTGTTACGTAATTTTGTGCATCTATAAAGCCGCGTCCCCACTGGGTCGGCTTTTGCCATTTGGGACGGCCGATCGGTAATGCAAAAATTGCGTCTCCATTGCGTCGGCATTTGTCATCTAGCACGGCCGATCGGCACCCTAAGCACTTATCAGCAAAGCCAAACAATCTCAAGACCTGCATCGTCTCGGATAGCATGACTTGAAAAGCCGAATGGCATGCCGACGAATCGATCGGCACGATGTCGGTAACCATCAAAAGAGATTGTACCATGACCGGCAGTTAACTTTTGTTACTGCTGTATTCCCAGAAAACAAATAAAAAAATGCAGAGTGTATCATGTCAATTTCGTTCCAAAACCATCATCGAGATATAAAGATACAATTTTATTACAAAAATTAAGGTCATCTTAATTCTTTATTGAATAAAAAGATTTTTGCCAATTTTTTCGTTTACCATTTGTTGTCACATGAGTACTGAGTAACTTTTATTGGAAAATTTTTTTGTCAGTTTATCGAGAATGTTTGAAAAAATCGAATTAATTACTGGAATACATAGAATATAGGGTTAAAGAATAAAAAATTAACGTTTATGTAGGAGAAGAGCGTTCTTCGTCGTATCGCATCGATCGCGGTGAATAGTTGAACGGACTGAATGTGTCGGCCCTGATTAAATGATTGAATGGGTGAATGTATGAGTGCGTCGGGCTTAGAGACGGAATGTTTATAAACGATGAGAACATTCGGGAAGTAATATCGGATGAGGAACTGGCAAGAGGTAAATGCGAAACGTCAAGAACGTTCTGGAATGATCGAATTACATGAATGTGTCGACTCTGATTGAATAAATGATCGATTGTATGAGTGCGTAAACTATGGTTACGGATCATCGATGCGAAACGATGAGATCGTTCTCGAAGCTTTGCCGGACGTGAAACCGGCAAGTGTTCGAGGAGAAAAAGGATAAAAGCAGGCGTACGGAAGGCGAGAGGGATTTTTGACGGCAGTTCGTTACGGGTGAACGTTGTGATTACGATACGATACGATACGATACAATTACGAATATTTTATATTTTACATTACGATTGCGGTTATTTCAAGTTGTGTACCACGTTACGTTTGCGAAAGTTATTTGTATTGAGTGTGTGTGTGTGTGTTTTCCCCCGTTTCTACGAGTTACACGTTCATTGTAATCTATTTGCGCATTTCTATTAAGGGAATAGATTTTACCATTTTAATCCTACATTTATTTGAATTTTTTCATTAAATATATTTTTGAAATCAATTATACAGGGTGTTCGGCTACTCCTGGGAAAAATTTTAATTGATGATTCCAGAGGCCGAAATAAGACGAAAATCAAGAATATCAATTTCTTGACTGAGCCCTCGTTAAAAGGTTATTCACAATTAAATTAAAAAATTTCAAATCGTTCTGGAAAAATTATTTTCGGTTGCGGGGGTCAATTACAATCATTTTTGGTCATTACACATACCCCCGAAATCCTAGTCACTTTCTAGAAAATAATTCGAGAATGTGTGAAATTTTATGATGAAAAAAAAAATTTCAAATCGTTCTGGAAACATTATTCTCGGTTGCGGGGGTCAATTACAATAATTTTTGGACAGTTCATCTATTATTATACAGGGTGAGGCACATGAACTAGACCCCACGATTTTCCAGCCCCTTTCGATGATCTGACAAAAAAATGTTTCGTATTGAAGGTAATCAGTATCTAATCGACAAGAAATTGTAGTTGCTTAAATTTAAAAACAAATTAATTTCTGACCTGACCAAATCAAACCTTGACCATGGTCTAAAGACCTTAGCTACTCGTATTTCTATCAATTCACTTGTTCCGGGAACTGAAACATATAAACATTGACACCTACTCGAGTTTTCGACCTCGCCATATCGTAGCCCGGACTATAGAGGATGTTCGGCCACCCCTGGGAAAAATTTTAATGGAAGATTCTAAAGGACAAAATAAAACGAAAATCAAAAGTATCAATTTCTTGACTGAGGCTTCGTTAAAAAGTTATTAAAAAACTAAAATAAAAAATTTCAAATCATTCTGAAAAAATTATTTTTGGATGCAGGGATCGATTACGATCATTTTTGGTCATTACACATACCTCCGGAATCCTACCCACTTTCAAGAAAAAAATCGGGTAGGTGCTGAAATTTTTCGGCGAAAGCAAAAAATTTCAAATCGATCTGGAAAAATTATTTTCAGTTGCGGGAGCCAATTACAACCATTTTTGGTGAATAGACATACCCCCAAAATCCTACGCATTTTCGAGAAAAAAATTCTGTACAGGCGGAACTTTAAACGTTAATAACTTTTTAACGATTCTTCTATCAACAAATTGGTATTCTTGATTTTCGTCTTATTTTGGCCTCTAGAATCTCCTATTAAAATTTTTCCCAGAGGTGGCCGAACACCCTGTATGTATTATGGAGTTCGGGACAAAATTAATAACTCCTGAACTATTCAATTTTCGGCCTAAGACCTGTGACACTTTTTTTAAGAGGATACAAAGATGCATCTATTTATGAAAAAAAAAATACAATTTTACTAACAAAATTAAGGTAATCTTAATTTTTTATAGAATAGACAGTTTTTTATAATGAGAATAATCAGCACCGTTTACGAAAGAGATTTTACGTTTCTCTATTGATGAAATGAAAACGAAATGGCTTTGGCACGTAGCCGTGCACAGCAGTGGCACGGCCCGGCCGGTGCCGCTTGAGTCGAGGCGCTATGCTGAATGGCAGTGGCGAACGGCAAATTCCGTGCTGTGCCGACGCAGTGGAGACGCAGCTTAACTGCTTTTAAACGTCTAAGCATCGACTCGATAGTTTTTTTATTGTTAAACTCAGAATATTTCCCCATATTTCTTAAATTTTAGTTTTTTCGTCTGATTTACTGCTAAATCAGCAATCACCCAATTTTGACTTTAATTCCAGTCATAATTGCTCAATTCAATAATTCTGGAGGGGTTTTCAATAATTTTGGTACGTTGTAGAGTTCATTCCTCGACAACATAACGCATAGTGGTCCATTTTGTCGAAAAGCTGGCCAAAATATGAAGGTATCTTATGATTTGTAGGAGGATTGTTATTCTAAGGTTTTCGAGGTCGCTGATTACGAATCTAAAGTAAAAATTTCGAAAAACAAAATGGCGGACGGAAATGTTACAAAAGTATCGTAATGGCCTGAGAATTGGTATCTTTGAGCTTTTGAGTTCGTTGATTATGAATCTAAAAGCAAAATTTCAAAAAACAAGGTCAGGACGTTCGAATATGTTGACAAAAATGGTAATATTATAATTAAAATTGAAATTAATGACTAAACTTTGAAATGGAATCTCCTATTTTACTGATTACAACCTTTATTTTCAGACAGATTCGGATTCTGACGCATATGTTCACTATCACATTATATGTTTAGAATTTTGGTAGGAATCTGTTTCTTTATTTTTTTTGGAATTGTGTCCGAAAGTGTTAATAGTGGATCTGAATGTAGCAATAATCTATTAAAAATGTCTTCATTGGCTTCCTTCCTAGAAATTTTTGGCTATAACTCCTTATAAAATAATTTACATATTCTATGGCACGATTCTAATATCTCTTCTGTAAAACACCCTATGGGTGTAATAGTATTTTTTGCCATAGAAGGTCCATGAATTAATATTTTATCTACCGATGAGTAACTTAAATCGTCGCGGCCTTCCTCTGGTTTTTTCTGCTCTAGGGTCGAAGTCCCGTTTTCGACGTACCCTTCGGAAGACCGAGTTTATGACCGACTGAGCTATTGAGAACGAAAGGAAAAAGTGAAATTCTAAATTTATTATACGAAAATGTAAATGGTTATTACCAACAATTGAAAAAATATCGGTAATTATTTAGATTAGGGTACACCTCATCGATTTCGATGATTTTGAAATATGTTGTAGAAATATTCATTTTGAACAACTTTTTCCTATACATATTACCCCCGCTCGCGCTTAGTTGGTGAGATATTTGCAAAAAACTAGTGCTATTACATATTGAATTCTGCCCAGACGTGAAAACTCGTGGCCACGTATACGCTCAACGTATACACTGCCGATGCGTAGACTTTCTTCTGTTTTGATTCTTTGTTTTCGATGAAACTAAGATATGTTATAAAGGACGATAAAAATTCAAAATTGACACCTGCACCCCCTCCTTGACGAATCAGACCTTGACCTAACTTAATCTATGTTTCTAAATGTACTTCGAGATAGATTAGGTTAGGTCTGGATTAGATTATTATGCTCCGCCCCTCCCCCGCTTACGCGTGTCAATTTTGAGGTTTTCTAAAGGCAGCATTTTCGCAAAACAAGTTCGACAGATCAGAAATTGGTTAATTTGAACGTTTCAGTTTAACCGGTATGTACGTCGTTTGCTGGGCACACCGACCGTTTACGAAAACAGTAGATGAGCGACGATTCCGTGCTAATGCGTCGCTTTGGGCGCGTGGTTAACACTCGGTAATATGTAGTGGGAAAATTGAATATTGCATTAATTAGATTAAGTTTCGAATTTTATTAAATATTTCATAGATATTATTGCATTAGGGGTGTACATGTTAAGCACCGGTTGATTCATTAATGGGAAACACGTCCGCCATTATATTAAAAAACGCAACAAGATGATCGTTAAAATTGAATTTTCGTCGAAAGAGAAACTCTGCTATGTACCCAATATAATGGTAGGTGCGTATTCCATAGCGGGGAATATTCGCCCGTGTTTCCCGCCATGTTCGCTCTATATTTTGGGTATGAGCACCGCTATTTGGATCCACAAAGTTCATTTTGTGGTTCACCGTTAAATGCTTATAGCCTTTGTGATTCAAACAGTCATATGCCTTCCAACAGTCCGAAATGATTGTTGTCCCCGGCTTAATTTTTCGTTGTATAACGGAAAGTAACGTTTCGCTACTTCGGTCTGGAACCGGCTCAATAAAAAATTGTTTACTGGTACGATCGAAGCCTCCAAATATCCACTGTCCACTCATAAGACGACCTTTATTATATTTCTGTTTGCCAATTTTTGCTTCATCGACTTCGACAATTTGATTTTCGCCTTCTATTTGAACTGAATATTTTTCAGTCCATAAAACACACAATTCTCTGCAAAAGCTCGCCCAATCAACAACTGTCGTTGTAGATACACCCAGTTCTTTCATTAAAAATGTTTGCCGGGGTGGCCGTAGCATTATGTGGTAAGCTATAAATCTGCAGATGATCTGAATTGGTATGCGTGCATGTTGGAACCACGTATTATGTAACGCACTAATTTGTACTACGCATTCTTTTTTCACGCGTTTTTTACTACTATTCTTCGTAAAAAATGTATTCCGACATTTAAACATTAATTTCTTACGATTAAATGCCATTTCCTTCTGACATTTTGTGCAAACCATGCTTCCATGAATTACCTTTTATTCAATTAAATATCTATTAATATTCCGTAGTCGCAACAAATATTTAGAAATTCATAGTTACCTTCCGCTCAATTAAAAAATCTATTAATTTCTCATAGTCATCACAAATATGTAAAAACTCGTATAATTTCATTATAGTTATACGTACTGTAACACTATACGCGAAAATAATGTTATAAAAGTGATTCTTTGGACGAGTTAATTGTGCGTGCTTCTTTACCTCGTGACGCGTACTGCACTAATTGTAAGGAGAAAAAAAAAGAATGAAAACAGAAGAAAGTCTACGCATCGGCAGTGTATACGTTGAGCGTATACGTGGCCACGAGTTTTCACGTCTGGGCAGAATTCAATATGTAATAGCACTAGTTTTTTACAAATATCTCAGAAACTAAGCGCGAGCGGGAGTAACATGTATAGGAAAAAGTTGTTCAAAATGTATATTTCTACAACATATTTCAAAATCATCGAAATTGATGAGGTGTACCCTAATCTAAATAATTACCAAAATATCTTTTTTCAAAAATAGCTTTACGTCGCGGACCTATCATAAACTGAGAACGAAATATTCACGTGTTGTGTTTCTTCGTATGGAACAATCAGATTTGCAGACAACGATTGAAATGACTGCTGGGATCGACTTTATTTGTTTAAACAAGAAACTAACACTATGTTTCCAAAAAAATGCGGATAAATAAAGATTTTCAAATGTGTGTCAATACTTTCGTGCAGGTATCAGACGATGATAAAACAGATTTTTATTAATTATATGTTTTTTATTTTATTAATTTTGTTCTCACAAAAAAGAAGTGATATAAACAATTTTTCCAATAGTTTTTAACAGTTTTTATACTGTAAGCGATCGTTGGGGTAATCGCCGCAGTTGGGCGACGGATATTTAGGTTTGAGAGATAAGAGGTGTCGATTTCGGAAAGAGAGGGGAGTGACTTCTGCTAGCAGTCGAATAAAAACTTTTACGAAAGAAGCAGCTCACCGCCCTTTAGTTTTTCACCCTTTTGTCCGCTATAATACCGAATTGCATGGTGTGCGAATAATTATGTCCACCACCGTATGTGTGTGGACCGGGGAAGCGTTATCGTTGGCGTCGATAGAAGTGTTGAGGCTAGGATCGTTGGCATTGAGGAGCAAAGTGTTTAGATTTAAACCAAAATGCATTCGAGGGTCTGCTCCTCGAACGTGCGTAAGAAAAAGAGTCCTCCTTATCGATGACCTCATTTGTGTATAATATTATGTAGATAGGAATCGAGAAGGTTCGACTTCGACTGCAGAAAGTCATTCTGCATCAAACGCTGGTCGAGAGTAGTCACGGTTTTAGCGCTTATGTTTTTATGTTCTTTTATGTTAAATAGTTATTGTTGTCGGAATACAAATTCATATTTTGCGCGTGGCACATGGCAGAATCACCGGCCTAGTCAAATGAGCGAAGACATTGTTTTGATTAGCTGCGTGTTTACAACTCGTCGTCTGTTTCCCGTTTTGTTGCCTTCTTCCGTCTTGGCACGTGGCCGCGTACGCGTGTGGTGCCTGCGTGTGTTTACTGAAAGTGATTTCTTGTGCATCCTCATGTATCAAACAACAGTTATAATAATATTAAATAATATAGTTTATATCGTTGAATTTCGTGTCCGAATATTTGAATTCGATCACATGCCTATGACCATCCTTGATATCCTTACAACTTGGGATGTTCCTTAGCAGAATGGTACGTGTCTTGCTGTGAAGTTCCGTGAATAACTTGACTATTTTTTTAACATTGTATTAAAGAATGGATAAAGTTTGACATCTTGGCAAGAGAATTACATAGGTAAATTTAAAGGTATGCTATGTTGTTGAACTACAAAGTTTATATTTATAACTTATATTTTAAGGACAAAATAATTTAAATATGTTTGTTTGTTTATATGAACGGTAATTATTTAGATTACGGACGGTACTTCCGATTTCAATGATTTTTGAATATGTTATAGAAATCAACATTTTGAATAACTTTTTCCTATACATATAACCGCCGCTCGGCTTTAGTTTTCGAGATATTTTCGAAAAACTGTCGGAACTGATCCATTAAATTCTGCCTGATCGTGTGCATTTGTGTTACACTTCACGCGTTAGTATGCGATCGCCGCTTTTCTACTGTTTTGCAGGCAGCAGCACACCGACGGACACCAACATATACACATATATAACGGGTGGGCTGAAAAATCAAATTTAACTAATTTTAGTGATTTTGAATCGAAGTTTAGGTCTGGTCGCCGTTAGGCGACCAGAATATTACCTTAGACTCTAACCTAACCTAATTCATTGATTAGGAATATTAGATTAGGTTAGGTTAGGCTATTTTCCATTCCCGGTTGCCGTGAGGCAGTCGGTACACGCGGGTTCAAATAAAAAATCGTAAAATTTGGTTATTTATATTTAATTGTCACTATTTACGGTTGGAAATATTTCAGCCGTAATATCAAACAATTTTATTATTCGATTATCAAAATCGTGTTGCCACAGTGCAATTAAATATAAATAATCAAATTTTACGATTTTACGAATGAAAATGTTTCATTCAAGAAAAAGGTTTAGGAATGATTTGGAAAAAAGTAAAGCAGACATATTAATGTAAATATATTTGTATTTATTGTGTAATAATGACAAAATAAGTGAATCTTGCCTAACATAAAAAAAATTAAGTTGTTATAATACAGTGCAGAAAACATCTCACAGCTAAAATCATACACATTAAGAATATTATTTTATATTTAAATTAAATTAAAAATTAGTACTTTGTAGGATATCCTCTGCTGCATTCTACGGCATGTAACCTTGCAATGCCTTTTTTTAAATCACTTTTACTAGAAATCGTATATTTTGTAATCCTTACTTCACAACAATTTCTCGGACCTCCAGTGTTGTCTGCTTCATTTATACTGTTACTACGATTTATTTCCTTGCTTCGATGCAATACCACATTTACTAGCAAGCTAAAACAATGTGATCTTCTTTTGTTTAACGTTCTTCGTTTCTTTTCGGGGATTTCTGGAGAGAAATAGCGTACGGTTTTAGCTGTGAGATGTTTTCTGCACTTTATTATAGTAACTTTATTTTTTTTAAGTTAAGCAATATTCATTTCTTTTGTCATTATTACACAATAAATACAGATATATTTACAATATATGTCTGCCTTATTTTTTTTCCAAATCATTCCTAAACTTCTTTTTTCGAATGAAACATATTTTCATATGTGGTGTACGATTTTAACTGTGTCTCATTGTATCATCAGTAATCGATTTGTTTTAACATTTCAAGCGGCATTTGATGCTGTGGTATGTAACAGTAAATATGCCATACGGGCAAGGAGCTGATTTGTACTTGAAAAATTGCATTTGGCCAGCTTTTCGGCAAACTAGGCCACTGTGCCACCTATACTTTTGTTCGTTGACCTGTTAGAAGTAATATATCAGCGGCATTTGCAATTGTTCAGCCGAAGACTTCAATTTTTTTTTTTTTAATGTTGAGACATGTATTTGAACTTATCCATGGTCGTTTCGATAAATTCAATATTACCAACTCTGTTGGCTGCCATACGTCCCCAAAAAAATGATCGCACTCCCGCCGTGCTTGATTGTTGGAATTGTGTTATTTTTATTGACTTCCTCGTTCGGTTTTCGCCAAACAATTATTTTATCATGCGAGTTAAATAAGGTAATTTTGACTTCATGTGAGAATATTATATTATTCCGAAAACTTTCAATACAATTGCCATATTGTTTTGCAAATTCCAAACGTTGGCTCGATTCACCTTCGAAATGTAAGACAGTTTCCGTAGAAATTGTTTGCTTAATTCTTGAAGACACATTCTTTGTTAATTTTGGTATACTGGTTTTGGGATTAATTTTACTTTGTCTCATTATGTACCGCTGATTCGTTTCACTCATTCTCTTCCTCCCTTACGTCTTACTTTATTATACAGTGTTTCACTGTATTTATAATTATCAATCATTTTCTGTACTGTAAAATGAGTCTTTCCTATTATTTGACCTTATGCCTTAACGATTTACGTCCATAGTACTATTTTATTACAACTTTTCGTACAAAAATATCGGTTTCTGATCTTTTGGAAGCCATAGTGCAAACTCTTACTATTAAACAATGACAAATGATGATCAAATGTAACATCACAACGTAGTAATGTGACCTAGATACGGCTGCACAAATTTCAAATCGAAAAAATATATATCAAGTTCTACAAAATTCAGGTTTTTAATACTTCAGTAACTATACGCTCAATTTTGTAACAATGAACTAGGTGTACTTTTACATTTTTCGTTAAATATACATGATTAATATGTTTTATTAAAATTTGTTTAAAAGAATTGTCCGTTAAAATATGAAAATAAAGTATATATTGTGTTTTTACTTTTGAATATATCTGTTTTTACTTATTTCCCTGTCAATTTTCACCTCCAACCTAGGTGTACGTTCAATTTTGTGAGTAACTGTAAATCCAATCGAGCATATATGGCAAAAATTGAAACATTGTTCGTAAAAATATAAAATTACAAATAAAAATGATTTAAAAAATGCTTTACGAGAAGAATGGCAAAAAGAGGGGGAAATATAATAAATAATTTGATTGAATCTATGCCCAGACGATTACAAACGATTATCGATTATAACGGATATCCTACAAAATATTAATTACTATAAATATGACTGATTCACAAACACAGAAAATTCTGTATGAACACCTTTTTCTCGCTGATTTTCTTACTTCATTCGGCATTTGAGATTTGTCCATTTTATTTTTATTTAAATTATAATAAAATTTATACTATCTGAAATGATGATGATTTGTAATATCTGTTTTTTTTCTTCTGCCAGCCATTTCGATATTATTACTGAAATAAATACCTAACAGATGGTCATTTGTTTTCGGTTTCTTAGCAACCGTATATCAAGAAATATTGAATGAGACTTTTCGCCAATAATATCCTGATTAAAGTTATATAGATACGCAGAATTTAAACAATTCGCCATGTGTATGCTCAATTTTGTTTCGATAAAACACCAGTAATCTTACATTTTCAGTTAAATATAAATAAGTACTTAACGCTATTTTGTTTTTCTTTTGATAATTGTCTATTAAACTGTGTTAATAAATATATACTGTGTTTTCACTTTCAAATATGCATAATTTAATTCACTTTCCCGCTAATTTTCACTACCATATACAGTGAGTCACAAAATTATTCGCTCAGTCGATAATGCGGCAAAGATGAATAAAATAATCAGACAGCGAAGAATTTTTTAAAGCTTTTTTATTTGGATATACACAACTTAGAGTTCAATGTAACAAAATCATAAAAAAAAATTGAAAATTTTTGATTCATAATTGCAAAAATACAAATTATAATAAATCTTTATGCTTTTTCACGTCACAAAATTATTCGCTCATTTAATATTAATTACTATTTTAACGAAATTAATATTTAGTGGGATACCTCTTCTGTTTTATAACTTCCGCAAGTTTTTTTAAATTTATTATTGTTTGTCAATTTTTTGTCATTCCTCTTGTAATCTGTTTTGTAGTTCAGTTTCATTTGTAATTGAGTGTTTACGTATTTTAACATATAATATATTCCATACCATCTCGATACGATTTAAATCCGGAGACTGAGGTGGAGTTTTCATTACTTTCAGACAATTGTATAACAACCATTCTTGCACTAATCTCGATGTATGTTTGGATTGTTGCGTTAGCTTGGTGAAAGTGGAAGACGTCTAAGATCCCCATCTTTTGAACACTTTGCTTTAAATTTTCTTTTAAAATGTTTAAATACATTATTTTGTCCAATGTATCCGTAATAATCTGCAGTTTACCCACACCATGATAACTAATACAACCCCAAATCATTATATGACCACCCCTGTGCTTAACAGTGCTATGCAGGTTCTTGGGATTCACTTCCGCGTTTGTTTTTCGCCCTTTCTCAGCAAAATTTTGCAGATGCGACTTTATTCGGAGAGTCCTTATTTTTGGATTTTCTTTAATTTTCCTCACTACAAAACGCTCTTCTGAGCAATTTAATAATTTTTTCCTACAACGGCCTGTTTCGTTTCCTTCGTCCCTCTTCTTCGTATGGTTTAATAACATATCACACTGTAGAATAACTCTTGCAAACAATTTTTCCGATTTCTCTAATAAATTTTCCATTTTTCCAATGAAAAATAATGATTTTTCTAACTTCCAAACTTGTTTCTTTACTTTTTTTACCTATGATACTGAAGTGTTAAAACGGGAAGTTATAAATAAAAATTAATGCTTCCTGTCTGCCTTTCTACATTATACTGCATATTTTCAGCAATAGTCAGAAAAAAATGCCTATAAAATTTATAGATTGCATTTGCTTTAGATGGTTCGTAGTATGAGCGAATAATTTTGTGACATAAAAAAACGTAAAAATTTTGTTATAACTCGTTTTTCTGCAATTATAAATCAAAACTTTTAAATTTTATTTTACGATTTTCTTACATTGATCTGTAAATTGTGTATATCCAAACAAAAGGCTTTAAAAGAACCTTTGTTATCTTATTATTTCATTCATCTTTGCCGTATTATCGACTGAACGAATAATTTTGTGACCCACTGTAGGTGTATACCCAATTTTGTAAGTAACTGTATGTTATAAATGCTTCTGATGCGAAAGTAAATATTAAGCGAGATGCTATATATTTTGTAATGACGTCTTCGACAATGCGGCAGGAATTGTAATATAATATACAGCTACATAGTTGCTAAATTAAACGTACACGCACATTAGAAATGTGATTATTTAAAAAACTGATTATGTTACATTGTAGAAGCTCTTTGTGGAGATCTGGAAAATGGGCAAGCCACAAAGGAAAGCAGCATCGGGTGTAAAATCGATAGATTGCACGCGTCACGGAACATGTCTCTCGAAGGATCGAGAACCTCCGAAAGTGTTCCACGACACGTGCCAAAGATGTTTGCACTCGGCTCGAAGAAATAACCAAAGGACGATCGGGCTCACCTCTATAAAGAGAGGATCGCTAGCGAATAGCACGTCATTATAACCGCGAAATAAAGACAGTTTTATGGTGCTTTCTGAGACAAGAATCGTACGTCGTGCCGCGATTCAATAAAGATTTTATTTGTGAATATAGGCATATTTCTTTTTCTTGTCCGATGATCAGCGAACGAACGTCTTGCGCTATACACCATTTATGTTGAAAGTTATTAACGTACGTAACATTCCTTGCCTTATATTAATCAAGAAAGTCATTGTCCTTTCAATAACTATTCTCTATATCTGCTAATTACATTCAGAAATAAATTTTTATTTTAGGATTAGCAAAATGGTAGTCGAAATATCGGCAACGTCACAAGTTCCCGGCCACGCATATCTTCTCAAGTAAATTGGACTACACAATTCGTCGCTCGACTGACGCTGCAACACTCGTGTAAGTGACCACAAAATTTGTATATTGTTATTCTATTAATATTTGCGTTGATTGTAGCATATTAGATTGATACTCGAGTATCAATTTTGAAGGAATTTTGAATGTTGCTACTGTGCTTTTACGGAAATGGTTGCATTAACCCAGGTTTAAATGCATAAGTTGGCTAACAAGCTACATAAATCATTAATTCCTATTATTTTGCTATTATTCGATATAAATTCGTGATAAAATGAATATATTTTAACGATTTAAATTGCCTTAGCCATCCATCTGACATGATGGAAATCTCCAGGAATACGGAAAGGATTTCCTCGCGAAGAACAGTCACTTGCGATGAAATATTACATAAAAATATGGTAATTATTTAAAAAAGATGGGGTGTCGCGGATGTCGATGATTTTTGAATATGTTGTAAAAATCAACATTTTGAACAACTTCCTATACCATAACTGCCGCTTGGCCTTAGATTCCGTGATTTTTCTTCAAAAAGATCGTTGCTACTACAATGAATTCTATCTATACGTACTGTGGCAGCGGGTGTATAAGCGTTGAATCGCCGATTGTTTATTGTTTTTATAGATACATCGAGGCGGTTTAACGGTGACCGGCATAAAAAAGTCTAACCCAAACCTTATTTAAACCTAACTATTCTACCTAGTAACTAATATAATGGATTAGATCTGGGTTTTAGATTTTCTTTTACCGGCCGCCGTAAGGCGGTCGGCCACGCATTCATTTTCTATTTCAGCTTTCTTTATTGATATTATCAGAAGTGGGAAAGATTTCAGCCATTATTTCGGAAAATTTCATTATTCGCTCATTAAAATCATAGTGTCGACAGAAGAAGAATTCAGCTAAATAGCCTAAATGTATTTAGCGAGTTCTATACTTCGGAATATTCGAACCTTTGATAGCAATGCGTTTAATAACGATATCAGTGCAGAACTAGATTTAGTTTGACATATTATACATTATTTGTCGTTGGTTGTCATGCCGATTAATCCAAACAAGAGAAAAAGTCGGTGATCGTGGACTGACACATACAGAGTCACAGACATGTACATTGTCACAGACATGTACATTGTAGACAGAATTCATTGGAGTAGTGGCAATCTTTTTGAAAAAAATCTCGAAAACTAAGACCGAGCGGCGATTATATCTATAGGAAAAAGTTGTTCAAAATGTTGATTTCTACAATGTATTAAAAAATCATCGAAATCGGTGAGACTTCCCCCTTTTCTAAATAATTACCAAAATATGTATATATAGTTTCGTAAAAAAATGAGATGATCTTAAGTTTTTTTATTAAATAAACAATTGTTGTCAATTATAGCTATTGCGATTTCTTTACAAGTAATTACTGACAAAATTTTGTTCGAGACGTTTTTTTATTGAATCAACGGAAATGCCTGAAAAATCGTAAGAACATTCCTAGCAAACGAACCGTTCACCGATTGGGGTGAGTTATACGTCATTCAATTGGACTAATTTAGTACATTATTAATATGCATTTCATTATTTGCGGAAATTCGTTATTTTTGTTTAAATTTGTCATAAACTTACAGTAAAGACGTAAGGTTAAACATATTTTGATAGGTTCATTAGTAGAAACAAATGGCTGTTGTTATTGTGTTCGTGGTGTAAATTATAAGTGCCAGGTAGTCAGATGCTAATTTGTTAAACATGTATTCATAAAAGTCATTTTTTTAACCCAGACCTAACTCACAAGTAAACCTATTGAAGAGTCACTCTCCAATTTTCCTAAAATTTGGATATGTTATAATATATAAAAAACTAAGGTACACGTATTTTTTTTTAACGGCGGTGAAACATATTTAGGTAGTGAAACGACGCCCCAAAATGGGGGGGCAAAAAGGAAGAATTGCGATATCTTTGAGACCAGTGAAGCGGTTTTGACAATTTTTGATATGAAAGTATCTTTCGATAGAAGACGAAAATCGGCCTAGATATGTTGGTAGAGGAGTGAAAATGGGGGGGTTAACTATGAACTATTCCTAAAGTGACCAATTTCTTGTCTGCAAAAAATCAGTTTTGATCTGATCGAAGTAGTATCTATTAAAACTTGAAGGGGAAAGCTAATTAAGGAACACGTGTTTCTTTATTTTTTTGTTATGAACGATTCCTAAATTGCCGCGCTCGTTTGGCATTGCACATGGAAGATCTTATGAAACTATATTTTTTAACTGTTCGATCTTTATAATATATTGGTTTTTTAAGTCGCTGCATCCGAATTTGAAATCAGATCTTCAAAATTCAATATGGCGGATGAAAACTCGACAAATTATTTGAATAGACAGTAACTCCACATGCGACTTTCAAAATACAGTAATATCGACTTTTGATATTTATTGTTAATTATGTGAAGTGAATTAAACATGTTAAAAACAGTAATTGTTTATAACAAAATTGTTTAAACAATGTAGCTAAAAAATGAAATTTTGTTAAATTCGGTGACAGCATTCATTGTACGCAAAAAATTACTATGGAAACATTAGTCACATATTTTATTATTTTTTTGTCCTTGTTTTAATTTTATTTTTTTGTGTTTTTATTTTATTTATTTTTTTATTATTACCTTTATTTAAAAAATGACTGATTTGAAGATTAGATCATTTTTTGAAAGTTTTGCATACATGATATTCCTTAAAGAAATGTATTATGCACAAAGATTTTTTGCACCAAGCTCATCTTATTGCTGCACACACATTGTAGAACCCGCAAGATGTTTTACAATTTTTAAAACAGAAATCAACGGGGTTATCAAATTCCAACAGTTTCTCTTTTATATACCCACTTTTATATCATGAGTATTTAATAAGATTTTGAAATCGAGGAGAAGAAAACTGATTGTGTATCAGCGATTGCAGTTTAATAACGTTATTTCGATGGTACAAATTTATGTGATAGTTGTGTAAAATGACATTATCTGAAAAATAGCTTATAAAATTCTTCCAAGGTCGAAAGAAAGACATTTAGGGCTTGAATCATCCCCGTTCTACCAGCAGGAATCATCGTCGTTTACAGTAGATTAAAAATCATACTGCGGTTGATCAAACGCTTGTTGCAAAAGCCGTATAATATTGTTTGGATTCATTGCGGACAGTGATACTGAACGGCAGTGAATTTTCTTTTCCATCAATTACGCCGCGCCGCTACAGATCTCGGTCACCCCACTATACGGCCGTGCGGAGGCTACACAAGAAAACACGGCGTATCGCGTGTTTCATGCACAATGCCAAACAAGCGTGGCAATTTAGGAGTTGTTTACCCCCCAACATTTATATAAGTGTCAGATTGCTCTTAGATCGGGATATGAATATTACCACTAACACACGCACAGAATAATAATAGTTATATTTCGAAGACAAGCGATAATCGACACGCTGCGTTATGTCGTTGTCTTAAGCATGCCGTCATCGATACCTATTTACTAAGAAAAACAAAAAGACAAAAAAATACGTGTTCTTTAATTAGCTTCCCTCTTGAAGTTTTAATAGATTTTACTTCGATCAGATCAAAACTGATTTTTTGCAGCAAGAAATTGGTCACTTTATCACTAGATTTACGGTATGCGTCAATTTGACGCATTCAGATTCTAAACTTATCGTTATAAGACTCATAAATATTATTTGTTAGCAATTTATGTTGAATTGAATTGATGTAACGATATGGATGTATACTCTAATTAAAAGAAAAAACTGCATTTCAATACAACTGTCAACGTAGCGAATTATAATAAAAATATGCGCAACGAGTGTCCGTAAACCTAGTGTTATTATCAAAAGATACTTTCATACCAATAATCATCAAAATCGCTTTACTGGTCTCTCAAAGGTATCGCAATTTTTCCATTTTACCCCCTATTTTGGGGGGTCGTTTCACTCCCTAAATACGTTTTTCCTCCGTTAAAAAAAAATACGTGCTTCTTAGTTTTTCATGTATTATAATAACATATGCAAATTTCAGAAAAATCGGAGAGTGATACTTACGTAGGTTTACTTGTCAACTACGGATGTCTTAAAATTAACATATATGCTAACTTACAATTATGAGCAATGTCATATTATTATATAACTAAAATTAAATAAAAATACTGTTTCGTAATGGTCTTATTTTATAGGACAAATAATGGTCGATTGGCTGTATGAACCTCTCAAAATATACTTAACCTTACTTTTTTATTGCAACTTTTCGACAAGTTTAAACAAAAATAACGAATTTCCGCAAATAATGAAATACATATTTATAATGTACTGCATTAGCCGAATCGAATGACGTATAACTCACCCCGATCGGTGAACGGTCCCGTTTGCTTGGAATATTACGTTCAGGGTAGGGGAGGATGGTAGGTGGTTGTGAGCGATTGCTCGCATCCCAACGTAACGCTTAAACACCTTCGGGTTTTCGAAGGAAAGTATATGGAATCGGAATCAATCTAAATAAACTCCTCGCTCGTTGAGGACAAGATTGGGAAATGTACATTAAAGAAATGAAACGAAATGAAACCGAAATTACTATACTGGGTGTTCGGCTACCTCTGGGAAAAATTTACATGTGCGATTCTAGAGGCCAAAATAAGACGAAAATCAAGAATACCAATTAGTTGATGGAGGCTTCGTTACAAAATTATTAACGTTTAAAGTTCCGCCTGTAGAATGGCAATCTGCGTATAGCTACGTTCATGCGGAAGGTTGTGGCAGGCCAGTGCTAGTGGTTCTCACGCAGCATGAAAAATTCTACTTACCGACGTTATCGACAGCCTTAGATTTTTGTCCACTTATGGAAATGCGAACACCTTACGTTGAATAAGATTCAACCTGTCTTATGAAAATCTAGAAGGGCATATCAAAACTCGCCCAACGAGATTTTCACAGAGAAAGGGTGAATGTCACTTCCAATACCAACAACGTTGTGCACAAAAATCATACACACGCGATCATACACGCCCCCCGATCGTCCAGTGTCCGCAAGTATCCACAAATAATCCTTTCAGGCACTAACCACTATGCAATTAAATGAACACGCACCGCGATTATGTTATTCGTGAGTGGCTATGTGTACTAGGTGGCCGAACACCCTTTATATCACGTGTTAATTATTCGACCACGTGTTGGTTGTTCGAGCACGAGTTCGAAGCTGACGCTTATATTTGAAAAAGAGTGCAGAATGAAAAAGAAAAAGGAAATAGAATAATCTCTCGTATTTATAATATGGAAAAGTCGCAATAAAGCACACAGTTCTTCGTGGCTAGAAAATCACACACACACATACTCCGACAGTCCCTTGTCGTTAACTGAATAGGTACGACTTTCTTATCTAACGCACATTCTTTTCCCACTTGCGAAATTCGAATTCGCCGATAGGGGGCAATGGCCGCCAGTCGTTAACTTCGCGTTTACCGATTCGCACCTACAGATTCAGCCATTCTGATTGCTAGCTCGCCCTCGAACGTTAATACAATTTAATTATGAACTAAAACTATAACATAAATAAGAGTCAATAGTGAACATATGTACATACTTAAATCTATTCGTCACTTATTCTAATCCATGGCTTAAGTTTATCCGACGAAAGAATAGTATTCAATGGTTTTTGCGTTAAACTAAAGCCCGTTATATCAGTCACAACGAATCTATTTTTTTTTCAAAACAGTTTTAAGGGGGGAGTCTCATGCGAATGATAGGAAATTGAACCATTTTTCTTAATTTTTTTTGAGGAAATGTTACATCTGACGTTATAATTCATTTTCGCAATTTCCTTAGCTATCCTTTGGGAATTCAAAATAATTTTTTTATTAATTTTTATTAACTTTTAATGTTGTTATCACGTTTGCAGTAAACATGTGTTTAAACACTGGCGTAGGTGATTGCAACTCTCAAGATTGACTAAATAAAAAAAATTAAAAAGATTTTTATTCGGTAGGTTTACAGTTATCGTCCATATCAAAATAATTCATTTATGTTACAAATTGACAAAATGGTGAAAGCTTAAAGTAAAAATTGCAAAATTTCGTCGTTTCTTTCGCAGCTTTTTAATAAAAAAAAATATGATAAACTCATTATAACAATTTGATTTTGGCATGGGCGAGAACTATTAGTATGTGGAACAACGTGTAAAAATTTCAAAGCAATCGAACGTATAGTTATTGAGATTTTATCTACGCCAGTTAAGAAAGTAACGTTTCGAGAGAAACGCATTAAAGTCTGTATGATCATACTAATCAATCCCAGCTCCATATAGAATTCCTTTAAGAATGATGGCACTCAGATGGCACAAACGCTAAAATTTCGACTTTTAAAAGCAACACATGTCTCTTGACCCTGTCGTAAACCTTTCGAAAAAGTAATGTCCGAGCTGTACAAGGTAATCACCCGAAGCAGTAACTCCGGTAATTACCGCGAGGGCTACACAAAAAATGTTCTACAATCCACAATACTTGACATTTATCTCTCACAATTTAACAGTACATTCTTATATATATGTACTTTCTAAAAAATGGAGAATTTTTGGAGTCTCACATGAGACTCCCCCATTAATTTGATAAGGCCCCTTGTATTTTGGGAGCAGTTTTTGATTTGTTCCTGGTGGATATTACAAAATTGTCACTAATACTAAGTCCTCTTCTTTATATTGGGTAGATTTTTATGCCTTTCGTCGTATTTTGATTTCTTATATTCTTGGATTGCGCGGTTTACAATTTGAACTGAATTTCGCAACTTACAAGGGACCATCCCGAGGTGTAAATCTCCAATTTTGATGAAACTTCGCAATTATGTAGTTCTCATAAATCTATTGGACACGTATTTTTTTGTAGCTGCTAATATTCACTTTGAGGGGTTGAAATCAGCCCTCAAAGTTGGGGGTTCAAAACATACATTGTTAAATATCTCGGAAACTATTAGAGATAGGGGTGTACTTCAAATGGATGAAATTTATGTTTTTAAACGGCGAATTTGATAGTGTAAAGAGATTTGCAAAACTTTTATTTGTTTAAACAATATGTTAAAAAATAGCACATTTTTTAATTTTCTCGTTGGATATTAATGATTTTTTTCTCCATTTGTACAGAGAAACTACACATCCATGTACAAAATACGGATAAATTGGAATTTTGATTTTTTCACAATAAAGAAAGACAAATTTTATATTTGTAATTTTTTTCGTATTTCGTGTTGTACGAAGTACCAGATCGCATATAATACGGTAAATGCTATGGTCTAATGACTTTTTGTTTAATTATATTATAGTATGCTTTGCTGGCTGATCCCAAAATGGTAAAAATTTCGGTCTAATGACAGATATAACGTTTGCCTGCGCTGCGCTGCGTACTAAAGGGCAGCGTATAAGCGTAAGTAAGGTTTTGGCTTAACGATTGTAGGACCTGTTTATGAGTGTGATACTTTTATTAAGGAGTCTTTACTGAACGAGGGTCGTTTTAAATATTAGTTGGTTATATCTTATGTTCTGATTTTTGAACGTCAGGTAGCTCTGAAAAGAACTGTTTCATTTTCGACCTTTGCTGATTTCCAAGTAATCGTAATTTGGTTACAGTTGTTACATCCGTCGTTATAAATACTACTCCGAATATGAACCTGAGATATTCCTACGTATAATATATCTGGGAGCCCTGAAAAGGGCTGGTTGTATTATTGTGTCGTGAAGGCTGTGGAAATTAATTAAGAAATTAGTCGCAGTAATTTTCACAAAAATGGTAACTCTCGAAAAAGTGTTTGAAACAATAGTGCTGTTTGCACCATGAACATTTTAAACAAACGACGTCATTACAAGAACAGCAGGTCATTGTATCTAGACACATAAAACAAAAATCAACTGGATTTTCAAATTCTGGCGTTGTAACCATCGGTGTAACCACATTGATATCATGCGTATTTAAATAAATTTTTATATCTCGTACTGAACAATTGATTGTGAATTAAAGATTGCAACTTAATTATGTCGATATTTAAAAGTATTGCTAAGTGAGAAAGTTTTGCCGCAAAATTTTTCCAAATTCGGAAGCCGTACACATCCAGTGGTTGTATTAATGCAGTTGTATTCTTCGGTATTTTTAAAAATTCTATTGTTTTGCCATTCGAAATTGCATTCTGCATCATGTCTTCATCATATCCTGTCCAGGAATCAAATATTAACACGGCCTTTTCTAATACATTTGGAATATGTTCGTAAAAGTTCTTTATTTAATTTACCCGACGTCGATGCACTGATGATAACTATAAGATCGCGACTCGATGCGTATAGTCGCGACGCGTTAATTTACTAATTTAATAGTGAAATAACTAGTTCAATTTTACTTTCGCGTTGTCGTGTGGATCTGGATTATACTGGCTCGGGCGATCGGGGTCCTGTCTTTATACGCGCCTTTTCCCGATCGTCCGTTTTTTCTTCAAGCCGGGTGCAAAAATCCTCGCGCGCGCGTGCCGTGGAACGTTCTGGATCCTTCGAAACCATGTTCCACGACACGTGCTCGCTATTGATTTTTGCACCCGGCCCGATTCTTCCAATCGATTGCGGACGGAACAATAACATTAGGTGCTCTAAACACATTTTGTTGTACCTGTGGTCCTAATTGCACACTTACCTTTTTTAACACAATAAATAACGGCGAAAGTAATTTCCCATCTGCTGAAACCGTTGGTTGGATTGTATAGCTGTGCGTTACTGCTGTTGATGACTGAATTAGGGTACTTGTTTGTTTCTCGCCTTTCCATGATAATGTTCTTGCATAGTGAAGCTCCAGTTGAAACCCGCTTTGATCAATGTTAAAAATGTATGGTTCTTCGAAGTATTCAAAATATATTTTAACATGTATAACAAAATTCTCTGCAGATGCGGTTATTATCGACAAATTCTCATTGTAATTGCGCGTGATTAATTTTGTTGTCTTTCTCGAAACAATATTATATTTTTGTTTGAAATTCTAGAGCCAATGGTATGATGCCCGGAAACCTTCTGGTTCTCTTGCAATGCCCATCTTCTTATGTCATTATCATGGATTGCTATGTTTCGATCACGTGTTCCTATGAATTTCCTCAAAGTTTCCTTTGCAATAATTTCCAATTTATTAACGCGGGTACCGTCTTTATGTACCTGTTTCTCCCATCTATATAAATGCCCTACAGACTTCACCTTTCTGTATCTATTTCTTACTGTTTGAAATGATAAACGTTTCCGTTTCCCACTTTTCCAAAAATTCACAACTTCTTCTTTATATTGGATATCTATGTCTTGCTCACCTTCCGATTCTTCTTCATTGTCAGGCGAAGTTCCTGACTCTTGAACAGTTAATTCCGATGTTGAAGGAGTAATAGTTTCCTCTTCATCTTCTTGCGTTAAATTTTCAAACAGTAACTCCTGCTCTGTTTCAATGAATGCATATTCCCACAATTTGTATTTATCTATTAATTCTATGATGATTTTAGATAACTCGACCTCTAGCATTTGCAGGAGTTTTGTTCCTATCACTAGAATAGCTAAAATTTTCAATTAAAATATCAATGATATTCTCCGGATTAACTTTTATAATTGTAATCAATCAAACTGTGAGACAAAAAAAAATTAAAAAAAGAAAAATAGTAAAGAACAAATCAAGAAATTGAAATGAAATAAAAATTAAAACGAAATAAAATGAAATTAAATGAAATAAAAATTAAAATAAAATAAAATGAAATGGAATTAAATAAAAATTAAAACGAAATAAAATGAAATGAAATTAAAATAAAATTAAAACAGAGCAAGATAGTGTTAAGATTTCACATCGGGGGGCGACCCGAATCGAGTCATACGCCCCTGTCGTTGCCCCGTCGGGACCGACGCGCGACTGTTTGGCAACGATGAGTTTGCAGTTGTTTCTTCGACGTTTTGACGACATGTTTTACCTTTCCGCGGCTACGACGTTTATTCATGTTTTGCATAATTAATAAATCTTGTTTGTGAGTTAACACCTTTTCATTTCCGAGTCTTCTAACCGGGAGCTGCCCTCCGAACAGGTTATGGGCCCAGATAGGAAATCGAAAGAAGTGGAACATCGGCAAATAACGTGAGTGTCGTGATTGTGCGTCTCCTGAGTTCGTGCGACATTTTTTTTCACTAAGATGACAACGACGTCGGTTAAAATCGAGTCTTTGACGAAAGATAACTACGATACTTGGAAGATCCATATGGAATCGTTATTAATAAAAAACAAAATGTGGGATTATGTCAACGGCGAAACGAAAAAGCCGGAACTTGTAGAGGGGAACGCGGCATCAATCGAAGCGGTGAAGAAATGGGAGAAGGAAGATCGTAAGGCAAAGTCCGACATCATCCTTGGAATCAGCCCGAAAGAGTTAAAGCAGGTGAAGGAATGCGTTACTTCTCGGGATGTTTGGCTACGTTTACAAAAGACGTATCAATCAAAAGGTCCGGCTCGGAAAGCCACGCTTCTGAAACGTCTTATGCTGCATCGCATGGAGGCAAATGGTGACATTCGAGATCACCTCAGGGATTTTTTCGACACGTTGGATAAATTGACCTATATGGGGGTAATCTTGGATCAAGACCAACTGTCGATAATGTTGCTCTATAGTTTACCAATGAGCTTCGAAAATTTCCGATGCGCAATTGAATCAAGAGACAACTTACCGCCACCAGAGGACCTTCGAGTAAAAATCGTGGAAGAAAGCGACGCTCGAAAAAAGGACGAGCGCAGTGTCGTAACGAACGCGCTCTTTGCGAAAAGGACAAATAGATATACAGGCGCGAACGCAAGAGGAAACAGTGAATCGAAAAGCGATCATAAAAGAAAAGTTAAGTGCTTTCGATGTCACAAATTCGGACACAAAGTGAGCGAGTGTAAGCAGCTACCGAAGAACGTCGAGCAGGCGAAAACCAGCCTCTTTATTTCATTGGAGACGCAAGAGGCGTACAGTGTGGAAGAAAATAGAAGTGATACTTGGTGCCTAGACAGTGGGCGCACGGCACACATGTGCAAAAATCGAGAAAAATTCGCGAATGGGGTTAAAATGTTTCCCGGAAAACTAAATCTCGCGAATAGTGCATCGACGGAAGTTGCAGCGCGCGGAACTGTTTCTATGAACACAGTAGTAAATGGAAAAACAGACATAGTTACTTTGAGACGGACTTACGTAGCAATTTATTATCAATGAGTAAAATTACGGATAAAGGTTACAGTGTCGTGTTTGAAAAACACGTGGCGACGGTGGTAAACGGCAACCGAAAAACTGTTCTACGGGCACCTCGCGTAAACGGTCTTTTACATTGTAAGGGAATCGGCACCTCAGTGTCGTACGGCCACTCGCACCAGCCCGATTTAGCGATCGTTCGTGGCATCAGCTGAGGTATGGCATCGGAAGATGGGACATTTAAACTTTAAAGATCTCGAGAAGTGTGCTAGAGACGGTAAAGTACACGGAATAGACATTAAAAGATCTGGTAATTTAAAGTGCGATATATGCATTCGCGGAAAAATGTCTCGGTTACCTTTTATAAAGACATCAGAACGGAGTTCGAGTTTATTAGAGATCGTTCATTCCGACGTATGCGGCCCTTTTCGCGTGAGATCAAATGGCGGTGGTGCCGCATATTTTGTGGCTTTTATTGACGACTTTTCTCGATGGTGTGAGATCCGTATGATCAAGTCGAAAGATCAAGTTTTCGATAGTTTTAAAGGTTTTAAAACGTATGCCGAGAATGTAACCGGAAAAAGGATTAAGTATTTGCAATCCGATAATGGACGCGAATACGTGAATACCGCGTTTGACAAGTTCTTGAACGAAGCCGGTATTAAGCGACGACTCAGCGTCACTTACACCCCCGAACAAAATGGACTAGCCGAAAGGAAGAATAGGACGATTTTGGACATGACGCGATGTCTGTTGTTGCAATCGTCGTTACCAGATTGTTTTTGGGGGGAAGCCGCAAACACGGCAAATTATATACGCAACCGATGCCCGTCTGCCAGCCTCGGAGGCACAACACCATTTGAAAAGTGGACAGGGCGAGTTCCAGACGTACGTCATCTACGGATTTTTGGTTGCGACGTGTATTCTCGTGACAGGACACCGAACCAGGGGAAGCTCAGACCCCGTTCAAGAAGAGGAATATTCGTCGGATATTCGGAGACCTTAAAGGCTTACCGTGTGTGGGTTCCAGAAGAAAGAAAAATCGACATCACACGCGATGTTATTTTCATGGACGAAAACTCCATTGTAGACAAGAGAGTCGATGTGCAAGAGAAGTCGACAACATCCGGAGACGTAGGAAAATCTTCTAAACCTACTGGACTTCTCGAGGTAGTATTATCCCCGAATGACGATTCAAACGAGGAAAGAGGACAGATTCGTCAGCAAGAACCAGACGAGATCGTCGACTTTGAATCGGGGGAAGTGAGTCCTAGCGATTCAGGCGACGACTTAACTGACAAGCAAGAGGAAACACCTAGACGAGCACGTGGACGTCCGTGGATCATAAGGACGGGTTTGAGGGGAAGACCCCGAAAATTGTTCCATACGGCTACCAAAGCCGAGGTATGTGATACCGAAGAAGTTTTTCCGATGGAAGTACCATTGAAGAAAGCGCTAAACGGACCCGATATGAGCGAATGGATTCGTGCTATGGCTTCGGAACTCATTTCCATGTTGAAGAACGACACCTGGAAACTCGTACAACGACCTAGGGATCGGAAAGTGATTGGCAGCCGCACCGTCCTGACGAACAAGTATCATCCGGACGGCACTCTGGCCAGGAGGAAGGCCCGAATCGTTGCTCGTGGTTTTTCACAAAGACCCGGCATCGATTTCTCGGAAACCTTTGCCCCAGTCGCGCGCGTGGGCTCCATTCGACTAATAACATCTCTCGCTGCTCAGTATGATTTGGACATTTTTCAGTTCGACGTAGAGACTGCCTACCTGAATGGCGAATTGGAAGAAGATGTCCTGATGGAGGTTCCAGATTTCAAAGAAGACGTCTTGGAAGAAATAATCCGAACCAATAGCGGAAACAGAGGAAAGCGAAGCAGATGTTGAGCGATCTGGCGAGCGGAGACAAGGTGTGCTTGCTTAAGAAGTCCATCTATGGCTTGAAACAAGCGGGACGTCGATGGCACATAAAGCTGAGCGAAAAATTAAAGCATTATGGGCTTTCTCAGTCATCAGCAGATTCCTGCGTGTTTTACTCAGGAAAAGGAGAGGACATTTTCATCGTTGTCGTTTATGTGGACGATATTTTAGTCGTTACACGAAACCAAAAGAAGGTAAACGACCTTGAAACTTATCTGTCAAAGTGTTTTCAGATGAAGAAACTAGGGAAGGTCAAGTACTTCCTAGGAATGGAATTCAGCAAGGACCAGGATGGGATAAGTATCAGTCAGAAGGGATACATCAACGACTTGTTATCCAGATTCGGCATGGTTGACTGTAATCCCGTAAAAACTCCCATCGACCTGGGCACCAAATTGAAGAAGATCGAGGAGGAACTTACACCTGGACCGTCGAAATACCCGTATCGAGAGCTAGTGGGCTCGTTGATGTATCTGGCCGTTTGTTCAAGGCCCGACATCGCGTATGCTGCGAGTTATCTCAGCCAGTTTAATTCTGGACATGACGATAGTCATTGGAACGCCGGAAAACGCGTGCTGCGGTACCTGAAGGGTACGTCCGACGTGGGACTTCGATATTCTAAGAAGCTCGAACCTTTGACTGGTTTCGTCGATGTAGATTGGGCCAATGACTCACAGGATAGGAGATCTTACTCCGGATTTGCTTTTGTATTAGGCGGATCACCAATATCCTGGGAATCGAAGAAACAGAGGACGGTGGCTCTTTCTACAACTGAAGCAGAGTACATGGCGTTGGCTGAGGCAACCAAGGAGGCCATCCACCTTCGACGTTTCATGTTCGAGTTGGGGTTCGACGAGCTTGCATCCGTGCAAATGTTTGATGATAATTGTGGGACCATCAAATTGGCAGAAAATCCTGTGTTTCACAACAGGAGCAAGCACATAGATGTCAAACATCATTTTGTGCGAGAAGTCCTAGCAGAAGGATGGATGAAACTTCAGCATCTGCCATCTCAAGACATGGCCGCTGACGTATTCACTAAAGGGATCTCAGGATCAAAACATTGGGCTTGTTTGAAAAAGCTCGGATTAAATTTTTGTTGTCCATAGGAGCACGGCCGACGAACGTTCCGGGGAAGCATGGGATTCTATTTCAAAGGAGCCCGCGCTTTGGACATCATACGACTATGCACTTATGCCTAGTGCACGTCGAGGGGAAGTGTTAAGATTCCACATCGGGGGGCGACCCGAATCGAGTCATACGCCCCTGTCGTTGCCCCGTCGGGACCGACGCGCGACTGTTTGGCAACGATGAGTTTGCAGTTGTTTCTTCGACGTTTTGACGACATGTTTTACCTTTCCGCGGCTACGACGTTTATTCATGTTTTGTATAATTAATAAATCTTGTTTGTGAGTTAACATCTTTTCATTTCCGAGTCTTCTAACCGGGAGCTGCCCTCCAAACAGATAGTATAAAAACCGTGTATCACGACTTCTGATAATAATCACAGTGATTGTATACTGTACCACGAACACGCACAGAACTAGTTGAAATTTTAAGCAGCTCCCTCATATAGTTTCGATATGATTGCAGTACTGGTCACTTGTATCCCTACCCTAATTATCGTAACCAACCAGACACGTTTATAAAGTTCATTTTCCGAAAACAGAAGGTATAAAAGTTGTAGAAGGACTTTCCTAACAGTTTAGGAATGTGAACCATCATGGCAGGGTTGGAACAATTGGCAGTAAAAGATCAAATCGATCATATTTTTCTACCTCAGACAGCAATTACGATCACTTGGAAATCAGCAAAGGTCAAAAATGAAACAGTTCTTTTCAGAGCTACCTGACGCTCAAAAGTCAGAACATAAGATACAACCAACTAATATTTAAAACGACCCTCGTTCAGTAAAGACTCCTTAATAAAAGTATCACACTCATAAACAGGTCCTGCAATCGTTAAGTCAAAACCTTACTTACGCTTATACGCTGCCCTTTAGTACGCAGCGCAGCGCAGGCAAACGTTATATCTGTCATTAGACCGAAATTTTTACCACTTTGGGATCAGCCAGCAAAGCATACTATAATATAATTAAACAAAAGTCATTAGATCATAGCATTTACCGTATTATATGCGATCTGGTACTTCGTACAACACGAAATACGAAAAAAATTACAGATATAAAATTTGTCTTTCTTTATTGTGAAAAAATCAAAATTCCAATTTATCCGTATTTTGTACATGGATGTGTAGTTTCTCTGTACAAATGGAGAGAAAAAAATCATTAATATCCAACGAGAAAAATAAAAAAATGTGCTATTTTATAACATATTGTTTAAACAAATAAAAGTTTTGCAAATCTCTTTACACCATCAAATTCGCCGTTTAAAAACATAAATTTTATCCATTTGAAGCACACCCCTATCTCTAATAGTTTCCGAGATATTCAACACAGTATGATTTGAACCCCCAACTTTGAGGGTTGATTTCAACCCCTTAAAGTGAATATTAGCAGCTACAAAAAATACGTGTCTAATAGATTTATGAGAACTACGTAATTGCGAAGTTTCATAAAAATTGGAGATTTACACCTCGGGATGGTCCCTTGTTAGTTTATTTTGTGACTTGTTAGAGTAAATTTTGAATGCATTAAACAAAATACAATTGATTAAAAAGGATGCTATTTTTTAGACTACTTTATACTTTTTCAAAAGATACTGCTGTTCGCCAAATATTGATCTGCACGATCGACTCCTTTCATGTGTTTATTGTATTGCATTATGCAGAAAGGTTTCACGAAATTATCCGTAGAATTTCTTTTCCGCTTTCCAGTTGATATCATAGACGCATCATGAATAGTTGATATCATGCACACCAACATTTTATTTTTCCATGTGAGACGAAGAATGGATTCTCTTCGTAGAAAAGTCATTTGCCCTTTTTGAAGATTCTTAGACTTTTCTATTAGTACCTTTAGTAAGCCACGGTTCTCCCGTATGGCACCGCATAGAAGTGTTTTCGTTTCTAATAATATACCAGCTGTAGAAACGCTGTTGTAGTAATTATCTTGATATACATGATGCCAATAATCAAGCTCCGGCTTCAAGACTTATAATATAGTTTCTTGTAGCTTTTTTCCTTCATCCGAATAGATCTCAAAGTTACAAATGTACCCAGACTCACTTTCACAAAGCATTCTCACTCAAAGCCCATATTTCGTTATATTTACCGGATTATATGTTCTGAAGCTGATACGTCTTCTCCATGATATCATTGCTTCAAGTGATAACTACTGTTTCGGTACATACAGAGATCGATATTTTGGAATAATTAATCCAATACAGGCCTAATTTTACAACGTCTGTCTCCTCTATATGTATTTTGTGCATTATCACTGAGATGGAAAAATGTAAGAATTTGCTCGAACCTCATCCTGCTCATAGTTTTAGGGAATATTGGTGCTCCAACCAAAGTGTCCGTTGACCAGTAATTTCCCCAATGTGATTTTTTAGTTTGTCGCATCAATATCAATAACCCAAGAAACTTCTTCATATCCCTAGTTGTAACTTCCGTCCATGGTAAAATTTTAGCAGAGTTTTTATGAAATTGTTTCATTTGAAAGTGGTATAAATTGATTTGGGAAACAACCAAATGAAAAAAGTCGTTATCAAAAAATAAATCCGTTACTTTACTGATGCTCGGTGCATCACTAAATTCTATAGTTACAACCGAAATGTTTGAATAATCCTTCAAGGAAGGTGTAATGTCATTTTCAATTCAATCTTCAAAATCACATACACTATCAGATTCTGTAATATTTCTTTTTTGCCGTTTTGGTGGTATGCCAGATTCATCACTTTCCGAATCACTACAATTTATTTCGAAATTACTCGGACAATCAGATAAAGTATCGGCGTATAATTCATTGAAATTTTTTTCACCGTTACGTTTCGTTATGGTTGAAATTTTTGAATTACTAACATTGTAATAAAAATCTAAATATCAAGAAAAGTATTTAAAAGTACGAATTCACTATAGAGTTTTTCTCTGGACAGAAAAATCTCTCTAGAGAAAAGCTCTGTAGTAAATCGGTACCTTAATTTTCGTCATATGACGCAGAGGGAAAATTCTCAAAGTTGTCACGTGTGGCATTTAATCTTAAATTACACTTTTGCTTCTTAGCAAATGTTTGATATCAATTTTTTGAATACATGAAAGCTAAATGATCATCATCCAGCTCCATGGGCTGAGTTTTCCCACCGCGCCTTTAACGAAGATTTCACGATGCAAATAGAATTGACGCTGGCCGAAGAAAGATTATTTCGCTTCTTGGTCTTTACGTCAGGTAACATGGAAAACAATTTTTCTGCATCTGTATTAGAATTTGGGAGTAATCTAATGGTATTTAATAACTTCATTAATTCCGGAAATTTGATTTTGTAGTCCAGATTTCGCGTTAATAAAATTGTGTCCCAGAAACCATCGAATTTCATCTCGATAAGCGTCTGTCTATCTTTCGTTGCAAATTCCAAAGGCAATATTGACCATTCTCTTTGCAATTCTTTTTCGTCGAAACCGTCGAATTTTTTAGCTACAAAGAGAACATTTCTGAAGGGACTGTCTCTGTCTATCATTCAACACCAAACTAGGTTGAAAAACATACAACTGGCTAAGAAATTCGAGATTAGCAATCGATGACGAATTTCGTTTGCAGCTATAATATAAAACGTCAAATAATTTTTTCTTACGGTTTCTACGTTGCCGGATTTGCCTTCTACATTCAATTGATGCAGGAAATTAACACACTTTGATCCTACGTTTATACTATTGTTACGTCGGATCCCCGTCGGTATTAGCAAGAAGAGATTCCCCTAGGCTTACCCGGTCACCTTTCCCTCTGACAAGGAACGTTTTTCAGGTGTCCGCCTCCGATTGTTTTGAATTTTGGATATGTTCTAAAGGGCCGAAAAATAAGATATACGTATTTTTTTATATCGGCCCGTTTTCATATTTAGGGGGTGAAACTACCCCCTAAATTTTCAGCTACGATAGGCTACCTCAAAAACTATCATAGATAGAAGAAACTTTCTTAAGGAAAAGTTGCATGATTTTTTATGTACATATAATTGCTGGTCATCAATTTTGTAAAAAATAATTTATTTATAACAAAAAATTTGTTTATAACATTATTTTAAAAGAAATCACAATTTACATAATAACAAAAAAGAACACAATTTCTTTTCTGAATCCATTGATATATCACATAGTATGTTTGCCTCTTACAATTTTGCGTATTTCAATATTATGTATGTGTTGCGCACACACATCGGGTGGCGGTCATATCAGATATAATGTATGGTTAATGTTCATTATAATATCTGGCATTTACTATGTATACTAGGCACTAGTAGAGTTATTTTTAGCTTACAATATTAATAAAAATTACTTTAGTATTTACGCATTAATATGCGATACATACATATGGTAAGGAATATAATTAATATAAATTAATTTCCGGTACTACTAACATCATTGGTGTAATTATATTTCAAATGTATGTAAAGATAGTATAAATTTATCACCTGAATTTTTTACATAATGTGTGAAGTTTATAAAATGATTCACTTAATATTCAAATTTGTCGCAGAAGTGATATTCATGAAAAAAATGTTTTAAACAAAATGCTTTTTTACACCAAGAACATCTAACTATCGGTGTTACACCACAAAGTGCACATTTCATTTGTGCACAAACTCCAGTATATGTCTTCTCAGACCAATTTTCGTCTACATCATCTTCGTTAACAGCCTCAACCTTACATTCTTTAAATTGATCCAAAAAGTCCAATGACCATTCTTCAAAAACTTCAATTTCATTAAATTCAAATAAGATATCGAGTAACATTTTTTGAATGGTTTCCTTGAGTTGTACTTCCTCTCTCGTTACAGGAGTATCCATTAAATACATTGTTTGAAATGTTGCTAATAGCAAATTAATCACATTCATCAAATTGATAATCATTTTTAATCACTTTATTACAAAATAAATGCTGTGATCATGTCGAACGCTCGGATTTGACTTTACAACTAACCAATCGTCGACGTATATATAGAGCAGAGCTTCGCAAAAAATAACTCATAATTTGATACACTGCTATTGTTGAGCGTACAAAAATATAAAATGACGTTCCATATGATATAATGACGATAAAAAAGTGCTGAGTGCATGAATGATAGTTTAAAGAATTATATATACATATATGATTAATTGTTTACTGCTTGTTTAGTGCGTAATAAGAACCACTTCTTTATGCATCCACTGATACTATTTTATGGACTTCATACCCATTTAGAGTCAAATGATATATCTCATGCTTGGCCGGCAGAACTTTCCTGGTCATATGATATACATATGTATAGATTGTTGTATGAGAAAGAAAGAAATAATGTGTAGTTGATCATATATGTTGTTTGCCAAAAAATATCGTCCCAAGAAAGACATCGACCGCACGTCATATTTGGTATGACCGCCACCCGATGTGATATATCAATGGATTCAGAAAAGAAATTGTGTTCTTTTTTGTTATTATGTAAATTGTGATTTCTTTTAAAATAATGTTATAAACAAATTTTTTGTTATAAATAAATTATTTTTTACAAAATTGATGACCAGCATTTATATGTACATAAAAAATCATGCAACTTTTCCTTAAGAAAGTTTCTTCTATCTATGATAGTTTTTGAGGTAGTCTATCGTAGCTGAAACTTTAGGGGGTCGTTTCACCCCCTAAATATGAAAACGGGCCGATATAAAAAAATTATTTTTCGACCCTTTAAAACATATCCAAAATTCAAAACAATCGGAGGCGGACACCTGAAAAACCTTTCTTGTGAGTACAGTCACCGCTCCGGCGGCGAACTTCCCCTCAGCACTGACGTCACGGATCGTCTTTGGAAATGTTGGCGAGTTCAGGATACCTGGGCGGCGGGGTATCGGCTTGATGACGGGAGGTTTAACTTCGGTGACTAAATTCAAGTTGCGGTTTTGAAGGAGACAAATTCAGGGAACGGAATAAACTGGCGGCTAAATTCAACCACTGTACGTTATTTTTTACAAAAAAAAAAAAAACCTTTGCGCGGCTCCAGCGTGTAATAGGTTATATTAGTTATGAAACGATTTTCGCTATTTATTAGCCGAGCAACGCCTATCAGTACAATAATTATGTTCACTCATTCCGTTCCAACTCTCTCCCTACTTTCCTGGAAGCCGATGTCCCCTTTTATTACTTTCAGATAAACGGGGTGAGAACCCTTCCCGGTGGTCCGAATTCCTTGCTATACCCGGCGATCCCGATATCCCTGGCTCAGACTTCGCGCCTAGAAGCGTTCCCACATTCCCCGTTACCCTATACCACATGTAGATATCATTTATTTACTTATCGACCGGCCTGAGCTAACAGTTCGTTTTGAAGGTATAAAATTGTCATATTTCTCAGGTTACCTTACATCGAATACAGATAACATTCTTCCACTCATTGATCGAGCTCGGCTAACAGCTCGCTTCGAAAATACCCACTCCATTATATATCTCCTAATCCTATGCGTATTCAATTCATAACATTAATTAATCATTCCCCATAGCTTTTCATAAAACCGAAATGAATATCAACATATCAACTATTACATAACCTGAATTAAATATCCCGGTCTCCGCGATCCAGCTACTTACTATCTAGTAACTTACTATACAAAATATGGGGAGAAAGGAGTCAGGGTGGGGGAGACGTACGCTACGCGGACGTTACAATCGCATAAAAGTTTTGATGCAGTTTTTTGAAGCAAATGAATTCTTGTCTCTTGAGTTTGAAAAAAGTGCTAAATTTATTAAAAAACTCATGAACGTAATTTAGAAAATATAGATATGCTTTGGTCTCTGGATTCTGCATCGAGATTAACAAACGTTCCCGGAACTCTGCTTTCTCCTGAATACAGAGTTCCAATTCTCTAAAAGTGTAACTATGGATGTATAATATTGTTGCGCCAGGGCGAGGCGTTTCTTAATGAACTCATAATAACACAATACAACACACAGTACACGAACGCAAAACTAGAAACTTCATTAACAAGTTTTTAGACACGTCTTCACTCTACGAGATCTGTCGTAGTTCTTCTCTTTCAAACCGTTGCCGGTCCCTCAGCAAGCGGAAGGCACGGGAACTCGCTTTCGCTCGTTCGAAGGGGCAGCTTCACATCGTTGTGGAACAGCCTTCACGTTGCTACAACGATGCATCTTCAGTCCGTCGCAACAATATGATAACCATCGCGTAGAACACAATTTTTAAATTTTTCTGTCAGTTGTCTGAAAGCATAGTTGAAATTCGCGGAATATGTCTGTACGTTTGGGACTACTGTATATGAAAGTTGCTACTTTTCGTAACAAGTTCTCGCATACGTTTAGAATGATATTGCACTCTTCGCACACTACCATTGCAGACAGATGACAATGGATGATCAAAAAAATTTGTCCCTGCATTTTTTTGCAAGCTTTGTCATAAAGGACAAGTGTCGCCCTGTCATGACAGCAGCGTTGTTACATGATAAAGCGACAATATTTTCGAACGGAATTTCTCTCTCGATCATGGCAATTTCATATGTTTTAAATAAATTATCGGCGCCACAATTTGTAGCATCAAGATGTAATAATTCTACCAATTCCATTCGAACAATCCAGTCTTGGGGTGCAACATAACGAACAAGAAACATCATCCATTTCTCTTTGATCGGTCGGATGTTTCATCAATATAAATAGAAAATTTAATGTTTTGTAAAACACTATAAATACGTTTTGTTTTATAAGGATACAAAACGTTTGATATAATATTTGAACACTTTGTTCGACCGAATAACATGTTTCAAGACATCAGGATCTTGCCCAATATCTTTGAAAACTTCAAGAATTGTCTTTGCGGTTTGATACGAAATATTTTTCTCGGCTATTAATTTGGCAAATTTTATCATCCAACGACAGAGACGATTCTTCGGATTGTGTCGTAAAATTATTATTCAAGTCGTCCGCGTTGTCATTCTTTTTATAATTATAAATGTGACACTGAGAATCTGCGTGATTGTAAATACTCGATAATCGACATGAATATTTTTTATTACAAACAGAACAGAACTATGAATAAGGATCTCCGTTGACTTTATGCAACCATAGCTTGAAGTACTTATTATCAAGCCATTGAAGCATAAAAGTCCTTTTCGAAATACTAATTTTTTAATGATACCCAGATTCTCCGTGTCTATATACGTTTGAGGAACCGTAAGAATAAGACTTATTGCATAAAGTACAATAAAAACGACTTCTATCATGGGGTAATGCACGTATCTATGATTCAAATCTATTATCATTCATCCATGAAGATAAAAAACCGCGCTTACTCTTATTCTTCGATTTCACAACCGTTTCCATTATATAAAAGCAAAATAGAGAAAATAACAGCAATTTAAAAAGACTTACGCGAAAGATGTTTTTTAATTTAAGTACCTGAATATTACCTACTGCACGTACCTTTAAATCTCTGCTAACGTCCGTTCTCGTCGACCGAATGCAACAAACTTTCAAAAGAAATAGCAGTGACTCGAGCACATTGACAATAGTGTTTTGTTTATACTACTCGCGAATCGATAGACCGTTGAAATAACGAGGAAGGAGAAAGAAGGGACGTAGATATACATAGCCTAGTCCCCATAGGTTTTTAAAGGGCAATAATTACAAATAAACTTCTGTTGCATAAGTAGCAATAGTATATTCACGTCAATTTATTGTATTCCATTTTGCAGAAATGAATTGTGAGGGGAATTAAAAGAAAGGAAAGAAGGATATTTCGACTACGAACAAATATTTGTTATGCAAGTATCGTTCGTGGTCGTGTTTATTTGCATAGCCACTCTATGCTTCGAACCTTAACCTTAACCTTGGCCTTTAAAAAAATTGCTGTTTCTAATATCCAGGAATAGAATTCTTATGGAAATTAACTGTGCGGTGTAAACTCTGTTGAAATTATTCATTTAAATTCATACATATTGTTGCGCTGGGGAGGAGAGTTTCTCACAGAACTCATTTTAACACGAACTAATCAACAGAGAACTTTATTGGAATAGGGTTTAATGAGACGTCTGTTCGCTACGAGGTCTCTCGTAATTCTGTTTTTCAAATCGTTGCCGATTCCTCTAGCAACCGGAAGGCACGGGTCTTCGCTTCTGCTCGTTCGAAGAGGCAGCTTCACATCGTTGCGGAACAGCTTTCACGTTTCCGCAACGATACATCTTCAGACTGTCGTAACACTGGACATGGAAGAATCTGATGGAGACACTAGCCGTGCAGGGGGGGGGGGGACTTTGTTTTACTATTATAACGAATTCCTTTTCGCTATGATTTGTTTCTCCAGCTGATTAAACTTCCTGTACTCTGCTTCTGAGGCTATTCAGTAATGTGGATTGTCTCTGTTTATTCTTAATGTCTCGTATCGATATTCCTCGTATTCTGGGCACTCGTGCAACATATATTCTGCCGCTTCAATTTGATTGTTGCACACCGCAACTCTGTCAAACAGAGCCGTTGATAGGACCGTACCCCGTTATCAGGTACACGCACTCTCTGTCCGGGGGAAACCAGCGGTTTTGCCCTTTGAAAGAGACGTGTCCTGTATAAGAGAAAGTGGCCCTTTAATGAATCTTGTCCATCGGGCTTGACATTCTTCGTGTAGTTTTCCCTGAATTCTTCTGTTTCCTGCCCTGAGGTTTATATCATTTGGATTTTTAGCTGCGCGATAGGAATATTTTTTCCATTGAATGCTTTGGTTTCTTCGAACCAGCGCCGTAACTCCTGCCTTCACTTTTTTTTTTTTTTTTTTTGAAGATGGGAAATGCTTTTACGTACAACGGTCGGATGTTATGACCGGTAGTGTGGGATTCACACGATAAATGGAATCGTGCACACCCACTGAAACTCACCTTGTATTATGCCTGAGGATGTTGAGACAGGCAGCACCTTGTGTTCTTCGGCTTATACTACTCTCGTGCGTGGCACTCTGGTGTTAGGGTCAATCGCTGTTGTGCGGTTGAACCTCCAAAACGTGTTTGGACCTCCGATTATAGCTCGTGTGGATATAATCTTGAGTTCTGACTTTTTGAGTAGGGTATTAGATTTTAAATACTTGACTGATGCTATACTCCATACGCCGCGGTAGGAAAGAGTGGCAGTTGTATAAGGTACGTGTTGAACTTCGTATCTTTCCTTGATGGCATTTTCGAGTGGTTGGTATTTCTCGATTTTTGTTTTGTGGGCTGTATCCAGTTCGACATTCTTACTGACGACCTGCGCGTCAAAAACGAGTATCGTTGTTCCCTTTTTGGACACAAGATCGGGCTTTCTTAAGCCATTTTCGGTGTTAAAATGGGGTTCCACCTCAACCCTATCGCATTTTAGGCTTATATTAGGTCATCCCATAAGTAATGTCGTTTTTTGACGGTGACTTTCGGTGAAAAAAATTAATACTTACATTTATTTTCAATCATCGATATATTGACCATCAGTTTCGATGACCTTTTCCCATCTATCAGTCAACTTTCTTATTCCATTTTCGAAAAACTTATGGGACTTTGAATTAAAATACTCATTTAGTGCTGATTTTACATTCTCGCTATTGTTGAAATTTTTTCCACTTAAAAAATGTTGCATTGACCGGAATAGATGGTAATCGCTTGGGGCAAGATTCGGAGAGTATGGTGGGTGTGGCAAAAGTTCTCAATCGAAATTTTTAATTTTTTCTACTATTATCCTTGCTGTGTGTGGCTAGCGTTATCGTGGTGGAATAGAACACCTTTGCGATTCACTAATTATGGTCGTTTTTCCACTAACGCTGCTTGAAGACGTTCAAGTTGTTGGCTGTAAATCTCAGCTGTTACGGTCTGATTTTGCTTTAAAAGCTCAAAATGAATAATTCCTTTAATATCCCACCACACGCACAACAAAACTTTCCGGGGATGAAGCCCTGGTTTTGGGCACTGTAAAGATGATTGACCAGGTGATAGCCATTGACGTTTTCGTTTGGGATTGCAGTATAAGACCCATTTTTCGTCACCAGTAATAATCTGATCGAGAAATGAACGATTATTTTGTCGATCTCGCAGGGAAGCACAAATGTTCATGCGCTGGATACGGTTAGAAACCGTCAGTTCAGGCGGTACCCTTTTTCCCAGTTTCGATACTTCTCCCAATTGTATTAAATGTTTATGGACAGTACTGCTGCTACTGCCTAATCTCTCAGCGATTTCATCGGTAGTTAATTGTGGTTCTAACTCGATTAAAGCTTTCAATGCCTCAGAATTGAACGCTGTTGGTCGATCGGATCTCGGTTCGTCAGAAAGGTCAGTATCACCTTTTCGAAATTTGGAAAACCATCTTTGACACTTTCTCAAATTCAGAGCATGTTCACCATACACTTCACAAATGTTTTTAACCGTATCCGTAGTTGTACTACCTTTTTTAAATTCATACAGCATACAATGCCGCAAATGAAGTTCGCACACACTCATTTTTAAATTTTTTTTCAAGTGAAAAATGTCGATCAAACTGCATCGAACGCAACCGATAGACTGTCGAGAGAGCACTCTTTAAGCTACATAGAAAGAAGTTTATTTAAAGTACGATAAGAGACGACATTACTTATGGGATGACCTAATAGTATGTTTCAAATACGATGTAATTGCATCGTACCTCGCAATGCGGGAAGTCTTTCCTGCTTAAAAAGCGGGTTCCTTCAATAACCCAACGATGCTGCTGGGGCACTTTCTTTGACTCTTTGAGCGCTTTTCCGTCATTTGACGAGTGGAGGGCTTTCGCCCATCTGTGCTTAATTTTGTCCAGTGAGTTAATTTCCTGGCGGTTATCAATCAATTTCCTTGTGGCTCTTAGGACTTCTTGAGGGACAAACGGGTCGGTTTGTTGACCTTCCCGCGTGAACTCTCAGTTTCAGTTTCCTATAAAGTGGCATAAGCCACCCCACTGGTGGTATGGAGAGACCGCCATCCGCGACATTACTGTGGAAGTAAGCATTTATGGTATCACGTGGGAGGCAACGCCATTTCCTCACAGTCGCACGCGATAGAGCATTAATTTTCTTGAGCGGACTTAGGTGGTATTCCCCAGGGTAAGCAGATGATATAACCCTGGTAAGACCATTACTCGCAAAGCAAACAGTCTTTGCTGAGATTTTAGCGGTGCTTTGCTCAATTTGTTTATCGCCGCGGCTAAATTGATTTCTGGCTGGGCCATAGTACGTCCCTCAGGTGTAAATGGGACGCCAAGATATTTGCAGCTCTTCTCTTTTCAGCGACGGTAATTGGAGTCTGAGGCAATTGAACCTTGTTCTGAAGTCTACCATCGATTTCTTCATGTGAGTGACATTCCTTACCGCTATAGTTGGTGATGTAGCGGCATTGACTCTCATGCCACATTGGGCAAGAAATCCGGCAACAGTGTCGATCGTGAGTTGCAGGCCGTTTGCTGTTGTGACTTCATACGTTGGACGGATTTCGTCGGATTTCCAGCTGCTTCTTTTCAAAGAAAAGAAGCGTATCCGGGTGACGCTTATTTGACTACTTACGAAAGATCGTCGTAGGTATTTGGAAAGATATGCTGCAGGGTATAATAAAACTATTGAATTGTTATAAAAGTAATAAGAAAATGGTTTTTTAAGAAAATTATTATAAATGTAAAACTTGAAAGCATTTTATACAAAGCTGTGGCGGGTCAGGACAATTTGGACAATAAGTTGTTGTTTTTTTAAAAATTCTATTGACTATTTGATTCACTAAGAACTAAATTTTCCATTTTTCTTTTTGACATTGGAACGAATTAGGCCAGAGATTTTAAGTTATACCGCTCGTTACTCGGCAAAGATTCAAACTGATCGTGTAAATTGGCAAGGTGATAAGTGAAGACCTCAGGAATGCAATAATGGAAACAAATGGACTGGCATGATAACATGGAAACAAACGGAGCGGGAGATTATTCTTGCGACCAGGACCGATTCGCATTACTAAAGTATCGGTCGGAGTACCTAGGAGAGTACGCTTGGTGCAGCGGCACTCGTGGCCTGAAGATTTCATTGGAAACACGCGCGGCAGTGAACATGTTGAAAAATGACTTTTTCCGGTTTTTTGGTGCAAATACCCCACTGTGCGCCACGAAACAGTAGCTTGAGATTCGGGGGCCGTTTGAAGAATTGCCATTCTCGCGGCCCGGGCGGTTAAGCCAAGACCCCCGTTTCCTAACCCAGACTAGAAAAGGAGTTGCGTATGGCTCGGGTTCGCTACCCGTACTGGTATAACACTGGATATAACTTCCAAAATAACTTTGAATCTATTTTTATAACAAAACCAATCTTTTTTCAAAAATGCAAAAGCAAGATGAAGTCTTTTTAAGTTAAACTACTGTTACAGGATTGAAAAAAAAGACGGTTTTTAGTCTATACCTTCTTATTAGACGTTGACTTCAAAGTTACAATATTTGTTTTCAAAATTTGCTGTTCCCCTACAGAATAAGTATCCTGGCTCATCAAGGACGACTCTAAAAATTCTAGTTTTTTTTTCAAAATCATGATTTTGATGTTGTGTCATGATATTATACAACTGCATCATTGCAAACACACACGTACTCGTGATAAATCTTAGGATTTAAAAAAAAATATCGCCTTATTAAAATGAAACTTTTGCTACGAAAACTGTATTAACTATATAGAAGATGAAACTATATAGAAGATGCAGAAAAATGGCGAAATTCAAATAGACATATGTGTAGGATTGGAACGGTAAAATCTATTCCCTTAATAGAAATGCGCGAACGAATACAATAAACGTATAACTCTTAGAAATGGAAAAAAACACACACAGTAACAAATAACTTTAGCAAACGTAACGTTCAACACAACTTGTAATAACCGCAATCGTAACGTAACATACAAAATATTCGTAATCGTATCGTATGATATCCGTAATCGTAATCGCGTAACGGAATGCCGTCAAAAATCCTCTCGTCTTCCAGACGCGTGCTTTTATCCCTTTCCTCTCCAACACTTGCCGGTTTCACGTCCGGTAAACCTTCAAGAACGGTCTCGTCGTTTTGCATCGATGTTCCGTAACCATAGTTCACGCTCTCATACAATCAATCATTTATTCAATCAGAGTCGACACATTTATGTAATTCAATCATTCCAGAACGTTCTTGACGTTTCACATTTAACCCTTGCCAGTTCCTCATCTGGTATTACTTCCCGAATGTTCCTAACGTTTATAAACATTCCGTCTCTAAGGCCGACGCACTCATACATTCACCCATTCGATCATTTAATCAGAGTCGACACATGCAGTCCGTTCAGCTGTTCACCGCGATCGATGCGATACGACGAAGAACGCTCGTCTCCTACATACTACTGTGTGCAAAAAATAGGGTGACATTTGTTATAAAATGCAAAATCTTTATTTATTCTTACAAATCAATTTCATCTCCTTCAAAGTAATCCCTATTCGACATAATGCACTTATGCCAACGTTTTTTCCATTCTTCAAAACGGCTGAAAAAGTCCTCTTCTGGAATGGCCTTTAAAGCGCGCAGCGATTCACGTTGAATCTCTTCAATAGTCTCAAATCGGTATCCCCAGAGTGGTCTTTTGAGTTTACTAAATAGCCAGAAGTCGCATGGTGCTATATCAGGCGAATACGTTGCCTGTGGAACGATATGAGTTGAATTTTTGGCCAGATGATCACGAATAATCAACGCAGTGTGAGACGACGCGTTATCATGGCGCAAAAACCAACAGTTGCTTCGCCACAATTCCGGCCTCATTTTGCGAATAGCTTCACGCAAACGACGCGTAACACTTAAATAATATTCCTTATTAACAGTTTGACCCGGCGGGAGGAATTCATGGTGCACCACATCACGATAATCGAGAAAAACTGTTAACATGACTTTGATTTTTGAACGACTGGCGCGATTTTTTCGGTCTTTCTGCACCTTTAGCACGATATTCGCTCGATTGGTCAGCTGTTTCCGGGTCGTAGGCATAGATCCAAGTCTCATCTCCCGTAATGATGCGTTTCATGACTGATTCATAGTCGAAAATCATCTGTTTGCAGATGTTAATACGATGCTTTTTTTCGAACAAATTCAGTGCTTTCGGTACCAATCGAGACTTGACACGTTTCAAGTCCAAGACATCTTTCAAAATGGTATTGACTGACCCTTTTGAAATGCCAACAGTGTCTAAAAGGTCTTTTATTGTTAGTCGACGATTTTGTAGCACTAGTTTTTTGATTTCATCGACGTGGCTTTGATCAGTAGACGTTGATGGCCGTCCTTGGCGCTTTTTGTCTTCAACGCTTTCTCGGCCATCTTGGAACTCTTTGTACCACTTATAAACATTTTTTTTCGACATAGCCTGGTCTCCGAAGGTTTTTCGCAGCATTTCCAAAGTATCCGCGGCAGAATATTCATTATGAAAATCGCCGAATGCACTTTTACTGTTATGGATAAACAAGCGTATCTCAAAAACAATTGAAGATAATGACGTGAAATTTGAAATAGATGACAGTAACAGAGCTACCAAGCTATAGAAAAAAAGTTTATCAGTTTGGATAAAGCCGCGAAGTTTAAATTGAAAAGTCACCTTACTTTTTGGACACAGTAGTATATACAGGGTGTTCGGCCACCCCTGGGAAAAATTTTAATAGGGGATTCTAGAGGCCAAAATAAGACGAAAATCAAGAATACCAATTTGTTGATGGAGGCTTCGTTAAAAAGTTATTAACAATTAAATTCAAAAATTTCAAATCGTTCTGGAAAAATTATTTTTAGCTAGGAGGGTCGATTACAATCATTTTTGGTCATTACACATACCCCCGAAATCCGACGCATCTTTGAGAAAAAAATTCCTCACCGAAAATCTAATTTCAGGCCAGAAATCGTTCCCCGAAATTTCATGCGAATCTTTAAGGCATCATAACTTCTGAACGGATTGGACGATTTTAATTTTCAAAAACGCAAATGACGCGTATTTAAATGAAGAATATGCAGAAATTGCAAAAATATTCGAAAAGTTGATCCTTGACACCGTAAATTGAGAGAAACCCATTAAAAATGATCCAATTTTCAAACAGCCATAACTCTTACAATAATGAATATATTTCAACGAAACTTTTTTCTGAAGTAGAGCTCATGAGTACCTACAAAAAAGTATTACACAACTTTTCTGTAGGGCGTTAAATAAAATTACTAAAAATAAAAAACGAATTTTTAAGAAAACTCCACAGGGGGTAGGTACCTAAATTGTTCGACGAAAGCAAAAGTTTCAAATCGTTGTAAAAAAAATATTTTTGTCTGTAGGGGTCAATTACAATTATTTTTGGTGAAGAGTCATATCCCCGAAATCCTACTCATTTCCTAGAGAAAAATTCGAGAAGGTGTGAAAATTTCGACAAAATTGAAAAATTTCAAATTATTGTGGAAAAATTATTTTCGGTTGCGGGGGTCAATTGCAATAATTTTTTATGAATATACCTACCCCCGACATCCTACCCACTTTCTAGAAAAAAATTTATTACGTGCGGAACTTTAAACGTTAATAACTTTTTAACGAAATCTCCATCAACAAATTAGTATTCTTGATTTTCATCTTATTTTGGCCTCTAGAATCTCCTATTAAAATTTTTCCCAGGGTTGGCCGAACACCCTGTATATGTAGGATGTGATTGGGAGGGTGCCGAATATACGGTTCGTACTATTGAAGAATATTTATTGAAAATAGAAGAATAGGTAATATGTCGGTTTGAGCTGTAAACTATGACGCGTGATATTTCTTTCATTCTTCTTTGACGACTGCTCCTGTGGACGATAGTACACATCAACAGCATACGCGTTCCCGTACGCATCTATGCGTAATATTCCCTCACTCGGCCTTTCCTGCATTATCTTCGGTCTCCGAAGACACGTCGCCAATTTCTCTGTTACAATTAAACGGTTTTATGTAATCTACGGCGGTACTAGTCATCATAGGTCCTTCACCATCATTCGATCGCGCTACCTCATATCGATCATTTCGCTTAATTTTCGTTACTTTCTTTTGATAAATACTAAATCGCCTTCGTATTGTTTTGCCGATTTTTATCATATTGTCGCCTATTTTCCTCCCGTTAACAAATTTTCTTTTGCCAAACCTCTTAAATCATCGCGGTTTTCATTGTACATTTGTATCGCTGCCTGCTCGATAACAGTGATAATTTCGTGATCTTTTCTGGGTTTTATTTTTCTTCTAAAAAGGACTTCGAACGGTGTCATGCCTATTGTTCGTTGGTATGTGCTATTTATACATTTTTGGACTCTAATTTTGCTAATACAGGTATTATTGTGCGAATAGTGTGCTCTGCTTGTCCGTTTCCGCGAGGGAGGAACTCCCATCGTAATTTCTATTTTTTTTATATCTTCTTCTTCACAATACATATTTCTGAAATTCTAGTGACGTAAATGCAGTTCCCTTGTCTGATATGATACGATCTGGATTGCCGAAAATTCTTTGCTGACTATCTAACTTACCAATTGTTTTCTTGCTGCTATTTTCATAGGATATAACCATGTAAATTTGGAAAAACCGTCTATTGTTATCAAAATGTATTTATATGCTTTACTTGTTGTCGCCATTAGGTCTATCCCCTTTTGGTATCAGAGTTAATTTACCTTCCTTTTTTTCTGAATTTTTTCTCAGATAATATACTCGGAATGCAACAACTGACAAATTTTTTCAATTTCTCTTCTAATGTAGGGATATAATATTCTGACTCAATAGCCTCTTTCATTTCTCTTATGCCAAAGTGGCTATTTTCCTGCGTTTCTCTTATTATTTCTGTTTGTAAACAAGAAGGCACCACAATTACATTTTTACCGTTCCTCCGCCTCATCCAAATATTGTTCTTTACTAAATAATCTTCGTATGTTTCTGTGGCGACCAGAAAAGGCGTTAGGAACGGCGGGGCCGTGTACAATCGATTATAGGGATCGGGTCGAGTGTAATATCGATCGATGGCACGTGCCGAGAACTGTTACACCCGACGCAGAGATGCCAGAAGTGCACCGAAGGTGCTCTCTCACACTATGCCAGATCACGCGTACGTGAGCTCGTAGAGTTTCGGAAAGTCGACAAAGGCAAACTGACGCATGCCCTCTTTCTCGATTCTCCGAAGCTGCCCGAAGTAATTTCGGACTGCCTCATGGGAGTCGAGAGAGAAAGGCTCACATTTGCCTTCTCGCTCTTAACAACTGAAATCCGACCTCCCGTCTACGGCATACGATTTGGAATCTCGAGCCGTGATTTTCGACTGCCCAGGCACTTTTATTTTCCGACCTATGTAGGCGCACATAAGCAAAGTACCCATAATGGAAAAAAAATTTTGTAAAATTTATTTTACGGAAATACACGTTTTAAGACCCCCTGATCATATTTTAATTATTGAAAAAAAAGAAATTTTTTTTTATTATTCCTATGTATGAGTGTACATATGTATATTATTAATACGATTGAGTATAAATGGCTGAATGAATTTAAATGGAACTTTACATTTAAGTTTTATGTTCTCATTTCAAAGTCCGATTAGTCTTTGACTATAATCAATCCATGGATAATAATGATTATATCTCTTGTTTCATAGTTGTTCCGATACATAGGCATAATTTATAAAAGATCTTTTAAGTGTTTCATATAAATCTTGGGAAGAATTCAATTTTATGTAAAAAAAATTAAATAAACTTTTTCTTTATCTTCTCTAGAGAAGAAAAACTTAAATGAAATCTTATACATTATATGCTTACTTAAATCGCATTGAAAACGAATACCACAAATGTTTTAGAATAATGTGCAAAATGGTTTTACTCGCAAAGGGTTAATTGAGAAATAAATGCTTGGTAATTAAAAACAGCAGTAAGCAGCTTAACCGGCTGGGATTTTCGCTAAAACAAATTGAAAACTCGATTCTAATAAGGGAAAGTTGAAATGGTACCCGATTTTGGGTTAAGTTTTACTGCAAGATATTATTAAAGTTATTACAGCTAGTTATCTTCAAACATAGAACCAAATTCACCAATAAGTAATATGGTGTGAATGATGGGGTGTTTGGCTGTAAGTTCGAGGTTCTTTTGCTCTGCAGGTTCGAATCCTGCAAAAAGAAATCTTTTTTTTTTTAATTATATTTTAATCGTACACTAAATGTGACATTATATTTTTGTCTGATCTTCGAATATTTTTTTTTAAAGTTGAATTTACCAATTACATTTAACATGTGTTATTTTCAATATATGAAGTACATGAATCTGGATGGTATTTTTCGTAAAAACAGTCAAAACATAAAAATTTTAAACACCACGTACATCTAATGAAAATTCTGTTTTCACAGAAATTACAAAATTTTGTATTTAACTCTGATGGAAAGACCGCTTCATTTACATTGATATAATGTGAATGATTTTCGGATTTCGATTTACTTGTACCTCGTACTTTTTACCTTGTACTTCAGGTAAAAAGGGATATAACTGGCTAAAACAGTTTTATGATAGTACCTGCTAACTCATGTTACTGTTCTAAAATGAAACGCTATGTTTTGTATCTTTAAAACTATTCGACTATGTCCTTTTAAAATTTTAAATCCAACCCATACTTTGTATCATACTGGCAAACGGGATCACTATTCCTTTGTTTTTAAACGGTTTGATGGTGGGGATCTCGTGACTATTGCTCGTATGTACATTAATCAAAAATTAATGTATCTACGAGCTCTTTTTTCATTACATTAGTTTAAACATTTCAATATTGCACATTACATAATTAAATAACAATTTTTTATATTTCCCTCCTGATGGAAGAGACCACTACGTTCCCGTGGTTTCCATTGAACGGTATCGTGCACGTTATTAATTTTTATAGATCGATACAATCATTTTTTTATGCAAAATTAAGCCAAATCAAACATATAATATTTAGTTCGTCATAACAAATTGATACGGTTAACTCAAAATATATCGAGGAAAATCATTATTAATTAATTTCCGCAACTATTAATTCTACTTTTCTGTTTATGTCATAAAAATAAGAACTCTTATTGAAAAATGCCACAACGTGCACGATACTGGCAAAGAGTGGACTCTCATTTTAATTTATTAATTTTCAATCTTAAAGAATTTTGATTTTGAAAAATCGTATTATTAATATGCATATGTACGCTCATACATGGGTATAATAAAAAAAATTTCTTTTTTTTCAATAATTAAAATATGATTAGGGGGTCTTGAAACGTGTATTTCCGTAAAATAAATTTTACAAAATTTTTTTCCCATTATGGATACTTTGCTTATGTGCGCCTACATAGGTCGGAAAATAAAAATGCCTGGGCAGTCGAGAATCACGGCTCGAGATTCCAAATCGTATGCCGTAGACGGGAGGTCGGATTTCAGTTGTTAAGAGCGAGAAGGCAAATATGAGCCTTTTTCTCTTGACTCCCACGAGGCGGTCCGAAATTACTTCGGGCAGCTTCGGAATAATCGAGAAAGAGGGCATGTGTCAGTTTGCCTTTGTCGACTTTCCGAAACTCTACGAGCTCACGTACGCGTGATCTGGTATATGCGAGTAGGGCACCGGGTGCTGAATCTGACATCTCTGACCCGGCGCGAAGGAAACCAAAGGACGATCGGGAAGCGTGGTATACTATAAGCCAAGGCCCCGATTGCCGAAGTCAGTCAGAATAACAGAAATTATTGTAACGCGTCTTTAAATACATCCAGCATTCTACACTACATTTCGCTTTCTAAAATACGCCTAATTATCCTGTAGTCTGTCTTCTTCGGTTTGTTTCTTTTTTATCATCGTGAGCAATTTATTTTCTATCACTAACAACGGAAATCTACTGAGCGCATCTACGTGCTTAAGTCGCGTTCCTGTGCGATGTTCTATTCTATACTCAAATTCTTCAAGGGCCAATTCCCAACGCGCAATTTTAGGTGATAAATCTCTTTTTGACAGTGTTTTTGCTTCGCAGTTAGTGACTAACTTAAACGGCACTCCCAAGAGATATATGCGAAATTTTCGAACTGCGTTTATAGCCGCTAACACTTCCAATTTCTAAGAATGACATTTTCGTTCTACTTCGGAAGTTTTCTTGCTGTAATAATACACAGGATGAAATGCGTTTCCGTTTCTTACTTTCTGTAGTAAAACTGCGACGAACCCTTCCTGGCTGGCGTCAGTACTGACCTCCGTTTCTGCGTTTTGATCATAAATCCGAAGTACTGGCTTTGTAGCTAATATAGATTTTAACGTTAAAAATGCTTGCTCTTGTTATTTTTTCCATATAAATTGTACATCTTGTTTAATTAAATCGAACAGTAGCTTTGCGATTTTGGCATAATTTTTAACAAATTTGCAAAAATATCCCGTTAATCCTAAGAAACTTTGGATATGTTTTTTATTCTTTGGTTTTGGAAATTTTTCGACTGCTCGAATTTTATTGCTACTTGAATATACGTTTCCAATTTGGATCTTTGTGTCCTAAAGATTCTATCCTAAACTGCAAAAATTGACATTTATCCCAGTTAATTGTTGGCCCAATTCTGGCTGCTACTTTTAACCCTTTCGCTACGGGCGGGTTCTTTGCCACGGTACGCCCGCTGAACGAACCGCAACAAAACTGCTGCACGCTCCGCCTGACTGACCGTCAGCGGCCGCGCTCACGTCTCACACACCTTGACTGCGGTGACAGTGTTTTCAAAGGAAAAAACTTTTCTCAAAACAATGTATTTATAACGTCTTAACATGCACACTTTTAATTAAAATTTGAGAACAAATAACATTACAAAAAATAATTATAATAACAATTATAATGGCCTTTAGTAATGGAGTTAAGTATGATATTTTTCAAAGCAGGGTGTTATACATTATACTCTTGTCATTTTTAGAACATACTACGTACTTACGCAACGAGTTCTTTCGTTTTATCATCTGTATATAGTGAGGGGAAATGTCTTCCAGTAAGGCGAAGTGGATTCGTTTGTTCTGATTTATTTCCAATGTTACTCTTATAGTTTGATTGATAATGATTTAAAAGTTAAAACTTTGCAATTGAAATTTGTTTGCCACTTTTTAACTTATATAAGCAATACGCGTTCCCAATGCATATGTCGATTAAATGAAAAAAATATTTTCTATACCATTTCAAAGCTTTGCGTTTGAGTGAATGGTATTGATAGCCATGTCTGTTTTATCCACAGTTCCCATCAATTTATTGTAATCAACAACGCACTTCGGTTTTTGAATCATTTCGCGGGTCCGGCAATGACGTTTCGTGTTAACAAATCGTGTTCATTATGGAAAAGGGATAGCATGCACACTTCCTTCTTGTCACTCCATTTTATTGCTAATAAATGCCTCGAGGATCGGAAACTTGCTTCACCAGTTTTTAATTTGTTTTGAATAATTGGCATGCCCTTTCGTCGTTTCTGTACCGTTCCACAAGTGTTAGTTACATTTTTATGTAAAAGGATAAAAAGTGCGGGGCTTATATACCAAATTGTCTACGTATTATACAATGTATGGCCTTTGTCTAAATAAGGTTTCAATAGTTCCATGACTTTATTTCCTGATTTTCCAATAAATTCATGTTCGCAGCGTGCCGTAGTCAATGATCCATTATAAATAATGAAATCTTGCACAAACCCAGATTGAGTATCACACAAAATAAACGATTTGATCCCAAATCTGTTTCTTTTGGATGGAATGTATTGTTTGAACGATAATCTTCCTTTATAAAGGAGTAAGCTTTCATCAATACATAGATTTTGAAAAGGATAAAATGCCTTCTGAAAACGTCGGAGCATATCGCAGCAATATCTGTTACTCTTTCTCCATTACGCAGACGATCTAAAATTTTAATTTTGCTTTCTAAAGATATAACTCTTCTTTTCATTTGTGTGTTTTTTTATTTCTTTTGGCATGGTAAAACCCCTAAAATTTTAGTAAAATTATAAAAATGCTACAAAAACTATAATTGTTTCCGTACTTTTCTCTGATTGCTCTTCTATAAGGACGGTGCCCGCCTCGTCCATCAAGTCCTCGTCATCTCCCATTTTTCTGGCCACATTAAGTGCGCATATCGCTCTTAAAGAAACTGTATCGAGAAGCACTCTCCATACTGCTAAAAATTTGCTGCATTAAATTGTAGGGAACAAAGTCTAAAATAACTTAAAATATTAAGAAACCTAGGGAGAGATATGGAAAAAGACTGGTGAGAGACTTGCGAGAGACTGTCGAGGCTTGCCTATCTGCCCTCGGCTCGCTCGCCTAAAAAGTTGAATAACTCGATGCCTTTTAGCGTGCCAAGACCTTGGCGCGGACTCAAGCTACGCTCGTCAACTATCCCGGATCTTCTCGATCTGGGCCGGAGGCAAATTTCATACCCTAACCTACGATTTAATTTCAAATAATTTTTTAAACATGTATTATTTAATTTTGTTTAAATTTGTTCGTACAAGAAATGAGCACGAGAAAGAATAGATTCGTTTCACGAATACCTCGTGAATGTAAAAATACCTTGACTTTAATAGATAAGTAGCTCATGATTGTGAAACATGTTATCAAGAACTTGTAACGAGTCAGACTCGTCATTGTATGGCAAGGGGTTAAAAACCGTGTAAAAGTGAAATCGTGTAAATAAAGTACCGTGTAAATTGGGGGATAGGTGTATAAGCGTGGACTTGTATACCAATTATCTGTAATTAATGTATGGCCCCTTTCCTAGGTGTGGTTGAAAAAGCGTCATTACAACACTTCCAGAAATCCCAATAGCTATGTTATTTTGATCAATACCTGTTTTTTTTCCGATATAAATTATGGAGCCCAATATGTAATTGGTTTTACAGTCACATAGGAGAAATATTTTAGTGCCGAATCTACTTCTCTTGGAAGGTATAAATTGTTTAAAATAACATCTCTCTTTATATAGTAAAAGACTTTCGTCAATGCATAGATTTTCGTATGAAGAAAATGATTGTGAAAACGATATCCTCAGTTTGTCTACTGCTAATCGTATTTTTGACAGTGGGTCGTCCCTTGCTGTATTATTGTCACTGAAGTGTAACATTTGTAATAATAGTGTGGGATTATCAGGGACCGTGGTTGTTCATAAAACACAGCAAGTAACTTTATAAATGCTTTATTCGTACTCATACTAAAGTATTTCTCGCTAATAAAATCACGCTGCTAATACTTCGACAATATCTCTCCGCTAATACTCGACAATGTCTATAGCAATTCTCCGTGGCTCGTATTTATTTTGTTCAACACATTCATACCTACGATCGGCGGTTGCCGAACTTTTCAATCTTTCTCTCTTCCGTACTGTCTTTTCTCACTTTCTGGGTTATTCACCCATCAGCTGTTCGGCTATGCGCTCGCCGCGTGTTGACGGTTTTCCGGCGGAACGATTCGCTGTACGGCCAAAATTCGTGCGCGATTTAATAATTTTTAACTGCACGGTTCCCTACAATAGTATGTACTGATCTCGTGTCATTATTTTGCGGAAAATATTGGTTTTCAGCATTTCATCTCTAATGGACTTCTTCATGTGCGCTATCGCTATGGTTGTTGATTTAGCGGCGTTGACTTTCATGTCACATTGGACAAGGAATCCGGCAACAGTGTCGATCATGAGCTGTTGGCCATTCATTGTTGTGACCATAAAAATCATGTCATCGATAAATGCCAATGCATTAAGAAAGTTGTTTTCAACTTTGACTCTGATCTCTGGTGGTAATCTTCTGAGGAGTCTATCAATTACCATATTAAATATTATGAGAGACAAGGGATCTCCTTGTTTGACTCCGCATGTTGGACGGATTTCGTCAGATCCCCAGTCGTCACACGTTAGGGTGTCGTGCATCGCTCATATGTGTCTATAATATATCTGATTATAGGGTTGGGCAGTCCCATGATATACAATGTATCTTTAATTGTTTTCTGCGAGACGGAATCAAACGCTTTCGCAATATACAGGGTGCGGCCGAATAACACGTACTAGCGGACACGAGGTAGTTCCTTATGAAAAAATAAGAACAAAATATGGAATAAAATTTTTTCATTTAAAGCGTAGTTTTCGAGAAAATCGAGTTTGAAAATTCTATTCGTACCTATGCTGTTACGGCTAAGTTACGGTTCGTCGAGCATCGTATAACGCGTATCGTGTTTATAAACAATGATCTAAGACTTGTTCTAATAGTTATTTGCCTAAGTAGTCAGTTTTCGTTGATCTATCTAACGATGACGTACACGATACGCGTTATACGATGCTCGACGAATCGTAACTTAGCCGTATCAGCATATGTGCGAATAGGATTTTCAAACTCGATTTTCTCGAAAACTAAGCTTTAAATGAAAAAATTTTATTCCATATTTTGTTCGTATTTTTTCATAACGAACCACCTCGTGCCCGCTAGTATATGTTATTCGGCCGCACCTTTGTATATGGACACTAGGCACAGCGGCTCAAAATTCTGTCTGTGGTATCTTAACATCATATCCAGGCTGAAGATATTTTCAGCACATCCGTCTTTGGGTAGAAACGCCTTTTGTCGAGGATCTAGAGTAATCGCCGTTGTGAAACTACTTGCCATAATCTTATGGAAGATTCTAGTTACCACAGACTGGATCGTTATAGGCCGTTATTGCCGAAGTTTTTCGCTTTAGTATGACTCTGAGGCAGCGGCATGGGTTTCGCTTCCATGCTCCTTGCATTTTGGCGTAGTCTATGCACCGAGCTAGCCTACGTGATAGAATGCGTTCTCGATTGTCATTGGCACTACGCCTCTTTTTCCTCCTGGGTGGAGATGGGAACGTCTCGTGGAGGCAGATCTCGAATTCTGTGTGTATCGTGCTCATTGGCCATGCCGATATGTTGTTGCAAATACGGCGCAGGTGGTCTGCCCGAAACTCGATGCCTGTTATTGGATTGAGATTCGAAAAAATTTCAGTAATCAAAGACTACAAAGAGATTTGTGGGGTAGATGGTATGCCCCCATTTTACGCGAGCTGTTCACGGTTTTGGTTCCCTTCTTCTTCCTCCATCTTTTGAAGGATTTGGAGAACCTTGTCCTTGTGCCTTTGATACCTTCGTTGCCCTTTAATGGCTTCAAGAGTTCTGTGCGGAAACAGTGGGACTAACGCTTGGTTTATGAACCTTGTGCCGTCAAGGATGAGCCTCGCTTCCTGCCGTGCAAGCAGGGTTGGCTCTTCGGCACTCCACGGTGCTTTCTTTTGGTCGATATTATCGACTTGTCGTGCATCATACCAATTTTTGTTAGCCGAGGTGTGCACGTTGGTAATGCACACCTCGGCCTCTTACTGTTTGGAAGCTTCGGCCGCAGTCCGGATTTCTACACACGAAGGATTTGGCAGCAACCGAACTGGCTTAGTCGGTCGTAAATATCGGGCCGGTGGAGCCTGAGAGGCCCCCCCCCCCCCCCCCCCCCCCGGTCAAAGAATTTTGTTCACCCGAGGCTTGGTTTCTGTTGACTGGGCCGATATGATACGATCGAGCGGACTGGCAACCCAACAAGATCGGTGTTCGCAGAGGCAGCTCTTAGCCCCCCCCCCCTCCCCCTCACCCCAGGGGTACTTGCAGCGGGAACCAACAAGGAGGTTGCATGCTTGCTAACTATGGCCATCTTAGGGACTGGTCCCGAATACTAGATCCACGTGACCCGACATCTCAAACGACCGCACACTAAGAGAGTCATAGTTACTCCCGCCCGGTAACTGTATTGCTGAACACGTCTAGTCTTCGCCCAAGTTTTTTCATCGCAGATTCTATGGCAGGATTAGAGTGTGATCAAGAGTTTCTTTAGTATCCCAGTAAGAAGGTGTATCTTCGGTTTTCATCATGGTGTTGAGCGTAGAATATGGCTGCGGCTGCTAAGTTAGGAAAACTCACTAGGTTGATAGTGCCGTCGGTAGGATTGATAAAACGATAATAGGACCACATATTCTTCGCTGACTTTTCTTTTGATTCGATTATTCGATAAAACTTATAGATCTCCTTTAATATAGCGGCATTCCTATATGCCAGTGTCTTTGGAGTAGCCATGATAAATGATACGATTTCTTTGATGGTCGTCATCGAACTGTACTGTAAAAGGGAAACTGTAATTTCGAATTCTGTCCTTCTATTACGGTTGTAATAGAGGAATAAAAACATTTGCCTCTTTAGTCGTGGCATTAAACCGAAAACCAAGTGAACTTATTTCAGAAAGGTCTGATGATACAGGTCAGATTTATCGATGGATATGTTTGCGTGGATAGCCTTTTTCCTACGGTCAATAAATGAGGTTAACTGGTTGCCAATGTCCACATTCTTCTGCATACATAGCACAATAAGATGAATGCTGACAATAACATTCGTTCGGGCAAAGGTTTTGGAGGCGGCAGGTAACGGGTGGTTTTATCAACATTAACAGCAAATTCGTGATTTTCGGTTGGCATTCTCACATATCCATCCGGTTCGAGGAGGTATTTCTGGTAGTAGATTTCGAACTCCGGGTATATCGAAAACATGACAAGCCAACTAAGGACGTCGAAGGAGTCTATATTGATCCTGTCTCGGGGATGCATCTCGGGTTTAGAATTGAAAAGTCATACTAATCCTTCAAATTTTACGGACAAAACAACTGTGGCGAATTTTGGCTCCGCTAAACCTGTCACAGGGATGGTGTCTAATGGTGCCAACAGGCCTATTTTCCTTGTATACCGGGCTATTGTAGCATTTCTAGCCGTGATGATTTGTGAATTATAGGATAGCTCAATGCTCGGCGGAGCTACAGTGTGTTAGGAAATGATAGGTTCACTCACATTTATGATCGTAACTTATAGAGAAATGTATCAACTGCTCTCAAACTTTCAAGATATAATGTCCTTGTATTAACAAATCTGATTGCTAAATTTCGTTTTGGAGTAATATTTCAAAATGATGTAACATAAGAATATCATAATTTTAACATATTTCAACCGTTAATAAATGATAGGTTCACTTTAAAAAACATATTTATACATAGTCATTAAATAATTCTTAACAAAGTAAAAATTAAAATCAATATTTAATAGGTTTTCCACCACTTTTAATTAATAAATTGATTCGCTTCGGCATAGATTCGACAAGATTTGTGAGTTGCCGAGTAGTAATGCGATCCCAAGCGTTCGTAATTGCCGTTTTGAGCTCTTTGACACTATTTAATTGGCGACAATCATCGTAAACATCGCGTACTAGTTGTCTCCATAAATTCTCAATCGGGTTAAGATCAAGAGACCTTGATGGCCATATTAATGTATCTATATTTTTAGTTTTTAACCATTGTTTAGTGCTTGATGAAGCGTGCATTGTTGCGTTATCATGCATGAATGTTAATTTTGCAGACGAAAAACGTCGAATATAGGGCAAAAGGTGTTCTTCTAAAACAGCTTGATATTTTTTTGAATCGAGTCGTGTATCAAGGAAGGCTAATGTCGTCTTGCCAAATCCAGAGAACGCCGCTCAAATCGTCACAGAACCTCCACCAAAGTTACGCTTTGAAAAATAACGCGGTTCTGTACATAGATTGTGCCAATAGTTCGCCAAACCATCTGGCGAACTATTGGCACATCTATGCACATCTAAGTTGAATTTCTTTTCATCAGACCAAATAATCTAAAAATTTAAAAATATGTAAATTGCAACGTCCTCGCTAAAAAATGTGCACATACCGAATGCCACTGATGGGTCCACGTTTGATGCAAATCTGCAAATGTTACACGTGTTTTACAATGCTCCTTTTTAAGCGTTGGGGCAGATTACATTTTCTTGTATACAAGATTAGAAGATTCTTTTAAAACATTCCATACTGTCACATGTGAAACATTTGGCGCGAATTCGTTGCGTAATCGTCGACTTCCTATTGTTGAATTTGATGCACTCGCGACAATTGGTCTTTTATTGCGTGGTGTCAATTTTGCAGGTCTTCCAGGTGATTTTTTCACACCATATTCATCCCCATTTTTTATAAACTGATTCATTACATTGAAAGATCTGCCTACGCGACGACCAATTTCTCGATGAGACATTCCAGAGTCTTTATACGCCAATATCTGTCCTTTCTCTTTTTCACTCAAAACTTTACCCCTGCCCATTTTTAAAAAAATGCTTTAACACCTTAATAACTCGATACTTCGATACTTTAATACATATCTTTTACACTGTAAATGCATGGGAAGATTCATGAGAAATTGTTTACTGTTTGTTTCCTTTGTAACCAGGATACGTAACAAACGACACGCAAACAAAATGACGGTGTCAAGCAGCCAAATTCACAATGAATGCATTATAACGCAAGAATATTGTGATGTATTAAATTTTGGTACATTAACAAATCGTTTAATCGTCCTTTTAGCAAGTGAACCTATCATTTATTAACGGTTAAAAGCTGGTTACATTCAGTAAAAAATTTCTAGTTTCTTTTTGAACCGTTATTTCCATATAATGTTTAGCAGAACAGTTTGTTAATATAAAAGCTAAAAATTTTGAAAATTTGAAACTGATTCATACACTTCTTTCTAAATTATTATCATAAGTATGACAACCTATCATTTCCTAACACACTGTAGTTCGCGGAATTCAGAGTCTTTCACAATTTTAAATAATTTGATCTGATTTTTAGTTACTATTTTCTTTCCATTCTCCTGGAAAACCGGGGATTGCTCTATTGCTCTTGTCAATTCATCCTCTTGCGCTTGTCCTACGTTCATGTTGACAGATATAAAAGAGACTTTGAACTTCTTTTGTTCAATTAGAACCAAAAGTGGGCGGGATTATAGAAACTCTGATTGCGTATACGTAGACAATATTCACTCTTTATTGCGGATATACATAAAAGCACGTATCGTTGCCGATTGTTACCAACGACTAACTACACACTTCGACGCCTCGACTGCACACACGAACAGCCGCACGCACCCACACAGACACACACCAGGCATTCGTTTCCTCTCAGCCGCGTAAACAACTGCGTCCTCTCATACGCTCACCTGTCGCTGTCCGTAGTCCTTTGTCTATTTACCTACAGTGTTCAAAATTGGAGAAGACGCACAATTGAACATCTTTATTTGACTATTTTTATTAAGAGAATCATAATAATGAAAAATTTTTTCCGTGATTTTTTTAGGAACAACCCCAAGAATTGTAAAAATGTTTTATTTTTGTAATCCGTTTTTCTCCATTAAAGTGTATCGCTGTCATACATTTGAATACCTCTTTGAATTCGTCTTTTTACACTTTTATAAAGATATAATAACAAAATTTAGAATTTTTTGTTTTTTATAAATTGTGATTCTAAAATCTCAAAAATTTATTGCGAGAAAAAAATATACTTTTTCACATTATATTTACTTCGTTAAACAGTACAAATTTTACCGAAACATTTTTTTATATGTTTATAAATAACGAAGATATTTGGATGTTTCTATTTCAATCATTATAAGATATGGAATCAATGCAAGTGAATATACCGTATAAAATGAATAGCCTTGAAATTAAGAAAGGAATATGCAGTGAAATAAAAAATGAAAATTCACATACACCATTAATTCGTCGCTGTCGATCTGAACTTTGTACAAACTTTGCGCCGATATTGTGTTTAACATTTAATGACTACAAGCTTGATGCGATTACGGTACATTGGGACGGAAAACTTTTATCATCCAAACTTTCACCATGGGTCAGGAAAAGTCAAGAGATTACCAGTAATTATCACTTCTAGAGATGTCGAACGGTAACTGTGGATTCCCATCATTCCACCTAACAGTGGGAATGATCAAGCCTCTGCGGTATATGATTTATTAGAAGAATGATGCAACAAAGTGCAAGCACTTTGCTGTGACACTACTTACTTCAATAAAAATTGGACGTTTCCAAGGAGCTTGCGTTCTACTTGAACAAAAAATAAACAGGAATATCTGGTATTTACCCTGTAGGCATCGTATATATGAGATTATTCTACAGAATGTATTTAACGAAAAACTATCAAAATCTTTGGCTCCTAATGCTCCGCTATATAACAAGTTTAAAAAAACATAACCAAAAATTGATAAATTGGGATTTGTAAATAAATATGTGCACCAAACAATTCAGACTGCAATAGTTCAAGAAATAATCCAATTTTGAACAAGCATCCTAGAAAATGAGCAACAGCCACGAGAGGATTATAAAGAATTTCTTGAACTTGGTATTATTTTCATAGATGGGACTTCATCAAAAAATATAAGTTTTCGAGCTTCAGGAGCTTTTCATCACGCTCGATGAATGGCGAAAGCTTTGTATTGCTTGAAAATACATTCATTCAAGGAACAATTTAATTTAAGTGATAAAGAAGAAAGTGGGATTAAAGATATTTGTATCTTTCTTGCCAAAGTGTATTCAAAAACATGGATTAGAAGTTCAGCGGTGATGGAAGTTTTACGCCAAGATTTGGAATCCATGACGGTACTTTTGCGTTTTGTGAGATCGACGAAGAAGTAAGCAAGAGAGGAATAAAGAAATTTGTCAACCACTTGTGGTATTTAACACCGAAAGTATTAGCATTATCCTTTTTCGATAAGAAAATGAGAAAGGACATTAAGTTACGAATGGTAGAGGCGATGGATCAACGAGGCCATAGATGACTCTAGCAGGAGACTGAAAATTTGTACTCAAGATATAAAAAATTATACTAACAAGGGGCTGGACCATTTCGTTTCCCATGAGACCACAAGCTTTTTTAAGAGATTTTCCATGTCAACCGGAGTTTTAAGAAAAGATCCTGACACCTGGGATCATGACGATTATAGTGATACTGCTGAACATGGAGTTAAATTTACGGAAAAATACAATCAATTGTTATCAAAAAATAAGAGAGAGAATAAATATATATTACAAATAATTTCGGAATACAGAAAACAGTTTTCTATTGTGACAAAACGTACTTTAATGAACGATATTTTAACAGAATAAGAATAGTTTCATTTTTTACTCCTCTAGATATTCCTTTAATACTTTAGAATTGCTTTTTTTATGTTATATTTTCTACTATAAATAGACTGTTTAAATAGAAATTTGTAAATTCTATACATATCTATTTGTGAATATATAACAAAATTGTTCGAACAAAAATTGGATGAACCAAATGTAACCCTAAAGGGAAAAATTTTTTTTTTTTGAGGTCAATTTTTGAAATTTCACAGTCTTATTTTTTTTTTTTTTTTCTTTGCAATGATATATTTTTGGTCTATATTTTTAAACAGTGTAAAAAGACGAATTCAGCGATATAGAAAACTGTATAAAAACTGTGAATTAAAATGGAGAAAAACGAATTACGAAAATAAAAAATTTTCAAGTTTGATGTGCCATGCCTTCTCGTTGTCCGATCAATTTCAGATGTTGCATAGGTTACTTTTTCATCTAATGGCATAATCTTAGGGGGTGTCCCATCAAAAATCCCAGTGTTTGAAAATATGTGGGTGAGCTACAGACGAGGTATACGAGTATGTAGACTTGAAAATTCGAAATAGCGTCTTCACTGAATTAGTACAGTCAAACCTATTTTCGTAGAGTCCTTTTTTATGCGATTTTATTTTTGTGCGATTTATTTTGTGCGATTTTTCTTACGTGGTATATGAATTCCAACGATGTAGGCATTATTACACTGTTGTAGTATTTTCTATCAGTGTACATATGTACAATCATTTTCTTTCGACGCGCTAGCAGCATACGGTTCGTATTTCGAATTTTATCCATGTGTAAAATGGGAAATTAAATGTTTTAAAATGTTTAAATTACGTGTGTAATTTAATTATTTATTTGGTTGAAAGCACTTTCTCACTATTTCGTAAATCTTTGACGTATTTTCTAAGTGCGACTTTTTTTTATACGATCCCTTTCCACCGCATAAAAAAATTTTCTTTAATATGTTGTAAAAAATTATTTGTTATAAGTATTTATGAAATTTCCGAATATTCTTTTTTGTGCGATTTCTTTAATGGGGTCCCTATCTACTACTCAAAAACAGGTTTGACTGTATTATCAGACGGCAAACGATTGTCCACGGTCGTACGTCGTTTGGCTAGCTGGCGAGAAGACCGACCACGTTACTGTGGCTGTACGAGCACACGTTTCTTTTTACTAATAAACCACGTTTTGTTGATTGATATAACTGTCACCCTTTCGTGGCGGAGCGTTCAGAAATGAATTGCGTTCTGAGCAGTGGGCGTGAAAGTAGGAGATCGAACGCGCGGACGACACCATACGCGAGTCATTCTTAACACGGTGTGCGGAGCCGATATGGCTGGTCTTTTCCTTGAGGCGGCTGCCCGATACGCTGGCCAAACAATAATATTGTTACGCCGGGGAGGGGTATTTTTCACTGAACTCATTATAACACAAACTAATGAACACGAACTATGAACAAAGAACTTTATTGGAATAGGGTTTAATGATACGTCTATTCGCTACGAAGTCTCTCGTAATTCTGTTTTTCAAATCGTTGCCGATTCCTCTAGCAACCGGAAGGCACGGGTCCTCGCTTCCGCTCGCTCGAAGAAGCAACTTCACATCGTTGCGGAACAACCTTCACGTTGCCGCAAACGATGCATCTTCAAACCGTCGCAACACTCTTCCCTCTCTTTAAAACGCGGACGTCCCAACCGCTACAAATTCAACCTGGGCAGGCAATTTCAGTAGGATCTTCTAACCTCTGAATCCGAATCGAATTTAAACAACTCTGCTTGTAAAGGAGATAAACCAATAGATCGAACATTTGAGCCGTTTATTTTGAAAGTGGCCTAAGTCCATTTATACTTAAATTGAGATATTTAAGGGTTTGTGTTTCAATGCAATTAAAAATATACGTACAGGATACTAATGAGTCATACTGCTTAAGTGTATCTAAGGGTGTTAAATTTATGGTTCCTATTAAAATAGTGGCAATTATTAAGTTAATAATACGCGTTTTCTTATCAAGAATGGAGTTAGGCCACTTTCAAAATTAACAACCAGATTCATTATAAAATTTGAAGGTGCTCAAGTCCATTTAACATAATTTAAGATGCTTCAAATTGAAAAAAACAATACTCAATTTATTTTACATATCTTTAAAACAGTTCGGAAACATAATTTATGCGATTCAAAACATTTTTTAACTACATAACGTACAAAATTACAAACAAATTTATTACAAATCAATTTACTACTTATCTACATTTTGTGTGTGTGAAAGGCATTTGAAGAAATCATGATGTTCCGGTGGTATATATCGTAATAGATCAATTATGTCCTTGAATTTTGCTGTTGTAATTTGTCTGATATTTTTATACAATGGTGTCAATACAATATTTTCGAACTTTCTTGGTCTACCCCGACGTGGTAATGAATTCAGGACTTAAAAATTTTCATTCTCATTCATTGATGTCTTATAGAAAATTTTATATGGTTTATTTCTAACAAAACGCATCCAACATATTGTTGCGCCGGAGAGTATTATTCGTCGATCGCCGCATATTAGAACACAACAAAAATAGCACAACGTAACACAACTAAGAACTTTATTAACAAGGATGCTTTTCGATACGTTCGTTCGTCTTGCGATCTGTCGTAGTTCTCTTCTTCAAATCGTTGCCGGGTTCTCAGCAACCGGAAGGCCCGGGATCTCGCATCCGCTCGTTTTTGTGTGGCAGCTTCACCTCATCGCGAAGCCTCTTCACACCATTGCGACGATGCAATTTTGCAGTATTGCGCGGCATCTTCATACCGTCGCAACAATATTTTTAACCAGTTTATTGATTCTCCATCAGAATTCTTTACCATTTTAAAAATTGCATCTTCTAATAACTTTGTTGATACAAAATCTTCTTGTCTCATTTTATTTACAATAAAGTTATTACCTTTCCGACACTTTTTAATAATATTGTAATAATCTTGGTGAACGAACGGTAAATTATTTTTTTTTAATGACATTTCTACCACGCTAAAATCTCTATCATTTGGTAAAAACGAATGTCCTGATATTAAAAATTTATGATCTATGATTTCCACATTATTTTCCAAAGTTTGGACAATTTTTAACCACATTGAAGCTACTTTAATGTTTCTATTTTGCCCGGCGCACTTGTCACTGTAAGCTATAATGTGTCTTTCACTTCTTAAATTTTTAACATGTTTTAGGATGCATGAAACAATTTCTTGAGCACCTCTGGATGCAATAGTTTCATCCCAAACGTACATGTAAACATTATCTTTATGAAAATTGTGAATATCCAAATTTAGAACATACATATTGCGTTTGTAATATGCTACTGAGGTAGTCAACTTGGGATACGGTAATGCTTTTTGCAAATCGAACGAAAAAGTGAAATAATAATCTGAATTACCTGATACTTGCTCCTGATCTTGTTTTAGTGACTTCCTAGCTGATTCTGCTAGTCTTAAATGGACATCGTGTTCTTCTGTAAGTTTATTCTTTTCCTCATCATCATTCGATGCTTTAATTTTGATGTTTAATAAGTCGCATTTTTGACATGTATCTTTGCGCGGTTGGTGGAAATGTAAATCAAAATCTTTTTTAAATACTTTTCTGTAAGTCCACTCATTAACGGCTTTTATTTTATTTTCCTCGCAATGAAGCTCGTATAAATTAAACATTTTCCTAAGAGTTAGATCAGGATGTAGATATTTTCTATTAGAATTATGAGATCTGGTATAATAGGATTCAAATTTAGCAAAAGTTTTAATATAGTTTTGAACGTGCTTTTTCCCTTCCTCGGATAATTTTCTTGATGATCCAACCATCATCCCACGAAAATCATTACCTATATTTGCAGAGTTTAATACTCGTTTTAAGCGCCCTTCACTTACTTTAAAAGTATCCAAAAAGAATTTTTTACAGACGGGAATTTTTCCGTTTTTAGAATTTAACAAATACCTAAAACTCCCATTTCTTGACGAACCTTTTCCGTTTGTTTGATGTCTTCGTTTCACAATTTTGTGCTCGACAGCTTCGTAAAGCAATATATTTTATTTATTAAGATCTCCCAAACCCCAAAACTTCTCAAAAATATTCTTTCTTTCTTCTTCATCGTAATTTTTTGTGCAAGCTTTTCGACAACGGCAATCTTTGTTTTGGAAAATTTTTGCAGGTACAATATTTTCGGTTTGAGTACAATATCTTTTTCCTGAATTCCGTTTAATCTTTCGTACTTTTTGGATGTATGATTCATCAATCTTTTCTCCATTGTTATTCGTATCTTCATCCCCTGAAGACGAATATTGTTTTATAATTTTGTTTCTTTTTAAATTTCTTTTTAAATCATTAGTTACTATTTCTTCTTCACTATCTGAACTAAATGGTCTTGTTCTGTTCTTTCCCATGCGTGAAATAATTTCTAAAATTTAATATTAAATTTTAAGTTTTATATTAATTAAACGTACTGCTTATTCAACTAACGCAATTGCCCAAAAACTGAGGTTTACTTGTTAAATACTAATTAATTAATGTATTCTCGAGGATCCGGCTCGCTCGTTCGGCAAATCAATGTCGTCGGAACAGGTTCCGAATGAATAATGCACTGAGCAGTTTTGTATGGGTTTTTTAATTGATTGTATGGGTTTTTTAATTGATTGTTCTGTCGTGTTGAAAAACTATAGAGTGCCGAAAAAAAATGCTAGGGTGGCCATAACGCGCGTAGGCAACGTCGCGGGCCGGCTGTATGCCCGAACAATTAAAATTACCTTCATCACTGCCTTCGGACATTATCAATAGTAAATATCTTGATTTAAGTATAAATGGAGTTAGGCCACTTTCAAACTACACGGTTCAATTATTGAACTAACTCTGAAAACTTATGTGTCAAGAATTATAGTATTTGCTCGGAATACGAGCAACCTGAAATGCCCTACTGATAAATAACATGAAGTTGTACATGTAACCATGGCAACCGGAAAAAATTGACAAATGGAGTTAGGCCACTTTCAAAATAAACGGCTCATTTATTTGAGTGACCTTTATCAGACAGTTAGCGCCTTGACATTCCTCCACCGTCTCAAGGAAAACCACTCAAAAACCTTGAGCAAGACGCCGGTGTATCCTTCAGAAATTTCGTCTGATTGCAGAGTTCCTCGAGATCAACCTGATATCAGACTTCTTCGAAGATGAGGAAATCCAGACTGCCCGTCGCCTTTCCCCTTGACTCTTGCGACTTGTGCGCTTCTTTCTTGACGATTTCTCGGGTGTGAATTCTCCTAGCTAAACGAAATAGCCCCTCTAGGGATGTACCCCAATCATCGAGGAGAATTTCCTCGATGAAATAGTTGTCCGGAACATACCACAACGTTGCAGTTCGGCCACCAGAACCCCCATTCGGATGGAGCCCCCTTTTTTTTTGTACGTGGGGAAATTCTCATGGACACCTACCGGACTCTTACCGGTTAAATCCCCACGATGACCATCCTCAGGCGCCTGGCGAGGGACTGGGAACTCTAGTGAGCATCCCAGAGTATCCCACCACGCCGTGCCTTTTCAGGCCCCTCCCGGTGGGAGGCACTCCTCCCACCGCATTCCCACATAACCGCAAGCGTTCGTTCATCAGCGCCCGCAGCCCCGTAACATGGGAGTAAGCCTCCGGCCGCGTGGCCACATTGGTCGTAGCCAACTGGCCAACTTGCAAATCCTCCTCGCTCTTGGGGCTTCCAATTGTTATGGAGGAGCGTCGCTTTCCGAAAATTGGTAACTTCTCTCCGGAAACTGAGCAGATGTTAATGTTCTCTTGTACTCCCGCCGCGCAAGATTTGACATTCTTGTGAAACTTCATCAAGTTCACACATGAGTCCATGTCGATGACGAACTGACACTTCCTTTCCTCGACGATTCTCGTCGTTTCTCAACGGGGAGAGACGTCAAAATGCTCCGAGCCGGCCTCTCTAACGATGAGACCAAGGCCGAAGCCTTCCTTGGTCTATCTTATCGATTCGCCTCTGCAATAGTTTCAAACTGAATTTTATACTCCTCCCAGCAAGTCTGTCCATCAGACACAGAGGGCTTCAGAGTGTAGCCCAAGTCGGAAACACTCTGATTTACCCTACCCCCACTTTCAGGGACTGGCTTCGAAGCCGAAAGACCCGCGAGCGCGACAGAGGTAACAGGCTCGCGCTCCCTTCCACGGACCGAGACTCCCGAAAGCCGTTCGAGAATCCGCGCGACATTTGAGGACAGGACCTAGTATTGGCTTTCCACAGCTCCGATCCTTTCCTCAACGGCGACGTCCCTGGCCAACGCGGCAGCTCTTTCCGTTGCCCGCCTCTCTTCGGCTCGCTCCCGTTCCTCCACAAACATGGCGCTGTTCCTCCTGGGACTGCGTCGAGATGCGCCGCTGCAGATTTCTTAGAAGTGACTCCACCGATGAAGGAGCGTCCTCCCCAGCAGCAGAACGCGTCACTATGCTACTTCTGACACCAATGTTGCCCCGGGGACGGGTGTTTGTCGTAGAACTCATTATAACACAACTAATAAACACAGAACTAACGAATACAATCTAACGAACAAGGAATTTTATTTAACAGAGCTCTGATCGAACGTTCGCACGCTACGAGGTCTCGTAGTTCTGATCTTTTAAATCGTTGCCGGTTCCTCTAGCAACCGGAAGGCATGGGTCCTCACTTCCGCTCGTTCAAAGAGGCAGCTTCACATTCTTGCGGAACAGCCTTCACGTTGCCGCAACGATGCATCTTCAGTCCGTCGCAACAATACGTTTCACCTCGTTCTCCATGACTTTCGAGAGTGAAAAAACCTCTGAGTTGTGTTGCGATAAATATTCCTATTTATCCAGAGAGTCGTAGTTTCTCCTACGGATTACCCGCGCTTTTTGAATTTCTACACCTTGACATTCTGTTAGAAAACTAAGGGTTCTAACCGGGGTCCGGACGAGGGAAATACTAGGGAAAGTGATTGATAAGTTTTTATTTGTAATTTTCGCTTGTCGCTTTGCGACAAGCCTTTTATTTAAATTTAACAAAAAATGAAAAAATAAAAAAAATATAAAATTACAAAAAAAAGAATTAGTTTTTTATAATCCGGCCGGGTGTTGCTTCACCGGCGTGGCCCCGGTTGGGATGGACCTTGGTTGCTGTAACAAAGGTTCGTTCAGATTAAATACGTGCGTACACGTATCGTAAACACACGCTCGTCAGCTGTTCGCCTCGCTCTCCTAGCGACTATCGGTGCGCCGGGAGGGGGGAATCAGCTGTCGTTTAACGTGGATCAGTGGACTGTAAATTTGTACTTGTTCGCTGATAATTATTTATTGAAATTATCAGCGAGACTTTTACCCTGAACAGAAGAGAATTCACTCGTATCTGTGGGGCGACTTAGCCACGGACGGGTCACCAAATGGAGGTCGTAAAGCTCCAAATGGGTGGATCCCGTGAGCACGCTCTCCGTGCGGGTGACGTAGGAACGTCGTGCGAGGTGATTTCCTGCGACACTGTAAAATTACTGCACGGCGACCGTTTCTACCGGGGACCGTGACAGTAAAGTGTCCTTTGCAAAAAATCCCTCGCGGGTCCAACCGCACTATAAAGCCTACCCGGCGACCGTATGTGGTAGGCGGCGTGACGGAAGGTGAGGCGACCTTGAACCCGAACTCCTCCGTAGGGTGTACGGTCGACTCGTACACCGACGGGTTTATGGAGAGGGTTTTTCAGCGACCTTTGCACGAAGAGCACTCCACGAGGCGGTACCGATTCAACGGTATGACCTTTGGGAGGCTCCCTTACGTCGCGGTCGCGGCAACGACTGCAACGTACAATCCTTCCTAGCGAAGGCGGTCGTGCCACGCGCAGCGTGTATTACGACCTCCCTTTTGTCGCAGGTAGATTTTTCTGGGAAAACTCTAACCGCAGCAACGGAGAGAATTCTTTGTAAAACAAGTCCAAATGTTATATGCGAGTCCGTACTTGAGGAGCGAGATCTTCTGGGATCCGCTCCCGTTCGCAGTCGGCTCGTGAATAATTGCGAATATCGTCGCGGATCGACAGACGAAGACTCGGTCGCGCCTTGTCGTCGCGACGCGGCGTTGCCGAATTCAGCTGTCGATCTCTTTTCAATATATCATACGGTTCTCTCTCTCGACGCTGACGTCACGATACCGTTTAAACCGGTGCGAAGCGAATCTTCGCGTGAGGTCTGCGTACAAAAACACGTAAACGGCCGCGGTTTTAAATCGTCCGAACGTTCAACGAACCTGACGAACGCTTAACCTTCCGCAGTGTCACGTACACAAACGGATACGGGAATCGCAGCCGAGAATTTAATATTTCAGACTAACGCGATTTTAAATAGTTTTTTAACCTATTTAAACACATTCAGAACACTGGTCAGAAATCACATTGCGTCAACACCCTGGGGGGCCATCGCAATGCTTCGTTTTAACCCATTTGCATCATGACCCTACTTAAGGTCCCGCTTGCAAGCATCAGCGACGTTCAGTTGACGACTGGCCCGTATCACCGCGCCGTAGGTGCAGTAAATGACATCTAATTTGTTCATAGAGTTTATCAAAAATGTACTATGTTTAAAGACCTTAACCGCCCTTAGGGGGTTATTTTAGTCTGACGTGGTCCGGATTACGAGGGAAAGGACACTGGGAAAAAGTATTGAATAAATTGATGCACCTGAATTTGCTCAATGAAATTAAACGTTTATTTTTAATGAAAGAAAAAGAAAAAAAAACCGCCTAGACGTCGGCCAGACGTCTGGGGAAAAAAACCTGGGCCGGCTGCTCCTGGCTTAGTTCGCGATGTGTTGTTTTGTAACAAGGAAAGGCAAGGCTGGATTTAAATACCTATTAACGCTTGTCGCGTCGCCCGTCTCGCTCTATCTCGCACGCTCCTGTCTGTGCCGTTCGCACTCAAGAGCGGAGATTATAGACACGTCTCGACGAACTGAGATATGTGTGAGTGGACTGTATATATGAACGTTCTCACAAATCGAGAACCGTTCGATCGCTGTGCGGAAGAAGAGACCTAATTTCTCAATTCTCCGCTTTTTAGCGATGGTTGAATGCCGCAGGAAAGGACAACAGGTGGAGGTCGTAAAGCTCCAAATGCTGTCCAAACCGCAGTTTCTCACCGTTCCCTACGTACAAGACGCGGTGTGGTGTAGCCCTTAACTGCGCACGTCGCGTCTTACGTTTAAAGGAGCATCCACCACGGTGCTCATTATGCGTTGCTCTACGCACAGGGTACGTACTCACTGGCGGTCAAGGAGCGTTGCTCGAGCAGGTTGAGAGCTAAGAAGTCCGGAATTTCTTAGCCCCGACCGGAGAAACGGTGAGCCCACGTAGGGTATCGGTCAGAGACCACCCTAGGGGTGATATACAAAACCGTGCGGACAATTCAACTTGTCGCACGACCGCGTCAAATGCAGCAGTCCGTACGACAAATTCTTACACGCCCGCGAAACTCAAACGTTACGTGAAGATAATCAGCGTCACACGACCGCGTGAAATGCAGCAGTCCGTGGAGAAATCAGTATTGCGTTGGCCGTAGCCACTGGCCGAAACTGGACTTCCGACGACCGCTGGTTGCAGCGAGACGTTGGAAAGTCAGCCTCACGACCGCGTCAAATGCAGCAGTCCGTGATAATGCCAGCCTCGCACGACCGCGTCAAATGCAGCAGTCCGTGTCGTCGTCAGTACTGATCACCACCTCGCGGCGCTATCCCTGCTCTTCAATGTCTATCTCTTCTTAATTTCAATATTCCTCTACCCTCTCTGTTTATGGATCTTCGACGATCGATCCCAAGTAAATGTATTGGGTCGATCACGTGACTGAGAGCAGCCAACACTCGCGTATGGCTTTTCTAACCTGTATCGTTCCGTGTACCGATTTACGCATCAGAGAATCTCTGGAATGTCGCGTACACGAAAAACAATACCGTACGAGGAATTTATGGTTCTCAGTTATAATTCACGTTAAATTGAATATTTTTCTAAACGGTTCTCAAATCCGTCAATTAACGCGATATTTAAACATACTATTTTATACGATTTGTACAAAATGTTACATCACAAATATTTTTTTTTGTAACAGATTTAATTTTACTTTTTTTTATAACAGAGGAAAAAAGGAAAAATTATTTACATTAAATAAAAATTAGCACAAATTATTTCTCGTGGAATTCTTTAAAGTGATCAATACATAATGCTACATGACAAACATGGCATTTAAAGACTGTTTCTCTTCGAATAGACTTAGATAAACACACAACGCATCGCTTTGACCTTTCGTTTCCCTTTGCTGGAGTTGCACGTATCCGTATAGGAAAATGCCTGCCAGTATATCGCGTTATCGAATTATTGATGGATGCCTTACTTACTTTTATATTTGGTAAATATTGATCAATAATTTCTTCGGCTAATAGTTGTTTATAAACATGAAAAGCTCGATCTTTTTTATGATTTTTAAAAATTACGTAACTGTTTAGTAGTATCATGTCTATGAAGTAAAAAAATATTTTCTTACAGGTTTTTTTTACATCTTCGCATAGTGTGAAATTTACTTAACATTTAATCGCCAACGTCAAACTCATATACCGATTATAATCTATTACTACTGTTGGTTTTACACATTTTTGTCCTGTATCTCGGTTTGGTTTCCCCGTTTCAGCAAAATCTAAGCCATGCATAGTTGTTAGTAAAACGACATCTTTTTTATCCTTCCATTTTATTGCTGCCATATCTCTTATAGAAAATATTACAGCTTCTCCCTTTTGTAATTGGTGTAATTTTAGTTCCCGAGGCATTTGTTTTCTATTTATTCTAGCTGTTCCACATACGTTTGTTTCCATGTTATATAGGGTGTCCCGTAAATGGTGTATTTTTTCAGAATTATTTGAAATTTTTCAATTTAATTTTGTTAATTTTTTAACGAAGCCTCCATCAACAAATTAGTATTCTTGATTTCCGTCTTATTTTGGCCTCTAAAAACCAAATGCATTCCAGAATCCTGTTGAGTATTGCTATTCTGTTGAAAATGAACCAAGATGCCATATTTGCGGTGACGTGGCAATAATTAAATGCGCATGGTGTAAGAAATCTTTATGTTTCAAACATTTTTTCGACGAGTACCACTACTGTCGAAACTACATAGAATAATTGCTAGACACACTGTATGTATTTATAATTTATAAATCACTCCACCTTTGCTACGACATCATAGGTGTGTAATAAAAACAATTATTCTTTTCATTGTTGTTAAGAAACTTGTTACTGTTATTGTTACTTGTTACTTGTTACTGTATAATTTAGTGCAAGCATACAGTGCTTCATTAAAATCAAAGTTAAAACGGCTACTACCGTAGTGGATGTGCGTGCAAGATGTAAATCATCAAAATCTACAAAATTGTAAGAGGCAATTTTAAAATGTTACATACCAATGGATTTGGAATAAAATGCTCGTCACTTTTTGTCATTATGAAAATTTTAATAAAATGAAAAATTAAGTTAATACATTTTTTTTGTTAGAAACAAATTGGATTTTGTTAAATTTTTTAACACCATGTTATTGTACATAAGAAACTATTAACCTCGCCCGTTAACAATTTTTTCGTATGTCTTTCCGTTTTCGAGATAGCCGTTTCGAGCCAAAACTTCAAGGGGTGTTTTCACCCCTTAAACTCGAATTACCGCAGCTAAAAAAATACGTGCCGATTATTTTTGGCTACTTTATAAGTGTACGATGTTTCATCAAAATCGAAGCCGGACCGTTCGCGAAGGTTCCTTGTCAGTAAAAGTCTTGATTGACCTTCCTTTTTGTGATGTTGCCTCACCGTCACTTGGCCCAGCCTGATTTTCATTCACGTAATGTGTTAGGGGGAGGAAGTTCGAAAATACCTCGTCTAACGGGGATCCGGATCTCGATGGAGGAACTGACGGAAAATAAGTGGTGCAAGTAATTTTAATTTTCGCCTAGCCGAAGGAACGGCTAAACCTTTTATTTTCTTTTCTTTTACAGTTTCTTAGAAATATGCAGGCCGTTCGGTTGCGGTTGCTAGACGTTGTTTGTATGCTTGTGGATTAAACCCTGAAACAGAAAGAGACATGAATAGGCGTTAAATACCTATCGACGTGAGTCACATTGTGTGTCTTACTCTTTTCCGCACGCTCCTGGTTTGTGCTTGTCGCACTCAGGAGCGGGAATCTGCCGCCGCGATACGTAGCTAAGCTAGTGGACTGACTGTATGTGAGCGTTCCCTTTAAATCGGGAATCGCTCGGTTATTTCTTTCAATTATGGAATTCAATCTCGTTATCTTTCGACTGCAACACTTGATTGTCGCAGGAGAGGGTGCCTAGAGGGAGGTTGTAAGACTCTAACCGTCACCCGGTCCTCGGCCCCTTACAGTGTTCGTATATGTGTGTACGGAACACGGTGTGGTGCAGTCTTTCGACGGCGTATAGGACGACTTACAATTGGGACTGTCACCACGGCGCCTTTTGAGTCGCGTTCTACGCGCAGTGACCGTACAATACTGGCGGTCAGTGAACAACGCTCTGGCATTCGCCGGAAGCTGGGCTTGGAATAACTCGTCCCACGCTCCGACTAGAAGACAGCACGTCCACCCAGGGTATACCCGCCAATAAGGCCCCTATAGGTGGGTGTAAGACCGTTCGATAAATCAAGGGAGGATCGGGTCTTAATCTCAATGCCTCTCGCACGACCGCTGTTCGCAGCAATACGTGGAAAATTCGGGAACTCGATGATACCAATGAGTTTCCCGCAGTCTTTAACCGGGTCGTACTCACGACCGAATCGATTAACTGGTTTAATTCGACGACCGGAATTACACGTAGTTTACTGGGAGCAGTTGGAGGGAGAAGTTTTCCCACGGTCTGAATACGTAGACATTCAATGGTTAAATGAAGCCAGTTATTCCCGCAGGAATTGTAAGGATTTTCACTTCTTTATTATCCTTGTCTATATTTTCAAATCTCTTTTCTGTTTGTCCTGACCAAACATCCAAACACAAAATAGACTTCTTGCCAGTATTAGGCAAAAAGACATATTCAAACCATTAAATAACAATGTCGGATGTCAATTTTCCAGATTTTGTGACAAAGACGAGGATATTATCTGCTTTGTACATTGACTTTTGTATTATCGGTCCAAAGCAGCCGCTTGTTTTTTGCAGACCTATTAATAAGGGGGATTTCAAGGTACCATTGGCAGATATTAAAGGTTGTATTGTATAACTGTGAGTCAAGGACTTCAAAGGTTGAGCAAGACACTCCACTTTCAATGAACCCTTTGAGGCCAATGTACGACCAGCATGTGTTTCCAAATTGAACCCTGACTGATCTGAATTGTAAATGTTTGCTGTCCCTAACAAGCCCTTTTTTTTTGTACGTGGGGAAATCCTCATAGAAACTCGCGGGCCCACCCTAAGGGCGGGCCGGCGGGTAGTGCCGGACTCTTACCGGCTAAAACCCCACGGTGACCATTCTCAGGCGCCTGGCGAGGGACCGGGAACTCTAATGAGACATCACAGAGTCCCCCGCTGCGTCGTGCCTCTTCAGGCTCCTCCTGATGGGAGGCACTCCTCCCACAGGCATTCCCACTCAACCGCAGGCGCCTGGTTACCCGCGCCCGCGGCCCCGTGCCATAGGACTAAGCCGCCGGCCGGGTGACCACGTTGGCCGCAGGACTCATTCTCAGCCAACTGGCCAACCTGCAGCCTTAGGTAAAACCCGCAGCAAATATCCCATGCTCCGTGCCACTCACACACACATTCACCCACGCAAAGCATTCATACCGGTGTTTGGTCCGCGGGAGCTTTCGCTCCGACCTCCGGGATGCCATGCGAGGATGCGGCTACCAGCCTTCTTAGGTTGATGACCTTATCCCCGCATCCCATCCCAGCGGCTGCCCCTATCCGCCACGTAGGGGTTCACCTCCCCTGCCGCCTGGACAACCAAACGGGTGCGTGGACGCAGAACGCATTGTTATCGCCTCAACGCGAACCCCTTGAGACCGTCCGGAATGTGTTAAGGATTTTGATCATTTTCTCTGTTTCGGGCAAATTCGGACAGCTAAAATTGACGTTACATTAAAGTTTAATGTGTCCTAAATTAATATACAAAATATCATCGAAGTATTTTTTTTAAATTTAATTCAAAGTTGATAAATATTTAACATAGAAAATATGGATCAATTGTTAATATTGTAAAAAAATTGTTTAGCAGTTTGGAAGGTACTATAATACTGTACATAACCTGCAAAAATCAAATTAAAAACAAACTTGTTGGGATAGATAGTTAATAATGCAGACTGTTGAGGTGACAAAAGTTTTTGTATTCTCGTGATATCTTACTCGTTGGAGCGCGCGAAAGGAAGTCCCGTTTCGTCGCTTTTTCCTCCATGTCGACCCCACATTCGCACTGGTAAAATTGTTAAACAACCCTGATTGGTTAACCCCACGCGTTGGGCCTTTCCAATCAGTGCCGTTTATTTTCCCCAAATGACCGCCTATTTCTTACGCCCACAGCGTGCTTGTTTTCGAAACGGCGTGGTGATCAAGGGGGACGACGTTGCGCCCTCACTGCAAGATTTCCTTCGGGCCACCCGCGCTGGGCCCACTTGGCGAAACTCCGATGGGAACGCGTCCAGTGTCCTCCGGAAATCTCTAATTTACGACGGTCTTTATTTGATGTTGAGGGACTTAGAAAAAGGAATTTACTGAATACATTCGCTACGCGAGTCTGGAAAATATCTTCCTCATAAACAGCTTCGATGAACAAGAGTCGTAAATTACGTGGGCCGTTTGCACGAAAGAAAAACTTTCCCTTGTGCGTACGACCGGACGCTACAAACTTTCGGTAAATGGCACATGTTTAAGAAAATGCACCAAAAATTGCAATAAATTTCTGATATCATGTTCAACAACAAATTGGTAAATTCAGTAAAAGTTATGCATAGGGAGCGGGACGAGTAGTTACGGTATTAAATTTCCTAAAAGCTGACAGACCACCATTTAATGTCCTTGTAGCTAATACCGGGAGGTCCCTCTTACTAATAATGCCCGTTGCGAGAAAACTTCGCGAGGAATCAGGACCCCAGACTCCACGCCAAGGCAGGGTCGCAGCGTGGACTATTATATTAGTCAACCGAGTCGATTCTTTAATCAAACGGTTTAGATGTTCGTTGTCCGCGTAGTAGCTAACCTTTCTCCTATGGGCCTCCGAAAGAAAGGGCAGATCACTAATAATTTGTGCATCCACAACTAGAATTGTACAACCCAAGTTAGTTACTATGTCGGGCTTCCTGATCCCTACCGAGATTCCGTGGTAACTCCGAAACCCGAACGGGAAAGGTTCCTCACCAGATAGGAGACAATGGCGTTGTGTCTCTTGATTCTGTCCAGATGGGTCCTATGGCATCCCTGTAGAATATGGTTCGTTGTTTCCACTCTAGGACAGCCAGCGCGACACCGTTTGTCGAACTCACGACCTCTAGAGGTCCTGGATCGCAAGGGAAGCGCATTGATGCGCAGACGACAGCAGTTGATAAAGTCGCGACCCGACAGAAAACGATTAGCCGAGGCAATCCATTGGTGCTGCGCAGGGGTTTCCGATGAGTGCAGGAAAGCGGCCCCATCCATCGAACTGTGTAGTTTCGTCGCCCAAAAAGGCTTAATTTCCAACATAGTATTGACTAGGACATCGCTCGACTTCAGACGTCGTTGATATAACAGGCCCTCGTGATACCAGAAGGAGCCAGGCGCAAGGCTCGGGGCCCACCCCGGTTGGAGAGGATGGTCGCTTCTTTAGGTCGGATCCTATCCAACCTGGGGGGCATGGCATGGGAGATATCTGTGCCGGATAGGGAAGGAGCCGACGGCGCGCGTTGCAGCTATTGTAACGCTGAGCAGGACACGGCTGAACATACCCTCGAGGTATGCCCTATGTGGGTGGGGAAGCGCTGTGTCCTGGTCGGCGTCATCGGGCGGGATGTCTCGCTGCCGGGCGTGGTGTGCGCCATGCTCGGCAGCGAGGGAAAGTGGAGGGCCGTGGCCTCTTTTTGCGAGAGCGTAATGCTGCAGAAGGAGGCCGCGGACAGGGAGTGCGAACTTCAGCTGTCACTGCACCCGCTTCTTACCCCGAAAACGCTTCACAGCACGGTCACTAGCACTTTTCACTTTTACATTATTGGGGTAAGAAGCGGGGGTGCAGTGACTGGGCCGTCCCATCAGCTGATTCTTATTGGAGTCAGCGCACCAGATCAACTTACAAGTAAATGGGTAAGTCGAATTTCAATTATTTTTCTATTAACCCTTTGCATTCGAGGAATGTTTCGGTACGCACAAATCCACTCTGCTTTCCCAGTACAGTTTTTAATAACAAATGGTTACAAATGGTTCCTACAGTATTTATTTTAATTTTCTGAAAATAATTCTTATTTTAATTTTAAAACACTCTGACGAGAAGCGACACTCGGGTGCGAAGGATTAATTTCCTAAAAATTCCGAGAGCATCTTCCCACATTTTATTCCTTCTTCCTTGGAAACAGCGAATACAAATAATTAATAAATTCGATTTAGCTGGCTGATTTATCCAATCCACAGAGGTAACAGTTACAGTGGTAGTGTTTTTAATTATTTTTATTCGTTCCTGGACGTATCTTCGATGCACATCTTGCTACCTACCCGACGCGGTGGCTCTCTTAGTCCGGACGGCCCTGATCGCGCGGAAGGCGCGCGCCGTGATTCGACAGTGTTTTTCGTTAATAATTCAAAAACGAAGCCCCATCCGACATTTTTGCAAAGGAAATTGTTGTTCAGGATCGTCTCAGCTATCCCACATTTCCGGTTCTTACACCATTTACGGGACACCCTGTATACGCCCGTCGGAGCGAAAGGGTTAAACACTGCTCTGTTCACCTCTCCTCGGCGACTGCAAATGCCTATTCAGGCGATAATGACGGAAATTATGGAGCTAGGCGCTGACAAAACTGAATCTCTTGATAACACCGGCAGAGCAAAGTTATCATAATCGCCAAAGAAGTCTTCCACGTGCGTGTTCCTGCTTTCTGGCTACCTCACTGAATTCCAAGCAGCTCCGGCCTGATATTTGACAATGCGTAAGCCGGTGCGGACAGCGATTTGGGCGATAGATATTAGCACCTTCATTATGGCGGTGGTCATGTCATTGCTGCCCCCATGCAATTCCAAGGTAAATTACCGTCCTGTACTTTTGTGAACATTAGATAGACTTGCTTCATAAATATTATAGCGTTTCAAGGCAGATGTCGGTACCATCAGACGGGTAGCTACTAATATCCGATTCTTGATCAGCCACCCCACACCAAAGCCTGTTCCGATTCCGAAAATCAAGTCCCAAGCTCTATCACTAATATATATTATTTTTTTTTTTTTTTTACGTGGGGAAATCCTCATGGATACTCCCATCCCCTACTTAAAGGCCTCGGGGTAGTGCTGGGCTCTTTCCGGCTAAAACCCCACGGTGACCGTCCTCCGGCACTGCGGCGGGGGACCGGGAACTCTAGTGAGACATCACAGAGTCCCCCGCAGCGCCTTGCCTGTCGAGGCGAACGACAACATGTCCCTCCCCCTCTGATTTCTCCGCCGCGGATGCCAGGTCACCCGACGCCCGCGACCCTGGGGCTGCCTTCGGTGTTCGGGCCCCTCGTACCGAGCACCTGCAGCGCCCGGTGGCGGCCCATCAATTCCCCGGCCACCGGACGTGGTGGCCTAAGGAGTGGGCTGACAAAGTCGCCCCGCATCTGGTGGTCCACTCGGACTTCAAGGCCGCTAGAGGGGGCCAGGAGACGGTGGTCGCCTCGCCCTGGCCCCCCACCGAGCCCTCCCACTATGGCATGACTACCTCACAGAAAGAGGCCACCACTTGCCATGTCCTCTCGCTGGCCACCATCTTGCCAACTACACTGGCCAGCGAGAGGTTCCTCCCGATTCGACACAGGTACTCACCAAAGCAACCATGCCCGGTGAGCACCTGTATCATCCTGTAGGACAGCCTAACCACCACCAGCTTGTTCTGCCACTTTTGCCAATGTGGCAGGACGGTACCAACGGACCATTGTGTGACTCCATCAATTTGAAAGAGTTGGTGGAACCACATGAACAAAACGGTCCTCGTTGCTTCGACCGCTTGCCTCCTCTCCTCTGGCGGCCTCCCAGCCTCCTGGAGCTCCCTGAAATGCCGAAAGACCAATTGGTTTCTCCGGGCTAAGAGCTCCAGGAGCGGGAGACAAGCCATGGTAGTCTTCGCTTCGTGGGAGGTGGTGCGATGCCCTCTAACAACCCGGATGGCCAGCCGACGGTTGACGCGGCTGGCATCTAGTTGCGGGCTCCCGTAGAGGGCAATTGTACGCACCACCTCCACATAGAAGCGGCGGACTCCAACATCGAGCCCCTCGATATTCGGAAGAGGGCGACATAACGCGGCAGCCGCCTTCTCCACGTGGGGGATCAAGCGGTCGAAATGCTCGACGAAGCGCCACCGGCTGTCGAGGATCAGGCCCAGGTATTTCATATGGGCCTTTACCTCAACGTAGGCTGTCCCAACACAGATCCGCAGGCCGGCCGGCGGCACCCTACGGGGGCAGAATAGCCGTGGGTTTCCCGTGTGTTTCCTGCCAGAAGGCCCTACACACACGGCCCCCACGGGCGCGGGATTGGGATACGCTCAATCAGCGCGTCCCCGTCTGGATGAGGACTATCAGTACGCCGCCGGGATGTTGGTCCCAACGACAAATCACTGGTGGGGCCGAGCGCTTTTCCTCGCTCTACCGACATAGCAGGTCGGTGCCCGAGCTGTATCCGCAGCTCCCCCATCGAAGGCCAAGAATGGGCCCTCTAGCCAGCATGTAGCTGTCAACCACTGCCCCGCGATGGTCCTTCCCACGACCGGGCCCGAGGCACTCTTCGGTGGGTCCCCGGTCCCTGCGGTACCAGTTTAGATCACTGGTCGGATCTGCGTGGCATGCCACTACCAATTGGTGACCCTACAACCACCGGCATCGGTTGGCCCGCGCCTCCGGTACGTGGAGACGCTACCCTCTAAAGGGTCCTACAGGAATCAACTAGGGTCTTTGGACACACAATCACACATTCCTTCTCATTCGCACTCTCCTAGCAAACACATCCATCGCAAACTTACAGAATCTTTCGTACCTTTCCTTGCGCTCCAACACACCACTCACATCCACATATCCATCCTCTCTCCTGATCGACACACCACACTCAACCAGGCACCTCACGTCATCATAGAAGGGACATTCAACCAACACATGCTTCCAATCCTCACACTCAGCACCACACAAACATTCCTTACTCACACTCAACCCGTGGTCATACAAAAATGCATTCATACTACCGTGCCCAGTCAACAAATAACACGCGTACAGTCCCCGCTCAAAATTCACATTCATCCCCGAAAACCTAACACTCTGTATAAATTCATACGTCACCCTTCCATTCCGACTCTCGTCCCATCTTCTCTGCCAGTGCTCATATGCTCTAACATTCATAAACTTCTTACACTCATCCAGCGACATACCATCCACTTCAGCATCATCCACAAAATCTTTCACACTCAACCTCACACCCTTAGCTATCTTAAATGAAGCACTCCTTATCCTGCATTCAAGGTCCCATGGCAATGCCCCCATGAGCACTTGCATGGCCTCAGTCGATACTGTTCTACACACATTCAAACACGCATACATAACCAACCGCTGACATCTATTCATCAAATCCCTTGCATACTGAAATTCCATCACATCGCACCATACACTGGCACCATACATAACACACGACATAAACAAACCCTTATAGATCACTCGCATAGCCCGCTTTTTCATACCCCATTCACGCCTAAGCACACGCCTCATTTGCCCTTTTTTTTTTTTTTTTTTTTGGTACGTGGGGAAATCCTCATGGACACCCGCGGGCCCACCCAAAGGGCGGGCCGGCGGGTAGTGTCGGACTCTTACCGACTAAAACCCCATGGTGACCATCCTCAGACGCCTGGCGAGGGACCGGAAACTCTAGTGAGACATCACAGAGTCCCCCGCCGCGTCGTGCCTTTTCAGGCCCCTCCCGGTGGGAGGCACTCCTCCCACCGCACTCCCACTCAACCGCAAGTGCCTGGTCACCAGCGCCCACGGCCCCGTGACATAGGACTAAGCCGCCGACTGGGTGGCCACGTCGGCCGCTGGACTCATCCGCAGCCAACGGGCCAACCTGCAGCCTTAGGTAACACCCGCGGCAAATATCCCATGCCCCGGGCCACTCACACACACATTCACCCACGCAAAGCATTCATACCGGTGTTTGGTCCGCGGGAGCTTTCACCTCAATCTCCGGGATGCCATGCGAGGATGTGGTCATCAGCTTCCTCAGGTTGGTGACCCCATCCCCGCATCCCATCCCAGCGGCTACCCCTATCCGCCACCTGGGAACGCGCCACGTAGGGGTTCACCTCCCCTGCCGCCTGGACAAACAAACGGGTGCGTGGAGCCTCATTTGCCCTACCACATTCGTAACTTTCACTCTCAGATACTCTAAATGCACTTTAAAGTGCATTCTTTCACTCATCCACACATCCAAATACTTAACACTCTCCACATACGTAATCAACCTACCATTCAAACGCACATCCGGACGTCTCGTATCAGCCAAACTCCCTGTCAGCAACATCAAAACAGTCTTACTCTCAGACACACCCACACCAACACGCTGTCCCCATTCACTCACAATCCTCATCCACTCCGTTCCCTTCCTCTACAGCTCCACTCGATTCCGCCCCTCCACCAACAACACCAAGTTATCCACATACGCCACACACTCGCATCCAGCCTCGGTCAGCGGCCACAGGAGTTCATCCATCATGAGGTTCCATATAAATGGACCACAGATAGAACCCTGCGAACAGCCCCGCCGCACCTCCTTCCACACTACATCATTTGCACCCACCATACACACCATTCTCTCCGTAAAATAATTCTCCCATAACCCTATCTCCTCGCATCCCACATCCCTTAACTACGCAATCACCCTCCCCCATTCAAGATTATCAAACGCACCCTTGAAATACACAAACACCCCAAGCACATACTTCTTCTCACTATTCTTCACATACTCCTTCATACACAACCAAGCACTCTCCGTCGACCTGCCCCTCACAAACCCATGCTGCGCCGAGCTCATCCTGTCACCCACCTTCCGCTCAAGCCTCCTCACCATCATCTTCTCTAACACTTTCCCAAACACCGACAGCAGGCATATCGGCCTGTGGGACCCAGGATCCGACCGCACTTTCTCCGGCGATTTCAGCAACATAATCATTCGGGCTTTCTTCCATTCAGTCGGAAAGTACCCCTCAGCCAAACACGAGTCATACAATTCCTTCAACCACTCCGGAATCGCCCTCCACACAACACGCAACATTTCTGCACTGATCCCATCCAACCCCGGCGCCTTACGCAACTTCAACGCTGTCACAGATTCATCCACCTCATTCCATTCAAAACCCACACCACCTAAGTTCCCATACACCCTCCATCCTTCATACACACCTATGTTGGCAGCAGGGAAAAACCTGTCCATCAACATATCCACACTCTCCCTCCATGTACTCGCCACCACATCATCCACCTTCATCGCACTCAACCTATCCCTCGCATACTTCCCACGACAAATCTTATACACTGGCCCCCGCGGATCGAGATTAGAAGACTCACTCACAAACTCTCTCCAATTCCCTTCTTTCGCTCTCCACATCTCACCCTTATATTCAGCCAACAACCTTCTATACTCCATCCTCCTTGCATCAACATCCACACCCCGTCTCCTAGCCTTCTGAAACCTACGTCTGCCCTTCCTCACCTCCCTCTTCAGCCTCTCCAACGCCTCCGTCCAACAGTCAATCTTCCTCATATCCACGCGCTTAACCTCCCTAAACCTTCTCTTGTTCGCCTCACGTATCCACGACACCATAACCTCCAACATCCTATCAACACCCATCCCATCCATGTCCCCTCCATACGACCGCAAACTCTCCCTCAAATCATCCATATACCCTTCCCAGTCAGCATTCCTAGTGGACTATCTGGTCCCCACACCTACCTCATCCCTCCCCACCTGGTCACTCATCACAATCAAAATCACATTGTGATCACTCACTCCCCAATCATGCTTGATACTCCATTCAAAGCTATACCCCATACATACATCATTCACGATCGTCACATCTATATCACTCTCACCCCTCATACCTGAAAACGTATAATACTCACTCGGCTCATTCAACGCAGACATCCCATTCGCCAAGATCCATTCCTCTAGCACCCCTCCACGCATCTCATTCACCCTCGAAAGGGCACTGCCCTTGCTAAACCACAAGGGCGAAACGGCATTCGCATCCATTCCAAACAACACACACCTGCCTCTCGTAAAATTCCGCACCCCATCCATATAAGCCAAATATGGCTCGATATCCTGCCCATACCGGCAGTACATTGACACAACATACATCTCCCCAAAATCCCCTTTCAACCAGACACAGACACCCCACTCATTCGTACACTCTCTCACACACATAACCTCTAGCCGCGCATCATTCACAACCACAGCAGCTCCAAGCAATCCACCCTCACACACATACACATCCATACCAAGCGTCAAACCTCTCACTCTTCTATCCAGGAAATATGGTTCCCGCAATAGTGAAACACTCACACCATGGTCACTTACAACCTTACCCAAATCACACATTACCGCATACACTCTCTGACAATTACAATGCACTATATTAAGTCCCGTATTAGCCATTGCTAATTCTCTGTTTCTCTCTACCTAACATTCTCAAATACTCTGGGCACTCCTCAGACACAACCGCGTGGTTACAATTGCGACACACCACATCACTCTTACAATTACCTCTCAAATGCCCAGTCTCACCACACCGCTGACACAATCTCTCAGTCACACTACACTCACGCATCATGTGCCCAAACGCATAACATTTATGACACCTCAGTACACTCAAGAACTCTCTCACATTACACGCATGCCATTTCACGTACACACGTTCTTCCTTACACAGTATATCCCTCACTTTTCCACTCACTTCCATAATTACGTTACCAACACTCACATTCTTCCTATTCGCCCTATTCAATATCCTCACCCGCTCCCTAAATTCACTCTCACTAACTGTTAAAAAGCTGATGCTTTTAACGACGAAGCCGGATAGAGGGATCGGATTTTTATTGTGGGAAATTAATGGGACGCGTAAGATTTTCTTTTTTTTCAAAAAATGTTTATTATAATTGTAAAAACCAATAAAATAAGCAGTGACAGAAAATCAAATTCGTTCCTACAGATAATGGTAATTCCAGGCCGCTCGCCGAACTCGCCGAGTTGAGGTAGGCCAAGGTTCCTATAATCAGAAAAACACGGCTATGTGTTAGACACACGTAAGGACGTTATACGTATCTATTTCGCGTTTGTGTCCTCACGCTCCTGGCTTCGGGATTCGAATGTATAGGAGCGGAGAATTTTGCTCTTTCGTAATATACGAATTCGCTAGTGGACTGTATTTTTATTTCCGGCTTTTGATAAAGAATCAATTCCTTATCTACGCCGTTTGTAGTCAATTACCTTGTGGACGGGATTGCAAGTGGAGGTTGTAAGGCTCCAGATGTACTTTTCCCGTGAGTCTGTCCACTGAGTCTATGCGTCGAAACGCAGTGCAGTGCAACAGCCCAGCCGTCGAACTGTGGCTGCTCTTGGCTGCTTCAACAGACGACTTATTGGTCAGGGGTTGCACTACGGAGCCCGACTGCACGTGGTTCACTGCACGTTGCACATCTATTCGTTACACTTAGCAGTATTTGAACCACGTGGAGGCCTGACCCACGACTCCGTTACTCCTCCGCACAGGTGCTCCTCTAAACGTTACACCGGCGGGATCTCTAGGAGTAAGGACTCGCAGACCGGAAAAGTCAGGCGTCCTTTGTGGACGTCGACCCGACTACAATGGACCCACCTGGATGGTTCACCACGTAGGTGCCTCCCTTTGGTGTCTCCTCAGCCTGGCGGTAATCACAAGAAAATTGAAACGTAATTTTGCCAACTTTCTTATGTCTCGACCGTTTATACGATCGAGACGACCGCTCAATTCTGCACGGAGGGATCGAACACCTTACTGGTGTATATTCTCGATCACTCCACAGGATATCGAACACCTTACTGGTGTATTTTCTCGATCTCCTGTCGCAAGACTGATTTCGTGGAATCTCGATTTGGGAAATCCTATACAAGATTGCGGGGCGTACTTGACCGAATCTAAACCGATCCGTTTGTCAAGGAAAAGAAGGATTATTTCCACGCTTTTCTCGAGTTTTATCGAATTCTCAGCTGTGCGAGGTCCATCAGTGGACCCGCATCAGACTGAACATCTACTCTTTACACTCTTCAAATACAGGCAGAATCGTTCTGAATATTAAACAATTAGAACTTTCCTTTTGTAAATCTTTCCGTTCGAGTGTAATCGGAAGCCGATCCGCTCTAGTTGGAAGTCTACGTAGGACTGCGCGGATTGACAGCCGAAGACGCGGCCGCGTTACTCTAATTAGTCGTTACGCGGCGCTGTCTAAATTTCGGCAGTCTTTCTCCGTCTAATTCTTAGCACACTATTCTCTCACGGTACTGACGTCATCAACACCGTTAGCACACTGGAATCGAAGGTAATGAGCCGTTACCGATGCCAGAAAAACTAGTAATAACCGCGTTTTGCTATCACTGCTCGTTGTACAAATTCTCTTAGAGATAATCTCTCGATTATTGTACGCTAACAGGATTAACGGTAATCGCGGCCGAGGACAATCGCTCGGCGTTATGCAAATCTTTAAACACTAACACTACCTTTTACATTCTTCCCGTACATCTCATTCATAAACTCCTGACTCGCCATCTCATTCGGCACATCATACACAACCACCTTATTACCGATCTTCCTAGGTAACTCCACTTTCAACCCAATTTCATCAAACTTCTTATATTCACGCACCGACTTCAAATCACTCACTTGCCGTCTCAATCGCTATACCACCCGCCCTAATGTTCCTCACAGCTTTCACACGCGCATTCAACACACCACTTACCTCACGCATCACCTTCTCCTTCACTTTTTTTTTTTTTTTTTTTTTTTTTTTTTTGTCGTGGGGAAAATCTTCGAAAGACTCCCTCCCACCTCTTTGGGGAGAGGCGGGAGGGTTGTGTGGGATTCCCCGCGCCCGTAGAATGACGGCCGCGGGACCTACCCACTAAAAACCCCACGGTGACCCTTCCGCACGATTTGGGAGGATACCGGGAATCGCTCGAAGCATTCTTCCGGTATCCTCCCCGTGCCCGCGCTTTGCGCCCATCCCCGGGGGGGACAAACGGTCCCCCCGGTAGACACACTGTCTCATAGCGGCAGGACGGGGCCACTCCATCCCGCCGCCATCCGTCCCGGGGCCGCATTTAGTGGCGGGCTGCGAGCCCCAACTCGCAACCGCCTGCGACCCCGTTTCTACCCCTCGGCGGCCGGGAGCTGATGGCTGCTCCAGGCCACCGAGGGTGTCTCCCCGTGGGCCGGACCCACCCGGTCCGACCCATCGCCGCCTGGCGGGAGGAGGCTCCCCTCAGGGCCCCCCTCCCAGCCAGGGTCATCCGCCGCGCAAAGGCCGCCGCCCGCGACGCCTGGCGCCCGGGCGACGCCCTCGCGCTACCATACGAGCGCGAGCCTCAGCGCGCCGCTGAAGCTCGCGCTCCCTTCCCGCGGCCTCCTTCTGCAGCATTACGGTCTCGCAGAAGGAGGCCACGGCCCTCCACTTCCTCTCGCTGCCGAGCATGGCGCGCACCACACCCGGTAGCGAGACATCCCGCCCTATGACGCCGACCAGGACACGGCGCTCCCCCTCCCAAGCTGGGCATACCTGGAGGGTATGATCAGCCGTGTCCTGCTCGGCGTCACAATGGCAGCAACGCGCCGTCGGCTCCTTCCCTATCCGGCACAGGTATCTTCCGAAGCTACCATGCCCGGAAAATACCTGTGCCATCCGGTAAGTAAGGCTTCCATGGCCTCTGTCCAGCCACTCACACAGGAGTGGCCGAACAGCCCCGACTGTCCGGTGCCCCGCAGTTGGCAGGGCCAACCGCTCCTGCCACGCGAGCACCACGAACTGCCGGGCCTGGCGCTTCAAATCGCCCCAAGCAGATTCCTGCTCTCCCGGGACCGCCCCCACTCCCGCGCGACGGTCGACACGATGACGATGCATCATCGCGTGCGACCGCGCGAGGAGATCCATGGGCGGCATCCCCGCAAGAACCGTCGCCGCCTCATGCGACACGGTCCGGTAGCCACGGACGACCCTCAGCGCCATCCGCCTCTGCACCCGACGCAGCATCGTCATGCTGCGCCGGGAGGCCGCCAGGTCGTCCGCCCAGACGGGGGCCCCGTATAGGGTCACCGATTGAACCATTGCCACATAGAGGCGGCGAACTCGTCCCGCCGGGCCCCCCAGGTTGGGGAGGATCCGGCCTAAAGCCGAGACCATCCTCTCCAACCGGGGAACCAGGCAGCGGAAATGCTCCTCGAAGCGCCAGTGGCTATCGAGGATCAGCTCCAGATACCTCATCCGGGGCTTCACCTCGATATCAGCCCCACCCACCCGGATCAGAGGGGGTGGCCGATCCTGCCGAGGTGAATGGAACGCTATCACCTCGGTCTTATGGACCGCCACCGTCATCCCCATCCCCCTGATCCGGTCGACGACGCGTTGCGCCCCCTCCTCGGCGAGGCGTTTGGCCCTCCCCCACTGAGCCCCGATGGCCAGCACCAGTGTATCATCTGTGTAACACACGGCACTGACGCCTTCGGGGAGGTCGGCCCGCAACACCGCGTCGTACGCAATGTTCCGCAGGAGTGGCCCGAGGACCGACCCCTGCGGAACCCCGCAGTAGACCTCCCTCCGCATATCACCATCCCGGCCCGGATACTCGATCCACCTGCCGCGGAGATAATCCCCGACGACTGCCCTGAGACATGTAGTGTGTAGCCGTTATTCTGTCCAAGCGCGTTGCCACTTGGGGACTTTGCTGTACCTCAGACCGAAGGTCTATACCAGCAACTACATTTTGCCTGATGTTCGGGCATCTACTTTTCACGCGTCGTTATGCGCTTGGAGGCTAACGACGTCGAAACCTGCTGCCACCTCGAGTCCAACCCAATCCAGGAACGCTTGCCGAAGCAAGCGGGGCTTGTATCCCGGCCCGAGGAGGTCATTGCCGAAGCACATGACCTAGCATCCGTTCGAGTACATTTCCAAGCATGGTTCTTAAAGAGAATCCGCAGACTTCTCTCGTTCTGTTACGTAGCGTAGTGCGTTCAATGGCGATTTTGGTTTCGCCCTGCTTTCGTAAGTAGTACCGAGCGCGTATATGTCCGGAACTCCCTGTATAGGTCTTGTGTTACAAGATCGGCTTCGGTCACCGGCCACGGATGACCAGTTTCTTCAGCCGCTTGTCTCAGGAGTTCTCGCGCGTCTCGGTACCTCCGGCACTCGAATAGGACGTGGTTTGGTGTTTCCACTTGGCCACAGTCGCAATTCTCGTGCGGTACTAAAGCAAATTCCTTGAGCTTGGCTCGGAAATCTCCGTGCCCGCTTAGGAATTGTACCACGTAGTGATCCAAGATCACCCAGCTTGCATTCAGACGGTCAGATACATCAGAGAAGTAGCGGTAGGTGACCCTACCTTTCTTCGATGACGACCATCTCGTTTGCCACATATTGAGAAGTTCCGCTCGCACCAAGGCTTTCGCCTGAGCAGCGGTTACTTCTCCAGCCGCCAAATCGGCTCGACTTATTCGACAATTTCCGACTTCGATATTGATTTGTCTTCTAATCTGGTATGCACACGCGCGCTCCACTAACACCAAGTCTATCGGCATCGTCCCGGCGATCACAGTGATCGCGTCGGTAGATACCGTGCGATAGGCCTTGGTGACGGCGAGCAAAACATGTCTCTGCGCCCTGGCAAGTTTAGTTCTTGTCACAGAGGTGAGCATGTCTACCCATCCGGCGGCGGCGTATGTCGTGATCGGGACGAAGAGACCTTTGTACAAAGTACGCATGGTTCTGTGTCCCAATCCCCAGTTTGATCGAGCAAGTCTTGCTAGCGTATAAAACGTTCGCATGACTTTGGCATTCAAGTATTCGACGTGGGATCTTACTCCCATTCGCGCATCGATGTGAACACCCAAGTACCTTATGGTTTGCTTGAGTGCCACACTTCTCCCGTTTATCTTTATCACAGGAGGTCGTTCTCTATCCAGATTTCCTTTCAAGAGAATCATCTCGGTCTTAGTCGCGGATAGTGTAAGTTTCTGCGTGGCGCACCACTCAGAAATTGTATCCGCGACTCTTTGCCCTCTTTGCTGCAACTGATTCCTCGAGTTTCCGTAGAATACCACGAGTAAGTCGTCAGCGTAGGCTATTGGCTCGCAAGCCAGGTGTTCGTTTGATAGGAGCTGTAGAACTTCGTCAAAGACTAGGTTCCAACAGCTCGGACCGAGTATCGACCCCTGTGGGCAGCCCTTGGTGACTTGCTTACGCACATTACCGTGTTTGGAAACTATTGTAACCGTACGGTCAGCGAAGTAGTCGACCATGAGTCGGTAAAGATTTCGGGGACATCCCCGGCGTTTCAGCTTCTGAAGTATGCTTGGCCACCAAACATTATCAAAAGCTCCGGCGATGTCGAAGGAGAGACCCATCACATATCGTTCCTCTCGCTGGGATATCAATTCCCTGAGCTTCACCACGGCGTCTTCCGTGGTCGTCCAGGCCTGAATCCATATTGCCGATCGGAACTATGTTCTGGGTTTAGGAATATATTACTCATTCGATTAAGCATTAGTCGTTCTAACACTTTGCCTAAGATGGAGAGTAGGCATATCGGTCTATACGACTTGACATCCGTTGGTGGTTTATCGGGCCCTTTCAAGATTGCTCTGATCGAGCCGATTTTCCACCTAACGCGGAAGACCCCGTGCGCTAGACACCCGTTGTAGAGTCGAAGTAGAGCACTATGGATGGATCCATAAGCACATTTAACTACCTCAGCCTCTACACGGTCCAGCCCAGGGCATTTGCCTCGCTTTAAGCGCGATACTGCAGCTCCGAGCTCATTCCTCGTGAAGACTGGACAGTCTTCAGTCGGCGGATCGGTTGCAGCATCAGCTCTGGTGTTTGCTTGCTCCGGCGTTTCATCCGTGGACGAGTCGTCCGGGATTAGCGCCTGTAGGAGCTGCGAGGCAGTCGATTCCCAGTCAGTCGTATATCCTTCCGGCGTTCGAATGTTAGAGACCGCAGTCTCAACGCAGAGTTTCTTTTGGGCGATCTTGTAAACAAGTCCCCATGGCTCTTTATTCCCCTGCTCCGTCACAAAGTTCTGTCAGCTTTGTGCTTTCGCAGCGCGCACTGCGGCTGTGTAGGCGAGTCTAGATGTTCGATACTCAGCCTGCTTTGCCGCTCTCTCCTCCGAGTTCCTCTCGCGCTGAAAGGCTCGTCTAAGTCGATAGACTCGCGCTTTCATTCTCGTCAAATTTTCCGTCCACCATGGGACGGACTTCGAATGCCACTTCTTGGGGCGCATTGAGGCATTGCACGCATCGATGATCGATTTCTCGACCTCTTGTGCTAGGTGTTCGACTTCCCTGCGGCAACCAGTGCCGAGGGGTAATTGCCTCGCGTCTTCAAGAAGAACTTGATCAAATCGCTCCCAGTTTGCATGCAACGTGCGGAATCGAGGCTGTGGGCTTCGATTCTCATTCACGTCCGTGAACTGTAAGACAAAATCAATGAGTCGGTGGTCACTGGAGGTCCAATCCTCGTGAACCGTCCAGTTTCGCACAATTGTCGCCATGTCTGGAGTCGATAATGTGACATCGATCCATGACTCACCGGCTGGGCTGGAGTATGTAGGAATACTCCCAGCCTCGTTCAAAATCGTCAAGTCGTGTAATGCGATAAACTCTTCGAGCTTTTCGCCTCGCGTGTCCGGTCGAACGCTTTCTCCCCCCCCAAAGGTGGGATTTGGCATTGACGTCCGCGGCTATCACGACTCGACGGTGTTGGAGAGCATCGAGTGTCCTCTCCAAGCGTGCCAGACTTGGTTCAATGTCTTCCGAGCATTGAAAGTACTGGCTAACGAGGTAGAAACTACCGAAGGGTCCGCTAATGCAAACGCAGGAGGTGTGAGTATCACACAGCTGTGTGATTTTTACCACCGAGATGTCCGGGTTTCTGACCACTATTGCGGCCATAGCCCTTTCATTCTCGGCGATCACCTTCGCCGTGAGCCCATAGCCTGGAATCTGTCCCTGAAATTGGTAAGGTTCCTGCATGAGCAACACGTCGATCTCCTTTGTGTGCATTAGCTCGCTCACCTCACCATGAACAATTAGCGCACGCCGCATATTATGCTGCGCGATGCGCAATTGCCTTAGAGGATTCTCCGGGTCGTTTCTATCCATAATTCGTACGAGATACTGCTAGGTCTAAAGCTGCCTTATAGGCAGGGCAGTTTTTGTCTCGCGACTTATGGTTGTGCTGATTACCTCTTGATTTACAGTTTGAGCAAGTTGGGGACTTACTCTTCGCCGTACAAGAGGCAATGGTATGCCCTTCTTCGGAGCAGTGACCGCAAACCTCGTTTTTTGCTTTGCAATGTTTGGCCATGTGGCCAAACATTTGACACTTAAAGCAGCGTGTCACCGAAACGTAGTCCTGCACTCTGCATGACGACCACCCCAGGTACACTCTGCCCGAGCTCTTCAGCCGCTGGCGAACCTGCGGACTGACTTCCATGACCCAGTTGGCAGTGTCCTTTTCCTTCGGGCCGGTTGCAAACCGGACCTTCAGGCTGGACGACACATCCCCCTGGGTCATATCGCTGAGGTTTTGCTTCCAGATACTGGAAGAAACCTCCTCTTTCCTCATCGCCTTAGGAACGTCGTACACTATAAGTGTAGGGTTCCTCAAGGTCGGTAGAGTAGCTGAAAGCCCTACTTCTTTCAGCTTCGCGCAGTTGACGAAGGCCTTTAGATCCTCCTTGCGCTCGGTTTCGACGGCTATGCCACCGGAGTGGATGCGTCGGACAGACCTCACGCGGATCTTGGCCTTCGCCGGCTTGACCAGGGACAGAACAGTTTGTTTGGTAACGTCGCTGTTCTGTCCTTTCCCTTTCGGCGGGAAAATACGCACCACGTGTCGTGGTGGTTTAACCACTTCCGGGGAAACTCGATTGGCGTCAACCTTTACCGCTTGCGCGTAGGTTGTTGCCGCACGAACTGGTGCGGGTTTCACAGTCGGACGGGAACCCGTCGTCTGCGAAACCGTAGGGGCAACCCTCTCTGTGATCCTCTGGGAGGCTCTCACCTCTTGCCGGATCGCCGCGAGCTGTCCTTTTAGGAAAGAGTTCTGCACGAGAACCTCCTGGACTAGCTCGTAGAGAGCTGCCGCGTTGCCTACGATCAAGGCTCCGGTCTCCTTGCTGAGCCTGGATTCTTTTCCAAGACAGCTGGTCCGGATACCCTTGAACAATTTCGAGGCCTCTCCACTGATTTTGTCGAGAGGCCTGTTCGATGGACCAGGTGTCGCCTCCGCCGACACCTTTCCTGGCAACTCCTCGCCGCTTTTTCGGGCTTTTTCTGCCCTTTGCGGCTTCTCCTTTTTCACGACGGTTACCCAACCGTCGCTATCAATTTGGCCCAATCCTCCGTCCGAAGACGTGGCGTTGCCTTCAGAAGTCGCCTTCGGCTTTTTGGCCTCCGGCTTCTTCGGTGGATTTGTGCGGGGTGGTGTCCCCGGTCCGTCCTTCTTGACATCCTTTTTATCCACAGGGGATGTCGTACCTGCCGGCTTAGGTGGTGAAGCCGTCTTTCGCGTCGAGGGTCTGGTGCAGGGGGGCGTTTTCGCGCCCTTACCCGCTTCAACCGCCTTCGCTTTCTCTTTCTTCTGGAGTGGTGAGACCACCCCAGCTTTCTTGCTCACCGTTATTGTCCTACCGGGAGCAACAACAACGGTCTCCTTTCCTCCCTTTTCCCCCTTACGGGGTACTAAGGCGTCTATTTTGGTTATTTTGATTTTTGGATCCATACTTGTGTATATTCCTTTTCGTCCCGGCGTGTGTCCCGGCCTCCATGGACCCTCAATTGGAACCCGGCTCCGCCTGGGTTAGGACTTGCACCCGGGATATAGTCCGCGAACAAAGGATGACCGGGCTTTCCCCGGACTCCTAGGTTCACTTCCTCGCCCAATAGAACCCACGAATGGTGTTCCGAGCCGATTGACTAGGCACAGGGCTGCTTTTCTCGCCTAGCCGCCTGTCTAGACGAAGCAGAGGCCAAAGGTACGTGTTGGGCAGCTACACTCCCGCAGGAGAGAGGGCCCTCAGATCCCAGGATCCTCCTTTCCGCCGACACAGGTCGCCACGCACGGCAAACACGTGGGGAACAAACCTCAAGCAGATGTTCCCTCTGCTTCGCTACGCCCGGTTTCTGTTCCCTGTTTTTGCAGGGAACCCGCTGCGTAACTAGGACATGACCTCGGGCATCATGTCCCTGTAGCATTAGCTCCAAAACGTGGGACTCGTCCTTAGCGCGATTAGTAGAACTCACAATGCCATCATCAACTATGCTCTTGACGCTTCAGCGTCCTTTTGCCATCGCCAACGACGGGAGCTGCTGTCAGCAGCGCGACGACGGTCTTACATGTATAAATACATGTTGTCTTTCGTCGTTGGCGTACCTTTCAGTGTTTTCGTCATACGCTGCATATCCTTCCTATATGCAGCGTCCGTATGGCAAGGACTCCGAGTCTGACAGAGCCGTACACCACCGGTTTACAGCTCGGAGTTGAGCTGGTCTAGGCGGAGTCTTCTAATGGCCAGGGGAGCGATCCACGTTTCGAGGCCCGTCTCCCTACCTAGGATACTAGCGTGGTTTCCCAGCCGACACCTTCAGGCAGTAAGGAGCAGCTCAGCTACTTCTACGGTGGCCTCCTTCCGTCAATCGTCTGGCATTACGACGTCTGCCACCAGATGTTTTGGTGTGCTGGGTTCTGCCAAGCCCAGCGGCGTATTGCTTTTCCCAGCGGCGTATTGCTTTTGGGGACGCATACAGACGTCGTTTCGTGTCTCATTCTGGTCTTGGTTTTTTTGCTCAACGTGAAAAGAGGGCATATAGCCCCCTTTTTTGATTTCTGGTGTCAGGATCGCCTCCTCGGAAAAGCATTAAAGCAAAAAGGGGGCTTAAAGCCCCCTGGTATTAGTTAGGTCTTTCTTGGAGAAGCTCTAGGTGTTCGAGTAGGAACTTCGAAAAGTTCCTTAAAGTGAAAAAGGGGCATATAGCCCCTTTTTTGTACAATATACGCCTTCTCCAATAAGCCTTAACGTGAAATGGGGGCCGAAGCCCCCAGGTGTTAAGTATACGCTAGTCATAATGCTTCCCCATCTCTCTTTGCTTTCCTGACACCACTCCTTTCTGACATCTCTGTTTTGTACAGAACGAATGACGGATCACGTCTTGCTCGGGTAGGTGGGGTCGCTACTTCCATACGGTGTGCCCCTGCACCGCCCCTGCCGAAACCAGAGACCCGTTGGCCGGCATAAATGCCGTTTGCAGCGTCCACCGCGTGGAGGAGGGGTTGGCACATGCGATCCTGGTGCCGTATAGCAAGCTATACGCCCGGACGGCTTCTACACGCCACTGCCCTGAGACAGAATAGCCGTGGGTTTCCCGTGCGCTTCCTGCCAAAAGGCCCTACACGCACGGCCCCCACGGGCGCGGGATTGGGATACGCCCAATCAGCGCGTCCCTGTCTGGACGAGGACTACCAGTATGTCAGCGGGATGTAGGTCCCGACGACAAGTCACTGGTGGGGCCGAGCGCCTTTCCTCGCTCTACCGACATAGCAGGTCGGTGCACGAGCTGTATCCGCAGCTCCCCCGTCGAAGGCCAAGAATGGGCCCTCTAGCCAGCATGTAGCTATCAACCACTGCCCCCGCGATGGTCCTTCCCACGACCGGGCCCGAGGCACTCCTCGGTGGGCCCCCGGTCCCCGCGGTACCAGTCTAGATCACTGGTCGGATCTGCGTGGCATGCCACTACCGATTGGTGACCCTACAACCACCGGCATCGGTCGGCCCGCGCCTCGGGTACGTGGAGACGCTACCCTCCAAAGGGTCCTACAGGAATCAACCACTAGGGTCTTTGACCTGCAGGACCCCCCCTGCGACCACAGGACACCCCACACACAATCACACATTTCTTCTCATTCGCACTCTTCTAGCAAACACATCCACCGCAAACTTACAGAATCTTTCGTACGTTTCCTTGCATTCCAATACACCACTCACATCCACATACCCATCCTCTCTCCTAACCGACACACCACACTCAACTGGGCACCTCACATCAGCATACAACGGACATTCAACCAAAACATGCTTCCAATCCTCACACTCAGCACCACACAAACACTCCTTACTTACACTCAACCCACGGTCATACAAAAATGCATTCATACTGCCATGCCCAGTCAACAAGTAACACACATACAGCCCTGGCTCAAAACTCACATTCATCCCCGAAAACCTAACACTCGGTATAAATTCCTACGTCACTCTTCCATTCCGACTCTCGTCCCATCTTCTCTGCCAGTGTTCGTATGCTCTCACATTCATAAACTTCTTGCACTCCTCCAGCGACATACCCTCCACCTCGGTATCATCCACAAAATCCCTCACACTCAACCTCACACCCCTAGCTATCTTAAACGATGCACTCCTCACCCTACACTCGAGGTCCCATGGCAATGCCCCCATGAGCACTTGCATGGCCTCCGTCGACACTGTCCTACACACATTCAAACACGCATACATAACCAGCCGCTGACATCTATTCAACAAATCCCTTGCATACCGAAACTCCATCACATCACCCCATACACTGGCACCATACATAACACACGACACAAACAAACCCCTATATATCATTCGCATAGCACGCTTTCTCATACCCCATTCACGCCTAAGCACACGCCTCATCTGCCCTACCACATTCGTAACTTTCACTCTCAAATACTCTAAATGCACTTTAAAGTGCATTCTCTCACTCATCCACACACCCAAATACTTAACACTCTCCACATACGCAATCAATCTACCACCCACACGGCCATTCGGACGTCTGGTAGCAGCCAGACTCCCTTTCAACAACATCAAAACAGTCTCACTCTCAGACACACCCACACCAACACGCTGCCCCCAATCACTCACAATCGTCATCCACTCCGTTCCCTTTCGCTCTAGCTCCACCCGATTCCGCCCTTCCACCAACAAAACCAAATCATCCGCATACGCCACACACTTACATCCAGCCTTTTTTTTTTTTTTTTTTTTTTTTTTTTTTGTCGTGGGGAAAATCTTCGAAAGACTCCCTCCCACCTCCTTGGGGAGAGGTGGGAGGGGTGTGTGGGATTCCCCGCGCCCGTACGACAGGCGCGGGACCTACCCACTAAAAACCCCACGGTGACCCTTCGGCACGCTTTGGGAGGATACCGGGAATCGCTCGAAGCATTCTTCCGGTATCCTCCCCGTGCCCGCGCTTTCGCGCCCATCCCCCGGGGGGACAATCGGTACCCCCAGTAGACACACTGCCTCATAGCGGCGGGACGGGGCCACTCCATCCCGCCGCTATCCGTCCCGGGGCCGCGTTTAGTGGCGGCTGCGAGCCCCAACTCGCAACCGCCCGCGACCCCGTTTCCACCCCTCGGCGGCCGGGCGTTCATGGCCGCACCAGACCGCCGAGGGTGCCTCCCCTTGCGTCGGACCGGTAGGGGGAGGCACTCCTACCCCCAACCGGTCCGACCCGGCGCCGCCTGGCGGGAGGAGGGTCCCCTCAGGACCCCCCTCCCAGCCTAGGTCATCCGCCACGCCGAGGCGGCCGCCCGCGACGCCTCGCGACCGGGCGACGACCTCGGGCCACCGCACGAGCGCGAGCTTCAGCGCGCCGCTGAAGCTCGCGCTCCCTCCCCGCGGCCTCCTTCTGCAACATTACGTTCTCGCAGAAGGAGGCCACGGCCCTCCACTTCTCCTCGCTGCCGAGCATGGCGCGCACCACGCCCGGCAGCGAGACATCCCGCCCGACGACGCCGACCAGGACACGGCGCTCCCCCTCCCACGCGGGGCATACCTCCAGGGTATGATCCGCCGTGTCCTGCTCAGCGTCGCAGTGGCAGCAACGCGCCGTCGGCTCCTTCCCTATCCGGCACAGGTATCTTCCGAAGCTGCCATGCCCGGAAAATACCTGTGCCATCCGGTAGGTGAGGCTGCCATGGCATCTGTCCAGCCACTCCTTCAGGAGTGGCCGAACCGCCCCGACAGTCCGGTGCCCCGCGGTTGGCAGAGCCAGCCGCTCCTGCCACGCGAGCAACACGGACTGCCGGGCCTGGCGCTTCAAATCGCCCCAAGCAGGTTCCTGCCCGCCCGGGACCGCCCCCACCCCCGCGCGACGGTCGACGCGGTGCCGGTACATCACCGCGTGCGACCGCGCGAGCAGGTCCATGGGCGGCATCCCCGCTAGAACCGTCGCCGCCTCATGTGACATGGTCCGATACCCGCGGACGACCCTGAGCGCCATGCGCCTCTGCACCCGACGCAGCATAGTCATGCTGCGCCGGGAGGCAGCCAGGTCGTCCGCCCAGACGGGGGCCCCGTATAGGGCCACCGACTGGACCATTGCCACGTAGAGGCGACGAACTCGGCCCGCCGGGCCCCCCAGGTTGGGCAGGATCCGGCCCAGAGCCGCAACCATCCTTTCCAACCGGGGGACCAGGCAGCGGAAATGCTCCCCGAAACGCCAGTGGCTATCGAGGATCAGCCCCAGATACCTGATCTGGGGCTTCACCTCGATGTCAGCCCCACCCACCCGGATCAGAGGGGGTGGCGGATCCTGCCGAGGTGAATGAAACGCAATCACCTCGGTCTTATGGACCGCCACCGTCATCCCCATCCCCCTGATCCGGTCGACGACGCGTTGCGACCCCTCCTCCGCGCGACGCATGGCCCTCCCCCAGTGCGCCCCGACGGCCAGCACCAGTGTGTCATCCGCATAACACACCGTGCTGACGCCGTCGGGGAGGCCGGCCCGCAACACCGAGTCGTACGCGATGTTCCACAGGAGTGGCCCGAGGACCGACCCCTGCGGAACACCGCAGTACACCTCCCTCCGCATATCACCATCCCGGCCCGGATACTCGATCCACCTGCCGCGGAGATAATCCCCGACGACCGCCCTGAGACAAGGGGGGACCCGATGATATTCGAGTCCCCTCCTTATCTCTTCCCAGGGGAGGGTGTTAAAGGCATTGGCAATATCCAAGGATATTGCCAATGCCACCCCTCCCCGGGAGACGGCCGTCCCCGAGAGGGCCCTCACACGACCTATCGCGTCGATAGTCGATCGGCCCCCCCGGAAACCGAACTGGCAGTCGGCCAGACCGGGATCACCCCGCGACAGGTGCTCGACGAGGCGGGCAGCAATCACCCGCTCGAAGAGCTTGCCCACCTCGTCGAGGAGACAAATGGGCCGGTATGCGGAGGGAGACTCCGCGGGCCGACCCTCCTTCCGGAGGAGGACCATCCTCGCCACCTTCCAACTGGGGGGGAATCGCCCGTCCCTCAGGCAGCGGTCGAACAACCGCCTGAGGTCGGCCCCAAGGACGCCCTGGGTCAAGACCCAAACCCGGCCGGGCACACCATCCGGACCCGGGGCCGTGTTACGAACCCCGAGCCGTCTGATGGCCGCTGCCAGCTCCTCCTGCGTGACCCCCAGCTCGGCCGTCCACTCCACTGGGACAGCCGCCGCCGCCGGAGGACGCGGTCCCCTCTCCCCAATTGGGAAGAGTGTATTGACCACGTCCTCCAGCAGCCGGGGGTCAAGACCCTCGGTGACGGGGGGCGCCCACGGGCGGAGCTTATTCAGCACCACCTTATATGGGCGCCCCCATGGATCGTCATCAAGGGTCTGGAGGAGCTCCTTCCATGCCTGGGTCTTGGCCCGTTTGATAGCGACCTGCAGAGCAACCCGCGCCACGCGGTATGCTCCATACAGGTCATCAGCTGCCCTCGCTCGCGCCACGCCGTCGCCTGTACGTTGACGACGGCGCGCGCGGGTGTACTGGCGTCGGGCGCGGACAGTCGCGACTCGCAACTCCGCGATCGCGTCCGACCACCAGTACACCGCCCGGCGAGGAGAAGCCCGCCCGACCCGAGGCATCGCCGCGTCGCAAATACCCGCGACCAATGCTCCGAGCCGGGCGACCTCCTCCTCTATGCTCGGCAACTCGGCCGCTCCCTGCGGCCAAGTTGCAGCGAGGGCAGCTGCCATCAGGGCGTCCTTGTCCAGGCGCCGAAGCGCCCAGCGGCGTGGTGGGGTGCCACGCAGGCGGCCGTGTCGGGATGCACTCGCGGCGGCAGAGACCTCCATCCGGATGTACCGGTGATCGGAGAGTGTCTCTGCCCCCGCGACCACGTGCCAACCCGACACCATGCGCACGGCGTTGGGGGTCGCGAATCCAACATCCACGATGGACCCCCCATATCGCCGCACGCATGTGTGCTCCGACCCCCGGTTCAATACCCGGAGGTCGAGCCCCGCCGCCCAATCGCCCAGGATCCCGCCGCGAACGGAGGTCCTGGGGGATCCCCAAGCCACCGACTTGGCATTAAAATCCCCCAGGACCAGCACCGGCCGGGCCGCGTAGCGCTGCACGCATGCCGCGACCTCGGCCAAGTACAGCTCGAACGCAGCGTGACCGCTACGAGGCGAAATGTAGCACCCCACCACAGCGACTCCCCCCCAGTCCACGGCGACGAATCCCCGACCGCGCTCCAACAAGGAGAACGGTGGGGACCCGTCGCCCCCTCCCCATACCGTCGCCACCAAGCCGTCCGCGTCGCCCACCCAATGAGGGTGATCAGGGACGCGGTACGGCTCGGCGGCGACCGCCAGGCCAACCCCCCACTCCGCGAGGACTTGGGACATCAAGTCCTGTGCCGCGCGGCAGTGGTTGAGGTTGGCCTGGAGGAGGAGGCGGGGCGGCATTAATTAATGGCCGCGCCAGCCTCCTCCCGGCCGTCCGTCCCCGTAGCACCGTCCACCTCCATGGAGGACGATGCCACCGCCCTCGGCACCGGAGCCGGTGCAGCCCGCCTCTTCCTCTCCTTCCGGGAGGGGGGGGAGCACTTCTTGCTCCCCACCCTGTGATCGGCTGGCCTCCCCATGTCCGCACACAGCGGGCAGTGGGGGGCCGCCGAGCACTGGCTCGCACGGTGCTCTTTGGCACCGCAGCGGTAACACTGACCGCTGCGGTCCACCGGCGAGGTGCACCACTGCCTCACGTGCCCCAATTCGAGGCAGCGGTGACACTGGAGCGGGCGCGGCGCGAGGATTTCCACTCGCGCCGAAACCCACCCCACCAACACCCTCCCGGATTCCGCCACCTTACGGGCGGCGGAGAGGGGGCACCGGGCCCACACCGACCCGAGGCCGCAGGGCGACCTGCGGATCTCTCCGATCCGCAGGTCCTCCACAGGACAGTCCCCCGCCCTCGCAAGGGCACGGGACACATCCTGTGCGCTGACCGAGTCGTCCAGCCCACAAACGCGCATCTCCGTGCGCTTCGTGGGCCGAGCGACCCGGACACCTCGCTCGCCCAGCTGCTCCCGGAGCCTCTGGGCGAGACGATCCGCCTTCGCGCCGCCTTCTGCACCGGGGATCTCCAGCAAGAGACCCCCGGTCACGGCCCTCTTCGCCCTCACGGAGGCGATGCCCAGCTCTTCCAGGGAGATATTCTCCCTGGCGAGCCGCATCGCCTCCGCGAGGGTCAGGTCGCCCCCCTGCGCAACGGTCAGCGTCACCGCTGCCGTTTTTGGGGGACGACCTGGTCGTGCCTTCCCGACCTTCGCGGCCTTTACCTTGGCCGCCGGCGGCGGAGGCGGAGGCTGCCGTTGCGAGGCCTTCCTCGCCGCCCGCTTCGCCTTCCGCCCCACCACCTCACTCCACGCCACCCCCCTTTGGGAGGGTGCTGTGGAGGACGCGACCACCGCGACCACGGGTACACCACCCCCCTTGGGGGTCGCGACCCGGGGCCCTGGTGCCGCAACGCTGGGCGGAGCCTTCACTCCGCCCTTCTTTGCCTTCCCCGACTGTACCGGAACAGGTCGGGGAGGCACCGCCTTCCTGCTGACCGCTCTTCCGGCGAGGAGCTCCTCCCGGAAGGCGGCCAGCTTGCCATCAATCATGTCCCCAATCCTCCTCAGAAGATCGTCTTCTGAGGAGGACGGGGACTTCTTCACGGGCGGAGTGCGGGTGGAGGGGCCCGCGGTGCCCCGCACCACTGCCGCCGCACTCCGCTTATTTACCTCCGCCGAGGGACGCGGCGGTGGAGGAGGAGGGAGGATGGGAGGGAGGGCCGCGCTGTTCCACAGCGCCTCTGCCCTCCTCCTCCCCTGTCGCTCCTCCTCCAACAGGAGCTGCAGACGGGCGTTCCGCCCTCTGAGCTCCCGCGCCGCCTCCCTCATTTCCTCCGCCGCGGCCTTCAGGGCCTCCGCGCCACCGCTTTTCTGCCCCTTAATGGCGCAGGCAGCGGCGACTTTCTCAACCCGCCTCAGGGACGAGGAGATCCTCTCCGATATCTCCTCGGTCACCTCGTCCCTGAGGCAACTCAGCCTCACCGACGGGCTCATCGCCCCGCCCACCTCGACGACGGCCTGCCCCGCCCTCTTCCTCTTAGAGCCTATGAGGCTCCTGGTGGAGGAGAAGGACGAGACTGACGCAGTCTCGTCGTCCTCCTCCACCTTCCACGAAGCCGGGCCAGGCGCTGGAGGCGGCGCGAGCGCCGTCACTCCAGTCCCAACACCGCCTTCGTCCTCCCCCTCTGACTTACCCCGTCCCATCCCCGTTTTAATATTGAACTCCATAATATTCCCACGAGCAGGTCGGAATAAAAGGTCCGCCCGGGCAGAGCCGCCTTACCCGGGTAAGCCTATATACTCCGGGGGTTCGGCAGGTTCCCCGGAGGTGGTCGCTTGGGATTGGGCCTTCTCCCCCAACCATGCATCCCATCGCCGCGCACCATAGCTTAGGATTGGAGGGCGATTTTATAGAGTCGCCATACTCGTGGCCCAGGCGGTTAAGCCAAGACCCCCGTTCCTCCTGCCGTCACCTACCATTCACAAAACCAATAGGGAATTGTGAATGGGTCGTTGTGACGACCAACAGGAGGCTTACGGTGTGTGTATGACTCGGGTACCCCGGGTTCGTTAAGCCCGTACTGCAGCTGAAAGGCTGGCAGCCCCTGAGGGATTACATCCAGCCTTGGTCAGCCGCCACAGGAGTTCATCCATCATCAGGTTCCATATAAATGGACCACAGATGGAACCCTGCGGACAGCCCCGCCGCACCTCCTTCCACACTACATCATTCGCACCCACCATACACACCATCCTCTCCCTAAAATAACTCTCCCATAACCCGATCTCCTCGCATCCCACATCCCTTAACTTCCCAATCACCCTCCCCCATTCAAGATTATCAAACGCACCCTTGAAATCGACAAACACTCCAAGCACATACTTCCTCTCACTATCTCTCACATACTCCTTCACACACAACCAAGCACTCTCCGTCGACCTGCCCCTCACAAACCCATGCTGCGCCGGGCTCATCCTGTCACCCACCTTCCGCTCAAGCCTCCTCACCATCATCTTCTCTAGCACTTTCCCAAACACCGACAGCAGACATATCGGCCTGTAGGACCCAGGATCCGACCGCACTTTCTCCGGCGATTTCAACAACACAATCATTCTCGCTTTCTTCTACTCAACCGGAAAATACCCCCCGGCCAAGCACAAATCATACACTCTCTTCAACCACTCCGGAATCACCCTCCACACAACACGCAACATTTCCACACTGATCCCATCCAACCCCGGCGCCTTACGCAACTTCAAAGCTCTCACAGATTCATCCACTTCATTCCATTCAAAACCCCTCCCACCGAGGTCCCCATACAGCCTCCGTCCTTCATCCATACCTATGTTGGCAGCAGGGAAAAACCTGTCCATCAACATATCCACACTCTCCCTCCACGTACTCGACACCACCCCATCCACTTTCATCGCACTCAATCTATCCCTCGCATACTTCCCACGACAAATCTTGTACACAGGACCCCATGGATCAAGGTTGGAAGATTCACTCACAAACTCTCTCCAATTCCGTTCTTTCGCTCTCCACATCTCACCCTTGTACTCCGACAACAACCTCCTATACTCCATCCTCCTTTCCTCAACATTCACACCCCGTCTCCTAGCCTTCTGAAGCCTACGTCTGCCCTTCCTCACTTCCCTCTTCAGCCTCTCCAACGCCTCCGTCCACCACACAATCTTCCCCACATTCACGCGCTTAACCTCCTTAAACCTTCTCCTGTTCGCCTCACGTATCCACGACATCATCATCTCCAACATCCTATCCACACCCATCCCATCCATGTCCCCTCCATACGACCGCAGGCCCTCCCTCAAATCATCCATATATCCCTCCCAGTCAGCATTCCTAGTGGACCATCTGGTCCCCACATCCACTTCATCCCTACCCACCTGATCACTCGTCATCACAACCAAAATCACATTATGATCACTCACTCCCCAATCATGCTTAACACTCCATTCAAACCTGCACCCCACACACACATCATTCACAATCGTCACATCTATATCACTCTCACCCCTCATACCCGAAAACGTATAATATTCACTCGGCTCATTCAACACAGACATCCCATTCGCCAAGATCCATTCCTCTAACACCTCCCCACGCATCTCACTCACCCGTGACCGGCCACCGCCCTTGCTAAACCACAAGGGCGAAACAGCGTTCGCATCCATCCCAACTAACACACACCTGCCCCTCGCAAAATTCCGCACCCCATCCAAATAAGCCAAATACGGCTCGATGTCCTGCCCATACTGGCAGTACATCGACACAACATACATCTCCCCAAAATCCCCTTTCAACCAAACACAGACACCCCACTCATTCGTACACTCTCTCACACACATAACCTCCAGCCGCGCATCATTCACAACTATAGCAGCTCTAACCACTCCACCCTCACACACATACACATCCATACCAAGCGGCAAACCTCTCACCCTCCCATCCATAAAATACGGTTCCTGCAATAGTGCAACACTCACACCACGCTCACTTACAACCTTACCCAAATCACACATTACCGCATACGCTCTCTGACAATTACACTGCACTATATTAAGTCCCGTATTAGCCATGCTAATTCTCTGTCTCTCTCTATCTAACATTCTCAAATACTCCGGGCACTCCTCAGACACAACCGCGTGATCACACCTCATACCCCTAATCTTGCAGTTACGACACACCACATCCTTCTTACAACTACCTCTCAAATGTCCAGTCTCACCACACCGCTGACACAATCTCTCAGTCACACTACACTCACGCATCATGTGCCCAAAAGCATAACATTTATGACACCTCAGCACACTCAAGAACTCTCTCACCTTACACGCATGCCATTTCACGTACACACGTCCCTCCTTACACAGCACATCCCTCACCTTCCCACTCACCTCCATAATCACATTCCCAACACTCACATTCTTCCTATTCACCCTACTCAATATTCTCACCCGCTCCCTAAATTCACTCTCACTAACACTACCCTTAATATTCTTCTCATACATTTCATTCATGAACTCCTGACTCGCCATCTCATTCGGCACATCATACACAATCACCTTAGGACCTATCTTCCTAGGCAATTCCACTTTCAAACCAATTTCATCAAACTTCTTACATTCACGCACCGACTTCAAATCACTCTCACTCGCCGTCTCAATCGCTATACCACCCGCTCTGATCTTCCTCACCGCTTTCACACGCACATTCAACACACCACTCACCTCACGCATCACTTTCTCCTTCACCTGCTCACTCGTCGCTTTCACCGTCGCATCCTTAGGCCTAACGACCACCGCATACGACTTCGCATTCGACCGCACACTCTCCGATTTACTCACACCAGACATACCAGGCACACCCCTCACCACACTAGTACCAGCCACACTCGCATAACTCACACCACCCTTCCCACTCATTCCACTCATCCCCATACTCATAAGCCTCTCGCACTCATCCAATCTTCCTTGCAGCCTCTCATTCTTATTCATCAGTCTAATCAATTGCTCCTCATACTCACTCACAGCACTCAAAATTACTTGACTCGCAGCCTTGGACACCCTATTAGAGTCAACAAACACAAACGCACGCAATCTCAACCCAATCATCCTCATCCTCGCCACATCATCATCCACGTCCTCACTCACACTTTCCACTCCGCCTTCCCTAACATCCTTCATATCCTTCCTCCGCTTCCCCAACACCGGACTCCTCTCCCCACTACACACTGAAGAGGCCCTGGACCTAGCATAACCAGACCCAGATGCCCCCATCCCCACATCCACACACTCCTCCATCCGACTCTCCTTCTCGTCATTCCCCCCCTTATCCCCAGCAGAACAATAATCCATATAGTTCCCACGAGCAGGGACGAACTAAAAGTCACTTCCCAGGTGACGCCCTTTCCGAGAAGAAGGCTCGATACTCAGGAGATCGCCAGGTGTCCTGAGGTGACCGCTAGGGATTGAAGCTACCCCTCCAATCATGCATCCCATCACCGCGCATCATAGCTTGGGATTCGGGGGTAATTTACAGAGTTACCATCCTCACGGTCCAGGCGGTTAAGCCAAGACCCCCGGCCCGACCTGCCATCGCGTACCATTCGCAAAACCTAAAAGGAATTGCGAACGGGTCGTCGCGACGACCAACAGGGGGTTACGGTGTGTGTATGACTCAGGTACCCCGGGTTCGTTAAGCCCGTACTGCAGCTGAATGGCTGACAGCCCCTGGGGGAGTTGCCCTGAGACACGGGGGTACCCGATGTTATTCAAGCCCCCTCCGTATATCCCCCCAGGAAAGAGTGTTAAACGCGTTGGCAATATCCAGCGATACCGCCAACGCCACCCCTCCCCGGGAGACGGCCGACTCCGAGAGGACTCTGACCCGACTGATCGCGTCGACCGTCGACCGGCCCCCCCCCCCCCCCCCCGGAAACCGTACTGGCAGTCGGCCAGGCCCGGAGCACCCCGCGACAGGTGCTCGACGAGGCGGGCAGCAATCACTCGCTCGAAGAGCTTGCCCACCTCGTCGAGGAGACAGATGGGCCGGTATGCGGATGGAGACTCCGCGGGCCGACCCTCCTTCCGGAGGAGGACCATCCTCGCCACCTTCCAACTGGGGGGGAATCGTTCGTCCCTCCGGCATCGGCCAAACAATCGCCTGAGATTGGCCCCAAGAACGCCCTGGGTCAAGATCCAAACCCGGCCGGGCACACCATCCGGTCTCGGGGCCGTGTTACGCGCCCCGAGCTGTCTGATGGCCGCGGCCAGCTCCCCCTGCGTGACCCCCGGCTCGGCCACCCACTCCAACGGGGCCGTCGCCTCTGCCGGAGGACGTGGTCCCATCTCCCCAATTGGGAAGAGAGTATTGACCACGCCCTCCAGCAGACCTTCTCCTTCACTTGCTCACTCGTCGCTTTCACCGTCGTATCTTTGGGCCTAACGACCACCGCATACGACTTCACATTCGACCGCACACTCTGCGACTTACTTACACCAGACACACCAGGCACACTCCTCGCCACACTAGTACCAGCCACACTTGCATAACTCACACCACTCTTCCCACTCATTCCACTCACCCCCATACTCATAAGTTTCTCGCACTCATCCAATCTTCCTTCAGCCTCTCATTCTTATTCATTAGCCTAATCAGTTGCTCCTCATACTCACTCACAGCACTCAAAATAACTTGACTCGCAGCCTTGGACACCCTATTGGAGTCAACAAACACAAACTCACGCAACCTCAACCCAATCATTCTCATCTTCGCAACATCATCATCCACGTCTTCACTCACACATTCCACCCCGCCTTCCTTAAGATTCTTCCCATCTCTCACATCCTTCCTCCGCTTTCCCAACACCGGACTCCTCTCCCCACTATACACTGAAGAGGCCCTGGACCTAGCATAACCAGACCCAGATGCCCCCATCCCCACATCCACACACTCCTCCATCCGACTCTCCTTCTCGTCATTCCCCCCCTTATCCCCAGCAGAACAATAATCCATATAGTTCCCACGAGCAGGGACGAACTAAAAGTCACTTCCCGGGTGACGCCCTTTCCGAGAAGAAGGCTCGATACTCAGGAGATCGCCAGGTGTCCTGAGGTGACCGCTAGGGATTGAAGCTACCCCTCCAATCATGCATCCCATCACCGCGTAACATAGCTTGGGATTCGGGGGTAATTTATAGAGTTACTATCCTCGCAGCCCAGGCGGTTAAGCCAAGGCCCCCGGCCCGACCTGCCATCGCGTACCATTCGCAAAACCTAAAAGGAATTGCGAAGGGGTCGTCGCGACGACCAACAGGGGGTTACGGTGTGTGTGACTCAGGTACCCCGGGTTCGTTAAGCCCGTACTGCAGCTGAATGGCTGACAACCCCTGGAGGGACCCTACGGGGGCGAAGTTTTTGAAAATACATGGCCTCCGTTTTCTGGGGTGCCACCTCTAGACCCAGCCTGCGGATTTCAGCGACGACGGCGGCCACTGCCACCCCCGCGTCGCGCGCTGTCCCTCTCCAGTCTGTCCTGCTGACGAGCACCAGTGTGTCATCGGCATAACACGCCAGCGGGCAGAGGGGCCCCCTGCAGTACCGTGTCCTACCCGATGCTCCACAGCAGGGGCCCTAAAACTGACCCCTGCGGAACACCGCGTACGACCCCCCTCCGCATTATAACTCCATCCCGGCCGGTGCAACTGATCCACCTGTCGCTCAGGTAGGACCCGACTATCCTCCTCAGGTATGGGGGCACACGATGAAAGTCTAGCGCCCCCATGGTCGCTTACCACAGCAGGGCATTAAAGGCATTGACGATATCTAGTGATATCGCCAGAACCACCCTACCCTGGGAGGTGACCCCCTGAGAGAGGGACCAGACCAGCTGGATGGCATCGAGCGTGGACCGTCACTCTCTAAAGGCGAATTGGCATGGGGCCAAGTCGGTTCCTAACGTGGACAGGTGGTTGGCGAGGCGGCCAGCCACTATGCGTTCAAAGAGCTTGCCCACCTCATCCAACAGACGCCAGCCGGTACACGGAGGGCGTTCCGGCCGGTATGTAGACCTTCCCGCCTTCTGGGGAAGGACCAGCCGCGCCGCCTTCCCAGGCGAGGGGAATACCCCTCGGCGGGCTCAAGACGCCAAGGGCATAGGTCCAACATCTGGCCGGGCACGACGTCGGGACCCGGAGCAACCCTCCGAGCCCTCATCCGATGAACGGCCCGGCCCATCTCCTCGGAGGTGACCTCCAGTTCCTGGGACCAGATGGTAGGGTCCTAGGGTTCTCGAGGAGGTGGTACTCCGTCCCGGTTACCTCTTCTAAAAACTGGAGGTCAATAGTCTCCGTCAGAGGGGGCGCCCCATGGACGAAGCTAGTCCATTACAAGCTTATACGGGCACCCCATGGACGAAGCTTGTCCATTACAAGCTTATACGGGCGCCCCCACGGATCCCAATTCAGCTCCCCGAGGAAGTCCTTCCATGCCCGTGCCTTGGTGTCTCGGATGGCGCGCTGGAGGGTCCGCCGCTCCATGGCGAACTCCTCGTAGATGCGCGCCATCTGCACCGCGGTCGGGCGTCGATGACGTGATCCCCGGGCGTGGGTGTATCTTCGGCGGGCACGCGTACACCGAGCGTTGCACTGCTCGATGTGCGGCGACCACCAATACGCCGCGCCCTGGCGTCTGCAAGGCCTGGCTCGGGGCATGGAGGCATCACACACCTGTTTGCACTTGCCTCGGAACCACTCGGCCTTCCGCTCAACGTCGGCGACGGGTCCATCCTCTGATTCGGACCAAGCTGCCACCTTTGCGGCTGCCTCCGCCATCGCTCAATCCACCCTCTTGAGGGACCATCGTGGGTGGACCACGGCATGTGCCGCACGCCTCCGGCCCAGGGGCTCCCTACGCGCCGGGGTGGCTCTCACCGACATGGTGATATAGAGGTGGTCACACTCAGTGACCATCTTTACGGCCATTCGCCACCCCGACACGAGTCGCAGGGCCGTAGGGGTTGCGCAGCCGCATGGGCATTGAAGTCCCCCAGGACCAGTACCAGACGGGGCAGGCATCTCCTTATACAGTCGCCCACTCTGTCCAGGTACGCCACATATGTAGCGAGGTCGCAATTGGGCGACACATAGCAGCCCACAACCGCGATGGTCCCCCATTGGGCCGCCAGAAACCCCTGGCCCGATGCAGGATGGTAATGGGAGGGGAGTCTGGCGGCCACGTCCAGACCATTGCCACCAAACCGCACAGGCTCCCGACCCAATTGGGCTGGTCGGGAACCATGTACGGCTCGGCGGCAATGATCAGGCCTACCCTTTGGGCCCGCAAGGCGTGTACAAATATGTCCTGTGCCCTGCGAGCCTTCGTCAAATTGGCCTGGAAGAGGAGCGTGAATTTTAGGGCTTCACGACTCCTCCAGGCCTTTACTTTAGGTTGGGGAGAGGCGCTTCCCCTCCCCCTTCGATTCTGCTGTCGGGTGGGGCCCATTTCACCGACGACATCATCCACCTCTATCGACGGGGGGGGGGCCACAGTGGTCTCCCTTTGATTGTCTACCGGAGCCACAGCTCCCTGCTTCGCCACATTCACCGTAGCAATGAGAGGAGTCCCGTGGGTCTCCCCAGTATGTCCACACACAACGGACATATCGGGGACACCGCGACACACTGCTTGGCGCAGTGGCCGGAGGAGCCGCATTTGTAACAGCGGCCGTTAAGGGGCACCTAACCCAAACAGTGCTCAGAGTCGTGGGGGAGCGATGTATGTCGCTGACCTGCACCCTCTCCTTTGGGCATCCTCCCAGGGCTGCCATTGCCCCACGAACTTCAGCCGGGGTGGCGGCATCGTCTAGGCCGCTCACCCGCAGCTCATTTTTTGTTATTATGAAAATTTCAATAAAATGAAAAATTAAGTTAATAAATTTTTTTTTCTCATGAACAAATTGTATTTTGTTAAATTTGTTAACACCTTGTTATTGTACATAAGAAGCCATTAACCTCGCCCATTAACAATTTTTTCGTATGTCTTTCTGTTTTCGAGATAGCCGTTTCGAGTCAAAACTTCAAGGGGTGGTTGCGCCCCTTAAACTCGAATTACCGCAGCTAAGAAAAATACGTGTCGACTATTTGTGGCTGCTTTATAAGTGTACGATATTTCATCAAAATCGAAGCCGGACCGTTCGCGAAGGTTCCTTGTCAGTATCGCTTTCCTTACGTCAGCGTGGGTGAAATCTGTTATGTCCTCTGTGTCCGGAGGTTCGTTTCTCTGTTGTCTTCTTACCCTCTGGGTGTCTGTGCGTCGGTGTCGTCGGGTGTTAGGGAGTTCAGAAGGCTCAGGGCAGATTCTTCCCACGTCAGTGTGAAATGGTGCCCATCTCCTGCGGTTGACAGGGCTTTGTCCGGGGAGATTTTCTTCATGCAATGTTTGTAGACTGAGCCTCATGGGTCGCGGTTTCCTTCGGCTGTGACATATTCTTGTCAACTTCGATTTTTTGCCCTCTTTATTTCGCCTGTGTATTCCCTTCTTATTCGGAGGTATGTTCTTCTTTTCTCATACTTAATTATTGGGTTTGTTTCTGTCTGGAAAGCCTTCCGGGCCTTGTATGTTTGCCTTTTCTTTTTGGTTAAGCTTTCGGTCCACCATGGTATTGAATTGCTATGCGCTTCTCTAGGTTTTATTGCTGCTCTGCTCGCGTGTACCTCTTAAAGGGTACAGTTTCTGAAAAAAGTACTACATCCAGAGTTGTACAGTTCAGAGTGATGCACTTGATGGCGTTTTTGAAATCGACCTTGAGGTCGATTTTCAAAGTTGTTAGGGGGAGGAGGTTTGAAAATGCCTCGCCTAACGGTGGTCCGGATCTCGAGGGAAGGAACAGACGGAAAATAAGCGGTACAATAAAGTATGATTTTCGCTTATCCGAATGCACGGATAAGCCTTTTATTTCAGTCTTTGGTTTTTCTTTTATGGCGTTATAGGTTCCGGATAATTGCCGGCCGACGTCTGCTTCTGCCAGACTATGTTATTATCCGGCCTGCGTTGATACCCTGAAACAGAAAGAGACACGACTAGGCGTTAAATACCTATCGACGTGAGTCACGTCGCTTGTCTTTCTCTTTTCCGTACGCTCTTGGCGTGTGCTTGTCGCACCTAGGAGCGGGAATCTCTGCCGCCGCAATACGCAGCTAAGCTAGTTGACTGTATGTGTGTGAGCGTTCCCTTTAAACCGGGAATCGCTCGTTTTGTTCCAATTATGGAATTTCGTCTCGGTTTTTTCTGTTCGACTGCAACACTTGATTGTCGCAGGAGAAGGTGCCAAGAGCGAGGTTGTAAGGCTCCAACCGTCACCCGGTCCTCGGCCCCTTAGCGTCTTCGTATGCGTATGTACGGAACACGATGTGGTGCAGTCTTTCAATGGCGTGTAGGACGTCTTACTATTGAGACTGACACCACGACGCCTTGTGAGTCGCGTTGTTCTACGCGCAGTGACCGTACAAGATTGGCGATCAGAGAACAACGCTCTGGCATTCGCCGGAAGCTGGGCTTGGAATATCTCGTCCCACGCTCCGACTAGAAGGTGGCAAGTCCACCCAAGGGTTTTGTGCCAATAAGGCCCCTATAGGTGGGTGTAAGACCGTTCGATAAATCAAGGGAGGATCGAGTCTTAACCTCGATACCTCTCGCACGACCGCTGTTTGCAGCAATACGCGGAAAATTCGGGAACTCGATGATACCAAAGAGTTTCCCGCAGTCTTTAACCGGGTCGTACTCACGACCGAATCGATTAACTGGTTTGATTCGACAACCGGAATTACACGCAGTTTACCGGGGGCAGTTTGCTTACGCAAGCTAATCCCGTAAAGCTGCGGCTATACGTTGGTTGCCCGCGTTGTGAAAGTTCGAATAACTCGAACTTTCAACGTTGCGTGGGAATCAACCGCTAGAATCCGAGAATTTTCTTTTTATTGTTCTTAATTTTTGCAAATGCTCGAATAACGCGAAGCAATTCGGAATATTTTGAGGGCCTGTTGAATCTCAACGAGTGCTCGAATAACTCGTAGCAATTCGGAGTATTTTAAATTAGGTGAAGCGTGATCGGTTATCGATCCGCGCTTGGCAGGCTCTCGTTAGCAAGTGACGGACGTGCACGAGCTGTCGAAAAGTACGCGTGAGAGAGGGGGAATCCTCCGACGCGCGGCGCTGTCGCCGTGGCTCTCGTCCGTCTTTATCTAATATGTAATTGTCGCACCTTCTCTATGGTCGAGCGTTTAACCGAAAAGTTCGAAATCGAACGTTACTGTAATGCTTGCGTGACTTACAGAAAAACTCAAGGAGCGAGAGTTTTTCTGCTGCCTTCTGTTTCGAATCGCGGACGCGTCGACCTAGAATATTCTGGTCGGTCGCGTATATTGAAAACAAAGCGGATTGACGGCTAATTACGGGTTTAAATAAATCGAATTAACTCGATCTTTAAACAAAAATCATTTGAAAATCATTTCATGTTTATCAAAGGAAGTATTTTGCTTTTCACCCCGAGAATCGATAGAGCGTAAAATTTTACATTCATTATCAGAGCGTTGATGGTTTCTAAGTGAAACAAGCTTCTGCAATTTAATTTAAAATTGTTTATTGATTCAACCAATTAAGGCAAGATCAGGCAATAAATCGATCAATAAAGAAATTAAAAGTTAATTATTCATTCAAATAAGGTAAGATGTGTGATCGAGATCCAGCCGGTGAAGGCAAGATTTCGTAATTTCTTTTCACATATGTCTATGAATATAAATTCCATGGTAATTGGCATTATTCTTTATATTCATGACAATAATGAGGAATAGCTTTATCTTCTATCGCAAAAAAATGCTCCCTACAAAGAGAGTTAGTACACCACGCATATTTTATTACTGCAATATTATTGCAGATTTTGCAGACTGTATCGCAATTTTTTAAACAGAAATCGACAGGCATTTCATCTGGTTTTTCTTCAATATATCCACTTTTCCACTAGGCATATTTATTCATGTTTTGGAATCGCGGTGATAAAATTGAGTGTGGATTAATGATTGAATTTTGAGGATATTATTCATTAAATGTTGGTGTATAAGAGAATTAAGTCTGAAAATTGTTTCAGGAAGTTTTTCCACGATCTGAATACGTAGACATTCAATGGTTAAATGAAGCCAGTTGTTCCCGCAGGAATTGTAAGGTTTTTACTTCTTTATTATCCTTTCCTATATTTTCAAATTTCTTTTCTGTTTGTCCTGACCTAAAATCCAAACACAAAATAGACTTCTTGCCAGTATTAGGCAAAAAAACATATTCAAACCATTTAATAACAATGTCGGATGTCAATTTTCCAGATTTTGTGACAAAGACGAGGATATTATCTGCTTTGTACATTGACTTTTGTATTATCGGTCCAAAACAGCCGCTTGTTTTTTGCAGAACTATTAATAAGGGGGATTTCAGGGTACCATTGGCAGATATTAAAGGTTGTATTGTATAACTGTGAGTCAAGGAGTTCAAAGATTGAGCAAGACACTCCACTTTCAATGAACCCTTTGAGGCCAATGTACGACCAGCATGTGTTTCCAAATTGAACCCTGACTGATCTGAATTGTAAATGTTTGCTGTCCCTAACAAGTCTTTTGTTTTTTTTTGAACGTGGGGAAATTTTCATGGACCCACCCGACGGGAGGGCCAGCGGGTAGTGCCGGATTCTTACCGGCTAAAACCCCACAGTGACCATCCTCAGACGCCTGGCGAGGGAACGGGAACTCTAGTGAGACATCACAGAGTCCCCCACCGGGTCGTGCCTTTTCAAGCCCCTCCCGGTGGAAAGCACTTCTCCCACCGCATTCCCATTCAACCCAGGCGCATGGGGCTAAACCGCCGGCCGCGTGGCTACCTTGGTCGCAGGACTCATCCGCAGCCAACTGGCTAACCTGCAGCCTTAGGTAAAACCCGCGGCAAATATCCCATGCCCCGGGCCACTCACACACACACATTCACCCACGCAATGCATTCATACCGGTGTTTGGTCCGCTGGAGCTTTCATTTCAACCTCCGGGATGCCATGCGAGGATGCGGCCACCAGTCTTCTCAGGTTGATAACCTTATGCCCGCGTCCCATCCCAGCGGCTGCCGCCTGGACAACCAAACGGGTGCGTGGACTTACCTTAAGGTTAGCGGCGGCTTGACCGTTTGAGTGCGTCGAAGCGCTGTAGCGCTTCTCTTTTGGTCTGCCAAAAATGCGGCGAAGTGCTATCGCGCTTCTCTCGTCTTGCGCATAATAACTACGCATTGTATTCCGTACTTTCAACATATATACAAGGAAATTCTTCAGTACTCACATGGTTAAGAGGGTCTTCTACTGTAAACCGCCAAAAAATTCGATTTTTTTTTTGGTATTTTCTTAAGCTTTATTTGACATATATCTTCATAGTACATAGGTTATTTAAGTAACATCTAAAATAAATACTAACTGTTTGTGTATACCCAAATTAAATTTAAACAAATAATCAACCAAATACAGAAAGACAGAAATTAATAATATTATAAATGTTGATATGTATATTAGCATAATTAACGGAAATTTGAAAGACGCAACAGTAAAAATGAATTTGGAAAAAGAATTTATTTTTCAACAGTACAATGATCCAAATCATGTTGTCAGAAAGGAGTGCGACATTTTTTAGCGATTCAGATATTAAGTTACTCGAATGGCCAACTCAAAGTCCTGACTTGAATTTAATATAGTATTTGTGGTATATATTGGATTCCAAACTTCTTTTGGACAAGCGAACGGATAAAACGGACTTCTTTAATAATTTAAAATCAGCTTTTGACAATATTGACAAAGATGATTTAGAAAATCTTATAAAAAGTATGTCCTGATGACTAGAGGCCGTAATCGTAGCAAAAGGTGGCAATACTAAATACTAATTAGTAGTTATTGGTAGTGTCCACTTACTTGTGTCTTTCCGTAATTGGTTGATTTTTTATTTAAGCCTAACTTGGGTTTACAGCGACTGTTAATATTATTGTTAATTGTTATTCAAAGCATCTATATACTATAAGGATAAATATTAAATAAAGCTTACACATGTAATTGCAATGTCATATTGATTAAATTTCATTGATATCCTGTTCCATCATCAGTTCACTTACTTTTATACCTGACTGTAAATAGTAACAAATAAATTATAAACGAGTATCATTATCAACGATAATCATGCGAGAACGGGTTCAAAAATATACTTTGATATATTTTTATATACTTTGCCGTTCTGGACCTACCCCGACTTGTAAACAAACCCAAAAATAAACAGGAAATACTAAACTGTTAAAACATACAGATAAATACAGAGGCAAATTCTGGATTTATGACCGTTTGAGATCACCGATGACGTGAATCTATAAGTCGCAACCGAAACTATGTCGCGTTTTGGAACGATTCTAAGTACGATTTGTCGGAAGCTGTTTTTTTCTACCATGCGTCCGATTTAACGTTCGTACGAATTTGTGTTAGTGTTTTGGGAGCACGTTTCCTCCTCAGTTCAACTCAAAGGAGGACCCATTTTCATGCCCCATTTGGGCGGAAAACTCCTCTCTCACACCCGAATGTGGTGGAGAAAGAGTCCCAGGTCACTGTGATACCACCCGCATTCGTCACCTCAAACATCCGAATCAGCATTATTCACCAAAAACATCTGAGTCACTATCCATATCACCACCTGGTAACAACAATATCTGAGTCAGACATCAGGTCTCAAACCAAGACATCCCACTATACAGCCATACCCAAACCGACCTTTATAAACCTTTCGCCCAAATAAAGTACAGCTCTGTATTTCAAAACTCAAGGTTCGTGTAACGTCACTCGTCCGTTCCTTATTTTAGCTACGACATAAATTACAACAGAGGTAATAGTTGTACGCAACGTTACATTAAGTTTCGCGAGTTTCTGTTTTTTTCTTTAATTTGCCGAGGAAAAAACGGGACTCCGGATTAGGACGCGACGAGTTGCCGCGCGTGTTTAGCAGCTGTTTTATGATCATATTGTTCCACGAATTGGCGATGGTCTTTATCGGTCCACCGACGTTGGCCTCGAAAACCGTGCCACCCGCGGAACAATATAGCCCTTCGCTGGTCAACACGGAACTAGCGCTTTCGTTTCGATAAAGCGCTCGGTTATTTTACAGCGAAATTTGCCAGATGTGGAATATTCTTGCACTTTTGCGACGAAGTAACGGCTTCGCATTTGGCAACACAAAAAAAAGCGAAAAAGCCCGAGTTGACCGAATGGAACAAAACACGATGTACACTTTCAATAATTTTCCAAACGATTTTATAGGTGGATTTAAATCTTTTTGAAGACGACCTTGCACAGGTATTAGAAAATAATATTGATGAGAAACAACAACGGGCAAAGGTAGAGAACAAAGTGGGAAACGGTTTACGTCTGGCAATAAAATACGTTTCAGACGAGGCTTGAAATCTATCGTTGAAATCAGCTTTTCTCGTATTACCTTTTTCACTCACCCCTGTTTCGTCGAAGCGTTTCTCTTTACCCGGGGTTGTATTGCCGCGCGTGACGTTGTCCGAAAGTCGAGGTCGGTGTTAATTTACGAGTTTCCCGAAGCTATTAAACAAATCCGACAGTGTATGATCAAGCGACAGAGGAACGTTCTTGTGCTCGTTAATTTCGGAGCGCCAATTCGCGGTAATCGCGGCCGAAGACAATCGCTCGGCATTATGCAAATCTTTAAACAGACTGTGTTCTAAAAGAGTTTGAAGTGGAAGCTGTGCTGTTGTTTTTGTATTTACGATTCCATGAGGTCTGCAATTTTTTTGGATTTCAGAACAGCGTCATACGGTGGATATATGCATATCGCAATTTCTTTCTTGACATTCTAATCTATAATTTATGTATTAGTTTTTTGTTAAATGATTGTCACATAAAAATGCCATAGCTTCATCTGGTGTACATGGAATTGGTTCTTTTTTGTTAGCGAAAAGTGTTGTTTTCATTTTTCTTGCTCGCTCGGGACTTTCTGTACATTCTGTTAAGATAGTCGTTAAATCTTTATAACACCTTTTCCGTGCATTCATTACTGTGGCTTGCATTATCAATTTCATGTCCTGATCCATGTTTTCCAATAGAATTGATGCTTCCCGTCTTTGTGAACGTACTGATTTTTGATCATACGGCAGAGTAGGACGTCTTATCATTCCACTTGTTGAGGGTTCAGCATCTGAATCGTTACATTTTTGAATGGTAAAATATCCTTGCAACCATTTAGCATTTTTCTATTTAGCAACAATAGCTTTTCTTCTGCAATCAGCTTCACCGTGACAAATGTCAAATAAGTCTTCATATTTGAAGGAATACTTATCTATATAAGTAAAAGCTTTTAATTCCTTGTCTATGGAAACATCTAATATGGTGAAAAAATAAAACATACTTTCCGCCATTATAAATACAAGGTGTCCCCGCTAAAGTGTGACGGTCGCGATATTTCAATAACTATCGATGAAACGAAAAAATTGTTTATATGAAAATTGCAGGATAAAATAGGATGTTTATTTTGGTGTAAACGAAAATTTTGTTTATGTCATTAATTTAAAAGATACGATGGTGAAGTTTCGTTTTTTAAATGGAACTATATATTTTTTTTTGATCATCCGATAGTGTTTTTCAAGACGAATTCATTAACCTACAATTTATTTACCCGATTTTTATTAGTTTTCAAGATATAACGCTTGGAAGTTTACTGATTTTCGGTGGAAACGTTTCGGCTTGAAAGTGGCAAATCATAAAAGCGGTCCTACTGTTGCGGTGTCCTACTGTACCTGTTGAAACCGATAGCAAGAGTCTACGCTCGGAACGGCAGGCCCGAAGAGTCAGAAACATGAAAAGTATTGCCCATCACGATTTAAGTTTGCCGCATCAAGGATGGTGATGTCGCTAATAATTTCGTTCCAAAATATGTGGTGCCAACACGATGAGGCTCCTCCACATTACGCATTACCTGTGCGAGCATGGTTAAATGAACACAAAAATGGATCGGCCGTGGTGGACCAATTTCATGGCCACCGAGATTACCAGACCTTTCGTTATGCGATTTTTTTCTGTGAGGTTACATTAAACAGCACATTTACAAAACACCATTACGAAGCACCGCAGACTTAAGAAACAGAATTAAAACTGCATGTGAAAATATACCAAGGGACATATTAATAAAAGTGGAAAAAGAATTTATAAAACGCATAGAAACATTTGTTTCGAACAGCGGGAGACATGTAGAATAAATTTTTTGCATAATAAAATATTTCCATAAATTAAAAGTGTAAGGGGAGTTGGGAAGGTAAAGGGAGAGTGGTACGGAGGAACCAAATTTCCACAGTACCAGGGAGAAGGTTGCGGGAATGGTCGAGGGTTTGCCAAAGATTACAAGGGGTTTTCTCTGGAGTCGAGCCCTGAAAAAGGACTTCAATTTATTTGGCTAGAGTCGTGTCTTCCTACGTTGACCATCGGTAGATTCGTCGACGGTGAACACTCGGGTACGTCTGGCGGAGGGCGTGGGGCCTGAGGGTAGGTGGCGACGCTCCGCGAAGGTGCCGCAATACCGTACTACTCAGGGTCGCTCTAGCCACGACGAGTTCCGATGTCCTTGCGAGTGTACCCGACTGGTACAGAGGTAGTTTTCCCAACAGCTTGGCACATCCGCGTAGGAGCCGGCACTGGGGATCTTATCTCTGGTGGTAGTCGGATAGTGACTGACGATCATGGGCCGGAGGGCTCATAATACCAATCATACATATTGCTATTTTTTTAAAATATCTATTCCATGAAAAAGTATTTATCTGTAGTATAATATGAAACTTTCTGCAGTTGTTGGTGTATACTGACGAAATTTCTCAATATTTATTTTATATTGGGAAGAAATAACCTGTAACATAAATAATTGATGAATGTTTATAACGAAAGGTACATAATACCAATCATGAACTACGAAATATTCATATTGTGCATATTGCTATTTTTTTTTAATATCTATTCGATGAAAAAGTAATTACCTGGAGTATGATGTGAAACTTTTTAATTAACGTGATATCAACCCCTGTTATTTCGGATGCGAGTTCCGGGTTTGCAAAAAATCGTCGGGCAGTGTTGCCATCATTCGACGAACCCCATCCTTGTTTTATAACACTAATAGAAAGGCCCATCTTCTCCTTAAACAGTTGTTTAATTTCTTCCTTCTTCTCTTCTCGTATTTTTTTTGTTTCCGTTGTGTTTGCGGTGTATTTTTGAAAAGGTAAATTATATCTTATGTGTAGTAAACACTCCAAGCTTCTAATCCAAGCATGTAGCGACGATATTCCGAAAGAATAATTGAAGTCGTTTGGAATTTTATGATTTATTAAATTTAAATCATTCATCTCTGTTGGTTTTGCTTGGCAAATATAACACCGCATAGATGATGGAGTGCTTGTAATCACGTTGCATATTTTATTATCAACCATCGTTAGTGCCATGACATACTCAACTTTAATATTATTAACATGATACAGGTTTAAATTTTCAATTTGTTTTGTAATGTCGCTAACTTCTTCTTCGATAGTTTTTTTACTTTCTTTGACAAATTGATATCTAATGGGTCGACAAAACCACGGTGACGATGGGCGTGGTTTTTCCCAAATTATTTCATCAGTCGATTTATTTTTTAATTTTATTGGCACAAAACTTGATATAAAAATGGTGTCTTCATCAATATTTAAATTCTCATATTGCAGTTGTTTGTATCGCTGTTGTCCAGATGCACCATCACAGCCCCATTTGTTTATAAGCAATAGCTCACTGGTTCCTAATACAGTTATATTTTTCATTATACGTGAAACGGTATGATCTAATATACTTTGAAGGCTTACTTCTGCAGATATCTCTGTTATTTTTATAGTATTTTTAGTAGGATAACAATTTTTTTTTTCTATCAATAATTTAAAGTATAAAGGCCATTGGTAATTATTACATTTTATAAATTCATTTCGCATAGTGATGTACTGAAATTTGGAAAGATCTGCCATAATAAAAATGCTCAAAGCTTTTTCTGTATTGAATGGTTTTTTTGAAATAAAAAGTCTCCTTTAAGGAATGCTTCAATTCTTTTCGTGCTTTCACTTGACTCTATATATTATAAAAGTCAAACTTGTTGATGCATGCCATGCCTACGCATGCTCATCCTTGTTGCGTTCATTAGTTCACTTAATGTGAAATTCGACACTAGTGATCGCGCTCTTCTCATTTTTTCTCTAGTGCTGCATTCTAACAATAATTTCCTTCCTTTATAAATAGTTACACTTGAAGACGATGGTCTATCTGTAGCACTTCTCGATGATCCTTCAATTATTGTACGAGGATACAGAAAATCCTTCTCTAACCATTTACTATTTTGTTGTAAAAATTTACTTTCAGTATAACGCGCTTTGATCCATCTTTGTTTTAAATTAGAAGTAAATTTACTTAAAGTTATTTTTAATCTTTTCGCATTTTCGGCAGAAACATGAATTTTTTCGTTTATTTTTTTAAACAAAAATATATAATCACTCATATCCCTTTTGCAGCTTCTCAATATGAAAAATAAATCATTGTTTGTACGAAGACCTTCCATTTTCAAACAAATAGTAAGTATCTAGATAACAAATAACGAAATGTTAAATATTACAAATAGCCCATGCAATAATCTTTTAAGTATTTTTATACTTACCAAATAGAAGAGAAATGAACAATAATAATTATTGTATTGTAACAATAAGAGTATAATATTATTATACACACACACACTCACACTATAAAATATAAACTTCAAATAAAACTGAAGAATTTCTATCAAGAACTTGTATCAGCTCGCTGATAATTGCAATGTTTGTAAATGCGTATTTCACTCTTTCGGAGACGAAATACGAATGAGAGCTTTCCAAATTTTTAGTTATTAGGAAAATTCTATTACTCCTACACTCATCCTAATTGGTCACCTGACAACCGCTCATGGCGTTTGCCAATCAGGACCTCGTCGCTTCTCATCCCCTCCCATTCCTTGCACCCTTAGAACGGCTAGGGTGATGAGGCACGCGTGTACGAAAGACAATGATAGAAAATAGCTAAAATCTAGGTTCACCCGGCACTTAAAATATTGATAGAGTATAATTCTACATGTTCTAAGGTATTCTAAAAACATAATTTTATATCCTGCAAATGATGGAAAAGTTATGAAAAAAGTAGATGAAGTGAGTTCCGCACAGGGTAAGATATTGGAAATCTTTGACCCAAAATGAGGGTATATTTTAAAACAAATACATGAAATATGAAAATTCAAAGTTGTTTTATTATTAATAATCAATATTTATATCGTACATGAAAATTGGGGACTTGCTTTAACCCATAAGATCCAGATGTGCAAAGTCTAAGCTCGCTGATGGTTATTTTTGGAAAATTCTTTGTTATCGTTTCAAACGGAAGAGAATTTATAACATAATACGTTCAACAAGTTTTACTTCTTTATTGTAGAAGTCGTAAAATATAATTCTTCGAATAAATAAATTATTATCTGTTGTCCTTTTTAACTACCTTATGTGGTTGCTAACTAATATTTTTGGCGCCTGTTTTTCATGTGAGATATATGTAAATGTCGACTATTAGAAATGAAATAATGTTTGAATTTTCATATTTCATGCATTCATTTTAAAATATACGCTCATTTTAAATCAAAGATTCTCAATTTCTCACCCTGTGACATTTACAGGATATTGTTTGGGCTTCGGTGAGTACACCAGGTTTATGACACAGAACCGGGTTTAGTCAAGGCCAGCATGGACAAAAATATAGAATTTTGTTAGCAAAGTACAAAGTGACTTAAACTTGATCGGCAAAGGCAATCTTGAGTAGTTGCAACCCTAACAGACTGTCAGATGGTCCACGCGTGCTCGGCTTCGCGTACCTGGGCTTCCCTTATTTCGTAGATGTTTTGCACGCAGGCCTAGGGGTAAGGTACGCGGTGGAAAATCCCCGGAGTTGCCAAATGTGGCACCCTCCACAAATCCTTTGGTACGAGAGAGATGAAGAAATCAACGTTATAACAAACGACAGATTCGTTGCAACACCCCCCGATTCGCTAAATAGACTCGTTTAGATATACATTGAATAAAAACATAGAAACTATTTCGTATAGTTTAGTCCCCTGAGAAGAAATGATCCTTCGAGTTTATATTAGTCGGGACACCTTATACTTTTACAAAGTCCGAACGAGGATTGACTCGACCACAGACAGCACAGATATAAAATTGTACTTTCCGAATATCGTAAAACATGTAGAATTATACTTTATCAATATTTTAGGTGCCGGGCGAACCAAGTTTTTGGCTATTTTCTATCATTGTCCTTTGGCAATGCAGCAGAATTTCCATCAGGCCCATAACTCACGCTTTCTCGAGCGCAAGCCGTTGGACCTGTACGGTAACCTTCCAAAAATGCATGGTTTATGACGTTTCCGATTGATTATTGAGGCAGTCGAGGAACAAGCTACCTGAACATTCTTTTATTTACGTAGAAAATATTGCCTCAAAAATAGCTTTCGTTACCGCGAGTCATAAACCACTCTGACCGTTATCTCGTCGGATATTTTCTTTATTTGTACGATCATCCACTACAAAACTAAGCTGTAACCCGATAAAAGAACAAACACTTAGCAATAACTACAAAATATATAAAAAGTCGTTCGGAAATATTTGGCTGCGTACGATCAAATGGTTCTGTAACGTAGCGTGTATCATGGTAGCGATAGACGCAGCCATGAGTAATGATACTGACGGCTTTGAACAATAATAATATGAAAAGTGGTCTAAAGGGGGAAGTGATTTTATATGAGCAGTTAGAGAAAGATGTGCTGAAAACATTCCATTTAGTTAAAATACATGATATCTTAAGATTTAAAAGATATTCCTTGTCAATTGTAAAGAATTGTGTACATTTTATTCATTTCATTTAACATTACTTTTTAAATATACTTGTTGAGGCGTGTCGTTTGCAAGACGGGTTGTAAATCCGTCCGACACAGAAGCTATATCGCGCACTGCTGACGCGTATAGTTCTCTAAATTAAACTAATAATTTAGAGTCAAATTGAGACAATGAATCTTGTATTTATAATTATTTTATTTAACTGCACGAGTTGAGGAATCGCGTGTCGATGTATGACGGATGATGGATTGTGAATGCCCTTCGCGTTGCGCGTCCTTCCGTTTTGTTACTCTGATGGTAGGAATTTGGAGTGGAGGTGGTGAGGCGGAAGTTGAATTTTTGGAAGGAAAAATCTGCGATTGGTGGTTGGTCGTAGACGGATGGGATTCGTGGAAAAGGTCTAGGTGGTCGATGCTATTGGCGGTAAGGGTTGACATGGAGTCGGGGATGGTTCCGGCGTAGGTGCCTGCAGCGAGGCTCGGACGCGTCGCGGTTGGTTTCGCCACGAGGCGAAGTCGCTTGGTGGCACACAAAGCACGGGAAAAACCCGTGACGTCGCAGGTCTGTGTGCCAAATGTGCCTATCGGTTTATGAGGTTGCCTGCGCTAGGTGTTGTCCTTTGGCTAAACATAGAACGTTGTCGAGAAGAGCGAAATCGCGCCTCGACATATCGCCCCCCTTGAACGGATCTGTTCAATAGTGACGAGACGGAAAGTGACCTCAGATTCATAGCTAGAGATACAGTACATGACTAGATATTCTAAGGTGCGCACAAGAATGACAAATTGTTATCGGACTATATACATGGGAAAATCTTGTACAATTACTTAACATAAGGTTAGGGTAAAGTCGGTATCATTCTATCTAAGAGGTTAGTTGCTGGTAGGCAACGGTGACAGTTTCTTTATGCACCGTTTATAAGTGCCTCGCACAGTTTTCACCGTCACCACCCGGACGACGCCATCGTCGCCAGGGTGCAAGTCTACAATTCGCCCTAAGGGCCACTGCATGGGAGAAGTGTTGTCCTCCCGTAAGATCACGAGGTCACCAATTTGAATGTTTTTGGTGTTGCCTGTATGCCACTTTTTGCGTACAGTCTGCTCCTGCAGGTATTCCTTTATCCACCGGGTCCAGAAGTGCTGGCGTAACTGTTGAACGTGTTGCCACGTAGAGAGACGTGGTGTCGGGACTGCTGTAAGGTCGTAATCTGGCAGGCTTGTTAGGGTATCGCCGATAAGGAAATGTGCGGGTGTTCAAGTCGTTGGGATCGGACGATAGAGGGGTTAACGGTCTGGAATTTAAAATGGCTTCAATTTGATTTAAGTAGGTTAACAATGCTTCATAAGACAGAAGAGTGTCGCCGATTACACGCAGTAAGTGGTGTTTGGTAGATTTGACTGCAGCCTCCCAGAGGCCGCCGAAGTGAGGAGAACGTGGTGGAATGAGGTGCCATCGAACGCCCTCATTTTGTAAACTTTCTGCTATCGCCTCGTTGTATTTCTGTGCCCTTATGGTGGCAAAGAATTCTTTTACCTCCCGAGCCGCGCCTACGAAATTCGTCGCGTTGTCGGAGTAGATGTCCGAACTTTTGCCACGTCGCGAAAAGAAACGCCGAACTGCTGCCAGGAAGGCCTCCGTGGTTAGGTCGTTAACGATCTCGATATGGATGGCCTTCGTCGCGAAGCATACAAAGATGGCCAGGTACACCTTGACCTTGTTACGGTTACGCTCTACCTTCTCCTTGATAAATAAGGGTCCGCAATAGTCGACGCCGGCGTGCATGAATGGTCTCGAAGGAGTGACGCGATTTGTCGGTAAATCACCCATCAGGTAGTTCGGCGTCGAAGGATTGAGTCGACGGCAGGTCGTGCACTTGTGCAAAATGTGGCGCACTACGTTTTTTCCGCTCAGAATCCAAAATCTTTGGCGTATTGTATTAAGGGTTGCTTGGGTACCCGCATGGAAGTGTTTGATATGCTCGTCATGTATGAGAGATTTTGTGACCGCGTGGTCTTTGGGCAGGAGTGCTGGGTGTTTGGTGGCGTACGGAAGTGTTGCACGAGCCAACCTACCTCCGACGCGCAAGATTCCCTCAGGGTCCAAGAACGGGTTCAATGAACTGATATTGGTGTTTGTGTTTCCCGACATTTGCAATATTTTAATCTCCTTTGCAAACCCTTCCCGCTGTACAATTTTGATGATACGCGTTTCGGCAGTGCGTATCTCCTCGACGGACAAAGGACCGCGTATCCTTCCCCGGGAGGTGCAATTGTTTATGAAGCGTGAACAATACGCGATTACGCGTTTCAACCGTTGGAAGGAGGAAAACTTCTGTAGGACGTTCCACTCGTGGGCTATCGTAATTAACGCGACGGTGGGACGAGTCTCGGGTATGTTTATCGGTGTTAGGATGGTATTTGGCCAAGCCGATTCGGGGTAGGTTAACCAGTCGGGCCCGTACTGCCATAACCGATTACCTACGAACTCTTTGGGAGTCATGCCGCGAGATATCAAATCCGCGGGGTTATGTTCGGACGCGATGTGCCGCCATTGTTGCCCGTGTGTTAGAGTTTGGATATTGGAGACCCGATGCGCGACGAAGGTCTTCAACATATGCGGGGATGTGTTTATCCAGTGAAGCGTGACGGTTGAATCTGACCAAAATACTGTCTGGTCGAACGTTATTTTTCGTAGTGCTGTAATTACCGCCTTGTATAATTTTGCCAATAATTCCGCAGCGCATAGCTCGAGCCGGGGTAGGGTTATGGTTTTTAATGGCGCGATCCTTGATTTTGAGCATAGCAATCGTGCTATTGTTTTACCGTTTTTCGTGGTTGAGCGTAAATAGATACACGCTCCATATGCGCGCTCGCTCGCGTCGCAAAACCCGTGCAACTCTACCGATTCGTAATTCTTCGCGGTTACCTGTCTGCAAAAGCTTATATCGCGTAATAAGATTAGTTCTTGGCAATATTGTGTCCACGCGGTGTGGATGTCGGTGGGCACGGATTCGTCCCAATCTAATTTTAATTGCCATAGTGCTTGCATTATAATTTTGGTGTGCGCGATTATGGGGCCGAGTAGTCCCAACGGATCGAACAATGACGCGATTTGCGATAGCGTGGTCCGTTTGGTGATTCTCCTTCCCGTTTCGAGGTCGGAGATCGAATATGAAAGCGCGTCTTTTTTCGCATTCCATCGTAGTCCGAGTGTCTTAACCGTTTCGTCCAAGTCCAGTCGTACGTACGCGCTGTCCGTCCGATCGTTTAGTGAGTCTAGAAGTCGATCGTCGTTAGAGGCCCACTGTCGAAGTTTAAGTCCGCCCTTGTTGCATAAACCAATTAATTCGTCCCGTATAAGTCGTGCGTCCTCGTACGTGTGCGCGCCAGTCAGTAAGTCGTCGACGTAGAAATCTTCTAAGACTACCGTTGCAGCATTGCGAAATTGTTCTCCTTCGTCCTTGGCCAATTGGTGTAATGAACGAATCGCGAGAAATGGTGCGGCGGTCGTACCGTATGTGACCATGTTTAACCTGTAGGTGTCTATGGGGTGTCGAGGACTCGCGCGCCATAATACTTTTTGGAATACGCGTTCCGATGGATGCACTAAGGTTTGACGGTACATTTTTTCTATGTCGGCTGTCAATACGATGGAATGTGATCTGAAGCGAGTTAATAACGAGAATAGATCCTCTTGGATCGTTGGACCGGTCATGAGGCAGTCATTCAATGAAGTACCGCGGGATGTTTTGGCGGAGGCGTCGAACACGACGCGGAGTTTTGTCGTTACGCTGGTGTCCTTTACCACCGCGTGGTACGGCAGGTAGTAACCCTCGTCCGTGCGCGGTGCGTCCAGTTTCGTCATGTGGCCTAACACACGATATTCATTTAAAAATGCTTGGTATTTTGCGTTTAACTGTGGATTGCGATTTAGTGATTTCTCTAGCGAATGGAAACGCCGGAGTGCGATTGTAAACGAATCACCTAAAGGTTTTCGGTCTTGTTTGAACGGGAGTTTAACGATATATTTACCCGTTGTTACGTCACGGGTCGTGTTTTCGCGATAATGGTTCTCGCAATCGTTCTCTTCGCGCGATAATATTGGACCTTGCGTTGGTTCCTCGATTTCCCAAAATTTCGCGATTTGTTGCTGCAACGGCTTCAATGACAAACTACACGTCGTGGTGGTTGGAAAGTGTTTTCGAGGGACTGTTTTACCTGATACAACCCATCCAAATTTTGTCTTCTGCAATCTGGCCCGACTATTTGCAATGGGTAATTGACCTACGCACATAAGTTCGTAGAAGATTTCTGCGCCGATAAGTCCGTCGATTTCAGTCGGAGTTCGAAATCCAGGATCGGCCAATGGAAGATTGTCCGGAATCTTAACATCGCATTTTGATATTGATTGGGTCGGTAACAGCTCGGCTATCCGGGGTGTTACTAAGAAGGTTAGCTGGGCGCTAAACTTATTCACGCGCGATCGAATTTGCGTGCTGACCATGGCAGTTCAATTCGATGTGATCTGATTAATGCCTAACACTGGCGCGTTTGTGCTGCGTTTCGCGAGGTTTAATTTCTGCGTGATTCCTTCGGTCAGGAAGTTTGATTGCGAGCCCGAATCTAATATGACGCGGCACGGATGGAAGCGGCCATTCGAATCTTTGATGTGAATAACCGCGGTTGATAATAGGATTTCCGGCGCGCAGTGGGTATTCAAAGAGGCTAAATTGCACTGGCTGTTTTGAGGACTCGGTAGCGGTTCCGCGTGTAACAACGTGTGATTCTTGGCGTTGCACCGACGGCAAGTGCCGGTGGACATGCATTGGCTCGCGACGTGGTGGGGCCGTAGGCAGTTATTACACAATCCTGCCTTCTTCACCATTTCAATGCGTTGATCGACGGATACTCTAATCAATTTTTGGCATTGGTGTGTGCAGTGTGCGTTTTTGCAAATGGAGCATGTTAAACGCGTTGTCTGATACGCGTGAGTAGGTCGTGAGGTTTCTGTCGATCCTCGCTTGGGAGGGGATGGTTTTTCGGCCGTTTTAGTGTTACGAGTCGAGTTTTCTAGAACTTTGCGTCGCGCGTGCAAGAATTCTAAAAGTTCCTCCACGGTGGGCAGTGGATTACCTTGGGTTTTCTTCTTCCAACGGAGCAACGTCAGTTCATCTAATTTGGACGTTATGGCATAGACCGGGAATGCCTCTAGGAAGGGTTTATTTAACGCCTTTAACGCGCGGTAATGTTTATACGCGGAATCTAAGAGTTCGCCCAAGGCGACGGAATTGGTTCTCGAGCACGTTGGTAAATCGAAGAATGCTTTTACACGATTGTTAATCACAATGGTAGGGTCGTTGTAGTATTTTTCTAGTAGTTCCCAAGCAACCGGGTAATTCGCGGCGGTCGTCTCTAGGGACTCTAATTTTTCTGCGGCCTTGCCGGACAGGCACGAACGCAGGTAGATTAGTCGTTGTGTGTCTCGAAAGTTAGGGTTTTCGTGCACCGCGGATTTGAAGGCGTCGGCGAAACCTGGCCATGCTTCGTACGCACCGTTAAATTTAGGCAAGTCCATTCGCGGTAACTGTACTTGAATATCGGGCGTGATCGTTAGCGGAGAATTCGCGTTTACCGGGTGCATGCTATCGGCAGAATGCGCGATGGTATCGACGCGTGTAGGCATATCTTGGCTATGCGCCATGTTTTCTTCCCGCCTAGCAGCAGTAATCGGCTCACTGATTTTGTCTAATATTTTCCGCGCACGTCTCATCGTTTCGGAATGTTGTTCTTCGAATTCTAGGCGCTCTGAGAGGCGATCCTCAAATTGTTCGTCCGACGCGAGTTCTTCTAGCGAATCGTGTACTATATTAAAGGCGTCTAAATCGCGTTCTAATTTTTGCATTTGCAACGTCAAATGCTGCGCGTCACTATTCCCTACTTCGGCGTAGGTCTCTAATGCTTTCGCGAACATCGTGAGTCGTCGTTTGAATAGCGACCGTTTTTTTATTAACTTGCGTTCGGTTCTGGTTCTGTCTTCTGAAGCCATTGTTTTGGAATGGGACGCGGTGACAAAACTGTTGGACAGAAGGAACAATCGGCGATATTAGACAAGCAAACTCAGACTTACGTTTACGATGGCGATCCCGCTGCGTAGTTGAGTGGGGTGCGTTGTAGGTAGGACGTTCCCTTGGCTGCGGCTGCTCGGCGTGGCTGAGCTTCCACTGGATGCTGCGATCCGGGTGCTGCGCTTTCCGCGCACGTGGCTCTGCGTGCTGGGTTGCTCCTCCGTTGAGGATGGTGATGATTATGGCGTTTGGTTGTCGCCCGTTGAGTTCTGGTTGCAGATGAAGTGCCGTTTGCTGCTTCGATCTGCAGAATCCCAGTCGTCGTGGTGTTCCAGTTGGATAGCTTCCTGGTCGTGGTTGAGTTCGAAGTGTAGCTACTGCGTGCTACTGACTTCGTCGATTGACTTATTCTTCGACACGGCAGACTCCTTGGTGTTGATTTAATGGACCAGGCACCCACAGCACTGGATCCGGCTCGAAGGACCAAAATGATGAGGCGTGTCGTTTGAAAGACGGGTCGTAAATCCGTCCGACACAGAAGCTATATCGTGCACTGATGACGCGTATAGTTCTCTAAATTAAACTAATAATTTAGAGTCAAATTGAGACAATGCAAACTTGTACTTATAATTATTTTATTTAACTGCACAAGGTGAGGAATCGCGTGTCGATGTATGATGGTTGATGGTTTGTGAATGCTGCCTCGTGTTGCGCGTCCTTCCGTTTTGTTAATCTGATGGTAGGAATTTGGAGTGGAGGTGGTGAGGCGGAAGTTGAATTTTTGGAAGGAAAAATCTGCGATTGGTGGTTGGTCGTAGACGGATGGGATTCGTGGAAAAGGTCTAGGTGGTCGATGCTATTGGCGGTAAGGGTTGACATGGAGTCGGGGATGGTTCCGGCGTAGGTGCCTGCAGCGAGGCTCGGATGCGTCGCGGTTGGTTTCGCCACGAGGAGAAGTCGCTTGGTGGTACACAAAGCACGGGAAAAACCCGTGACGTCGCAGGTCTGTGTGCCAAATGTGCCTATGGGTTTATGGGGTTGCCTGCGCTAGGTGTTGTCCTTTGGCTAAATATAGAAAGTTGTCGAGAAGAGCGAAATCGCGCCTCGACAGCCTTTATGTAGACTACGTTTTTTAAATATTTGTTTTCACTGGTTGATAGATTTGCGTAGAATTTTTGTGCTATTTTTTGAACATGTTCTCGTATTAATGGTATTTGCGCATCTTCATGAAGAGTTATAATTCTTTCGTACCTGTTTCTATTTAGGATTAACCTTAGGCATTTATTCTGAAACTCGTGTAGTGGTTTTGTATTTGTTTTTGGATTTGCGCACCATGCAGGAGCTGCATAGCAGATTATTGGACACAATATGGAAGTATACAATAGCTTTTCATTTGGTATTGACATCGTCGATGATTTTGCCATAAGAGCATATAATAACACATTATATGCTTTTCTGAGTGTTTGTTTAATGTGTTTCTTAAATAGTAGTCTCTTATCTAGAAATACTCCGAGGTATTTTACAGTTGTTGTCGGATTTATGCAGTGGTTGTACATTTTTATCGGTGAAAAAATTTTGGTGTCTTTTATTTTCTTTGAAAAAACTATGACTTCCGTTTTGTCTGCATTGAGGTCTATTTTTCAGGTTTTGAAATATTTTTCTAGTATATTAACGTGGATTTGAAATTGTTTTGCTGCAACAACTGCACTGAACGAGTGCACGTATATCGCAGTGTCGTTCGCGAAATTGTGGGATGTCGTTTAGGAAATTAGTAAATAAGATGGGACCAAGTACTGAATCCTGAGGTACTCCTGTGCTTACCCTCTTTGGTTTGGATTTAACATTGTTTACTATTACTTTGAAAAATCTATCCCTTAAGTATTAGTTTATGAATTTTATCAGGGGCGGTGGGTATTTTTTTTGACTCATTTTATATGTAACACCATCTTGCCAAACTCTGTCAAATGCCTTTTATATGTCTAAAAGTAACATTACTGTTACTTTTTTCTAAAAAAAACAGTAATCTGAAGTAACAGTAATGTTATTTTCTTCTTGTTATAATTTATGCTTATGTCATTTATTAGTCTTACTACTTGTTGGATGGTATTATGCTGTTGCGTCGCAACGTATTACGGCCGGAAGGCCAGAGTACTTTAGACTGAGGGCAAAGGAAACCAGTGTAGCCGGTACGTGCCGATACAAGGCCACCATAACAATAGCGACATTTGGCCGCCAAAAACCGTTTGAAAGTTAGAAATTAGCAGCATATTTACAACCTTATCGACCTCGACTTTTCTTTTCTAAAACCACCCCTTAGTCATGATCGTTTTTCCACTTTCCTCTCACTTTCGTCTCCAAAAAATCATCCCACGACTTCTCCAACATCCAATTACGAAACTGTATCCTCCCAAGTCTTTCTATCACTCAAAATCTCCTACATCAATCAGAACTCCTTTGACCTGTAATGTTAACGAAAAATAATCATCGCAATCATTTCGATCCAATCTCGAATACAGAAAACTTAGGAAAGGTGCTCTCTATTAGAATACCGACTAGCTGTACCTTATACAGGGTGTTCGGACACCCTTGGGAAAAATTTTAATGGGGGATTCTAGAGGCCAAAATAAGACGAAAATCAAGAATACCAATTTGTTGATGCAGGCTTCGTTAAAAAGTTATTAACAATTAACTTCAGAAATTTCAAATCGTTCTGGAAAAATTATTTTCGGTTGCAGAAATCAATTACAAGCATTTTTAGTGAATAGACATATATTCGAAATCCTACTCAGTTTCGAGAAAAAAATTCGAGTAGGTGATGAAATTTTTCGATGAAATTAAAACATTTCAAATCGTTCTGGAAAAAATATTTTCAGTTGCGGCGGTCAATTGCAATCATTTTTTATGAATAGACATACCCTCGAAATCTTGCGCATTTTCGAGAAAAAAATTCAGTACGGGCGGTACTTCGAACGTTAATAACTTTTTAACAGAGCCTCCATCAACAAATTGGTATTCTTGATTTTCGTCTTATTTTGACCTCTAGAATCCCCCATTAAAATTTTTCCCAGGGGTGGCCGAACACCCTGTATAGTCTCAACGTCATTCGGTTACATTTTGTAATTGAACAGTGTATCCGCGATACAGTGACTGAACGCTCCCCTATAACGTTCAACATATGCTTTTTAAAATGATTTTTTCTGTTACTTTGCTAAGAGTTGGCAATAGACTAATTGGTCTGTAGCTTAGTGCAATTGTTTTATCTTTCCCCGGCTTCAGTATTGGAATTACCGTTGCTTTTTTCCATCGCGTAGGGAAATAGGCTAATATAAACGTACTGTTTATGATGTAGGTTAATTGTACGGCGGCTTTTTTAGATAGATTTTTCAACAGGATGTTTTGTATATTATCAGGGCCCGGTGCTTTCCTTGGGTTTATGTACTTCAGGTGTGATTTTATTTCCTCGGGCGAGGTAATTAATTGTTTCCAATTTGCTAGGTTTTCGTGGCTAATGTTTTCAATAAAATTATTTACTGTATTAGAAATATTGAGTTGCTGTTCGTTATTGCTATCTATGATGTGTACTTGTTCGAAGTGTTTTGCTAGTATTTCGGCTTTATCTGTATTTATGAATGCAGAATAATTATCACTAGAAAATTTTTTAAGATTTTTTAAGTGATTTAATCATTTCCCAAAGTGATTCATCTGTGGGTGTTAGGTCTCTAAGTTTCTTTTCCCATGAATCATTTCAATGTTTTATTATTAGTATCCTAATATTTTGGTTGAGAATTTGATTTATTTGTTTATAGTAGTAAAGGCCTGTGCGTTGCCATTTCCTCCTATCTGCATTGCGACACTTAATTAGATACGATAGTCTCAGTGAGTGGAGAGTTTTTTATTTTGGCTTCTACTTTTTTAACCGTCCTATTCCTAGTTAATTGTATGACTTGGGTTAGTTTTGTGACTTCAATACATATCTATTTCGTTTGTCATTCCAATTTTATAGTTAATTTTTAATTATTTCTTCCTAGATTTTTCCAATCCATATTCACGTAAGAATATACGAATCGTTTTGGTTCTATGGATCCTAAATTAATTATAGTAAAATAAACTGGATTGTGATCAGAATTGAGATCTTTTAAAGCAACGAGATAGGTAATGTTAGAAACATGCTTGTTTACTATTAAATCTATTGTGGTTGGAGTTGTGTTGTTATATGGGAAATGAGTAGGTTCGTCGATATTCATTATTATACCATTGCTGTTAGAATACCGAGGGACTCTAAGGTGGGTCCGGATGAGGGAATAGACGGGTAAAGAAATTGTTACAAGTTTTAATTACATTTTAATTTTATTTTTACAAAAGTAACAAAATAAGGTACAAATTGTAATAATGGTAACTAAACTGAAAATGGAAACAAAAAGAAATAATGGAACGGCGGCTCGCTACTTCGGCCGATCGTCTCCTCTTTCTCTGTTCGCCGTTATTACTGCTGCGGAGGCTTTCTGCAACAAAAGTTTACAACAAATATCAATATTTTGCGGACTAGTCACGTTTACGCGCTCGTCAACTGTTTACCTCGCGCTCCAGCGACAGTTTGGTGTGCTTGGAGGGGAGAGCTAACTGGCAATTTAGCGCAATAGCAAGCGGACTGTATTATTTTGCTTTGTGGTCGGTGATATTCGATTTATACAACATCACCGACGAATGCGACCGGGTGGACGAGGTTTTTCCTCCGATCTGCCGGGTTAGCTTAAGCAAAACCACGGACGGGTCACCAAATGGAGGTTATAAGGCACCAAGAGGGCTTAGTCCCGCGAGCACGCTCACCGTGCGGGTGGCGTATTAAAAACGCCGAGGCAAGAGGACTTCTTGTCCTAGTACAGCTACCTCGACAGCGGCTCCTATGGTACGAGGAGCGGCCTGCCGGATTAGGAGGAAGTCCTCTGCAACTCCAACCACCCTACGGTCACCACACAGCGGTGGTCGACTCACAGCTGGCAATGGGTGTAGAGGTGGAAGGAAGGCTCTTCGAACCCTTTGCTCCACCGTACGCTTGTGCTCAACCTTATCACCTCACGACGGGATCACTGGAGCGGGTTCTCCGAAGCCCGATGGACGGAAAGCACCACGAGGAGATACCAGTACCTGGAAATCTACCTACCGGTTACTCCTACGCCGTATAGCTTCAACGGGTTGTCGAAACCGCTACTCCACCGGTCGGTGCACTCTCTGTGGCACACCAGATGGGCGATTCGAGTGGGTTCTTCGATCCCTTTGAACGGTGAACCGCCACTAGGCAATACCAGGCTTGTTAGAATTAAAAAAAGCATTACACTTCACTTACATTATATTTGTTTATTTAATGAAAGAAAAATATATTAACATTAATTTAGGAATTAATTAAAAATTACTATATTCTCACTCACATGTACCATCCTCGTGCGCACATTTTTATATTACAACACCTCGTAAAGAACATAAAAAGACAAAAAGGCGCATTTCTTAGCACTGCAGCCAACCACACAAATACAAAAGTACCTATTATAGCACAAACAAAACTAGATATCAAAAACAAGTTATAGAAATATTTTTAACAAGTCTGTCGGTATCTACCTTTCAGTGGCTCAAATCGTATTAAATTGGAAGGGACTCAAAGTGATTAACACCGAATCCCTAACGTCGTAGTCGCGGCAACGACTACAAATGTTCAATCACAATCCTGCGTCTACGATCGTGTAGCGCGCGGCGTGCATTGCGATCGCTACAACGTCAGGCAGATTGTCCTTTTGTGGGAAAATTTCAAGTCGTTATGACAAGATTTTCCAATAAATAAATGTCTGCAAAACTAAATTCGATTACGAGGAGAGACATCGGCTCACACTCATACTCAGCGTGACCAGTGTGGCCAGTGACGACGAACTTCCTTAGCGTCTAACAGAGTGATGGGGATAGCAGGCATATGCTACCGCACGAGCCACCTGTACGTGAGCTCGGCACTTCGCACAATTTTGGGAAAACGATAAAGAACGCTAGTTTGAGACTTTCCTTCTTGCTCTTGTAAAAGAGAAACAGCTGAAACACGACCTCGCGATAATCGGTATACGATTCCAAGTCTCGACTGCCCCAGCATTTTTACTTTCCGACCTATGTAAGATATAAGGATGGTACCATAATGAAAAAAAATGTCGTTTTCGTGAAATACACGTTTTAAGACCCCCTGATCGTGTTGTGACTATTAAAAAAAAAGAAATTTTTTTTGTTCCTGTGCTATTAACATGATTGCGTTTAAACAGCTGAATGAATTTCAATGAAACTTTACATTTAAATTTTATGTTATCGTTTCAAGGTCTGATTAGATTTTGAGCGTGATCAGCTTCCGAATAATGATGATTATACGTCTTATAATTTTATAATTATTTCGATACATATACATTATTTGTAAAAAGATTTTAAAACGATTTATATAAATGTTAAGAAGTATTAAGATCAAATAAACTTTTCTCCTATCTTTTCTAGAAAGGAAAAATTAAACGAAATCTTATACATTGCATACCTACCTAAATCACATTAAAAACGTATTCCACAAATATTTTAGAATAATGTTGTTCAAAGCAGTCTCACTCGTAAAGGGTTAATTCAAATGAAAAACCACTCTTAGCCACTACCGTGCACGCTGTAACAATCTTCAGTAACAAATATTTTGTAAAGATATGATTTAAATAGGAAAATTAATTGCTACAGAAATAGATTACTACTGACTTTTCCCACTATGTTTTTCAATAACCGTATCAATTTGTTACACAGAATCAAATGTTATATATTTGATATAACTTTACATAACAAAGTAATTTAAATATTGGAAAATCAATAACGTGCACGTTACCGTTCAATGAAAATCTGATGGATCTCAATTTCCCTCCTTCCATTAGGATATAAAAAATCCTTATTTATTTGTAACATTACCACACGTCGTATATTAAAACGTCCACATTCGACTTGCCTTTTTTTTTATTCCCTACTGAATTCATTACTGGAATACATTAAATTAACTGCTACTCATGCAATAGAATTTTATTTTTAATTATTGCCCTTTAAAAACCTACGGAGACGGCTATGGATGTATATCTACGCCCCTCCTTTCTCCATCCTCGTCGTTTCTACGACCCAGCGACCTAGCGACCCATGAGGAGTATAAACAAAACACTGTCATCAACCTGCATAAGTCACTGCTGTAACAGCAGATAGTATAAATAGAAATAAGGTTTATTCGATTTTGAACCTTCTTATGATTTATATAAAACGTTTTAAAAAATTTTTACAAATAATGTTGTTTAAATATCGCGTTAATTCGACAATCGAAAAACGTCGGTTAAACCATCGCGTGATCGAGAGAAAAACGGGCCATTTCTTGTACGGTGTTGTTCCTTGTTTACGCGACATTCCAGAGGCTTCTCTGAAGCGTAATACGTTCCAGGAACAATACCGCATAGAAAAACTCCGTATTTACATTCGATAACAGTTTCGCGATCGGCCCAGTAACGGTTCCTATACGAGGTGTTACTACGCCGAAACGAAAAGAGGATTCAAAATTAATAAGAGAGAGACAGCTTAGACCAGACAGCGCCACGAGATGAAAATTTACCCTCCCTCGTGGCCACGGTTAAGCAGGTATGTCTCTGGTGAACTTGCTACCTGGTTCTCGACGAGTGCGGATCTCCTGAGCCAACCTCGTCAATCTATCGGAATCGATAAATACGATTAATTAGATTCGTCTAATACGATCGTGGATCCACTTAACCGAAACGGTACAAGACAGAGACTGCTGCGGATTCGAAAGAATCACGCCAAGTCGAATTTCGTACCCTACGGTTTCGTGAGAATATCTCGATTTCCGCGGTAAATGAACCATAGGAACGGGAAAATTTACTCGATAATTTGAGTAATTTTCACAACCCGCCATCGGTGGCTGAATATAATCAGATTGCACTTAAACAGTGCTTGATTATCGCCACCGTTGTGACGGACAAACACGTATTGCTGAAATCAGTGGTCGTGTTTGAGAACCGAGAGAATTTCTTGATTCTCTGTTTGGCTATTGCACGGTTCAGAACCCCAACCTATAGGGAGCCTTCGTTGCAAAATCCCTGGGTTGGGTTCGTCGTTTTCCAGGGTCGAAACAAAAGTTTGGGATAACACCCGATAGGGGCCTTATTGGCATTCCTTGGGTAAATATCTCGGCTGGTTTCGACCTGCTCGAGCGTGGGTTCCAGATCGTCAGTGGGTACGGACACTCGACGTAGAACTACGTTCAAAGGGCACCGTGGTGTTAGAACCTTAATAATCAGTCGCTTCTGCGCAGTTGAGGCTCTGCATCACACCGGTCCCGTACGGACCAGGGAACGGCGAGGGACCGCGGAGTCGACAACCCTGTAATTGTAAATTGTGGAAATTCTTTTATTAAATTGTTCATGTATTATATGTTTTTCTGTCGATTGTAACAAGTGGTCTTTAAAACGTGGGTCTAGTAGCATGCTGTAATAGTATATCCAATTACTTTGAATAATTGGTTCAAAACGTTCCTGTAAGTAAAATATTATATTTTTGATTTAATATAATTTCTTATGTTTATTTTTTAATATTGTTTTATTGTAGTTTTCCGATAAATAATTAAAATTACCTTCAATGCATTTTGAACGCTGTTGGAAATATTTGTAATTAATGCGTTTTCTGCCGATTCTTCTTTTAATATATGCATTAATGCAAAATACATGGGGAAGTAGTGGGATATGGTAGGATACGAATCTCCGCTCATATCTTCTGTTGCCTCTTTTAGTGGTTCAAGAATCATTCTAAGGGCTTCCATGAAATTCCATTCTTCTATACTTAAATTATCTGGCATGTATTCTTCACATAATATTACATTCAACGATTTTTGTAACACAATAAATCTTTTGAACATGGCATATGTCGAATTCCACCGTGTATCTACTTCCTGAATTAATACTAATGGTGTTTGTTTATCGTCTAAGGTTTTCTGTACATTCAGAAATTTTTCTCTAGCAGTGGTCGGCATTTTTTTCGGAGGTCTTCGTATTCTTTACGATTTTTCATGGCAAATTTTATTACTAATTGTAAACAATGCCCGAAACAGGGAATCCTCGTCCACTTTTCGTATGTATTTATTGCTTTTGCCATGTTGCGACCATTATCGGTAGTAAAAAATGCAGGTTTTTCTATGTCAATATTCCATGTTTGCAGTGAATTTAATATGGTGCTTTGTATGTATTTGTGAGTATGCTTTTCTGGTACATGTTCTAAATCTAGTATATAGTGTTTTAACTCAAATTCCGGTGTTATGTAGTGTACTGTTAACGACATGTAACTTTGCACAGCTCGCGACGTCCAGCCGTCCGTCGTAAATGCAAATATAGTGTTGTTTGTTATTGCTAATATGAATTAAACAACATGTCATATAAAAAAACAAAGAATAATTACAAAACAAAGTATTACTAAAATATTAAGTCGAATTGATACCTGTGGATATTTCCTTCTTGACATGTACCTCCAGATCCTCGTACATTTTTGGGATAATTTTTCGGGAAAACGTGGTCCGTGAAGGAATTTTATATCTCAGTTCTGCAATACTTATTAATGTTCGAAATCCATCATCATCAACAATACTATACGGTTGCAGATCTCGTGCCATCATGCGTGCAATGCCATGCGTTAACTGTTGCGCTCTAGTTGAATTTTCGTCCAAATACGACGTAGTCTTTTCTTTGTTGGGATCGGCTTCGGTTGATGTTGACGTCGATTTCAAATGAATTATTGTACTATGCATTGTTTTTAAATGCCGCAGAAGAGAACTTGTGTTGCTGTGTTTGATTTTGTATTCTTTATTACAAATATTGCACTGGGCTGTGGCAGAATTTAATTTCTGAAAATGGTTCCAAACTTCGCTTTTAAAATGATTAGATTGCACAGAACTTTCACTGATACGAGATTTAGAAGACGCAGTAATCATATTTTCCTCATCACCGCTCATAATTGTAATTTTAAAATAGAATAATATAGTAATAAATAATATAATATAAGTATAAGAGATTAATATAACAGAATATATAAATAAGAAAAAATTTAAAAAATAAAATATATAAAGGAAAAAAATATAAACAAGATAAAATAATAAAATAAAATAATGGAATAAAACAATAATCAATAAAAATAAAATACTACAATAGAGCTAAGGAAATATAAAAAAATTTGATGTTGCTTGGACCACGATTGACTGAAGACTGAAGATTGAGCTTCAACTATGCATCGTCGATTCGTCAACCCAAAGCTAGATAATCTAAACCTAAACATTTTCCGACTGTTTATAGTAGAGAAAGCGAGAAAACTCAGAATGTGATTCACTTCGCTGCAAGATTTGTTTACTTTAAAATTCCTTGCACCGCGGAGCACAGTCCCTTCTTTAAGTGTCGTAACGTTCGTTAACGTACGTTCGTAAAGTTACACATATGTATTCTTATTCTTTTTATTTTTTAATTTCATCAATTTCAAAATTCATCATTGTATTATAATTTATTGATTAGGTGTAAGAAACTCAAAATTATTTCACTTTTTTGATAAGACGCTGGGCAACACAGAAGAAGGAACAGAAACGTTTACAACGCGTAAAAATACAGAAATACAGACATACTTCGCTGAAAATGTAGTACCGCGGAAAACAAATATTATAGACTGGTGGAAATCAAATCAAACACGATTTCCAATACTATTACGAGCAGCTAAATATTGTCTTGCTGTACCAGCAACACAAGTAAAAAGCGAACGCGTATTTTCTACTGCCGGAAACGTAGTAATGCAAACACGAGCGCGATTGCTGCCAGTAAATGTACGAGGACTATGCTTCTTACATGAAAACTTAAAATAAAATATTAGTACATATATGTTAAAAAACATATTCATATGCTTTTATGTTCTTATTACTATCAAATACCCAACAAACAGTCGAACTGTAGCGTAGAGTCGATTGGTCGAGCCGTCCGAAACGGTCGAGCCGCCCGAGAGTTCGAATGTCTCGGACGCCCGCTCGAGCCCGCTCGATTTTCTCTAGCTCGATCTAACGATTCGGGCGCCCGACACATGAGACGGGCTGCACATCCCTAATTTCGATGCATTCAATTATGCCCGATCTGGCCACACTACTCGTGACCAGAGGTGCCAGAAGTGCACCGAAGGTGCTCTCTTACACTATGCCAGATTACGCGTACGTGAGCTCGTAGAGTTTCGGAAAGTCGACAAAGGCAAACTGACGCATGCCCTCTTCGTCGATTCTCCGAAGCTGACCGAAGTAATTTCAGACCGCCTTGTGAGAGTCGAGAGAGAAAGGCTCACATTTACCTTCTCGCTCTTAACAACTAAAATCCGACCACTCGTCAACGGCATACGATTTGGAATCTCGAGTCGAGACTTACGACTGCCCAGGCATTTTTACTTTCCGACCTATGTAGGCACACATAAGCAAAGTACCCATAATGAAAAAAAAATTTTGTAAAATTTATTTTACGGAAATACACGTTTTAAGACCGTCTGATCATATTTTAATTATTGAAGAAAAAGAAATTTTTTTTTATTATTCTTATGTGTGAGCGTATATATGTATATTATTAATACGATTTTTCAAATCAAAATACTTTTAGATTGGCAATTAATAAATTAAAATGAGAGTCCACTCTTTGCCAGTATCGTGCATGATGTGACATTTTTCAATAAGAGGAGTTCTTATTTTTATAACATAAACAAAATAGTAGAATTTATATTTGCAGAAATTAATTAATAATGATTTTCCTCGATATGTTTTGAGATAACCGTATCAATTTGATATGACGAACTAAATATTATGTTTGATTTGGCTTAACTTTGTATAAAAAAATAATTGTATCGATCCAACAAAATTAATAACGTGCACCATCAAACCGTTTAGAAACAAAAGAAAAGTGATCCCGTTTGCCAGTTTAATACAAAGTATGTATAAAACTGGCAAACGTATAAAACTATTTTACCCAGTTATATCCCTTTTTACCTGAAGTATAAGGTAAAAAATACGAGGTACAAGGTACGACTATCCGAAAGTCGTTCACATTTTATCAATGTAAATGAAGCGGCCTTTCCATTAGAGTTGAATACAAAATTTTGTAATTTCTGTGAAAACAGAACTTTCATTAGATGTTCGTGGTGCTTGAAATTTTTATGTTTTGACTGTTTTTACGAAAAGTACTGTTGGGATAGTAGGTTGGTAGTGCAGACAACACGTGTGGGGTGACAAAACTTTCTTTATTTACTATTAGCTCTTACTATGCGTCTGTCCGCGATCGTCGCTTGCAGAAGAGTCCTGTTTTTACATTTTCTTCTCTGTATCACCCCTCCATTCGCACTGGCAAAATTGTTAAACAACCCTGATTGGTTAACCCCACGCGTTGGACCTTTCCAATCAGGGCCGCTTATTTTCCCCAAATCACCGCCTATTTCTTCCGCCCTCGACGTGTTTGTTTTCGAAACGGCGTGGTGATCAAGGGGGACGACGTTGCATTCTCACTGCAGGATTTCCTTGGGGCCATCCGCGCTGGGCCCACTTGGCGAAACTCCGATGGGAACGCGTCGAGTGTCCTCCGGAAATCTCTAATTTACGATGGTCTTTATTTGCTGTTAAGGGACTTAGAAAAAGAATTTACTGAATACATTCGCTACGCGAGTCTGGAAAATATCTTTTTCAAAAACAGCTTCGATGAACAAGAGTCGTAAATTACATGGGCCGTTTGCACGAAAGAAAACTCTCTCTTGTGCGTACGACCGGACGCTACAGTACAATTCAGATTCATGTACTTCGTACATTGAAAATAACATATGTTAAATGTAATTGGTTACATTTAATTTAAAAAAAAAATATTCGAAAGCCAGACAAAAATATATCTCTTGCTCGTGACGATCTGCAAGCATAGATGCCAGATTCAGCACCCGGTGCGATACTCACACATGGCAGATCACGTGTACGTGAGCTCGTGGAGTTTCGGAAAGTCGACAAAGGCAAACTGACACATGCCCTCTTTCTCGATTATTCCGAAGCTGCCCGAAGTAATTTCGGTCCGCCTCGTGGGAGTCGAGAGAGAAAGGCTCACATTTGCCTTCTCGCTCTTAACAACTGAAATCCGACCTCCCGTCTACGGCATACGATTTGGAATCTTGAGCCGTGATTTTCGACTGCCCAGGCATTTTTATTTTCCGACCTATGTAGGCGCACATAAGCAAAGTACTCATAATGGAAAAAAAATTTTGTAAAATTTATTTTACGGAAATACACGTTTTAAGACCCCCTGATCATATTTTAATTATTGAAAAAAAAGAAATTTTTTTTTATTATTCCTATGTATGAGTGTGCATATGTATATTATTAATACGATTGAGTATAAATAGCTGAATGAATTTAAATGAAACTTTACATTTAAGTTTTATGTTTTCATTTCAAAGTCCGATTAGTCTTTGACTATAATCAGCCCATGGATAATAATGATTATATTTCTTGTTTCATAGTTGTTCCGATACGTAGGCGTAATTTATAAAAGATCTTTTAAATGTTTTATATAAATCTTGGGAAGAATTCAATTTTATGTAAAAAAAATTAAATAAACTTTTTCTTTATCTTCTCTAGACAAGAAAAACTTAAATGAAATCTTATACATTATATGCTTACTTAAATCGCATTGAAAACGAATACCACAAATGTTTTAGAATAATGTGCAAAATGGTTTTACTCGCAAAGGGTTAATTGAGAAATAAATGCATGGTAATTAAAAACAGCAGTAAGCAGCTTAACCGGCTGGGATTTTCGCTAAAACAAATTGAAAACTCGATTCTAATAAGGGAAAGTTGAAATGGTACCCGATTTTGGGTTAAGTTTTACTGCAAGATATTATTAAAGTTATTACAGCTACTTATCTTCAAAAATAGAACCAAATTCACCGATAAGTAGTATGGTGTGAATGATGGGGTGTTTGGCTGTAAGTTCGAGCTTCTTTTGCTCTGCAGGTTCGAACCCTGCTAAAAGAAATCTTTTTTTTTTTTATTATATTTTAATCGTACACTAAATGTGACATTATATTTTTGTCTGATCTTCGAATATTTTTTTTTAAAGTTGAATTTACCAATTACATTTAACATGTGTTATTTTCAATATATGAAGTACATGAATCTGGATGGTATTTTTCGTAAAAACAGTCAAAACATAAAAATTTTAAACACCACGTACATCTAATGAAAATTCTGTTTTCACAGAAATTACAAAATTTTGTATTTAACTCTGATGGAAAGACCGCTTCATTTACATTGATATAATGTGAATGATTTTCGGATTTCGATTTACTTGTACCTCGTACTTTTTACCTTGTACTACAGGTAAAAAGGGATATAACTGGCTAAAACAGTTTTATGATAGTACCTGCTAACTCATGTTACTGTTCTAAAATGAAACGCTATGTTTTGTACCTTTAAAAATATTCGACTATGTCCTTTTCAAATTTAAAATCCAACCCATACTTTGTATCACACTGGCAAACGGGATCACTATTCCTTTGTTTTTAAACGGTTTGATGGTGGGGATCTCGTGACTATTGCTCGTATGTACATTAATCAAAAATTAATGTATCTACGAGCTCTTTTTTCATTACATTAGTTTAAACATTTCAATATTGCACATTGCATAATTAAATAACAATTTTTTACATTTCCCTCCTGATGGAAGAGACCACCACTTTCCCGTGGTTTCCATTGAACGGTATCGTACACGTTATTAATTTTTATGGATCGATACAATCATTTTTTTATGCAAAATTAAGCCAAATCAAACATATAATATTTAGTTCGTCATAACAAATTGATACGGTTAACTCAAAATATATCGAGGAAAATATTATTAATTAATTTCCGCAACTATTAATTCTACTTTTTTGTTTATGTTATATAAATAAGAACTCTTCCTATTGAAAAATGTCACAACGTGCACGATACTGGCAAAGAGTGGACTCTCATTTTAATTTATTAATTCTCAATCTTAAAGAATTTTGATTTTGAAAAATCGTATTATTAATATGCATATGTACGCTCATACATGGGTATAATAAAAAAAAATTTCTTTTTTTTTTCAATAATTAAAATATGATCAGGGGGTCTTAAAACGTGTATTTCCGTAAAATAAATTTTACAAAATTTTTTTTCCATTATGAGTACTTTGCTTATGTGCGCCTACATAGGTCGGAAAATAAAAATGCCTGGGCAGTCGAAAATCACGGCTCAAGATTCCAAATCGTATGCCGTAGACGGGAGGTCGGATTTCAGTTGTTAAGAGCGAGAAGGCAAATGTGAGCCTTTCTCTCTCGACTCCCACGAGGCGGACCGAAATTACTTCGGGCAGCTTCGGAATAATCGAGAAAGAGGGCATGTGTCAGTTTGCCTTTGTCGACTTTCCGAAACTCCACGAGCTCACGTACGCGTGATCTAGCATAGTGTGAGAAAGCACCTTCGGTGCTTTTCTGGCATCTCTGTCTGCAAGCATCGACGGCCGCGGCTGGGCTCCATCGCGCAGGCGTAGAATCGGGTAGCGACGCATCGCGCTGCCGTGTTTCGGCTGTCGATCTCTTTTCGATTGAACACGTTTCTCTCTCTCTCTCTCTCTCTCTCTCTCTCTCTCTCTCTCTCTCTCTCTCTCTCTCTCTCTCTCTCTCTCTCTCTCTCTCTCTCTCTCTCGGCGCTAACGACACAATTGCTGGAATTTGTTCTAAGAACCGAGAATTTCTGCGAAGTTAGCTAGCAAAAACACGTAAATGGCCGCGGTATACTAATCTGTAGAAAAAATTCGACGTCAGCCCAACCTTCTAGAATTACGCGAATGCAACTGTGGCGTCGCCTCCCATGCTCGTCACCAGAGGGGTCGCACTTTTACAAGCGCTCGACCGACACCTCCGTTGCTATATACAGGGTGTCCCGTAAATAGTGTAAGAGCCGGAAATGTGGGGTAGCTGAGACGATTCTGAACAACAATTTCCTTTGCAAAAATGTCGGATGGAACTTCGTTTTTGAATTATTAACGAAAAACACTGACGAATCACGGCGCTTGCCTGCCGCGCGCTCAGGGCCGTCCGAACTAAGAGAGCCACCGTGTCGGGTAGGTAGCAAGATGTGCATCGGAGATACGTCGAGGAACGAATACAAATAATTAAAAATACTACCACTGCAACTGTTACCTCTGCGGATTGGATAAATCAGCCAGCTAAATCGAATTTATTAATTATTTGTATTCGCTGTTTCCAAGGAAGAAGGAATAAAATGTGGGAAGATGCTCTCGGAATTTTTAGGAAATTAATTCTTCGCGCCTGAATGACGCTTCTCGCCAGAGTGTGTTAAAATTAAAATAAGAATTATTTTCAGAAAATTAAAATAAATACGGTAAGAACCATTTGTAATCGTTTGTTATTAAAAACTGTACTGGAAAAGCAGGCTGGATTTGTGCGTACCGAAACATTCTTCGCATGCAAGGGATTAATAGAGAATTAATTGAAATTCGCCTTACCCATTTACTTGCAAGTTGCAATAGGGCCGGTTAGTGCACCCCTGTCAATCATGGAAAGGTCGAAGACCCCAATAAAAATCAGCTGATGGGACGGCCCGGTCACTGCACTCGCTTCTTACCCCGAAAACACTTCACAGCACGGTCACTAGCACTTTTCACTTTTACATTTTCGGGGTAAGAAGCGGGTGCAGTGACCGGGCCGTCCCATCAGCTGATTTTTATTGGGGTCTTCGACCTTTCCGTGATCGACAGGAGTGCACTAACCGAGCCTTATTGTCAGCGCAGCAGAGCAACTTGCTAGTAAATGGGTAAGTCGAATTTCAATTATTTCTCTATTAAAGCCTTTGCATTCGAGGAATGTTTCGGTATGCACAAATCCAGTCTGCTTTTCCAGTACAGTTTTTAATAACAAACGATTACAAATGGTTCTTATCGTATTTATTTTAATTTTCTGAAAATAATTCTTATTTTAATTTTAACACACTGGCGAGAAGCGTTACTCAGGTGCGAAGAATTAATTTCCTAAAAATTCCGAGAGTATCTTCCCACATTTTATTCCTTCTTCCTTGGAAACAGCGAATACAAATAATTAATAAATTCGATTTAGCTGGCTGATATATCGAATCCACAGAGGTAACAGTTGCAGTGGTAGTATTTTTAATTATTTGTATTCGTTCCTCGACGTATCTCCGATGCACATCTTGCTACCTACCCAACACGGTGGCTCTCTTAGTTCGGACGGCCCTGAGCGCGCGGCAGGCAAGCGCCGTGATTCGTCAGTGTTTTTCGTTAATAATTCAAAAACGAAGCTCCATCCGACATTTTTGCAAAGGAAATTGTTGTTCAGAATCGTCTCAGCTACCCCACATTTCCGGCTCTTACACTATTTACGGGACACCCTGTATACACTCCTCGAACGACATTTCCCAATATCCCAGTCGTCTAAGGCAGGGCTTGCTAGGAAGTCTTACTGATGAGTCCACTAGCAGGCCCGGACGAAACGCGCCCCCTTCTTTCCTTTTCTGCCTCCTACAAAATTCTCACGAGCAGACCCACACCGCAGCGACGCAGCGTCACACAACATAGATTCGAGAATCGCGGCCGAGTTTCTCCTGTCTCGGACTCACGCGATATTTAAATCATTGCTATTTTGAAAATATCTATTAAGAGTGGTTCCATCTTTATTGTTACGGTGACAATTTCAATTTTTATGGCGCGCGTTTAGATCTTCCACTAAGAGTATTTTATTGGCACTATTTATTAACTTATCTATGTCGGATGTAGCAAAATTGTTTAGAGGTTTATTGTATACTGCTAGTATATAAGTACATTGTTTTCTAACTTTATGCAAATGTGCTCTATTGTAGTACTATTGTTTATTTGTATTTCTTGAAATGGTATATCATTTCTAATTAAGATTGCGACTCCTCCTCCAGTGCTATCGTTATCTTTGTAAATAGGGGTGTAATTCCTAATTTTGGGGCGAATACTATTATTAAGCCTTGTTTCATTTATGAGAAAGATACCAATTTTGTGCCTTCCTAAAAATTCTTTTACATCAGGTATCTTTTCCCTGAGTCTATTTGCATTCCACGTACAAACAGAGATGTTAGCCATGGTTATTTTGTAGTTCTATGGTGAAGTTGTAAAATACCTCGAATTTTTCCGCTGTATTGGAACAGTTTCTTAACCTATTGTTTACTTTCCTAACGTACTTAAACATTTTTGTAATGTCAACTTATCTAATTCGTTAAATTCGTTTACCAAGGAGTAGAATTTCGCTGTTGCGCGTGGGCTTTCTCCGTGGTTAGAATTTTCCTGGCTTTGTCCTTCTTTGTTCATTTTCCTTGAGTCCCATGCGATGACAACAAGTATAGGCGTTAACCTCAGCCGGGGGAAGTCCTTGTCGCTCGTTATATCGGGTATATGATGGTATTGTGTCCTCTTTCCTCTGGGTTCTTGAAGTTTTTTCCTTAGTGCTGTCCTTTCGGTTTGGTTGTTTCTTGCTTTTGACCGAGCCAGCTCTTCAAGGTAAATTCGGCAACTTGTAGAGTTTGCCGGATGTGCCTCTCCACAGCACATTTTGCTGGGTCTTTCCTGCTTTTTTGTGCATTCCCTTGTTATGTGCTCTTCAGCACATTTTGCTGGGTCTTCCCTGCTTTTTGTGTATTCCCTTGTTATGTGCTCTTCAGCACATTTCAGGCACCTGTCCCGTAAATGGTGTAAGAACCGGAAATGTGGGGTAGCAGAGACGATTCTGAACAACAATTTCCTTTGCAAAAATGTCGGATGGAGCTTCGTTTTTGAATTATTAACGAAAAACACTGACGAATCACGGCGCGCACCTGCCGCGCGCTCAGGGCCGTCCAAACTAAGAGAGCCACCGTGCCAGATAGGTAGCAAGATGTGCATCGGAGATACGTCGAGGAACGAATACAAATAATTAAAAATACTACCACTGCAACTGTTACCTCTGTGGATTCGATATATCAGCCAGCTAAATCGAATTTATTAATTATTTGTATTCGCTGTTTCCAAGGAAGATGGAATAAAATGTGGGAAGATGCTCTCGGAATTTTTAGGAAATTAATCCTTTGCACCCGAGTGACGCTTCTCGCCAGAGTGTTTTAAAATTAAAATAAGAATTATTTTCAGAAAATTAAAATAAATACGGTAAGAACCATTTGTAATCATTTGTTATTAAAAACTGTACTGGAAAAGCAGACTGGATTTGTGCGTACCGAAACATTTCTTGAATGAAAGGGGTTAATAGAGAAATAATTGAAATTCGCCTTACCATTTACTTGCAAGTTGCAATAGGGCCGGTTAGTGCACCCCTGTCGATTATGGAAAGGTCGAAGTCCCCAATAAAAATCAGCTGATGAGACGGCCCGGTCACTGCATCCGCTTCTTACCCCGAAAACACTTCACAGCACGGTCACTAGCACTTTTCACTTTCACATTTTCGGGGTAAGAAGCGGATGCAGTGACCGGGCCGTCTCATCAGCTGATTTTTATTGGGGACTTCGACCTTTCCATAATCGACAGGGGTGCACTAACCGGCCCTATTGCAACTTGCAAGTAAATGGTAAGGCGAATTTCAATTATTTCTCTATTAACCCCTTTCATTCGAGAAATGTTTCGGTACGCACAAATTCAGTCTGCTTTTCCAGTACAGTTTTTAATAACAAACGGTTACAAATGGTTCTTACCGTATTTATTTTAATTTTCTGAAAATAATTCTTATTTTAATTTTAAAACACTCTGGCGAGAAGCGTCACTCGGGTGCGAAGGATTAATTTCCTAAAAATTCCGAGAGCATCTTCCCACATTTTATTCCTTCTTCATTGGAAACAGCGAATACAAATAATTAATAAATTCGATTTAGCTGGCTAATTTATCCAATCCGTAGAGGTAACAGTTGCGGTGATAGTATTTTTAATTATTTGTATTCGTTCCTTGACGTATCTCCGATGTACATCTTGCTACCTACCCAACACGGTAGGTCTCTTAGTTCGGACGGCCCTGAGCGCGCGGCAGGCGCGCGTCGTGATTCGTCAGTGTTTTTCGTTAATAATTCAAAAACGAAGCCCCATCCGACATTTTTGCAAAGGAAATTGTTGTTTAGAATCGTCTCAGTTACCCCACATTTCCGGTTCTTACACCATTTACGGGACACCCTGTATATGGCGAAAGAGTAGAGGAACTGTGTGAAAACGCAAGAAGTAAAAGTGGTCGAATTAGTAGAATATTGTTTTGTAGCGACTTGGTCGCCACCATGTATTATTTCGGAGCGATAGGCGTTTTGGCGTCTAGACGGTCGCCGGGGTCGGCCGCGTGGTCGAAGCCGATTGTTGCCGTCGCGTTTGGCGGATGTTTAAGCGAAAATCGGAGACGGACTGTCGTTTGTCCGAGACAGATATAAAAACCCCGTAAGGAACAGGTGGAGGCCACTTGGTATCGATCGATCGCCGACGCGAGTCGCTGACCTGTATTTGGTATAGCCGTGTAGAAATTATAATAAAAACGTTTGGTGTTACTCCCGCAGTATCGTGGTAAGGATCGAGTTATAATTCTTTGCCTATCCCGATCCCCCCACAAATTGGTGACCCCGACGTGATCGTCGACGCGGGAGTGAATTTTTTGTACGAAGTGCGAGTTTTTACGGAGCATTTTTAGTAACGTTTTATCGTGACTCTATTAGTGTAAGTGTAGTTTATTTAGTGTTAGTGACTCGTGTAGACTATAAGACTAACTTTCGAAATGTCGGTGAGCAATGAAGGTGCCGGTTCGTCGGTGGCGAGTGCGTCCACGACCGCGCTCGAACGGGTTAACTTCCGTGTGCCGGACTTTACCGCGGACGATCCGGAGCTGTGGTTCTGCGTTTTGGAGCGCAATTTCGCGGCAGGCGGAGTCACGTCCGACGGCGTCAAGACGAGTTACGTAACGGGCGCGCTCGGGCCGCGATATATCGCCGAAGTGCGCGATGTACTTTTAAATCCGCCGCTCACCGGTCTATACGACACCCTGAAGAAGGAGTTAATCCGCCGGTTAAGTGTGTCCCAGGAACAGAAGACGAGAAGACTTCTGGAGCACGAGGAAATTGGAGATCGCAAGCCGTCGCAGTTCCTGCGACATTTGCGTGGCTTAGCGGGTACGTCGGTTTCCGAAGCCCTCCTACGAACCCTTTGGATGGGTCGGTTACCGGGAAATGTGCGGGCTATATTGGCGACGCAGAAAGACGCGGCGTTGGACAAGGTCGCGGAGTTGGCGGACGCGATTTTGGATACCATGCCGGGGCGTCCTTTAGTGGCCGAGGCTGCCCTCGCGGGGGTACCACCACAGCTGGCTCCGGTGGATTCTGTGACTGAGCGGATGATGCAGTTGCTTATCACTCTGCAAAGCCAAACGGAGGTTATGCAGGGCCAAATTGCGGAATTGCGCGCCTCGCGAAGAGACCCTCGACCGTTCCGCCGTTACGATCGGAGACGCAGTGCATCGAGGCGCCGTTTCAATTCGCGAGAGAGATCGCCGTCGGCCAGCGGGATGTGCTGGTATCATGCAAGATACGGAGCTAGGACGCATCGATGTGTCGCGCCCTGTTCTTTTACACCGACGGCGGGAAACGACTAGGGCAATCGCTGATGGCGGCTAGCGACTCCAGCCCGATGTTTCGCCGTCTTTTTGTTCTTGATCGGAGTTCGGGGACGCAGTTTTTGGTCGACACGGGAGCCGACCTCTGTGTTTTCCCGAGGAAGTCAATCCGCGGACCATGTGCACGCTCGGAGTACGAGCTTTCCGCGGCGAATGGCACCCCGATTGCAACGTACGGCACGAAGACCATGACCTTAAACTTGGGTCTCCGTCGGGATTTTACATGGAGGTTTGTCATCGCCGAGGTTTCCCGCGCCATCATCGGAGCGGATTTCCTGGCGCATTTTGGGCTCCTGATCGATGTGCGGAATCAGCGGCTGATCGATCAGATCACCACGCTGGCAACGAGAGGCGCACCGGTTCGGGAGGACACTCCCAGCATTAAGCAGGTACAAGGGGAGTCTGTTTTTCACGGATTATTACGGCGCTTTCCGGAAATCACCAAGCCGAGCGGAACGCCCACGGAAATCAACCACGGGACATGTCATTTTGTTAGAACTACCCCAGGACCGTCCGTAGCATGCAAACCGCGGCGGCTTGCACCGGATCGTTTGAAGATAGCAAAGAAAGAATTCGAAGACATGGTACGTTTGGGTATTGCGCGACCGGCCGAGAGTAGTTGGTCTTCACCCTTGCACTTAGTGCCGAAAAAGGGGAGCAGCTCGTGGAGACCGTGCGGGGATTATCGAGCTCTTAATGCGCGTACGATTCCGGACCGGTATCCGGTTAGACATGTCGAAGATTTTGCTCAATCCTTACGCGGTAAAATAATTTTTTCGACGATAGATTTAGTGAGAGCGTACAATCAGATTCCGGTAGCGGCCGAGGATATACCGAAAACTGCCATTACGACCCCTTTCGGGTTATTCGAATTTCCATTCATGACGTTTGGCCTCCGTAATGCTGCTCAAACGTTCCAACGTTTTATCGACGAGGTATTACGGGAGCTAGATTTTTGCTATGCGTACATTGACGACATATTAGTAGCGTCCAGTTCGGAATCAGAGCATTTGGAGCATTTAGAGATTTTGTTTAATCGCCTGAAACAGTATAGCGTAGTAGTAAATCCGAGGAAATGCGTTTTTAGTAGTAGCGAAGTCAAGTTCCTCGGGTACATCGTGTCCAAGGAAGGATCCAGCCCGGGGACAGATAAAATCAAAATTATTAAAGACTTTCCTGAGCCAGTAACGGCGAAAGAGTTACGCCGTTTCCTGGGTATGATAAACTTCTACCGACGTTTCATACCCAGGGCGGCCCAAGCCCAGGCGCCGTTAAATGACCTCCTCGTAAACAATATTAAAGGGAAACAGCCTGTTGCGTGGACACCGGAGGCTCGCGAGGCGTTCATACAATGTAAGGAAGACCTGGCACAGGCGGCTCTCTTAGCGCACCCCAAAGAGAACGCACACGTGGCGCTTACCTGCGACGCCTCAAATTTTATGGTCGGAGCCGCCCTGCATCAACGTGTCGGTAGCAACTGGGAACCACTTTCTTTCTTTTCGGCAAAACTTTCACCTGTAGAGAGAAATTATTCGGCGTTCGACAGGGAACTGTTAGCCATATACCGAGCGATAAAGCATTTCCGCCACCTTCTCGAAGGCAGACATTTCACAATTTTTACGGATCATAAACCTTTAATTTTCGCGTTTTCCGGCAATTCAGATAAGCATACTCCAAAACAGATTCGATATTTAACTTTTATCAGCGAATTCACTACCGATATACAACACATTTCAGGCCGCGAGAACGTCGTCGCAGATGCTTTGTCGCGAATAGAGGAAATAGAGGAAAAACTAGATTTTGAAGCGCTGGCAACAGCGCAGGCAGCAAATCCGGAATTGCGAGCGTTGATGCAGGGTGAATCAGGCATTAGATTTAAGCAATTGTCTGTCCCCGGTTCGAATGCGAGAGTTTGGTGCGACATTTCGACAAACCGTGTGCGGCCTTTTCTTACAGCTACTTTTAGACGGGCTGCGTTCGACGCACTGCACGGTCTAGCACACCCAGGTATTAACGCAACGGTCAAATGCGTGACGCAGCGTTACATCTGGCCGTCGATTAAAACAGATTGTCGCGAATGGACCCGCTCGTGCATACCTTGTCAGCGAAATAAAATTAGTAAGCATGTGTCGGCGCCGCTCGGATCTTTTCCTCGCCCTTCAGGACGTTTCGAGCACGTGCACATCGATATCGTTGTTTTACCGGTGTCTGAAGGGTATCGGTATTGTCTTACATGCGTAGACCGTTTTACACGATGGCCGGAGGCAATACCCTTGCGCGACCAAGAAGCCGTGACCGTCGCAAGAGCTTTTTACGAAGGCTGGATTTGTCGTTTTGGAACCCCGTTACGCGTGACCACGGATCAAGGGAGGCAGTTCGAGTCGTGCCTATTCAAAGAACTGAATTCTTTGGTAGGTTCGACACACTTCCATACCACAGCGTACCATCCGGCAGCTAATGGCATGGTGGAAAGATTCCACCGCCAGCTTAAGGCAGCGATTCGATGTCAACAAAACAATCGATGGACGGAAGTACTTCCGACCATCCTGCTGGGCATACGCGCAGCATGGAAGGAAGATTTGAAATCTACGTCCGGAGAATTAGTTTACGGCGAGTCTCTACGCTTGCCGGGCGAATTTTTATCGCCTTCGGTGGATAGTCGCGACACCGCTGTTTTTGTTAAAGACTTGCGACGCTATTTCCGAAATGTTGGACCGACGGAGGGATCACGACACGGCAATTCGCGAATTTTCGTATTTAAAAATTTGAGTAGTTGTAAATACGTCTTTCTTAGGCGAGACTCCGCGAAAGCCATATTGCAGGCTCCGTATGATGGTCCATTCGAAGTCATAAGTAGAACGGATAAGGTAGTAACTGTTAAGATAGGTGATAAGCATAGTGTAGTGTCGATCAATAGAGTTAAGCCAGCGTACAGCCTAGCGGAAGAAATTGCGATACCGCCGGAGCAGGTACAAGTAATACCTTTGCAGGTCATGGTGCCTCCCAGTACCGGGACAGTACCGCGGCCAGCACAAAGTACTGCAACAGCAGTACAGCCTCCTCGAGTACCTGTGCCAGAGCCCATCGCGGCACGTGGTACCACGCGATCCGGTAGGCGAGTTAGATTTCCAGATAGATACCAGGCGGGATTTTCGTAATTTAAGTTAAGCTAAATACTAGCGGGGGGGTGATGTAGCGACTTGGTCGCCACCATGTATTATTTCGGAGCGATAGGCGTTTTGGCGTCTAGACGGTCGCCGGGGTCGGCCGCGTGGTCGAAGCCGATTGTTGCCGTCGCGTTTGGCGGATGTTTAAGCGAAAATCGGAGACGGACTGTCGTTTGTCCGAGACAGATATAAAAACCCCGTGAGGAACAGGTGGAGGCCACTTGGTATCGATCGATCGCCGACGCGAGTCGCTGACCTGTATTTGGTATAGCCGTGTAGAAATTATAATAAAAACGTTTGGTGTTACTCCCGCAGTATCGTGGTAAGGATCGAGTTATAATTCTTTGCCTATCCCGATCCCCCCACAGTTTAAAATTATTTATTTTTTGTTAATTACCTTTATTCAGTTAATAAAGTATTACTATAAATATAAAACTAACAAAGGCCATACAAGAAGCCAGGGGAAAAAACAATCAAAATCAAAACAACAACAGCTCAGGGCACAGAGCTATCAGAGGAAATATTAAATCAAATTAAGCAGAGAAACAGAAGTAGAAAGAAATGGCAAACAACTGGACTACCAGAACATAAGCAACTATTTAAAGCCAAATGTAAGGAAGTAAGGACTTGAATCAGGGAATACAGGAATGAAAAATGGTCCCAAAAGCTGTCCAAAATGAATGCCCATTGTTTAAATATCGCATTAATTGACGGATTTGAGAACTGTTTAGAGAAATATCCAATTTAACGTGAACTATAACTGAGAACCGTAAATTCCTCGTACACTATTGTTTTTCGTGTACGCAACATTCCAGAGACTCTCTGATTCGTAGATCGGTACACGGAACGATACAGGTTATAAAAACCATATACGAGTTTTGTCTGCTCTCATAAACAGAGAGGGTAGCGAAATATTAAAATTGCGAAGAGATAGACATTGAAGAGCAGGGATAGCGCCGCGAGGTGGTGATTTCCCCTCTTGTGGCCGTGACTGCGGATGTCTGTTCACTTCTTAACAGAGACTCGAAAGCTGGTTCCCGCAGCGAGTAAATCGACCACCGATTCCGCTCCGCGACGAAACCAGATTTTCCGAAATAGGTTCTGAGAACACTCGAACCTTTTGTTGAGAACGTTCTATTGCTGCTCGCAATTAATTAAATCGGTGAGGTATTTTACCAACCCCGATTAACAACTCTACAATCTCGCCGAATTGCACGTAACGCTTGAGCTACGCGATCATGAGAGGCGAAACGAAGAAAATCCTCGTTTCCCGTTGACAGAAAGGTCGCAGTAGATTACGTGGATGGTGGGTGCGTAAATGATAATTCTTTAGTACTGTATAGAAGAATATATTTGAACTTTATTACATTAGCTATCGCGCACAACACGTGGCCTCATGGCGTCAACGACAAGAGTGAATCAAGATGTCAAAAATCACCGCCTGGAGCTCTAGCGTTGCGCAACACATTCTTATATACAAGAAACGCGTAGACCAATATCGATCTCACCGATCTAACACCCCGTCTATCGACATTGGTCTCCAAATTTTTAATTTCTTTCCTTAACCCTAACATACATGTACATTTGGAATACTTAACTCTAGGCAAGGGTTTCGTAAAAATGTTCGCTAACATATTTTCACTCTTTATATAAGCAATTTTTATCTCACCCTTTTCGGCAATCTCTCGCATATAGTGATAACTAATGTCTATATGCTTGTGTTTTCGCACATTTCGCGAACGACCGATCTCTCTGAGTCGTCGAAGGTTGTAAATCTTCGACTTTAAAGTTTAAAATTCGCGGTACCGTACGTCTCTAACCGTGTTACTGATTAGAGATGATAAGTTGAAATCTATGAGCTATGTGTTACTGCACGAATGTTTCAAGAATGTCTTTGGTTTCCGGAGCCCGTTTCCTCCTCAGCTTAAACCCCCCTCCGACACGCGATTTTGAGGGTGTTGACTGAACTTTTCTGTTGACTTCGATTGATTGGCCATCGACTTGGGGAAGAAGGATCCATTTTCTCGCCCCGTTTGAGCGGAAAACCCCTCCCTCACATCCGTACGTGGTGAAGGAGGAGTCCCAGGTCACCCTGGACGAGGGTGACCGCGGTGCCTTCCCCAAGTCGAGGGCCGTGTTAATTTTGCCGAGGAGAGAAAAAGAAAAACGGGACTCCGGATTAGGATACGCCGAATTGCCGCACGTGTTCTGCAGTTGTGTTATGGCTATATTGTTCCTCGGCGTGACAATGGTCGTTGCCGGTCACCCGACATTGGCCTCGAAGACCGGACCATCCGCGGAACAATATAGCCCTTCGCTGGCCAACTCGGGTCTAGTGCCTTCGTTCGACGAAGCACTTTGATTGTTTTATGATGATATTTGCCAGATGCGGAATGTTCGAAAACCTTTTTCAACTAATTCACCGTTCCGCATCTGGCACCATAAGAAGCGGAAAACCCCGAGTTGACCGAGCGGAACAGCTTGCTCCGTTTGTGAAATGTAGCGTTTTTCGTTAGCTCTATGGCACTCTGGTTGTCACACAACACCGTGATAGGAGCTTTTACGTAGTCTTGAAATCCCATATGAGTTAACAGTCTTTTCATGTACACCACCTCCTTAATTACTTCCGCTAGCGCTGTGTACTCCGCTTCCATCGTTGATAGTGATACTGACTTTTGCTTTTTCGACTTCCAGCTGACTGGTCCACCGGCTAATATTAACAAGTTATCGGTGCACGATTTGCGATTGTCCACGTCGCCTCCCCAGTCAGAGTCTGAATACGCTACGAGTTTTTCGTTGTTCTTCTGATATTTTATTCCGCAGTTCGGGGTAGCTTTTAGATACCTGAGTACTCTTTTCGCCAAATCCCAATGCGCCTTTCTAGGGTTTGAGTTAAATCGGCTAAGTGTTGATGCCGCAAAGGCGATATCCGGTCGGGATGCATTAGCAAGATAATTTAATCCTCTGACGAGTTCTCTGTATGGTCTTTTCTCCATGTCTCTTCTTTCTTCGTCACTTTGTGGACCCATTTCCTTCGAAACTTTTGTGTTCGACTCTATCGGAGTTGACACAACTTTTGCGTTTTGCATGTTGAACTTCTTTATTAGTTCTTCAACATATTTTTGTTGAGAGAGTGTGATTGCACCAACATCTCCTTCTCTTTCAATATGTATACCCAGGATATTCTTAACAGGTCCCATGTCCGTCATCTCAAATTCTCGTTTTAACGAGGATTTCACTTCGTTCAGTTTCTTTATGCTTTTTGAAGCCAGGAGCAGATCGTCGACATAAATAATCATAATCACACAGCCTTCCTTACTGTCAAATACATATACGCATGGATCTGCTTCCGTGCGTCGCGCTCCGTGTGCTATGACACTCTTATCTAGTTTCTTATACCACTCGCGACCCGATTGTTTGAGACCATATGGAGGCTTTAACAACTTACATACATTGTCCTCATCACCACACTTCACGAACAATTCGGGTTGTTCCATATACGTTTCGTCAGCTAGCCCACCTTGAACGTACGCCGATACCACATCCATGTGGTGGACGTGCAATCCTTTATTTACAGTCATCGCTAGGAGTGTCCTTATGGTTTCATACTGGGCAACCGGAACGAACAGCTCCTCATAGTCTATATCCTTCCGTTGAGTATGGCCGCGTGCTACAAGTCTAGCTTTATATAATACAAGACTGTCCTCACAGTCTTTCGTTTTGAATACCCATTTATTCGTGAGAACATTTTTACCCTTTGGTCTCGGAACCAACATCCATGTGTTGTGTCTTAATAGTGTGTCGTGTTCCACTTCTATCGCTTCTAGTCAGTAATCCGAATCCTCTCACTTCAACGCTTCATCCACGTCTGTTGGGTTTTCAGACGTTCCTACAATTGTTTTGAAGAGTTTCCTTGGTCTTCCTATGTTACCTATTCTTTGGATTCTCGGTCTTCCACGTCCACGCTTTACTGTTTGCCACTCCTCTATCGGATCTTCGCTTGTCTTCACAGATTCTTTGTCATCTTCTTTGTCGTCTCTTTCGCTAGTTTGGTCTGCGTGCGAGTCACATAGATCCAGCGGGTTGACATACGAGTTGTACTTTGAGTTTTCATTCGATTTTGTAACTTCAATGAATTTTACGTCTCGTACCTTGATTACTGTTTTTGTATGAGGCTTTCACAGCCTATATGCCTTTGACGCATTATCATAACCAACTAGGGTGTATACGTCACCTTTTGGCTCGAATTTTCCCTGTTTATTTTTTTTATTTAGTGCTATCACCTTGCTTCCAATTATTCTGAGGAAACCCACGTATGGCTTCCTGTTTGTCCATGCTTCCAATGGGGTGGAATTGTCCAATACTTTTGTTGGACATCTATTCCTTATGTATGTCGCTGCGTTTACGGCTTCACCCCACAGTGTATCCGGCAGGTTCGCTTGTATTAAGATACACCTTGCCATTTCTACGATGGTCCGGTTAGCGCGTTCGGCTACTCCATTCTGCTGTGGCGTATATTCCACGGTTAGTTGGTGAGTTATACCTTCCTCTTCTAAGAACTTCGAAAATTCATTAGACAAATATTCCTTCGCATTGTCAGTGCGCGATCGTTTGATCTGACAACCGGTTTCTTTTTCTACTCGACGCTTATAATTCTTAAAGACGTTAAACATATCTGATTTGCGACGTAACATTACCGTTTCCATATACCTCGTATGATCGTCTATAAGCGTAGCGAAATACTTTGCTCGACCCAGCGATTCAGTTATGGCAGACTTTGTGCCAAATTAAATAGAGACGTTAATTAAACATTAAACATTGAACATTTTATTAACAGCAAATGTATATGAGCTTGTACATCGAAAGCTTGTGGCAGACTGAATTCAAACTTTTATTTTAATTAATAAAAAAGAATAAATATCAAACAAGTGAAATAAATATATAATTCTTCTTCACCAACAGTAACTCGTAAAAACCTAATTTCTGAAAGTTTGTATAGATGCCTCAAGAATCATTATTCTAACAGGCACCACAATACTCCCCTTCGAGTGACGAAGTCGTCACGGAACTGACTCCTTTTTTTTGCGGGGGCGTAAGTCCTTACAGCCATTGGTTGAGAACCAGCCGAAGATTGATCTGGGGAAGTAAACTCAGATTCGCAGTGATTATAAGTTAGATATGTCGGTTTCAATCTATCAACCGAAATATTAATTTAACGTCCTTCCATGTTGACGGTAATATAATTGATATCATCCGATCGAGCAACCACCGGAAAAGGACCTCGATAAGGCGGTTCCAGAGGGCGTTGTACAGCATCTTCTCTAACAAAAACGTGAGAACAACATTGTAAATCTTGATTAACAAAAACTCGAGGTTTAATATGATGTGTAATTGAAGTAGATCGAAGTTTCTGTATGTGTTCACGAAATCTTTCAAGAAAAATTTGTGGTGAAAGAGCATCTAAATCAGTATGCAAAAATTCTCCAGGAATTCTTAAAGTTGTTCCATAAACAAGTTCTGCCGCCGAAGCTTTAAGATCTTCCTTAAGAGCCGTTCGAAGACCCAGAAGAACTGTAGGTAATATATCAACCCAATTTTTGCTTCCATGACACATGATTGCCGTTTTTAAAGAACGATGCCATCTTTCAAGCATTCCATTTGTTTGAGGATGATAAGCGATTGATCTGCTTTTCTTACAGCCTGTTAAATTGGTCAGGCCTTTGAAGAGTGCAGCTTCAAATTAATTTCCTTGATCAGTAGTGACTATACTAAGAGTTCCAAAACGACATATCCAATTTCTATAGAAAGCGGTGGCGACATTTTCTACTGTTGCTTCCTTTAATGGAATTACCTCAGGCCAACGAATATATCTATCAATCATAGTAAGAATATATCAAAAACCCTCTGATTGAGGAAGAGGACCAACCAAATCTAAGTAAATATGATAAAATCTTTTGTAAGATTAGAATTTTAAGAATTATCTAATATGATTCGCGACGCACACGGCCGAATTGCGTTCGTACGATCGTCGTAATTGCAAAAAGCCCTGCATGTCGCGGACGCTCGCCTTTTATTGTACCCCAACCGAATGTTCTCGATGTTTTCCGCGTTTCCGCGGTTTCCAACATACACGCACATACACCAATCATACCGTACTCTTATCATTCTCGCCCGGCCGAATGTTCTAGACGTTTCCACGTTCTCGATGCTTCGGCCGGGCCTTCGCACACATGCATACGAAACCACATTCACGCCATCAATGACCGCTCGTCTCCTACAGTTTCATCTGGAATAGGAATAACGGTTGGTCTGCGCTTAGTATGTTTATTAACTTTAGCAAGTTGACAGGGCAAACAAGTCCTAATGCGTTTAATGATGTCCTTTTTCATGCGTGGCCAAACAAACTTCTCCTTAATTAGATGACAAGTTGCTTTAGCACCAGGATGAGACAAACGATGAACTAAGTTGAAAATCTTAGAACGTAACACAACAGGAACATATGGTCTGGCAACTCCTGTTGAAATATCACAGAAAATTGAACTATCTGAATCATCAATGTGAAATTATTTAAGTTGAAGTGATGAAGATGACTGAAGAAGTTGTTGTAACTATTGATCTCTTTTCTGCTCTTCCGCCAATTCTTTGGTATCAGTGATGACAGGTAAATTGATCTCTTCTAATCGAGAAAATGCATCTGCTACAAAATTGCTGTTCCCTGATACATGTATAATGTCCGTAGAAAATTGCGATATGAAATCTAATTGACGTTGTTGGCGAGGTGAAGCTTTCTCAGCACGTTTGGTAAAGGCATATATGAGCGACTTATGGTCAGTGAAAATTTTAAAATGTCTTCCTTCCAAAAAATTACGGAAATATTTAATCGCATCGAAAATTGCCAATAATTCACGATCATAGACACTGTACCGTAGTTCCGACCCGTGAAGCTTCCGAGAAAAGAACCCTAGTGGATGCCAGTAACCACTTTCGAATTGCTCGAGAACTGCACCTACCGCCATATCCGAAGCATCAGTACATAACTTCAGTGGAGCATCAGTCCGAGGATGAACAAGCAAAATAGCTGAAGCCAGACTGTTTTTGCAATCTTCAAAGGCACTTTCAGCTTCAGAAGACCATTGAATGAGAGTCTTATCTCCTTTTTTACCATTTACCAAATACAAACAGAGAGGTGTTTGAATAGATGCTGCATTTTTCACAAAACGTCTATAAAAATTAATAATTCCTAGGAACCGACGAAGTTTAGCTACCGTGCAGGGTTTAGGATAATCTAGGATAATTTTCACTTTGTTGGTAAGTGGAGTAGTACCATAAGAGTTTACCTTACAACCAAGATAAGTAACCTCAGATTTGCCAAAGAAACTTTTTGCAACATTGATGGTAATTCCAAAATCTTTCGGACATTGAAACAGAATGCGAAGATGCTCTTCATGTTCTTCATAACTTTGAGAAGCCACAAGGATGGCATCTAAATAACAATAAACGAAGTCCAATCCTCTTAAAGCATAATCCATAAATCGTTGAAAGGTTTGAGCAGCATTCCGAAGACCAAAAGGCATAACAACGAATTCAAAAAGTCCAAATGGTATTGTTACAACAGTTTTCGGTATGTCCTCTTCTGCTACTGGAATTTGATAATAAGCTTTAACCAGATCAAGAGTAGAAAATACTTTTTGACCATGTAGACGAGAAGAAAAATCTTGTATGTGAGGCACTGGATAGTTATCTGGAATAATATTTGCATTCAAACGTCTGAAATCACCACAAGGCCTCCAGTCGCCTGTCTTCTTGGGAACCATGTGCAAGGGGCTTGCCCACTGACTAGATGATGGACGACAAATACCTTGTTCAATCATCGCATCAAATTCAGCTTTAGCAACTCGATATTTGTCAGGTGGAAGTCTTCTTGGGCGCTCAACGGTCGGAGGACCTTTAGTTACAATATGATGACGAACGTTATGAATAGTTTTTGTTGTAATAGATCTCGGAGCTGTCACTTCAGGGAACTGCGCGAGAATCTTGCTGAAAGGATTGTATTTCTCCAGCGAAGATAAGTTCGCAGCTGATCTTGTCAGAATACCCGCTACAGTGAGCTGCGTTAAATTACCTCGCAGGCATCTGTGTTTAAGATCAATAAGAAGTCCAAAATGCTTAAGGAAATCTGCTCCAAGAATTGGTCTATGCACATCAGCTACACAAAATTGCCATTTAAAAACCTTACGCAGGCCTAAATCGACTGTTCTAGTTACCATGCCATAAGTATTTATAAGTGTATTGTTCGCCGCATACAGCTTATACTTAGAGGGATGAAGAGGACGCTTGCATTGAGATTTCGGTAAAACACTGACATCAGCACTGGTATCTACGAGATATCGTAAACCACAGGTACGATCCGTTAAGAAAAGACGGCTTTTTACCTCAGTTCCTTCGCCTATCGTCTCCAAAGGCGTTGGATAACTTAATTTTGCGACTTGACAAAATTACACGGCTGCTGACATTTACGAGCTGAACTACCGAATCTACTATGATAGTAACACATCCGTTGTGCACTTTGATTATAATTTGCGTCTTGATATAAGTGTCTTCGAGAATCCAAATGTTGACGATAACTCCCGTAAGCTCTACCTCTATTTTGATTCCGCTTAACATTAATGGCAAGAGATTCCACTAAACGTTTTAATTCTGTTAGTTTCTCAGATAAGGTATCTCTATCATGACTAAATTGAAATGAAGAAGGATTAGAAATAACTGGGTTGACTGCAGCTATATCACCGGAACCATTTATCTCCAGAATCTTGTCGGCTTGAAAAGCTAATTTTGAAAGATCCGTGGAGTCACTTATGGCCAAGATTGCCCGAACATTTGAAGGTAACCGTTCCAAAAATAGACTCCTTAAAACTAAATTATTGCACTGATCTAATGACAAGTGTCTCATACGCTGCAGGAAGAGAGACGGCTTTTCATCTCCTAATTCATATCCACGCAGTAATTTCTGAAGCCTTGCTTCTTTCGTTTCCGCGAAAATTCCTGTTACCCTGTTCTTCAGAGCTTCGTACCTTCCGCTACCAGGTGGTAATTCCAAAATATCAGAAATGATGGGTAACATGCCTTGCTCCAAATTCATGATCACATGTTTGAATTTTGAATCCTCGCTTACAATCCGTGCGACAGAAAATGCTGCTCTTGTTGAATTGGACGAAAACCGGGCTGCTCTTCACGGTCTGTGACTCTTCGTTCCGGTTCCGGCGTATGAAACATTTCTTCGTCCGTGTCCGTGTTTTCTTTGAACTTTTAAGATCACGTCGGGGTCACCAATTTTTAATATGGCAGACTTTGTGCCCAATTAAATAGAGACGTTAATTAAACATTAAACATTGAACATTTTATTAACAGCAAATGTATATGAGCTTGTACATCGAGAGCTTGTAACAGACTGAATTCAAACTTTTATTAATATAAATCTTCTTCACCAACAGTAACACGTAAAAACCTAATTTCTGCAAGTTTGTATAGATGCCTCCAGAATCATTATTCTAACAGGCACCACACAGTCTTCATAGAGCCGCAGATATCGGAGTGCACTAGGTTGAGTTTCTCCTTGCACCTACTCGTTGATTGTTTGTACGGTTGTTGGCTGGTCCTCCCCCTGTGACATATTTCACAGTTTATTTCGGATGTACCCATCCGCAAGTTCATGCCTGTAACCATTTCATGCGATTTTAGCTTTCTCAAATCATTCACATTTAAATGTCCGTAACGTTGATGCCACCGTAACAGGTTATCGTTTTCATCGTTTATGAGTAGTGAGTAATCACTTGTTTCATTCACTAAATACAACTGTCCCTTTTTGGTTGCTGTTATCGCCGTAGTTCCATTTGCTCGTTTCACATACGCACCTTTTGGACCAAATTTCACATGATAACCTTTATCTGTGATAGCTGAGACCGATAGTAAATTGTTTCTTAATTCCGGCACATAAATAACGTCACTTAACTCTACTCTATTTGTGTCCTTTAAATTGGCTTTTACACTTAATTTGACTTTTCCTTCCCCTCTAGATTTAACGCACTGATCTGCCGCTGTATACACATTGGTTGATGCATTACGCTCTAAAGCACTAATTTCTCGAACTGCACATGTGTTTGGTAGCACCACTGTCAAGACACCAAATATCACGCTTTGTAATTTCCGTATTATATGCAATTGCTGTCATTGCATCCACAGGATTATTTCGCTTTGTTTTCGATTTGCAATACCGGCTTATATGGCCTAGTTTGCCACAATTATAACACTTTCCTCTGTACTTCGTATTGTTCGGTTTATATTGTTTATACGTATGCGTTTGTCTGTCCTTGCTACCGTCATGCTTTGTCATGAACGCCTCTGTTTTATCTTCTTCGCGATCAGCTGTCTTGGCGTCCCGTTCGTTCTGTCTCGTTTTCTCTTCCTTGAGTTTTGTTTTGAGGTATTCGAGCGTCGGCACTTCATCACGTGATTCTATAGCCACCGACGAGGTATACGAGTAGACCTATCACCTAATGTATTTTTTCGGCCCGATTCTCTGGGGCTCTAGAGCCCCATTACCATTTCCGTGTCACTCGCAACGTTACCAACAGATTTCGAAATGAACAAAAGAGGAAATGAGACAGAAAATGAAATTTCAGAAATTGTATTATTTTTTAACGAAATGAAAGCTGTACGGTCCATAATTGGACATTAATTGATTAATTTCATTGGAATAATCAATCGATTAAGGTTATTTAAAAATTTCAAGATTATTAAAATACCTAAGAATTTATCTCATTGATACGTACACCGCAAATCCTCTATTTTTTATTTTAAATTGTAACACATCATTTATTTAAAAAATAACTCGGCAAAAACGTATTTGCGACTCGAAATCAGTATTATCAAACCGCGTATCGGGGGCCCCAGAAACTCCTCATTCCACTTTCGCACACTATGCCCAATTGCGTATACGTGAGCTCGTAAAGTTTCGGAAGAAGCGAGAAGAACAGGCTGATACTCGCTTTCCTTCTCGCTCTTGCATCGTTGACGTCGCTTACATTTCTCGAAAGCAGGCCTAGCATCGCCAATCGCCACACGTTCGAATCGTCAGTAAACGGCAAAAGCCATCGTGACTGACAGACCTTACATTTCTCGAAATCGGACCTGGACGCTTTTTGAACATTTATTGACTTTCCATGCGAAGCGATCATGCACTATACACAGGGTGTTTGGCCACTCCTGGGAAAAATTTTAATACAGGATTCTAGAGGCCAAAATAAGACGAAAATCAAGAATACCAATTTGTTAATGGAGGCTTCGTTAAAAAGTTATTAACAATTAAATTCAAAAATTTCAAATCATTCTGGAAAAATTATTTTCGGCTGCGGGGGTCAATTACAATCATTTTTGGTGAATACACATGTCTTCGATATCCTATCCACTTTCGAGAAAAAAAATCGGATAGGTGCTGAAATTTTTCGGCGAAAGAAAGACTTTTGAATCGTCTTGGAAAAATTATTTTTAGTTGCAGGGGTCAATTGCAAGCATTTTTGGTCAACAGACATACCCCCGAAATCCTACTCAGTTTCGAGAAAAAAATTCCTTAACGAAAATCTAATTTCTGGCCAGAAATGTCTGCCCGAATTTTTATGCGAATCATTAAAACGTCATAACTCCTCAACGAATTGGACGATTTTAATGTTTAAAAAAGCAAACTACGCGTATTTTGGTGGAGACAAATGATGTACAATCGCAAAAATATTCGAAAGGTTGGTCCTTGACCGCGCAAAATGAGAAAAACCCCATAAAAATGGTCCAATTTTCAAACAGCCATAACTCCTACAATTGTGAATATATTTCAATGAAACTTTTTTCTGAAGTAGAGCTCATGGGTACCTACAAAAGAGTATTAGACAACTTTTCTGTAGAACATCAAACAAAATTACTAAAAATGAAAAAGGAATTTTTAACAAAAATCGACAGGGGTAGGTACCTAAATTTTTCGATGAAAAAAAAAAATTTCAAATCGTTCTGAAAAAATTATTGTCGGTTCCGGGGGTCAATTGCAATCATTTTTGGTGAATACACATACCCCCGAAATCTTGCGCATTTTTGAGAAAAAAATTCAGTACTGTCGGAACTTTAAACGTTAATAACCGTTTAACGAAGCCTTCATCAATAAATTGATATTCTTGATTTTCGTCTTATTTTGGCCTCTAGAATCCACCATTAAAATTTTTCGCAGGGGTGACCGAACACCCTGTATATGTATAAGGTTGTATAGCTTTCGCCGTATACCTACTTTCTAATAATATGGGAAAATTTTAAAATATAAAAAAATGTAAGAATACTGTAGAATTTTTGCAATGGAGAATTATTGAAGGAAAATGAATTGATTATATCCATATGTATATATCGGACACATCCCTCGCAAACACGCTGCAAACAATGAGAAGAAAAATGTCAATCTGTCTTTTTTAAAAACCCTGCAACTGATCTTTGGCTTGCAACTCGTCCTCCTTATTTAGCAATTATTATAAACGTAGACTCATTAAAATTCGTAGAAGTAACAAAGTTGTAGTCATTTAAAGGGAAGAGTACCCAGCGGTTAATAATCATATCAGAAATTTTAAATTCGTTTTTCTTGAAACCATTTTTTTGAAACTGGCTGACATAATATCACAAATTCAAATTGATTAATGGATTTGAAATTTATAGAAACATGCTTGTAAATATAAATTAATTGGAAATAAAACAAGTTAATCTACATTCAAAAAAGAAAGGCTTGATGATGAATGGAGAAGACTGAAGATGATTTTTCAAGTGTATGAAATAAATTTTACACAATACAATTAACTACAATTTATCCCTATCTTCTGCAATATAGAAAAATTTTATATTGTATATTTAATTTTTATTTTGATTTTAATTTCAAGCTTTAGCCTTTGGGTGACTATGTGGGGCAAACAAAACACGCATGCTGTTGCTAGGGGTCGTGTCTTTTTATTTCATAAGGAACCTCGCGACTCTCTCCGTTATCCAACTAACGCGTTTCGCGTTTTCGATCGCCTCGCTCGCGTTTCTGAAAAACAAAAACCGATCTCCTATTTCGGGGGAACGTCCATGCGTCGCCGTCCAACCATTGTTGCCGTGGCGAAATCGACTTTTTCACCTTCGCCTTCAAAAAAGATTAAGTAAAAGAGTTTCCTTCATTGAAAGAAGAAAAATTTTCCAGTCTTTTATTTTAATATGATTGATTTTAACGAATCAGCGTTTTTTTAAATTGCTAAACAAAGAGGACAAATAGGACAGTATTTCCAAATTTTTTCAGATTTAAAAATTTAAAATTACATTGAAATTCATTCGGTTGTTTAGACTCAATCGCATAAATAGTATAAATATATGAACGCACGTCCATAAGCATAGTAAAAAAATGTCTTTTTTTTAATAGTTAAAATATGATTAGGGAGTCTTGAAACGTGTATTTCCGTAAAAAAAAATTTTGAAATTTTTTTTACATTGGTATTTTGCTTATATGCGCATACATAGGTCGGAAAGTAAAAAATTCCTGGGCAGTCGAGATTCGATATCGCATGCCGTGATGCTAGGTCGAATTTCAGTTGTGTTGAGAGCAAGAAGGGTAGACTCACATTCGCCGCCTTTCTCGAATCTCCGAAGCTATGCGAAACGCCAGAACTCATATACAAGGTGGTTGTGCATTATGTGTGTAAGTGGAGGGGCAGTTTCCTTTGGCCACAGGCTTGCCGTCTGATAATACTGCACTGCCAACTCACATGTATTTACGCACACACTACAGCTTTCTGCTCATCAATACTAATTCAGTGAATAGTTTCTTAACTGACCGCCATCCATGAGAAGAGGCCGCTAAAATCACCTCCGAATTTTCAGGTCGGTATGGCAGTCAGATTCGGCCGCGAAAGTCCATAAGGTGATTGGTCTACTCGTATACCTCGTCTGTGCTATAGCGACGCTAAAGTTATCACATTTTGCCGGTAATGAGGCTAACACCATTATCGACAGGAGATCGTCGGAAAGTTTGATTCCTGCAGCCTCCAGTTGTTCAGCCTTATGTTCGAAATCACTCACGTATTGCGTCATCGTCGTGTCCGGCTGCTTCGTCATACGCAATAATTCCCGATACAACGCGGCTTTTCGTACAGGCCCTTTTGATTCAAATATCCCTTGGAGTTTATCCCAGGCCTCTTTTGCCGTATTAGTCTTCTTTATATGATTCAATTGACTTTGCGAGACGCTTAAATTAATAAACGCTAAAGCCTTTGCATCTTTCTTTATCCATTCTTCAGCATTTATTTCCGGTTTTACCTCAGTTCCGTCAACATATGACCACAAATCGTTAATCACGAGAAAACTTTTCACATGAACCTTCCACAACTCATAGTTGTCTTCCGTTAATTTCTCGAGGTTCGCGAGATTGCTTACGGACGCCATACCGTGTCTTTGTTCGTCATTCACACTTTCAATCTCCACGATTATTCACGCACCTCACTGTATCCTGGGCCCATAACCTGAAAGAAAGGTCGCAGTAGATTACGTGGATGGTGGGCGCGTAAATGATAATTCTTTAATACTGTATAGAAGAATATATTTGAACTTTATTACATTAGGTATCGCGCACAACACGTGACCTCATGGCGTCATCGACAAGAGTGAATCAAGATGACAAAAATCACCGCCTGGGGCTCTAGCGTCGCGCAACACATTCTTACATACAAGAAACGCGTAGGCCAATATCGATCTCACCGATCCAACACCCGTCCGTCGAAACTCCTGTCACAGCCAAGGGCTACGGCTTAATCAGTACTGACGGCTCCATGGACTGCTGCATTTAACGCGGTCGTGTGAGGCTAGCTATATCACGGACTGCTGCATTTGACGCGGTCGTGTGAGGCTGGTTACATCACGTACTGTTGCATTTGACGCAGTCGTGAAGCTGACTTTCTAACGTCTCGCTGCAATCAGCGGTTGTCGGAAGTCCAGTCCCAGCCTGTGGCTACGGCCCGCTCAATACTGACCTTTCCACGAACTGCTGCATTTGACGCGGTCGTGTGAGGCTGATTTTCTTTACGTAACGCTCGATTTACGCGATCGTGTAAGTGCTAACTGTCGCACGGACTGCTGCATTTGACGCGGTCGTGCTACACTTGAATTGTCCGCACAGTTTTGGATATCACTCCTAGGCTGGCCTTTGGCCGATACCCTATGTGGGCTTGCCGTTTCTCGTGTCAGAGTTGAGGAAATCCGGAACTCCTAGCTTACGACATGCTCGAGCAACGTTCACTGACCGCCAGTGAGTACGTACTCTGTGCGTAGAGCATCGCACAAAGAGCACCGTGGTGTAAGCACCTTCAAACATGACGCTACGTACGCCGTTAAGGGCTACTCCACACCGCGTCTTGTACGCCTATGAGAAACTGCGGATTGGGCAGCATTTGGAGCCTTACAACCTCCACCTGTTGTCCGTTCCTGCGGGATTCAAACATCGCAAAAAAGCGAAGAATTGAGAAATTAAATCTCTTCTACCGCACTGTGATAGAACGGTTCTCGATTTATGAGAACGTTCACATACAGGGTGTCCCGTAAATGGTGTAAGAACCGGAAATGGGGGGTAGCTGAGACGATTCTGAACAACAATTTCCTTTGCAAAAATGTCGGATGGGGCTTCGTTTTTGAATTATTAACGAAAAACACTGACGAATCACGGCGCACGCCTGCCGCGCGCTCAGGGCCGTCCGAACTAAGAGAGCCACCGTGTCGGGTAGGTAGCAAGATGTGCATCGGAAATACGTCGAGGAACAAATACAAATAATTAAAAATACTACCACTGCAACTGTTACCTCTGCGGATTGGATAAATCAGCCAGCTAAATCCAATTTATTAATTATTTGTATTCGCTGTTTCCAAGGAAGAAGGAATAAAATGTGGGAAGATGCTCTCGGAATTTTTAGGAAATTAATCCTTCGCACCCGAGTGACGCTTCTCGCCAGAGTGTTTTAAAATTAAAATAAGAATTATTTTCAGAAAATTAAAATAAATACGGTAAGAACCATTTGTAACCGTTTGTTATTAGAAACTGTACTGGAAAAGCAGACTGGATTTGTGCGTACCGAAACATTTCTCGAATGAAAGGGGTTAATAGAGAAATAATTGAAATTCGCCTTACCATTTACTTGCAAGTTGCAATAGGGCCGGTTAGTGCACCCCTGTCGATCACGGAAAGGTCGAAGACCCCAATAAAAATCAGCTGATGAGACGGCCCGGTCACTGCATCCGCTTCTTACCCCGAAAATGTAAATGTGAAAAGTGCTAGTGACCGTGCTGTGAAGTGTTTTCGCGTCGGGTTGACGTCTAAGCGGTTTTTCCCCCTTTTTGTTCTTTCATTGAAAATTAAAATAAATTAACGACTTGACCGCTATACACGATCAAGCGAAAATACAAATCAAGTGCATCAATTTTTAATACTTTTTCCTAGAGTCCTTTCCCTCGTAATCCGGACCCCTGTTAGAACATAATAACCCTTTTTGGTTGGTCAGGTCTTTAAACAAAGTATTAATTTACTGAAACCGATATAAAAAGATATACCCAAACGCATGACATTCAAATAAATTGAATAATGTTTATGAGCTTCAACATTGAAAGAGGTAACAATTTCGAAAAGGATAAGAGTTATACGAAATATGAATTTAATTTGGTTCATAAAATTCAAAAAGTGAATTAAGATAACATTGTGTTTAATTTTATTTATACAGAATTGAATTCTGTGGAAATAATATATTTATTTTCATGAAGCCGATAAATTCATTTGTTCCTACGTATAATGAAAATGAATTGTTATCGTAAATCATTCGAGTGCGTCAAGTGTATACTCCTCGCGATTTAATTGCAAAATGTTAATTAGAGGAATGTAGCGTTACAGAGATAGATGCTACTTGTCCGGAAAGAACATTTATTTATCGTCGATAAGATTTTTTCAGTATTTTTCTTAACGATACGATAAAATTTTCTATCATTGCAACTCATTTCAATTTATGTGATAATTCATTTACGTCACATAAGCAATCGTATGATCCTGACGCTGCTCATTTGCAATGAGCTCACCTCACCTGATACATTCGCCAAAGAAACGCTTACTAAGATTTAACGTCACCTGTATACACACTGTAATGATTCATAAATTAGAAATATGCTGAACAACTGTCCTCATTAGACATGTCGAAATGTATATGTGGTTTTTTATCGATGATTGATTAGCTATTACTACTTACGTGACCAGAAATTCTATAGGTACTATTTTAGAAAGAGATTACTTTAATACGTTTTCAATACTATTGCACAGAAATTAAATATAATTCACATAGAAAATTTATTATTTCACATTTCTTGTCGTAAGAAGTTAAGGTATAACTGTTCGTACTTATGATTTTTTCCTACACGAGTCACACATCCTTTAATATTTATTCTTGTATAAATACAAGGTGTTCTATGTAACTGTCGTCATAATTTTTCGAGCACTTCTGACAGTCTGGCAGAAGAATCTACTAAACAAAAATTAATCAGTTTTTGGTCAGCTACACATTACAATATAAAAATTAAGAAAAAAATTTTTTCGTTCCAAAAAAATCAGTCATCTTTATTTTTAAAAATGGCATTGTATAATATTTACCTTATATTATTGTACCTTGTCATGAATAATTGGTACCTATGTCAAGACGAATTCAAGGACCTTCTATACCACGATCTTCCAATGAGTTGTAAGTAAAAAGGAGATGAAATTAGTGATGTTTGAAATTGCAACGTATACTTCGTACAACAGTCTTATGAGAGTATTATCTTGCTGGGAATACTAATTTCTGTACACTGTCTCTCAAATTTGATTTTAAAATATTTAAATATTTATATTAGTCCATTATACTAAAGCCGTTTCGATCATGTCTGACTGTATGTCTAATATTTTCTCTTTTTTCTGTACACTAATCTTCGTCCATTTGAATACCAAATATTATATTTGTTTTCGTCTGAGAAAATAACTCATTTCCAAAAATCTGATGATTCATTTATATAAATTTTTGCGAAACTAAGTCTTTTTTTTCCATTCACTTTATTGACATAGGGTCTTTTCCTCACTACTCGTGAGAAATACTCTAAGTCGTTAAGTTTCTTTGATATCGTTTTTGGACAAAAGTTACCAGTTCTTCTAATTCTGCTGCGATTTTAGGTGCCATTATTTATATTATTTATATATATTTCAAATGGACTTTTTTTTATTTTCTTTATAATACAAGGTGTTCGGCTACCCTTCGGAAAAATTTTAATGGGCGATTTTAGAGACCAAAATAAGACGAAAATCAAGAATACCAATTTGTTCATGGAGGCTTCGTTAAAAAGTTATTAACGTTTAAAGTTCTGCCTGTACTGAATTTTTTTCTCGAAAATGCACAAGATTTCGGGGGTATGTGTATTCACCAAAAATGATTGCAATTGACCACCGCAACCGAAAATAATTTTTCGGATCGATTTGAATTTTTTAAATTTAATTGTTAATAACTTTTTAACGAAGCCTCCATCAACAAATTGATATCCTTGATTTTCGTCTTATTTTGGCCTCTAGAATCTCCCATTAAAATTTTTCCCAGGGGTGGCCGAATACCCTGTATATCTTTCATTCCATTCAGTTACTTTACTTTGTTTTCCGGAACGACGCATATTCTCAATAAATCCTCTACTTTTGTACTTATTAATTGTATATTGAACACTGGCATGACTTCTTTTTACCATTTTACCAATCTCACGAAGTAATTTCCCATACTTTTTCATAACTCAATTAGAATTTTTTTTTCTCTATTGTAGTTTCCTTATTTTTAGCACTCATTATGATAAAAATTATGATTTTTTAACAAAGCATGTTAAGAATTGACGAAATTCTATGGAATAAAGAAAATAGAAGTAAGAAAAGCCGGGATTCTTCCAAGATTGTGAGTTTTATTGGTATATTTCGTTAATATATGACACGTATGAATACTTTTTTCTCGCTGTTTTCCTTAGTTCATTCGACATTTAAGATTGTCTATAGTATTTTTATTTAAGTCATAATAAAATTCATACTATCCGAAAGCTGAATTAATTTCCTGACTGCTTATGTGCATTTCATAGCTAACAAAAGTAGCCATCTATAATCAAAGTTATTATTGTTTAAACTTAACGTATTGCGGTGTATGGATACTTTTTATAATGTAAGTAACGTAGTAACTGTTATGTAGTAACTGTAAATAATATTTAATTTTTTTACAATTGCATTAAAAACGTATTAACCTAACTCTTTTTAACACTTTACCGACCGGTAATCTATAAATCGGCTTTTACCGCCCATGGTTACCATCTAGTAATCTATTAATCGGTTGTCATGAAAATAAAAAGAGTTATTAGATTTAATTACCCTATAATAACAAAAAGCGAACAATATAGTAAGCACTTCACAAGGTTTAATTTAACATTTTTATATATGTAAGAAAAAGCGCATATATTTTCGCGCGATAGCCGAGGACCAACCGCTATCAATCGATAAGGCATTAAAACACGTACTAATAGTTAATCAATCAACGATTATCAGCATATTTCTAACCTGCGAATCATTACAGTGTAGATACAGAAGACATGGAGTCTTAGATAAACATTTCTTTCGCGAATGTGTCAGGTGAGGCGAGTTCACAGTGAATCAGCAGACTCAGGATCGTACAATCGTTTACGTAACGCAAATAATAGTTACAATGGTGGGAGATCCATTCACGTCGCGTGACAAATTTATCGTATGATATACGATCAATATTTTCCTAAGAAATTTAGTACTGAAAACAAACTTATCTACAATAAACAAATGCCGTTTCCGGGCAAGTAGCAACTATCTCTGTAATTACTACGGTTTCTGTATTGGCTATTTGCTTTGGCGTACAACGGAACTGTAACGCTACGTTCGACTAAATAACATTTTGCAATTAAATCGCGAGGAGTACACACTTGACGCACTCGAATGATTTACGATAACAATTCATTTTCATTATACGTAGGAACAAATGAATTTATCGGCTTCATGAAAATAAATATATTATTTCCACAGAATTCAATTCTGCATAAATAAAATTAAACACAATGTTATCTTTTACATACACAAGTCGTAATTAACTTTATGAATTTTATGAACCAAATTAAATTCATATTTCGTACAACTTTTATCCTTTTCGAAATTGTTAACTCTTTCAATGATGAAGCTCATAAACGTTATTCAATTTATTTGAATGTCATGCGTTTGGGTATATCTTTTTATATCGGTTTCAGTAAATTAATACTTTGTTTAAAGACCTGACCAACCAAAAAGGGTTATTATGTTCTAACGGGGGTCCGGATTACGAGGGAAAGGACTCTAGGAAAAAGTATTAAAAATTGATGCACTTGATTTGTATTTTCGCTTGATCGTGTATAGCGGTCAAGCCGTTAAAACTTTCTTCCTTTATGAAACTGTTAACTCTTTCAATGATGAAGCACATGACCGTTATTCAATTTATTTGAATGTCATGCATTTGTACATATTTTTTTTCGTGTAACACATAAATTTACTGTATCGGATTCAATAAATTAATACTTCCTTCCAAAGAGTATAGCCGAATAAGGGTGTCAAATGTGCCCTTGAACTTTGAAATTTGACATACGATGGATCCATCGATAGAGCATCAGAAAAAAATATTCTGTGCCAAATTTCAACCCTCTATCTTGTTCGGAAGGGTAGTTATAAGGAAAATTCGGATTAGCGAATTTGTGCCTATTTCCCCTATTTAAACAAGTACAAAAATTATGAAAAAAATCTGGTACATTATGGTTATCGAGATACGTGTTTGAGAATTTTTTTCGATTTTTTGATTCGAAATCCTAGGCGCGAAAAATTAAAAACGCAAAAAAACGCAGAAAAATACCGATTTCGTATCGAAGCTTTCAAGATACTAGATTTATACAGGGTGTCCCGTAAATAGTGTAAGAACCGGAAATGGGGGGTAGCTGAGACGATTCTGAACAACAATTTCCTTTGCGAAAATGCCGGATGGGGCTTCGTTTTTGAATTATTAACGAAAAACACTGACGAATCAGGGCGCGCGCCTGCCGCGCGCTCAGGGCCGTCCGAACTCAGAGAGCCACCGTGTCGAGTAGGTAGCAAGATGTGCATCAGAGATACGTCGAGGAACGAATACAAATAATTAAAAATACTATCACTGCAACTGTTACCTCTGCGGATTGGATAAATCAGCCAGCTAAATCCAATTTATTAATTATTTGTATTCGCTGTTTCCAAGGAAGAAGGAATAAAATGTGGGAAGATGTTCTCGGAATTTTTAGGAAATTAATTAAAAACTGTACTGGAAAAGCAGACTGGATTTGTGCGTACCGAAACATTCTTCGCATGCAAGGGGTTAATAGTGTAGGATAAAATCAGCGCACACACTCGCTCCGCATTCCCTAATTGCTCGCAACGCTCTGTCTTTTCCCCGGTCACTCTCTCCTAACTCTCATACTCTCTCACATACACACACACACACGCGCGCCTTAAGACAAAACCTGCACGCATTCTGCATTCGTCTTCGTAACCGAGCAAAATCGATAAAACCGGGCAATCGATTAGTTTGCTTTCCCGGTCCGAACAGCTGACTCCAGTCATTCACCTCACGCATTTACATACCAACGCACTCACATTCTCACTCCACAATAGAGAATTAATTGAAATTCGCCTTACCCATTTACTTGCAAGTTGCAATAGGGCCGGCGAAGAATTAATTTCCTAAAAATTCCGAGAGCATCTTCCCACATTTTATTCCTTCTTCCTTGGAAACAGCGAATACAAATAATTAATAAATTGGATTTAGCTGGCTGATTTATCCAATCCGCAGAGGTAACAGTTGCAGTGGTAGTATTTTTAATTATTTGTATTTGTTCCTCGACGTATTTCCGATGCACATCTTGCTACCTACCCGACACGGTGGCTCTCTTAGTTCGGACGGCCCTGAGCGCGCGGCAGGCGCGCGCCCTGATTCGTCAGTGTTTTTCGTTAATAATTCAAAAACGAAGCTCCATCCGACATTTTTGCAAAGGAAATTGTTGTTCAGAATCGTCTCAGCTACCCCCCATTTCCGGTTCTTACACTATTTACGGGACACCCTGTATAATTGCTGTAAATGCATATTGTTATTGGTTATGTCCCTGAATTTTTTCAGGTTTTTTCACAGGGTGCACCGTAGTAACAAAAATCAAAAACCGATTTTTTCGTCGTTTTTCGCGTGAAAAAGCAACTTATACTTCGAATTTTTGTATTCCCTTTAATGGATAACTATATTCTATGGTTTTAAACAATTTTATGTCGAGTAGAACGGTGTATAGAATAGAAAAACAAAAATAAATCACCAAATTAAAGGTGCTATGCGCTTTATATTTAGAAGTATCAGCAGTATTTCCGAGAGATGCGATGGTGTAGTGAGTAAGATGCTTGACTGTGGATACGCTGCGAACTTTTTGACGCTGGTTGGCGCCCCGTTTAAACCATATCTTTTTTTTATTTTATTAATTATATATTTTTTCAATTTTCAACTATATCACAATAAAAATCTATTTGAAATATTTAAAAAATATTTTCACTTAAAATATACACAAAAACAATTATGGAGCAGTTTCTATTCCATCGTTTCTCTAGCTGCGTAACATTAATACATAATTACGACAGCAACTATTCAAAAATAGCGCGTTATAAAAATAGTCGGATTATATTGTAGAATAGCATGCTTTTTTAACAATTCATTTGGAAAACGCTTAAATTCAAACGTTGGACTCCGTAATGAAATAGGAAACAAAATGTTAAGTCAACAAACGTGGTTAAAACATAGTTTCGGAAAGTCGCGTGTACGCAGATGTTCGCGGATTGCCATTCTACAGGCGGAACTTTAAACGTTAATAACTTTTTAACGAAGCTTCCATCAACTAATTGGTATTCTTGATTTTCGTCTTATTTTGGCCTCTAGAATGGATCATGTAAATTTTTCCCAGGGGTGGTCGAACACCCTGTACATGGGAGTTCGGGACAAAATTAATAACTCCTAAACTATTCAATTTTCGACCTAAAGTATCCAATACTTTTTTTAAGAAGATACAAAGATGCATCGATTTATGAAAAAAAATACAATTTTACTAAACAAATTAAGGTGATCTTAATTTTTTATTGAATAAAAAAGTTTTTATAATGAGAACAATCAGCATCGTTTACGAAAGAGATTTTGCGTTTCACTATTGATGGAATGAAAAAGAAATGGTTTTGCCACGTAGCCGTGCATAGCAGTGGCACGGCCGAGCCGGGCCGCCACAGTGCAGTGGTCCGGATTGACAAATTTAGTAACATATTCGTGTAACTTTACAACTATAGAAGATAGTCGAAAGAAAAATTATCAAACAATAATTTATTATATTACAGATATAATTTAAAATAATGTGTACAATATACAGGGTGAAAAAAAAATTTTAATGGGGGATTTTAGAGGCTAAAATAAGACGAAAATCAAAAATACTAATTTGTTGATTGAGACTTCGTTAAAAAGTTATTAACGTTTAAAGTTTCACCCGTACTGAATTTTTTTCTCGAAAATGCGCAGGATTTCGAGGGTATGTCTATTCACCAAAAATGATTGTAATTGACCCTCGCAACCGAAAATAATTTTTCCAAAACGATTTGAAATTTTTTTCCGTGGAAAAATTTCACACCTCGAATTTTTTTTCTCGAAAGTGGGTAGGATTTCGAAGGTATGTCTGTTGACCAAAAATGCTTGCAATTGACTCCTGCAACTAAAAATAATTTTTCCAAAACGATTTGAAATTTTTGAATTTAATTATTGATAACTTTTTAACGGAGCCTCCATCAACAAATTGGTATTCTTGATTTTCGTCTTATTTTGGCTTCTAGAATCTCTCGTTAAAATTTTTCCCAGGGGTGGCCGAACACCCTGTATTGTTGTATTTTTTATTAAATTATAATAATAGTCCTTCTGCTTCTGAATCCAGAAGCAACCTGTAACATAACCTGTGAAATAACCTGTAAAATAAGTAAATGAGGCGTTTAATTAATATTATATTAATTCTCATTTTTCTTCAAATTGTAATTTAATAGAATTGATTAATCTTTATAACGAAAGGCACATAATACCAATCATGAACTACGAAATATTCATATTGTGCATATTGCTATTTTTTTTAAATATCTATTCCATAAAAAAGTACTTATCTGTAGTATAATGTGAAACTTTCTGCAGATAAAAGAACAAACGCTTAGCATTAACTACAAAATACATAAAAAGTCGTCCGGAAATATTTCGCTGTGTACGATCAAATGATTCTGTAGCGTAGCGTGTAGCATGGTAGCGATAGACGCAGCCACGAGTAATGATACTGACGGCTTTAAACAATAATAATATGAAAAGTGGTCTAAAGGGGGAAGTGATTTTATATGAACAGTTAGAGGAAGATGTGCTGAAAACATTCCATTTAGTTAAAATACATGATATTTTAAGATTTAAAAGATATTCCTTGTCAATTGTAAAGAATTTTGTACATTGTATTCATTTCATTTAGCATTACTTTTTAAACATACTATGTACAATAATTATTAATGAAAGCATTGTTTCTCACTGCAAAGAAAAGCTCTTGATTTAAAAAAAAAACGGAATGAAAATATTGAACGGAATTGTTAAAACATTTCATTGAAGAAAAGCAATTTCTTGCGGTGAAAATGGTAGTTTTAAATCGCTCAACTTTAAAGGCTTCTACAAATTACAATTTTCAATAAATTTCATTAACATTTTTAATTTCGAGGCTGATGAGTATTCAGGAAGTAATACTAATTCATTAAATTTCGATACTAAAAAATTTATTTTTTGGCCAAATGTCGCTAAATATCTCGATCCGGACCACTGTGCCGACTTGGTGCTGCGACGCTGTGCCGTGCTGTGCCGAATGGTAAATGTCGAGCCGTGCCGACGCAGTAAAGATGCAGCTTTACGTGTGCCGAATGTTTCGTTCGCCAATTTTACCTTTCCAATTACGTGCATTAGGAAATTGCCCTGCTACTTATCTAACCTTTGGAATGGGGATCACTTTCATCGAGATACAGCAGCTAGGTAATTAACGCAATTCGGAGAATACCAAATATGATAATTTCTAACATACATCTGAATTCGCCCCCACAGGTTTTTGGGTATATGTATAAGCTCTGTGATCTCATTACTCGGGGATCCGAATCGTACAGTTACGGTTAGAATCAATCTCATGTCTCGTTACGCTGTCCACGGTTTTAATAGTCGGTTACATCTCGTGAGATTAGCCTACAGTATTCTTTCGTATCATATTTAACCACATAGAATCCGCAAGTCGGTATAAATTCTATTACGGCTATTATTTTCAGCCGTTCTTACTCGCGCATCGCTAGTGCGTCAACAACGTGCAAGAATTGTTTGGATAATTATATTATTCTTTTAACGCGACATAACTACACTAAACACTTGTAAATTATTTGTTGTTTTAAAAATATATCTAGCTTCATCATTAAATCAAAGTTACTCAATTTCTTAAACCCATCATTACATAAAGCAATTATAGTTAAACGTTCCCACAATAATATAACTTTACCGCTCGATATATATTATATTTAATAATTTAAAGTTACGAGGTCAACTTAACATATCCTAATATCCAAACACGAATTCTTATAACCTAGTGGCTCTTCGATTTCGCATCGAGTTCGTCTATATTGGAATTGTAGGGTTATGGGACGTATGATTTAACTTAAACTACAATATTTAACTGTAGGATTTCGTTTTTATTATAAGCGTGAAGATATGTGTTAGAAACATTGAAATAGATAAATGCCCGAAGCGGGCCATGTGCTTCTTTTTGGGCGCGTTTCCCCCTCTTAAAGGAGGATCGGCCAGGACACTTAGACAAAAGAGGGCCGTACTGTCAAGGGTGCCCTCACGACCCTGGTTCTCTGTCAGGGTACAGATTTGTATTGGCTCTTGCCGCGAGCAGACACCAAATATAGTTTTCCAAAAGTCCATCGTGTCTTAAGTTTTATTAAAACGCCCAACCGCTCTCCTGACCGTAGTATCTACATTCTTACAAATCAGAAGCGGGATAGACCGTGGTACGCTAAACGCGAGTACATTTTATTAGTGGTATTGCTAAATACACCGTGCAAAGACACTGAGTGCGAAGTGCCGGGTATAGACAATAGAAATATCACTAGCGGACAATAAGTGTATTTTAGTTCGTAGTTAAATAAGACATAGTGAAGTTAAGTTTAGCGTAAGTGGACTTTTATTATTAATTTAGTGATCTAAGTACATATTATGAGTAATATGGACCGTGCATCGTGCAGCCGAGATGTGGATGCGGCATCGAATGGCACCAGTGTCATGGAATCGCGCCTCCAAAAGCTCGAAAGCATGATGGAGGAGTTTTTGCGATCATCGCGCGCGCGATCGCATGCGTCCCGACGGCGGGAATCGCGTTCGCGTTCACGCAGCCCGGCAAGACGATCTCCGCGGAGACGATCACGCAGTCCGCGAAGAAGCGAGTCGGAATCGCAGAATGCTCGTCTCGATCGCGTGGAACGAGACCGTTCTAAAACGCGAAGTTCTGCGTCACGTGCGAAATCTCCCGGTTACGCACGCCCGGGGGACGAAAATTTAATCCCCATCTACGACCCGTCGAAAGAAGATCTTTCGATAGAAAATTGGGTTCGTCATGTGGACGACTTAGCAGCTCGATTCGCATGGGACGACCTTAGTGTCATGCGATTGATCGCGACGAGATTGCGAGGACATGCCCGCCAATGGTATGATACGCAGATGCGAGTCGCGACCACGTGGGCCGAAACAAAGGTGTTTCTCGTCGCTCAGTTCCGGCGAACGATGCCATTTTCGAAATTATTAAGAGAAGCGGATCTATATGAAGCGAAACCCGGACAGGCCTTGGGAGATTACTGCTTCCAAAAAATGAATTTGATCAGGCGGCTAGACATCAACCTGAACGATGAGAAAATTGTGGACATGATTATATTCGGCATACCGGACGAGGCAATCGCTAGGACAATCCGGTCGGCAAAGCACACCGATCCCAATGATTTATATGCGTCCATGTGTACCATGGGTAGTATGCCTGGAAAAGAAGAAAAATCGCGGAACAATCGGCAAAACATACTTCGTCCACCACCCGCAACGAAGACGAGCGACGGCGCGAAGGACAGAGTAGCGATTACCTGCTTCAACTGTGGGAAAATGGGGCACCGTGCACGTGAATGCCGAAAGCCGAAGACGGAATGCAGCGTCTGCAGAAAGTTCGGACACCGACGAGAGAGTTGTCCGGAAAAAGAGGTAAATATTGTACAAGATATTAAGAACCGTATTAATATGTATAAGATTCACGTTCGCGTTAACGGTCACAAGGTAGAAAGCTTGATAGATACCGGAAGCGCATGTACTATCGTTCATTCGTCGATAACGAAGAAATTCTGTATCAACACGAAAACCGTGGAAGATACGATATTTAAAGGATTTGCCAATCAATCCGTAGTCATTAATAGAATCGCGCCGATTACGATAAAAATCCAGAATGTAACAGCGCGCGTAGATTCTTACATTATTCCGGACGAGCATACGGCTCATGACGTAATCCTTGGGAGAGATTTCCTACAGCAAGAGCATGTTGTAATGTTGAAACGGGGAAATCAACTCATTTTTAACGATTTGAGGGATTCAAGAGAACCGCGAATAATTTCGGCGATGGATATCTATGTTATCGAAGCAAATCCTAAATTGGATCTGGGAAACATCGAAAAGAAGGAAAGAGAATTATGCGTCGCGTTAATTGAAGAATTCCGCGATTGCGTATCGTCGTCAATGCGAGATCTTGGAAGGACAAACACGGTGTCGATAGAAATCCGATTACTCAGCGATGAACCGATCGCGTATCACCCTTACCGTCTCGCGGAACCGGAGAAAAGGGTCGTTCGCGAAATAATTGCGGATTTATTGGATAACCGAATAATTAGAGAATCTGATTCACCGTATGCGAGCCCGATTACGCTCGTGAAAAAGAAAACAGGGGACACAAGAATGTGCGTAGATTATCGCAAATTAAACGCCATCACCGTAAAGGACAAATACCCTCTGCCTCTGATCGACGATCAAATCGATAAGCTGGGCGGCAATCGGTATTTTACGGGTCTCGATTTAGCGTCAGGATATTACCAAGTACCCGTCGCTGAAGATTCGATCGCAAAGACAGCCTTTGTTACACCGGAAGGACATTACGAATTCCTACGAATGCCTTTTGGGTTAACCAACGCGCCTGCTGTTTTCCAACGGTTAATAAATAAGGTTCTTGAAAATTTGAAGGACACCGTTGCATTTCCGTATTTGGACGATGTCATTATACCGTCGAAAACTGTAGAAGAGGGTATCGTGAAACTACGGAAAGTTTTAGAGACCTTCCGAACACATGGCCTGACCCTTAAACTCGAGAAATGTTCATTCTTTAAAGAAACCATCGAATACTTGGGCCGTGAAATAAGCGAACATGGGGTAAGGCCAGGCCAACGAAAAATAGATGCCGTGGAAGAAATGCCATTTCCGACAACGGTTAAGCAGATACGGCAATTTCTGGGATTGGCCAGCTACTTCAGGAAATTTATTAAGAATTTTGCAACGATCGTGGAACCCTTAACGCGTCTCACACGCAAAGATGTACCGTGGACATGGGGGAAGCCACAGGAAAACGCTTTTCGGCAGGTACAAGAGAAATTAACATCACGACCGATATTATGCATTTTCGATCCAGCTCGACCCACTGAACTACACACAGATGCAAGTTCTTTAGGTGTTGGAGCCATATTGTTACAACAACAGGAAGACGGAAAGATGGCAGTGGTTGCTTATTTCAGCAAACAAACGACAGCGGATCAACGATGCTACCATTCGTATGAATTGGAAACAATGGCAGTTGTGTTCGCGCTACGCTATTTTCGAGTTTATTTACTGGGAATAGAATTCAAGGTGGTGACAGACTGCAACGCATTGAGGACGACCTTTTCGAAAAAAGATTTATTGCCACGCATAGGTCGATGGTGGTTGGAAGTGCAGGAGTACACTTTCGAAATCCTGTATCGACCGGGGACGAAGATGGCTCATGTGGATGCACTTAGCCGAAATCCTCAACCGGTCGCTCTCGAGGTCGCCTACGTCGACATTACGGAGGCTGAATGGATAACGTCGGCACAAATGCAGGACGAGCAATTGTCACGGGTCCGAACGATTCTCGCCAACAATGAAGAGTCACCCGAGACGAAGCATTACTTTCAGGAGTACGTGTTGAAAAAGGACAAACTATACCGGCGGCTAGCAAGTAACAAAACGGCTTGGGTCGTTCCGAAAAACGCAAGGCTACAAATATGCCGATTATGCCACGACGACGCCGGACACCTGAGTTCGGAAAAGACAATTGAACGAATTCAAAGGAATTATTGGTTCGCGAATATGAGACGTTTCGTAACAAAGTATGTAAACGCATGTTTGAGTTGTGCATATTACAAACACACTTCGGGCAAGAAGCAGTGCAAGTTGAACACCATCGAAAAGGCGCCGATACCGTTCCACACCTTGCACATCGATCACGTGGGACCATTCGAAACGAGCAGAAAGGGAAATAAATATCTACTCGTGATGGTAGACGCGTTTACAAAATTTATGATCGCGGAACCAGTAAAAAGCCAGAAGACTCGTCACACTGAAAAGGTATTATTGGATCTGATGTACTTATTCGGTGTGCCGACGAGAATAATAAGCGATCGTGGAACAAGTTTTACGTCACAACGGTTCGCTACTCTATGTCGAACATACGGCATCAAGCATGTACTTAACGCAGTAGCCACACCAAGAGCGAACGGACAATGCGAACGATACAACAAAACTATCGTTGACGCGCTAGCGACAAGTTCAGCAGGCCTGGATCCACGAGACTGGGATACTCAGGTAAAAAGGATACAGAGCGCAATAAACACCACGCACAACAAGGGCATCGGCACGACGCCGACAAAAGCATTGATCGGATGCGACACGAGAACAGTAGCTGAAGGGACACTACTGAGTGTCGTACAGGAAGAAATGGATCGGTTGGATTTGGCTGCCATGCGAGGAAACATTAGCCAGCACATTTCCGAAGATCAGCGCAAACAAAAGGAGCGGTATGACCGTACGCGAAAGGAAGCACGTGCGTATACCGTTGACGAACTCGTACTGATACGAATGACCAGTGAACCTGCAACGGGGAGCAGTCGAAAGTTGCTGCCGAAGTATAAAGGACCATTCAAAGTTCGAGCGGTGCTACCGAATGACCGCTATGACGTAGAGGATCTACGAGAAGGGGCGAAACGATTACGAACAGTCGTTGCAGCCGATAAGATGAAACCGTGGATTACGATCCAAGGGGACGACCACGATGTCGAATAATAACCATCGCTATATCCTTTTTTAAATTTAAAGTATCGTTGGTTTTAGTACGGATAGTCGTTCGTTAACGATCGATTGTCACATAAGTTCAAACGCAATCTCACATTTGTTTGAGTTTGTTCACAGAAACATCAGGGTGGATCGAAAGCATAAGGCTTCGATAAGCATCAGGAGGGACTTTGCCCGGCGACCAGGCAAAATCCGGCGAGCGAGGGCAACGGCCTAAGCACCTGATGAGGGAGAAGGACGGGTCACCTAACACCATTCCAACGGGAATGACCCAAGAAAGCTATCCTTCGCGGGTACAACGGTATCTTAGCGAAGAAGGGCGTGAGCCAGACGGACACGACGGTGTCAAAGTTGCTGAGCATAGGTACGCAGGTACCTTAGGCAAATATCCTTCGCCAGGTGCAACGGTATCTGTGCGGAGAAGGACACCGAACCAGACGGACACGAAGGCGTGTCTCAGGCAGGGTGGTTGTCAGTAAGGGATACAACGGTATCCATAGTTGATCGTGAGTGATGCAACGGTATCATGTCACGACAACAACCTTTTTATTTTCAGATAGAATCAAAGGCGTAATTTTATTGTAAAGTCTGAGGGCAGACTTGGTTGTCAGTATGGCCGAATGTTAGAAACATTGAAATAGATAAATGCCCGAAGCGGGCCATGTGCTTCTTTTTGGGCGCGTTTCCCCCTCTTAAAGGAGGATCGGCCAGGACACTTAGACAAAAGAGGGCCGTACTGTCAAGGGTGCCCTCACGACCCTGGTTCTCTGTCAGGGTACAGATTTGTATTGGCTCTTGCCGCGAGCAGACACCAAATATAGTTTTCCAAAAGTCCATCGTGTCTTAAGTTTTATTAAAACGCCCAACCGCTCTCCTGACCGTAGTATCTACATTCTTACATATGTCTCAGTGATCCGTTTACTATGAGATCGGTTTCTAAACTGTGCGATTCACCTGCAGAAGAAAGGCGAGAGTGAAGCGCAGTTCGCCCTAGCGCGAACTCTTATCTTTGTATAATAAACACCATGAATTCGTAGAACCCATGGCCAAAACTGAAACGAAACTTTAAGCTGCGTCTCCACTGAGTCGGCTTTTGCCGTTCGACACGGCCGATCAGCATTGCCGAAAATTGCGTCTCCACTGCGTCGGCATTTGTCATCTAGCACGGCCGATCGGCATCCTAAGTACTTCTCGGCAAAGCCAAACACTCTAAAAACCTGCATCGTCTCGGATAGCATGGCTTGAAATGCCGAACGGCATGCCGACGAGTCGATCGGCACGATGTCGGTAACCATCAAAAGAGATCGTGACAAGACCGGGAATTAACTTTTGTTGCTTCTGTATTCCCAAAAAACAAACAAAAAAATTGCAGAGTGCATCAGTCAAGTAGTTTGTTGAGTCCCCAACGTACAGAGATTCATGTTAATTTCGTTCCAAAACCATCATCGAGATACAAAGATACAATTTTATTGCAAAAATTAAGGTGATCTTAATTCTTTATTGAATAAAAAGATTTTTGCCAATTTTTTCGTTTACCATTTATTGTCACATAATTACTGAGTAACTTTTATTGGAAAATTTTTTGTCAGTTTATCGAGAATACTTGAAAAAATCGAATTAATCACTGGAGTACATAGAATATAGGGTTAAAAAATAAAAAATTAACACTTATTTGAATTTTTTCATTGAATATATTTTTTAAATCAATTATATATTATATTATGCCTATATCTGAATCAGAGTTAGTATTCGTATCTGGTTGAAGACGCGATTCATCTATTATTATACAGGGTAAGGCATATGAACTAGTCCCCATGATTTTTCAGCACCTTTCGATGAACTGACAAAAAAAATGTTTCTTATTGAAGTTAATCAGTATCTAACCAACAAGAAATTGCAGTTGTTTAAATTCAAAAACAAATTAATTTTTGACCTGACCAAATTAAGCCCTGATCATAGTCTAAGGACCTTAGCTACTCGTATTTCTGTCAATTCCCTTGTTTCGGAAGCTGAAATATGTAAACATTGACACCTATTCGAGTTTTCGACCTCGCTATATCGTAGCCCGGACTATATGTACAGGGTGTTCGGCTGACCTTGGGAAAAATTTTAAAGGGAGATTTTAGAGGCCAAAATAAGACGAAAATCAAGAATATTAATTTGTTGACTGAAGCTTCGTTAAAAAGTTATTAAAAAATTAAATTAAAAAATTTCAAATCGTTATAAGAAAATTATTTTCGGTTGCAGGGGTTAATTACAATCATTTTTGGTGAATAGACATACCCTCGAAATCTTGCGCATTTTCGAGAAAAAAATTCAGTACGGGCGAAACTTTAAACGTTAATAACTTTTTAACAAAGCCTCCATCAACAAATTGGTTTTCTTGATTTTCGTCTTATTTTGGCCTATAGAAAGCCCATTAAAATTTTTCGCCATGGTTGGCCGAACATCCTGTATATGGGAGTTTGGGACTAAACTAATAATTCTTAAACTATTAAATTTTCGATCTAAAGCCTCTAATACTTTTTTCGAAAGGATACAAAGATGCATCGATTTATGAAAAAAACAAACAATTCAATTTTTCTAAAAAAATCATGGTGATCTTAATTTTTTATTGAATAAAAAAATTTTTATAATGAGAAAAATCAACATCGTTTATGAAAGAGATTTTGCGTTTCACTATTAATCGAATGAAAAAGAAATAGTTTTGTCTCGTAGCCGTGCGTAGCAGTGGCACGGCCCGGCCGTGCCGACGCAGTGGAGACGCAGCTTTAGACACATGCAGTCGTCACTGAAGATGATTTTTGTAACATCGTGAGACAGTTAGGAAATTCAACAGTCCACGCAATCTATTACTATCCTAGCGGCTCCCTGATTTCGCATCAGGTTCATTCAGGTTGGCCTTATCTTGCCCAATCCGAATTTTGGACAGTTTTTGGATTGTGCAACGCCCACAGCCTAGTTTGTTTCATCCTGCAAATCAAGGTCTGCAGGACGTTGCACAATCCCTGGGTTAATTTATTACCTATTCTTGTTCTTACGGTCCTAGTCCTGGTGGTCAACACGTGAGGGTTTGCGATACATCAATTGCCGTCAAGGGTGGTCTAACCGGGGACCGTTTCCAGAGAAATCTGAAACCGGCAGCTGGCCAGACCTAGTCCTTTAGAAATTGCATGCAGTCCGTGAAAAATTGTAACTTCCTCAAAAACGGCACTGTTCATTGTCGACTGCAATGGAAACCCTTCACGTGGCGGCAACATCTCACAAACTATAAGGGAAAAAATTAACGCGAAACGGAAGTTAAGGAAAACCTGGCAACGAACGCGTTCCCCAAAAGATAGAACCAAATTAAACAAAACAATCAAAGAAATAAAAGATGGAACTAATACCAAAAAAAAACACAGACTATTCAGTGTGGAAAGCAACCAGGACAATTAAACAGCCTATCAATCCCACCTATCAAAACAGAAAATGATCAATGAGCAAGAAGCAACGAGGAAAAAGCTCGAATTTTCGCTTAACACTTAAGCGAAATATTCGATCCTGTCCCTAGACAAATCTTAGTGGAAGGGGAAAATGAAATACATACACATATACAAGAACCTCTAAAACAAGATCCCTCGCTAAAACATTTTACATTAAAAGAAAACTAATACTTTCCGCCCATTTTTTAAAACATTCTCTTTTTTTGTTTTTAAAAGTTTTCTTTGCTAATGCTGCGTACCTTTTGTAGTTTATTAGATCTTCTACATTTCCGGTGTGTTCCCATTTTTTAAATAACCCCCGGCGAAGTCTTTTGATCTTGTCACACTCCGAGTCCCACCAAAAAACTGGATTCGAGTATCGAGTTTGATCATAATTTGTTGTTTTAGTCTTTTTCTTTTTGGTAGGAGTGCTCGCCCCAATGGAATCAGTCACAACATCGGCAAAGAATTCATATCTTGAGTGAGGCTCTAATTGTTCATATTCTATGGCGCAAAATTTGGAATACTGAGAATCTAGTTCGCATTTGAATTTATTCCAATCAGTTCTGACTGTCTTCAACTTAAACGAATGTTTCTTGTAGAAATACCTTTCTGTATCATACGTAACTAAAAGGGGAAAGTGATCAGAACCCAAGGTTTCATCTCCCACAACCACATTTACCTTATCAGAAATATTTATAGTCGAGAAGATTAAGTCAAGATTGGATCTATTGTTCCTGTATAAATCCAGGTGCGTGAGAGAATTATTGTTATGCAAAAAGAGGTCATGAGTATCTATGGAATTGTTGAATCTGTAACCTTCGAGTCTGTATAGTTACAGTTCCAATTTGTATTATGAGCATTAAAATCTCCCATGAAAATGCAGTTTGCATTTGCTGCAACATTCGAACAAATGAGATCCCATTAAATTTGTGTGAGAGATTGACCAGGAGTTCTGTAACAAGCTATAAGATCGAGCGGTGGATTAAGATGACTTAGCTGAACGCCTAACAGCTCTACGGAATCATCTGGAGATTGAAGATTGTTAATTTCGCTGTAGGCAACACTTTTACGTATGATCATCAAAATGCCCCCGCCTCTGGCGTGAGTTCTGTCTCTCTTGAGCGTGAGAAAACCTGGAAAGGCTTCAACACAGATGAGGATGTCCACGTCCTTTAAGATGGTTTCGATCTCTTCTGCCCGTTGTCTTACACTTCTTATGTTCCAAAAAATGATCTTCAATGAGATGGGCTCCATAATTAGTTCACTTGCGTAGAAAAGGTTAAGATAATTCCATATCTTCTATTGAGCTGAGGTCATCAGTGGAGAATTCTCGTATTTCAGGGTTGGAGAGACGGTTCATGATTCTAATCACACGACCTCTAAGCCTTCTACCGGGAAGACGAGCACCGACCTTGGATAGCATTTTGATCAAGGATGGAATATCTTCGGTGTAATTCAAGGCTATAGAATGGACATCATGCTTCCCGAAGCTTGAAACTAGAAATTTTGTCATATTCTTCATGTCAATTGGAAATCTTTGGGAATTTTCCTTGATAAGATTGGTATGCTGGTACTTCTTGCATTTCACGCTCGAGAAGGTGGACCGTGCGCCCCAGGTATCAGGAAAGAACCCTGGCTAGGACCAGATCGCGCGGTCGCTCGAACGGGCCCTTCATGGCGGCCATTGTAATATTCCGTTTACATTAACGCTAAACCCATTTACGCTAATGGCTTGTAGCGTTAATGTAAACGCCGAATTGCTATTGTAAATGCAAGGGCATGTTTCGCGCCATAACATGCCGCTCGCTCTGAACGGTCGCGTTCAAAGAATCAAAGTATAAGTAAATTGGTAGAATTATCGTTATTGTGAGCGATACAGCACGTTAATATATAGCTTGATTTGACGTGTTCTGTTCAATTCCGCATCATCTAAGTCAGATTATTAAATGAATGAGAAATAATATATATTGGTGATAATCTACGCTTAATGTGCCTTATAGGAATAGTCCTTAAAAATTAACATTAATGACTAAATTAAGGTATCGTACAATATAGCGGGGTTGTACTAGTCGTCGTCGATGGGAAATGGTGACAGTTTCTTGATACTGCACTTGTATGTGCTGTGTGCCATCCGTACTGTCACAACCCTAGTTACATTCTCTCTCCTGGGTGTAGGGCAATGATTCGGCCAAGCTTCCAATGTAGTAATGAGGTGTTGTCCTCTCGTATGAGCACTAATTCGCCCTCTTTGACGTCTTTGGTATCTCCCAGATGCCATTTCTTTCATGTGTGGAGTTCCTGCAAATACTCTTTGTGCCAACGTGACCATAACTGCTGTTACAACTTTTGCAAGTGTTGCCACTGGGAGAGTCTATTAGTAGCTGTAAGCACAAAATCGAGCTTAGATAGATTTGTTAATGTATCACTTATAAGAAAATGGCTGGGAGTGAGAATTGTAAAATCTTTCAGTATTAAGGATTCTTAAGGAACCTTCACATCGCGGGGTTTATGATACGGACGTGACTTCTCCGCTATTTTTGAAGATTAGGCCTTCGAGACATTTTTACTTGATAAATTACGTTACGAGCATTAAGGAAACTCCAAACTCCACACAGGACTTGGAATCCTTAGAGCTCTTCCTTGCCTCAATAGCAATTGACGTATTGTAAACCCGCGGTAGCGCACAGCTGCAGGCCACCGGGGTCTTGAAGGCTCTGGCTTTCCCCAAATTATTTATAAAAAAGGCAACGTTCTCGCTCACTCTTGCATGGTGTACCTGGACACTGGATAGCAGGGTGGGCGGGAATGTTGCAAAGGGTAAGAAATGCCCTGCCAAGGTGACGACTTTGAGGATTGGCTTAACCAATCCTCCCACCGGTAAACGCTACGCGTTTTCATCACCTTGGTAGGGGAAGTCGAGCCTAGGTTAAGGATAGCACTAAGTTTTTAGTTTAAATTCGTTTTTGATCGAGCCTTACGAACTCGACAGACACACCGCAAGGCGTTTTTATACTCTTGGGTAACACAACGAACAACAGGTTCTCTAACAGAAACAACGGGCTTCAGTCGGCTATATTTTCCCAAACACTAGTTTGGCTGGTCCTTCGAGACGAAGGTTAAGGGAACACAGCAACTAGCTGTCGTAATACGCACGGTCCGCGCAGTACATAGCACGTGGTCATAGTGTTTCGCGGCCGAAACATTGGTCCTTCGAGCCGGATCGGGTGAACCAGATCCTGTCAACGGTAGTTGGTGAATGTGGTTGGTGAAGGGAAGCTGCGAACCGATCGCAGGGATCGCCATTCAGCAGCCGACCAACAACCCAGACAACATCTCCAATAATTTGGAGCGACCCAGGAAACGGAGCCACCGTAGACGCTGATATTGTCGTTGGGAAAGCGACAGATACAGCATCCAGGTATCGAGACCAGGTGTCATCGGGACAACGTCAGTCAGGAGCTGACCAACAGCGTGGACAGGCCACGTTGGTGCAGCAGCCGGAACGAGAGGGTGAACGTGGTCATCGGGACCGGACGGGGTCTTCGCACACCGGCAGGTAGACTCCAGAGCTGTCCATTGGGAGCAGCATCCGGATACATCGGAGCTACATAGATACCAGGGCAGACATCGGGGCGAGCAACGTCAGAGCATCGCCGAATCAACGAACTGTAAGTCCTTTCCTTTATACATTCGACTTGCGTAGGACTTGTGGTGTAAAATGTCGATCGAAATACGAACGTTAGTCAACGAACTGCGCATTGTAAAGGAGTCGCTCACGCGCTTGAAAAACTTCTTTGCTGAATCAGGTACTGAAACGTCGATAGGTGCACTGAGAAAACGGTTAGAGACGAATGCGGAGCTTTATTAGAATTTTAATAGTATTCAGAATAAAATCGAGCTCATCGTAATGGGTACCGACCAAGAAGCCGCGTATAAAACGGTACGGGAACAATTCGAGTCGACATATTTTAATTTAATGGCGGAAATAGAGGCGCATATCGCCGCTTCGCAACCGCCTCTACACTGGGAAGCATCGGCGAGCCCCCAAACAACGCAGGGGTCTTCGCAACCGGCCATAAAACTGCCGGTTATTCAGTTACCGTCGTTTGACGGCAATTATAATGGATGGGTAAAATTCCGGGATACGTTCTTATCCTTGATACATAACAATGAGTCATTATTCGACATCAAAAAATTCCATTATTTGAATTCCTCGTTAGAGGGCTGGGCGGCACGTATCATTCAATCGTTGGGCATCTCAGACGCCAATTATAAGATAGCGTGGAAAACGTTGAACACACGGTTTTAAGACTCAACGGCACTTTTGCGTCATTACGTGCACGCACTATTAGACATGACTTCTGTAAAGAAGCACTCTGCGATCGGATTAAGGGAATTTTTGGATGACGGAAAAAATCATTTGTTCGCGCTAAAATCACTCGATGAGCCAGTTGATAATTGGAACACACTGATTGTTTCGATGCTAGCCAGGAAATTAGATATAGTCTCGATTAGGGAATGGGAGAAAAGAGTCACGACACCGGAGTCGATTAACTTTAGACATTTCGCGGAGTTCTTAAAAGAAAGGGCGCAATACCTCGACAATATTGGTATTACCGCACTGGCACCAACAGAAAGGGTCGAACGGCGACCGCCCGGAGCAGGTAGCCGGTGGCCGAATAAGGTAACGGCACACATTGCCAATACGTATGCGCACTGCCCGGCATGCCCAGGTAACCATGCGCTATATAAATGTTCCAAATTTCGGGAATTACTTCAGACTGCGCGACGGTGTTACAATTGCTTAGAAGCAACCAATCAGGTACAGGATTGCACGCGTCAAACCTGTAATCGGTGTGGTAGAAAGCACCACACACTATTGCATCGCAAAGATCCAAACCCGGTTCACACTGCAAACATCGGGATCACAGAATCATCTAGTCGGCCATCAACCACGTGCGTTTCAAATATCGCGAGCGGTCAGAGAGATTACACCGTATTAACAACAGCGATCGTACACGTAAGGGACAATCGCGAGCAGAGACATGAATGTCAGGTATTATTAGATTCCGGGTCGCAGGCAAATTTCGTTACTCGCGATTTTTGTAAAAAATTAGGTATGACTCCGACTCCAGTCCAAGCGACGGTCGCGGGGCTTGGTCAAATGCCAAATTCGGTTAAGGGAAGGGTCTCGGTCAAAATCTTCTCCCGATGCAATAATTTCCGTACAGACTTATCGTGCCTGGCTATAGAGATCATAACAGAGGACATGCCTAACGTTCCCATCAATAGGAAAAATGTTTAAATACCGTCAAACATGGCTATGGCGGACCCGTATTTTGATACATCAAAAAGAGCTGACCTGTTAATCGAAGCAAGTTTGTTTTGGAGGCTATTGTGTATCGGTCAACACAAAGCCGCCACTCAACTAGTATGGCAGAAAACCCAGCTCGGGTGGGTACTCGGGGGAAAACTGACCTGGCCGACAGTGAGTGAGTGAGGTGTAGTTCAATGCAATCTTGTCACAAATAACGAGCTCGCGAGTAAGGTAGAAGAATTTCGAAAGATTGAAAGCCTTAGCGCAGGCACGCGGAGGATACCGGAAGTATGCTTCGAGCGATTCCAAATCGTGCGGAAGGGTCACCGTGGAGTTTTTAGTGGGCAGGTCCCACACACTCCTCCCGCCTTTCCCCAAAGAGGAAGATTTTCCCCACGAAAAAAAAAAGAAAAAAGATCGAAAGCCTTGAAATGCGGAAACCGGACATCGATAATTGCGAAACTCACTTTGCGGCTACCACACATAGAAATGACCACGGACGGTACATTGTACGGATACCATTCAATGACACAGTTAGCAGATTAGGGAGTTCCCGGGAACAAACCGAACGGTGGCTATACTCTTTAGAAAAAAGATTAAGCAAACAGCCGAGTTTGCGGACAGAATATATTCACATCATGGAAGATTATGAAAGATGCGGACATATGTCGCACGTGACTACATTCGAAAATTACGGTGAAGTGTCATACTACTTGCCGCATCACGCGGTCCTAAAGGAGACCAGCACAACCACCAAGGTTAGGGTCGTGTTCGATGTGTCGGCGAAATCTTCCTCGGGCCTTTCTTTAAATGATACTCAGTACGTAGGCCCCACTATGCAAAATGAGTTATTTTCTATTTTAGTGAGATTCAGACAACACCGGTACATTCTTTCCGCGGATATCGAGAAAATGTACCGGTAAGTTTTGGTTGATTCAAAGGATAGACGGTTTCAAAAAATTCTATGGCGTTCCAGTCCAATCTCTCCAATAACAACTTTTGAATTAAATACTGTCACTTACGGGACAGCATCTGCGCCATTTCTGGCAACGCGAGTCTTACGACAAGTTGGACTTGACTGTGCACAAACATATCCAATTACCAGTAGAACAATTATTAATGATTTTTATGTTGACGACCTGTTGACTAGAATGCAAACAATCACCGAGGCGATAAAGAACTTTCCGCGATTTTAGCTCAGGCAGGTTTTTAATTACGAAAATGGGCAACGAACTGTCCGTCCATTTTACGATCCGAAGCAATTACATCGACCGATAAGGAATTTCACACGGATAAGGATCCAAAGACACTCGGGCTGTTATGGTCTCCTGCAGACGATAGGCTTAGATTCTCCGTTACGGAAAGCATGCATAAACGGGTTAAAAAGAGGACGATATTATTAGAAATTGCTCAAATCTTTGATCCGTTGGGTTTGATCGGGTCGGTAATCGTACGGGCAAAAATTATAATGCAAGGTTTATGGCAAGGGCAAACAAGATGGGACGAGGCAGTCTCCCAAGAATTGCATACGCAATCGCATACGCCAAGAAGGGCAGACTACCACAATGAACTACGACAGTTAATTACCTTACAAATTCCGCGACGGGTAGTAGGAGAGCGGTTTGTTTGCGTCGAACTACACGGGTTTGCAGACGCCTCGGGAAAGACTTACGGTGCCTGCGTTTACCTGCGGTCCGAGGATACTCAGAATGAGAGTCAAGGTTAGTATGCGAAAGATCCAGGTTCACGCCGTTAAAATCTATATCTTTGCCGCGGTTAGAGATTTGCGAGGCACTTTTGTTATCGCAATTAATGAACAAGGTAAGATCGTCACTCACGGTACGGATTAACGAAGTGGTTTATTGGTCAGACTCTACGATCGCCTTTTTTTTTTTACGTGGGGAAATCCTCATGGACACCCCGAGGCCCTTAATTAGGGGTGGGCCTCGGGGTAGTGCCGGACTCCTACCGGCTAAAACCCCACGGTGACCGTCCTCGGGCGCTGTGGCGGGGGACCGGGAACTCTAGTGAGACATCACAGAGTCCCCCGCCGCGCCTTGCCTGTCGAAGACTCTACGATCGCCTTGGTCTGGATACAAGGTCCATCAAGTCGATGGAAAACGTTCGTTGCCAATCGGGTTACAGAAATTAATGATTTAACAATCGGATGTCAATGGCACCACGTCAGATCTCAGGACAACCCTGCAAATCTGATTTCTCGCGGAACGACTCCCACATCATTGGCAGTCACTGATCTTTAGTGGTCACGTCCAGCTTGGTTGTCAATGAATCGGGAACATTAGCCCCAGTCGGTGATCGAAAAAATTGTAATTCCGGAAGAGAAAGGGGTCATTCCAACAGTAACAGCAGCTATGACCACAGATAACAGCATCTTTACAAGGGTGTCCGGGTATCTGCGACTGCTCCGGGTTACCGCGTATTGCCTCCAAATTGCAGATAAGGCACGGGAAAGACGCGAACTTACGGCATTACATGAGGACATCATCCTCACGGCAAGCGAATTCGTTAGAGTTTGGAACGCTCTTATTCGGCTTGCACAACAGGAATGTTTCCGAATAGAAATTCATAATTTGCAAAACAAGGAACCGGTCCCCAAATCGAGCAAGTTATTAGAGCTCAATCCTTTTCTGGATAGCATCGGGATAATCAGGGTGGGCGGGAGGTTATCGAATGCCCCACTACCGTACTCCCAAAAACACCCCATTGTATTGCAGTCAAGCCACACACTGACCGATCTAATAATTAAGAATGAACACGTAAGCTTACTGCACGCGGGCAGTGAGCATGATACAGCATCGTTACGCCAAAAATATTGGCCGCTAGCGTGTAGGCAAAATCTTCGACGGGTCGTACGTAGATGCATCAAGTGCTTTAAGGCGCGTCCCCAGGTGGCTCAGTATATGATGGGAAATCTACCTGCGGCGCCAGTGACACCTGTCCGGCCATTCGATATCTGCGATATCGATTACGCAGGCCTTTTCTTGACAAAGGAAAGAACGCGAAGCAAGGTGCTCACGAAGGTGTATTTATGCCTCTTTGTATGCTTCGCGACTAAAGCAATTCACCTCGAATTAGCAACTGACCTCAGCACGGTAGCATTTCTGAACTGTTTTCGCCGATTTATTGCACATCGAGGACGATGTCGATGCATTGTCACCGACAATGGAACGAATTTTATAGGGGCGCGAAACCAGTTACGCGATCTACGCATACTACTAAATACTTCGAAACATAAAACACGGGTTGCGGACATGCTCAGCAAGGAGCAGATTGAGTGGGGTCTAATTCCTCCAACGCGTCGCATTTTGGAGGTCTATGGGAAAGTGGTGTAAAATCTGCGAAATACCACCTCAAATGCGTCATCGGGCCGCAAGCACTAACATTCGAAAAATTGTATACGGTAACCACGCAAGTCAAAGCGTGTCTGAACTCCAGACCTCTTTGTCCCATATCATCCGATCCTTCCGATTTGACTCCCCTAACTCCCGGCCATTTCCTGATCGGTGATGCACTAATGGCACTACCAGAGCATGATCTTACGGATATCAAACAAAATCGTCTGACCCGATGTCAATTAACGCAACAGTTGTTCCAGCATTTTTGGAAGCGTTGGCAGAAAGAGTACCTGCATCAATTGCAGCAGCGCACCAAGTGGCATTCGTCCTCGGCGAACAAACTGACGCCCGGCACGATGGTCTTCATCAAGGAAGACCATCTACTACCCCTTAGCTGGAGTTTGGGAAGGAATATCCAACTTCACCACGGAAGGGATGGTGGAACACGAGTCGCATCGGTCAAAACCGCCGAGGGAACATTTAAGAGACCGGTGATCAAACTTTGCGTCCTACCCATCGAGGGGACCAAACCTCACAGGACGTCAGACAGATGTAAAGCCACACACACTGATGTATATAGTATGATAGCAATAGTTTATAATATCACATAGCATGTAATGATAATATATTGTACATAAGAATTTGAATTAAGGTCCACGTTCGCGCAATCGGCAAGGGTTTCCAATAGTCGGGATGTTCATCGCGGAACGTTCAAGGTGGGCGGAATGTTAAGGATTCTTAAGGAACCTTCACATCGCGGGGTTTATGATATGGACGTAACTTCTCCGCTATTTTTGAGGATTAGGCCTTCGAGACATTTTTACTTGATAAATTACGTTACGATCATTAAGGAAACTCCAAACTCCACACGGGACTTGGAATTCTTGGAGCTCTTCCTTGACTCTATAGCGATTGACGTATCGTAAACCCGCGGTAGCGCACAGCTGCAGGCCACCGGGGTCTTGAAGGCTCTGGCTTTCCCCAAATTATTTATAAAAAAGGCAACGTTCTCGCTCACTCTTGCATGGTGTACTTGAACACTGGACAGCAGGGTGGGTGGGAATGTTGCAAAGGGTAAGAAACGCCCTGCCAAGGTGACGACTTTGAGGATTGGCTTAACTAATCCTCCCATCGGTTAACGCTACGCGTTTTCGTCACCTTGGTAAGAGAAGCCGAGCTCAGGTTAAGGATAGCACTAAGTTTTTAGTTTAAATTCGTTTTTGATCGAGCTTTACGAACTCGACAGACACACCACAAGGCGTTTTTATACTCTTGGGTAACACAACGAGCAACGGGCTCTCTAAGAGAAGCAACGAGCTTCAGTCGGCTATATTTTCCCAAACACTAGTTTGGGTGGTCCTTCGAGACGACGGTTAAGGGAACACAGCAACTAGCTGTCGTAATACGCACGGTCCGCGCAGTACATAGCACGTGGGCATAGTGCTTCGCGGCTGAAACATTCAGATCAGAGGATAGCTGGATTAAGGACTGAGAATTCAATATTGCCTCAATTTCAGTTAAGAATGTGTAGAATTGTTCATATGTGACTAATCTTTCTCCTATTGTATTGATTAAATGATTTTTTAAAGATTTTCCTGTCTCCCAGAGTCCGCCAAAATGGTATGAACGGGGAGGAAAAGAGTGCCATCGAACACCTTCAGTGCTCAAGTAATGCTATAGTTTCTTTTGATATTCGTTAGAATTAAGAATTTGCTCTATTTGTTGAATTTAATTCTTTGCGCTTATAAAATTAGTTGTGTTATCCGTGTAGCGTACCGTCGCGTCGGGTACTGGACAAGTAGCCGCGTGAAAATTCTTTTATTTTCTGAGGGGTTGTAAGGCCCTCTTAACCGTCGTGGTACGCGGTTCTTGGCCGTCGCTCGCCAAATTAATATTGAACGACTAGTTCTGATCGGAAGCTGTTTTACGTGATCTGAATTTAAGATTCATTTTTTATTTTTTGAACTTGAAGATTTGACCGATTCCTTCTAAGGTTCGCAGACGAGTGTTCGAAGATTTCGGAGCCCGTTTCCTCCTCAGCGCGAACCCCCTCCGAAACGCGGTTTTAGAGGTTTGTCAACCGATTCGCGTTGACTTTTCTAGAATTTCGATTGGCCATCGACTTGGGGGAGGCGAATCGATTTTCCTGCCCCGTTGGGCAGAAAACTTCTCCCTCGCATCCGATCGTGGTGGAGGAAAAGTCCCAGGTCACCCTGGACGAGGGTGACCGAGGTTTCCTTCCCCAAGTCGAAGGCCCCGTTAATTTTGCCGAGGAAGAAACGGGACTCCGGATTAACGCGTAGCTACACGTGTGTTGCAGCTGTTTTATGGCTGTATTGTTCCACGAGTTGGCGATGGTCGTTGTACAGGACCATGCCACCCGCGGGACAATACAGCCCTTCGTCGGTCAACTCGGGCCTTGCGTTTTCGAATTTCTTAATTGTTTAAACGTTTTACGATGAAATTTGCCAGATGCGGAATATTCGAAGACGTTTTCGACAAAGTCAAGTTTCCGCATCTGGCACCATAAACGAACGGAAAAACCCGAGCCGACCGGACGGAACATCCGTGTAAATATTACATAGTCTCCCCCGGCGCAAAAGAAATCTTTTGAAACCTGCTGAGCAGGATTCGGCGGTTAGGTCTGTTGTCAATTCTAAATGAATGACTTTTGTTGAGAAACAGAGGAAGACTATTATGTACGCTTTAATTTTTTTTTTTATTGTTACGTATGTCAAACGTTTCGTTCCCCAAATTTGTCTTGCCACTCGTGTGCATTAGGAAACCACCCATTTTTTTTTTTTTTTTTTTTTTTTACGTAGGGAAATCCTCATGGACACCCCGAGGCCCTTAAGTAGGGGAGGGCCTCGGGGTAGTGCCGGACTCTTACCGGCTAAAACTCCACGGTGACCGTCCTCTGGCGCTGTGTGCGGGGGACCGGGAACTCTAGTGAGACATCACAGAGTCCCCTGCCGCGGACGCGAGGCTCCTAGCTCCAAGCACCTGCAGCCCCCACGGCCGGCCCGTCCATCCCCCGGCCATCGACGTGGTGGCCGGAGGTGAAACTTGACGGGCCGCCCCACCTCTTAGAGGTCCTGAGGGACCTCAGGGCTATTGGAGGGGGCCAGGAGGCGAAGGTCGCCTCGCCCTGGACCCTCTCCGAGCGGGATGCGCGGCCTGCTCGCGCGCCCGCTCGGCGGCCTCCTTCTGTGACATAACTACCTCCCAGAAGGAGTGCACCACTTGTCATGTCCTCTCGCTGACCACCATCCTGTCAACTACTGCGGCCAGCGAGAGGTTCCTCCCTACTTCCTGCTCCAGGACACGGCGTTCATCTGCCCACGCTGGGCAGGCTGCCAGCATGTGCTGCGCCGTGTCCCGAGGGTCTCCACAATGGTGGCAAAACGCCGTCGCCTCCTTCCTGATTCGACACAGGTACTCACCAAAGCAACCATGCCCGGTGAGCACCTGTGTCATTCTGTAGGACAGCGTACCCGGTTTGTCCTGCCACTCTTGCCAATGTGGCAGGACTGCTCCAACGAACCGTTGTGTGGCTCCACCAGCTTGAATGAGTTGGTGGAACCACAAACAAAACGGTCCGTTGGGCATGGCGCCTCATCGCTTCGACCGCTTGCCTCCTCTCCTCTGGCGGCCTCCCAACCTCCTGAAGCTCCCCGGAATGCCGGAAAACCAATTGGTTTCTCCAGGCTAGGTGCTCCAGGGGCGGGAGACAAGCCAGGGTAGTCGCCGCCTCGTGGCATCCAGTTGCGGGGCCCAAATTGGGGCCCCGTAGAGGGCAATTGAACGCACCACTTCCACATTGAGGCGGCGGACTCCAACATCTGGCCCCCCGATATTCGGAAAAAGGCGGCCTAACGCGGTAACTGCCTTGTCCACACGGGGGGCCAAGCGGTCGAAATGCTCGACGAAGCGCCACCGGCTGTCGAAGATCAGGCCCAGGTATTTCATATGGGCCTTCACCTCGACGTAGGCTGTCCCAACTCGGATCCGCAGGCCGGCCGGCGGCACCCCACGGGTGCCAAGTTTTTAAGAATACATGGCCTCCGTTTTCTGGGGTGCCACTTCTAGGCCCAGCCTGCGGATTTCGGCGACGACGGTGGCCACCGCCACCTCCGCGGTGCGCGCTGTCCCTCACCAATCTGACCCGCTGACGAGCACCAACGTGTCATCGGCATAACACGCCAGCGCTACGTCAGCGGGCAGAGGGGCCCGCAGTACCAAGTTGTAACCGATATTCCATAGCAAGGGTCCTAGAACCGACCCCTGCGGAACACCGCATACGACTCCCCTCCGCATGTATACTCCATCCCAGCCGGTGCAACTGATCCACCTGTCGCTAAGGTAGGACCCAACTATCCTCCTCAGGTATGGGGGCACACGATGAAAGTCTAGCGCCCCCATAATCGCTTGCCAAATCAGGGTGTTAAAGGCATTGACGATATCTAGTGATATCGCCAGAACCACCCTACCCTGGGAGGTGGCCCCCTGAGAGAAGGACCGGACTAGCTGGATGGCATCGAGCGTGGACCGTCCCTCTCTAAAGCCGAATTGGCAGGGGGCCAAATCGGGTCCTACTGTGAACAGGTGGTTGGGGAGGCGGGCAGCCACTATGCGGCCTGTACGCGGAGGGCGTACCTGCGGGCCTTCCCGCCTTCTGGAGAAGCACCAGCTGCGTCGCCTTCCAGAGCGAGGGGAATACCCCTCGGCGGAGGCAACCGCTCAGCAGCCTCCCGAACCACGGGCTCAAGACGCTAAGGGCACAGGCTAACACCTGGCCGGGCACGCCGTCGGGACCCGGAGCAACCCTCCGAGCCCTCATTCGACGAACGGCCCGGCCCATCTCCTCGGGGGTGACCTCCAGTTCCTGGGACCAGATGGTAGGGTCCCAGAGTTCTCGAGGAGGTGGTACCCCGACCCGGTTAGACCCCGGGAACAGGGTTGATACCACCTCCTCTAAAAACTGGAGGTCGAGAGTCTCCGTCAGCGGGGGCGCCCTTGGACGAAGCTTGTCCATTACAAGCTTATACGGGCGCCCCCACGGATCTCTGTTCAGCTTCCCGAGGAGGTCCTTCCATGCCCGTGTCTTGGCGTCTCGGATGGCGCGCTGGAGGGTCCGCCGCTCCCTGGCGAACTCCTCGTATATGCGCGCCATCTGCTCCGTGGTCGGGCGTCGACGACGTGACCGTCGGGCGCGGGTATATCTACGACGGGCGCGCGCACAACGAGCGTTGCACTGCTCTATGTGCGGCTACCACCAATACGCCGCGCCCTGTCTTCTAGGAGGCCTGGCCCGGGGCATGGAGGCATCACACACCTCTTTGAACGTGCCCCGAAACCACTCGGTCTCTCGCTCGACGTCGTCAACTGGTCCATCCTCTGGCTGGGACCAGGCTGCCACTGGTGCGGCTGTCTCTGCCATCTCCCAATTCACCCTCTTGAGGGACCATCGCGGTTGGGCCACGGCATCCGCCGCAAACCTCCGGTCCAGGGGCTCACTTCGTGCCGGGGTGGCCCTCACCGACATGGTGATGTAGAGGTGGCCACTCGCCACCCCAATACGAGTCGCAGGGCCGCAGGGGTTGCCCACGTCAAATCGATGATGGACGTCCGCAGGGAACGTCCATCATCGATTTGACGTGGGCAACCCCTGCGGCCCTACGAAAGTGGCTTCAGAGCCCCGATTCACCAGCCGGAGGTTGTGCTCAGCCGCCTACCCCAATAGCGCCTCGCCACGGCAGTTGGTCCTGCGGTTGCCCCATGCAGCTGCATGAGCATTGAAATCCCCCAGAACCAGTACCGGACGGGGTAGGCATCTCAACACACAATCGCCCATCCCGTCCAGGTATGCCGCATATGTGGCGAGGTCGCAGTTGGGCGACACGTAGTAGCCCACCACCGCGATTGTCCCCCATTGGACCGCCAGAAACCCCCTCCCTCGATGCAGGATGGTAACGGGAGGGGAGTCTGGTGGCCACGCCCAGACCATCGCTACCAGTCTGCACAAGCTCCCGACCCAATTAGGCTGATCGGGAACCATGTACGGCTCGGCGGCGATGGCCAGGCCTACCCTTTGGGCCCGCAGGGCGTGGACAAACATGTCATGTGCCCTGCGAGCCCTCGCCAAATTGGCCTAGAGGAGGGTGAACTCTAGGCCTTCACGACCTCCTCCAGGCCATTACCCTTAGACGGAGAGGTGACCCCCCCCCCCCCCCCCTTAGACTCCGCCGCCGGGAGGAGCCCATCCCCCCCGGCAGCTTCATCCACCTCCGTCATGTTACAGCAGCCCGTTAATTAATACAATTCAGAGAATAAAACAGCTCGATAATTAATACAATTTGGAGAATACCGCATACGATAATTTCTAATGTACTTTTGAATCCGCCCCCAAAGATTTTGTGGTATATAAACTCCGTGATTTCATTTCTCGGGGGATCGTAATCGTACCGTCACGTTTAGTGTCAACTCCACGTCTCTCGTTACGCGTATACGGTTTTTGATACTCAGTTGTATTTCGGGAGATCGGGCTACAGTACCCTGTCATATCAATATTAAACCATATAGAATCCGTGAATTGGTATAAATTCTATTACGGCCTTTATTTTCAACTGACATACCCCCGCATCGCCAGTGTGTCAACACCAAGCAAGAACTATTTAGGTATTTATAATTATTCCTTGAACGCGACATAAGATACACGAAACACTTGTATTTTACTTGTTGGTTTAAGAATATATCTACTTTCATTATTAAATCAGAGTTATCCAACTTCTTGAACCCGCAAATATATAAAGCGATTATTATTAGTTAAACGTTCCCATAATAATATAACCTTACCGCTCGGGTTATACTATATTTAATAATTCAAAGTTACGAGGTCAATTAACATATCCTAAATCCAAATACAAATTCTTACGACCTAGTAGCTCCTCGATTTCGCATCGATTTCGTCCACGCAATCTATTACCATCCTAGCGGCTCCCTGATTACGCATCAGGTTTGTCTGCATCCTACAGCTCCCTGATTTCGCGTCAGGATCGTCTGTGATTTATCCAACTTCCCAGCAGCTCCTCGATTACGCATCGAGTTCGTCTGTGCATCTTCCAACCTCCTAGCAGCTCCCCAATTTCGCATCAGGTTCGTCCTCGTTATCAACTACCCTAGTGGCTCCTCGATTTCGCATCGGGTTCGTCCGTATATCTAACTAACAAATTGATACCATATTCCATACTCTCTCTCGCACTCGCAGACCACGCGCGTTGCACGGTCCTGGCTCGTAACATTATTACGAAATTTTTTCTCTTTTAAAAGAAATGGTCCGTAGTAATCAATCGGAATCGACCTCTCCTTCGATTCGCGCTCAAGACAGGGTTCATGGTAGGGAAATATTCTTTTGTGACCGTTCCGCCGTTGACGGTCCGATTCGTGAGGGGACGCGGAGGAAGGTGGCGGGTGCCGACTCAGTCGGCGGTCGAGGGTTCGTTGCGGTGAGTGACGTAGGCTGGGTTGTCGGTTTTAAAACGTGTTTATTACTAACTTAGTCTAGGTACAAATCTTACGGCTACGGAGGACGGCGCGGTGAGCGGTTGGTCGCTCGGCGAGAGCGACGATTGCTCGACGGTGTGAGCGTTCGGGCGCTCAGCGGAGGGGAGAGGACATATTATACCCTACCTACGTTGCTACGAGGCCGCGATGTCGGTAAGGCCAGGGTAGGAACGGTGGGATAGGTTCGACCCACTATCCAGGGTTATTGGAGGTGCAGTGTCGGTCGGAGACCACAGTGGGTGCGGAGTCACGCAATACCCTTCCTACGCTGCTACGAGGCCGCGATGTCGGTAGGGCCAGGGTACGAGATCTAGGAGAGGTTCGACCCAGTATCCAAGGTTACGGGAGGTTCGGCGGATCGGTCGCGAGAGTGCCCTTCGCACTCTCGTGTTTTCAAAAAGCGGAGCTCGTGTAGATTCGTAGTGGTTCGTACGCAATCTCTCGTCACTTGATTCGGCTTCGACGAGCAAGACACGAGTCCGCCGAATCCGACCGGTGGCTCGGTATTAATACCCGCGCGGCGCGTAATTAGTGGCGAGAAGTCGCGGACGCCTAGCGGCGGCGCGGTGAACCACCGGTCGCGGGGACTCGGCCGCGACGGTGCTTGGTTCGCGGTTCCGGGTGGGGATATGCGCGTTACACTTTTCTCAATTCTCACATCTGCGCGCCAGTCCTACCATGAGCCCCCTGACTGCAAAATTGGGGAAAGTTGACCTTTTTTTTTTGTACGTGGGGAAATCTTCATCGACACCTCGAGGCCCCCAAATAAGGGCAGGGCCTCGGGGTAGTGCCGAACTCTTACCGGCTAAAACCCCACGGTGATCGTCCTCCGGCTTTGTGGCAGGGAACCGGAAACTCTACTGAGACATCACAGAGTCTCTCGCCACGCCATGCCTATCGAGGCTCATCCCGGGGGGAAGGACGAATGTGTCCTTTCCCCCCCCCCCCCCCCCCCCCCCCCCCGATATCTCCGCCGCGGACGTTAGGTCACCCAACGCCCGCGGTCCAAGGGCTGGCTTCGGTGTTCGGGCGGCTTGCACTGAGCACCTGCAACCCCCACGGGCAGCACGTCATTCCTGTAGCCACCGATGTGGTGGCCGGAGGAGAGCGCTGACGGGCCGCCCCACGTCTTGGAGGTCTATCAAGAATAGGCAAGGGGGGAGTGAAAGTAATAAGGAAGAAGAAAGAGGAGAGTATGGCGCTTCGTCGCTTCGACCACTTGCCTCCTCTCCTCTGGCGGTCTCCCAGCCGGGGAAAGTTGATCTGTTCGTCGACCAACGACGGCAACTTTCCCCAACGTCCTCAAGCGACATCTTCGTTCCGACGTGACACGTACCCCCTTCCAAGGACATCATTGCAAGGGTGCTTGGAAGGGAGGAGACGGCGTCGATGCTTTCTCTAAAACTCAGTTTGTTAAAGTAGTAAGGGACTTTAACGTGGGTCCGGATGAGAGAACAGATAGGGAGAGAAATTGTTACAAGTTTTTCAATAAATTTTTTATTTTACAACAATATAAATGAAAACTTCAGGTACAAAATGTAAAACAAAAAAAAACGGAAAACAAAAAATCTTGTACGGTGGCTCTTTCTCTGGCCACCTCCTCTTTCCTGTCTCCTATCTCTTTATTTTACTACGCAGACTTTCTGTAACAAAAGAATCCGCCTAATAAATACTTTTGCGGACAAATCTACAATCGTGCGCTCATCAGCTGTTTCTCGCGCTCCAACGACAGTCTGGTGTGCTTCGAGGGGAGAGCTGGCTGGCTATCTAACGCTCTAGCTAGTGGACTGTATTTTTCTCTCTTTCTGGTCGATAAGATTCGTTTTCTACGATCTCACCGACGCGCACAGCCGGGTAGACGAGGTTTTCCTCCGTTCTACCGGGTTCTCTTAGCAATGCCACGGACGGGAAACCAAATGGAGGTTGTAAGGCTCCAAGAGGCTATATCCCGCAGCACGCTCACCGTGCGGGTGGCGTTTGTACACCACCCACGCAAGAGGACGTCTTGTCCTGTTTCGGCTTCCTCGACGGCGGCTCCTCAGGAGCAACCTGCGGTTTGCTCACGTGGTTGTCAAGCCAGCGATTCCTTCATCAAAGGAACGCCCGGCAGCCAGCCGTGGCTACCTCGACGGAGGCTCCTATGTTCCGAGGAACTGGCCTGCGGCTCACCGGTTCAGGACTTAATCCCCTGCAATTCCAACCACCCTACGTTCACAGCCCAGTGTGGTCGACTCACAGCTGGTAGTGGGTGTAGTGATGGAAGGAAGGCTCTTCGAACTCTTCGCTCCACCGTACGCTTAGGCTCTTCCTATTGTCCCCTCACGACGGTATATTGGAGCGGGTTCTCCGACGCCCGATGCACGGAGAACACCACGAAGTGATATCCTTCCTGAATATCTATCTTCCGGTTGCTCCTACGCCGTATAGCTCTAATGGGTCGAACCTGCCACTCCACCGGCGGTGTCCCCTATATGGTACACCTGACGGGTGATTCGAATGGATTTTCCGACCCTTTCGAACAGCGAACCACCACGAGGCGATACCAGTATGTCGGTATCAACCTTCCAGTGACTCAAACCGTATTAATTCGGAGGAGACTCTAAGTGCTTCGCACCGAATCCCTAACGTCACAGTCGCAGCAACGAACTGTAACGTTCATTTTTTATCCTGTGTCTACGAACGCGTCACGCGCTGCGTGCACGGCGATCGCTGCAACAACAGGCAGATTGTCCTTCTTCTCGGAAAAATCTCAAGTCGCTATGACGAGATTTTCCAATAAATTATCTGTCCGGAAACTGATTCTATTAAGAGGAGCGAGATCGACTCATCCTCCTCGGAGCTCGTAAATAAATGGGAACGCAACCGTCACAAAGTCCACTCTCGATCGCCGACGGTTCAAGAATGTACCGTGACGATTTGCAAGCAGCAACGGCCGCGGCCGGCTCCGTCGCGCAGACGCAGAACCGGGTGGCGACGCCTCGCGCTGCTGGGCCCAGAGATGCCAGAAAAGCACCGAAGGTGCTTTCTCACACTATGCCAGATCACGCGTACGTGAGCTCGTGTAGTTCCGGAAAATCGACAAAAACAAACTGACGCATGCCCTTTTTCTCGATTATTCCGAAGTTGCCCGAAGTAATTTCGGACCGCCTCGTGAGAGTCGAGAGAGAAAGGTTCACATTTGCCTTCTCGCTCTTAACAACTGAAATCCGACCTTCCGTATACGACGTACGATTTGGAATCTCGAGCCGTGATTCTCGACTGTCCAGGCATTTTTACTTTCCGACCTACATATGTAGGCGCACATAAGCGAAGTACCCATAATGGAAAAAAAAGTTTGTAAAATTTATTTTACAGAAATACACGTTTTAAGACCGTCTGATCATATTTTAATTATTGAAGAAAAAGAAATTTTTTTTTATTATTCTTATGTGTGAACGTATATATGTATATTATTAATACGATTTTTCAAATCAAAATACTTTTAGATTGACAATTAATAAATTAAAATGGGAGTCCACTCTTTGCCAGTATCGTGCATGATGTGACATTTCTCAATAAGAAGAGTTCTTATTTTTATAACATAAACAAAAAAGTAGAATTAATAGTTGCGGAAATTAATTAATAATGATTTTCCTCGATATATTTTGAGTTAACCGTATCAATTTGTTATGACGAACTAAATATTATATGTTTGATTTGGCTTAATTTTGCATAAAAAAATGATTGTATCAATCCATCAAAATTAATAACGTGCACCACCAAACCGTTTAGAAACAAAAGAAAAGTGTTCCCGTTTGCCAGTTTAATACAAAGTATGGGTTGGATTTAAAATTTTAAAAGGACATAGTCGAATATTTTTAATGGTACAAAACATAGCGTTTCATTTTAGAACAGTAACATGAGTTAACAGGTAATGTCATAAAACTATTTTATCCAGTTATATCCCTTTTTACCTGAAGTATAAGGTAAAAAGTACAAGGTACAAGGTACGTCTATCCGAAAATTGTTCACACATTATCAATGTAAGTGAAGCGGCCTTTCCATCAGAGTTAAATACAAAATTTTGTAATTTCTGTAAAAACAGAACTTTCATTAGATGTACGTGGTGCTTGAAATTTTTATGTTTTGACAGTTTTTACGAAAAGTACCATCCAGATTCATGTATTTCGTACATTGAAAATAACATATGTTAAATGTAATTGGTTAAATTTAACTTTAAAAAAAATATTCGAAGGTCATTCAAAAATATAATGTCACATTTTGTGTACGATTAGAATATGATTGAAAAAATAAAAAAAAAATTTGTTCTGCCAGGGTTCGAACCTGCAGAGCAAAAGAGCTCGAACTTGCAGGTAAACACTTCATCACTTACGCCACGCCGATTAGTTATAAATATAGTTCTATTTCTGAAGATAAGTACCTATAATAACTTAACCCAAAACCAAATACCATTCCAATTTTTCCTTGTTAGAACCGAGTTTTCAATTTGTTTTAGCGAAAATTCCAGCCGGTTAAGTTACTTACTGCTATTTTTAATTACCAAGCACTTATTTCTCAATTAACCCTTTGCGAGTAAAACCATTTTGCACATTATTCTAAAACATTTGTGGTATTCGTTTTTTAAGTAAGCATGTAATGTATAAGATTTCGTTTAAGTTTTTCTTTTCTAGAGAAGATAGAGAAAAAGTTTATTTAATTTTTTTTACATAAAATTGAATTTTTCCCAAGATTTATATGAAACATTTAAAAGATCTTTTATAAATTACGCCTATGTATCGGAACAACTATAAAACAAGAGGTATATTCATTATTATCCATGGGCTGATTACAGTCAAAGTCTAACCGGACTTTGAAGTGAGAACATAAAACTTAAGTGTAAAGTTCCATGTAAATTCATTCAACCATTTATACTCAATCGTATTAATAATATACATGTGTACGCTCATACATAGGAATAATAACAAAAAATTTCTTTTTTTTCAATAATTAAAATATGATCAGGGGGTCTTAAAACTTGTATTTCCGTAAAATAAATTTTACAAAATTTTTTTTTCATTATGGGTACTTCGCTTATGTGCGCCTACATAGGTCGGAAAATAAAAGTGCCTGGGCAGTCGAAAATCACGGCTCGAGATTCCAAATCGTATGCCGTAGACGGGAGGTCGGATTTCAGTTGTTAAGAGCGAGAAGGCAAATGTGAGCCTTTCTCTCTCGACTCCCACGAGGCGGTCCGAAATTACTTCGGGCAACTTCGGAATAATCGAGAAAGAGGGCATGTGTCAGTTTGCCTTTGTCGACTTTCCGAAACTCCACGAGCTCACGTACGCGTGATCTGCCATGTGTGAGTATCGCACCGGGTGCTGAATCTGGCATCTATGGCTGGACCCGGGCTGCTACGCGCCGTGTGGCCACGGCGCGGCACTGCCGCGTTTTGTCTATCGATCTTTCTCCGATAGATCTCTTCTCTCTCTTTCTTGGCGCTAACAACACAATTCCTAGAATTTCTTCCAAAACCCGAGAATTCCAGTGAAGCTAGCTTGAAAAAACACGTAAATAGTCGCGGTATACTAATCTGAACGATGGAAAATTTCCACGTCAGCACAACCATAGATACGGGCATCGCGGCCGAGTTTCTACGGCTTGGACTCACGCTATATTTAAACACAGTTCGTTTTTAACAGTTGAACCAAAAAGCATCAGTCTCACATTCTCACATCGCCAACCAAACATAACTTACATTAGTTTTAATTGCGTGTGCAAATAAGTATCAAAAAACTCAATCTCACAAAACTCTTTATCTTCCATCCGAAATATTAACTTATTTTCGGAAAGACGCGAGCCCGACGTTGGATTGTAATTGGATCTAACGGATACCGGTGAGCTGCAACACTACGTTTTGAAAAGGTCTTGACTGAGAGACCCTATTTTCATGTAAATCATCCATTGTATAGTTTGGTAATGTGGGATTTAACGTATTGCAGCGTATACAGCGGTGGATAATACGTTTTGTTATATTTTTTCCGTCTAAAGTCCAGTAGCTTTGTCTAACTGCGTTTAGTATGTCCTGTATACCTGCATGCCAATGCTTTAAATGCGTGTCGTGTATTATCATGTCTGTGATGGGATTGGAACGGGGTAGTAAAACCGGGTGGTTGTGAGCAAATTTTATGAGCGCGTGTTTTAATCTACCACCGACGCAAAGTATGTCGTGTTCATCAATAAATGAATGTCCAGTGATTTACCGTGTTTTAGATTATTGATTTCTACAGCAAAGGTATTGACTTGGACTACTTTTATAACGCCCACTTGTGCATTGTGAATTTCTAATGGCGTGAGTTCATCTGTACCCTTTATCTTATGTCTTATAGTGTTCAAGAACCGTAATATGTATGCTATTACTCTGTTTAATAAGTTAATGTTTGAAAAATGTGTTAATAATTCTGTTTCTGATTGCTTGTTTACCACTAGTATTATCGCGCTTTTTCTTTCTGGTATACTATCTGTGATTGGTGGAATGCTACTAATTGGCTACGTATTTTCATGGTTGATAAGCCACTGAGGACCATGTATCCAAGTAGTATTATTAATGAATGCCGATGAGGTTTGCCCTTGCCGTGAAGCCAGCTTTGGCAGTCAGTCAGTTTTCAATGCAACGTTATGGTTGAATCAGACCAAAAGATGCTTTTAAATTTTATATCATGCATTGCCTGACGAACGTCTGTGTATAGATCGGCTAGAAGTTTTACTGCGCAGAGTTCAAGTCTGCGCAGTGAAATGGTTTGAATAGGGGAGACTCGAGATTTTGTTCATCAGAATTGCACTTCGCTGTTGCTTGGGTATCGGATAAACGAATATAAATGCATGCATTGCAATGTAGTTCTGTATGTTCCTTTTTTATTAGAACAACCTTTCGAGGAATAGAAATGTGAAGTCCATTGCTTTTCGTACTCGCCGCCAGAGGGCACCGTTCCTTTCGCAAGTGTAGGGAATATGGCACCAGCATCGCCATTTCCCCTAGGTCGCGCCTAAGGCGATCGGACGCCACGAAATTGGTAGCGCTGCCGCGAACGGTGGCGCCCAAAAAGTAGAGAATCGCTAGCCAGCTTCTTCTCCGCTCTCGTTGGAGACAGGCGCGTGCACATTTTTGTAAAATAAAGTATTCTTTTGTTTAACGTCCGTATTGGACAATACACGCAGTGTTTTCCTAATTGAGTCTACTCTCCGTTCGACAACTATATATATATATATATATAGTAGTGTAGGGATATGGTTTTGTAATATCAATTTAGAGAATTATCCCTCGTAATTTCGGTGCTCTCACAAGTTTTAATTTCACAATTTGTCTCAACGTCACACTCGCATCCAACACTCTGAACCTGTCTTTTATCGTTCGCTTTCTTATATTTCGGTTCTCGCACACGTTCATTGCCACACCGATTTCGGCCCTTTACACATCTCTCGCTCGCGCGTAGCTCTCACTCTCTCTCTCACTCGTTTATCTTCGCGATTCTTTCATCACCCACAGTAGGCTATATCCCTACACAAGCACTCGGCCGACCTTCCGTCTGTATATGTATGATCCTCGACCGAGTTTCATTATCCCGTTATCTAAGGTAGAGTCTGCTAGGATGCCTTACCGACGAATCCGCTGGGAGCCCTGGGACGGAAACGCTTTTCTGTCGTTTCTTTTCCATATAATCCACAGGCCCCTCAAAGAAAGATTATTTAGCAAATGTAACTTGTTAGAGGGAGGAGGTTTAAACGCCTCGCCTAACGGTGGTCCGAATCTCGAGAGAAGAAACGCTGGGAAAATAAGCGGTGCAATTTGAATTTTATTTTCGCTTAGTCGCCTTATACGACTAAGCGGTTTATTTCTTTAAATTTGACTCTCAATTACAATCGATACAAAAAATTGGGGAAAAAACCCAGACGTCTGGCTGACGTTTAGAAAAACCCTCGCGTCGTTCGGCCTGATGGCTCGCATCGCGCTGTTCTGGAACAGAAAGAGAGAGAGACAAGACTAGGCGTTAAATACCTGACACCGTTAGCCACGTTGTGTGTCTCACTTTCTTCTACGCGCTCCTGGTTTGCGTTTGTCGCACTCAAGAGCGGGAATCTCAGCCGCCGCGATACGCAGCTAAGCAAGTGAACTGTATTTGTATACATTTCTTTCAAACTTAGAAATGTTTGATTGTAATTTTGCACGACTGCAAGACTTGACTGTCGCAGGAGAGGGCAACGGGTGGAGGTTGTAAGGCTCCAAACGTCGCCTAATCCTTGACCCCTCACCGTCCTCGTAAGTGCGTACGGGGCACGGTGTGGTGTAGTACTTTAACGGTGAACGTAGCGTTCCAGCGGGTCGCCGGATGCTGAGAGCGCAAGGGTTATCCCAAGCATCGACTCGAAGGCGGTAAGTCCACCCAGGGTATATACGCCAAGAAGGCCCCTATTAGTGGGTTTTAAAGCCGTCGACTAGTCAAGCAAGGACCGAGAGTTACTCTTGATACCTCTCACACGACCACTGTTTGCAGCAATCCGTGGAAATGTCAGGCTGGCAGGGTGAACCTAAGTTCTCCGCGGTTCTCTACAACGACCATCGCCAATTCGTGGGACAATATAGCCATAAAACAGTTGCAATGCACGTGCAGCTACGCGTCTTAATCCGGAGTCCCGTTTTTTTCTTGGAAAAATTAACGGAGCCTTCGACTCTTCCTCCACCACGTTCGGGTGTGAAGGAGGAGTTTTCCTGCCCAACGGGGCAGAAATATAGATCCTCTTTTCCCAAATCGATGGCCAATCGATCGATAGAAAAGTCAACGCAAATCGGTTGACCATCCCCCAAAATCGTGTTTCGGAGGGGGTTTGAGCTGAGGAGGAAACGGGCTTCAGAAACTTTGAGCACTCGTCATTCGATCTTCGAAGAAATCGGTTCGCAAAAGTTCAATCGTTTCGTGAACGCGTCTTTCGAACACCGAAGAAATCGTATCATAAAAACTCATAGTTCAATCATAGCAGAAAACAGCTTCCGACACTTAAAACCAATCGCTCAATATTAATTTGACGAGAGACGACCAAGAGAGTCGCGCACCGCGACGGTAATTGGGCCTTGCGAACCCATAGGATTTAAAAGAAAATTCACGCGGCTGCCTGGTCGGTACCTGACGCGATGGTACATTTTAGTATGGCACAGTGGTTTGATGTCTGATACCTTCATGCTGTAAAAATGTAGCCATTTCTCTGTTAATGAATTCTTATTGAATTCATGATTTGAATTCAATAAGAATTCATTCAACGGATTTAAAAGAAAATTCAATTCAACGGTAGTCAATGAATACCGTTATCGGTACGCAAAGTTTTTATCATTTTGCCCGTTTCGGTTTCTACTCAAGTCTTAAATATTTTAAATACTTAGCAGACTTGACTCTTATTTTTTAAGAAGTAGCCGAACGTCATGACAGAAAAGCCGACAACTATTACAAAAATGTATTTTTCACTCGATCAGCTAGGTTCGGGAATCGGACCACAGATATCAACGTGTAGAAGTTGCAGTAACTTAGTAGCCCTTTTCCTGCTTGTGTTGGGAAAAGATTTTTTGGTAATTATTTAGAAGTTTGCCCTTCTCACCGATTTTCGTGACCTTGAAATATGTTGTCAAGGTCATCATTCTGAACAACTTTTCCCTATACATGTTACCGCCGCTCGGCGTTAGTTTCCGAATGCCGCTTCGTCTACAGTAGGTTTACTCTTAATTCTAATATCGTCTTGTGACAGTTTATTTTTTATGAGTTCCGTGGTAATTGGTATACCAGAACCGTTTATTCCCATGAGTAAAGGTTTGTATTCCGAAGGCTGACCTGCTAGAATTATTATCGCGAGTAGTATGTCTTCTATAGGATGTCCTATATCATGGAATTTCTGCAATAAGGTGATAGCCTCTGAAATGTACTGATTTGTATTATTATAGTTGCTGTAGTCGATTTTTAAGAGCGCTTGTAATAAATTTAAAACATGGGGAAGGCCCTTGTCCTCGTAAGCTTTGCTCAAATTTTGCCAAGCTCCAATAGCGGTGGTCGCGTTCCTCACCTGCACGTGATAATGTGTTTATATATATTCAGATATACACACACCATTGCTTTTGCACTCCTCTTTGATCCAACGCATTTGGGTTTTAAGAGTCTACAGGGTGTCCCACGCAACTGGAACAGATTATACCTCTTAAACGGTTGGGAATAGAAAAATATGTTATAAGTCAAAGTTAAATGGTATCAGACGATGCGTAATATGCAACTAATTTTATGCACTTTTGTGCATTGGTGCATCAGAAAAATGCAACTGCACTTTTTTTAAAAATAGAAACCTACATTTTTGACTGCACCAGTCGATGTAGTTTTTTACGCTCTACATAAAAGTACTAACATACTTATGCCCTGAACTTATTCGTTAGGAAGTTATCGGAAATAAAAGTTCACTGAATTATTTCTGTCTCTCAACAAGCGTTCCGGAGTATTTACGTTACAAGTATTCGAACGGTCCTCCATTGCAGTCCAAGCATCTTTCCATCCACTTCTTGACGTTGCGCGATGCATTCCTGATGTCTTTTTCCGTAATTTTGGATATTTCTTGCTGAATGCGTTGTTGGAGCACCTCAAGATTAGTAATGAGGTGCAAATACACCCTATCTATTAGAGATCCTCATAAAAAAAAGTCGAGGTGTGTGAGATCTGGTGATCACGCTGGCCATAAAATGGGCCCTTGTGTACCGATCCATTTCGTTCCATAAGTTTTATTTAAATGTCTGGCAACTATCTGTGAATTGTATGCTGGAGCACCGTCTTGTTGAAAGTACCTCATGTTTTGCCATACACTTGGAATCTCTATATCGTGGAAGAGAACTGTTAGGTCGGATTTCAGAAAGTTTAGCTACCTTTGACCACTCAATGTTTCGTTAAAAAAATGTGGACCGATAATCCATTTGTCAAAAATTCCACACCAAACATTTACACTGTACTGTATTTGACTGTTAGTGTTCCTTCTCAGACGTGGATTTTCAACGGACCATGTATGTTCATTATGTCGATTGAACATCCCATTGTTTGTAAATGTCGCCTCGTCTGTTCACAGAATTTGAAATACAAAATTTTTATTTTCCTGAATACGCCGTAAGAAATAGCGACAACAACTCATTCTTCAGATTTCGTCTCCAGGCCGCAATGTTTGTCCAACGGAAAACCGATGGAGATAAAAGTTCTGTGTTCTTAGAATGCGTTGAACCGAGGATTTTGAAATTCCACATTCTCTAGCCAGATCTCTCACAGACGCATGTGGATTTAATTCGACGTTCGTGTCACACTACTTTCATCATTAACAACTGGTTTAGTCACGTCGCGTTTTGGTTTGTGGAAAGACCCATATTAACGTAAATTGGACTCTCGTTTGTAAAAATACGAACGCGAGGGCTGTTGCCGATTGAGATACATTTCTCGATACAGTCTTACGGCCGCGGTACCATTTTGATTGCATTTGCTAAACAAAATGAACATTCAACTGCTTCACTATTCGTAAATGCCATAATATCGAAATACCGGGAAATCTTAATCTTACAGTGACTTATTAGCAGTCGCGAAACATTGTAATGCAACACGAACATTGCAATGGATTCGGAGAACTTTTATCTTCGATAACTTCCTAACGAATAAGTTCAGGGCATAAGTATGTTAGTACTGGTATGTAGAGCGTAAAAAACTACATCGAGTGATGCAGTAAAAAATGTAGGTTTCTATTTTTAAAAAAAGTGCAGTTGCATTTTTCTGATGCATCAATACATAAAAGTCTGGTACCATTTAACTTTGACTTATAACATATTTTTCTATTCCCAACCGTTTAAGAGGTATAGCCTATTCCAGTTGTGTGAGACACCCTGTATACCAAAGATTTAAACCGATCAGTCATTCGTATGATAAACTTCCACTGCGCGTAATTCGACGTCCCATCTAATTTGGGTTCAATAAATGGTATGGTGCCAATTAAAACTGACGAATATTGTACGGATATCCCTGCCTCGTAGTTGTAAGGTTCGTTAGATATGTTTGTGCAAAAAAAAGAAAGGTAATAGCAAATTCGTATAATTGTTAAATAAATTATTCAGACATCAAACCGCTTTAAGAAGTGTGCGAATAGCTATCGAATCGGTAACACGTTAAAAAAAATTTATATTTTACTTGCTTCTCGTAAATGATGGAACGCTCTGGAATTTGTAATGAGCCGAGCGAACCGTACAGTAACCGTTAATCCTTAGCTATTCGAATAAGACGGTATACAATAAATATTTCAATACATACTCAAATGTTTTTGCTTTATTCTTGGGCCCATAACTTGTTGGAATTTTATCCTCGTTGGCAGTGGAAATTCTGGATGTTGGAAATTGTATGAACAGATTCTTGAACTACATTATTGTATTTCGCACTGTGAAATGATACAAAATAAAACACGTGTGTATTCTACGGCGCTCGGAACGAGAAGAAGGATAATACTTGTACACGCGACATGCAGGTCGCACCGACGACGAAATACATAACTAATTATCTACCTTAGGACTCCCATAGGTGTCGCGATTAGTTCCTTATTAGATTTCAACTTTTTTTCGAGTCCTCGGATCGGATCGGTTATTCGAACCCAGTAGTATTGCTCGGCTCGTTTCATTTGAGTATTTCAATAACTCTAAGTGTGTGTGTCTCACACATCAAAGTGTGAAGTTAATGCTTGCTGGTGCTAAATTACAGAAATTAATTCCTTCACCTTCAGATTTTCCAAAAACATACAAAAATATGCTACCAAGTACATGTTGTAATGTAACATATGAATCTTGCACCTTGAATATTTGTAAAGATTGTCCAAGTTTTGATTCGTAAAATATTAGAAAGTTTTGGAGAAGCATTTCATTATATCTATCTCGTGTTGACAATGGACAAATACCGATAGATTCAATTTAGAAAGGGTAGCATATTTAACGACTAATCTGATAAATTAGAAAGTCGATTACTGGAATTACAGATTCATGATTTCATTTCAAAAGATTAGTATAGTTACTTCAAATTTCTAAAAGAAAGTTTAGAATATCATGAGTTTGTCGCTGTCGGAGATTTTTCAGAAAATTATAGATTTATTATTTAAAGCGAAATTCAGAACTATCATTAGTCAAATAAACAAGAGCTTGGAAGAATTAACTTCTGCAATTTAGCACCAGTACCTTCACACCAGTAACTTCACACTTTGATATGTGAGACATATACACACAGAATGAGTTCTATTGGTTCCTGCTAACACACACTCTTCAGGTCGAAGCTGAGCCAATTTACTGAATCCAATTTTCATTGACGAATATGCTTGTTTGAAAAGGGAATAAAGTTCTCCTAAATTATTTAAAATTAAACGTTCTGAATACACATTTTTATTCCGTCTTTTTTAGTAGAAATGAAATCTTTTTTTGCGACAATGATTCTAATAACTTCTTTAAGTAGTGGCACAGAAATATTTCTAATAATTAATGCCATCGACAAAGAGTGAAATACTAAATTCCCAATAGTATTATAAATATTGAACCCTACAGTAATCGCATATCTTGTAAAAGAATAGCCCTGGCACCGCGTTCATTAAAATTAATTTTCATAGGACCAATTTTAAGTTGTTCATGTTTTTGAAAAGCTGTCCATCAAGAGAACAAATGTGCCTATGTTGCCATTTTTTCAGATTTTTAAACATTTTCTTGGTACAAAAGCAGGACATTTCTTTCAAACAATTGCAAAAAAAGATGGTGAAAAACAATTTTTTTAAATCGGTGCAATTTTTATTTGGTACTCTAATATCTTCGCTACAAGCAGCCAAAAGTGCATTCTCATCCGTTTATTAATTCAGCGACTATAATTTTTTGAAGAAAAGGTAGCACTCAATTTTACACGTCTGTAACTTCAACAATTTACAAAATTTTGAAAAATCCTTTCAGATACGTTTAAACGTCTCTAAGGGCAGCAGCATATTCAAAATTGAACATGGTTTGAAAACTTACTCCAAAATGTGTCTGATTTCGCGTGGAATGATCCATACGCAAGAAACACTGATTTCAATTGCGCGTTTCCTTAAAATCCTAAAGATAATCTACAAGAAGCAACTGTGCTTTGAAAAACACAAAGTTTTAAACGAAACAAATTCTGACTTTACTAACCGCATTGCGCTTGGCCTTCAAAATTCCTGGAAGAAAAGGTGAGAAGAGAACACAAGAAATAACAAATAACCACGCCTGTGCGTCCCTACTTTTGTTTTCTTTCGTTTTTTCACCTAACTTAGTTTCTCAATGAAAATACTGTTGTCGTTTTGTAACTACAAAGGTAGTTCTTTGTCATTGAATAATATCATGTAATAAAAGTTAAATATTTTCAACAAATATAAATTTCAATGTTAAAATATTGTTCATACATGTAATGCGAATTATTATTATAGCGTTTTGTTATCAGAATTGTAAATACGATCACATTGATTGAACCGAATTTTAAAGTATTACCTGAGTTTTACCTATAAATATTCTGAAATTTTCCAAACTTAAAGTGTAGACTCCCACTGTGTTCGTGGAGCCGTCTTATTTAGTAAATAGAAGGTTCGATACTATTTACAACACTTAAATTTATTTACAATATTTACATAGATGTTAACAATTTAATTTTCAATGTCCTTGGTTCGGTTCTAATTTGTAACGGTTCTTGTGGTGTTCTTATGGTGTTATGGTACGGCAATGTGCATGGTACCATAAGATACAAAAGGTTGCCAAAGTGCTGATTAAGTAATTTAACTAATAAGGTGTACGCTAAATTGATATATTGTTCACTAACTGAGATCCGTTAAAAAATGTTGGGAATTCCCAATATAAAGTTTGTTTCTTACTGATGTCTCATTAGCATAGCCTAAGTACGTATTTACTATATTGTTCTACTGTTACGTATAAAACTGTATACAAATGCAATACAATAATTTATAAAGACAAATTTCTGAACTATCAATTAATTATTCGATATTCAGAAATACATAATCGCGATCAAAATGCAGGAAAATGCACATTGTTCTAATTTAACGACGCCATTTTAAATTATCACACAATCGAATTCACGTACGCGTCACAAATCGAAATAGGAAAAAATTCGATTAAATTTGTAGGCTCCCACTAAGTTCGTGAAGCCGTTTTATTTAGTAAATAGAAAATTCGATACATCGAGTATTTACACACTTGAATTTATTTACAATATTTACATTGGTGCTAACAGTTTAATTTCAATGTCCTTGGTTTAATTCTAATGGTACAGTTCGTATGGTGTTCTTAAGTGTTCCTTGATGGTGTTCTTTCTTATTCTACTTCTAAAAATTCATGTCCCGCGTTTTTAAATCCATTCCAAAATAAGTGGAGATTTGGTATCGCCAATCAAACGCTTGCCCATCCCTCGTGGGCTAGTCCTCAGATATTCAAAATCCCACCCACTAAGGGTGGTGCAGGGGTAGGTGTCCGCGGTCCCAAGGACAGGTATGGTCCCGAAGGATGGTTCCTTTACGGCGTTATGGTACGGCAATTTGTATTGTACCAAAAAGTTGCCAAAGTGCTTATTAAGTGATTTAACGAATGAGGTGTACGCTAAATTGATATATTATTCACTAACTGTGGTCCGTTAATAAATGTTGGGAATTCCCAACATTCCGCCCACCTTGAACTGCTCGCATGTTCAACCAGAATATATGATATGTAATAGAACATTACAATTGAGTTCGCTAATAGTCAATTCCTATGAATCTATCGAGATACGTCATTACTTAAAATTAAAGATTACATAATTCTAATAGTTTCTAAATAGAGTTCTATGGTTACATCAATGTATGCACGCGCGTGCACAGAATTAAATATTAAAATACAATGATACACTATTCTTGCCCTAGTACAGTGTCCTTATCAGTGTCTATAGGTAAGATACAAATTTTTGTTACTGGGCGCTTTACAATCCCATCGGAAACCTTAACTGATACGACTCTCGTAATCGCATCTTTCCCTGGATGAAGTTCGGTGATTCGTCCCATTCTCCATTTCAGTGGTGGACAATTATCCTCCTTCACAACAACCAATGTCCCTGGTGCGAGTGGAGAGGGAGATGCGGTCTGCCACTTGGTTCGTTGTTGTAATTGATGGAGATATTCCGTGTTCCATCGCTGCCAAAAATGTTGTAACATTCTTTGAATGTGCTGGTAGCGATTAAGTCGATTTTCTGGGATATGCTGAATATCAGGATCAGGAATTGCATTCAACGTGTCACCAATAAGGAAATGTCCAGGTGTCAATGAAGATAGATCAGTAGGATCATCGGATAATGGATATAGGGGTCGGGAGTTCAAATATGCCTCTACTTGTGTTAACAACGTATACATATAATTCTTCGTATGTGAGTTTCATATCCCCTATGACTCGCTTTAAATGGAATTTCGTGGCCTTTACTGCTCCTTCCCATAGTCCACCAAAATAAGGAGCGCGAGGCGGAATTAAGTGCCATTCAATTTGATTATCACTTAAAAATTTTGTTACCTGCTCATGGTGTTTACTGTCCCTTAAAAGTGTGCCTAAGTCAAGAAGTTCGTTGCGTGCGCCGATGAAATTGGTTCCATTGTCGGAGTATGTACTGTGGCATAGTCCTCGGCGCGAAATAAATCGTAGCAAAACATTTAAGAATGCATCAGTACTAAATCTATAGCCAGTTCTAAATGAATTGCCTTTGTCACGAAACAGACAAAAATACATAAATAGGCCTTTGATGTGACCCTTGTACGAATTTTTTCTTTTATGAATACTGGGCCTGCATAATTCACGCCGCATATAGAAAATGGGCGCGTTGGAGTAATTCGTACGGCAGGTAAATTCCCCATCAAGTATTCTTGCGTCACGGGTTTAATCCTGAAGCAACGAACGCAATTTCGTATTGTGTTCTTTGTAAGAATTTTACCTGAAAGCGGCCAATATCGTCTGCGTAACGACGATAGAGTTGCTTGACAGCTTGCGTGCAATAACCTTAAATGTTCATGTGCGACTAGAAGTTTTGTGAGATGATGTTTCGATGACAGTATGACGGGATGTCGTTGATTAAACGAAAGCTGGGCTATAAATGGATTCAAAGAACGAAGTGCACTGGATTTTGAGAGACCTTATCCAGTCCTTAATTTCTTGAGTTCCTCCAGAAAACAATCTGATTGTGTAATTTGAAGAAGACGGATTTCGATATATTTCAATTCCTTTGCTGAAAGGTAATCCGTGTGTACACTGGTAGTACCTTCTGACATAGTCGCTAATTTGATGCGAGTATGAATACGGCTTCTTACGTTTTTTACAAACCGTAGACAATATGTGATCGTTCGAAGGAGTCGCGTGAATGATGAAAATCGTTCGAATAAATGTTCCTCTTTTACTGCAATGAGTGCACACTGCACTTCATTAACGTCCGGTATTTCAGTTGTATGTGGTTGTTTGGTCAACCTTCGTTCCAAGGCAAGTAGTCGGCGTTCTGCTTGTTGTCTTGAATGTCCTAGTTCGTTAATCTTTTCCTTGAAGGGAATTGCAACCACGTGTCGTCCGTCGTTGTCCAGAGATACAGTTGATACGAAGTGTTTCTTGCAGTAATGATTTTTATCGATGCGACGTCCTTCATCAATACCGTGTTCAATTTCCCAGAACTCAGCTACTTGATTGTGTAAACTTTGATTCGTTACAACATGGTATGTGATTCGTGTTTGTTTTGCAAGAGGTGCGCGGTTCATGTTGCCAATGATAATCCACCCGAGTTGTGTTTTTTGTAGTGCTGGGTAATCCGGTCCTAATGAGTGGCGTCCTATACACAATAGGTCCCAAAACATACCTGCTCCGATAATCATGTCGATTTCCCGGAGTTGATGGAAATGGGAGTCCGCGAGCATGATATGTGCAGGAATCGGTAATGCAGATAAGTCGATGTGTGTGCTTGGAATATTTCCGGTTATTTTCAGTAATACTAAACATGAAATTGATTTGGTGAATCCGTTGAATCTTGATGTTATTTTTACGCATGATTGGTATTGTAAGTTACGTGCTAAATGTCCTATTCCCGAAACTCTAATGTTTGTTGTGTTACACGGAAGTCCTAGTTTTTTAATCAGCGCGTCAGTGATGAAATGAGACTGAGATCCTGAATCTAATAATACTCTACATTTCTGTCTATGTCCCTTACAATCATTTATGTATACTACCGCAGTGGATAGCATTGTGCAATTATCCCTTGAATGTGAAATATAGGTGCGTGAGGTGATTTGTTACTTAGAAATGTTCGTGTCCGTGTCCGTATTTAAAATTTGTATTTGTTCATGCGAGAGTAAAACATTGGTCGATACTGATGGTTTATGTACACCACTGTCTAAATGTAAGAGGGTGTGATGCCTTTTTGAGCATTTCCTACATTCTCCACGTGTACATTCCATATTTCTATGCCCTTGTTGGAGGCAATTCCTGAGTCTTCGAAACACGGTCGCTCGGAGATAATTTTAAAAACCGAGTGCAAGTATACAACGGGTGTTCAGCTTTACAAAAAATACATTCCGTCCGCGTGTTCGCAACGTGCGCTGCTACATTCTTAAACCGAGTATTTCGTGTTTCATTAACTATTGCAATCTTATTCGACGGTACTACCTTGGCCTTTGCAGTTTTTTCAAGGTATTTACAATACTTCTCCAGAAAATCTGTCATATCCTGCAATGTAATATCACTCGCAATGTTTGATTGTTTTCACTCCCACTCACGTATCGTTACAGTGTCTAATTTCGTCGTTAATAAATATATGATTAGACTATCCCAATATTCTGTTGGTTCTCCTAATGCATTAAGTGCGAGTAAACTATTCTTCGTATCATCGAGTAACCGCCGAAGTCCCGAGAAAGATTCTTTCGTTAATAAAGTTTCGTTTGGCAAGCCCCATAACGTACGGATGTGATCGTGTTTGATTGTATTGCGATCCTCGAATCTGTCCTTTAACGCCTTCTATGCAAGACCGTAATTTAGTTCGGAAACTCCTAACGATTGATTAACGCGAGCTGCGTCGCCCTTTAGCGAGGAATTTAAGTAATGGAATTTTTCAATATTGCCTAGAGCTTGATTGTTATAAATTAATGATTCGAATGTGCCCTTGAATTTTAACCATAAACTATACGTCCCATCAAAGGTAGGTAATTCTATTGTAGGTAATTTTAAGCGAAATTGAGGTTCAGTTCCCGAAGGCGACGTACTTTGTTTTGATACGTTTGTGTGCGCAGAATTTTGTACTCGCATTTGCGCAATATAATCTTTTGCAGCGGCAACTATATTACAATACGATATTTCAAATGATTCTCGTTCGTTCGTGTCCTTTTCTTCTAGATTGGTTCCTTCTACGATATCTTCTATTAACGACTGTATCCTATCAAATTTTTCATATAATTGCGAAATTTTTTCCAAATGAATTTCAAGTGCCGTTACCGAAGTTGAGCAGTCGTATGATTCGAAAAATTTCTTAAAACGAGTAAAGGCAGTCTTCACCTTCGTACGATCTGAAATGTGCGTTTTTAAGATTGGGTCCATAATTAATACTATTAACACAATTCGAGAAATGCAAGAATGACTTACGGACTAGATGAGTAAATAAGGAAGTGTTCAGTGAATGCTTCCCAGATCAGCTTCCTCGATGTCCGCTGTGGATTCTGCAACGACGTTCCAAATCCTGTAGTCCGTCAGGGCCTAGTGTTTCTCAGATGGATCAGCGTCGGCTACGTGGAAGTCGAATGCGTAGAATTCCTTGATGTCCGTCCGTGGTGTTTGATACAAACACGATGTCCTTATTGTTCAATTTATCGTCCATAATTGTTCACAAATACTGTACACATTAAACACTGAATCCGGCTCGAAGGACCATATGTAGGCTCCCACTGTGTTCGTGGAACCGTCTTATTTAGTAAATAAAAGGTTCGATACTATTTACAACACTTGAATTTATTTACAATATTTACATAGATGTTAACAGTTTAATTTTCAATGTCCTTGGTTCGGTTCTAATTTGTAACGGTTCTTGTTGTGTTCTTATGGTGTTATGGTACGGCAATGTGCATGGTACCATAAGATACAAAAGGTTGCCAAAGTGCTGATTAAGTAATTTAACTAATAAGGTGTACGCTAAATTGATATATTATTCACTAACTGAGGTCCGTTAAAAAATGTTGGGAATTCCCAATATAAAGTTTGTTTCTTACTGATGTCTCACTAGCATAGTCTAATTACGTATTTACTATATTGTTCTACTGTTACATATAAAACTATATACAAATGCAATACAATAATTTATAAAGACAAATGTCTGAACTATCAATTAATTTTTCGATATTCGGAAATACATAATCGCGATCAAAATGCAGGAAAATGCACATTGTTCTAATTTAACGACGCCATTTTAAATTATCACACAATCGAATTCACGTACGCTTCACAAATCGAAATAGGAAAAAATTCGATTAAATTTTTTCTTTTTCAATCCTAACACTGACTTATTATACAACTATACATCGCACTCGCAACAAATGATAACTCAATCAAAAAATAAGAATATATAAACCTGAACATATACGTTAGTTGCAATATAGGATTAGATTTTACCAATAATCCGCGTCATGTTCCTTCGATTTGTTATTCTGAATCATCATGGCGTTCTCTCTTAAAGTTGACTTGCAATTAGAGGCTGTGACAGAAATAAAATATAGGTTACGATCCAATGCATTAAATAAACATACTTATATCATAATTAAACAACGATTTAACTCGAAATATGCTGTAAGAAATTGTAATTTAGAGAGATATAATGATAATTGACGCTGGTTATATATCGAAAGGAAAGCACGAAACCGATAACCCATTAAATATGTAATCAAAATGTACTAGTATTAAATAAAGATACTGCTAGGGAGCAACGGAGAGTAATAGTAGAAATCAAAAGCGTTTACATATCGTTACATTAAGAGTACGTACCTTATTATACTCCAGACTGCCGACAGGTCTGAACACGCCAAGTTTCACTGAACGAATGATGACCCCGTTGTCGCGTCGGCAATTCAGCGAGGAGTGGGGAAGAGATCCTCTCTTGACTTTCGAAGGTACGGTTGAACCCTGTACCACAGACGAGGTATACGAGTAGACCAATCACCTTATGGACTTTCGCGGCCGAATTTTACTGCCATACCGACCTGAAAATTCGGAGGTGATTTTAGCGGCCTCTTCTCATGGATGGCGGTCAGTTGAGAAACTATTCACTGAATTAGTATTGATGGGCAGAAAGCTGTAGTGTGTGCGTAAATACATGTGAGTTGGCAGTGCAGTATTATCAGACGGCAAGCCTGTGGCCAAAGGAAACTGCCCCTCCACTTACACACATAATGCACAACCACCTTGTATATGAGTTCTGGCGTTTCGTATAGCTTCGGAGATTCGAAAAAGGCGGCGAATGTGAGTCTACCCTTCTTGCTCTCAACACAACTGAAATTCGACCTAGCATCACGGCATGCGATATCGAATCTCGACTGCCCAGGCATTTTTTACTTTCCGACCTATGTATGCGCATATAAGCAAAATACCATAATGTAAAAAAAATTTCAAAATTTTTTTTTACGGAAATACACGTTTCAAGACTCCCTAATCATATTTTAACTATTAAAAAAAAGACATTTTTTTACTATGCTTATGGACGTGCGTTCATATATTTATACTATTTATGCTATTGAGTCTAAACAACCGAATTAATTTCAATGTAATTTTAAATTTTTAAATCTGAAAAAATTTGGAAATACTGTCCTATTTGTCCTCTTTGTTTAGCAATTTAAAAAAACGCTGATTCGTTGAAATCAATCATATTAAAATAAAAGACTGGAAAATTTTTCTTCTTTCAATGAAGGAAACTCTTTTACTTAATCTTTTTCGAAGGCGAAGGTGAAAAAGTCGATTTCGCCACGGCAACAATGGTTGGACGGCGACGCATGGACGTTCCCCCGAAATAGGGGATCGGTTTTTGTTTTTCAGAAACGCGAGCGAGGCGATCGAAAACGCGAAACGCGTTAGTTGGATAACGGAGAGAGTCGCGAGGTTCCGTATGAAATAAAAAGACACGACCCCTAGCAACAGCATGCGTGTTTTGTTTGCCCCACATAGTCACCCAAAGGCTAAAGCTTGAAATTAAAATCAAAATAAAAATTAAATATACAATATAAAATTTTTCTATATTGCAGAAGATAGGGATAAATTATAGTTAATTGTATTATGTACAATTTATTTCAAACACTTGAAAAATCACCTTCAGTCTTCTCCATTCATCATCAAGCCTTTCTTTTTTGAATGTAGATTAACTGGTTTTATTTCCAATTAATTTATATTTGCAGGCATGTTTCTATAAATTTCAAATCCATTAATCAATTTGAATTTGTGATATTATGTCAGCCAGTTTCGAAAAAATGGTTTCAAGAAAAACGCATTTAAAATTTCTGATATGATTATTAACCGCTGGGTACTCTTCCCTTTAAATAACTATAACTTTGTTACTTCTACGAATTTTAATGAGTCTACGTTTATAATAATTGCTAAATAAGGAGGACGAGTTGCAAGCCAAAGATCAGTTGCAGGGTTTTTAAAAAAGACAGATTGACATTTTTCTTCTCATTGTTTGCAGCGTGTTTGCGAGGGATGTGTCCGATATATACATATGGATATAATCAATTCATTTTCCTTCAATAATTCTCCATTGCAAAAATTCTACAGTATTCTTACATTTTTTTATATTTTAAAATTTTCCCATATTATTAGAAAGTAGGTATACGGCGAAAGCTATACAACCTTATACATATACAGGGTGTTCGGTCACCCCTGCGAAAAATTTTAATGGTGGATTCTAGAGGCCAAAATAAGACGAAAATCAAGAATATCAATTTATTGATGAAGGCTTCGTTAAACAGTTATTAACATTTAAAGTTCCGACAGTACTGAATTTTTTTCTCAAAAATGCGCAAGATTTCGGGGGTATGTGTATTCACTAAAAGTGATTGCAATTGACCCCCGGAACCGACAATAATTTTTTCAGAACGATTTGAAATTTTTTTTTTTCGTCGAAAAATTTAGGCACCTTCCCCCCTATCGATTTTTCTTAAAAATTCCTTTTTCATTTTTAGTATTTTTGTTTGACGCCCTACAGAAAAGTTGTCTAATACTTTTTTGTAGGTATCCATGAGCTCTATTTCAGAAAAAAGTTTCATTGAAATATATTCACAATTGTAGGAGTTATGGCTGTTTGAAAATTGGACCATTTTTATGGGATTTTTCTCATTTTGCGGGGTCAAGAACCAACTTTTCGAATATTTTTGCGATTTGTACATCATTTGTCTCCACCAAAATACGCGTAGTTTGCTTTTTTAAACATTAAAATCGTCCAATCCGTTCAGAAGTTATGACGTTTTAAAGATTCGCATGAAAATTCGGGCAGACATTTCTAGTCAGAAATTAGATTTTCGTTAAGGAATTTTTTTCTCGAAACTGAGTAGGATTTCGGGGGTATGTCTGTTGACCAAAAATGCTTGCAATTGACCCCTGCAACTAAAAATAATTTTTCCAAGACGATTCAAAAGTCTTTCTTTCGCCGAAAAATTTCAGCACCTATCCGATTTTTTTTCTCGAAAGTGGATAGGATATCGAAGACATGTGTATTCACCAAAAATGATTGTAATTGACCCCCGCAGCCGAAAATAATTTTTCCAGAACGATTTGAAATTTTTGAATTTAATTGTTAATAACTTTTTAACGAAGCCTCCATTAACAAATTGGTATTCTTGATTTTCGTCTTATTTTGGCCTCTAGAAACCTCTATTAAAATTTTTCCCAGGAGTGGCCAAACACCCTGTATATAGTCCATGATCGCTTCGCATGGAAAGTCAATAAATCTTCAAAAAGCGTTCAGGTCCGATTTCGAGAAATGTAAGGTCTGTCAGTCACGATGGCTTTTGCCGTTTACTGACGATTCGAACGTGTGGCGATTGGCGATGCTAGGCCTGCTTTCGAGAAATGTAAGCGACGTCAACGATGCAAGAGCGAGAAGGAAAGCGAGTATCAGCCTGTTCTTCTCGCCTCTTCCGAAACTTTACGAGCTCACGTATACGCAATTGGGCATAGTGTGCGAAAGTGGAATGAGGAGTTTCTGGGGCCCCCGATACGCGGTTTGATAATACTGATTTCGAGTCGCAAATACGTTTTTGCCGAGTTATTTTTTAAATAAATGATGTATTACAATTTAAAATAAAAAATAGAGGATTTGCGGTGTACGTATCAATGAGATACATTCTTAGGTATTTTAATAATCTTGAAATTTTTAAATAACCTTAATCGATTGATTATTCCAATGAAATTAATCAATTAATGTCCAATGATGGACCGTACAGCTTTCATTTCGTTAAAAAATAATAAAATTTCAGAAATTGTATTATTTTTTAACGAAATGAAAGCTGTTCGGACCATAATTGGGCATTAATCGATTAATTTCATTGGAATAATCAATCGATTAAGGTTATTTAAAAATTTCAAGATTATTAAAATATCTAAGAATGTATCTCATTGATACGTACACCGCAAATCTTCTATTTTTTATTTTAAATTGTAATACATCATTTATTTAAAAAATAACTCGGCAAAAACGTATTTGCGACTCGAAATCAGTATTATCAAACCGCGTATCGGGGGCCCCAGAAACTCCTCATTCCACTTTCGCACACTATGCCCAATTGCGTATACGTGAGCTCGTAAAGTTTCGGAAGAGGCGAGAAGAACAGGCTGATACTCGCTTTCCTTCTCGCTCTTGCATCGTTGACGTCGCTTACATTTCTCGAAAGCAGGCCTAGCATCGCCAATCGCCACACGTTCGAATCGTCAGTAAACGGCAAAAGCCATCGTGACTGACAGACCTTACATTTCTCGAAATCGGACCTGAACGCTTTTTGAAGATTTATTGACTTTCCATGCGAAGCGATCATGGACTATATACAGGGTGTTTGGCCACTCCTGGGAAAAATTTTAATAGAGGTTTCTAGAGGCCAAAATAAGACGAAAATCAAGAATACCAATTTGTTAATGGAGGCTTCGTTAAAAAGTTATTAACAATTAAATTCAAAAATTTCAAATCGTTCTGGAAAAATTATTTTCGGCTGCGGGGGTCAATTACAATCATTTTTGGTGAATACACATGTCTTCGATATCCTATCCACTTTCGAGAAAAAAAATCGGATAGGTGCTGAAATTTTTCGGCGAAAGAAAGACTTTTGAATCGTCTTGGAAAAATTATTTTTAGTTGCAGGGGTCAATTGCAAGCATTTTTGGTCAACAGACATACCCCCGAAATCCTACTCAGTTTCGAGAAAAAAATTCCTTAACGAAAATCTAATTTCTGACTAGAAATGTCTGCCCGAATTTTCATGCGAATCTTTAAAACGTCATAACTTCTGAACGGATTGGACGATTTTAATGTTTAAAAAAGCAAACTACGCGTATTTTGGTGGAGACAAATGATGTACAAATCGCAAAAATATTCGAAAAGTTGGTTCTTGACCCCGCAAAATGAGAAAAATCCCATAAAAATGGTCCAATTTTCAAACAGCCATAACTCCTACAATTGTGAATATATTTCAATGAAACTTTTTTCTGAAATAGAGCTCATGGATACCTACAAAAAAGTATTAGACAACTTTTCTGTAGGGCGTCAAACAAAAATACTAAAAATGAAAAAGGAATTTTTAAGAAAAATCGATAGGGGGGAAGGTGCCTAAATTTTTCGACGAAAAAAAAAAATTTCAAATCGTTCTGAAAAAATTATTGTCGGTTCCGGGGGTCAATTGCAATCATTTTTAGTGAATACACATACCCCCGAAATCTTGCGCATTTTTGAGAAAAAAATTCAGTACTGTCGGAACTTTAAATGTTAATAACTGTTTAACGAAGCCTTCATCAATAAATTGATATTCTTGATTTTCGTCTTATTTTGGCCTCTAGAATCCACCATTAAAATTTTTCGCAGGGGTGGCCGAACACCCTGTATACATATAAAGTTGTATAGCTTTCGCCGTATACCTACTTTTTAATCATATGGGAAAATTTTAAAATATAAAAAAATGTAAGAATACTGTAGGTTAATAATCATATCAGAAATTTTAAATGCGTTTTTCTTGAAACCATTTTTTTGAAACTGGCTGACATAATATCACAAATTCAAATTGATTAATGGATTTGAAATTTATAGAAACATGCCTGTAAATATAAATTAATTGGAAATAAAACAAGTTAATCTACATTCAAAGAAGAAAGGCTTGATGATGAATGGAGAAGACTGAAGATGATTTTTCAAGTGTTTGAAATAAATTGTACATAATACAATTAACTATAATTTATCCCTATCTTCTGCAATATAGAAAAATTTTATATTGTATATTTAATTTTTATTTTGATTTTAATTTCAAGCTTTAGCCTTTGGGTGACTATGTGGGGCAAACAAAACACGCATGCTGTTGCTAGGGGTCGTGTCTTTTTATTTCATACGGAACCTCGCAACTCTCTCCGTTATCCAACTAACGCGTTTCGCGTTTTCGATCGCCTCGCTCGCGTTTCTGGAAAACAAAAACCGATCTCCTATTTCGGGGGAACGTCCATGCGTCGCCGTCCAACCATTGTTGCCGTGGCGAAATCGACTTTTTCACCTTCGCCTTCGAAAAAGATTAAGTAAAAGAGTTTCCTTCATTGAAAGAAGAAAAATTTTCCAGTCTTTTATTTTAATATGATTGATTTTAACGAATCAGCGTTTTTTTAAATTGCTAAACAAAGAGGACAAATAGGAAAGTATTTCCAAATTTTTTCAGATTTAAAAATTTAAAATTACATTGAAATTAATTCGGTTGTTTAGATTCAATCGCATAAATAGTATAAATATATGAACGCACGTCCATAAGCATAGTAAAAAAATGGCTTTTTTTTCATAGTTAAAATATGATTAGGGAGTCTTGAAACGTGTATTTCCGTAAAAAAAAATTTTGAAATTTTTTTTACATTATGGTATTTTGCTTATATGCGCATACATAGGTCGGAAAGTAAAAAATGCCTGGGCAGTCGAGATTCGATATCGCATGCCGTGATGCTAGGTCGAATTTCAGTTGTGTTGAGAGCAAGAAGGGTAGACTCACATTCGCCGCCTTTTTCGAATCTCCGAAGCTATACGAAACGCCAGAACTCATATACAAGGTGGTTGTGCATTATGTGTGTAAGTGGAGGGGCAGTTTCCTTTGGCCACAGGCTTGCCGTCTGATAATACTGCACTGCCAACTCACATGTATTTACGCACACACTACAGCTTTCTGCCCATCAATACTAATTCAGTGAATAGTTTCTCAACTGACCGCCATCCATGAGAAGAGGCCGCTAAAATCACCTCCGAATTTTCAGGTCGGTATGGCAGTAAAATTCGGCCGCGAAAGTCCATAAGGTGATTGGTCTACTCGTATACCTCGTCTGTGTTAGTATCATTTGGAGACTATCCTATGTTGGTATTGTTGGTATCTAATTGCTGGATAAAATGACTAAAACACATTCGTCTTCTTTTTCGAATCTCCAAAACTATACGAAGCGCCGGAATTCGTATACAGGGTGGCTATATCTGTGTAAGTGGAAGGGCAGTTTCCTTTGGGCACCGGTCTGCCGTTTGATAACACTGGATTACCTTTTTCAATCCCTCTCATAGTCAACTCATATGTATTTACAATATTTACATACATGCTGCTGCTGTTTGCCCATCAATGCTAATTCAGTGAATAGTTTCTCAACTGACCGTTATCCATGAGAAGAAAGCGCTAAAATCACTTCTGAATTTTCAGGTCGGTATGGTAGTCAGATTGTGTCACGAAAGTTCATACCGTGTAAGGTTAACACGTATATCTCGTCGGTGGTATATCTAATATACCTATAGAGGGCAACATCTAGCAGAAAGAAAGGAATGAGAATAGCTCGCATCATGTATAAAATGTGTGTGCCTATGAGAGTAGCCTTTAACTACAAGGGTCAAAAATTTTTATTAGTTTTTTTTTTGTGTATCCCAATAGATTGTGACACTTGATGAAGAAAAGCATTTACACAAAATTTGAGAACACGTGCCACATTTGAATTGAAGTTTTGAAATTCTAACGCTTTCTGATTAGAGTCGAATGTACTTGTATCGTCTCATTCTAAAATTATTAACCGATATTTTTTGGTAAAATTATAATTCCTTTAGTGCAAGATAATATCATTACGTGTGATCTCTAATACAATCGTTCAATTTATTATTAAACATCACATATAACATGGGGCGTGAGTCATGATTTGTGGCTTCTCCTTATTTATGGAAACTAAAACCGAATGTAGGTATGCTACGTTTTGCCATACGATTATTTTCAATTGAAAGAACAAGGAGACGCATACGATTATGTGTTAAAAAAGTACATTCTTTTGCATCATGCTGGGAAAAGGTTCTTTTCCTTCTTGCACGAGAATTAAAAAACGACGCTTGATTGTTAGGTTAATAGAAGAGGAGATTCTAGGAACCATTTTTTAAGTACACAGTCTTTTGTTATTCAGAGCTTTCATATAGTTTTTATCTGTGAAGGATTTCCTTCTTCATTTCCTTACCGCTACCTGGTTCGAGTTCAGTACTAAGGTCCAAGCGTTCTCAGAAGTCAGTAATAATAGAGAATTCGAAGTGTACGTTAGATATTCCAAAGTGAATCAAGAAAATAAAACATGAATACGAAAATGGAAATCAGAAGTGCTGATAAAATATCGAAAATATAATAAACGCAAAAATAGAGAATTTAATTTCGATAAAGAGTAAACAATTATTTAATAGATTTGATATAAATATAGAATTTTTAGATAAAGATCCATCGATTTGGGAAAATGACGTATCATACTCAGTAGGATTAGATACTAAAAATATAAGAATAGTGTACGATTCTGCCGAGCATGGCGTAAAACTCATGATGGAGTAGAAAACAATTTATTAATTAAAGATGAAAAACGTAAACAGTATATTTTACGAGTACTAGAGAAATATCGGGTAATTATGCAGATGATTGACGACTTTGCCGATTTTGATGACCTTAAAATATGTTGTCAAGGTCACTATTTTGATCGACTTTTCCTTATACATGTTATCGCCGCTCGGCCTTCCTTATCCAGATATTCGCAAAAATAATTTTATTGCCATCATTCACCGACTGTCGGTTCAAAGCCACAATTTCAGACATTTTTTTTCCTGCAACAAAAAACAAGAACATGGAACTTCGTTCCATGAGCCCTGCGAAACAAAAAATAAAACATCCCCCACAACTTGAACAGTAACATATTAAATTCGTTTTACGATTATAGGTTTTCCACGCGAAACGATTATATTAAATTATATTATATTAAAAATGGATTATCTATCAAAATCGGCGAGGTTGTCAATCACCTGCATAATTACCTATAAGGTAAAATGGGTATTGGTATTAGTAAGTATAGCTGTTGGGGGGTCTGGGGGGCGTAGCCCCCCAGTCAGCAAAACGAATTTAATATGTTAGTGTTCAAGTCGTGGAGGATGTTGTCAATGGCCTTGAAATATTAATAATGCAGTGTATTATTAAATACATAGAGTAATTTATACCTCATTTGGTGAAAATATATGCAAGTCCTGCCATAGTGCAAGTTGATCGATAAACAGAAACAACGTGTCGCAACGGCTTTGTTTATGCAAAAATTTTGGATTTCAGCAAAAGTGAAAAAAATATGTACTGTATTAACTTGATTAATTACTAAATATCATTTTCGATTGAAATTTGTGTTATTATAATTTATTATAGAAAAAAAGTTATATGTAAACAAGTAAACAATTTTTGTATAAACAAAATTTTGAATATTTATGTTCTGTGTGTATGGCAATTAATTGTTTATTCTTATTATAAATCGCATAAATACCTAGCAGTACAAATAATTATTAAAACCAGAATTGCATATAAAGAAAGGAGATAAGAAACAGTGAAAGTAAGTGTGCAAATATTTATAAACTATTCATTACAAATTTTTACTTAATGTGGTAATTGGGATCGCGCTCGTTATAGTTACTAACAACTTGAGATATTCATTGTTTTTTATATTTATTTTTTGATAGCTATATTATAGATATTATTAGATAGCCAGACATTATAATGGTTCATTAATTTCACGGGTCATTATGCAATATCGTTAATTATTTGAAAATTGTTTATAATATATAATACCACTTAAAAATTATTATCCATTTTCCATAATGATAGATTTTTAGATATAAATTTCGTGTTTATGTTAAATGTTTTAAAACATTTATCTAATTCCGAAGAAATAACATTTTATATAGTAAAATTTTGATATCGTTCTATATTTTTCTTTATAGAAATCGTATATTTTTTAAATTTTAGTTAATACTGGCAGTAAGTAAATCCTTAAACTATTTTTCTTTTGGATTCGATTGAAGTTTTAGAATAAAAAAAAAAGTAACGCCACAATTTCCAGTGACATATACTATAAATGATTACATAGTACGTCTTTTTGACTTGTCGGTATTCTAAAAAATCTTTTTACATTTCCAAATCATTGCGAGGTGTTGTTATTACTGGAATTTGAATCTACGAAATTAATTAAAAAAATGCATATATTTCGGATACCTACTTCATCTTCCTTGTTTATATCGAACTCATACTGGAACATATAACATCTTTAAACAATATATAGCTTTAGCCATCCATCTTGCTTGATAGAAAGCACCAAGCATTTCCTCCAACAAAAATTATCATTAATTCGATCAATTCAATATTTCAGATATTTCAGTTTTTTCTTTTATATTTGTAACATTTTGTTGCACACAATATCGTCCATTCTGGATATGTTTAAAAATAAATATATTTAGATATATCGATCTTTTAATTTTGACCTCGAATACATAATATGTTTATAAATATGATGGCGGCATGCAAAATATAGTAACTCTTTTTCAATATATTGTAGAATTTAAGTTTGATTTATTAAAATATCATTTATATTGTGTTTTAAACTTCTTGCTGTTGCCATTACAATTCGAATAGCATTGCGATCGCTTATTCTACACGCAACAAAAGTTGCAATAAGCTTTGAAGTAACAACCTTTCGTTTCCCTCTTTTTCTCTTGGAGTTACTCGATCCAGGTGTATCAAAGTCATCAAATTCCTCCGAGTTGTTCGATACTTGAGGTTCGTCAGAAAGGTCTACAATACTAACAAGACTAAATATAAAGATAAAACTTCAAATAAATTATTCCAAAAAATTGCAATAACAAAAAATATTAAAAATAAATTTGAAATAATTAAATTTCAAAAATTCATACCTTCGGTCATTGATTTTTAGGCCCTTTCTTGCCACACCTTTTTCTATTTTTGACGAAATATTTTCCATTTTTCTTTTTCTAGTAAATTATAATCGCTTGTACCCATCACGCCGTGTCGCCCTTTCATCTCTGTTTTAAGGGAACTATCCTGTTTCCTTCTTTGGAAATCATTTCCAAACTATTAGCATGAACGATATCAAATAGAACATTCAATGAATCTACGAACTCTCGTTTTCATTGTATTTGAAAAGCACTTTTGCGGTTCACAGTTTTTACAGCGTTCTCTATTTCTGGCGTAGTAATTTCAGCCTATCGATACTATTTGATATTGGGATTTGCACTTTTTAACAAAAAATTTCGACTTTTTGTATAACTAAGTTTGCACTTCTGTGAAGAATCAAGTTTACTATAAAATTAATTATAAAAGAGAACTCGGAAAATCTGTCCAATGCTTGGCAATTTAACACAAATAATTTGTTACCCATAATGATCTAATAAAAATAATTTGTCACTACTTCTTGTCATCATTTTTTCTCACTACAGTACTTGGATGCAGACTTGCGGTATGAACTTCGAATTTTCGATCTACACTAAAGTGAGTCTCCTCATTTTAAGTGGACAGGACGTTTGGAAATTTAAAAAAAATCGATTTTTTTTAAATTTATAATAGTAATTTAAAATTTTAAGAATAAAATGTGAAAGGTCAGAATTTGAATAGTGTCCAATAAATCACGAAGAAAGCTCGGGCGAGATGGAAGTGGATGGAGCGGTGAAAATCTTTCCTCGCTCTGAAACACTATACGGAATAAAATACTTATCACACATCGGATAACTGTGATTACAAAACCTAGAAAGCTATCGTTGAATCGCGTCCGTATGACGATAACATCTTAATTACAAAAAAGGAGTGTGTAAGGCACGTACAAAAGCGAATGGGTGCTCGATTGGGAAAAGTAAAAAAGGAAACAAAAGGATTTGGAGGAAGGGGAAACATACAGCTAAATTAATTGACAAACTAAGCGTTTACTACGGCTTAGCTATAAGGAGAAACAAATATTCCAAAGAAGACATGAAGAAAGGGTCAACATTAAAACACAAATCCTCCACCGACGAGAATCCAGAGCATGGGGACTATCTGCCAGGACTGAAAAGTTGGTGCAGTTACCAAGTGGCGAAAACCAAGAATGATCTGCAAAATTATAATCACAAACCAGCATTGCATACAGATATGCTAAAGGTTATTATGCCTATTTACGAGGAATTGAGACGTGACAAGAATTGATTTAGTGACATTACAACTAGCGAAATTGCTGCTCATATTTTCAATAGAAACTTTTTTAGTGACCTATTAGTTATGCACTGCATGGATATAAAAATAAGACCGACAGCTGCTACACTATGTGAAATGCTAGGTAAAGAAAGAATTGAAATAGTCAATAGATGATCGCTAGAAAGTATGAAAAAGATTCAATCGTCCATAGATCCAGTCGATCGGCTTTCAAAGAGATTAAGATTGAAGCTGAGAGCCACATGTGTGAAATAGAAATGACTAATTAGTGGTAAGTTAAGAAAAAATATGAAAAATTATGTATGGAAACTTTAAACTCGTTTTTCTAAAAACTAGGTTTTCAGAAACGGTGTACAAGGTATCTCGAGATCTTTATACTTTGAAATTATTTTGAAATTTTGTAGATATCTTTACTATTACAATGTCTTAATAATTTTGTTTAAATTTTAATTATTTCGGAAAATATAAACAAAAACATACAAATTTTTCGTCTAAATTCAACTTCTCAAATACAAATAGCTGCCACTTTGACAATTTTCACTAAAATGAAATTTTTAGAACGTCAGTCCTTAAGTAAATAATGTAATTAAACAATCAACAACAATGAGCACTAGATTATATTTCGTAGTTTCCATTTCATTTCAATTCAAAGTTATTATTAACAACTCCTGTATCCAAAGTCTGGCACATAATTATTGCCTCGATTTTTTGGTCATTTTCAATGGTCTGGGTTACTTTCACTTTTTTAAACAGCATTGCATAATCTGTTCTTTATATTATTGTAGCTCGTGTCAAGACGTATACTATGACTTTCAGATGACCTTGAGTTCAAATATTTAGATGTAATCAATAAAAGCGTTAAAGCATCGAAAAATATTTTATTTCAATTAATTTAGAATAATTGTTTGAATATTCTAATGCTATAATAGCATTGTCGTTTGTAATTTATTTTCTTTGTTTCAAACACTTCATCTTCTAAAATGTTTTATTAAACAATTTTCAATTTTGTAAAATATTTTTGGATATGGGTACTGTCTCTCGGGATATTTTGTAGCATACACAGTTACAGTTCTACATTTATTCTTATCACATTTAGTATAAATAAGCAACATACCAACTTCGTCACTATGAGAGTATATATTTAATGTGTAGTAACAATATAAAACAGAATATCGTAGTCGTCTTAGAAGAATTAATTTAGTATTGTAAATGCTATGGATACATAAGAAAAGCATAAGAAAAATATTAAAATAACTTAAGCACACAGTTTCTTTCACACTGATATTATTACGAATATTCTATTGATTACACCTAAATATTTAAAGTCAAGTTCATCTGAAGATCATAGTATAGGTAGCTAAATTCGTCTTGACACGAGCTATAATAATATGAAGAAAAAAATATGCAATGCCATTTTAAAAAATTAAGTTAAGCCAGATTTTTTGTAATAAAAAAAATTTATCTAAAATTTTTTATATTGCAGTTTACGGCTGATCTGAAACTGATCAACTTTTGTCTAAAATAATTTTTTATCAAGCCATTGAAAGTTTCCAAAAAATCGTGACGACAACTTACGTACCACACTGTATAATAAGGAACGCATGCCATCAAATTGTATAATAAATTCTTAATAAGCAAAAAATATTAGAACAGCATATTAGTGATTCTGAGAAAATCCAAAAAGATCGCAGATTATTAAATGAACAAGAAATTATTGCACTATGTACTAATAATGTTTAGAGAATGCGAAGGCAACACGAACCTCTAAAGAAATTGGAAATTATTGTTAAACAAAATAGAAATGCACGACTACATGGATACCGTAGACGTGCTGTTATGCATAAAATTTCTTAAAATTTTCATGACATTACGGAATATCTGCGGTCTAACAATAAGCGAATATAGGATTGGATGAACCTATTACCTATACTGCTTTACTGTTTGCAGAAAAAATATTTAAACTTTAAATAAATATTCTTAATTTTAATTTTACACTAAATAAATTTAAAGAATTTAAAAAAAAAATTGATAAACTCATCTTTAATAATTTGGAAAACTAAACATTTTTATAAATTACCATTACTTTCATTATTACTTACACATGTATAAGCATGTTCAATTTGATATTGTTAAGATAATATAAGGAAAAGAATGTAAAATTTTGGTTTGATTTCGGCGCGTGTTACTAGACGCGATGGCGAGTGTGTGTGCGCATGATCGGGAGCGACGCTACGTAGCGCGTCGCGTATTTTTTTTTCCCCGAACATTCCATGTATATGCGTTTAAGCAAACTGGTCATTCACGTTCTCATAATAAGTTTTCTTTGTTCAAATAAATACATCTTTCAATCACTGTGGCTTTATTATTCACGAAACTTAACAGATATGAATGTTATTAAGCGTACATGTTTATTTTAAAGGACAACGATTTTAAAAAATTTCTTGGGATATTAATTCTTGAAAACGATTATTTAATGTTTTAATTGAGGAATGTGTCTCTAATTTTATACACTTAAAAAGATTACAAATATTCTTCCGAAAAGTGTCTCCCTCCCGTACCAAAGAAGAAGGAGTGTACACCTTCATTATACAATTTTAGTTTCGGATATTTGATAGTTTCTGAAATTTTTGCAAAAAAACTTTTGTACTACACAATTGAATTCTGTCTATATTATTCTATATATTATAGAATATTTTCACACTCTGTTTGAACTCTGTGAACTAATTTCTTGGCCACCGAGATCATCAGACTTATCGTCATGCGATTTTTTTCTGTGGGGTTACATTAAACAACAGATTTATAAAACACCTCTACGAAGCACTGCAGACTTAAAAAAACAAAGTTTGAACTGTGTGTGAAAATATTCCAACGGACATTCTAATAAACGTGGAAAAGGAATTTGTAAAACGAATACAAATATGTATTTTGAACAGCGGAAAACATGTAGAATAAATTTTTTGTATAATAAAATATTTTCAGAAATTAAAATCAAGTTATGTCTTCATACCAACCTTCAGCTAAAACATTTAAATAAATGTTCCAACCAAATCCAAATCATTAACGACACCATCGTCGATGCGACAAACTTAGACCGTGATATACAATAATTTCCATGTTTCTTACTCTTCGGGTCTGCCGCCACGAGCGTAGACCCTTGCTATCGGTTTCAATAGGCAGAGTCAAACATCGCAACAATAGGACCGCTTTTATGACTTACCGCTCAAGCCGAGACGTCTCCGATGAAAATCAGTAAATTTCGAAGCGTTATGTCTTGAAAACTAATAAAAATCGGGTGAATACATTAAAGTTTAATAATTTCGTATTGAAAAGCACTATCGCATGAACCAAAAAAAAATATATAGTTCCATTTAAAAAACGAAACTTCACCATCATATCTTTTAAATTAATACCATAAAAAAAATTTCGTTTGTTAATTTTTATCTTTAGGTTTTTATTATTTTACACGACAAGCAAATTACTTTGTTACTGATACAACGGCTCACGGCTTACTTCGAGAGCATTCCTCCTAAGAGCCGGAAATGTGGGGTAGCTGAGACGATTCTGAACAACAATTTCCTTTGCAAAAATATCGGATGGAGCTTCGTTTTTGAATTATTAACGAAAAACACTGACGAATCACGGCGCTTGCCTGCCGCGCGCTCAGGGCCGTCCGAACTAAGAGAGCCACCGTGTCGGGTAGGTAGCAAGATGTGCATCGGAAATACGTCGAGAAACGAATACAAATAATTAAAAATACTACCACTGCAACTGTTATCTCTGCGGATTGGATAAATCAGCCACCTAAATCGAATTTATTAATTATTTGTATTCGCTGTTTCCAAGGAAGAAGGAATAAAATGTGGGAAGATGCTCTCGGAATTTTTAGGAAATTAATTCTTCGCACCTGAGTGACGCTTCTCGCCAGAGTGTGTTAAAATTAAAATAAAAATTATTTTCAGAAAATTAAAATAAATACGTTAAGAACCATTTGTAATCGTTTGTTATTAAAAACTGTACTGTAAAAGCAGACTGGATTTGTGCGTACCGAAACATTCCACGAATGCAAAGGCTTTAATAGAGAAATAATTGAAATTCAACTTACCCATTTACTAGCAAGTTGCTCTGCTGCGCTGACAATAAGGCCCGGTTAGTGCACTCCTGTCGATCACGGAAAGGTCGAAGACCCCAATAAAAATCAGCTGATGGGACGGCCCGGTCACTGCACCCGCTTCTTACCCCGAAAATGTAAAAGTGAAAAGTGCTAGTGACCGTGCTGTGAAGTGTTTTCGGGGTAAGAAGCGAGTGCAGTGACCGGGCCGTCCCATCAGCTGATTTTTATTGGGGTCTTCGACCTTTCCATGATTGACAGGGGTGCACTAATCGGCACTATTGCAACTTGCAAGTAAATGGATAAGGCGAATTTCAATTAATTCTCTATTAACCCCTTGCATGCGAAGAATGTTTCGGTACGCACAAATCCAGTCTGCTTTTCCAGTACAGTTTTTAATAGCAAACGATTACAAATGGTTCTTACCGTATTTATTTTAACTTTCTGAAAATAATTCTTATTTTAATTTTAACACACTCTGGCGAGAAGCGTCACTCAGGTGCGAAGAATTAATTTCCTAAAAATTCCGAGAGCATCTTCCCACATTTTATTCCTTCTTCCTTGGAAACAGCGAATACAAATAATTAATAAATTCGATTTAGGTGGCTGATTTATCCAATCCGCAGAGGTAACAGTTGCAGTGGTAGTATTTTTAATTATTTGTATTCGTTTCTCGACGTATCTCCGATGCACATCTTGCTACCTACCCGACACGGTGGCTCTCTTAGTTCGGACGGCCCTGAGCGCGCGGCAGGCAAGCGCCGTGATTCGTCAGTGTTTTTCGTTAATAATTCAAAAACGAAGCTCCATCCGATATTTTTGCAAAGGAAATTGTTGTTCAGAATCGTCTCAGCTACCCCACATTTCTGGCTCTTACACTATTTACGGGACACCCTGTATTTATATACATACATATAAACATACCTACATACATACATACATACAAACATACATGGTAGATATATTTGGACAATAGATGTCACGCGTCTGTTTATTTCGTACGTAGATCGCATACTACCTTATCGATTTCAGTTATCCTTAACATCGTTGACGCCAAAATAGAGATCCCATTTTATCCTGCAATTTACATATAAACAATTTTTTCGTATCATCAATAGTTATTGAAATATGGCGACTGTCACACTTTAACGTGGACACCCTGTATGTACGTTTAAATAGCGTACGCGCGAGGTACAGTCTTTACTATACGACAGTTTTCTCTATGTAGTATATGCACAGCGATATCGAGCTTCAGTTTCTATAGATTGTCCCACTTCAAATGCCGTCTTTTTTTCAAGCTACATTACATTTTGATTTCAGTGACCAAAAGTAATTAAATTACATCAGATATAGTCTACTTACGGCAATATTGAATAATGACACCGCAGTTCCCGACTCGTGGATAAATTATTCGGATCGAACTAATCACCTCGTCAAATAGATCCAGATCGATCTTTGTCCTATCCTTTCGTCATCACAGATATGATAGTCTATATCAGTGTTTCTTAACCTTCTTTTTCCACGGACGCTTTCTATGAAATGTTTCTCGAATTGTTAAAAACCAGACTTTTTCAGTATCAATTTTTGCTCAGTTTTGATTCTAAGATCAACAAGATTATTTTTGTAAGTTTTGATAGAATTTATACTGGGCAGCAAAAAATCGTGGATTCACGTTCAATTTTAACGTCATCAAGATAAAAATATTCAATAAGAGAATTCTATAGTACTTTCAAGTATTTGCAAAATTCGTTTTTTAAAAAGATATTAATTAGAGCCTTAGCATGTATTTCTATCAGCATTTGAAAGTTTTCAAAGACGTCAAGCTTGTCATTTCTCTTACAAAACATGGTGGTAAGTCCAGGCTATTGAATCGAAAGATTTATTTCAGTTTTATAGCTATCATAATGCCAAGATATCGAAAAGATAAAGTTAACGTATAACGAAACCATATAGGGTGATCGGTCACCTCTGGGAAACACTTTAATAGGAGATTCTAGAGCTCAAAACAAGACGAAAATCAAGAATAGCAATTTGTAAATGGAGGCTTCGTTAAAAAGTTATTAACGTTTAAAGTTCTACCTGTACTGAATTTTTTTCTCGAAAATGCACAGGATTTCGGGGGTATGTCTATTCACCAAAAATGATTGTAATTGACCCCCGCAACCGAAAATAATTTTTCCAGAACGATTTGAAATTTTTTTTTTCGTCGAAAAATTTAGGCATCTATTTAGATTTTTGGTAAGGAATTTTTTTCTCGAAAGTGCATAGTATTTCGGGGATATGTGTAATGACCAAAAATGATTGTAATTGACCCCCGCAACCGAAAATAATTTTTTTAGAACGATTTGAAAAATTTTTTTTTCGTCGAAAAATTTCAGCACCTTCCCGATTTTTTTTCTCGAAAGTGGGTAGGATTTCGGAAGTATGTGTATTCACCAGAAATGATTGTAATTGATCCCCTCAGCCGAAAATAATTTTTCCGGAATGATATGGAATTTTTTAATTTAATTGTTAATAACTTTTTAACGAAGCCTCAATCAAAAATTTGATATTCTTGATTTTCGTCTTACTTTAGCCTCTAGAATCTCCCATTAAAATTTTTCCCAGGGTTGGCCAAACACCCTATATACATATACGTTACGCACACACATCGGGTGGCGGTCACACCATATAGTATAATTTATGGTTAATGTTCAATATAATATCTGGCGTTTACTATGTATACTAGGCACTAGTAAAGTTCTTTATAGCTTACAATATCAATAAAAATTACTTTAGTATTTACGTATTAATATGCGATACATACATATGGTAAGGAATATAATAAATATAAATTAATTTCCGGTACTACTAACATGATTGGTGCAATTATATTTCAAATGTATGTATACATGATATAAATTTATCACCTGAATTTTTTACAAGATGTATGAAGTTTATAAAATGATTCACTTAATATTCAAAGGATATAGCCGGATAAGATGGTCAAAAGTGCCCTTGAGCCAAATGGATCAGTGAGCATATCAGTTAATGGACAGTTCAAAGAAAACCATTTGTGTCAAGTATCAACCCGGTACCCTTCCTGGGAGGGTAGTTACAGGGCAATGCAATTTTCAGTTTATGCTGTATATCCTTTGTTGTATTGTATCAAAGATTTTGGAAAAAATTGGGGATATTTTGCTCTACGGCGTACGTGTTTGTGAATTTTTGCAGAACTTTTCACCGCAACATGGATTTTTAAAAAATTCGAAAAGTTTGAAAATATTTTTTTAAATAGAAATTATTAAATGAACACGTTTGTATTTTTACAGTGTTAGTTTCTTGATATATCATCAATTTGTAATTTTTTCAGATTTTTAGAAGTGGGGGAACGATGTTGAAAAAATCAAAAACCGACATTTGCTTGTATTTTTACCTTAATTTTTTATGTGACCATGTTCGTATTGTTACAATTTTAATAGCTTGTTACCGTTATAAATATATAATTATTAATTATTAATATCGATTTAGAGTTAAATGATAATGTCTCATGCTCGGTCGACAGAACTTCCCTGGCCATATGATATATGTATAGATTGAGTGTGACAAAATCAAGAGAAATAAAGAAATAACATGTAGTTGGTCATATACGTTGTTTGCCAAAAAATATCGTTCCAAAAAAGATATTGACCGCACGTCATATCTGGTATGATCGCCACCCGATGTGTGTGCGCAACGTATACAATACATATAATATTAAAATACGCAAAACTGTAAAAGGCAAACATACTATGTGATATATCAATGAATTCAGAAAAAAATTGTTCTTTTTTGTTATAAAAAAATTATTTTTTACAAAATTTATGACCATCATTTATATGTACATGAAAAACCATGAAACTTTACCTTAAGAAGTTTTCTATCTATAATAGTTTTTGAGATAGCCTATTGTACTGAAACTTTAGGGGGTTGTTTCAACCCTTAAATATGAAAACAGGCCAATATAAAAAAATACGTATATCTTATTTTTTTCTCCTTTAAAACGAATCCAAAATTCAGAACAATCGGAGGCGGTCATATAAAATCATTCCTTGCGAGAACAGCTGCGTGCGCGCTGAAGGTTGTAACAGGTCAGTGCTACTGACGACGTTATCGACAGCCTTAGATTTTTGTGTCCACTCATGGGAACGCGAACACCTTACGTCGAATGAGATCTAACCTGTCTTATGAAAATCCTGAAGGGCATATCAAAACTCGCCCGATGAGATTTTCACAGAGAGAGAGTGAATGCCACTTCCAATACACAATGTGGTGCACAAAAATCACTCACGCGCGAGCATACACGTCTTACAATTGTCTACAGTGTCCGCCAGTGTCCACAAATAATCCTTGCAGGCACTATGCACTATGCAATTTACCGATGCACCGGTATCATCGGAAACGTATACCGCTCACCATATGACATCACATAATAATACTATACACATGATAGCGAGATGTACAATTTATAATAGAAGTATCTATTTTTATTATTTATGTAAGTTGTTTATTTAGTAGTATAACATTTATATTATATTTAGTACATATTTAGTATATATTTAGTATATGTATATTTAATATAAGGGTGTTCCCGAATAACATGTAAGAGCAAGCTGGAGGTGATTACTTATGAAAAGATAAGAAAAATAAAAAGAATAAAATTTTGTTGATTTCGATTTTGTTTTTGAGATAATCAAATTTGAAGATTCAGTTCGTGTTATTCGCACTTTTGTAAGGTACGATTTGCGCACCGATATATAGTGTCTATCGTGTTTGTAAACAATGTTTACAGGATATTTACGAATTACTGCGTTCAGGAAAGAATGAAAATGTATTTTGTTAACTTCATCATTTGTTATTAATTACAAAATTGCTGAAATTGATTGTTCTCGTATGCATAGCTGTGTTCGTCTAATTACAGACGCATAAACTCTAGGCAATGTGTTTTCTTTTTTCAAACTTTCAAATGTGTGATCCCAACTCTGAATATCTGCATTACAAACTTTTTCTTTGATATGACCCCGCAAATAAAAATCAAGAGGTGTAAGGTCAGGCGATCTTGGAGGCCAGATAACACTCGTAAACTAAGTCTAGGATTGTTATCAATGCCTTCTAGAACACTATTTTCGATAGAACTTCGCTGACGAGCAGGGCCACAATCTCGCCGCTGCAGGTGAAAAGAACCATTTTCCAAAAGACTTCTTTCTACTCTTTGTATCGTTCTCCGATCGGGAACCCTATGATTAGGGTACCGCTCTCTGTAATACGGAACGGTAGTGTATTTTCCGTTACAGGCTCCCAAAGCTCGGATCATATCAACGTATTCCCCATACGTGTAAGTCATCGTGGTAAACTACCGAAAACTGAGTATCCATGGAGTACTGACGATTTCAGAAGCATACCAACAGTTGTGAAACACTGTTTATAAATACGATAGACACTATGTATCGGCGAGCGAATCGTATCTTATTGTTAGTCGTAAGTGTGAGTAACACAAGGTGAATCTTCAAACTTGATTATCTCGAAAACGAAGTTAAAATCGGAAAAATTTTATTCTTTTTATTTTTCTTATTTTTTCATAAGAAATCGTCTCCAGCCCATTTTTACATATTATTCGGGAACACCCTGTATATTTAGCATATTTAGTATATTTATCTGTACAATATGTTCAGTTAAATATCATATTCTTAATTACTTTTATTGTACATTTATGTTATTAAAGTGCATCTGTTTATTAGAGTAAGAAATACAACCCATACCATTAGTGTTTCTCCAGCGAAATTGCGTTTGGAAAAGTATTTTGGTTCCTTTCGTAGCTCCCTCCAGTAAGACTTAAACCGTCCGGGTTGAAGTTTTTTTCTTTGAAAAATAGTACCTAATAAAGGATATTAATTGGGAAACATTAATATAATGTCATTTCTCAACTTATTAATTTTTAAAGTTAACTTACATGATCTCAATTTTCACTCATGTTTTCGCGGGCGTATTTCATATTCGCTATTTTGTGTAAATTAGTTTCTGTTTAATAATAGTAGGATTGCATTTAAACAAACGCTTGCGAGCTGTTCGCGAACAAATCGACGAAAAGAACATAAATCGATCACACATTATTTGTTTATTAGGCGAGCAACCCGCCTTTATCAATGTATGCGCAAGCGCGTCACATATCGCGACGACCGAAAACTAAACAGTTTAATAATGAAATGACACGTTGCATCAGCTGAAAACTGGTGTCGCATAAGTTTCACAAAAACTAATACTACCAAAATAGTATTAGTTTGTACAAATTACGTTAAGATTCGTGTTAATTTTTCTCGTCACCGTGCCAGTTTCAATGTAGTACATATCCAAAAATCATCGAAATCGTTGGGTAAACCAAACTTCTAAATAATTACCCTATGTTTTATCAATTGGGATAGTTAGATTAGGATCGAATTAGATTATTGTATTACGTGCCGCCAGGATCGTGCAGTGCCGTAGCCTGCGAGTGCAGGAGAGAGTATGGAATATGGTGTGACACTGTTTCACTGCGGGTAGGAACTTGTGAAAATCATAGGACAGAAAAAGAAAAGGAGGGGGCGCGTTTCGTCCGAGCCTGCTAGTGGACTCATCAGTAAGGCTTTCTAGCAGTCCCTGTCTTAAAAGATTAGGATATTGGAAAGTCGTTCGAGGAATGTACAGGGTGTTCGGCCACCCCTGGGAAAAATTTTAATGGAGGATTCTAGAGGCCAAAATAAGACGAAAATTTCAAATCGTTCTGGAAAATTATTTTCGGTTGCGAGGGTGGATGACAATCATTTTTGGTGAATAGACATACCCCCGAAATCCTGCGCATTTTCGAGAAAAAAATTCATTATTGGTGAAACTTTAAACGTTAATAACTTGTTAACGAAGCCTCCATCAACAAATTGTTATTCTAGATTTTCGTCTTATTTTGGCCTCTAGAATCCACCATTAAAATTTTTCCCAGGGGTGGCCGAACACCCTGTATCTATAGCAACCGAGCGCTTGTGAGAGCGCGACCCCTCTGGTGGCGAGCATGGGTTAGTGACGCACAATGGTATCAGTTTATTAGTAAGGTGCACGCACGAACCCGATGTGAAATCGGGGAGCCGCTAGGATTGTTGATAACAAGGACGAACCTGATGCGAAATCAGGAAGCCTCTAGGGTAGAGTCATGTACGGACGAATCTGGTGCGAAGCCAGGGAGCCTAAAGAGGGTGAAACATTGTGAACGAACCCAGTGCGAAATCGGGGAGTCACTAGGATAAGACAACACAGACGAACCCGATGCGAAATCGGGGAACTGCTAGGTTATAAAAATTCGTACTTGGATATTAGGATATGTTAGTTGACTTGGTAACTTTAAATTATTAAGTATAACATAATTCGAGCAGTAAAGTTATATTATTGTGGGAACGTTTAACTATAATCGTTTTATGTAATGATGGGTTTAAAAAATTGAGTAACTCTGATTTAAATCATACTAAAAAAATTATATGTAGTTACAGGGGTCACTTACAAGCATTTTTGGTGAATAGACACACCCCGAATTCCTACGCACTTTCAAGAAAAAAATTCTTTACCGAAAATCTAATGTGAGGCCAGAAATGCTTCCTTGAAATTTCATGCATATCTTTAAAACGTCATAACTTCTGAACGGATTGAAGGATTTTAATGTTTAAAAAAGCAATCAACGCGTATTTTAGTAGAGAATATGTAGAAATTCTACAAATATTGGAAAAGTTGCTCCTTGATCCCGTAAAATGTGAAAAACCTCATAAAAGTGGTCCAATTTTTAAACGGCCATAACTCCTACAATAGTCAAGATATCTCATTGAAATTTTTTTTCCAAAGCAGAGCCCATTGGCACCTATAAAAAAGTATTAGACAATTTTTCTGTAGGGTGTCAAAAAAATTATTAAAAATTAAAACCGAATTTTTAAGAAAAATCGAAGAGTCCTACATTTTTCAGCGACAAAAAAATATTTGAAATCGTTCTGGAAAAATTATTTTCGGTTACGGGGGTCAATTACAATCATTTTTGTTGAATAGACATACGCTCAAATTCCTACCCACTTTGGAGAAAAAAATTCGAGAAAGTGTGGAATTTTTCGACAAAATTAAAAAATTTCAAATCGTTCTGGAAAAATTATTTTCGGTTGCGGGGGTCAATTACGATAATTTTTGGTGAATAGACCTACTCGCGAAATCCTACCCACATTCTAAAAAAAAATTCAGTACGGGCGAAGGTTTAAACATTAATAACTTTGTAACAAAGCCTCCATCAATAAATTAGTATTCTTGATTTCCGTCTTATTTTGGCCTCTAGAATCACCCATTAAAATTTTTCCCAGGGGTGGCCGAATACCCTGTATATGTAGATGAAAAACCAAATGCATTCCAGAATCCTGTTGAGTACTGCTATTCTGTTGAAAATGAACCAAGATGCCATATTTGTGGTGACGTGGCAATAATTAAATGTGCATGGTGTAAGAAATCTTTATGTTTCAAACATTTTTTCGACAAGTACCACTATTGTCGAAACTACATAGAATAATTGCTATACAAACTGTATGTATTTATACTTTTCCATGGTGTTATCGGTGGGCAATAAACACAATTAATCTTTTCATTGCTGTTAAGAAATTTGTTACTGTTATTGTTACTTGTTACTTGTTACAGTATAATTCAGTGCAAGCCTACAATGCTTCATTAAAATCAAAGTTAGAATCGCTGCTACCATAGTGGATGTGCGCGCAAGATGTAAATCATCAAAATCTGCAAAACTGTTGGAGGCAATTTTAAAATATTCTATAGCAATGGATTTGGAATAAAATATTCGTCCTTTTTTGTCATTATAAAAATTTCAATAAAATGAAAAATTAAGTTAATAAATTTTTTTTTCTTATAAACAAATTGTATTTTGTAAAATTTTTTAATACCATGTTATTGTACATAAGAAACCATTAACCTCGCCCATTAATAATTTTTTCGTATGTCTTTCCGTTTTCCAGATAACCGTCTCGAGCCAAAACTTCATGGGGTAGTTTCACCCTTTAAACTCGAGTTACCGAAGCTAAAAGAAAATACGTATCGATTATTTTTGGCTACTTTATAAGTGTACGAAATTTCATCAAAATCGAAGCCGGATCGTTCGCGAACGTTCCTTGTTATTAATACAAGCATCACAGGTTAATGTTTCCATGTTTACAAGGTGATCTGTTGTATTTCTATATTTTTTGAAACCATATTGATGTGGAGTTAAGAAACCTTTGTTATCCAACAGCCAAAGAAGTCGTTTATTTATTACTTTTTCCATGAGTTTACATAGAGTGGAGGTAAGGGCTATAGGTCTATAGTTCTCAGCTTGTAGCCCGATCTTACGAGATGCAACCGACTATCTAAACTGTGGACAATGTAACAAGAGACGTGATGTTGACTCTAATCGTAACTGTATGATTCTGATCCCCCGAGTTATGGAATCGCAGGGTTTATATACCAAAAAATCTGTGGGTGCGGATTATAGGCTCCCACTAAGTTCGTGAAGCCGTTTTATTTAGTAAATAGAAAGTTCGGTACTATTTACACACTTGAATTTATTTACAATATTTACATTGGTGCTAACAGTTTAATTTCAATGTCCTTGGTTTAATTTTAATGGTACAGTTCGTATGGTGTTCTTAAGTGTTCCTTGATGGTGTTCTTTCTTATTCTGGCTTCTAAAAATTCATGTCCCGCGTTTTTAAACCTATTCCAAAATAGGTGGAGATTTGGAATCGCCAATCAAACGCCTGCCCATCCCTCGTGGGCTAGTCCTCAGATATTCAAAATCCCACCCACTGAGAGTGGTGCAGGGGTAGGTGTCCGCGGTCCTAAGGACAGGTATGGTCCCGAAGGATGGTTCCTTTACGGCGTTATGGTACGGCAATTTGTATTGTGCCAAAAAGTTGCCAAAGTGCTTATTAAGTGATTTAACGAATGAGGTGTACGCTAAATTAATATATTATTTACTAACTGTGGTCCGTTAATAAATGTTGGGAATTCCCAACAGCGGATTGAGATATACGTTAGAAATTACTCTATTTGGTATTCATCGAATCGCATTAATTACCGAACTGCTGTATCTCGATGGAAATGACTCCCATTTCAAAGGTTAGATAAGTAGCAAGGCGATTTCCTTATGCACTTAATTGGAAAGGAAAAATTGCGTAACAATCGCACTAGTCGAAATTTATCATTGAAATCGGTTAAGTTTGTGCTTTAAGTTCATCCATTATAGTAATTGATCTTCAATCGTCGCGGTGGGTTAATAGAAACAGCAGAACAGTCGTTAACGGTCGTTAACATGTATGTTATACATCACGTATACGCGTATCCACGTGATTTTATGAAAACACAGTGGCAAATAGTGGTCGCGTCCAGAAAATGTCCAGAAGAGAATTCACCCGGACTCAAAAGAAGTCCATTCGGGTGAAAACATAAGGGTAAAGCAGAAGCCTAACTCACATACGGCCAGGAAAAGGTAAATGGAGACATCGACTTCGTAGGAACATTCCTTGGATCTTCATAGAAGAATTATGGAAAGCTTAGTAAGTAATGAAAGCATACCAACGGACTCAATAGCGTCAACAAATACAATGCAAGATGAATTCGCACCAGCAATCACGAGATTATCAGAAGAGTTGGAGTCCTTTAAAAATGAAAATAAAAATTTATAGGAAAAGCTACAATCAACAGAAAAAAATTCCAATTCCACATAATGGTCAAACACAAAAGATGCATCTCTACAAAGAAAGACATATAATAGATTGGTACTCTAAATACCATAGAAGATTACGTCGTAGAAACCGCTGAATCAGAAGTGGTATCGTAGAATAGAAAAACGTTGATACACCAACAGCAGAGACAAAACCAAGCATCACCTCTTCAAACACACAATCACAGCTACAAAAATAAGTATACCAATAACGAAAATACGGTAAAATCTCAAAATAAATCTCTTCCTTTCATTATCCATGATAATATCATACAAAATCTGCTACAAATTATATAGAGTTATTCTGTTAATGCAAACTTTTCTGTTAAAAGATTGGCTGATACCAAACACTTAATCTACGCAAACACACTAATCGATTACTTAAAAATAAAAAATGTTTTAATAGATTAGATTAGAAGAAAAAAATGTTTACATATACACCAAAACAGCTTAAGAATCACATTTCTCTTAAAGGACATTGATGCAGTTTCCAGTTTACAGGAAATAGAAAAAGAGTTTAAAGGAGTTAACAACTAATAAAGTAAATATAATAAAAATCTCATTCTATGAAGCACGTAGATCAATAAGGGAGAATTATAACCTTCCCATACTGCTTATTCAATTCTTGTCAGAACCAGACTTATCAGACTTGTACGCAAAGCACAGAACATGGCTTAATAATGCTTCTAACCCTAACGGCACTCGGCTCGCAAACTGGCTCCATGATAACGAGGCACGTTTCAAAATCAGTCCCTTATATTCAAACCAACCTTCTTTTCCGAAAGCAAATGCCATGTTAGATATAGCATTGGTAAAAAATAGACTCCAAATCATAAATGGCACGATTCCATAATACTTAAAACTATTATTTATCATAAACATAAACACATGTCCAGGATCTACTACGAAAACACTACTTTTGAGAAGAACAGACTAGACAAAATTTAAAGAAATTCTAACAAACGATCAAAATCTCTGTAGACAATACAAAAAATGTGTCTCATAAGGAAATTGATCATTTTTAGCTTATGCTCCGACAGATACATGCAATATTTGTTTTACAAACTTCGCTGAAGTAGAACGAGTAACTAGGAACTTAAATAATACAAAATCAATTAATTTCGACAAGATCTCAAATTTTGCACTTGAAAAAGTTCCATCATCCACAATAAGAACAATAACGATAATATTCGACAACTGCTTTAATACGTTGTATTTTCCAGAGAAGTGGAAAACTGCCAGGGAAGTTGCTTTTTTAAAAAAAGGGAGAAGTCCTTCGAAATTTAGTAACTTCAAGCCAATTAGTTTCCTCCCAAATATAGAAAAGCTGTTCGAAATCGTAATAAACAACAGAATTACACAACAAACAATTCTAAACAATTTGTTATCGAATCAGCAATTCGAGTTTAGACAGGAACATTTTACAATTCATGCAATAGCAAAACTCACATGGGATATAACTTGCGCATTAAACGACAATCAAATTTTGAGAGCGTGTCTAATCGTTTTGAAGAAGGCATTTGATTCAGTTTGGACTAATGATTTACTATTTAAACTCCATAAAAAGCGATTTCCTAATCACATGATCACAGGCAGGAAGTTTAGACTAGTTCTCGACACTCAGCTATCTGATAGTGTCTTCACAATAAAAAATGAATTCCAAAAGGGAGCCATCAATCCACTCATTTTATTTAGTCTGTTTTTCTCCGATATTCTTAAGTTATTTAATTTGTGGGGTCCATCGCTTCCCGTACTCGTCACCAGAAGGGCCGACCTTCCTTCTGCGAATACAGGATGTTTGGCCAACCCTGGAAAAAATTTTAATGAGAGATTCTAGATGCCAAAATAAGACGCAAATCAAGAATACTAATTTGTTGATGGAGGCTTCGTTAAAAAGTTATTCACATTTCAAATTCCGCCCGCACTGAATTTTTTTTTAGAAAGTGGGTAGGATTTCGGGGGTAGGTCTATTCACCAAAAATTATTGTAATTGACCCCCGCAACCGAAAATAATTTTTCCAGAACGATCTGAAATTTTTTTTTCGCCAAAAAATTTAGGCACTTACCCCCTGTCGATTTTTCTTAAAAATTTGTTTTTCATTTTTAATAAATTTGTTTGACGTTCTGCAGAAAAGTTGTCTAATACCTTTTTGCAGATACCCATAGGCTCTGCTTCAGAAACAAAGTTCAATGAGACACCTTTACTATTGTAGGAGTTATGGCCGTCTGAAAATTGGACCAGTTTTAAGGGGGTTTTCTCACTTTACGATGTCAAGAAACAACATTCTCAATATTGTTAGTATTTCTAAATATTCTCAACTGAAATACGCATTGTTTGCATTTTGAAAAATTAAAATCCTCCAATCCTTTCAGGAGTTATGACATTTTAAAGATTCGCATGAAACAGGGAAGTCTCACATTAGATTTTCGGTAAAGAATTCTTTTCTCGAAAGTGCATAGAAATTCGGGGTATGTTTATTCACCAAAAATGCTTGTAATTGACTCCTGCAACTAAAAATAATTTTTCCAAGACTATTCGAAATAATTTTTTTTCACTCAAAACTTTCAATACTTGCTCGAATTTTTTTCTCAAAACTGCGTAGGATTTGGGGGGTACGTATATTCATCAAAAATTATTGTAATTGATCCCCACAACCGAAAATAATTGTTCCAGAACAATTTGAAATTTTTGAATTTAATTGTTAATAACTTTTTAACGAAGCGTCCATCAACAAATTGGTATTCTTGATTTTCGTCTTATTTTGACCTCTAGAATCTCTCATTAAAATTTTTCCCAGGGGTGGTCAAACACCTTATATATGATCCTCGATAAACTTTCGATATCTCGGCGTCTAAGACAGTCTGCTAGGTTGCCTTACCGATGAGGCCGCTAGCAGACCCGAGGTGAAATGCTGTTTGTAAAAGTTTTACAAACAGCGCTGTCCTTATCCTTTTCTTTCCATCTCATCAACAGAACCCTCAAAAATTTCAATACGGGAAATACGCGTGTAACTAACGCCCATGCATTTGCGGCCGATCTGATAATGTACGCAAGGCACAAAAAGGTCAACATTGTTTAAAACAAGTTACAAAATATTTTCGATAATATCTCAGCCAACTGTAAGACTTGCAAATTAAAAGTAAATACTGAATAATGTTCCAGAATCTTATTCAGAGTAGTAGGTGTTCACTATCTTTAGTGTAGAAAAAGATGTTGAGACTTTTTCTGTACACGTTTATTAACAAAAGTGTCAAGGCACTAGCCTATAAAATCCTTCCCTTGCTCAATTCTTCTATATGCATGCCCCATATGGTTTAAAAATGACCGATTTTTGAAAGAAACGTTTTACAAACTGCGATAAACACGCTCGTATATACAATTTCATCAGAGGGCGTCAAAAAATGAAAAAATAGATACATTTACAACAAAACAAATTTTCCTCGAATTGATGTGCTAATAATAATAATAGTAAGAATTCATATACACACAGCCATACAGTCTACCAAAAATATTCTCATCTGTGGAGTAGCCTGGCAATTTGAGGACTATTTAGAAAAAACAAGGCTATCAGAATATACTCCACCCGAAGCATTTATATAGGGTGTTACGTTTAACTGCAAATGGTGGAATATCTTATGAAGTATTGAATGTATCAAAAAGTGTTCTTATAAAAGTTATTTTATTTAAAGGGGCAAATTATGTGGTATAAATAATCTTTGTATAGGTGGAATAGTGCGAGAGATTTCAAGGTCAAGCTAATTTTTTTTAAATGGAATCACATATTTTTTTGTTCATAATATGATAGCATTTGTTGAAACAACTTACTACTGCACGATATCATTACGAGTCAGATCAACAGAAATTACCAGCCGAACCCTAAGCTGCGCCTCCACTGCGTCGGCACGGCTCGGCATTTGCCGATCGGCACAGCGCGGCACAGCGCAGCGTCGCGGCACAAGTCGGCACGGCCGGGCCATGCCAATGCTATGCACGTCTACGTGGCAAAACCATTTCTTTCTCATTCGATCAATAGTGAAACGCAAAATCTCTTTCGTAAACGATACTGATTTTTCTCATTATAACAATTTTTTTATTCAATAAAACATTAAGATCACCTTGATTTTTTAGTAAAATTGTATTGTTTGTTTTTTTTTCATAAATCGATGCATCTTTGTATCTTCTTGAAAAAAGTATTAGAGGCACTTGTATTTAAAAAAAGCTTAACACCGAAAGAGATCAAAGCTGAGATGGAACATCTGCTTCTGTGTTTGCAACTACAATAATGCCCACATAAGTGACCAGACTTTTGCCCACATAAATGACCACGGTTATCCCCATGAATTCTTAGAAGCGAAGCGGCTTCGAACATCGAGCGTGTCAAGCGTCACTTAACGCTGGTCGTTATCGATACATTGTATACAGGGTGTTCGGCCACTCCTGGGAAAAATTTTAATGGGGGATTCTAGAGGGCAAAATAAGACGAAAATCAAGAATAACAATTCCTTGACTGAGGCTTCGTTAAATAGTTATTAACAATTAAATTAAAAAATTTCAAATCGTTCTGGAAAAATTATAGTTAGTTACAGGTGTCAATTACAATCATTTTTGGTGAATAGATATACCCCCGAAATCCTGCGCATTTTCGAGAAAAAAATTCGAGAAAGTGTGAAATTTTTCGACGGAAAAAAAAAATTTCAAATCGTTTTCGAAAAATTGTTTTCGGTTGCGGGGGTCAATTACAATCATTTTTGGTGAATAGACATACCCCCGAAATCCTACCCTCTTTTTAGAAAAAAATTCAAGAATGTGTGAAATTTTTCGACGGAAAAAAAAAATTTCAAATCATTCTGTAAAAATTATTTTCTTCTGCGGGTGTCAATAACAATTATTTTTGGCCAATAGACATACTTCCGAAATCTTGCGCATTTTCGAGAAAAAAATTCAGTACGGGCGAAACTTTAAACGTTAATAACTTTTTAACGAAGGCTCCATCAACAAATTGGTATTCTTGATTTTCGTTTTATTTTGGCCTCTAGAATCCTCCATTAAAATTTTTCCCAGGGGTGGTCGAACACCCTGTATAGTCCGGGCTACGATATAGAGAGGTCGAAAACTCGAGTGGGTGTCAATGTTTACATGTTTCAGCTCCCGGAACAAGGAAATTGACAGAAACACGAGTAGTTAAGGTCCTTAGACTATGATCAGGGCTTAATTTGGTCAGGTCATAAATCAATTTGTTTTTAAATTTAAGCAACTGCAATTTCTTATCAGTTAAATACTGATTAACTTCAATAGGAAACATTTTTTTGTCAGATCATCGAAAGGAGCTGGAAAATCATGGGGATTAGTTCATATGCCTCACCCTGTATAATAATAGATGAATCGCGTCTTCAATCAGATGCGAATGCTGACTCTGATTCAGATGTAGGCATAATATAATATATAATTGATTTAAAAAATATATTTAATGAAAAAATTCAAATAAATGTTAATTTTTTATTCTTTAACCCTATATTCTATGTACTCCAGTGATTAATTCGATTTTTTCAAGCATTCTCGATAAACTGACAAAAAAATTTTCCAATAAAAGTTACTCAGTAATTAAGTGACAACAAATGGTAAACGAAGAAATTGGTAAAAAATTTTTATTCAATAAAAAATTAAGATCACCTTAATTTTTGTAATAAAATTGTATCTTTATATCTCGATGATGGTTTTGGAACGAAATTGACATGAAACTCTGTACGTTGAGGACTCAGACTGCTTGACTGATGCACTCTGTATTTTTTTGTTTGTTTTCTGAGAATACAGCAGCAACAAAAGTTAATTGCCGGTCTTGGCACGATGTCTTTTGATGGTTACCGACATCGTGCCGATCGACTCGTCGGCATGCCATTCGGCTTTTCAAGCCATGCTATCCGAGACGATGCAAGTCTTTAGAGTGTTTGGCTTTGCCGAGAAGTACTTAGGGTGCCGATCGGCCGTGCTAGATGACAAATGCCGACACAGTGGAGACACAATTTTCGGCAGTGCCGAACGGCAAAAGCCGACTCAGTAGGGACGCGGCTCTATGTACTGCAGCGACTGACGTACCGAATGTTCCTGATTTGTTTCTATCGTATAAACAAATCGAGCTCTTTATCTCCACTCTAAGTTTATACTTTCGGCTTGGAATAGTCACTTTAAAGAGTACCTCTAGAGAGTTAAGAAGTCGAGAGAAAGAACGTTTTAATTTATAATATTAGCATTTTTATATTAGTTTTTTAGTGTTTTTAGTTATACTTAGCATACTCAACGATGGTGGAAATGTTGAAGGATAACGTACATACAAAGTTATTAATTAATTCTTGTCATTAAAATTAGTGATAAGTAGAAATTAAAAGCAATCATTTATGACGTCTGGAATAATTCATAATTTCTCATATTAATTGTAGGATTGATATCTCTACAATCTCAAGAAAAACTGATTAAAGACTGGATCGGTCCGGCGCAAGCAAATAATATAATCACACAGGATTTATTTTAACCAACAACTCACAATTCGCGTTGATCTGACTGCTTTGTGTCTCAATAATTATGGCTCTATAGCAAGGAATGATGCCATATAGTAGGTCGTTGAATTTGTCTCAACAAACGCTATCATATTATTAATAAAAAAATATATAGTTCCATTTAAAAAAATTAGCTTAATCTTAAAAACTCCCTCACCTATACAAAAATTATTTATACCACATAATTTGTCCCTTTAAATAAAACAACTTTTGTAAGAATACTTTTTTTGATACCTTCAATACCTTATCAGATATTCCACCATTCGCACTTAAACGTAACATCCTGCATTTTGAACCATTGCTTGATAGAAATAAAAGTTTAGCAAAGCAAATTCAAGAGCAAAAGCTGTATATCTGGATAAAAAAGGCTTCATCTAAGATCCAAATTCAAAAATTTCAATATTATACCACATGAGAGCAAAAGAACTTTAAATGCTTTGCTGTATAAATTATACATGTTATAAATGCTATTATAAATTATTTGCTGATAATATCGTTAACGTAAAAGTACAAATATTTTTGATCTCAGAGATAAACTTTAATGTAGATTAGTAGTTAGGTTAAGAGCAAAGTAATAGTTCATGTATTAAAAATAAGTTAATGAAATTCATTAAGCATAAGACAAGATTAAGACCTGTATTATCGCATGTAAGACAGTTAATTATGCTCTGACAATCGACGATCGCGTTCGATCGTGCTCAGATAGTAAGCACAAGTTGCATTAGTATAAATAGGAGAGTGAATGAGAATGAGTCGATGTATGTATGAGTCTATGTAAATAAGGAATGAATATGTGTATAGTAATTGGTTTAAAATTTAGTAAAGAAAATACTAATATGTAAATATGTAGTGATTTCTTTTGATGTACGTACCTTGCTCTTTACCTCCTAAACTATAATCTTTTACTTACATGGTTCACACATAGCCACCACTTTTTCGATTTTTACATCTCCTTCATATATTTGTAAATTCTTCAGATATTACCCAGTTTTGCTATTGCTGTCAGAAATAAAAGTTGTGAATCGCATACCATACTCTTCTGATCTTTGCCATGTTTGTACTGCTGCATACATTTCCATTGCATTAGATAAAGCTATATGATTTTTTTGGCAAACGTACTTGTGGCCTTCCATTCGGATCGAAAATTCCGAAAAATTTTCACCTTATCGCACTCTGTTGGTATTTGTGCATCTCTGACAATATTTAAGATGACTGCATAGTCAAGAATATGTCTAGTTCGTAAGTCAGTTACGCAAACTAATCCATATTTTGACGTATGACCTCGAGTGAGCCAAGATCCATCATAACTGACAGATATTTCAGTAGAAGTAGTAATATTCCTATACAAGCTGTTATATATTTTCTTTACTATCTGACGTATTCTTTATACATTTTCTGAACAAGTTTTGATGGAAGAATATTTTAAAGCTATGATATATTTTCGATACATTCATTGGGAAATGCATTTTACATTCATAATCGTATTAATCTTTTCTATAACTGAATATTCCTCACCAATAGAATTTACAAATGCTATATAAATATTAAAATTGATATCATAAACTGAAATGTTCATTTGTTTATTATAAACTATAAAAGAACTGAATGTAGAATTTTGCACATTTTCCAAGCCACTTTTTTCTGAAAACTTGAACTTCAAAACAATTTTGTGAACCATTCGTTACATCTTTTCCCATAATTATATTTCTAAGAACATTTGATCACATTCAGCACAATTTATACGTGAATAAGAGTGTTCAGATTTGAAATAGCAATAACTGCATATTGAACTTCTACCGAAGCACAAGAATATGTAAATATCATAGTTTGATAATGATTGCAACCTCGTATTCATGTTCGAATTTTGAGGAACAAACATTGCATCATCAAGAGGATTGTCTCGCATATCACTAGAATTTTGTGAAACGAAATTGTCATTGCTGTCCGTTTTAGTTTATTATTTCTCGCAATAATATTGCTATCATTTCATTTATCTCATACGATTTATTTCTTTATTCTTCTTTAATCTACACATTTTCAGAATCAAACAGTTTCTATAGAAATTATAGAAGTACACTTCATTCGCTAAAAGATCTCCTATAAACTGAAATTATACGCAGCCATACGCTTAATATACGTTACATTGATGTTCATATATTATGCTTATAATTACGTTGTATAGATCAAAGTCAGACAGTGGAGTCGACAAAGTATTTTCATATCTAACGTATATCACGTATTATCATATACGGTTATATTATACATAGTACAGTCAATTAATGTTTAGATTAAAATAACTCAAACGAAAATGAAGTTTTCACGTTGAAAGTTTTACTGTGATTACATTTATGAAATTGAAGTAAATTGTGTACGGATCTTTTATTCCGATGATTTTTTTAAAAAATACATAATTTTTTATTGTAAAAAAATGAAAGTTAGAAACTTAATTTCTACATCATTCGATTCAGTATAATAGGTGTTATATAAATATATATTTTCAAAATTTTATGTGGAAAATTACTAGTATTTGGTTTTCAGTTGAATGCCTGGCTCCTCCTTAAATATTATTAAACAAAAAATTATTATTATTTAGTTTTAAATGAATTCCAAAACCACGTAAGTCCAATCATTTTTGTTAATATTTATCTTTATGTATTGTTTTAGTAAATAATATAGAGAAAATGTAAGCTAAGAGGTACATAACTATTTAAGTTGGAGATTAATGATTAAGCATGAACACATTGAAAGGTATGTAAAAAATTTTCTTTTATTATAGGCGTCTATGGGAAGGCGAAGTTTGAAAAATAATGTAATAGTCCATATGACTTATTCTGGCAGTGCGATCAGGGGCATCCGTTGCATCGTATGATATTCAGGTGAGTCGGTATTCCGCCCAAATCCGCTAATTATCTCTACCTATTGTCCATTGACAATGAAACTCTGTTCTTAATTAAATTCTATTTGTAAAAGTACGTAAGGTCTCGCTACCGTTGTTCCACGCAGGCATTCAGTTAATGATCTTGCACGTTGCTTTAACGAAAGCCGTAATGATACCGGCGCCAGCGTGGTTCGGTAAAACAGCGTAATAGAGAAAACGTCGAAGGTGTAGCGAAAGAGAAAGAAGCAGTCTCGCGCCCCACCAAACAAGTCGGTGGCGTGAGCGATCCGCGCGTGCGCACTTGGCGCACGCCTTTAAAGCTTCGTACCGCCAAAACGCATTCCCATGAGTCAGTCGTGTACAGCTGGTCGCGTAGGACGGACTGTGTGAAACGGGTACATCGACTGGTCAGTAATTTAAACGTTTACTGTGCAACGAAACGTGCGTGTGACGCGTTTATTACTTTCTGTGATTCTTTAGAAGAGACTGTCACTTTGGATCGACAATTATTCGGGGTGAAAGAACAGCCGATTATTAGTGTGAAAGACTTTGATAAACTTTAGAAATGAGAAATCTTGTGGAGAAACAGCTGTCCTGGCTTGCCCTGCTTGTGACTACATTCTACTCTCGTGAGTAATTTTATTTTGGTTTAATATCCTTGTTCTCGCAAAATTCACCATTTTCCGCGTGGGTGTTAAAGAATTTGAATAGAACTTCCTCGTATATCGGTAAAACAAAATTTGAATTTCATAACACGAAGTGTATTCTAAGAGTAAGGATGCGCATTAAAAAAATTAACTCTGCACTGTTTAGTATTACATATAATTGATACTTGATGTGTTGGAAACAATTTTCTTGGAACACAGTGATTTTTAGAAGTTAAATTTCCGCTTTTAAATACATCGTTTGTAATGATAGACAAGCGTTGATTAGCGGCTTAAAGTTCTATCTTTAGCTATTTTTAGTTTATTTTTGACATGTTTTGTAGTTGTGTTTTTAATCGTTTCATGAGTGCGGATGAAATATCTCGCTATATTCCTCTAATCGTTTATATATCGTTATGATCTAAATTTCTTGTTACTACGATGTCTGTTATGCGACGGAATGAACGAAATATCTCGCGTGTCTTTCATTAGAATGCGAAGTGTCTCATTCGTAAAATATTTCGTCATAAGTGCAGGAGTGTCAGGAATGATACATAAAGGATACATTATATTTTTATAAATTAACTTTTTTATTTTTATTGTATATGAAACAATTGAAAACATGGTGTTATACATAATGTTACATTACAATTTTGACAAATGTTTGTTGTACCATTTAATTGTTTTACGTATAAATATGAATGCAAAATTTAACCTTCATAATCTGTGCCACCCATATATTTAGTGTACTCTATTGTAATACAATTGGGTTCTTTTATATATTCTTTGTCACCAAGTAGAGTGTATGCATTGTAGAAAGAATTGATATTACTAGTTTGAAACTACCATAATAAAAGTTTGATAATAGGTTGTATTTTATGAGTTTCATTAATAATTGTTTTAGTTTTGGCATCAATATTTATATCATTGAAATGTAGGAATTGTAGTGTACGGAAAAATTACTTTCTTGAAATTAGTTTTTTTATGAATTGCAAATTGTGCATAGGATTAGTGCTCTAATATAAAGATAATTACGGCAAACGAATTATACCCATATATTGAAGAATAGCGACACAAAAATATACGTATTGCTGAGTGTATAAAATTTCGGTCACGTTCATATTTATTACTTTTTGCCACAATGATATTCACAAGTTCTTGATCGAAAAAATATTGGAAAATGGAAAAAAGGCTACTGTTTACCGATAAGTCTGATTTTTCTCTGCTCTCTGCGATTGTTCTGTGTAATTTAAAATGCGTGATTCAAACGTAGTAGTTGTAGATATTTTCCACCGTTTTTCTTTGAAACATTTATTCTATATTCTAGACGATGAAACGTCATTAGCCACTTCTGTATTAGTATTAATATCACTGTTGGTGCGTTGGTTAATATCGTCAAACCGCGATTGCTATAGATACGAAATGCTGCTTCAAAATTGTTGTCAGAAATGAAATAAATCATCCGATAAGTGACATTCATTTGTAAATACTGAAGAATGAAAGCATAAACACTAACGCGGAGTGAGATATCTCGTCCAAAGTTGCGGAAGGGTTAATAACTATGGGTCTCATAAGATAACTAATCTTTGTGAATTCGTAAATCTGTTTACATTTTCTGTGGCATCTCGATGACTAGCCATGAAGTGACCTACATATCATTCGTCTTCTTTTCATTCAATGATACGTATCTTGAGCTTCAGTTTGTAATACGTAAACAATCCAGTTTAGTAGTTAAAACGTCGGACGATTATCGTATATCACGATTTCAATACATGTGTATATCAATAACGTATGTATGTATTGCGTCCGCGACAGTTTCTTCTCGATTATTTCAAAATAACAGAATTCTTAAAAATAATATAACCAACGCTAGTTTTAATCTCGCGTTTAATTCATTAGTTAATCGAATCACAAGATGCACTTGCAACGAATTGTAATCAATTCCACGCTATGTTACAAAATTAGGCGGTATTTGAATGGACTATGATTATTTTTATAATTAATCACAAAACGTAATGATGAAAATTAGGATTAAAATTAGTATGACAACGTTGTTATTTTACATATTCATCATACATGTCTGTAATTTTAAATATAGGATTTGGCAATGATTTATATAAACTGTAAATCTATAGGATTTTCAACAGGTTTCCATACAAACTTCATAATTGTAATCGTTAACGTATTTAATAGTTAAAGATAAGACGAAAACGTTATTAACTATTTACTTGCAAATATGAAATAAATTTTGATTGGGAAAAGATTTTTCGAATAAATGCTTATTAAAATAAATCTCATAAAAGAAAAATGTATATAGATTATTATATTATATATGTACATAATTATTCTGATTCATTTTGTCAGATGAATTGTTTTAAAAGCAAATTATATTTCTGTTTCTAATTCATAATTCATTAGTTTTTGTTTTATAATTGATTTATTTCTCGATTTACTTATTTAATAAATATATGTTTTTTAAGAAAATTTTGAGTACCATTATTAACTTACAATGATTTAATCATAATAAAAAATATAATCATTTTGTTATTAATGAGTTAATTATGTATAATAATTAAATTTGCGACTAAATTTGTTTGATTACTTATATTATTACTGCTAAACATTAATCAGATTGCATATTTTCTAAAACTGATGCGTTGCATTCATTTATTAGTGTTGAAGGCCCTTTGAAACATTATTAGAAACAATAGATTTCATAGTTAAACGAATTTTCGTTGCAGACAAATAATTAATTGTGTTTAGAAATTCTAGAATAGTCGTTCGAGAACAGGAACGTGCGATCAGTAGATTTTCTTGCGTCGCGATACTAAAATAGTGCGATGCTTACCACGTGGCTGAGTCTCTCCGTTACATCGTACGAGATGACGTTGCGGTCGTTGATTGGTCGACAAGATGGGCGTGCGCCTGGCCTTACCTTCCAACGTATAGCGATGGGACTGACCCGAGGCTTGAAATATTTGAACAATTCATTGTTAGGCGTATTTCACAGAACAAAACGGAGAAATACAATCACGCGTTGTTGATAGTAGGTTGTAAAAATTTTGTGAAATTTGTTATGCAAAGTATTAAACTGTAATTTGCAATACGCGGATTTAAAATATGAACTGCAATATTATTTTTTTGTCAAAACGATAAAATTTAATTTTATGATCATATAAACTTTAATTAAATTTGATAGGGTATCGTAGATCCGTCGTAAATTATAACGTAATGTATATTTCTGCAACATCAGTATCATTGGACATGTATTATCTTATCGATGTATGAATTAACATTGAATTCAAAATAATGGAATTAATCTTCATACTATAAATAAAAAGATTACTTAATATGATCTCTGATATTATAGTAACCCATTGCGATTTCATTTCAAAATTAGCTGCACACAATATTTCACAGTCGTTCTCATTTTAAGTCTATTCCGAGTAAATATTTTAAAATGTTATCAAAAAAGTATCTATATCGAAATAGAAACTAAACATAAACTAAATAATTATTATTATTTTTAAATATTATCACGTGAACGGGTGTATTTACAAATAATTTCTATTTATTAACTAAAATTGTTGATGTATACCGGGGAGAACAACAAGTTATCACGTTACCGATGATCGATTTCTAACAAAGCAAATATTTTTCCATTATTTTTTTTATAACAAATCTGTAAAAACTAGTTGTGTAAGGGATAGCATCGCCCATTGTTTCCAACACAACCATGTGCTTTGAATTGATACAGACGTTCTAATAGGAAGTAAACAAAAATATAAATTGGATTGCAAAAGGTTAACTGTAGCAATTTATTCTAATCAGACTCAGTTCCGTCGCTATTGGTTTAGACGAGCTCACGGACGAAATAGCGCGTCAAGGATTTCTTGAATTCGCAACGAAAGAGGGTTAGTAGTGCATTTAGGGGTATGGAGGGGAGCAACTGCAACTGTTTCTGCATTACAAATATTTATTTTTTACCATTAAAATTTTGTTATTTGTAACAAGATAATAACATTTTTTTTATTATATTTAACAATAATGCGTAAATCTTTTATGTTGTGTTCTGAACTTAGATATTAATCTTACTATCAATATGCATCAATTGTGGTTTTAAAGTAATAATATGGTCTATAGACAATCTGTTTACAACTATTCTACAATTTTTCATCAGAATGACTACAGCTGGACCTTTATGTTTATTAAAATTTTTCTTCCAATTTAAATCCTGTTATTAGTGGTTATCAATGATTCTATCATATAAATATTGTCAAAAGTTTAATATAAATATAATTATATAGGGTTAAATTTATTTTTATCTGCGGAAATGCACATTGTTCCACTATTCTTTTTCTTCCAAAACTGTATTTCGAGAACTGGTTGGAACCAGCAGTTTTTATCGATAATATTATAAATTTATTATAAAATGATTTAATATAGAGTGCTAAAATAATTCAAGCATACCTAAGTGTCAGAATATTTTTGTTGCCGTATTTAATATTGAAATTAAAAATTAAAGGCAAATAAGACTTGAAAATTAAAAATGTGCATACTGTGTACGTTTTATTTCATGTATCAATATTAAATGAACGTCTTCGTTTCCTATCTTCTCTAACAGTTTCATAAAGTGTTGCAAAGTGTTATGACGTATTCGTCTCCGTCAATATTTAGTTCCACATCCCTTGCTAAATTTCTGGGTGCGTTATTAAAGAGGGTTGCATTCAAGTTTCAAAAACATACACGGGTTCTTTTCCTCTGACGGCCGTTCTCTCATGAGGAGAGCCGGTTTCTTGCGGCGCATTCCACCGGGTTTAAGTTCTCCTTTCGTAACCGGCTACGTAGGTACGCGCGCAGCTAAGATAGACGGACGTCCGGTCATCATTCTCTTTCTCCTTCCGCAGGGACTCGCTATTCGTGGAATGCGAAATGGCATCACGCGATTTTCAGACTCATTTCTCTCACAGCGCTTGCTCTTCCATGATACGCGTATGTACTCCGATGACGATGTTCACAGTGTGCTGTAACCCAGTGTTTCTCAACTGCGGGCTACGCACCCCTGAGGATGCCTGAACATGTTGAATGAACGTGTTCTAAGAATAGACTAAGAAGCACATTATAAGCGGAATTAAAACACATCGCCAATGACAAAAGCATTGAAAACTAAAATTTAAAATTAAACAGCTTAAAAACTTGCAATTACTGAAATTGTTTTTCATAGTATATTCATTAAGATTATTTTTTATTTTTAATAGATTTACCACTTTTTATTCTACTTTTGTTAAAAATCAGTTAATTTTATTGTTTTTTTTTGCTTTGTTTATTATTATAATGAAGTAGACTTACTTGTAAACCAAGTAATACGCAATTCATAATATTATTCAAAGAAAGTAATTAATTCATTATTTATATCTAAATAAACTGGCATAAGAAATGTGAATCTGATGATTTGTATTTTTATTTTGGTGAATTGCTTTTATAAGTAATGTATTAATTCAAATTAAGTATAAATTAAGTAGATTACAGTAAAAAATATGAAATCCTTTAAATTAAATTACAATTTTTCAAATATAAATAAATGTTTGTAAAATCAGTTTTAAAATACAGTTAGGAGCATAACTGAATCAATAAAAGAGTTTCTATGAAAAATGGTAATTTACTTATGTATTTTGCATTAGATTTTGGAAAGACTATGATTTATATTAATTAACGTTTATTGCACTTTAATAAATGTTGAATAATTTTATTATATCCTGTTTAATTTGTTTGTAATAGAATTTTGCTTATGACTTAATTTTGCCTCACTTTTTAGTACACAAATAATGGGTTCATTTGATACTATTACAATGATTGTTTGCATTCATTGTAATAGTGATCTCGTAGAAGCGTACTAGTAAGTGTTCACTAAAGTGTCGTAGAGAACACATTTTAATTAGAGTATTCGTCACCATGACGTTAATTGTATGTATATTGTATTCGAAGGATAATTTTCTTGTTAAAAAAAGGATTTTGGGCTTGAACAATGTCTAAAAAGTGTGTAATATCTCGATTATACGTTACAAAAGATAAGAAGAAAATATCTTGACGATATTCCTGGGTTCTCTATAGCAGTTCTTAACCTGAGTTTACTTACATCTCAAGGAGATTATACGGGGTGTTAAACAAAAAGTGTTCCAAGATTTTAAGGACTTATAGTATTCAGTGCAAGGAGTAAAAAATGTCTGATTAACAGAGGTTCAAACGTCAATCCTTTCGACGAAAAACCGATTTTTAGTATCTAAGAATATTAAGAATTTGTCTTCATTGATCGACATACATACACCTGCAAGTATTTATTTTGAATCTCGTATTGTTTGACACGCATTTTTTATTCGTTCATGTAATTATTCTACATTATTTATGGGAGATGAACATTTATGGAACAATCTTGAACGTACTTCTGAATCAGTTTATTTATTTACATTTAATGCTTCGCAGAGAAAATTACTAAAGTTATCGATTATTCTTAAATGCTAACAGTCGATTTTTCGTCGAAAGGATTGACTTTTGGACCTATGTTGATTCGATATTTTCTACTCCTTTCGCTGAGTATTATAAGTCCTTAAAGTTTTGAAACACTTTTTTTTAAACACCTTGTAGAGAGATTTATGGGACCCGCTAATTTGTATAGGGAATTATTAAATATACATATAATGTTCGCGCTACTTAAATAGCGATGAACCTTTTTGTTTCGACAACCAACAATTGTTATTTGTCAATTGTATTACATAATCCGTTGCAATAAATACAACAATTTATACAGAGTGTTCGGTCACTCGTGAGAAAAATTTTAATGGGAGATTCTAAAGGCCAAAATAAGATGAAAATCAAAAATATCAATTTTTTGACTAAGGCTACATTAAAAAGTTATTAAAATATTAAATTAAAAAATTTCAAATCATTCTGAAAAAAATTATTTTTGGTTGTGGGGTTCAATTACAATTATTTTTGGGGAATACACATACCTCTGAAGTCCTACCTACTTTCAAGAAAAAAATTCGACTAGGTACTGAAATTTTTAGACGAAATTAAAAAATTTCAGATCATACCAACAAAAATTATATTTAGCTACAAAGGTCAATTACAAGCATTTTTGGTGAATAAACATACCCCGAATTTCTACGTACTTTCGAGAAAAAAATTCGAGAAGGTGTAAAATTTTTCGACAAAATTACAAAATTTCAAATCGTTCTGGAAAAATTATTTTCGGTTGCGGGGGTCGTTTTTGGTGAGTAGTCTTACCCCCGAAATCCTATCCACATTTTAGAAAAAAATTCAGTACGGACGGAACTTTAAACGTTAATAACTTTTTAACGGAGCATCCATCAACAAATTAGCATTCTTGATTTTCGTCTTATTTTGGCCTCTAGAATTTTCCATTAAAATTTTTCCCAGGAGTGGCCAAACACTCTATATAGTTAAACATAAACAATAACAATATATTTTTGTTATATACATCATAATTAAAAGTATTAATTTTAATTTTGAAGCCACTATTATGTCTCGTATCGAGGAATTACGAGCTTTCTTAGCTAAGTTGTAACCATTGTTCTATAGGGCAATCTCAGATACTGACAAAAAAAAGATAGCAACAATGGTAGCAGTATTATTAGAAAACTATGTAGTACGACCAACTCTTTAAAAAACCAGTTTTAAATCAATTGGGAAGAATAAAAATCCCATATCATCGAAACAAAAGGTTAATTTGGCTTTTACAAAAAAATATAGATATTAGAAGTGTATTATTTGATCAGATGAAACAAAAATGAATAGATTTCTATGTGGGACATAAGTGGTAATGGATTTGTAAAGAAGCTACTATTAAAAAATGGTACCTAAAAACCTGATTTTGAAGAAAGATCCATTGTAGTGGCGCGCAGAATCCGAGAGATTAGGTCGGAATTTTTCGTTGACGCTTGCGAATTCAGAATAAATTAATGATCCCGGATAACGGAGTAAAGAAGTTTAAGAGTGTTGTTGGTTTAACTTATTTATTCTACAAGTTATTAATAAAGAGTGCTAAATTGTGTTACACGAGTTGCCGCGCGAATAGTGATTTCATTCTAGTTGTACGACAACTGTCTAGGTAGGCTCTGAGGCCTTATTCTCTCTTCTAAGCAGCCCTTAGAACGATGTCTTTGGAAGGGGGTACGTATGGCATCGGAGTGGAAACGTCACTGAAGGATGTTGGAGAAAGTTACCGTTTTCGCAGGTAATATTTTGGTTCGAAATTCGAAGGTTCATGTTAGGGCTGTGTGCTGTCATGCAGCAGATGTTAGAATCTTGGTTTTCCACGCGGTCGAAGGATTTTTGCCCTACCATAAACCTTATCTAACAATGAGTCAAAGCGACAGGCTGTTACAGCGTTCAACAGGTCCCTTATGCTCCAGGGTTGTATTAAGGTGTATGATTTTTTTTATCTTATATCTTACAAAAAGGAAGGATGTATCAATACATGCATAAAGAAATTTTAAACACAAAATTGTAAAAATGTATGGAGAATATACCAATTGAATAATATAACATCATCTTTCAACAGTGTAGGGACCCCAAATACCTATATGCCAAAAGGCGTGTAAGATTGGTTGAAATCACGATCAGATTTTAATAATGAAAGATCTATGCGCAATACTAAAACCCGACATATTGCGTAACTGAAAATTTGTATAATTTACTAAACCACACCCCCTGTTTTAACATTTCAAATGTTTGTTAATCGAAAACTATAATGCAAGGGTTACAGGAAAATCATACGTACATTATACGTGGCATGATTAATAATTAAACATATGTATGTTTTTTATATTTTGCAAAAATATATTTTAATTTTAGTTTGACACATCTCTTTTTGCATCTCTTTCAAAATAATTTTGTCCGGTGTCAATCCATCCACATTTTGTTTTAATTTTAATGAATGTATTATTGTAGAATCTATGTAGTAAAAAAAGTTGTAAAAAGTCATTATTTGTAGCGACAGAAAGACCGTGGCTTCGAAGAACACAGCGGCTACAAAGGTTGCTAAAAAACTGCATACAATCGAAACCGCGCGTACTTTGAGAGACTCTTTATGAAAAAGATCTCTTCTATTCGAGTAAAATTTGTATTCCCACGATACAACTACATTATTAATACGAAACGATTAACTACATTACTAATACAATGACAAAACTTTTTAATGTATTTTTAATGAAACTTTTTTTAACATGTTCCTTATCGATAGATAGATTTATTTCAGCTTATAGTGTTAGGAGATGGACTCGATTTTACATTAAATATGTCCTATGTCTCTCAGTCATCATTCATTTCGTTAATAGAAAATATATATTATGTAATATAATGAGATATAACTATTTTATTTACATTTTTCAATTTTGTTGGTTCTTTGTTGTTGCAATTGGTTTTTATGTATTTGTACAATTTATTATCCTCTGTTCTAGCCTATTCTCTTTATATTTTTACATGTATAATCACTCCACACGCACTCACGCATGTACTCATTCATCCACACACGTATTCTTGTTTTTATTTGCATTCGTTCTTTCCTTTTTCTCGTCTTATTGCACTATCTTACACCACTGCTTTATACATTATTATTCAGTTAAGTTCTTTTCTTTTCTTTACCCATCTCACTTTCCTAATATTTGTTATCATTTTCCTGACTCCCGCATCTGACCTTTGTTTTTACTTTTTGCATCATCTTTTTGTCTTGAATCTGTAGATACATAGATAGTTGCGTATGGGGTTCTATTTCACTATCGTTGCTAGAAAACTTCTCTGATTTTCTCTTAAAATGTAGTTCAACGCTATTTTTAAAACGTTGATATTTTTAAATTGTTTACCCATTAATAAGCATGGAGATTGTTGTATACGCTCCATTTCTTATCTTTAGTTATTAAGTGGTTTAGGGAAGGTTCAGTTTTATTATATGCTAACAAAAATATTTATGCAGTCAAGTTCAAACACGGTTAAGAAAATTTGATTCTGTACACCATTGTGGATCCCATACTTTGAGCTTTGACACAATATCTATTTGTTTCAAATTTGTACGAATGTTGGTATGTTTAAAATTTCGGAAGTCCCCTAAATTGACAAATTTTGTTTGTTTTCTACGAAACAAAAAATTTTATTTTCGTCAAATTAAGAATATTGAACGGCATTTATTATGGGACGAGTAATGTAATAGATTATTTTACAATTGAGGAGAGGACGAAGTCGGATCATCAGCCACAGTGTGTGGGAATTAGAGTGTTTCATAAGGAGATCGAAAAGAAAAGAGAGAAAACAGAGAAAGAAGTAATACCTAAGGTGGAGCGAGGAAAGTATACAGACATATACTGTGATAAGCTGGAGAGAACCAAGCGTAGAATCGGGGAAGTAGTGGAAGGGAGAAGGGAATGAGGAGATAGAGAAGTGGCTAAGCTAGTAGATAAGGAAAAAAACATGCTAAAAGCAGAATAAAGCCAAATGTTATGCCAAAGATTATATGAAAACTAAAGATATGTATTAGACATTATTTAGAAGTAATTTACAGTAAGAAGATAGTAGACACGTTAGGGAATGAATGTTTGTATGACTGACAATGAATTAAGGAAAAAAGTGTAAATCAAGTTCATCGCTTGGCCGTAAGGCTGAAATTAAAATAAAATTTCGAAATAAATAATTTTTTATATATGATTTGTTCTATTCAAGGGAACTTCTAATGCCATTTATAACTCATTCTTTCAAAACTTTACTTCAACTCACAACTTTAAATATTGTGACTGCGGACTATAGCGATGTCACTGGCCTGGCCTGGGGTTTCCGGGTGTTCGCGGGCCATACTTTGAGAAACACTATTACAAACAATAGTAATACTTGTACAAATTATTATTTGTTTAGTACTCTGAATAACTTTTATAGAAATAATCAGCTAAAGAGAAAATTTATCAAACATAAAAATACACAGTTTTTATAACTAGATATTAGAAAATATATTATTTCTTACAAAGTCCCTATAAATGTTTCGGCAACATACTTTGTGCAAAAATATCGTAAGTGTACAATGGTATTTCAGTCTGATGATCAAGCCATCTCTTGATTTTGATTCGAACTCGCGATAATGAGAGAGAACAGAAGTATTGATTTTGAAAGTTGCGTTTCTGTGTGCGTAGAACACATGTTTCAGTTGCATTCGTTATGTTGGATATACTGTTTAAACTGATAACTAGTAAAGTACTTTCTTAAGGAAAGAAAAGATAGTAGCTATATACAGATTCTTTGATAGTATTCTATTATGGATTCCGTCTATTATATAGTCCTTATTTGCTCGTTGTGCGAAAATGAAACTGCAACTGCAATCAACGCGACGTGACACATAGCAAGTCTGCCGCCACCAAAACATTAGAATCTTATTTCATACAAGGACTAATCACACGTTATTTACAATAAACAAAATATTTATTCATAGAAACGCACACGCTATTGTTTAGCGATCAGTACTCGAATTTTCTCAAATTTTTGTTGCATATTTATTTGTATTTTGCAAAAAAGATATTTAACATTGTATCGTTTTAATTTGCTGCTTAAGATAACCACATCACTACACATATTAATTACCTTGCGATGATTACATTTTTGATTATAAACGGTTTGTTGTGTTTTTATTTGTGTTTCGTATATTTCATTTTCTATCTATAGTATTCCATACTAGGGGTGATCGGGTACTCGAGATTTTGGATTCGGGTCTGGTCAGGAATGTTATTTAGAATCGTGTCGGGATGTGGAAATATTCGGGTACCTGAAATCGAAAGTTATTATTCTTCCAAATTTTGAATTTTATAACATATCGCGACAAATGAAACAGACCATGCTTGGTGGAAATTTGTAAAATCTATAGAGAGACAATTAGATATAGAAATCTAGTCAGAAAGAAACATTTATTTATTTTAAATTTAAATACCGAAATATTTCAAATTTTTAAGCTCTTGATTCGGTTTCGGGTACCTGACTCGACTCGATCAATACCCGACTAAACCCGATACTCAGGTACCCGACATTTCAGGTACCGTTTATTTCTATTGGATCTACTTTCTGCGTATGTTTTTGTTCATGTTGTACTTGTTGCAGCTCAACTTCTGCATTTTCTTTTTTATCGTCATCACATTATAAGGACACTAATTGTAAGGGTTTGTCTTAAAGTAGCAATTAAATTATTTATGTAGTTAATATTTTTGGATGTTTGCTTTATTTAACTTATTGCTTTATTAATCTTAGGTACCAAGATATTAGGTTTATTGCATCGTTAACGAAGCAGTAGAATCTTTTCACGTCTTTCTTGTTTGCAATCGGAAAGATTCAGATAATGTTTTGCTTCATATATTTTTCCGGTCTTAAATTTTCATACACCGGACATTCTTTCATAATATGTTCGACTGCTTCCAACTCCTTGTTATTGCATAAGATGCATAGTTTTTCTTCGTTTATTATTTGCGTTGTGCCGTTCTTGTTTTTTACATTCCATTATTTCCTTTCTACCACTCTTAATTGAGTTATTATTTTTTTTAATTTTATAGGAAATAGTCTTCTAAGGTATTCCACGATCAGGTTCTCTTTTCCTCTTATTAAGAGTCAATAAGACATCTAACGAATAAGTTAGAACTGTAGATTGATGCTTTTATTCTTTTCATGTTCTTCTCTAATAAAGATTGTTCTATTATTTTTATGATTATTTCGCGATTCCCATCTAGGGTCATTTTTGTGGGGGTAATTGTAAGGTTTGACTTACTTTTATATAATGATATACGTTGTTTGAGTGGAGGAAGCAGTTTGGATCGTTTTCAGGACGGCTGAGAAAACTGGCCACCCGTCGAGAGAAAAGAACTGGGTATCTTCCAGGCCGTCTGAGAAACCCCGAGCAGCATCACTTGGTTTCCCCGATTCGATAAGAGAGAACGGTTGAGAAAGCCGGCCCTTTATCGGGCATGGGAAACGCGGGTTGACTGTTTCATTATTATCTTGTAATATATTCGGGAGAGTACGGTTGAAAAAAACCGGACGCCCATTAGTGATTTTAAATGTATTGTCAATGATTCGTTGCTAGCTACCGCAAGTAAGGCATAATTGAGACAAAATAAAATCTCTCTGTCCTTAAAACCATATTACCACAATATTTTTTCCTACAAAACTTCTTTTATAATTAATTTCAATATTATGCAGGATCATATGGTGCATTGCTGTAACAAGACAGTTGTGTTTAATGGAAGGCATTTTACTTCGATAACGAGGGTCGTTCACTAAATTCTTAAAAAAAGATAGAAAAACAAATTATTTTAGGTAATTTTTTTTTATTTTTCAACATAATCTCCTTTCAGCTCTATACACTTTTCCAAGCGTTTCTCCAACTTTTTTAAGCCATCTAAAAAGTAAGATTTCGGAAGGTCCTCAAAATAGGTACCTGTTTGTTTTTCGACGCGAACTGTTGTCCGCCGAGCCATTTTTTAAAATTTGGAAATAAAAAAAAGTCACTGGGGACCAAATCCGGTGAATACGGTGGATGTTGTAATAATTCGAACTTTAATTCCATGATTTTGGCCATCAAAACTGCACAGGTGTGCACCCGTGCATTGTCTTGATGGAAGAGAATCTTTTTCTTTTTCAAATGAGGACGTTTTTTTTTTTATTTCTTCGCTCAACCGGTGCAATAACGACGCATAATACTCTCAAGTTATTGTTTCTTCTTTTTCCAAGTAATCGGTGTAGATGATTCCGCGTGTATCCCAAAAAACTGTGGCCACCTTGCCGGTCGATTTTACCGTCTTCGCCTTCTTCGGAGCCCGTTCGCCTTCAAAAACTCACTGTTTTGACTGTTCCTTTGTCTCTGAAGTGTAGTGGTGTATCCACGTTTCGTCCACAGTTATTTATCAACGCAGAAACTCGTTAGGATTGTGACGAAAAAGCGCCAAACCAGCCTCAGAGTCGTCCACTCGATAGCGTTTATTCTCCACTGAGAGCAAACGCGGCACCCATCTTGCTGAGATTTTTTTCATACCCAACTTTTCGTGCAAAATTGAAAACACTATAACTCAAAACCATATCGTGAATTTTGTCAATCATTTCGGGAGTAGTCATTTCCACTGGACGTCCCGAACGACGTTCACCATTTATGGATGTACGGCCACGTTTAAACTCATTTACCCAATTGTAAATACAGTAGTGCCTACATAAATGACCAAGCTCGGGACCGGCCTTAGTCATTTATGTGGGCATGTTTAGTTCTCAGAATGCAACGGAGATAAGGAAAGAGGATAAGCGCGAGTGAGATACAGTAGCTGGCGCCCAAAACCATATACAGGGTGTTCGGCCACCCCTGGGAAAAATTTTAATGGTGGATTCTAGAGGCCAAAATAAGACGAAAATCAAGAATATCAATTTCTTGATTGAGGCTTCGTTAAAAAGTTATTAAAGAATTTCAAATCATTCTGAAAAAATTATTTTTTGTTGCAGAGGTCAATTACAATAATTTTTGGTGAATACACATACCCCCGAAATCCTACCCACTTTTGAGAAAAAAATTCGAGTAGGTATTGAAATTTTTCGGTGAAATTAAAAAATTTATAATCGTTCTGGAAAAAATATTTTCAATTGCAGAGGTTAATTATAAGCATTTTTGGTCAAAAGACATACCCCCAAAATTCTACGCAATTTCGAGAAAAAAATTCGAGTAAGTGCTGAAAGTTTTGGGTGAAAAAACAGAATTTCGAATAGTCTTGGAAAAATTATTTTTAGTTGCAGGGGTCAATTACAATCATTTTTAGTGAATAGACATACCCCAAAAATCCTGCGCACTTTCGAGAAAAAAAAATTCAGTACGGCCGGAACTTTAAACATTAATAACTTCTTAATGAAGCCTTCATCAACAAATTGGTATTCTTGATTTTCGCCTTATTTTGGCCTCTAGAATCTGTCATTAAAATTTTTCCTAGGGGTGGCCGAACACAAGTGTTTAATCACCGCTCAAAACAAACTTTTCTCCATTTTTCTCAATAAGCAAAAGTTTCTTGCTTCAATGAGCAATAAAAATGAAATCGTGCGGTGGATATAACTGAGAATTTGACAGCTGTTTAGTGAGTCATAATGCTTACTGAAAACGAAAGTTTTCGATGCTACGAGTACCAGCTCTTGGATTTTCTAAGGACTTATTGAACGACCCTCGTATCTTGACTTCTTAACGTAGGGTAGCATGCTGCGTTATTGCCCAGTAAAACAGTACGAATAGGAAGGTTTTGTTGTATTAATTATAAGTCAAAATCATCTAAAAAATCTATAATTACAAAGTTACAATTATATATATAATTTAGAAAGTTTGATTTCTCAGAGTACGAATTCTTTCAGGTAATTCAAATTTCTGGCATCCTGATTTCTGATTATCTACTATATGTCCTGTTATACTTATACGTTAATATCCTTTACATCTTTTATGAATAATATTAATTTAGTGAGTACTGTATATTTATTATACAATTGATGCATTAATTTTAATCGGTATTGATGAAATCGGTGCTTGGATAAATGGTGTCGTTAATATTGTCTGATTTGCCTTCTAAAAGTTTTAATTAGTGTTAAAAAAACATGTGGTTACATCTCATGTTCGCTAACGTGCACTGTTATCGGTCTACTAGTATTAGTAACAAGACATGATTCTATTCTTGTATGCTCTATCTGTCATCTACGATCAGAAATTGTGACATATAATTCAATGACGAATGAATAAGTTAATGACGAAAATGATGAGGAAGATCACGTTAGCTAAAAAGTTCATTAATTCTCGATACACTTTCTTGGTGTTATCGCTTAGGTGGCACTTTGATTACCAACGTATCATACGCTCTTTCATATCGTATTCAATTTTCTTTTAACCAACGAATAGGCTCGTGCATCGCGATATGCGTGCGTTTGTGACCAGTTGTTTTTATTAATATAATATGATTAAAGAATTGCTCTCTGTCTCAAATTGCCAAACAAAAATGGACATGGACTAATCATAGAGAACGAGAAACAGATCAGAGAATGTTTTGATTAACGTTTCGGCCAAAGATGTTAGGTCTTTTTAGAAGAAAATTTAAAATATTTTAAATTATTAAGTTATATTTTGTTCTGAAGAGAATAGTTTTGGTAAAACATTATGAGAAACTATTTAATGAACATTCTCTGAATCAGTTAAACTTCATAGGTACAGCTGTTTAATCATATAAAACACTATATTTCTACCTTTATCAATTTTAGGTAAAAGACAACAGTCCATTTAATCAAATTTTACGATTAATATATCGTTCTTTAATAATGCAAATTTTAAAATGTTTATCTCGAAAACTCAAATTTGTTAAGTTGTCAAGAAACGGAACTCAGTGAGTTAATTCAGTGACATTCGATAAGTTTGTTAACTTTTTGCAGCATGGTATTTTGGAGTACCTAGAAAATATTGTATCTATTCAACATCAGTGGTTAGCTTTTTTTTCGGTAGATGTGCAATTTGTTTAGGTACTTTTTGTACCATCTCGCCCAGAAGTTCCGTTTAATTTTCTGGAGATGTTGCCAGACAAACAATTTGTTAGAAGGTGTTTCTATGAAATAAAATTCAGGAGAAGTGTTTAGTGGACTACCAATTAAAAAACGATCGGTAGTCAATGTTGAGTGGTGTAAAGATTGGATTAAGAGGGCTGTGAGTTCAGAATAACCTCAGTTTCGACAATAAACGTATTAAATTGCTGGAATGGAAGTAATTTGTTCCTTATAACTCATCGCAGATGGTGTTTAGAAGATTTTATAGCAGCTTTCTCTAAGTTTCTGAAGTGTGGTGAAAATGGTGGGACGGAGCTTACTTTGATCTCTTTGGTACACACGTAGTTGTTGATCTTCTGCAGATGTTCATTTGACTTGAACAGATGATGAATTTCTTGTAGCTCGTTGTTGCATCGCACAACATTTTCCTTGTCAAGAAATGAATCGTCGTGTCACTGACGAGCTCTAAGTGTTCTGCTTTAGCTGCGTCACACATAAATAGGGCTACGTATACTTTGACTCGGTTCCTGTTGCGGTGTTTTCCTTGGTGAAGAAGGGACTGCAGTAGTCGTTGCCTACGTTTTCATTAGGTTTTCCTACCAAAGCTCTGAGGGGGCCGAAAGCTGGAACCTTTGGAGATCAACAGCAGTGACAATCCCTAACTGGATTGTTACAACCAATTTCCTCAAACTATAAGTTCCTTCGAAGGTCATAGTCTCAAAGGGGATTAACGATTGAGGAGAGGCTAGAGATTCTGGTGAGCTGCTAAGAGAGGAAATGGCTAACAGGGCTGGGATCTCAAGAGCTCCGCAGGGAATTGGAGGTGTGGGAGCACAAGCATACCTAACAATGGGAGGAGGCGGCGGGAGATATAGTTTCCGCTCCGATCTCTGTTAACTTCCGCTTCTCATTTCTCGCACCATGCCAGAAATGATGGTTGACGTTTGGGTCACTTCATTTGTAAACTCTGTTATTTTCTTTTGATGGGTTTCTTTCTCTTGAACAAGCGATGCATAAGAAGCAGCTATGGAGTCAACCGTAGTCTGGATCTTCTATAAGATTTGAGGCGCAATTTGACTGTTGCCGCGTGTGTTGTTGGCAACTGCCAGCTGCCAATTCTCGTCGTAGAATTAATGGCTGGCTAATTCACTGAACAACATGACTGTTATTTTACGTGAGTGCAATTCGATACGTTATCGAAATACACGCTTCTCTCAACGTTTTGGGAAGACATGTTCGTCTTCTCGGCGCAGAAGTTAATCGGTTGAATTATTTCTGCGTGCGTTTAAGAAAAGAACCGAAGTTGGGACCGCAATCGCGACGTCTCGAACCGAAATCGGCCGTAGCGATAACCGAAGTGTTTGCACCGAAGTAATGGAAAATTCGTTAACACCCCAAATCGCGATTGGCTAGTGGTGGAGGGAAATGCAGCCATTGAGGTTTTTTAAATGTTTAATGAAAATTGACAAAGTGTCTCGCCGGGGGTCGCGATTTATGAGCGCGTTGTTACCGCGAGTCGACGAGTGGAAATGGGCCATGTAGCCCAAAGTCTTCGATTGGACCACTCACCGACGAAGGTACAGACCGATTTATTCGGAGCGGTACAAATGCAAACTGGAAGCGCGTTCCGAGGCACCTTCTGGTTGGCAAATGTTTTCCACGTGAAGGAGAAATTTTGAGGGATACGACGGTCGATTCTGTTTCTAAAAATTAAACAATAGCCAACCACAGCGGTCGGAAAGGCAGCCACTTCGCCCCGGGTATTATATGTTCTGAAGGACCGAACACTGACTTTGAGTAATAATTACAGAATGTGATTTTCAAAAACTCGATCCTATGGAATTTCTGCTTGTTTCAGCCTTAACCAACAAGAGAGCGAGCACTTCAATGATTGAGTCCTTTGTAATATCTTCACTAAGTAGATAGTTAAAATAGTCATCGGGTGTATCGACATTTAGATTCGTGTGAGGGGAGGGGCTGTCCAAGCGGCGTCTTCCTTGTTGACGAGATGTCATCCCCTTGGGTTAATTGGAGAAGCCATTTGTTCTGGTCAGTGACCAGTACAGTAGCCCTCTTTTCCCTTAATATTAATAAAACGTTAGAGTGGACATGTAGAGGGTTGTTGAACAACTCCTATATAGTCAAGGATTTTAGAGTTTTTTAAGGGTAGATGATGTTCATCGTTCATTATCTATCAGCTCTTCTGATAAAATATTAAGTTCAAAGGAATAATAATCCACAGAGTCTAGGTAGGTGATGTCTGGAACAGAGCCACATGGCTGAGTATTGGTTAATATTCCTGTTATCGAATCGAGCTTATCGCCGACGCCTAGATGAGACATTTTGGATCTTTATCAATTGATTAATTCTGAATAACAGGAGTTATTGGATATAATCCTTCCTGCGTGTTCGTAGTGGTGTCCTTCGTCACCTGACAGCTGCTGGAGATCATGAATGGCCAGAAATGGAGCACAAGATAATCCGAAGGTGACTGTGTTGTTGAGCTCGTACGTCGTAATGTCACTGTTTGAATTTGTTGAAACAATACGCTGGAATTGTCCGCCTTCTTCGCGAACCAGGAAAATTGTTGATACATTTCCTCTATATCTCTAGTAAATTCATAGTTACGCAACCGAAGTCGTAAAATATGCGAATGGGATTTATTAAGTAAAACTCCTAAGTCGATTTTAGCCGAAAACCACACAGAGCTTGGTCGTCACTCTGGTCTCGTGATGGGGTAAAAAGAGGTCGGTGTTTTCCGTCGAGACTTTTGCTTCACGCATGTGTCCTAAATCCAGATATACCTGCATGATTGTCATGTATTGCTCCTTGACGATAGGATCTTGCTTGAACCGGCGTTATAAAGCATTGAACCGTTTCAAAGCTCTGGCACGTGAGTTGCTCTGACGCTCCTTACCTTGATTGAAAAGAAATGCCACAACGTATCTTCCAATAGCATCTCGTTTTACGTGCTGCTAGAAATATTCCTCGCAGGCTTTTTCAGTAACTATGATCAGTACATTCTTCATGGGTCCATTCCTGACTGGCGATATACTGAACCGTTTTCATCCATGCTTTCTAAACAAATTACACAAATGGTATCATTATTGTTGTTCCTCGATATTTATGTTCTGGCGTTTTTATTTATTTGTGTTTTCTTATTTTTCTTTTTCTTTTCTAATTGTAAGTTTTTCTTTCTTTTTTTAAATTTTATTTTATTTTCTTCTTCTTTGATAATTAATTTATAAGGAGCTAAAGTAAGTATTTCACTTCTTTCTGCTTTCTTTTTCCTGAATTCGTATCTCTATGTTGCAGCGTCTGATACAGGACTTAATTTAAGAATTGCAAAATCGAATTCAGCAGTAGAACTAGTAGATGGTCGGGAGTTTATTATTTCTTGAGCAGTTTCTCTCATCGTTAACATCAGTTCCTGTAACCCTAGATAACAAAGAAGTTTCGATCGTTAGATTAGTTAAATTTGCTTGACGTGTAATTTATTCTATAGGAATATTCTTCACTTCTGAGGGTAAGAAATCAAGATTCAAGATATATTTTTGTACAAAGAATAAGTCCCTGTGCATTTAAACCCGGAAACAGGTATATCCAATCCAGCAGTTTTTAAGGAAAGCATCACGAACCAGGCCTACAATATCATAGTCTGTTATTTATGCTCCTGCGTTTCATCTTATTCAAACATTACATTGCTAATGAAAAGTATCTTTAAACGGCTACGTTAATGCCCTACCCAGTGGTTACAGTTTGTGGATTATATGTATTGGTAGACTAATTAGCTGAATGTTATTATTTTTGCAAGAAGTAATAACATCTAATGTTTTATGGCTATTGTTACTAACTAGAATAAGAAGCACAGGAGATTCCTTCAATAAACAAACAAACTTTTTAAAATATTGCAACCACTGGAAGAAAAAGTTACTATTCATTCAACCCTTTAGTTGAACAGTACCTTTACTGTCTGTAGAAACATTTAACATTAACCGTTCGTTCATCTTTTGTCTAAAAAAAATGACGGTATAAGGCATCCATTAGCACTCATACAAAATAAAATGGTAATATTTCTACCTCTCTCACCCAAAATAAGTTTCCTTACTTAACGTGTGGATTTCATAAACAACACTTTTTGGTGCTTATGAACGCAACTGATCCCAGTTTTATCATAGTTGCACATATTAGAAACAGAAAAATAAGTCCTTCATGAGTCCTTCAAGATTAGTGAAGAAATGATGCACTTATTGCATGTTAAAATCTACAGTTCGCTTCAAATTTATGATTCAGCCTTTCTTAAAGATATGTTAAGTTGTTTAGCTAAGAAATAATAACAAAAATGTTTTTCACTAGTTCTTTTCTGCATGTTAATTCGATAGGTGAGTTTTAATTCTGTTGATAATTGAGTTTTATACCTTAATGTAAAAGTTTTATTCAATCTACCTAATTTAGGCTGTAATGTGATTTTTTGTACCTGTTTTACAAATTTTATTTTGTCAAATGAAGTACTTCTTGGAATTCTATATCTACGAAATGCTCCTCCCAAAATAATTTTTTGTTCACAATTTTGTTAAGTGCAGTGTTCAAAGTCTCAGGGTCTCACTAACATTTTTTCTATTACCCATGTCTTCCTTTCTATTATTCATCATTGTTTTTGAACACTAAAGCGAAATGATAAATATTAATAAAATTACAAACATAAAATAGAGAACTTAAATGAGTAACTTTCCAGAATGTATAATAATATTATTCACGTACTTCTAGCCACTGTAGTTTACTATACACAATATTTGTAACTTCACACGATTTAACGTCTTTAGCATTTAGCAGAACAATTAATCAAATCACAATTTCCTTATCTTTTATTAAGTCTACCACATTATCGAGATCAATGTATTTTGCACGTTTTTGAGTAAATCTTGTAGTTGCTAAATGTAATATGTTACCTTCTACGAAAAAATGTGTAAAATTTGCTTTATTATTAATCCACCATCCTATAGTTGTCTCGTTTATACTATAAAGTAATCTCTACATGTATATTTTTGTTTTGTAACCATTGTTTTGAAATCTTGGATACCTCTTATATTAACAATATAAAATTTGTAAGTTTACTGAAAATCTAAAGTCCCCACCACTAATTATTTACTACTAACGATGAGCTATCATCCTCACCTCACCATGTATTGGAAATGTGTAACATATGAATTTCACGTAACACAGTAATCAATAATTGAGAGTGCATTGAGCGAGCAAGTACTGTACAACAACTTCGAAGATCAAAGAAAACGGTCAATCAGTTAAAAAATAACGAATATGCAAGACTTTTTATCTCCACTTTACTTGGTAACTTGAAATTACGTTTTGAAATCTTTATATTCCGAATGTATTTCAATTTCCTTGAATTTGATTCACTCTGTAGGTCTTTACTATACCGATAGTCTGCCTGAAGGGAACTTATAAATATGAATTTTATTATAATGGCAAAAAAGAAGCAAAAACAAACTACACCCAGTACACTCTCAGACACCTTCGTCATCAGATGTCTCGCGCAACTCCCTGCTAATTTATTAACTCTTCGCGGTTGAGGATTTTTTTAACCGTATTTCTCGCTGGGTCGAATATATTTTGAAATTATATGTTGGAGAGTTAAATATAAGACATTATTTCTAAAATATTTCGTTTAATAAAATTTTAGAGTTCATTAAAGAACAGTATGAGAATACACAAATATGGTTTAGTTTTTGTATTTTTTCAGAGTGTAATATTTCTCGAAGCAATCTCCAACATTTATACCAGGTTTACGAGGGGCAAGTATCGCAGTAGAATCGAGTTTCTTTCCTTCTAACTAGTCTTTTTTCCATACTAAGCCTTTTTTAGGAAAATACGAGAATAATGTTGCGGCATACGGTTACTTGTTTCCACAAATTGTACGTATGATTAACCATTAAGTATATATACCCTTCCTTGCTGAGACAGTCATATGCTTTTCAGCATTCAAATATTATTATTGTCCCCGGAAGAATTCACTTTTTAATAACGCTTAACACTAGGTTTACGGTACGTGTCAATTTGACGCATTCAGATTCTAAACTTAACGTTATAGGACTCATAAATATTATTTGTTAGCAATTTATGTTGAATTGAATTGATGTAACGATATGGATATATACTCTAATTAAAAGAAAAAACTGCATTTCAATGCAACTGTCAACGTAGCGAATTATAATAAAAATATGCACAACGAGTATCCGTAAACCTAGTGTTAAACGGATTTGTAGTTCTATTTTTCACAGCCTGTAGAAAAACTTTTTTCGAGTTACGTTCGTACGTACCGAATACTCACTTTCCTTTTATTACGCATCCTTGATTATACTTCCGAATATCGCCTCATCAATCTCTACTATGGTGGCATGACCTCCCATTTGCGAAGAATTATCTTCGTATTATTTCACGTGTAATTACCACCAAAAATTAATGCAACATTTCTTTACAATTTCAATCTTATGTTCCTTCGACTTATTTTTGAATAACACCGGCAGTACAAGTTTTTGTTTAAAAAAATTTTGTTTTATTAAAGAATGTATGCACTTATCTTCGGTATTTATTTCTTGTAAATATCCTGCAAAAGAATTCATACTTTTCTCGTCGATATTCAAAGCACGATCGCGTTAAGAATTTCGTAAAAACTGAATACATGCAGAAAAGGTCCAGAACTAATTAAAAAGACACCACGCCAGTTTGAATAACACGTGAAACAATATTAAATTTGATCATTAGGTTCATTCGTTTTACAAACATAAAAGATGTCGACTGTTGCTACATAACGACAATGTACTGTTTTTCCACGAGAAGAAGTCACAGCGTGTTTATTCCCACTCTTTTGTAGTTCGTTGACTCTCATCATTACAGGCATGTGGTCGCTATTGGTCGAAGACGGTGACGAAGATCGATAATGATCGTATTGAGATTGAATGAAACAAAATATTCATTCATTGTTAGCAGTATTGGCAAGTATACTATCTCACTCAGTCGCAAATTGACTGCCGCCGATTTTTGTCACCATTTTCGTCCCCATTTTCGTTACCATTTTCGTCCCCATTTTCGTCACCATTTTCGTCACCATTTTCATCCACCTGTGAATAGAACTCAACATACTGAATAAATTTTTCTTATACATGTAACTCGGCTTTAGTTTCCGAGATATTTGTAAAATTCTGTCAATACTATTATGTTAAATTGTGACTATGTATACAATTGCTTCTATTGGTATTCGCAGACGGTGATTTACTATAAATTGAAAAAAAGCTTGTTTCTTAAAAATTCTTTTCATTTATTTTTACCAAATGTTGTGCTACACTGTGCTACTTCATGAAACAGTTCCTTTTAATAAATGGAAAACAAAACTACTTGCACATGTCGCGGCAGAACATGCATCAGTATGTGAAGCTGGACGTCTGTCGCTTATGTATTGTTTCTATAAACATATAAGCGGTTCGCAATTAACTTACAATTAGTTTCTGAGATATTTGTAAAATTTTATGTCGCACTCAAGAAAACTAGCTCAACCTTAACCTAATTTGTAAAAACTAATACTGTTTTGGTAGTGTTAGTTTTTATAAAATAATTTAGAGTTCAGTAACTTTTCTTCTTGATACCACGCCATCTTGGATACACATAGAAAAAAAATGATACAATCCCATGCACCTATCCACACACTCAAGTGGTAACCATACACTCAATAATCTGTTTTCGTTTGGTCCACCTAGCATACAAAGTTGATCACAACTGTTGCTAGCCGTTGCGACGTGTTTATAGAAACAATAGGTAAACGGCTGCCACTCTCGCACGCACTGCCGTGGTCATATACATATAAACCAAATACAGTGTTAAATTACCAAACGTAATTTGCAAATATCTCGGAAACTAAAGCTGAACGGGATTATGTATACAGGGTGTTCGATCACCCCTGGGAAAATTTTAATGGGAAATTCTAGAGGCCAAAATAAGACGAAAATCAAGAATACCAATTTGTTGATCGAGTTTTCGTTAAAAAGTTATTAACGTTTAAAGTTCCGACTGTAAAACAGCAATCTGGGAACAGCTGCGTGCACGAGATAGTGGTTCTCAGTCAGCATAAGAAACTCTACTTAGTGATGTATCCGACAGCCTCACAGTTTTCTGAGTGAGAACCACGATCACGCGTACGCAGTTGTTCACAGATTGCTGTTCTACAGACGGAACTTTAAACATTAATAACTTTTTAACGAAGCCTCGATCAACAAATTGGTATTCTTCATTTTCGTCATATTTTCTCCTCTAGAATCTCCTATTAAAATTTTCTCAGGGGGGAGGACCGAACACCCTGTATATACAAGAAAAATTTGTTCAAAATGTTGAGTTCTATACCGTATTTGAAAATTATCGAAATCGATGAGGTGCCCCCTAGTTCAAATAATTACCTGTATTTCGAAATTATTGAAATCGTTGAGGATGCAGGTAATCAAGAAGTAGACTAAAAATACACCCAACGATGACACAGATAATAGTATGATATCGCTTGTATGGCAACATTAGACCGCAAGGAGTTAACGTTTACACTCAACTCGGTAATACCAACTTTCACACGTCACTTCAGACTCATTACAATTAATAAAAAAGTAACTCTACAGAACTCTTTTTCTCCCGATACTTTCGTTTCTTTTAAAGTATACATTGTTTAAAAACTCGATGAATGAAAATTATAAATTAAGATTAGTCAGATGTTGCTAACAGGTGTAACCAGAATTTATTTGATCAGAGCAGTAACAGATAAAATTTTAGGATTTCAAATACATATGTCATTGATGCACAACTTTCTCACTAGAAGGTCAAATAATATAAAATAATAGTTTGTGCGTGTCACGCATCAAGTATAGATGAGTGTAGAACAGTATATTTCAATTTATTGTATATAAAGTAATATATACATATATTGTATATTCAATGATTTATTAAAGTACTCTTTCTTCTATTTGCTTCTTCAGGTTTAACAAGTACCTACATACATATACATATATTCAATAGCTGGTACTAGATTTTAGATACAGGTTGTTTAATATTTGGCTTTGTTAAAGGTGTAGTAAGTTTTGATGTCTTCCGACTGATTTCTGAGTTTGGTTTTATTTATATTTATAATGAAATAAGGTTATTTGCAAGTATACGTGGTATCGAATATATTTTTGTGAAAAAGTGCATGATCCAAAATATTTGGATAAGAGCAAAATGAATAAATTAGCGAGAACAAACATGCTATTATTTATAATAAATGTCTCGATTTTAGATTTATGAAAAATTAAGGAATGATTAGAATCGGACAGATAAAGAAATGTGGCACTGCTTTGCTGAGAGTAGGAACTCGTGAGAATCTCGTAGGAAGACAGAAAAAGAAAGAAGGAGGGGGGGGGGGGGAGACTTTTCGTCCGGGCCGCCTGCTAGTGGACTCATCAGTAAGGCTTTCTAGCAGTCCCTGCCTTAAAAGATTAGGATATTGGGAAGTCGTTCGAGGAATGTATATGTATACATATAGTAACCGAGGAGTCGATCGAGTGCTTGCGAAAGCGTGACCCCTCTGGTGGCGAGCATGGGAGGTGACGCCACAGGTTTAACAATTCATAATCGTCTCTTTTACGTTGGAGGGGGACGTCCTTGGAGGGGGGGGGGGGGGTGATATGATATCTCCTCACGTCTAGCTTTTTCATCATCTTAGCGAGCGAGTAGACACACTTCTACGATGACATGTGGGGTCACACCACACATCGACACTATCCCTAATCACTTTGCTGAGACGGTCCTGAACCCTCATCCAAACCGTCGGCGGTTCGGTGATGATTTGTCGACGTCCTTATTACGCCGATTTTATCAATTTTATCGATTTTATTTTACGATCGCCGTCCCTACACGTATCTACGCGTGTGCACGAGGGTTGGTAGATCAGAGGTAGGGTATTCCTATGTTTCGCTGGTCCCACGGCGGCATTCAAAACAGCCTGTCTCAAAACTAAGTAGTTCGAGAAGACGACGGAAGGAAGGAGGTACTCACAGCGAATGAGGGTATTCATAGAGGAAGAATTCCACATACTTCTTCATAATAAGTTTCTTTTGTTATAATAAATGCGCTCATTTATGCTTAACGCGGTAATATATATAATTAATATAGAGTTTAGAAATATAAATTACTTATTGACAATGTGTGGATCTTTGCTAATCGCATGGGAGTTCATTCGCAACTGGAACTTGTTCGCAAACTATAATTCGTCACTTATTCCTATTTGGTTACCAACCATCATTTTTCGTACTTGTATTTATTTTTTAGAATTCTATTAACACCACTGCCGGAATGTTATCATTACACACTGTGAAATATATGAATTAATCCTTTGCACTCGTATTTATAATTGAGAATTTATCTTTTATTTATTTATTTTATTTTATATGTATACACACACATTTAAGCAAGAATGAATGGCAATTGAAGGAAAAGATTCTGTATAATTTTTCGTCTGTTCCGTCCACTTAAAATCAGCGATTTAATGAAACTGTTAACATTTGTGTTATTCTACTACAAATCAATCATTTTTTGAGTACGCAATAAGTTATTACCACGTTCACAGTCTGTTTTGAAAGGATTAAAATGATATTTCTTTCCGGAAAATTCGTAAATATATATTAGTAAAAATTTATATGTTATATAATATTGAAACAACTTCATTGTAATTATGTATTTTAATTTAATCAGAATTTAATTAATCTGGTGATACACATTCACCATATTCTATTCTATTATTAAATTATTAAATAATTTAACCGTGGTAAATAGCATATTTTAAGAATATCTTTCTATGGTAAATAATCTGTGGTCTTTAAATGCCAGTTGGCGAGATCTGAAGAAAAAGCCGAGCGTGCCGACAGCTTTTCGCAAAGCATTGTCTTTCATGCTTCACTGAGCTCTAAGGGGGATTCTCCAAGTTGGGAGGGATAGAAATGTTGAATTTATGAATCACGTCTTTAGGACTCATTTTAAGAATCATTACTGTAATAAGAATGAAGATTTAAATAATACTAGTAACTATTAATTAATTGCGCAATAATACTAAAAATAATTAATAAATTGACCCTTTGATAATAATAATAACATAAATCATAAATTAAAAACCGAATTCGATTTAAGCAATTTTGGCCTATATTCCAAACCACTATTGAACGATATACATTTATTGTATTGTAGTTTTCATATCCAGATCGGTCGCAAGTAACTGTGTTTTGCAAGTAGCGCAATTATTAACAATTTTTACTATTTTATCGACATGATCGATGTTGTACATTCACATGTATAATCCGGTATTTCTAGCAGGTACCCTTGAATAGTTTCTATTTCTTCAGATGTATTACAAATGAACTCTTTAATGTATCTGTTAACTCCGTACTATATTCGCGGAGTTGAATTATGGAGTAAATCAATTATTTGATTTACAAGAACAATTTTATTCAAAACAATAACAAATAGTTACCAATAACCAAGAAATATTAATATTGCAGTTCGATTGTTAGGTGATATCAGTTGCAAGGTGATATCATTAATAATGTCCAAATTTAACAAGTAAAGTTCTATTCGCGTCTGGTGCGAAACCAAGTTCAAAATGGCCAAGTTCGTGAGAAACTGTGTTCTTACGATGAAGATGCAACGAGGTCTTATGAGAATACAACTAATTCTGATCAATGCCAAATGTCCTATCCTCGAGGAAAACTTTGCATCTCCCTCTTAGCGCCTTCTTAGAGGCGTCGATATTCGGATTGGGCCTTGTCCTATCCAATCTGAATTTTGGACAGTTTTTGGATTGTTCAACGCCGACAACCTGGTTTCAACCTGGTTAGAAAATCAAGGTGTGCAGGACGTTGCACAATCCCTGGGTTAATTTATGACCCTTTATTCAACGTGGTCCTACTGATTGTCCTAGTTCTGGTGGTCAACACGTGAAGGTTTGCGTTACGTCAATTGCTGTCGAGGGTGGTCTAATCGGGGACCGTTTCCAGAGAAATCTGAAACTGACATCTGACCAAGCTTAGTCCTTTAGAAATTACACGCAGTCCATGAAAAATTGCGACTTCCTCTAAAACGCCACTGTTCAATGTCGACTACAGCGGAAACCCTTCACGCGGCGGCAATAGTATCTAAAGCTTTTCCTGCTATAATTATTAGACCCTGTCGAATGATGAAATATGAAATGATTGGTTATTAAACTTTTAAAGGAATTTTTAAATGACACGCACGCAGGATTTATATTCCTAACCCCATGACTTGAATACAATCGAAGAAATTATCAAAAGGGTCTTCATTAAAATTTATCAGGGAAAGAAATTCAAATCCTGCGTTTCTTAAATTATCCTAAATATATTTGAATTCCTTTATTGTTATTATATTTATATTTATTCAATTTCTTACTGTTAACGGGGTTGTTTCACTTCTTCTTTTATCGCCCCCGTCCAAAACTCTTCATTGGATGAAGTTTTTGTAATGGCAGCTCGCAATGGCTTTTTCCTTGGAGGCAAGCAGCATGGATCCATTGACACTCTAGAAAAGTTTCTCGAGAAACTTCACAAAATCAGCAGTGTCTATTGCAACTGAAGGTTGTTTTTAAATCGAAAGACATATAATTGACCCGGAACAAAAATGTATAGTTGTAAAGATTATATGTGTTTGGGCCATTGCTGAGCAGCTAGGCCACAAACTACACGATAATGTATGGTAGATGACATGAAAGGCTATATGAAGTAAAAAAAAGGGAAGGAAAGGGGAGGCACACGTTTTGTCCCGAGCCTGCTAGTGGAGCCATCAGTAAGGCTTTCTACTAGACTCTGCCTTGGACGTCAGGATATTGGGAGTCAGTTGAGCGCTTTCTCGCAAGCGATCCCTCTGGTGGCGAGTAAGGGAGGTGACGCCGTAACTACATTAGCGTCATTAAGGAGCTGCCCTCAAAACTAAGGTGTGGCCTAATTTGTATGTGAGAGTGCTCTGCACTTGCAACAGATACATTGGTTTCACCCACCAGTCCTATGTCTCGCTATTTATTTACAGGAAGGTGGATGGTGTAATTTTCTTTTCCTTCCCGTGGGAGTGCTTGTAATCGTCTTGGAACCAATTTAACTTTTGCAAAATTCAAGCGAAATATTATTCTATTCTTTTTATAATACAGCCTTTAGGTCTTGCTTGTTAAAATGTTATACAACCTGCTTTTTTTCTGGTTCATGCCATACGTTTTCGACGTAGAGCTCTTATTATACGGGTATCTGGAGACTTTAAATATTCATTATAATTCAAATTCGGGTTCAAAAAGCGAGTATGAGTGCTTGAGTAACCCGATTTATTACTCATATTCATGAAATTTTCATTATTCATTTCACTTTAGATTAAAAAGACGAAATTAAGTACATTTATTAATATTTTACTTTTAATTCTGTTTTTATATAAAGAAACAAGTTAATATTTTTTACTTGTTGAAGATGCTCATAAACGTATGTAGAAACATTTTAAATAATACGAAAATTTAGTTTCTGATGAATATTATCAATTGTTTATTATTAGATTGTATTTAAATTTCAAACTATCTTTCAGATCTTGACCAAATAAGTTAATTGCAATCACGACAAACCAAATTTCCTATTATTTTCAATGAGTCAAAACGTTTCTTCTATGTACATATTTCGACATCTTCAGCAAGTGTTGAACGAGTTTTTTCTACTGCAGGAAATATTATAAATTTTAAAAGATCTTGTTTGTTATCGAAAGATGTAAACGAACTTATTTTCTTATATTAAAATAGAAAATTATTCTCTCGTTGTACATCAGTGTAAATAAAATATTAAATATGTATATTTTTTGCATTTTTCAAACTTAATCCCTTGCACAAGTTTGCTCTCTCTTTCTTTAATCTAAATCCGACTGTTATAAAATGTCTTATATTTGAATAGTAAACAAGAGATACAAATTTGAATACGGGCTTCGAAATCAAGAATAGGTGATATAATGAGTATTTCGAATGTTCGGATATCCGGTTAGTAAGAGCTCCGCGAGTATTCAAATACTCAAATTGAAAATAAATTTATTCCAATGTCGTGTACATCGCGTCGATCGTGAATGTTTCCGATTTAATAACTACCAACTGCCAATTCTCGATGTAGAATTATTGACAGACAAATCAGAGATGGGGAAGACAAACAAATTGCAATCGCCGATATTATCCTCCCTCTCTCTAGACATACATACATATATACAACAAATTATTCATTACACCGCTGTTAAGTTGTCAGTTGTAAAGAGTGCAGGTCCAATTCGTCGAAACAAATAAGTCAGCCCATTCGAACACAAACATAGAATTACATACATGCATTTTTGTTATTGGTCACATAAATAGGTGAAGTTTGCAATGTCGTGCGATAAAGACAGTGAACGAAAGTATTCGTAAAGCAATCAATTTAAATAAAAGATTGTATATTTATTTCATCAATCAATTTTCAGACGAAAAGACGATGAACATTCTTGAGTGTTTAAAGAATAGATTTTGTGTAAATAAAATTTTGTTAACATTAACATTTACAAAATTGTCAACAAAAACAGATGCACAGTATTTGTACAGTGGTACAAAAGTTAATAAACTAGAGAAATAAACTAAATATTTAAAATTTTAATATTTTGTGGGATTTCCCTTTGTCATTACGATAATTTCCAGTCTTCGTGGCTAAATTAAATGTTACAACAGCCGGTATTTTACTCTATTGGTATTTACTCTATTCTTTGGGTCTAATTTCATGATAACGAATTTTCTGCTCAAGATAATTCCATAAATGTTCTATGGGATTGATGTCTGGTGACTGTGGCGGTATCTTCATATATTTAGGGATGTTATATAAAATCCATTGTTTAGTGTTATACGCTGAATGCTTGCGATCGTTATCATGTGTAAATATGAAATCATCTTTAAGATCTATTTTGTTTGCACTAGTATGTGCTCTTTTAATATAAACTTTGTGTTCCATGATTTCGTCAATGAAATGCAACGAACCCAATATAGTTGCAATCGTGCTACCCCTCGTGGGTCACAAATTCTTCTTTCTGTACTCGGTATTTTTCTTTTCCAAACTGTAAAGTGTGTTTTAGTACCGAATACTTCGAATTTGCTTTTGAATTTTGCAAAAATTATTTTATTCCAATATTTCTCTGGAGTGTTCATATGTTCCTTGGCAAATTCTAATCTCTTCTTACGATTAGTTTTACTTACGAAATATTTTAGTTCAGCAACTCTACCGTTGTATTCAGTACTTCGTAAGTAATGCTCTGTAGCAACTTGTTCTGCATTTATACGTGAATTTTGTTTCACTTTACGTATATCGTATAATAATACTTCTTGTATAGTAACTAGTTAATCGTGCTCGTTTATTTCACGCGAATGTCCGGATTTTCTATTATTTTTAACTGTTTTTCATAATTCAACCCTGTTAATAATGTTTTGTATACTGGGTCTTGGCCTGTTTACTATGTCCGCAATTTCTCTAAAAGTTTTACATTCATTGCTTCACTCTTCTTTTGTTATTTTGGCACCCCTGCGACCCATATCAAGAATTTTTACTTGATTTCACCAGTGCTACGTATCAACTAATAGGCTTTGTTATTGTTCCTTGTAATCAGAAAATCACACATTGTGTTTAAGATATCAAAGAAATGTGCGAATACTTTCTGTGTGTCTGCTCCTATACATTTATCTGTTTTTGTTGACATTTTCGTAAATGTTACATGTAATCAAATTTTATTTATACAAAATTTATTCTCCATACGCTTGAGAATATATACGTTCATTGTCTTTTTATGTGAAAATTAATTGCTGATATAAATATACAATCTTTTATTTAAAATTGGTCGCTGTACGAATACTTTCTATACCGTCTGTAGGTAGAGCGAATAACTTACGCTCCTGACCTGCCGTCCCGATTGCCAAATTACCGGCGGTGAACAGTAGTTTATTTTCAAATATGTTTAACCTGTCAATTACAAATAAAGCTTTTAATTTATAATTATTACATATTAGATAAAAATATATTAATGTCTTTATCTTAAAATTATCTTTATTCTCAATGCATGGCAACAATGTTTTTCAAGCAAAAATCTAGTAAATATTACAATGTATGACTTTAAGTGACGCTCAATCTATACAATACCATATGTTTATGCGGCGGTATATGTGTATAACTTCCAGCATTTCTCTAATAATATTTTGGAAACTGCTTAATTTCCAAAACTAAAATTTAAGTGTCTCCCGGAAGAATATCCAATTTTCCATAGAAGTTTCCATTAAAAGTTTTTAAGTTAACCCCTGTTTTACCCACGTAATAGAGGTTAAGAGACCAATCATTACACATACAATGCAAGATCTAAATCATTGATATCGTTGAGATAGTTTTCGAGATATCGAGTTGTAAAGACTTATGTAAGCCATTCTATGGCTTACGTATATGTATTGTTAATATTTATTATTTTATGGTAGATTCATGGTTTGTAATATTAGACTTAGGCCAGTTATCATTTGAAGTGCTCAAATGAAGATAAAAGAAGTTGTTCATTCAATGGCCTATAAATTATCGGCGTTGTTAAACTACTAGTATTCGTTCCTTTCTTTATTTCTGGCGACTTTTGTTTACGTTCGAATGATTTTCGTTTCATCTATAGTTTCAATGTTATTTAATTTAACAGTATTCCTAATTTTAAACGAAGACTTATAGCATTCAGACGTATAAAAGGATAATGATTTGATTTGCACATTGAACGATAATTAATTCAATGTTCTTGTAAATTGAGATGTTCCGTCGGTTGAATTTTGAGTATGAGAGGAAGTGCATGAAATTCAATCCTTTAAAGTCAGAACTGACAAACGGGAGTTAAAATTACCCAAACTATTTTTCTAAAGCCGTCGTACCTGAATAATTATTTTTGTTGCCTACTACGAACTTTGGTACTCGATTTTCAGAGTATTTTATAACGTATCTAAATACAAATATATTAAACTTACTCTTACACTACCTACATATTTTTCTATGGAGTTTGATCTAGAATTAACCTCACATTTAACCTCATCGTCTTAATCTCATTATAATCTCAAAAAGTTTAAATATACATGCATATTTAACCCTTTGCACTCGGGGACTTTTCTTAGATCACCTACTACTAACTCAAGTACAGTTTCTTGCTAAATAGATAGTAAATACTCTAAGCAGACAGATCTTCTTTTACATTCTTTGCTTATGTATTTTGTCCTATATAATCACTGTAAAACAATAATATTGTTGAACGTCGTAGGTGAACGTTCGGTCAGTGTATTACGGATACACTGTTCGATTACACTTTGTAACCGAATCGCATTGAAACTAATGTATGAGGCAGCTAGTCGGTGGAGCGCTTTTTAGAAACTTTGGTTGGCGGTGGTTGGAACGGAACTCTCGTCGATGATTATTTTTCCTTAAAATTACAGGTCGGAGGAGTTCTGGTTGGTGTAGGAAGATTTGAGAGATGGAAAGACGTGGGAGGATACAATTTTATAATTGGATGTTGGAAAAGTCGTGGGATGGTTATTTTAGAGGAAAAAGTAGGAGGAAAGTGGAAAGACGAGCGGGACGAAGGGGTGGTTGTGGAAAAGGAAAGTCGAGGTCGTTGCAAGGGATGACAGGCCTAGGTTGTAAACTATTGCTAAATCTCAAGAGGTTTCTGGCGACCAAATGTCGCTATTGTTCGTGGCCTTGTATCGACACGTACCGGCTACAGGGGTTCCTTTGCCTTGGGTCTAAAATTATGTCGTCACGCTGCATTACGTTGCGACGCAACAGATATCGTTGTGTTTCCTTAGAAGAAACATCCAAATTTTATGCTGGATGTCCCTTCAGAGGGGACAACCGAGTGCAAAGGGTTAAAATGTACAATTCTACCACTTATTTCCTTTATCTGAGTCAAATTGTCGCGTAACAAGCATTTTTAATTTCGATTACATTAATTATTTAATATCGGAGGATGTTATTTATTGGATTTATACAATGGAATTTCGTACATTCGTTTGCATATCACATTACTATGTTTTACCACAGGTTGGATTTGACATCTAATTAAGTATTTCGATCAAACATTGATTATATAATTGACACAACATTTTGAGGCGTATAGAACTCGGGTACTTTTAAAAGAAATCACATGACCAGGAAAGTGTTGGCACTCGAAAAGCAGGATCGCGCGTTGCTGTAGGGTCACACATTTGTTTCGTTGACGGGAGCCAAGAGTGACAGGAAGATTAACTCAGAAGTCGGTCATTTTACATATAAGAGACAGTAAGTTGTACAGTTGCACCTCGATGCACGCAGTTCTCAAGTGCACGATTTTTTCGCGACCTTTGTACAACAATAATACATGCATTAAAATTAAAATGAAGTGTGGAAGAAAGATTGACACGACACAAAAATATTTTAGAAGAAATGCAAACAGAGATGTGTCAAACTAAAATTACTATGTATTTTCACAAAATGTGTAAAATGTAGTTCTGCTCAGGCAGAACTAGGATCGCTGTTGATGTCACGTTTGCTTGCCGATTGCAGTTTTTTCGTTTCGATCTGGTTTATTTTTTGCCATGCGTTGGCGTCGTACAAGGAACGAAATGTAATAGTTGCTTGTGTAATGTATGTTTAAGAGGAGGAAGAAGGGGTCCAAGAATTACGCTGATTTTTAGTGTCGCGGTACGTCGGTGTCTCGAACTCTTCCGTACTTCGAGGGGCAACTGTACTTCTTATGAAGAAAATGACTCGATGACTAGATAATAATTTCACAGATACTTAAAGACTAGGACAACAAGTGTCATTGAAGTAGAAATCTTAGATTCCATTGACTAATGTAGTTGAGTAAAATGGTTAATTTCTTGTTTATTCGGTTTTATTATTTTATGGTTAAGGATTCTGTTTTCAGAAGAATAATTTAAAGAACAATTTCGACAACAAACAAACGATTGAATTTTTTATTCGTTAAATATAAGAAATTATTTTAAAAAAGCCTATAATCAGATTAAATGCTTGCAAAAGAGTTATAATAATATAGAAATGATATTCACTACGCGGTATATTGTAAAACGTATAATACAAAACAAAAATCATCATAATTTGGTCAAAATAAATAATACATAACAATAGTATCATACCATTATTAAACATTGGTATTTTTTTCTTTTTTCTATACCGTATAAAGAATCATAATGTGACAGGATTAACTTTCGCATCATTCCACGAAATTGTTTTTTGAAAGCTTGATTTAAATACAACAGAACACCCGTTCAAAACGATCGGTCACTGGCTTTTTTATACAATTTTTCGAAAAGCGTGTGTGTAACGAGCCATTATCTTTCACGCACGGATTGCAATTTACGCGATGAAAAGATCGACTGATGTTTAGTTCCCATGTACGCGCGAGGGCGTTATCATCTTCATGATTGTACTCATTAAATGTATTCAGGCGTGTTTCGAAGTATGTATTCGGCTGACACGAGACTGACAACGCACGATGACAGCGTTATCGCCGTCGTTTTGTCTACCGTAGTGAAGATAACAGACATCGGTAGCACGCCGGACATTGTCGCTGACCCGAACGAGACTCGTGACCAACATTACACAATTAATAGGGTCATTGATTTGATTATATTTAATTATTCAATAATGCGACGATTTCTTCAGCATTTATTTATTTATTTATTTATTTATTTATTTGACAGGTGTCCATCCTTTGGTATAATTGTAAATTTAGTGTCTAGAGTGTAAGATGATACAATTTTCACATACCTAACGAAATTTTTATTTAATTTTTATTTCGTTACATTACCTAACGAATTGAACAAATTTTATACACAAATAACGAATAAAAATTTAAGATTCATTCATAAAACTACGCTTTGCCATAGATTTTAATTTTCGAATGAATTTATGAATGAAACATTGAAACTGAATTTAGTTCGAATCTAATATTTTTATTTGTTATTTAAGAATAAAATTTGTCAAATTCTTCCTTAATTACGTAATGTATTCTATCAGGAGTTCAGTTATAAGATTTACATACGATAACATTTCTTATGGGAACATGCATAATGTTGATAAAAAACAAGTAACAACTCGAATCAAAGGAAACTCCTTTCGCCGAAATTGTATTGAAACATTAAGGAAGAATAACATAATTTATTCTTGATCATTCTTCAATTTATACTGCCATTACTATCAATTGTATGTTTTCACAAATCTTATTTTAATGAACGTGTTAGTATGAATATTTATTAAATAAACGTTTGTATGAGGATTTATTACATTTTATATGAATTGCAGTCATTTGTATCGGACTATCAAAAGTATGATATGCACTGTACCATTGCCATAGTGAAAAGCTATTTCCCTCAACGTTAATAATAGTGTTGAATACATTTTTTAATTTTTGTTTCTCTAGATTGATTGTTTGAGTGTTTTACTAGCTGTTAAAATATATTAAAACCGACCGATACCAAATACAAAGTAAGTACATAAGATCTGCGATTTGATTTGTTAATAACAATTAGTTATTATAAGTAATGTTTAAAAATAATACCTCCTGAAACTCAACCGAATATTTATACGATCCAGGTGTGATAAAACGCCGGGAGAAGTAACACACTTTCTTAATGAGTTACATAACAAATTGTAGGTCACGACAAGCTGTTTAAGAGGTAACTAACGCCTTCTGGGCGTTCATTACTCTTCTTAGCGGTTAACATTCCGTTGTGTGCTTTAAACACCATTGTAGCAGTGTAGCATTTGATGGTGGCATTCGTAAAAATGTATTTTTTGAAAATAACTACAGCAAATCTTGGATAACTGCGAGAAACACGGAATCGAAGTCTCGCAGTTATAAAAACGTGGTTAATTTTCTGTTTCTAGAAAGACATACGCTAAGTTATGTATAGCACGACGTTCGGCTTAGAAAAGGACAGCGAATAAAGAATAGATAACAATAATACAATGTGAAAAATTTGTTTATTTTTAGTTAATGTTAGTGGGACTTTTATCAATATATTTGTGAGGTTTTGTTTTTATTAAAATAAGATCAGATACGATATAATTTGAATCATACTTGCGTATTTTAATCGGAAGAATCTTCGAGATTCATTGATAAAATTTCGTTTAGAAAAAAACAATAGTAAACAAACTTCATCTGTTTGCATTGCCATGTTGTTTTGTTGCAAAGTCCATGTTTATGGCATACGCGATAACCTCATGAAAGATGTTCTTTTGAGGGTGTATGAATGCGATCAGGAAAATGCTTCGATTTTTTATCTTCAAGCCTCATTTATGACACTATTCTCGGACAAACGTTTGAAAATATTGTAATTGGATACTAATTCTTTCAATATTTCTTCTGCGACATTCAAATAAAAATGGCTGATGCCTAAAATAAAATAATTTACTATATTGTAAGAAAATGAAACACAGAATGATATACAGAGTGTCTGTAGCATGTCCAATTCAGAGATATTCTATGCAAGAAAACAATAACAAAAGTTCATATAAACATGTGTCCTTGTTTGACCTTGTTTTCAAGTTATAGCGAGTTCCGTGTTGGAATAATTCTCTCTAAAGATCAAAATAGTTGAACTAATTTCACTCAACTATTTATGAACAGAGCTCAATATCTAATGCTGAATCTGTAAATGCGTCCTGTAAACGTTCCGTTAGAGTACTGGGTGTCTGATTATTAAAATACGTCGAGTATGAAAATGTGAAGTTTTAATAGGTCATTTTGAACACCTACTGTGAACTATACTTAAAGATATACTTAAAAAATTATATTTAGAAATTAATTATTGTAAAATTATTAATAGGAATTGAATACTGGCATATACAACAATTACGATAAAATATTATTATTTTCTTCTGAATCGTCAGAACTATCTAAATTTATATCTTGAAATAATAAAAGTTTACGAATATCATCTGGCATATGTTTAGTAGGTTGTTTTTGAAGTTTGATTCGACAATAAAAACAAATGATTTGTTTCCTCTTTATTATCAGATCAGTACTTGACGACTTTCATACGTCTTATTAACATTATGTGTGACAGCAGTACGCAGTATTTAATTTGAGAACATTAGTTTATTTAACATATACTATAGAGATATAACAAAGGAAACATACTGAATAATAGGTGGAAAAATAATCGTATAATATAAACAACGCGACGCTTATACGTTCCGGTATCGTCGTTCAGAATTAACTAACCTGTAATATAACTAAACTGTAGGCATTGATTCATAAAGACGCTTATGCCGATCACCCGTTAACAGTGTGGAATATTTGTTTTGGTAGATTACTATTGAGTGGACTGTATATATGATATTTTAAATTACATTTGCGACAACCATTAGGTCGACATTTAGCTATTGTATGATTTTGTCTGAGACAATTGATACAAAGTTTGTTTCTTTCTGACGTTATCTAACCTCTCCCGAGTGGATAATCGTAAAAACTGTTGACATTGCAAAATATCATGATTCTGTTTACAAAGAGTGTAAGTAACACGATTATTAGTATCAACAAGATTTTGACTCCGATTTTGGAATTTGTTCCTCGCCATTATGGTTCCTTGAAATAAAAGATTCTTCCTTCTACTCCTCACCACGGGCCACCATTGGATCGAATGTTGGTCTCTTGTTATTCTTTGTGTGTTCCCACGATCTACGAGAATTCTTATCTCATTTTTTGGCAATTATTAAAACAAAAAACTATTTCAATATTCCATTGGGTTATTTAGAACGTTTAATGCATTTACAAATATTTTTTGCAAGATATAGGTCTTTTGATGCTATTCAGACTGAATATAAAATATTTTTTGTATCGCCACATTTGGAGATAATATTTAGGTAGCCTTGTTTAAGCGAAGCACCCTGTGTAATAAAACATAATTCAATGAAAATGATAAATTTTCTGATACTTCTATACCGGTTTAACTTACTATTGATCTGCTATTATTCACTCGTATATTCTTTTTTTACTGCGACTTATTTTTAGAATTTTGTATCTATTTTTTGTATAATGACGCAATTCTGAAAATAAAAATAGAATTATGATTATGCATTATATATTTATAACAAATTTTTTATGAAGAATTATAATTATAAGAATTTTAAAAATGTTCATTATTGTTGTTCTTTATATTTACGACCATAAATTTTCAAACTCGTGTCACAGTAATTCCATTTTCTCATTATTTTATGTTCATTGACATGGCGTCAATAAAATAATTGAAAACAGTATTGTTTACACGCAGTCTTCTCTTTTCTCGATTGTTATATTTTACGTTGTTTTTCGCAATGTGTTTATTGAGTTTTGTTTTTCATTCATCTCGCAAACAATTCTCTACTTTATTGCTTCATAAGGGCTCTGTATCATTTTTCAAACAGTGTTGGTACGAAGATTGAACGCACTTTATAAAAATTTGCTCGTTTGCGATTTAAATTTTCATCAAATAAAGTAATTTCTTTGTGCAGACATATACGTTTGGTTTGTCATTAGAAACGATGCTTAAACGATCTTTTGCTGAAACAATCGCGTAAAAGGGGAAATAAACGATTTATGACGTATAACAATGTTACGTAATAAATTATACGTGACCATATTTCTATCCATTTCGTAATCAGCATTGTTTTTGTTCTTTGTTGAAAGCTCCATTCCTTTTTGTATGGGAGGATTCAGCTGATAACGTGAGATATAACAGACATTGATCGTGATATAATTTGGATGGTTATATCACGATCAACAAATATTCCAATAAAGGATATATACAGGTATGGTGCTACCAAACGGGTGGTACTAGAAGGAATAACATTTTTTCGTTCGAAACTTCGTTTACGAGAAAATCGAGTTTGAAAATTCTTTCAAGATTTTTTGCATGCGTATGATTATTTTCGTTTACACTTTCATATTCGTTGTTGTTTGTAATGTTTGCATTTTGTCTTTAGCAATACGGCTACCTTATCGTTAGGTTACCTATACGTATACGTGTATACATACGGTTACCTATAGTTTTATTGTTAGTCTGTTTGTATCAGTCGAAGTATAACAGTGTCTCGCTACAGCAATCGCGAATACGTTGACATAGTGAAAGCATTAAGAGCTTGTTACGAGTGCAACAGTAGCAGTTAAGTACTAGTGGAAACTAATCTGTTGAGACACTACCACCAAACTAAACGACGCGAGGAACAAGGTGAATCGGTTATTTGTTCCGTTCATTTTTCCCATTTCTTAGTGTCTTAGCTCTCGGATTGTATAGTAGTAGGATTTCCACATATCAGGAGATAATTTAGAGAATAAAGAGAACAGAAAATTACAAATATAGAATCTTATTACATTAATAAGAAACACTCTTGAAATGTAACGTCGCGTCGGGTACTGACTAGATTCTCCGCGCGAACTACGTTTTTAGTTCTTTTGGGGTTGTAAGGCCCAATTAACCTTCGTGGTGCACGTGTCTTCTAGCCGTCACTCGCCAAACTAATCTTGAGTGACTGGTTACAGATTTGTGACCGTTTGAGATCATCGATAACGTGAATGTATAAGTCGCAACCGAAACTATGTTGCGTTTTGGAACGATTCTAAGTATAATTTGTCGGAAGCTGGTTTTTGCAACGATACATTCGACTTAACGTTCGTACGAATTAGTGTTGGTGTTTCCGGAGTCCGTTTCTTCCTCAGTTCGGACCCCCTCTGATACGTGATTTTCGCGTTGACTTCCGGTTCGTTCGGTTGGCCGTCGACTTGGGGAAGGAGGACCTATTTTCAAGCCCCGTTTGGGTAGAAAACTCCTCCCTCACACCTAAACGTGGTAGAGGAAGAGTCCTAGGTCACTCTGGTCGAGGGTGCCCGAAGTTTTCTTCCCAAGTCGAAGGTCGTGTTAATTTGCCGAGGAAAAAACGGGACTCCAGATTAAGACGCGACGAGTTGCCGCGCGTGTTTATCAACTGTTTTATGGCTATATTGTTCCGCGAATTGACGATGGTCGTTACTGGGTGGCCGACGTTTGGCCTCGAAGACCGTACCACGCGCGGAACAATATAGTCCTTCGCTGGTCAACTCGGGTCTAGTGCTTCCATTTCCAAGCGTTCGATTATTTTACAACGAAAGCCAGATGCGGAATATTCGAGGACTTTTGCGACGAAGTAACGGCTCCGCATCTGGCAACATAAAAAAGCGGAAAACCCCGAGCTGATCGAACGGAACAATTCTCATACATTCAGAGCAATACAATTCAATTTATACTCAGCCTACGAATAAATACAAGTCAACGAAAATCATCATGTCCTTATTTTACAACTATCCCGTCATGCATTAGTTTACCAATCGGGAAGCGGACAGTCGCGGGATACTCTATTTTTATAATTCGCACGAGTGTCAACGCACCAGTCGTTGATATATAGATTGAATAGAATTGGGCCTAGGATTTGTTTGTGGGTGGATACAGTGCTGTTGTGTAATACCGTGATTTTCCTGTTGACGAGGAAACTGGATAATTTTTATGGTGTGCATTGGGGTATTGTTTTGACGGAGTTTGAGGAGTAGCCCGTTGTGCCATACCATGTCAAAAGCTTTCTGGAGGTCTAGTAATACTAGGACCATCGATTTTTTTTTGTTGATCTCGAAGGCAACGTTTTCTTGGAATCTGAGGGCTTGCTGTATGATGGAGATTAGCACCGAAGCCGAATTGTTCTTGTAAGAGAATGTTGTTGGAGTGTAAATGGTTGGCGAGTTGGATTAGGATGATGCGTTCCAGAATCTTGCCGAGAAGGCTGAGAAGACTAATGGGTTTGTAGTTGTTGGCGTTTAGCTTGGATTTCCGTGGTTTCAGAAAGGGAATGACTTTAGCCGTTGTTGAGAGCTCTGGCAAGGTGTTGCACGTCGGAGCTCTTCTTGCACGTCTGGTAATATGCAAGGCGTTGGTTGTGTAGTGGACTGTATCTTTTGGCGTGGACCCTCTCTCGTTCTTACGACGTCGCCTGATGATGTACGACGTTTTGTCCTGTTTTGTCCTGTTTTGTCCTAACTGTCGCGCCTTATATCCTAATGCAAGAAGCCAGCCGCATCCAATCAGAACCTTTTTCGTTCAGGATTGGTGCGCTGGTACTTCTTGCATTCCGCGTTCGCGAGGGTGGACTGCGCGTCCCAGGTATAGGAAAAAACCCTGGCCCAACGGTCAGGACCAGGTCGTGAGGTCGCTGGAGCGGGCCTTTTATGGCGGTAATTTAGTTTACATTGACACTAAAACCATTTAGCGTCAATGTAAACGCCGAATTATTGTTGTGAGCGGAACGGCATGTTTCGCGACGCAACAGCCGTTTTGCATTTGATTGGGAAGTATGCTATCTGGAAGGTTTTCCTGTATATGTAGTGTAGTTTGAGTATCATCTTGTGTAGGAGGATTTTTAGTCGGGCGACTGTGGACGGATTTTTTGTTTTTCAGTTATGCTATGAGTCTACGGATGCGATGGAGGTTGATGTGAGCGGTATTTTGTGGGGCCATGGTGGTAGGGGTTAATGTGTTAGCTACATGGTTTACTTCTTTGTTTGCGGGGGAATTATTGGTAATGGGTGATGGTAGGTGAATGGTGTTTGCCAGCATCTCAACCTTTTCTGCATTGATGTGTGCTATGTTATTACCGTCAATCAGCGGTGGTATTGTGATTTCATTGTTTTTGAGGAATTTGTAGGTGGCCCATAAGGAATTAGAGTTGACCTCGACTTGTCTAAATTTTTGTTGCCATGAGTGGTTTCTGAGATCTTTGACTTTGAATTGGATTTGGTTTGTGAGGGACTTTCTGATGTGTTTGTGGAGTGCGCTTGTTGTGCGTTGGTATCTGCGACTGAATCTGTTGCGGAACTTGATTAGGTTAAGAAATTCCAGGTCAGGTTTAATTGTTTTGACGTATGCGTGGGTACTGGTGATTGCTCTTTTGTGGTTGGTCTTGATGGTGTTTTGTAGTGTGTCTGCTTCGGTACAGTTGCTAGTTTGTGTTTATGATAGTGCAGTTTGTGAAGTGTGTGCTTTTGCTGTTGTGTTGGAGTATGACTGGAAGGTGGTTTGAGGGGAGATCTAATAGGGAGTGGCATTCGGAGTAGTGAGGTGTATTTGTGAGAAAAATGTTGGTATTGAAGGGTCTGGCATGCGGATGTTGGTATGTCTAAGTGTTGGCGTGTAAGATATAGTAGTTAGTTTTGGTCATGTGCGCGTAGAATGCTTTGCCGTTATTGTTGATGGTGATGTTGTTGCAGCTAGGATGTTTGGCGTTAAAGTCTCGACCGACAATAAATTTTTTGGAGTGTTGGAATGTAGGGTCTGGAGCTATTGAATTTTTCTCAGTACGCACGAGTGTACTCCAGGGATCGGATATGATTAATTTATTGAAAGGTGATGCTCTTAGTGAAAATGACCTTGTACGTGGAAAGATATGAAGTGTTCTTGTTAGCTAGGTTGGTCCAAGCTAGGTCATTTAGACCTTTGGCATGAATTTCTGCTAGGATTTGATCGGTTGGAAGTTTTGGTAGTCTCTTTAAAACGTGCACGTGTGTAGTTGGATGCAATTGTTTTTTAGGATATTTCTGACGGCATGAAAGTCTGTGCTGGAGGAAAGTGTGACCTTTACCTGTTTGGAGAGATATTTAATTTCAAATTTGTCTTTTGCCGTTGTCTCTAGAAAGTAGCACAATCCTTGGTGGTTCTTGATGGATAAATATTAGTGGAGGCTTACCTTAAGTGATAACCTGTTGTGTATTGGTCTGGGTGCTGCTATCGACGTCAAATATTACCGACAAGATGCTGTATCTGTTTGTTGTTTTGATGTCAGCTGTTGTTTGGTGCAAGGATTGTGTTGGTGTTTTGGCGGCTATAAGTGGAGTTTCCTTGTTGGTGTTCCGTGAGCGTGGGGTGATGAACCCTTCTAGGTTAGGTTCAGTGGTTTTGGTTTTGGAATCCATGGTGGTTCGTGTGTCCGTGAAAAGAGGTGTGGCTCTTTTGGAGTCGAATAGTGAAGCGGCTCTTCTTCTGGTCAGTAGAGTATAGGATTCACCATCCTGTTTAGCTGTTTGACGGTGGTGAAATTTGATTTTATCGGATCCTGCGGCCAGCGTGGGCCGCTGCCCGTCTTCTACTTATCTATTTTGGAGCAGACGGTTGAGTGCGGCTCTTTGGGGGATTGCTCTGCTGCGGTTGGCATGGCTGACTGATTGGTTTGCTTCACTTTGTGTCTATATCGAGTTTCTCCGAATGCTCTGTTTTGCTTTGAACCATCCACTTCGGTGGCTCGAATCGAACGATTTAATGTATCACTGACTTTCAAGGGCAAACGGGCCCAATTTATATCGGCCATCAGGTGGTGAGGGAAATTCACCACCGAGCGGTAGCCAATCCGGGCCATCGGGGTCTAGTATACATTGTAGAAATGTGTAATTCGGTTTAGATACCCTATAAACTGAACGTTTAAATCAAAATTGTCTAAAAAGTCTTCTATTACAAAGTTACACCGAAGAAACATTTTTTCTTCGATGACCAAACATCCGCTATTGTACAAACATATTGGACGTTCTGCAATGTATTTTTAATCTGTTCTTGTTACTGTTCGTTTATTGACGGCTTATAACATTAGATTTCCTTATTACACCAAGATTTGCTAACGTAGCTAAGAAATAAGGATCCTCCAATTATTCTAAATGGAATTATTGAATACACAAAAGAAGACATAAGATCTTTATTCAAATGAGCTTGTGTGCTAGTTGGTAGAACTGATGCGTTTGATTTTCTCAGAGAAGTTGTTGAATTTAAATTAAGAATGTTATACCTTTTGCTTGCTACATATTTTTTATGTTTTTCCATACTTTTTCGGAGTGTTTTCTTTTTGACACGATGACTGCCTGCCCCGTCATCTATAAGTGGGCGATGTTCTTGATCCAATTAAGTAGTATTTTACAAGTAATTTGTAACAAATTTATTTGTAACACAAGTATTTAATGATATAAGCACATGCGAACATAAAATATACGAAATAATAAAATAAAATAATATAAAAAAATATACATACAGTAGTGGCCACATAAGTGACCGCGATTATCCCCACTAATTCTTAAAAGCCAAGCGACTTCGAACATCGAGTGTGTTGAGCGTAACTTGACGCCGGTTGTTATCGATACATTATACAGGGTGTTCGGCTACCCCTAGGAAAAATTTCAATAGGGAGTTCTAGAGGCCAAAATAAGACGAAAATCAAGAATATCAATTTTTTGATGGCAGCTTCGTTAAAAAGTTATTAACAATTAAATTCAAAACTTCAAATCGTTCTGGAAAAATTATTTTCGGGTGTGAGGGTTAATTACAAACATTTTTGGTGAATAGACGTACCCCCAAAATCTTACGCTTTTTCGAGAAAAAAATTCGAGTAGCTGCTGAAATTTTTAGGCGGAAACAAAAGTTTTAAATAATTCTAAAAAAATTATTTTCGGTTGCGTGGGTCAATTACAATCATTTTTGGTCATTACACATATCCCCGAAATTCTACGCACTTTCGAGAAAAAAATTCTTTACCGAAAATCTAATTGGTGCCTGAATTTTTTGACGAAAAAAAAAATTTCAAATCGTTCTGAAAAAATTATTTTCGGTTGTAAGGGTCAATTACAATTATTTTTGGTGGATGGACATACCCCCGAAATCCTACCCACTTTCTAGAAAAAAATTCGAGAAGGTGTGAAATTTTTCGACGGAAAAAAAAAATTCCAAATCGTTTTGGAAAAATTATTTTTGGTTGCGGGGGTCAATTACAATCATTTTTGGTGAATAGACATACCCCTGAAATCTTGCGCATTTTCGAGAAAACAATTCAGTACGAGCGAAACTTTAAATGTTAATAACTTTTTAACGAAGCCTCCATCAACAAATTGGTATTCTTGCTTTTCGTCTTATTTTGGCCTCTAGAATCCCCCATTAAAATTTTTTCCCAGGGGTAGCCGAACACCCTGTATACATACATATATGGTTTCAGATATCAGCTATTGTAACTCACTTGCACTTATCCTCTTTCCTTATCTCCGTTGCATTCTGAGAACTAACCATGCCCACATAAGTAACCGCGGCCGGTCCTGAGCTTGGTCATTTATCTGGGCATTACTGTATATGATAATATATCAAAAATTATATTTAAGATAATGCATAACATTATATTACTTAGCATGATATTCGTTAAGACAGTCTAAACGCAATTGCAATGAGAAATTCAAAAACTAAGTTTCATTCAAAATGTTATGGGTTTGTCCTCATATCGCTATATCTGATCACATTAATATGTTTGGATCTTAAAGTTTTCAAGGGTTGTCAGTTCATAGAAAAAGTTTATTCGAAACATTAAAGTTGAAAAATTGGATTTTGGCCACACAACGCCTCTTTTCAAATCACTGTATACTGCAGTGATGCTTCGACCCCGCGGGAAATTCAACCAATCCTCGATGAGCGATGAACGTATTAAACGGGACAGGAAATTAGATGAAGTACACCTTTTAAGTGTGAGAATTTGGGTGTGACCACACGACGATGTACGGACATTTTATGAACGCGTCTTTCCGGCGCCTACTCGTACTCGTACAGGCATTAGCCTCTTTTGTTCTTGTTACTGTTTCTAACGACTGTTTATCCAACCGTATGTGTTAAATATTGTATCTCTGACGAATTGTTCTTTTTATGGCGTTTATTATATCAGGCACTTAATTAATATTCCCTTAACTGCGTTTAATAACCAATAATTCATTTGTACAATTTTTAGAAATTACTGTTAAAAATGTTCCATCCAATATTGTTAATGATTTCTCATGTTGCGATTGAACACTTAAATTTCCATTTGGATTAGATCGCTCTTCTTCAGGATTACTGATTATATCACGTTATAAGCGTAGGAGGATTCATTTTCGAGAAAATTAAATTTAAATATCAGTCGAATACACATGTACTTAATTAATAACCGACCGTTTTTGTACTTACATGAATGTCAAGACTCATTGAAATGCAATTGAAGGATATATTAAACAAAAGTTAATAAAATAACCACTGTATTTTTCAATAAATTTAGTTTATTATTTTTCGTCAAGGTATTGTTCAAATGTTGTCAGTTTTCATGTACGTAAAGTTATATTTTTTTAATTAAATTTTGTATTATGTTTGTATGCTGCGTGTTAGAAGTTTTTATTTTTTCGCATAGGGTGAGGGTAGCCGGGTGCTAAGGAAGACTTTCCATAAATAAGTCTTGGTAAACATAACAGACTATATATCAACACCTTGATTCGATTGAAGTAAAAGGACGACTGGCTGAGGACTTCTTGTCCCTGTTACTGAAAATGTTTCGCATCGACGGGGTAGAAGTTCCTCAGTACTGACGTACACAAAAGATCGCAACAGCGGTCTGTCATGATAGGTTATTAATTAAGTGCATACGTACTCGACTGATATTTAAATTCAATTTTTTTTAAAAACAAATTGCCTCTTAGACAATTTCGTTACTCTTAATTATCGTCTTATTTCGAGCCATTTTTCTTAGCTCAATTTGTACTATACGTATAATTAATATCGTGACGTAATTATTAATCTCAGATGAGAAGTTTTCGCATTTAAATATGAAATGCAGTTGGACTGTGATATGTATAGACTTATACTGACACTTTATACGTTTATCATCGTAAACAATTTATACTGAATATTATAGTTAAGATTATAATTTATTCCGCACTTTGCTCGAATTTTTGTCATTTTAATTTGCAAGTAGATATCGCATTTTCATTTATGCTTGTGAATTACCATGAAGTCACGTATAAAGAACTAATGGAGAACACGTTACAATCCCAGAGGGACCATTGCAAAGTCATTAACAGATTTCATTAACTTAATGCACTTTCGACTCCTCATCAGCGATGTTGTTTGACTTGTAATCGAGCATGCAACGTTCACCAGCAACAACGTGTGTTATTATTACACTGTTGATGCAAATTGTTCTGATCACTTTCAAATAAAGCGATACTTCATTCTATAACAAAAACAAATTTTGTTATATACAAATATCAGAATCTTAATTTCTCTATTGCGTGTTGCTTGATTTTCCAGAGTATACAGATTAATCCTCGGAGTCCGAATGCTTTGACTCATAAAGAATTATTACCTTATTAATATTCTTTATTATTTTTAAACCGTTTAGTGAACAGAAATGAAAAAATATGTATATAATGCATATCTGCATGTGTTTATGCTTTCTGTGCTTCTACACATATTGTGAATTAAATGTTTTCGCTAAACGTCTGACTTTCTTCTCTGTAAATCTACTGATTTTTAAATACTGATTCATCGAGTTTCCGTTGTCACGGTAACCGATATTGTTTTGTTTTCTTAACACTAAATCTACCGTGGCTGGTCAGATGATCATTTCAAAAATTTTAACTTTACGATTTTCCTTATAGTATACGTACAATTAATTTTGCAATATTTATTTCTTGTTGGCTCCCACAAAGTTCGTGGAGCCGATTTATTTCGCAAATAGAAAATATAATACCTATTTACCAACACAATACTTTATTAACAAATATACACGGTGTTCGGCCACCTCTGGGAAAAATTTTAAAAATACCAATTTGTTGATTGATGCTTCGTTAAAAAATTATTAACGTTTAAAGTTACGCCTATAGAACGGCAATCTGCGAACAACTGCGTGCATGTAATAGTGGTTCTCACTCAGCAGGAGAAACTTTACTTACAATTAGTGACGTAACCTATCACGCGTACGTAGCTGTTCGTAGATTGCCGCTCTACTGTCGGAACTTTAAACGTTAATAACTTTGTAACACAGTCTCGATCAACAAATTACCATTCTTGATTTTCGTCTTATTTTAGCGTCTAGAATCTCTCATTAAAATTTTTCCCAGGGTGGCCGGAACACCTTGTATAAGTATATAAAGATAAACGTGTTAACAGAAAAATGTTCAGTGCGATTCAGTTCGTAAAAGCTCTTGAAAATCTAATCCATTAAACTTGCATTCTCTTACATTCTACTGACATTCATGCATTCGGTTGCATTCTATTCATTCTCTTTGCATTCTATGTTCGTCTGGTTCGGTCCTTGGTTAAATACGAAATTGAATTGTGGGAGGCGATTTAATTTAGCAAATCAGAGTTTGCCCATTCTCGTGGGTCAGTTCTTCCTAAACTACAAGGCCCACCCACTGAGGGTTCGTACGGGGGTAGTCGGCCGCGATGCCACGGGGCAAGTAGCTGGGCCAAAATTACCCCTTGAAAACTAATTAAGAATGCAGTTAAGAGTGCAGTTAAGTAATTTAAGTAATATTTGAAAAATAAAGGACGCGTCCTAAACAACCCTACAATAAATCATGTTCGGAATTCCAAACACTTCTTTTCTTATCGTTTGTTTTTTAAGAAAAATATGTAGTTTATCTTGTCTACCACGATCGATTATCTGACCGGTTGAAGGATTTATATTTTTTTGTACAAAATCGGACAAAATTTTCTATTTAATTTTGGTTAGCTTCCGATGTAAATAGCAAATGCATAGCAAATATGAAAGGAGAAAGTCTTCAGTTCCACTAGGGGAATTTGTTACTCTAAACTTAGTTGGACGTATACAGGCCGCGAAAGAATGTAAATACGTATGTGGAAAATGTGCAATTGAGAAGCCTGTAATTTGTAACAAATGCGGCGACAAGGAATAATTATTTACTTCTAAATAAAAGAAACTATATTTTTTCCAGTATCGAATTGGCTATTATATGCATTCTATGTACATTATGGAGCATATGTTTTTTAAAAAAACTGGTCGTGGTAGAAATGGATATACATATACAATAAAGTGTCGGTAAGTTTAGTTTTAAGCAATAAGTCGCTTGTCAGCTACCAAATAAAGTGTTACAAGCTGTTTTTTCAGAATCTAATAGAGATATCGACTTCACTTTTTTCTTAAATTAAATGAACCACAAGAACCAAGTTTCTGATTTCTAATACATTTTACCAGGGACTAACCTTTTAGTTCTGAATATCTAAATGAGGAAACAAACTACATTATTAATGCCACGACAAAACCTTTTTATGTTTTATTTATTTTTAATGCAATTTTTTAAAACATATTTTTTGTATTTTTCTAATTAAAATAAGACGAAATAAAAGATAATTTGGATGATATTTAGTTATATAGTTATGCTCGATAGCATGCAGTTATCGGTCTACTAGTGTCAGTAACAAGACATAATCATTCCCTTCTTGCATGTTTTACCGCATATGATAATAAAAAATTGTGAGATATTGAATGATGATGAAGACAATGATAAAGATCGTGTCGGCTATAAAGTTTCATTAAATCGATACCCTTTATTAATATTATCTCCTGGGTCGCGGTTCAGTTCAGTTCAGTTCATTTATTTAAACAGATGCGTAGGCTGCTTTTCGTACCCTATTACACCATTAATAATATTACATTTATATTGTTATATTTAGTTTTAATATATTGTGTAATATTTTTTTATTATAACGCATCGTAGTATTTCTCTTATAAACTTACACAAACTTAATTTTTTCTTAACTAACACTTATTTTTATTTATGTTTTGTGAATTACATAATACACATACACACACAAATATTTTGTTTGTTTTATTTACTCTTCCCGTTTAGGAAGTTTTATATTCATTTCTTTCCCTTGCCTATCACAGTTTTGTACTTTGGAACATGCGCATACATTACACTCTTATTGCTTTTCTTACACCTTTATGAATTTTACAATATTATTGTATTTCCTTACTAGTTTTCTCCTTTTTGGTATTAATACTATATCTTTGGACCTTTCTGTTTTTTTTCTTAAAAATCTTTGCCTGCTTTTATACAAAGGTTTTTAATCACCTAAAAATCTTAGGTTTACGCATTGTCAAAAGTACTATGCTCTTTCTGTGATGAGTGATGGCTATTGTTTAGTCTTATACTTATTCTTATCCTATTAATTTAATTGTCTCTATAGATTCATAAAGTTTCTGATATCTCTAATGCCTCTATTTAGATTTATACAATAAAGTTTGTAAACAAAGTCTGTCAATTTCACCTTTTGAGTTCTGTTTTATCACTGAGATCGACTTATCTCTATCGCACTTAAGAGTTTTTACTAACTTTGCACTTTACTCATTGTCTTATAATTAAATATGTATATTGACTCACTATTTTCACTCTTATTTTGGTATGATCTCTTACTCACTGTTTCTTTTTCTTCGTTGCTCTCTTGATCCTGTTTCGACTCGGCCTCTGTCTCTGATGATTTAAAAGAAAACGATTCCTGTATCGATTCTTGATCCTGATCTTTATTTCTTGCATTTTATTCTCTCTATTGTTGAGATTCTTCAGGTATTTCTGTTCCTGTTTTTCCCTTCTTCCTGTTTCAGGCTTTTCCTACTTTAGTTGCTTTAGTATTTTTGTTGTTTCGTCTTGTTGCTGTTAGTTGATTCCTTAGTTATTTTTAATTTTCCTGTTAGTTATGCCTTTTATGCTTTTTATTTTCTTGATAGATATGTTCTTTAGTTTGCGTGTTCTGTTCTCTTTTTCAGTTTGGTTGGACCTTTGTATCGGTAGATTCTGCTCTTGCTCTTTATTCTACTACTTTCTGTCGAGCTTACATCTTTATTTATTACCGAGTACCTTTTTTCGTATTCCAGATTTCCTTTGTATCTGAGTATCTGTACCTTCCTTGTTGGTATCGCTTTGTATGATTTATATCTGTTTTACTATTCTTCTCGACTAGATTGGCCTTCAGTTACGTTTCTATATTTCCAGACAGAATTGTTATTATTAATTAAATTCTTTTTTTGTAATTACCTGTCATTGAGCTGCTCTGTCTGTTGTGGTTCTTCCTTCTTTCCAGCCTTTCTAATAACTTTCCTTCAACTTCATTTGCTAGTACTATGCTCATTAGTTCGCCCAGCACTTCTGCTGCTTCATCTTTTCTATTTCTTCTTCTGCATTTTTTTCATCTTGCTATTGATGGATCTCTCGCTCGCTTGTTTTTCTTTTCTCTTTTCTTCCGTCTTCCTGATGACCTGTAAGTATCGATACTCGTTTATATTCTTTTCCATTTCTTGCTTTGGCCTCCTTCAACGCCAATACTCGGAATTTGTTAATTGATTTGTAGTTACTCGTCTCGTTTATTCCTTTTGTCCACCTAAAGAGGTAAAGACCTGCCTGTTGCTGCTATTATTGTTGTATATTTTCATACTTTCCTATTTCGTTCTTCCTTTCCTGTTTCCTCCTGAGTTGTGGAAAATTTTCGTTGTCTATATTTGTCTTTTCTTCTTCCTTGAATAATTTTCTGCTCACCATACCTAATTCCTCCCTTGGCATTTGTCATGCTTCTACGAACCCTTTACTCTTGTATGCCATTATCCTAGTTATCATTTGTTCTTATTTAAACCTTCTGCATTTCCTGCTCAGCGCTTTGTACACTCTCCTACAATTTGGACACGATGAAAATAGTTCAATGACACTCGAAAGGTTTGTTAACTCTTTGTAGTACAGTAGTTTGGATGAGCACCCAAAAAATATCTATTCAACACCAGTAGTTAGCAAAGATAACCGCTATAAAAATGTGATACTGTTTGAAGGTAATGCAAATGTATTGGATAAATTGTGGAAGAAAGCGATCATTGATGCTAATCACTCGATTTGAATGGATATTTTCTATATGGTAACTCGAACTGGTCACCATAATGCATAGTGATAAGCGATATCCTCATTACGTTCAACCCACCAAATATGTTTTTTCATGTATTTTTTTTGGTGGACGTGCAATTCGTTTAGGTACTTCTGTATCATCTCGCCCAGAAGTCCCGTTTAATTTTCTGGAGATGTTGCCAGACACACAATTTGTTACAAGGTGTTTCTATGAAATAATGTTCAGAAGAAGTGTTAATCAATGTTGAGAGATTGTTAGAGTCTGTAGAGATAGGAGTAAGGGGGTTGCGAGTTCAGAATAGCCTCAATTTCGACAATAAACCTATTAAATTGCTCGAATGAAAGTAATTTGTTCCCTATAACTCATCGCAGATGGTGTTTGGAAGATTTTATAGCAGCTTTTCATAGGTCTCTGAAGTGTAGTGAAAATGGGGACCGGAACTCCATTTGTTCATGTAATTGTTGACTTTCTGCAGATGTTCACCCGAATCGAATAGATGATGAATTTCTTGCAGTTCGTTGATGGCATCGATGAAGTTTGATCCATTGTCAGAGTGGATCGCGTGATATTTTACTTGTTCAGAAATGAAGTGTTGCGGAGTAGTCGCTGACGATCTTTAAATGTACTGCCTTGACTGTGAGACTCACAAATAGGGCTACATATACTTTGACTCAGTTCCTGCTGCGGTGTCTTCCTTGATGTAGAAGGGACTGCAGTAGTCGTTGCTTACGTTTTCTTTAGGGTTTCCTACCAGAACTCTGAGGGGACCGAAAGCTGGAACCTTTGGATCAACAGCAGTGACAATCCCTAACTGGATTGTTACAACCAATTTCCTCAAACTATAAGTTCCTTCGAAGGTCATAGTCTCAAAGGGGATTAACGATTGAGGAGAGGCCAGAGATTCTGACGAACTGCTAAGAGAGGAAGTGGCTAACGGGACTGGGGTCTCGAGAGCTCCGCAGGGAATTGGAAGTGTGAGAGCACAAGTATACCTAACAATGGGAGGGGGTGGCGGGAGGTATAGTTTCCTCTCTGATCTGTGTTAACTTCCGCTTCTCAATTTCTCGCATTGTGCTAGAAATGGTGATTGACGTTTATTATTTACTACTATTAATACTATTATTTGCTTTTGATGGGCGTCGTTTTCTTGGACAAGCGATACATGTATAAGAAACAGCCGTGGAGTCTAAGATTCGAGGCGCAGTCTAACTTTCAGCTAGAGACGGATCAATTTCAATTCCCTCTATCGCTTGCTCGCAGATGATAAATTCTCAGCTTCGAGAGCAGTTGAGCGTTTTTCGACTTTCGGCACACTGAGTAATAATTACAGAATGTGATCTTCAAAACCTCTAGACTATGGGATTTCTGCTTGCTTCAGCCTTAACCATAAAGAGGGAGAGCACTTCAATGATTGAGTCCTTTGTAATATCTTCACGAAGTAGATAGTTAAAATAGTCATTGGGTACATCAACATTTAGATTCGTGGGAGGGGAAGGGCTGCTCAAGCGGCGTCTCCCTTGTTGACGAAATGTCATCCTCTTGCGTCAATTGGAGAAGCCCTTTGTTCTGGCCAGTGATCAGCACAGAAGCTCTCTTTTTCCTTAATATTGATAGAACGTTAGAGTGGAGATCCAGGTTGTTGAATAACTTCTATATGATCAAGGATTTTAGAGTTCCCTGATTTAAGGGTAAATGGTGTTCTTCGCTTATTATCTATCAGCTTTTCTGATAAAATATTAAATTCAAAGGAATAATAATCCTCAGAGTCTAGGTAAGTGATGTCTGAAATAGTACCATATGACTAAGTATTGGTTAATATTCCTGCTATCAAATCGAGCTTATCGCTGACGCCTAGATGAGACATTTTGGACCCTTATCAATTGATTAATTCTGAATAATAGGAGTTATTAGATATAGTCCGGAATGTATCGATCAAGAATATTGGTTACCTCTCACAACTTCCGTCAGTATTAGTCAGAAATTCTCTCATCTCTTATTTCATTGAAAGGTATTCAGAGAGATGCAACCGATAGAGAATTGTGGTTACAGTTGCGGATACGACTACCTGCTTTTAAGGGAAAATTTTACTTTAAAAAATCATATACTCATAATATATCATCATATATTCATGATATATAATATATTTAAACACATATATATATGTTTTGTGCAGTTGCACAGTGAAAACACGATGTTTTCCGTCGCACGCCAAATTAATATTATGCGTCTGTTTAGGGGGATACGCTTGGACGCTCCAGTAAGAATGTATCCGTCAGAAGAATTCTTTGGAGTGCTCGAGTCCGAGTCCATGGTCTGTTCTTTCTCGGTGTGGTCGGTTTTGATTTCTGACTCAATCTGTCTCTAGACCAAGGTTGCCCAAAAAAACTAATCTTGCCATGGGCGTGCCCAAGGCCATGGGAGGAAAAATCAGTCGCGGATTGGTTTTAAATTTGTAATACGCCGGCCAATTATTGCGGAGATGAAGTTGGCCGGTGGGAGCCGGCATGTAACGGTACTTTTCAATAATTTTTGCGTTGCTCAAGTCAGTGCTGGCCCAGGTCAGTGCTTGGTTCACAGATGTTTCATGCGGTACCCGAGGCGCCATAAAACATCTGGCACCGGTTTTCGATGTTATTGCAGGTAGTAAAGTCATAGAGCGGTTGGTTTTGGAGGGCCAGGCGGATATAAGTGAATTTACTAATTAAATAGCAGCCTTAAGAGCACTAGGTTGTAAGCAAAAATCTTGACTGTTTATCAATGGTATGACTCTGTATCTGCTGGCTTTATGAGCTTACTGTTACGCTGCAGCATGCCCGGCCCTTTTGAACGATCGCGTTCAAACAATACTAACGAATAAATAGGATTTGAATGAATTCACGCATTAAAATGTATAATGTCTTAGGGCTAGGATTATACTATGTTATGTAGTCGCTAACGTAAAACGTCGCTAAAGTAAAAAATTAGATAACGATTATAAGTCTGCTATAGACCTGTAATACGCCCTAATGTCCACTTTATTGGCGGCACGTTGTCTTCCTTCAGGATTACAAGATCTATAGCGGGATCTTTCCCGCGGGATGTCTTCCATTTGCCGCGTGTGTTCAGCTGATTCATATACTCCTTGTGCCATCTCGCTCAAAAATGCTGCTTGACTCTTTGTATGTGTTGCCACATTGACAACCTGTTAATGGCTATTTGCTGCAGATTTTTCTCAGGCATGCTCTTTAGTGAATCACCTATTAGGAGGTGTGCAGGAGTTAATGCGTTTATGTCGCTAAGGTCAGAAGACGTAGGAGTTAGTGAACGGGAGCTTAATATCGTCTCAATCTCAATGACATAAGTGCTTAATTGCTCATATGTGAACAATTGATCACCAACGGTTCTAATTAAATGGTGGTTGAAGGATTTCACGAGAGCCTTTCATAAGTCACCAAAATGAGATGATCTTGGAGGGAAGAAGTGCCAAATAATTCCTTGGCCTAATAGATAATTTGCTACCTTAGTATTGTGTTCTGCAGTAGTTAATACCTTTTGTATTTCAGATAACTCATTTTGTGCTCCTACGAAATTGGTTGCATTGTCGGAATAAGTGTGTCGAGATTTTCCTCGTTGAGCACAAAGCCATTTAAGCCAATGTATGAATGCTTCCGTCGTCAAGTCGGTGACTAATTCCAAATGCGCTGCTTTTGTTGCGAAGCAAACAAACACAGCTATATACGCCTTAACTTTATCAATAATCAATATCTACGGACTCGAAAGGCCTAGCTTGCACGACACGATTTTTCGGCAAATTTCCTATAATCGCGTTCACCGATGAAGAGTGCTCCCGGAAATAAGTAATGCACTTCGTATTATGTTCCGTGTAGTGTTTTTGTCGTCATTGACCCAATAGGTTTGCCTAACCGCGTTCAACGTGGTCTATATTTCACCATATGTTTTAAGATGCTGTTCTCGAATAATCAATTTCGTGATATGCTGAGCACGTGGTAACAAAATAGGATACTTATGCTGAAACTCTAGATCAGAGTTATGTAGCCGGCCACCTACACGCAAAATACCCTGCTCGTTAATAAATGGATATACATTTAAAAGTTTATTAGCTTTGCTTATGTGGTTACGCGTCTTTAACTCGTTTATCTCTTTAATAAAATATTGTTCTTGTACAATTCGTATGATTCGGTTATGAGCGCGGTTTAATTTCTCAACATCAAGAACCTCCTTTCGAATTGCATTCCGTGTGGTGTTCATATGAAAACGAAGACAGTAAGCTACGACCCGTTTCAATCGGTTTATACAGGGTGTACGGCCACTCTCGGGAAGAATTATAATGGGAGATTCTAGAGGCCAAAATAAGACGAAAATCAAGAATAGCAATTTGTTGATTGAGGCGTCGTTAAAATATTATTAACGTTTAAAGTTCCGTCTGTAGAGCGGCAATCTGCGAACAGCTGCGTAAGCATGATAGTAATTCTCGTTCACAAAACTGTAAGGCTGTCGATACGACAGGACATAATTGTACGAGTGAAATCGAATCAATAACGGAAAAAGATCGTCCTGTATCGTAGGGTCTACTAAGAGAGTTTCGTTTAATGAAAACTCTGTGCTTGATTTTGCGGATGCATTGAAAACGACTCTGAGTTTGATCGTTAAACTAGACTGTTTGGATATCGCGTAGTGAGGTAAATAATAGCCTTTGTTAATATCATCGCTTTTTGAAATATCGGTCATGTGCCCCAACAAGTGGTATTCCTGCAGGAATTTGGAATATCCATCCTTTAGAGCAGCGTCTTGTTCTAAACGTTTTTCCAAAGTGCAGAAACGTTTCTATGCCACGTTGTTTGAATTTCCTAGCTTGGCTTTACATTGATTAGAAGGCAATCGACAACGTAAATGGGCTTCGCACAACTCTTCTTCCTTTGACCGAGATTTAGTTCTGGAGCATTCTTCAATTTCCCAAAATTTGGCAAGTTGTTTGTACAACGGTACGAATAATAAGTGACATTTTGCGGATTTGAGTGCAAAACCCTTAGTACTGACCGACCCCACTAATACCCATCCTAATGCAGTTTTTTGCAACATAAGTGACGGTGATGATAATCGTATTTGGCCAATGTGCGTTAATTGATAGAATAATTCCGCACCTAATAGTGCATCGATTTTGGCAGGTTTATGATATTTGGGATCAGCTAGCGGTAAATTTTTCGATAGTTGTATGCGCGAATGACTAACTTGTTGCAATGGCAGGTAGCCAGAGATTTGCGGGGCTACGTACAACGTTATTTCGGATTTGTAAGCAGATCACTTTGAGGCAACTGTTGCCTTCACAGATGTTTGCACTCGCGTCTCTAGCTGAGTGAAGCAGGATATCGGTATATATATCTACACTGGTTCTGGATAATCGCAGATTTTTCGCTAGGTCAGCTGTAATGAAGTTTACTTGAGATGCAAATTCAAGTAAAATTCTGCACTCGTGGAAGGTACTTTCAATGTCGGATATAAAGGGGCACGCGGTCGACAATAGAACCTCGGATGGGAGACAAGCGGTCAGTGATGTTTGCGATTGCTTCGGAGGAGCCGATGTCGAAAGCGTTATCGCGTTATTGTCGTTAATTTCTTCCCGATGTAGCAAAGTCTTATGTTTTCGATGGCATTTTTTGCATGTGCTAGCATAGCACGTGGTGCAAAAATTCCCGGATTTTAAACAATTAATTGTACGAGAAATATTTAGAAGGATGCGGCAATGTAGGAAAATAATTATAGGAGAACTGATTTCACAAATAAAATGTAACTTCTGTGGTCTATAAGCGTTCCTTTATTCTTCGATTTAGACCTTGTCAACGGTTCAAGCCGTTACATATGTTAGGCAAAAATCAAAACGCCCTCTCTGTGCGGAGAGAGAGGGGCTTTGTGTACATCGTACAGTAGCGATGTACCGGGCATACGGAATACAAATTTAAAAAGACTTAAGGTTGAACGCTTACAAATGCATAATTTAGCTGCCTTTGCCGTCTTGAATCTATCGTCCACGGAAAGTTTTAGGAATTATTCGCAGGATTGTATAATATATAGTGGCCTATAGCGCAAATCGGACATTTAATTTCTGTTTCAGCGGTTACGTAGGTTTGCTGCATCGCTTTGATTCTGTAATCCTGAATTGCGAGCTTATGGTACTGTCTTACATTTAACTGGATATGTGTCGCTTCAGGCGAGTTTGCAGTGGTCATAAGTGCGTTGTCGCGTGCAAATTTTGATAGAAAATGCAATAATTCCAAAAGGGTCGGCATGGCATCATCATCTAAAGACAGATCTCTATGCCGACGTGTAATTTTGTCTAATTTCGCCGTTACTATACAGGGTGTTCGGCCACCCCTGGAAAAAATTGTAATGGGAGATTTTAGAGGCCAAAATAGGACGAAAATGAAGAACACCAATTTGTTGATGGAGGCTTCGTTAAAAAGTTACTAACGTTTAAAATTCCGCCACTACTGAATTTTTTTCTCGAAAATGGTTAGGATTTCGGGGGTATGTCTATTCACCAAAAATGATTGTAATTGCAATCGAAAATAATTTTTCCTGAACGATTCGAAATTTTTTTTTCGCGGAAAAATTTAGCCACCTTTCTACTTTTACCCTACCCCTCTGGGTCGATTTTTCTTAAACATTCGTTTTTCATTTTTAGTAATTTTGTTTGATGCTCTATAGAAAAGTTGTCTAATACTTTTTTATAGGTATCCATGAGCTCTACTTCAGAAAAAAAGTTTCATTAAAATATATTCATTATTATAGGAGTTATGGTTGTTCTGAAAATTAGACCATTTTTATGGGGTTTTTGTCACTTTACGGGGCCAAGGAACAACTTTTTCAATATTGTTAGAATTTGATTGCATTTTGAAGAATTAAAATCCTTCAATCTGTTCAGAAGTTATGACGTTTTAAAGATACGCGCGCGGAGAGACATTTCTGGCCTGAAATTATATTTTCGGTAAGGAATTTCTTTCTCGAAAATGCGTAGAATTTCGGGGGTATTTGTAATGACTAAAAATGATTGTAATCGACCCCTGCAACCGAAAATAATTTTTTTAGAATGATTGAAATTTTTTAATTTAATTTTTTAATAACTTTTTAACAAACCCTCAGTCAAGAAATTAATATTCTTGATTTTCGTCTTATTTTGGCCTTTAGAATCTCCCCTTAAAATTTTTCTCAGGAATGGCCGAACACCCTATATAAACTGAAATTTCGTTCCACGTTTCTACCGGAACTTTTATGGTTTTCAACGCGTTTACGTGTTTCTCAGTAGCTGTGATCAAAGATCGTAATGCTACTGGGCATTCCTTCCTCAAGCTAGGTAATTCAAATAACGACTTTAAACGTCATTTATAGCGGCGGAAAGATCACGATTTTGGAGAATACAATGGTCGCGAAAAAAGCGTGTACTTTGAGGAATAACTAATTTTGTAGAAGGTTTTAGTTTTTGCTACAGTCCTAGAAGTTTTATTCACGAAGGTCGAAGTTTAAAGTTGACATAACACTTCGAGACATTTTTGAAACCATTATATACTATTTTGTATTCTCATAAAAAATATTTTTTTTTTATAAAGAGTACTGATAGAGAGCAAGTATGTAATATGAGATTACACTTTGTTTGTTATGTTTACGAACAACGCACAACACATAGTTGAAAAATATATATATTTCTAAAGGATATTATGAATATTATTATTTGTTATTGTAATATCGTGGAATGTCTGAGATTTCGACTAACTTCATGTATTTCTAAACATTTTACAATTTATTCTGTTTTCATTGATTATTAATTTTTATCTCAATTAATTATAATTATCATATCAGAATGTAAATTGCTATGTTACGTTAAGAATTAGGAAACTAGAAAATGTAAATATATTATTGTGTTATCTAACAAATTGGTACTTGAAGGTAATAATTTGTCATAGTAAATAGGGGAAATTGGAACAAGTTGATACAGTCGAATTATCTGAAAACTAGATATGTAGTATAATGTATACATCAAATAGAAATGTATCTATGAAGTTTGCTACGTAGTGTATGGCTATGTCCACTGCCGTTAGTAGCTTTTACTCTACAATTTATGTTTCTAGGGATCCAAAGTAAATATTTATGTCAAATAATCGATCGGTCTGGAAATGCTATATAAAGATTTATACTTTCAATTAATTTGATTTCATCAAAATGGAATAACGTATTATAAATGATAAAAATAGTTATCAACTATTAAATAAAGATTTTGTACAGATGTATCAACATGATCTAGAGCAATATTTATTTGTCCCACATTTAGTATTGGGGTAAATTGATATGTTGCGATTTCATCACTCAATTGTTTTCAACTTTTACACACAGTATTTAAAGATGAAGACTTAAAATATGTTTAAGAATACTTTTTGTTAGATTTATGTTTTAAATAAAATTTGCGAAAATTGAAAACTGGAAAGCGTGTCAACATGCTCCGGTCTCCTCGTCTACATTGAAATGATGCAACACGGAAGACTATTTAAAACTGATTTTATTGTTTTTGAGAGTTGTTTTACAAAAACGTTGTACCTTTTTTTTTACTTAGTATTAGTTAGGGGAGACAGTGACTTTATCGTAAATACTTTTCACAAATAGCATTATTTTTTACCAAAGTTATTTTTCTCCCTTTTTCTTTTGTAGATATATGGCGTACAGTGATTAAGAGATTATATAAATATTCACATTCATTTTGACAGAAAGATGATAAAAGCATTTAAATCATAAATAAACTTTATGCAATATATACACGAAAAAGTAATGAGTAAGAGAAAGTATAAACAATGCAGTACAATACACGTACGGAATAAATTATATACAGAAACAACAATTGTATAGAAATATAGATATAAGAAAATAATATGGAGGACATATAAAAAATACAGTAAGAACAAAACGTGTAAAACAAAATACAGAGTGAGGCACCTAAAACGAACCACTTAAATAACACGCTTATTTGTAATTATAGAACAAACGTGTCAGGTAAAAGTTGTTCGATTTTGAGGGACACATAGAACGATACCAATAATTTGTTTGTAGGTGGAGGCGTAGAGCAGATATAAAGGTTGAATTTGTTTATTTAAATGGGATGATACAAGTTTTTATATATGTTTTGATAGAGCTTTCCAAGACGAATACAATGACCTATAATCTATAAATGAAGGTCGTCCAAGGTTATACAAGGTTAACCGGAATAGAAAATGTATTATTTCAAGTCACTTCTAAGTTTAAATCATGTCTTCTCGGCTTGTTTATGTCTTGTTGATATCGCTCTTGTAAGCGTTCAAGCGTATCACTGAATGTAAATGAACATTGAATCACATATAGCATTATCTATGCGTACTAATTAGTTTGAATATATCGATTGATCAAAGTACATGCTTGCGATATGTGTTACACGAAAGAGGGGAATTATGGTTATTATTTATGGCGAGTGTCGCCAAATTATGGGAGAATCCTTGGTGTTCATCCTTTGAATTCTGTTTTTTCACACATAATAAAAACTTTTCAAGGAACAGGAAACGTTGATAATAAAAAATATAATCGAGGTAAGAAAGCAACTGATGACAGAACGGCAACAAATGGAAGTAGTGTTAGTCAACGTAATATTTTACGAATACTTTATTTCTTACGAATTTCATCTCTATTACATGTCATTGCATTGAGAATTACATAAAATAATTAATCCTTATTTTATCCATGGGGAATTCATTTTAATTTTAACACAAATTTACACTATTATTAGAAGATGTTTCATTAAACATACGACAGTCAATGTGGTACTAGAAAGATGGATGCTGTACGGATTGTTACTACGCTGTTAAGTAGGATCTGTAAAGATTATTGGATCGGTTGGTCAGGGAATATATATATCATGTAGCTTCCACATTCCTCAGACTTAACACATATGGATTTTTATTTATGGGGATAGTTGAAGCAACAAATACTACGAAATACCAACAACTAGAGAAAAGTTTTAGAACATCATTAGGAGACCATCATTTTAAATACTTGTTGTAGTAGTAAATAAATAGTAAATACACCAATAAATAAATTAGTCAAATATTACTGTTGACCTTGTGTAACCATGAATGACCTTCATTTATAGGTTGTTCATTGTATTCGCCTTGAAAAGCTCTATCAAAACGTTTGTATTTACAACTTTTAATATTTATGTAATTCTATATTTTCCTTTGTTTAACTTAAAAATGGACCGTAGAAAGAAATTAGATAAATATTTAATTGTTATATATTTTTAACAAACAAACAGGAAGAAAGGTAGTGCACATTTTATTAGTTCCATTTTATACGTTTGCTATTTAGTAGCTTATACATGATTGAGTAACATAAATCGACTATTTGTACTGTCATTTTGTCCTGCTTGCAAATCACAATATTTACCTTTCCATAAATTCTGTTTAGTAAATATTTTTAGAATTCTGTTTCATAAATATTATACATAATATTCACGTGCATTACACGCACTTGTGTGCCCGAAGATGTTGATATATTAAAATATTTATTTTCTTCAGTTTATAATACCAAATACAAGAAAAGATAAGATATGCTATCTTTTTCCCGAAGTGTAATCTCTCAGTTTTGAATCTATATATTGTTTTTTAGGAGATATTGTCTTTCTATTAAGGGGTACGTACGGGTCAGACGCGAGCAATTATATTGTTATTAAATGTTTATTGATACTATTTCTGAATGATTTCTTGGTGTGACTTACGCGACTTTTTCTAATAGTTTTATGACTTGCCTCTAACGCATCCTCGGATAATTACTCGATAAGAACATCAAAATTATTAATAATGTCTGAACTGTGTACAAGTAATTTGTGGACAATGATTAGGCATGTAATACCAATTATGTAGTCTAATATACAACTCCGTAGTTTCTTGAAGCAATTCTCTGATATAATTATATTTAACTGCCTACCACAGGATATGATTTGCAACATTGTAAAAAACGTTTTAATCAATTGCTTATTCATGCCTGCTATTTCAGAGCTCACTTTAGGATTGGTAAAAAATCTTTGGGAAGTATGTATTTCTGTTGTTAGTGGAACCAAAGCCTGGCTTTGGCTTGTTCGCTATTAACCCTATTTTTTACTTGAAATCTGATTGAATATCTTCTTTGGAATCTTCAAATATTTTTCTATTATTCTCTCCTCTAACTTGTCAAGTTTTAACGTTAGCTGTAAGAAATGCGAATTAAACATTTAAAACATTTAGTCCAACAATGGGACCTGGACAACCCAATCAAAAATTGTTTTCATTTCGAGATTTTTCGTAATATCTGCTAAATTAAACAGATATTCGCAAGTAAACGATTTTGCAGCCGCATTTCTATGGGATATGTGGTAGCAGAACGTGGATTAGTTTTACGATTTGAATGCACGTCTGTAAACTCGAATCAATACCAACTGGCCAATCTAAGTCCAACAGCGATGATCTGGCCTCGTTGGATAGATGTTCGATCTCACCACATCCCAGTAGGTTACGGTTGGGTGTAAATCCTTACGGGACTAAATCTTCCGGAAGCGGTGTCCAGTCTCTATCCTGCACTACAGTCGCTTCAATTCGACAACGAGTGACCACCGGAGAGACATAGTACTCGTAAGCGTTGTGCGTCTTGTCATTAATCGGGCCAAACGACCCGGCTACTCCTTGTTCGTGTTGTGGAATATCAGTGCGAGCCAGATTCATTGAGTATGAAGAGTCGTCCGCCGTGAGGACATTTCCGATGTAAGAAATATAGTTACCAATTGGCAGCGGTAGTTCGCACTGCTTCAGTAATGGGCGGATATCCTCTTCGCGCCTCAGATCAAATTCTTTACTTTCGTTCTGAGCTACGTCTAAAATATTAGCATTAAGGGCCACGGTACAGTGTTGTAGATTATCTTCCAGTGCACACATATCTGAATATGTCCTTTCGTATAACAGAGTAAATGTCAAGTAATCATAGTTAACACCATATTGCTGATGAACCGGGGTCGCTCCTATGATCGAACCTGGGAAATATAACGTCCCGATTATTTCTCTGACATTGTGCGTACTCCTAAACTCAGCCTTTGATCGTTTCGGTTGACTTTTCAATTGATTCCTTTTCCTCCATGGCTCAGTGCAACGTTATTGGCGTTGCTGTTGCCTTTGAGTTCTCTTCCTGGAGACCGGATTCGTTGTTGCTGTCGTGAATTTGTCCAGAAAATCGTCATTTCCTTCTGTTCACAAATCCTGATATCTGTTAACAGAGTTAAATCTGAACATCCGTTCTTGATCCCTCTATCGAGGTGGTCTTTCACCATAGAATTGAGTTACTTTGCTCCTTAAGTTAGCCATTGGGCGATAATAAAATAAACAAAAATAAGTGATAAATACTTAACAACGACGAAGAAATGTGTAGGAATATAGATAAAATAATCGATGAAAACGCAAATGTGGAACGCCGTGATGTTAAGGTAGAACGTGAGATACGACTCGAGAAGTAGTGGAATTGAGAGGCAACTTGCGTCGAATGGAGGAACAGGAAAGGGATGAATTAGGGAAGTTCGAAGGCCATAAAAGGTTAAAGAAAATAGTGTACCAATAGATTATTTCGAAGCAAAACATAGTGGTAATTGACCCGAATGGGAAGAAAACTATGAGAGAGGAGCTACAATATTTTGAAAAATATTCGGTCTGGCAAATTGTTGACAAACCGAACAACATAAAAATCATTAAAAGCAAATCGATTTTGACGACAAACGATGATAAAACAAATAATAGTATCGAAGGCATGATTAGTTGCAGCAGGTTATAATCAAATAAAGCATATATACTATGACGAGTTTGTGCACCGATTGTGTTAATAGATGCGATTAGAATAGATGCAATAGATTACTAATATCGATAGCAATTAAAATGAAGCTGAAATATCGTGAAAACAGCCTACTTACATAGCGATCTTACAGAAAATATATATCTTGCGTTACCTTCGGTATTCGAATGAGATTATGAAGAAGGGAAAATTCACAAGCTTGAAAAACTTTATATGGTCTTTCACAGTCTGGATGGAATTGGTATATCAAACTTAAGGATACATTAACAGACATACATTTCAAATCGTTAGTATCTGAAAATTTAATTTTCATATATAGCAATTGATGTCGACGATTTTATGCTGATATACAATAGCAAAAATCTATGTAACAAGATGGTGATATATTCGAAGTAGTCGAGACTATAAATACCAGTATCTTTCTTAACATTAAAGTCGAGCAATTTGAAAGAGGCATTGAATTATCCCAGATAGAATATATCGAAAAATTGTTAAATAAACATAAAATGAATGATTGTAATGTTGTTACGACACCCATAATCTCAGGAGAGGACAAGTCGTTTGAAACACCGAAGGGTGAAGTAGATAATGTAGTAGACGCAGGGTGAGGAAATAAATGTGGTAGGTTTTTCTGAAGATTTTCCTTTGCAAAGGTGTTTGTTTGACTCCTACTTCTTTCGCTCGAGTAAGAGTTTTATTTTAGAAAAATAAGTAATGCCTCGCAGTAAAAAATTAAATAAAAGTGAAGTCGATCGAATAATGTTGTTGTGGTCAAAAAATTATAATGTTAGCAAAATAGTGGAATTATTAAATAGAAGACACTGTGCAGTGTATAATGTGCTGAAAAAATCGAAGGACAAGAAAAAAATTAAAAGAACTGGAAGACCATACCTGACAGTGGTAAGCAGGCAATTTTACGAGTTGCTTCTAATTTCAAAAAAACTGCAAGACAAATCGCTGAAGAAACTGGAGTGCAAACAAATTTGAGAAATGTTCGTCATATTTTGCAAAGAAGCAAATTCATAAAGCGCAAGAAATTAAAGCAAGAGCCTACTTTACACATTGGGATAAAAAGTGATGAAAAAAAATTTAATGTAGATGGACCTGATGGATGGTAGTTTTGTTTTCATGATTTACGAAAAGAAGAGTTACGTTTAAATTCACGTCAAGTGAATGGTGGCAGCGAAAGACTGAAATAAGTTTTATATCTGACCGTGTAAATAATAAAAGATATGTTACATTAATAGATGAGCAACTAAATAGATATGCAATTCATATTACAGACAGTGATTGCGTTTTTCAAGAAGATTAAATTAAAAGAACTTTTAATGGAAAAAAATTAATTTTTTGTAATGACTCGCTCGTTCTTCTGATTTAAACATTATTGAGAATATTTGGAGTGATTTGTCTAGAAATGTTTATGCAGGCGGAAAGCAATTTACAAATGCTAACGAATTAAAAGAATGTATTGTGGAAAAGTGGAAGTAGATACTATACAGGGTGTTCGGCCACCCCTGGGAAAAATTTTAATGGGAGATTCTAAAGGCTTTAAATAAGACGAAAATCAAGAACATCAATTTTTTGACTGAGGCTTAAAAAGCTATTAAAAAATTAAATTAAATAATTTCAAATCATTTTGAAAAAAATATTTTTGCTTGCGGGGTTCAATTACAATCATTTTTGGTGAATACCCATACCCTTAAAATCCTACCCACTTTCAAGAAAAAAATTGGAGTAGGTACTGAAATTTTCAGACGAAATTAAAAAATTTAAAATCATACTAAAAAAATTATATTTAGTGACAGGGGTTAATTACAATCATTTTTGGTGAATAGACGTACTCCCAAAATCCTACTCACTTACTAGAAAAAAATTCAATTACTATCATATTTGGTAAATAGACATACCTCCGAAATCGTGCGCATTTTCGAGGAAAAAATTCAGTACTAGCGGAAGTTTAAACGTTAATAACTTTTTAACGAAGCCACAGTCAAGAAATTGATATTCTTGATTTTCGTCTTGTTTTGGCCTCTAGAATCTCCCGTTAAAATTTTTCCCCGGGGTGGCCGAACACCCTGTATAGTTAAATGTCTAAATATTAAAGTAATGTTAGATTGAGTAGTTTTCTAAAAAAAATGTCAGTTTTATAATATTGCTTTATATTTTTATTGAATCCAAAGCTGCTTATGTTTACCTTTTTATCCGTAACTTCTGTGTTGCGTTACTCTTGAACTTGAAATTGTGTACATACATTCTAAAGATAGTTTGTCATATATGGATGCAAAAGAATGTACAATTTTGTTCTCCAAATACGTGAGATACAAAAGTATATTTAGAATCTTCTTTGTGTTCAGCACTGTAGAAGTTTCTTCATCTAGCACAATTGACGATTGTGTATTTGTTTTGCTAACACACATACTTATCCTACTACTATCTGAAAACGAGTTTATGAATTACATTACTGCAAATAAGGAAACTCATTTCTTTACTTTTGTCCGTGATGGATGCATTGTGGAGTTAAAATTATAAAGTAAACATAACATCAAAAAAGAACATTATAACACTTGGAAAATTGGAAAAAATTAGAATTTTGTTAATATTTACAAAAATGTGGCACGATCAATAGAATAATTCAAGTTATGATAAAGTAAAATATAATTAAATACAATAAAAGAGAGATTTATAATCAAATAAAATGTCATTATTTATAATATAATAATCAAGAATTCAGATACAGATAAAGTTAAAAAAAAACACAAAATTAATATCTGTGATATCAAATGAAATAATCAAAATATAATTGTCAAAATTAAAGACATCATACACTTACAAAGCATTTGTTTTCTTTCATAAATAGTAGACATTCATCGAATCGAGATTTAATAAAATTGAAGTTCGAGAGGGTCCTAAATGACTTTAGAAATCAAAGTCGATATTAATTATTGTAGGATTAAAGTGTTAGTGCCAAACTAGAATCAGTGCGTCCCTAAATCGTTGACACCCTTGACTCAAAGGCACTATCGTTTTTGTACTCTATGATTTTCTTGACCTTGTATATTTTTTTCCACCAAGCATGCATACGCTGACGCGAAGATACGTGTACAGGAGTGTGGAGAGGGGGGGGGGGGATGATTGTCGTGAGGGGAAAGGGAACGGATCTTATTTATAACGAGACGGGACCATCGTACGATCCCGGCACGACCAATCGCAAGGCATCTCGTGGTCTGGCCTTGCAGACTGTTTTACCGCCGTGCACATACACACTCGTGCAACGGTAATTCAGCGATGCCGCGAAAGTGTCCTGGCTTTTCTAGTCTGTCAAACGAGTGTATGTACTCGCGTATGTTGGCAGGCCTTGTCGCGTTTGCTCAGTTTTCTTCACCCTCCCTTTTTTGCGAGAGTTTAAAGAGGAGGGGATGTTTCAGGGTTTCGTAGGAACATTTGATCGTTCTGACTGGAGAGATTCTCAATGTACACTTCTAGAAGGTTGGAAGCAAAGTCCCTAGATATACAGTAAGGAGCAAAACTGAACACACATACGAGATTTTAACAAAAATAATTTTTTATTCAATATTTGCATGTAGAATACAAAAGAAACAAAATAGTTAGTATTATCTACAATCTTTTGGCTTTTCAAAACAAATGTAACATTTGTGATATCATTATTATTTCGCTTCATATAATTTTTTTTCGTGTAATCGGTTTTGCACCACAACTAATTTGTAGTAAACATTTCAGATTTTGGTACACTTAACAGTTTGTCCATAAACTTTTAACCTTGATAATTGCTTCAATATGTTTAGACGTACTTATTACTACATTTTCGTAATACTCTGGTGTAATAGAATTGCATCAATATAACGTTATGAAATCATTATCTAAAGATATAAAGAATAATATCATTTTTCAATTAAAATTGAGTTTATCAACGGAAGTAATTGCTAGAAAATTTGCTGTTAGTCAGGGAGTTGTACATAAAATACGGAGAAAATGTAATGAAGTCCCTGCATCTTTTAGAGGCCATTCAAAATTATTATCTTGTCAGAACAAGAGAAGATTGACAAGAGACATTAATTCAGAAATTGCAACGACAGCATCAGTGACGGCAAAGGTATTAGAAAGCGATGTTGGAAAGGAAATTAGTAAGTGGACAACTCGAAGAGCATTAAAAGAAGCCAATTTTACAGCAATTGAGAAGAAAAAAAACCTCCCCTATTAAAAAAGAATGTCAAAGCCCGACTGAATTTTTCAAAAAAACATTTAAGCTGGCGTATGGAGCAATGGAAAAAAATAATTATTTCCAACGAACCAAAAATCAATCGAATTTCATCGGATGGACGTTGTTGGTGTTGGAAAAAGCAAGACGAATCTCTTTTACCTTGTCATGTGAAACAAACAATGAAATTTGGTGGTGGTTCACTTACTGAGTGGGGGTGTATTACTGCGTACGGTGTAGGTTCAGCAGATCGAATAGAAGGTATGGTGAACCAGTATACGTATAAGGATATTTTAGAAAAAAATTTACTAGAAACAATTGAAAATATACCAGTATCAGAGTCGATGCTGTATTCTAACATGACAACGCTCCTAGGCATTGTGCGAATAGCGTGAAGAAATGGCTGCAAACTCAACTATTTGAAATCATGGAATGGTCTGCTTAAGGCCCAGACATAAACCCGATTAAAAATGTCTGGACATACTTAAAAATGAAGTTGGAAAATAAATATAGTGCTCCCTCAACAACGATAACTGGTTTGTGGCAAAGAGTGCAAGAACAATGGTATTCGATTACATCAGAGTATTACGAAAATGTAGCATTAAGTATGTTTAAACGTATTGAAGCAATTATCAAGATTAAAGGTTTATGAACGAAATATTATGTGTACCCAAATCCGAAATGTTTACTCAAAATTAGTTGCGGTGCAAAACTGACTACACGAAAAAAAATTGTATGAAACGAAATAATAATTAGAAGAGCCAGAAGATTGTAGATAATACTAAGTATTTTGTCTTTTTTGTATTCTAATATGCAAATATTGAATACAAAATTATTTTTCTTAAAATGTATGTGTTCAGTTTTGCTCGTTACTGTAGAAAGTACTCATACAGATTTGGCTTCAGTTTTTAGAAAAGTGCCGGTTTGGACACAAAATGACTGATAAAGTTAATAAAAAATTGTAATATGGTTGCTCCTGTCTGATTTGATTGGCCCTCAACTTACATTTAAGTAAACTTAAGTGATGTACGTACGTTCATTTCTTTATGCATTGAAATTTTCTGGCTAGTGCTCCCACAAATACAATATTACATACATTATGCATATCTATTAGTTTTTGAAACCTCAGTTTATCATTCTTACACAGTTATTTGTATTAATAATAAACCTTTTTAGTTACAAAAGCGTGGTCATATTATGACAAAAAAGGCGGAATAAATTTTCAATTGATATGTAATAGCTTTTAAATTAATGTCAAGAAGTACAAAATAACTCAGGATCAAATGATTTATCGGATAAGGAACAAAGTGAACAACTTTCTATAAAATAATTAAACATATTTCTATAAAATTAGGTGAAGTGGTCTGACAGGTGTAACGTACACGTATTTTATAATAGCATGTACTATGTAAACAATGTTTTTATATGTATCTTCTTTATATAACAGAAACCAAACCTTGTTTTAGTACGAAGATTTGTCCTGTATGATATTTTAGTTTGTAGTAATTTCAAATAATACATCTCAATAACTTGTAGAAATAAAAAAATAAAAATGATTTAATAGATTATTGATTAATAGCATTTTCAACGATAACTAAAAACAGAGAATACATACAGTTATTCACAAAAATATCCGTTCAACTTATAAATATAACATATTTTGTTTATTTAATTAATGTTATATTTAAAATTATCCATTATAATCTGTACTAGTATAAGTCTTGATTAATATATATTACATCATAATTCATTAAATTGAAACATTATGTATAATTCATAAACAAAATATTGTTAGTCGCGTACGTGACAAAAATGTACGCAAAAAACTAGCCATCCACCGTAGAATGTGAAGAGAGGACCGTCATTGTTTTCTCATGGTTTTGTTTTTCTTGATGTTCCTTGTTGTATATAATGTATTACAAATCAGTTGAACAGAACGTATTTTTTAAGACACACTTTTCATAAGAAACATGGTGAAAATGAGAGAAACTACCATTACAGAAAGAAAAATAATTATATCATTATTTAAACACGAAAAATTTTTTGTTAAAATATCACATAGTACATCGAGGGATATAATAAAAAAATATCAATGCACTAATAATGTGGCTAATAATCCTCGTAGTGGCCGCCTAAAAATTCTCGAAGAAGGACGAGAAATCAATAAAAATGTTAAAAAGATATTTGCAATCGAATATTTGCAAGAACGTTGAAAGTACTTCTAGAAAAATAATAAGTATAGAAACCGTTAGACAAACACTTAGAAAAGCTAGTTACCATAGTCGTATTGTTAAAAGAAAATCACATGTTTCTGAGAAAACTTTTGTTATCAAGTTGCTTTTAGTGACGCATGTAAATCAGAAATTTTTAATTCACCTAACAAAAAAAGAATTTGAAGACAGCTAAGATTTGAACTGAATAAAAAAAATTTGTTATTAACAGTCAAATACGATGGTGGTCTCATTATGGTTAGACAAACATTATGCAAAAGTTACAGAAGAATGGATCTTTTATAATGCACCAAAATCTTTAAGTACGACACCTCAAAACATAGACCAACTTCTAAAGAGATATTAAACAATACATATATTGACAACAGTATGGAACAAAATAGATGCAAATTTTACAAAAAAAACTAATCTAATCGACGTATAAAAGATTAGTAGATATAATAAGTATTATATGTATTGTAAATAAGTTTCCATGAAATAAATATTGATTCTGGGTGGATACTTTTGTGTATGTTCTTTTATTATTTCTCCGAAAAATAATACATTTTTATATAAACAGCGTATATTTTCCTAATTAACTGTGACTTAATTTGAAGTATAAATCAAGATTTATACTAGTATAAATTATAACAGATAATTATGAATGTAACATTAATTAAATAAGCAAAACATGTTATACTCATAAAGTGAGCGGATACTTTCGTGAGTAACTGTATATTGTCTTTAATATCATAACATTTCTTTATAAAACTACGTAAAACGTTTACTGCTTTTCTGGCCTCGTTAACTGATAACGGGGATTGCATTATGAAAGGCTTCTTGCGTCTACCTACATTTTCAACCATGTTTTCATCTATTTGATTGGTAATTTCAATAATTTTCGAGTCAGTTAACAATCCCGTAACAAGAACATCATCATTTAGAATGTTATAATGTGATGGAATTATGCTCCATTTGGCTCCCACGCTGTGATTTACATTAGACTCGACTTATTCTTTAAAATTTTCTTACATGGAAAATCCAGAAATTTTGAAATAATCCATTATTGTTTGCTGAGATACATTTCGCCACGATTTATCTGCTAGTTTCACAGCTCGCAATAATGTAATGAATGTACCTTTCCCTTCTTCTGTATCTAATATACTGTTTTTTATGATTGTCTTTTTGTATAAAATTTTGAAATTTTATATGATCCCTTGGTCCAAAGATTGTAGTTTCGATGTTGTATTCGGTGGTAAAAACTGCACTTTGAGCTATGAGTTGAACAATTATCTATAAATAAAATAATTTTTCGTTTTTCTTTCTTCATTTCTTTTTCAAGCTGAAACAACCAATTTGTAAATAATTCGACAGTCATCAACGCTTTTTTATTTGCGGCATAACCTAGGGTCAATGAGTTATAGCCCGCAAAGCATCGTAATTTCGTTGATTTTCTTATTATTAACGGTTTGAGTTTCTCTGTTCTTGACATACCAGTCGTTAGTAACATTCTTCACTATGTTTGTCTCCGTGACATTTTTCATTCTTAAATGCTGTTGTTCTGTTTGAAAGGCATTTATAGAATAATGGCGTTTCATCCGCATTAAAAATATTATGCGTATGTGGCGCTGCTTCGCTGCGGACAGGAACTCGTGAGAATCGTAGGAAGATAGAAAAGGAAGGGACGGGGTGCGTTTCGTCTGAGTCTGCTAGTGAACTCACCAGTAAGGTTTTCTAGCAGGCCTTGCCTTAAACGACTGGGATATTGGGAAGTCGTTCGAGGAATGTATACAGGGTGTTCGGGCACCCCTGGAAACAATTTTAATGGGGGATTCTAGAGGACAAAATAAGACGAAAATCAAGAATACCAATTTGTTGATGGAGGCTTTGTTAAAAAGTTAGTAACAATTAAATTCAAAAATTTCAAATCGTTTTGGAAAAATTATTTGCGGTTGCGGGGATCAATTACAATCATTTTTGGTGAATAGACATACCCTTGAAATCTTGCGCATTTTCGAGAAAAAATTTAGTACGGGCGGAACTTTAAACGTTAATAATTTTTTAACGAAGCTTCCATCAACAAATTGGTATTCTTGTTTTTCGTCTTATTTTGGCCTCTAGAATCTCCCATTCAAATTTTTCCCAGGGGTGGTCGAACACCTTGTATACGTAAAAAATCTAAATGAGAACGAAAGGTAATACCGCACAGATGTTTCATGTCTGTCATAAAGTAAGGCAGGTATAAGGCACAATTTACAGCTTTCAGCAAGGCCTTCATATTTTTTGATTCTTAGTGCTTTTACATGACAAATGCGAAAAAATGTTTTAGTTAGGAATTCTCAAATTTTATTAATTGTTTTCGAAATAAATAATTTTTCATCTAATTAGTTTAATGCAGATTTATAGTCAATAATGAACTAGATCAACTGGTTTATTAAAAAATATAGAATTTTTAGTAATAAAAAATTATTTATGCATTAGTTTCAAGATTTATTAAATCTAATAATAAGTCTACCCAAAATTATATATTATTTATTTTATAAAATTTGTTGTATCTGCCACAGTTTCCAAGAATAAACCGCGTGATTTAGTAACGCGGCCACCCTGCATTATTAAATAGGGTTGTACGATCAGTCGGGCAAAAACGGGTAGCTAATTTTTGCAAATTCTATAAGATCAAAGTATCAAATACAAGCCTGAAGAGGAATTGTACCGTGATACTGTGGAATATGCAACTTTTTGCTTACTTGTTTGCGATGTGTGCATGAAATTTTACATTCTATTTTCAGTAATGTACCGGTTTACAAACTTACTGGATAACAATTTTTGATATGTTAGTACTCAGAAATGTTCTATTTACTTCCACGAACAGCATCCATTTTGCAGAATTGAAATTGATGCCTTCTAAAAAAACTTGTGCACTTTTCACTTTACGGTATGTACTGACGCTTACGTTATCGACAAACGACTGACTAACGAAACCGAAGTTTGGATCGCAATTGCCAACCAGGTATAAAAATATGACGCATTTCATTTTCCCTCCCCTAAAGAGACATCATTAAACTAACGATTCCGACAGGTCAAACCTCCATAGTGAAAAATTATTTTTTGGAGTTTTGGCCACGATTTTGCGATTTGCGACCACTGTGCGACGGGTCGGTCGAACGCTTGTGAGAGCGCGACCCTTCTGGTGGCGAGCATGGGAGGCAACGTCACACGTATCGTAATCTTTTAACAAATCTTGCGAATTTGTTTTCCACTTGTGGTAAATTTGTTCACATCGTTCGAAACGCAATGTTATGTCTCTTTTTAGGTTTTTCTAACGAGCCCTTACTGGCCCTACTGAAGTCTAATGATTTAGCAAAAATCTCTTTCTTTTCCTGCATTAGTGGTCCTCCAGAATAAGGTATTGTAATAATCGAAAGAGTGCTTGCAGAAATCCCCAATTCGGTAGCAATATCCTTCTTCTTTTTTATTCCACTTCGTTCTGCTTCAACGATTTCTATCTTTTTAGAAAGTGTTAGTGTATTAAGATTCCGTGTATTAGAATTCGTTTTACTCAATATAAATACAAAGGCGATAATAACGCAATTAGGCAACAATGGTGATTGAAGATGCGGAAATAATTGGAATGTATTCGATTGGCGACAAGCGACTAACAATGATACATCGATATGCACATTCTTTAAGCGTTCATTTATTTTCAATTGGGTAGCCACGATAAAAGTTCGATTTCTAGAGGTTCGGTGATTCTAAATTCGAGTTATACAGGTAAAATAATGCATCTAACGTATGATAACTGAAGATAAAGTAAGTTTTGTTTCGCCTTACAGAGGTTATTGCAGCGGAGCGGAAGGGAATGAACACAATTTTCGTCTTATAGAGGTTTTCGAACCATTGAGGCTCGAATTATCGAGGTTCAATTGTATACGTTATTCGATGATACAAGTGAAATTAAATGTTTTAGAAATATAGTAGAACTTGTAGGTTTCAATGTTATTTTTTTTATTTGAGTCTAACACAGGGTATATGTTTTAGTTTCAATGGTATTTTTCTGTTATTAATTAAATCTTTGAATATGTTAATGACTATTAAAAAAGAAATTTTTATTTCGTGGTATGTAATTGAAATATCGTGTAGACACGTCCTTTACTAAATTTCTGAGATACTATCTTTTTTTCCTGTTGCTCTGTATTGCCGTATTTCGTTAACCTTTGGACTTGTATACGATATTAAAGCAAGATAATTACTATCTTAAAATTATGAAGTTCTGTTTTTAGTATTTTCTCGAGTCTTATATTATTGTATCAAATAGTATTTGTGTATATCTTAACTATGTAATATATTCATTTGTTCATAATCGAATTTTGGAGAGATTGACCTGATGTGAACGATCTTATGCGAACATTTTAAGTGCGAAAAATCATTTTACACATTTTTTTTTAACACGTTCACTGCCAGATCAAAACCATATAATATTCTATAAAAGTAAAATTTTAATTTTAGACCATTGTAAGCTACATATCTTACAATTTATTTCAGTATTTATTTTTTGTAACCTTGTTAAAATTCACAAAATTCCATCCAAATTTATTTTCCTCAACATCTTAACTCGAGAATTAATTTTTCTAGTATCACAATGGTAAATCCTGTTGCCCATATGTGGGTGATGCGGCAGTGAAAGTGTTAAAGAAGTTTAAAATTTCATAGCAAAGACAGAGTTTTAATTTATAAATTGTCGAAAAATTTGCATGGACGCAGGTATGCACTCTGAAGGTGGAATTTCTTGCCCGCGCGCAAATATCGACGATCGCGTTTTTGTGACGCAATGCGTCCTAATGAACAGTGCTTTCCATTGTTTCTATGCCAATGCGTCTGACGCAAAACGCAATCGTTAACGTCTGGACGTGTGTAGAAAATTCCACCTTGTGTTCTGAAAGATTTGTCGCTCGATGTTTTGATCGATGTGCAAATTGACTAGCACGTTGCATAATAAAAGTACATACTATAGATATGAGTATTGTTGTTGCTTAGTAATTTTAATAAACTTGCCAGCAAGCAACAAGATATTTATTTAGTCGATCTTGTAAATGTTAAAACAGCTCAAAGGAAAATACCTAAATCGAACACAGAAAGGCCCAGAACCTTCTGAAATATTTATAAAATTCGGAATGGTCAACGAAATATATGTATGTGTAATTAAACTTTCGTTTTGTTACATGGGATTTTCCGCAAACGTATAAAGCTCATAACTAAACATCTTTTCTACGATAATGCAGTGACATCAAATCAAGAACGCAGAAGAAAACTTCAATATTTAATTTACTATTAGTAATTACTTTAATATTTTAAAAATAGATACATTTGACTAAAATGTATTATACATTAGTATACATTAGTATATATATTAGTATACATTTTAGTCAAATGTATCAATAGTAAATTGTTGATTTCATAATGTATTATATTACTTTACATGTTACTTACCGCATTTGGTGGAATGATCATTTTATTCGAAAACTGAACTAAACTCATGCCCGCCTCTTTCCCACGTAGTTTTTATTTCCTCGTTTTATTTTTTTTTGTCCTTTTCAAACCATTCTTATCGCATTACATTATATATTTTAAATCATTTTTAAATGATGGAATTAAAAAAATAAAAAAAACAAGAAAATATAAAATTATATTTTACACTGCAATTATTAATTTTAGAATTTGTGCTAATTAAGCATTTTGAACTCTTTTTGATGAGAACTATAAGCCACAACAATTTCAAACTTTCTTTATAAGTAGCCGCAAACTGTCCATGAACTTTAAAGCATAATTATACAGGGTGTTGGGCCACCCCTGGGAAAAATTGTAATGGGCTACTTTAGAGGCCAAAATAGGACGAAAATCAAGAGTACCACTTTGTTGATGGAGGCTTTGTTAAAAAGTTATTAACGTTTGAAGTTCCGCTCGTACTGAATTTTTTTTCTCGAAAATGTGCAAGATTTCGGGGGTATGTCTATCCACCAAAAATGATTGTAATTGACCCCTGCAATCGAAAATAATTTTTCCAGAACGATTTGAAGTTTTTTTTTTCGTCAAAAAATTCAGGCACCTAATTAGATTTTCGGTAAGGAGTTTTTTTCTCGAAAGTGCGTAGGATTTCGGGGGTATGTGTAATGACCAAAAATGATTGTAATTAACCCATGCAACCGAAAATAATTTTTTTAAAATTATTTGAAATTTTTTTTCGCCTAAAAATTTCAGTAGCTACTCGAATTTTTTTCTCGAAAGTGCGTAGGATTTCGGGAATATGTCTATTGATGAAAAATGATTGTAATCAACCCCTGCAACTAAAAATAATTTTTTTTAGAACGATTTGAAATTTTTTAATTCTGTTGAAAAATTTCACACTTACTCGAATTTTCTTCTCGAAAGTGGGTAGGATTTCGGAGGTATGTCTATTCACCAAAAATGATTGTAATTGAGGCTCGCAAACAAAAATAATTTTTTCAGAATGATTTAAAATTTTTTAATTTAATTTTTTAATAACTGTTTAAGGAAGCCTTAGTCAAGAAATTGATATTCTTGATTTTCGTCTTATTTTGGCCTCTAGAATCTCCCATTAAAATTTTTCCTAGGGGTGGCCGAACACCCTGTATAACAATGGGCGGACAGGCGCACCTAATTCTTATAGAAATTAAAGAATATAACCTAAGTCACAAAATGATACAAGAAACTAGGTAAATCTGGTTGGATCCATTTACTTTTATTCCAAAAACTGAAATTTATGAAATAAAAAATTAGCTATACATATTTGAGTATGTCTACTTTGATACGTCATTAGTTAATTACATTTCTATATTACAAAACGATAGTATATTACTTCACAAAATCTATGAATGACAAAATGATTCATAGTTAATATCACCGTTTATAAAAGGAAGAAACTTCCGTGTGAGAATTGTTGAGAAAGTATTGGGTGAGGAAAGTCGTCAAGGACTCTAGACTTCTGTATACATATTACTATGCTTAAAAATATTTCTTTCTAGATTTATAGACATTTAGAAACTTAAATAAACTGAAAATTAAGTAATAAGAAGTTATCAAGATTATGAATTTTTGTCAGTTAGATTCGTGTTTAGCTCCACTGTGCGTCGGGGTTCGTCTGGGCCTCCTTTAGTTTTCCTGACAAAATCTAGAATCTCCGATCAAACCACCGCGCTTGATTGATTACAGAATCTCGCACGCCGCTCGTAATACCTCTAACAAACGCATCCAAGGCACAGATATAAGAATGCAAAAATGCACTTAATGACGAAGCTGCGTTGACATTTACCTTTTATCTTCTTACTAATCGGTAAACTTTGGTAGTGGAGAAATGTTAAGGTAAAATTGTATTTCTCTTGAATCATTTGATACTCTTCAAACAACTAGCAAGAGTCTTTTTGATAATTGCAGGCAGTTGGTTTCTTTATTTTTGTCCGCGTACTATGTCGAGTGTTTGATCACTGCGCGTTGTCCTTTTCAAACAACTCTTTACTCCTTTCATCCAGAAAAGAAACGATACGATGCACACTCTAAATGTGAATATAATGCCTGAGGTCTGCTGGAGAGTTTTCTTCGCAAGAATTCTTCCACACAGACATGCTGGAGCCTTCATGCTGGAAGTTGTTTTGTTACTCGTAACTGATACAAGGTCGATTTCCGCGTGTCCATTTGTAAAAACCCTTAAGTAATGAGAGCAGAATTTTCCAGTGAAATTCAAGCATAAATCAAATCGTTTGCCAAGAAATGTTTCCAAAATATTTGTTAATTACTTAACTTCAGCAATGACTTAAGGGGGGGGGGGGGGCGTTCTCACGTAACAGCGTTAAAATTTAAAGTTTACTTTTTTATTTTTTTTGTAAAGAATTAAAAGTTCTATTGTACTAGTCTTTCAGGGACATAAAGAGTGACCCTTAAACTATATGAAAGTATTTTTTTAGTCCATTTTTTATTATTTTGTATTAAATAGTAGTTAAGTCTTTTAACACTAGATTTACGGACTGAGCCAATTTGACTTATTTAGAATTGTATTGCTATATATATAAAAAACTTGAAATTATTTTTTAATAACATATGTTGGTTTTTAATTCCGTAATAAATTATGCATAAATATGAATTCCTGCTTTTTACGGTTGTGAGCCAATTTGACTCATAAAATGATTTAACAGTTAATTGCTTTGCAAATAAAATTTCTGGCTTACATAAAGAATCAAAATTCTAACACCAATTACGCGTAAACATTCATGTTCAATCTTGTCAATTTATTAGTCAGCTGAAGACAAAAAAACCTTCTTTCATAATTCCGATTTATACATCGTGCGCAAACGGAGCATTTTTAGTGAAATAATATAATTATATAAAATCAATTTTTTGTCAAATAATTTAGTCCACCAAGGTAATTTCGATATGCATTTGTAAAAGGTATTTCAATTGATATTTATTTTACATCTAATTACGTAGGGTTACCATCGTTGGAAAAAATCAGAAAAAATTTCTTTTGCTAACTGTATTTTAGAAACAGTGTATATACGTGAAAAATGTTTTCAATGAAATTTTTAATAATAAATCTTTTATTTAAATTGATTTGGAGCTATTTTTTTGCAAACAACTTGAATTTTGTTGTATGAGTCAAATTAGCTCACTTCAGTAAAAATAGGTATATAATCAACATCCATAAATCTAGTGTTAATTCTATCTGATGATGTTGGTGTACAGCGTCGCATCCATCAAATAAATCAGAACGCAACAAACGAAAAAGTTTCTTAAACCTGGATGGTTTCCATTGGTACTGAATCTATTTATAGCATTTTGAAGAAAATATAGGGTTATATAGGATAGGATTAAAAGACTTAACTGCTGTTTAAACAAAATGGACTAAAAAAATATTTTCGAATAGTTTAAGGGTCTCTTCGTGTCTCTAAAAGCTTAATACAATAGAACTTTTAATTCTCCGCGAAAAAAATAAAAGAAGAAACTCTTAATCCCCCCTTAAATAATTTATGTTACAGTTTACAAACCGAGCAAATTTATTTTAAAAACTTGAACACAGTTTAGTTGAAGTAAAATAACTAATTATTTTAAATACTTTGTTATTTTTATTTTATAAGTAACGTAAGAAAAGTAACAAGTACTCGTGTACTCGAATGCCCGAATAAAATCAATAGCACAACTTGGAATCTATCCAACGCGATTAACTACAGCGAGAAAGTACAAACGACGGTTGACTTTAATTTCTTTTCGATCGTGTCGCGTTACCCAGACGGACAAATTACAATCTTACTGTATCAATTGTAACGTCGTAATTTGAACGACTCAACGCCTCCGTAATAACTAAGAATATTTTCCTCATCGTATCTCGTTGGAAATTTCGCAGCGGATTACATAACACCGCAAACACGTTGTGAACACATTACCATTTAACGACGAACATTAGACGAGCGCTCATAATTGAGCAGGAACTACGTCCTGACGTATCTTTTAACTGGTCAAAAATTTTATCCAACTGCGATGTAGGTTTTAGCGAATGCTGGAAAATTTGTCCGGGCACATGGAATTTGACCAATTAGCGAAATTCCGGCTATTCCCGCGATGAAACGTCCGCGCCTTACCCGGATTCTGCTACTCCGGCGTTAGGGAAATATGCCAACGAAGGAAAGTTGCGCTCGTTAAGTTTGTTCGACCGTCTTTCCGGATTTGTGTGCGCACAAGAGACGAGAACACTGCCGCGAAATTATCCGTCCCGTTCTCCATTGACACGGCTCCGAATCCCGTGAAAGTACGGACTAATTATTCCGCTACGCGAAGGGAATTTTAGGGAACACGTTGTTTGAGGTTTCGTCAGTTGATTTAATGCTCGGAGAGCTGCCGTTGGGCTGCTGTTTGACCGATTTCGAACCTCCAGACGACGAGATGAATTTGCGCTACGAATTACCGTCACGCAGTAACGTTCGTTTGTTGTTCGTTTACTTTGACTTGACCAGGTTATCGTAGAAACACTAGTAAAGGTGGATCAATGTCGATAGTATATCGATTACGTTACTCAACGACAAAGTTCTCCCTCATAACAAAACTATATACTGTATACAAAATTGTATACTTTATAGGTTTTGAGGCGATGAATTATACAGGGTGTTCGGCTACCCCTGGGAAAAATTTTAATGGAAGATTCTAGAGGCTAAAATAAAACGGAAATCAAGAATACTAATTTGTTGATGGAGACTAAGTTATTAACGTTTAAATTTTTGCACGTACTGAATTTTTTTCTGGAAAGTGGGTAGGATTTTGAGGGTAGGTCTATTCACCAAAAATTATTGTAATTAACCTCTGCAACCGAAAATAATTTTTCCAGAACGGTTTGAAATTTTTTAATTTCGTCTAAAAATTTCATTACCTACTTGAATTTTGATCTCGGAAGTGGGTAGGATTTCAGAGGTATTTGTATTCACCAAAAATGATTGTAATTGACCCTCGCAACCGAAAATAATTTTTCCAGAACGATTTGAAATTTTTTAATTTTGTCGCAAAATTGCACTTTCTTGAAAGTAAGATTTCGAGGATATGTCTAATGACCAAAAATGATTGTAATTGAGGCCCGCAATCAAAAATAATTTTTTCAGAATGATTTGAAATTTTTTAATTTAATTTTTGAATAACTTTTTAATGAAGCTTCAGTCAAAAAATTGATATTCTTGATTTTCGTTTTATTCGTCTTATTCGCCGAACACCCTGTATAATATATACCAAGTCCAAAGTGAATTGATCAATCCGTCATTGTATTATTATGCCAATCAGTTCTGAAAGTGTTTTCGAGAAAAACACATTTGAAGTTTCAAGTTCTGCTAGGTGTATACATATAATGAGATTTTATCGTACTTACAACTAATCAGCTATTCCAGGGCCATATAGTTTTCCTTCCTCCTCTTCATAAAACTCCTGTAGAGCTGATTTTGCAGTCCTACGAACTGTTCTTCTTTCAACGTCAGTTGTTTCTTATCGTTGCGTGTCTTTTGCGAGTGTTATCGCGGTTGTCAACGAAAGTCTTGGTTATTGGGCCAATGACGATTTCCATCGTCTTACAAATTTTTAGGATTGAATAGAATCCGTCATTGAATACTATTATTGTTATTTCAATAGTCTTGGGTCCATAATGTAAGTGCTAAATTCACCCGTTGAAGCTTTCATTATTGTTTTTCATGTTAGTGTCTAAACATCGTACCAACAATTCATCTTGCGACAAATCTTCATAAACGCATTTAATTACTAGTTATATTTTACACGAGCAATGCTTCATGTTTGTAATGACAGTCTGTTTGATAAGAGCGTGGACGTGATAAATCAGCAAAAAATAATTTTCTTCATAAAAAATTATGTACTAATAAGCATTTCTTTAATAATGAGTCCAATCTCTTCCATTAGCTATTAACGTTTCATATCGTGTAGACACGTTTTTTACCAACTTTTGTGTATATGATGTAGGTAAAGATCTTCATATTGTTGCGCCGGGGAGGGATGTTTCTCGTAGAACTCATAATTACACACAACTAATGAACACAAACTGTGAACAAGGGAATTTATTGACAGTGACCTTTTCAAACGTTCATTACCGGTTCCTCTAGCAATCGGAAGGCACGGGTCCTCGCTTCCGTTTGTTCGAAGAGGCAGCTTCATATCGTTGCGGAATAGCCTTCATGTTGCCGCAACGATGCATCTTCAAACTGTTGCGCCGTAACAATATCTTACGAATTTGTCTACTTAATGATTTGAGTGTCAAACAGCGTTTTTCTTGAAGTTTATATTTTATTACAGAAAGACTCATTGCTAAACACGTCACGTCAAGATTCTCGTGTACCCACGCTGGTCTCTTTTTTGGCGTGCTTTGTGGGAAGCAACAAGTTTGATAATTGTGCTTCGCTATGCAACATTAATCGCTTATAAACGATGTTTGATAGTCAAAATACCAATATTTACGCCTTTTCTTGTTAGAAGAATTTACACTTTACACAAAGAAAGCGACAGATTCTTGGAAAAGAGACGGACGCTCGCTTCGTCTTGCTTTTCTGTAGTTGCCCTCTTTGATCCTCGATCAGGGAGGTTGTTGGAAATTCCAACAATTTATATTATAGGACACATTATTTAGTTCAATATTATTTGATTTGGTCATCTGGCAATGTACCTTATTTTACAAACGAAATTGACATACTCTAAAGCCATTAAGCACACCTAATTAGTTTCACCGTACTGAGGACGGCCACCCCTGTACAACCCTCAGTGGGTGGGATTTCGAGTGTCGGGAGGACTGGCCCACGAGGGATGGGCAAAATTTTGATTTGTTACTAGAATCTCCTTCTATTTTTGAAATAAGTATATAATCACATAACCTTTACAAGTGACACCCAGAACAGAACCAAGTTACAATCAGAACACTTAACAGTTACACAAGAACATTTACAAGTTACGAACAGAACTCATTGTCAGATACATAGTATACGAGAGTGTAATAGAACATAATTAGTGCGGATTAGATGTCAGAATCTACGAATCATTTATATAATTGTTAACACCTGTATATATATTTGTTAATACATTAAAAGTGTTTGTAAATAGTTATTAGACTTATCTATTTACTAAATAACTCGGCTTCACGAACCTTGTGGGAGCCAACAGTGGTTATCGATATTCTTACTGTCTAGCACTCATTTTTGGCCCTTTTGGATGACAGCACAAGAAGATCACTTCAAATTGTTTAGCATATACGACACTCCCATGAACACGATTAAAACTGAAGGACTTGAGTGAATGCGTATCAAAGGAAATTACAAATGTTTAAACTAACACAATTTCCCTCTCATTAGATATCAAATTTCGAAAATATCGCGTCCACACTTTTATCAAACAGACTGTAGATTCCATCAGCATCAACGCGACTATATGAATACCAACTCGTCGGTCCAGCAAAACACTTTGCATGTTACGGTTTATCATCCGTTGAATATTTATAGAAAAATTTGTACCATATAGTGTTTTTCACATTTTCAATTGATTTGCTATTTCGTAAGATGACCAATTCATAATACGTAGTTAAGTCGTTTATTAATTTATCAGTTAGTTTCGCAGGTCCTTTTTCTCCTATGCCTCTATGTTTCTTCTTCAGACTTGGCAATCGCGTGCCAAACCTTTTCTTCGCGTGCAGAACACAGTTTCTTCACTATCACATCGTAAAGATTTAAATTTAGTATTCCTTTAAAAGTTTGGCTATCACCATCGTCAATGTAACACGTTTACTTTACATCATGTAATTCTTCAGAGCGCCAAAACATTTCCTTTATACCTTCAACCTCCATTTTTCCTGACGATTATCTGTATGTTCTTTCTTCCATGCAGCTTCCTTATTATCAGCAAATTTTGTCTGCCGTGTCTCACAGGTCTTGTAATGTCTAAACTTTACAACCAAATCTAACATATAGTTTGTATATTTGCCTATTACACTATTGCGACACCGAACAGTGAACTGTGCCCCCTCTTCTTCCATGAACTATCTCCAGAAATGGTTAAATTTGTTTGTATATCTCTTTATCAAATGTTTCTTCCACGTCCTTTTATACAGTGTATTTAACTGATATATTATAAACCGCTTTGAAAGCAACAGAAATATTTTCCAAGCACTTGTAATACGTCATGTCACAAAATATTCTCAAATCTTCTATTCCTACGCCAAGTAAAAGCATAATGAAAACTATTCGTCGATCAATTCATAAAACGCCTTATTTATTTGTGGGCATGAGTTTGTATAAGTGACACCGCAGTCGTAGTTTACAGTAATTTTGAAACCCATCCTTACACAATTACCTCGTTGAATTTTATGTCTTTTTCACACATTTTACACTTCACTAACCACGACATTGTTGCAAAAACAGAGAAAAATTGTATAATTCGGCAACTGTGTGTTTGTTCACTTATAATCTTCCTCTTTTTCGAAGATGCCAGCTTTTTTGCTGATGTACTAGCAAAATTGTCTTCTAACTTGCAGATGTATTGGTTTCCTCAAAATCTTCTCTTCTGTCTAGATGAATGCTGCTTATCGATTTTGTCGCCTTTTTTATTCATTTTTTAACTCTCTGTTTATGTACACACCACTCGGTAGTCGACAGCATACTGAATACTTCTCTGAACATGAAGATACCCCTGCTTCAAATGTACAGGCTTTGACACGGTTCTAAAACGTTTTCCACTATCCAGATAGCCAAATACTTCCCAATACAAAGAAATAACGAGTACAGAGTACAAAGGCAAACCGAACCCTGCTACCTGTCGGAGTAAGCCGACTGCTCCGCTCAGATATCTGCGCGCGGCAGCAAAGCGTTCCGTGTGAAGGCCCGTAACATCGTCAATTTCTCTAATTCTGCTAAACCCTTTTGCCAGCATGTTTTTAGCACATCAGAATATAAGAAAATGCAAAAGACAAAAATTCGATTTCTTCAATCTGTTATAGTAGAATGACTCTTTCAAAAAAAATGTCTAACTAAAAAATTTATATTAAAAAAAGATCGTGTTAATATTCGTAAGTTTGTTATCGTTTCCATTATTCTATAAAAGTAATTAATAGACTACATTTGTAGGGTACTTAATAATGCTATAAAACATAACTTACAATATGTAACCAACGTCTTTCATATACAGTGGCGGGCATATACTTACGAACATACGAATAATTACATTTTCATTTTCTCCATTATATTATACATTTGTATAATTTAGTTCACTTTATTCCTTACATGTGAGAGATATATATATACTAGGTACTATTCCCTCAAATATTATTATACTTACATTATTTTGTTGTTGTAAGCTGTAGATATCACTTTCCCTTAACTTTTTAATATTGTTGCGAACATGTACATATTTACGAACAATATTAAAGTTTACATTTACAGCGTTTGGTTTAAATTTTTTGCCTTGCGATCGGTTATTGTTGGCTTGTATGCTCGTTTAGACAGTGTGTATACCATAATTAAAATGTTAAGTAAACGATAATGAATTTAAGTAAATATGTAACATCAAAAGTAAAGACGCTTTGTACAGCTTCTTAAAAAAACAAGAACTAACGTATTGAAATTTTTTTTTCAACAATTAGGCATATCGCTTGGAACCTGCGAAAAATATTCTCTGTAAGCCAAAAGCTCGAAAAACCGGCAATCGAACAAATCGTTTGATTCATCGTCTATCCGAAGCCGACCGCTATTGATATTCATCATGAAACATTGCCACACTTGGAGAATATATCAATTTGCAAACTGTACAACGCCGTGTTATGTGAGTTTAATCCGATAGGTAGAGTGGCACAGCACAAACCACTGATATCCGAAAAGAATTGACGCGCGATACTTCAGAACGCGAAAAACCATAACAATTGGACGGAAAAACAGTGGTAAAAAATTATATTAAATCGTCTGGGGTGTAACATTAAAATTTATCTACGACGCCACACCTACTTGCGAAGAATTTAATACAAAATATAGTAAGCCAACGGTTAAAGGTGGTGGTGAATCTGTACTCGTTTGGAGTTGCATGACCATTAACAGTCCGCCAACGAAGGTGGGTCAATTTAACCTGTATTCTGTCTTTATTGTCAGCTGATTCATGCACTAGTTAGGACATTTTTAGTCGGAACATTGAATATCGTATTTCGAGAAAGAATCAAAACACTACTTCGTTTTTTTAAAAACTGTTTGCAGTTCAGTAGTACACAGTTAAATTACAATTGTTTTACCTTAATTACAACTACTCAGCTCCGCCATTGCTCTACTACTCAAAAATCTTCAAGTTATCATAACCTGAGCCTCTTGACAAAGACAGTATATACACATAGCGAGAATAAGCGAGAAAAATATAGTAACGCAACAACTAAGACCACATACTTAAAAAAGAGTGATGCCACGATTACCTTCATAAAAGTGCTACTAATGGATTGATGAAGTTTCCCCGATAAAAATAACTTGACTCGTTCCTACCATTGACACTCTATCACTCCTAACGTTTCAGCTCACGATGACACGTGCTGACATAGTAGTAGGGTCTTCGTATTTATGTTACTTATGTTTTAAATTTCGCATATACAGTAGTGCCCGTTTAGATGACATCGTGTCGGGACCGTGCTATCATCATATACAGGGTGTTCGACCACCCTTGGGAAAAATTTAATGGGAGACTCTAGGGGACAAAATAAGACGAAAATCAAGAATACTAATTTGTTGATTGAGGCTTCGTTTAAAAGTTATTAACGTTTAAAGTTCCACCTGTAGAACGGCAATCTGCGAACAGCTGCGTGCACGCGGTAGTGGTTCTCACTCAGCATGAGAAACTCTACTTAGTGATGTATCCGACAGCCTCACAGTTTTATGAGTGAGAACCACTATTACGCGCATGCAGCTGTTTGCAGATTGCCGTTCTACAGGCGGAACTTTAAACGTTAATAACTTTTAAAAGAAGCCTCAATCAACAAATTAATATTCTTGATTTTCGTCTTATTTTGTCCCCTAGAGTCTCCCATTAAAATTTTTCCCAAGGGTGGCCGAACATCCTGTATTGGGAGAGGTGAATTTCTAGGTGATGTTATCGAGCCTTGCTCGTGTTGCCGTCGTACTGTAAGTGCAATGTGAGTGAGAGTGAGAAGCAGAAAGAGCGAGTGAGGAACACGAAAATAGATAATTTGTAGGCTTCTCTTGAGCGAGCAGTTCCAGAAAATGGTGGGGATAACTCGATGTCACACAAGCGAACAAATTTGGTGTCATAAATGCGACTACTACTGTAAATACAAGATTACTTCGTGCTACGTTTACTTACTACTGCAATAAGATAGATGTACCAATTGTGACCGGTGCACTGTTTCTGACCATCTGTGCTATTTATTCATATTTTCTTTTTTGAAGTTAGCGATTAGCAGAACATCAAATTAAGAAGTATATAGTTTCCAGTACATACGTAGAACTAATGAAGAAACCATTTTTTTTACACCAAAGAGTATTGTTTGTAAAAGGCCTGTGGAATTGTGTTTTTCTTACCGTATACGTTAAAGTTGCACGACAAGTAGAATAGCTATATTTATTAACTAAATGTGTTAAATGTATAGAATTGCGATTCGTATAACCTAAACGTAACCTCAAATTTATTTTGAGAGCGTAAAACTATAAAATTAAAACCACAAATACGAAAAATTAAAGTGGCCAAAAAGTAGTACAAGATTTTACGCAGATTCTTTATTGTTGACTATAGGGTGGCTAAAACTGATGCAATCGATAACCAGTTCTAAGTATAAATAGAACATACGAAGAGAAAAAATTGTATTATGTTTGGCCATTTCTCAACTCACAAAGAGAGACTTAACGCTGATTTTTTGATGGGGTTTCACTCATTGGTAGAACTTGAAAAACTGAAACTAATAATACCCGGTTTTGAGGGCAAACGGCTTACCGTTTTTGAAATATTTAACGTTAAAGTTATTACCGATCTTTATTTGATGAAATATGATTGTTTTTGTCGGAAATGAACATAGCAAAGTTCATACCCTGTGGTCGTAGGTTCGAGTCCTGGTTGAAAAATTTTTTACAGGATTCTTTTCTCAGTTTACTTTTTAATTTTACGCTTCAATATAATGTTGTATCTTTCATTGATCTTAAAATGCGTTTTTTCTAGTATCTGTAAAAATACAGCTTTTTTTCAATGCACGTAGTACCAAAGATTTATATACTTCTAATGCTTTTACGAAAACTACCATCCAGGTTTATGTACTTCGTATAATTAAAGTAAACACTAAATTCATTGTTTAAAAAAATATATTTTAGGGTCAATCAAAAGTGGAACGTTTTGTTGAACTACATTATATTAGAATTAAAAAGTAAGTTGAAAAATTGAAAAAAAGAGATTGAGTAGAATGGAAAAATGATTTTTCATTCTTTCATTTGCTTGCTGTCCTTTTCTGGGAACTCTACCTCCATTGGATGTAAAGAAAAACAAGAAAAATCGTTATCTTTACGGCAAATGTTCTGTGTCAAGCGATTTGCATGTATTGAGTTTTTACTGCACTTATTTTTACAATTATTATAATAAAAATACTTAGAAGGAAACCAACGTTTATTGCTACAATTGTGTCCTCTGAATGTAATTTCTAAGCACTGACTGAAAACGCATGCAAATTTTTAGATATGTATCTATTTATATGTTAAGGGTTTGCAGCACTTCGTATACAACGTATGCACAATATTCGCGACTCGTTTGAATGATTTTAAAGTTGATTCTATTGTTCATATGTATAACAGATTATTATATGCAGTCTCTGTACGTGCACTGGATTTGAAAGTACCTTATCGTTATTACGAATAGCTATGAATCCACTGAATACGTACAAACGGAATAGATATCCATTTTAATTCCTGATAGTGAGGAAGATAATTAAAGCATTACTACCTTGCTATCACTCGATACACGAGTCGTGAGGCTCATGACACGATTAACGAGAAAGAATCGACTGTTCTTTGCAATGGTTGGGCAGTACTTTCAAAGATATATAAAATAGAGTTTTAAAGTGCCATTTGAATACACACAACCACGGGCGCGAGTATCGTGCGTACATACAAAGTGCTGTAAACCCTTAGTAAATAAATAGATAAATATCTATAAATTTGGGTGTGTTTTTAGTATAGATAATGATAAATAAATTTAGTACAAAGACTATCTTTAATTGCCGCATCAGAATAAAGTCAATGATGAAGAAGTCATAATTTACTCGTATATTCAGCTCGTGTTAATGAGAAATTAGTGTATTACCCACTTGTTCTTCAACGCTCTCCTACTACCCTTAGGACCAGTAACGCCCACCCAGATCTCCTAGGCGTCCACGTTGGGAAACTATGCAGTAAATGATCGTATTCTTAATGAGAACTGAACTCGAATATTTTCCAATTTAACCGGCACGTAATTATCAAGATGTTGAATTAGAATGACTGGGGATCACAACCTTAATTAAATTTCATCTGTTTCAATTACCATGCCGAGAATTCATTTAACCAGGAAATCTATATCAGAGTAATGGCACGGATTCGTTTCATTTTATACATATATACATTCAGTGACACAAATCATTTCATACTATAATTTGAATTCTATTTGGAAATATGATTTTATGTTGAGAAAAGCATAGTTAACGCACAATTTCCTTAACAATTAAGTAGGCAAATACACTACTGCCAGTGTTATTTATATTTGATATAATTCGATTGAAATAATCCTATTATCCAGATTTGATGGTTTGAAAAAATACAAAAAATCGTAATGATGCAGTTAGAATTTGAAACGCGACCGTTATCTCTCTATACCGGGCGTATTAAATAACTTTATCATGTAAGATATTTTATTTACTTTTATTATTTCGAAAAACATATAATATGGAACATACTTATTGCGTATCAAATTGAAATACATTTTTAGGAGCAAAATTTTAAACTTAATTTTTTTTGTACTTTTGGTATAATTGGTATTTTTATATCTTATTCTGTTAGACTTGTTCATTTTTGACACTTTGTTTACAGTTGGTATCTTTAAGAACCACTTCCTGTTTTGTAAAACCGTTAAAGCATTTTAGGTTTATATTAATTATGTTTATACTTAAAAGGACCTTAATAGAGGTTAAAATAATCAATAAAATGATGTTTGATAAGACTATATGTACCTACTTCCAAACATATATTTGCTAGATAAGTTATGTGATTTTAAAGATGATGGTACAAGGAGGGGGAGAGGGGATCATAGGAGAAAAATACAGGTTGAGTTGTAAATCATGGTACAAATTGATTTGTTAGATTTTGTGCCTCGAATTAAAATAAAATTTAAGAATAATGAAATTGCGTGGCAAGCTCCATTTTCATAAACAGCTCTTACTTGCGACCGTTTTTGTACGTGGTACGGTGTTAGAGTTCGTAGCACTTGAACATAAGCAAATATAATGCAAAACTTAATTAAAAGCATACAACTTTGCATATGAGAAAACGGATCGGTGAAATCCATGATAGCTGTTATTAATTAAGAACGAGTGGACTCAACTGATATTTAAATTCAATTTTCTCGAAAACGAAGTCCTCCCACGCAGTTTAGCTATTGTTGATTTTCGTCTTATTTCGAACCATAATATCTACCTGATCCAATTTATACCATAAATTACAACTCACTCTGTATATTACTTTAAATAGAGATATTAAAGAAATGTAAACTATAGTATATTAATTCTTAAATTAATACATTAACTTTAAACCAATATTAATTCATTATGTTTGATCGAATCAACAACTCAAAATGATTTTCCGCATATATTGTGAATTTCTTACAGCTAATTTAAAATGTAATAATCAACATACAAAACTATTAAATTTTTTTAATATCATACTTTGTATTACTGCTTTATGGTATTTTATAAAACAATTGCCAAGATGATGCATCTTCGGCTTGTCGGAGGAAGTATTACAGTAATATTTTGTTTGATGCTCTTCATCGGGCTTATTTCGTTGAGAGAGAACCGTGCAATCCTTCTTAACTCCTGTTACAATAACATGCAGCTTTCCAGTCAAGCGGATTTTTTCTAAACTGGAGGTCAAAATAGAAGCTCGATCATGAGTCTAACAAATGGTTAACTAAAGTTTTTACATAGGAACCGCAGATGGCTAAGTGGTCGTTTGTTTTTATTACTGTTTAATACTATTATTATTATTATTATCGATTTATACAAAATATAACAATTAATGGAACATATCTCTAAATCTCCCAAAAATAGCGTACGCTATTTCAAAGTCATTTTTCAAAAACTTTCTTAGAAAACAGTGTCGTGGCATATTGATCCGTTCGATCAACGGTGACCATATATTTTGTATAATTTATGATAACATTGAGCTTTCTTACAATAACTTCAACACTACCTCGTAAAATCTTTTTTATGGGAACTATTCCCGCATTATTCCAAATGGTCAAATATGTGATTATCTTTCCGTCTTTTGGAATCTTTTTTTTATCTCTGATCTGGTAGTGGACTAAATTCTGTAAGGTTACTATAGTAGATCCTCTGTTGAAACAGATTTCCCATTTGGAAATTTTATAGCCAAATAAATTACATCTTTTATATCATTTTTGTTCATATAGGAATAAGTTTAATCTGATTTTCGATTAAAAACAGCAAACTCTTTTCCGAGTAAGGAACGAAAGCGATTTATTTTATAATGTACAGATGCAGGGAATGATTCGATGTTTTGCATTTTTACGTTTTCCAAACCGTAAAGTTTAGCTTTTACTGCCCCGTGCTCCGGATTAAATACAGCTTTAGCGTTAATTTAATTCCGGCGACTCGTATCTACACGACCGAACGGGGTCGCATATATTTGTGTTAATATACATATGTATGTATATCGTGAGAGGTATTAACTCGTAAATATTTACTTCGCTGACATTATTATAACCACATTGGTAGAAATTAAAACGTATCTGAGCGTTTGAATCGTAAACTTTTTTTTGAAATTTTAATCTCATAGTTAACAGTATTGTCAACGTATAATCTTATATACAGGGTGTCCGGCAACTCTTGGGAAAAATTTCAATCAAAGATTCTAGAGGTCAAAATAAGACGAAAATCAAGAATATCAATTTCTTGACTAAGGCTTCGTTAAAAAGTTATTGGAAATTAAATCAAAAACTTTCGAATCGTTCTGGAAAAATTATTTTCGGTTGCAGAGGTCGATTGTAATTATTTTTGGTCATTACACATACTCCCGAAATCCTACGCATTTTCGAGAAAAAAATTCCTTAACGAAAATCTAACGTGAGGTCTATTTCAACTGAATTGGTCCCCTGAAATTTTATGTGCATCTTTGAAACATCATAAATCCTGAATGGATTGGTCGATTTTAATGTTTCAAACGGCAAACAATGTGTATTTAGATGGAGAATATGTAGAAATCGCAAAAATATTCGAAAAGTTAATCCTTAATCCCGCAAAATGAGAAAAACCCCGTAAAAATGGTCCAATTTTCAAACAGCCATAACTCCCATAATAGTGAATATATTTGAATGAAACTTTTTACTGAGGTAGAGCTCATGAGTACCTACAAAAATGTATTAGACAACTTTTCTGTAGGGCGTCAAACAAAATTACTAAAAATCAAGAACGAGTTTTTAAGAAAAATTGACAGGGAGGTTGCTGAAATTTTTCGGCAAAATTGAAACGTTTCAAATCGTTCTGAAAAAATTATTTTCGGTTGCGGAGGTCAATTACAATCATTTTTGGTGAATAGACATACCCCCGAAATCCAGCGTATTTTCGAGGAAAAAATTCAGTACATGCGGAACATTAAACGTTAATAACTTTTTAACAAAGCCTCCATCAACAAATTGGTATTCTTGATTTTCGTCCTGTTTGGCTCCTGGAATCTCCCGTTACAATTTTTCCCAGAAGTGGCCGTACACCTTGTATATTTCATAGTGTTGCTAATTATTTTTATTATATCATGCATTATGTTATTGCCCTAGTTTTTTGTTTAATTACAATGTGAAAATTATGTGCTTTTGCTGCTGTTAGCACGTTACGTATTTGTGCACATGTAATTGACACCTGTATATTTTCTAGTGCGCGGTGTTAAATTCAGCTGCATGCAAATAAAACACTTCGTTGTTTCAAATAAATACAATTCTGTTTTTATCTTTTGAAGAGGTATTCAGAAAAGTGCGTTTATAGCTTTGAAAAAAACATGCTGAAGCTAGTTACCAATAAAGAACAGATAAGGTCAGCATTGGAGTAATATTGTAGATGTTATTAATATTTCATAACTATGTTATTGAGAGTGTAGAGAATAGACATCAGTAAATAGTAAATGAACCATAATTTGTAAAAAGTAATGTTGTAAAATTTAATTGTAAAAGAGAACATAGTTACCATTAATTCTTCTTGCTGAAAGAAAAAGTAATGAAACTATCATAAATCTAAGGAATGAATAGTGTCATAATAAACAACAATAATGCTGAATTTAATTCTTAATTGCCAATTAGCCACTAACTTTACGTATTTATTCGTTGAATTGTTCTCTCGATCATTTATTGATGTTGATACATACAAAATAGATTAATAAAACGGATCCTAACCTCATTAATATTACATTTTACATCGCAATGTTACCTTTCTGTAGCAAAATGTTTGACACATTATGAATTACCACCATACTTTTTCCTTGAAATATCTAGATAAGAAGATACGATCTTTTGCAAATTAATTAATGTCATTTGGATAGACTATTTCATTTTAAACTTGTTAATTAATAGTAGTAATATTAATAATTTAGGATTAAAATAAGATATGTAAAGTAAGAAGTTTAAAAATTTAGAATTACATGTGAAGAGGTAGGAATACAGTAATATTGGCAGAATCTAATGATAAGATAATCTATTATAAATCTATCATAAATGTCACGTAAGGAAACTGTAAAATATTATGAACTGTATGATATAAAATTATTTAAAAGAGCCTAGATATTTTAAACAAAATTTGGAAATGAAACTCACGTGTCCGCGTTTAATTGTGATCACGGTAGTTTCGTTTACGGTTGCCTTTAAAGGATGAACTATTCCATTGTCGCAAGCAATTCGTGCCAATTCGAAGTTCTGTGTGCACTGGGGGTAGAGTGTGTCGTGCGAAATTACAGTCGTTGGTTTATCCGGTTTGTCTTTGACGCGTAATACATACTAATTGTAAGAAGAACCTGAAACTGCTAGTTCGTCCATGTTTCGTCGTCTTGCATATCATCGATACAAATGTGTATGGAGTAGCGGAAATTGCATTCTCAATGAATTTGAAGACTGCTATTTGCTCGAAAATTATTTGAATGATTTGTCGACCAGAATAATCAATGGACTTTCATTCAGAATTTAACAAAAATTTTGTTCTGACGATTTCTTTCTGTAGCTTTTTTATATTTATGTGTGAATTTGTCTATTTTTAAAAATCTGAGATTCTCCTTTTAGCAATTACTTTTACATTGTTATAATTCCCTTAAATTTTTTAAATGATGGTATTTTCTGCGTTATAGGAAAGACGTTGAATTTATAGACACATTTGTATCGTTTCTGATTTGAAATTTGTGAAAGGTTAAGGTTAATTTTTGTTTCGTATTTACTCGTCGTTTTCGAAGTCATGACTGAATTCGAAGGAAACTGACAGACAAACGCATTTCCACGTGTTATGATAGAAAGGAAGTTCTCCATTCGTAATGTGTAGGTATATGATGCAAGTGATCAAAATATTAAAAAATGACTAATATACAAATGAAAGTTCTTGGACGAAGAATTTATTTTAGAATACTTAAACACATGCAAATTGTTTGAAACATCATAAACGAATTTTGAACTTGCAGACAAATACTCATTCATTGATGCAAATTCTCACAGTTAGAAAGTTCATTTGATAAGTAACAGCGTTATCAAAATGTTTTATCGAGCTGTTTAAGTGTTACTGTTGAGATTTGCATATGCACTGAGAATCATTCATACTGAGAATTCGATTGCCATTTCTCAGATTTAGGATTTATATGTTCTTTAGTTTTATATTCTTGTATTTATGTGCTTATGTGCTTATGTATACTTAAAGTATTTAATTGTCAATAGCGATTTGCCTATCGGCAACCCATTATAGTGTGTCTTTAGGTGGAGAGCACGGAATTGTAGACGAAATTAACAAACTAATAACGTGTGCAACACCCCTGCTCTGCATATCTGCATATAACATGCAGTAGGTTTAAAGAGACTGGCGACAACATCATTCTTGCGTCTTCAAGTTTATATAGAACCATACAAAAAAATATTAGAGGGAGAAATTACTTAGATCCGTTTTGCAACGAAACTTTTTGATGAAACGTTGCAATCAAACGTAATGATCGAAGGTTGTAGTCGATCGTTATAATTGAATTTCATGATCAAAAGTGACTAATGTTAATGATTGAATTGTTCTGATCCAATTTTGTGACTGATTTTGACAATCAAAGTGAAAGATTATACTTGAAAATCAAATTTGACAATAAATTTTGACGAAGACTTTGACGATTAAACTCTAGAATGGAAATATTGACGACGAAATTCGACGTTTGAACGTGATGATAGAATTTAAAAACGCTACCAGGCGGTCGAATAAGTCGAAGTTATTTTCAGTATTGTCAGAATTTGAACGTGTTCCTAAAATCAATACCAATTCTTTTAACTAGAATATAATCAATATTGTTCATTATAGATTTTATAAAACGCTTTTTCTTCATTAAAAACGTTTCTTTTCACTTCGTGACAGTAATAATTCAACTAATGCTATTTATAATGAGTCCAGAGAATACGTTTTCAGGCGTCCGAGTAACGATTTTTCGTTTCGTGTATTCCACGGATCAGTACAGAAACTTTCCATATCGAAGATGTCCCTTTTGCAACACTGGAATCCATCGTATTCACCCTACAGCAGGTGACTGAAATGGCAAGTTAACTAGAGGGTGCGAACTGCACCAGTCGCGAAATTAACTAATGCTTGGTTGCATAATGCGCTCGTAATTTTGGTCCCTTTGCGAGCACCATAACGCGTCCCAGTGTTCGCTTTAAAATACCTGCGGAGTTTATGGTGATCGTCGATGAAATGTGTCACTTATGCATATGTACACTACCGTCCATAAGTATTTCGACACTTTACGAATGCCGGCTAAAGGGTGAATATCTTTGTTTCAATTGATGTATTTCTAATTTGATTAACATAAATTTATGTTATTGATGTATAAGTAATATTAAGGTGAATTGTATGCAAAATTCTTACCGACAAATGGACGAAAATTGTTAAATATTGCCTTCGTCTATATATCCACCTCGTTGGACGATAACCGCGTTGACTATTCCTGGTAGTCTTGAAGTTAATTTTTTTAAAGTTTCTTCTTGAACCACTCTCCAAGCTTCTTGCAAGTAATCCCACAACTGCTTCTGTGACTTTGCACCCTTTTTTACAACTTTGCGGTACATTTCATCCCACAATTTCTCGATAGGATTCAAGTCAGGTGATTGTGGCGGTCATTGCATAATTTGCATTTCATTATTGTCTTCTAGGCTTTTTAAATAATTGGAACATATTTTCGCCGTATGTTTCGGGCCGTTATTTTGCATAAAGATAAAGTATTCACCGATAAAATCCTTCCCTGGTGCTACTGTATGCTGGCTCAAAATTTTCAAATACTGTTCTTTTCGGAGAATTCCATCAACTTTCACTAAACTTCCCACCTTGTTTGCACCAAAACACCCCCAAATCATAACAGAACTACCTCCATGCTTTACTGTGGGTGTAATGCAGTCTGGCAACATTTTCTCATTAGGTTTCCTTCGTACAAATGAACTTCAAATTTTGACTCATCGGTTCAGAGCACCTTTTCCCAATCTGATGTCTAATTTGCATGTTGCTTTGCCCATTGGAGCCTTTTCAATTTATTTTGAGGCTTTAAAAGTGGTTTTTTAATTGCCACACATCCTCGTAGTCCCCTTTTTAGTAAACGTCTTTTCACCGTTGTCACCCCAATAGGATTGTGTCTCCCTCTATTCACTTCTACTGTGATTTCTGGTGCTGTCATACGCCTGTTGCGTTTGCTGAGGGTTTCAATATACCGGTCTTCAGCTTCCGTAGTCTTCTTTGGTCGACCTGATCTCTTCTTGCTGCTACAAATGTTGCAATTTATGAAATTAGCAACCGTGTACTGTACTATGGAACGCGAAACAGCAAGTTTGGCTGCTATGTCCCTAATGGGATGACCTTCTTTTTTCAATATCAATATCACAGAACGTTTCTCTACTGATAATTCGCTTCCTCTTGCCATGATTCTTACCAAAAGCAATGCTAAACTGAAACTGAGACGAAGGAAACGCATCCATCGCTTTGGCTGCGTCTTTATCTCTAACAAATGAATAAAACTTCACACAATGTATACAAATACTTAAGACGTGACCCAGACTAGATGATGCAATTACCTTAAGATGCCAAACATAAACAGATGCGACTCCGAGTCACTTGAAGCCTCCATATTCAAGTGCCTTCACGAGACCAATTTTCGTCCACTTTTAGTTATTACCATTTTATTTATACTACTTGACATTAAATATCGCCTTTTTCGAATATTATTGATTCTATATGGACATGTGAATAAAAAACAATTATCGAAGTTAGATTAGACGGTTTTACCTATAGATTATTTCAGTTTTTTCCGACAAGGTAGAGGTGTCCAAATACTTATGGGCGGTAGTGTAGGTAGACATGGATGAGTAAATCTAATTCGATGAAGATATGAAAACTCGAAAGCAGAATATCGGTCGATCGGGTAGCACAATTAACGCCTGAGCGACAACAAAACGCGCGCCACGATTGTTCCCGTTTTTCACACTCCTCGTTTCGTTCTTGTCTCCATTCACGGTCGCGTTCTCTTTCGCTATCCAGTGATAAAATTCGACGTCGGAAATGGACTATTTTTGACCGGAAAGTTGAGTGGATGGCTTCCGGTTCATTTAGTTCTGACCGAATTTCAACTGGCTGGGAATACAATAGATCAGTATTCCTCAAACTTTATCTTCCTACAGATCGTTGGAATAGAATTAAATTATTACATTTTTAAAATATTTGAAAAGTATTTAAAAAAAATTGTATTTATGATTTGTCAAATTTTGTCAAAATTTTGTCTAGAAAAAAAACTGTACAGAAGGTAAATATGAACAAGAATTAGCGGACTCATATGAATCATCGTGAAGTTTATTTAAAACTTTACAAGACGCATTTTTGTTTTTCTTCTGAATAATATTACGATAAACGCGGAGCTAGTTTCATTTCGCTTTCTATTTAGGTGGTATGTAAATTCTGAAAATGCGTTTGCATATTGAAAAAGACTACGAATAGAAAATCTATTTTCACTTACATTTGCCCATTTATTCACTGTTACATAATCTTTTCTCATGTTTTCTTCCCTCAAACGTGTTATGAATATATGTATAGGGTGTTCCTGAATAACATATACAAGCAAGCGAGGGGCGATCCCCCATGAAAATGTAAGAAAAATAAAAAGAATATTTTTTTTGATTTCGTTTTTAAGATAATTAAGTTTGAAAATTCGCTTTGTGTTTCCGCACTTACGACTAAGATACAATTTCCCCATTAACGTATATTATCTATCGTGCTTGTAAACAGTATTTACATGACAATGTTTTACGATTAGGATATAATAATACCTCTCTGTAATACCGAACAGTAATGAATAAATTTCCGGAATGGACTCCCAAAGCTTGAATCGTGGTAAATTGTTGACAACTGAATGTCTACAAAGAGCTGACGATTTGAAAAGCATAAAAAAAGTCAAGAAACATTGTTTACAAACACGATAGAAACTATACGTTGCTGAACGAATCGTACCTTAAGCGATCTCCAGACGCTGATACTTGTTGCGGTACAAGTTTCGATACAAACAGTGTGTTTAAGATGTTGACAGACCATGCAGGCAGTGACACTAGTGATGGATCTAAGCGAATAACTCATTCGACGTTGAATCGTCACTGTATTTTCAAACATTATGAGAGGTGTAGACTTAAACTCATTGTTAAAACAACAGTGTATCATTTCGACTTTATCGAAAGAGTATAGCTGAATAAGCATGGCAAAAGTGTCTCCAAACAGAATTTAATTATTTCACATAAAGAGAACTTTTTCTGCCAAATATTAACCCGCTACCCATACTATTAGAGTAATTACTGGGTAATACGTAATTTACAGTTTAAGATCCATTTCTTTTGTTGTATGAAATAAAAAATTATGAAAAACATCATGGATATTCTACCTGAAAGCATACATACGTTTCTAAGTTTTACAGAATTTTTAGTTGCAAAACGAAATTTTAAACAATTAAAAAAGTTTAAGATGCCAATTTTATATTCAAGTTATCAAGTGACCACGTTTACATTTTTACAGTTTTTTGGTCTTGTTAAGGTTATTGACGTGTAACTTTCTCAGATTTTTCAAAGTGATGGAACAGTTAGAAAAATTAAAATCCTTATTTGTTTAGATTATTGTCTAAAATATTCGGTTGATCACGCTTATATTATTACAGTTTTAGCAAATATATTATGTTATAATATATAATATATTATAATTTCTTTAGATTTTCTGAAAAAATTTACCATAGTCACGAGATTAAAACACGATATATATTTCCTATCTTTCCGTACGAAAAGAAGTAGTATATTCATATGATGGAAATATTTTGTTCATTAATTATAAACAATTTTAAATACTTTCACATGTAGAAATGAGTCAATCCAAGTAATATACAGGGTGTTCGGCCACCCCTGGGAACAATTTTAATGGAAGATTCTAGAGATTAAAATAGGAAAATCAAGAATACGTATTTGTTGATGGAGGCTTTGTTAAAAAGTTATTAACGTTTAAAGTTCCGCTTGTACTGAATTTCTTTCTCGAAAATACGGAGGATTTCAGGCCTATGTCTATTTACCAAAAATGATTGTAATTGACCCTTGCAACCGAAAATAATTTTTTCAAAACGATTTGGAATTTTTTAATTTTGTTGAAAAATTTCACACCTACTCGATATTTCTTTTCGAAAGTGAGTAGGATTTCGGAAGTATGTGTATTCATACAAAAATAATTGTATTGGATGATTTTAAATTTTTTAATAACATTGTAATGAAGCCTCAGTCAAGAAATGATATTCTTGACTTTTGTCTTATTTTGCTCTCTAGAATCTCCCATTAAAATTTTTTCCAGGGGTGGCTGAACACCCTGTATAATCATTTTACCTGTGATAAGTGTGAGTGACGCGTTAGGTGATGATTAGCATCAGTAATTGGTAGTACCACGTCTGATCTACCTATGCTATTTTAATTTTTCTCAGAGAATCTCTAAATTCCTTTTACCTTTTCAAAAGAATTGAAACAATTCTGTATGTATTACTAATTATAATAATCTGCTAAAACTATAATAATATTAACATGGTTAACTAAATAATTAGAATAATAATCTAAACAAATAAGGATTTTAATTTTTTTAACTGTTTCATCACTTCGAAAAATCTGAAAAAATTACACGCCAATAACCATAACAAGACCCAAAAACTGTAAAAATATAAACGTTGTCACTTGATAACTTCAATATAAAATAGGCATTTTTAAACCTTTTTAATTGTTTCAAATTTCGTTTTGCAAGTCAAAATTCTGAAAAACTTAGAAACGTGTGTACGCTTTCAGGTAGAATGTTCGTGACTTTTTTCATAATTTTTTATTCCACAGCACAAAAGAAATGGAGCTTAAACTGTAAATTACGTTTTACCTTGTAACTATCCTAATAGAAGCGGTGGCTGATAAATATTCGTCAAAAACAATTTTTTTTGAGGAACCTATCTATTGATACGTCCAAAGCTGAATTTAGTTTGGGGGGTACTTTTACCATGCTTATTCGCTTATAACCTTTTGGGATTACAACCCGAGTATACATAACAAAATATCCGCGTATTCAAGCAAAACTATTCGGAATGTCGCATTCCAAAAACTTGCTACAAAGTGCATGAAAAACATTCCTCATGTTTTTGTTTGAACACGCACAAATTTTGATATTCCACGAGCATGCATGTAATCTATAAATATTGATGAATTTTTCCCAAAAATTGTCTTTATTCATTTTAACCAGAATAAACGTATGCTAAATTCAATGTATTACTGCGAAAGGAAGTTTGCTAATATCTTGAAACTAAAGCAAGTCGAAAATTTTGCCAGAGGAAAAAGTTATGTATTTAGAATTTTATTCTTTATAACGTATTTCAAAATCATTGATCTAACTGAGAATTTTTGAACTTACTTTAACATTTCATGTTTACTCTCATATCATTTCAGATTCCATCAGTATTAATTACGTGCTTATTTACGCGATTATCCTATAGATACGGATGCTTATACGACTGCTCTGTCATCAGTTACTCGACAGTTGACGACAACTATTGCAAATAATCACGATTGTAATTTGTGACATCTGAGTTACGCCCATATAGGTAAAATTCAATATATTGTGCGAAAAATTTTTTATTCACATTTCGGAAACTGTTAATTAAACGTAGCTAAAATTTTAGATTTCAGTCGTCTTTTGTCCCCCTTCTCGTCCCTCCAAACCTCTTAACCAACCACTTCACGACTACAACCAATAATTTTTATATTTACTGCTATACGTTTAGAATAAAAAAATCAATGGTAAAGTGTTTCAATCGAAGCTAGTTTTGTTCATATAAAGCATTCGAGTGAGAAAAAACATTGGCTCTGTCTTCTTTTCCGAAATATGATACGTTACAATTAAAGCCATCGAAATGTCCAGCGAAATTTATGGCCTGTCATCGTCTCGCTCACTCGCAGTCGGTCGCGCTTGCTGCAGCAAAAAACAGAGAAAAATTGAGGACTGTTTCGTTATAAGTTGCTCTTGTACAAGTAATAATGAGTCAATACTATATTTATAAAATATTCATATTAATTAAATTCTGCCTTTTAATAACGTTCATTTTTGTTGCTGTTAAGTATACAGGGTGAGTTTCCTAACATGACGACCTTAAATAACTCGTTTACTTTTTAACGAAGTATTTAACGAAGCCTCAATCAACAAATTAACATTCCTGATTTTCGTCTTATTTTGGCCTCTAGAATCTCTCAATCAAATTTTTGACTGTAATGGACAGCACTTCGAACACCGCTTGAAATAAAATTTGTTTAAAAAATATTTCAGTAATTATTCATTTGAAGTCCCACTTTGTGTAATACTTTTTTACGCAAAATTTCATGATTTATCCAAATTCGAAAAAAAATATTAGACATTCCATTTAAATAACTGAAGGTGACCCTAATATCTCAATAAAAAAAATCAGGTAATAAAAAACAGATTAGAGCACTGTATGTCCCCCTAAATACCATGCAACTTTTATTTGAAACATTTTTTCGTACACCGAATATCTTACGAGTTATTTGAGGTCGTCATGTTAGGAGACTCACTGTGTATATCAAATAGTCTTAAATTATATAAATAGTCTTTTGAGTTACTGTTCTTCCAGTAAAAGAAAGCATAGCATATTTACGTTCCCGCTACTGTTACGGAAGGGCTGCGAAAATTTGTAGGCTTGTAAAACAGCTGAAAATAATACATACGTATTTTTTTTAGCTGCGGTAACTCAAGTTTAAGGGGTGAAACCACCCTCCAAAGTTTCACCTCGAAAGTGCTAACTCGAAAACAGTTAGAGATAGAAAAAAATGTTTTGACAAAAATGGAACGATTTTTGATATATGAGAAGAAAATGTTTGAGTTGTCAACAAATTTTCAAAAATGTTTAAAAAAAATGCATCCTCTACGTTTATTTGAAAAGCTACAATTGTTCATAGAACAAAAGAGATAGTATATTTTATTCGAAACTCAACTACATAAATATACATGTAGTCGGCGCCATTTACAAATTGCAAGTGCAATGTATAAAGGGTGTTCGGCCACCCCTAGGAAAAATTTTAATAGAAGATTCTAGAGGCCAAAATAAGACGAAAATCAAGAATACCAATTTGATGATGGAGGCATATATTATCTTGAATTTCTTCCCGAAAATATGTTCACATATTACTCCGTTCGTAACAAATGTTGTTGTCATGATGGTTCGAAGGAAACTAATGGTACAAATAGAAATATCTATTTCATGTTTATAAACACAAATGAGAGCTGAAAGAGCAGCCTGTACTGAGAGTTATACCGAGAACGAAGCTAGCCCAATAAGTTTCTAAACAAATTAGTTATCGATATATTATTAGTATATCGACCACAATTGTATGTATTGGTAAATAGAGTTTACCAATATCTTATCGATAAACATATGGTTAAATGCATCTCCACCTTGTAGCACTTCACGATCGCCTTCAGAAATTCAAATTTCCAACGTCGACGGATGAACCCGCGTATTGTGAATAGCTGTGTCATCGAAGCTAATTATTCCTGTGTCGACTCGATGTTTCCTCGTACGGACTTCCTCTAAGGTTCGTTCTCTTTGAACAACAATCGAGAATCGATTTCGTCCCTCGACGCCGATTCTTGATTGTGTGTTGCTGTGGCGTAGATCTGCCTAAATACTGGGTGGATTAATGACGACGATAGACGGAAATTATCGTACGCCGGAGAACGAGTATATTCGAAGTTTGTGACTCGCACTTCGACAAATATCACTACGGACTTTTCTGATCCTCTTGTTCGATTTTATTTCCCGATTCTTCCATTTTCTGCGCGCTTCCGTTCTCATTTTTTCTCCTCTTCGTTTTATCGAGAACAGTCCGCCCTGGCAAACATTAATTCCGTACACCGCGAAAGATGGAGAACTACTTTTACTCAGGCATGATCATTAAAATAATGAGTGCAAGGATTCTCAAGAGAGGGCCACCCTCGAAGATGGCCGCCTTCTAGACCAAGTGGAGGTTAAGCTTGGTCTCAAAGAGAAGCTGTGGAAACTAGAAATTTGTATCGTTGAAATGGATAGTTCTGGGTGGAAGGCTAAGGAGTTATAAAAGGAAGATAGTACTGGAAAGTGGTAATAAAGGTTCAAGTAATTTGAATGGGGCAGTGATTTTTAACCATATTTCCACGAAAACAGGGCTTACATTACAGCTACGCTGTACCATGAATGTTTCGCAACAGATGTAACGAATTTATATTTTTGTTGCTTTTAAATGTATTACTGTAACACAAGCAATATATGGCCACTAATTTGGCTTTTAATTCTTATATGTACTCCACAATTGTACAATGTCGTCGACTTAACGAGGCAGTCTAGACCCAGAATATTAAAATCAACTTTTCATTAACCCTTAAACTCGCATTGCTTTGAGACACTAAAATAAAATGCGTTAAAATTTCATGATTACTTTTTGTTACCTATCTTAACCTTAGACAATAGTTGTTCCGATTATTACAAATAATTTTATTTCGCTAGGGTAGTAGTAGGAACGTTAGATACCCTTTTTATTTTTTAACCTAGAGACTCTCACAATAGTCAAAATTAAAAAATTTTGGTGAATATTAGAGAATTTCATGTGAAATACACTGCATGAATATAAATATTGTAGACCTTATAAAACCTTCGAATTCTTCGCTTTTTCTAAATTGATGCAGAATCAGACATCTAGAAAATGAAGTGGTAATATGACAGAGCATTACTTTTCTGGGAAATAAGTTCTGAAACTGCGTTAAAGAGTTTATAGAAAAGTTTCAATAATATACAAGTCTAAAATATGGCTATACAATTATAGTTTATGCAGTTTTATAATAATCGCATATACATATACAAAAGTCGTCTGAAAAGTTTTGAGCCTCGACATGAAGGTGGCGTTTCTCGTCAAAACCATTTTAGTAGTACAACGGTATATACTTTGACAAATCCCTCTGAAAATTTCAGCAATTTTGAACGCTTAGTTGTTGCTTGGCAGACGATGTCAGTATTTTTGTAAAGATAGACCAGCTCACACTTTGGCAGTTACCATGACCAAAATTCACGAATTGCGTTTCGAAATTGTTGACCACCCACCGTATTCGCCAGATCTGGCCCCCAACGATTTTTTCCACTTTTCTACGCTTAAAATGTCGCTTGGAGGACACAGATTTCAATTGAACGAGAAGTAAATGCCTACTTTGCAGGGCAATACACCAACTACTATGGAAAAGTGTATTGACTTAAGAGGAGACTATGTTGAAAAATAAAGCTATATTTAACCGGAAAAAATACTTGTTTCTATGATAGGCTCACAACTTTTCAGACGACCCTCGTACATATATTTTTAAATCTGCATAGTCGTGACATAATTAATATAACAAAAAACTTGTTGTTGCAAAATATGCAGACTGTAGCATTTGATCTTAATTGAAGCTGTATAGGTTCATTAATATCAAATGTTTCATGTTACTACCATCTCTCGATTTTACTTTTTTCTCATTATATTATAATTTAACTCACAATACCTTAAAACCGTCATTGATATTATGAAACCTCGAATGTTAATTGTTTTTCTTTAAAATCACAAAATAAATAACAGAAAATTGCACTTGAACTCCTTCACGTAAAAACTTTCTGTTGCATCAAAAACAATAAGCGTCTGTTGAACAATGAAATAGCGGTATATAACGATGGCTGGTGCTATATCTATGATGTTACTATGATCTTCATATGTCGTTTTCATTCATTGCTATATGTATATATCAATATTGCATATGGCAAAAATCTTTAGTATCTCATATTTCTACCCTATCTCATAATCGTACCTTCTTCTCTATAGCTTAATGTTTGCATTTTTTAGCATATTATGTAGCGTATATTTCTGTGATAATTGATTTTGGGTTAGGTCTTGTTTAAGTGGTATCTGTTGGTGTATATACAGTCAAATCTGTTTTTGTGCGGTAGATAGGGACCGCATTAAAGAAACCGCACAAAAAGAATATTCGGAAATTTCATAAATATTTATAACAAATAATTTTTTACAACATATTAGAGAAAACTTTTTTTATGCGGTGGAGAGGGACCGCATAATAAAAGTCACACTTAGAAAATACGTCAAAGATTTACGAAATAGTGAGAAAATGCTTTCAAACAAAATAAATAATTAAATTACACATGGAAACATTTTAAAATATTTAATTTCTCATTTTATACATGGAGAAATTTTCAAAATGCACATAATTCAGTGCTACTCGTCGTAGTCCAAAACGCGTATCTTCTTGTGATGAATTGGTTCAAAATCGTTTTCGTCACTTGAAGATATTATCATAATATAACATATATATTATATATGTTGTAGTCTTTAGTGATATATAAACGTATCTCGAAGGATTTTTTAAAATTGTAAAAATTGTTGGTTTTACAACTGTTTGAAATATAGAGGTCACTTTTTTCAATAAATAATAGCTGCTAAAGTAAGAAAGTGATAAAAATGTGCCTTTAGGTACTTGTAGTAACTTTATGGAAGTAACAAATAAAAATTATTTCAATTAAAAAAAGAATTTTTGAATATTCAAAAATCATCGAGCTCGCTCAATGGATACTATAGTATTTGAAAATGTTAAGTTTTTCTTGTAAAAACAAATGCAAATGCGCATTAATTTTTTACCCTTCCCCCAATTACATTTCTTTTCAATACTGAAATACAGCCTTTTTTTAAAAAAACTATAAAAAAATGAACAGGTTTAGTGCAAAGTCACTAAAGTAAACATTTCTTCTCTTTTATAATACAAATATAGTTCGAGCAAATCATGCTCCAAAGAAAAATGAGAGCGATTTTTCAGTTCTCTTCCTCTATAGGTGTCGTAGCTCAGCCCGGATTGGAAAACACTCTTAGACGATTCACTGTAATTGTACTATCATGTCGGTTTTAGTATTTATCTGATTATCCCGTCTATTATGAAAATCGATGTGAATGGATCGATTTAATGCCAATTTGCTTCTTCCTGTGTCGTAACATTTTCACAGAGATACTAGTGCAGCTAGCGGAGTAACAATTATCATTTAAGATAAAATCTTGGTGTATCGGGACTTGGTAAAAATGACGCACATGTTGAGTTTGAGTAACGATTATTTCTCTGCTGACAGTGCTAGTGTTTCGCGACCTTGCGACAACGTTGATGATCACTGGTGTACTATTTGTTATACAATAAAGTCTCCCTATATATGTAAACATCACAGGGCTTAACCGTTCCATATACAGAATACCTGACACGGTTTTTTATCTTCGCTGGCAGCGTCGAACATAGAGAAGGATAGTGAACGAAAAGAAAGAGAAAGGACGAGCGTTCGAGGCAGCCGACAGTGGTTAAAACAGCTTGCTGACGCTGACATTTGTTGCGATACAAGTTTCGATACAAGCAATGGGTTTGAGCTGTCGACAGACCGTGCAGGCAGTGACATTAGTAATGAATCTAAGCGAATAACGCATTCGACGTTGAAATCGTCACTCTATTTTCCAATATTATGAGAGTTATAGACTTAAACCAATTGCTAAAACAATAACATATCATTTTGAAAATATCTGCGTATTCAAGCAAAACTATTCGGAATGTCGCATTCCAAAAACTTGTCGCAAAGTGCATGAAAAGCATTCCTCGTGTTTTTGTTTGAACACGCAGAAATTTTGATATTCCATGAGCATGCGTGTAATCTATAAATATTGATGAATTTTTCCCAAGAATTGATGTCTGTATTCATTGGTACCAGAATAAACGTATGCTAAATTCAATGCATTACTGCGAAAGGAAGTTTGCTAATATCATGGAACTAAAGCAGGTCGAAAATTTTGCCAGAGGAAAAAGTTATGTATTTAGAATTTTATTCTTTATAACATATTTCAAAATCATTGATCTAAATGAGAATTTTTGACCTTACTTTAACATTTCATGTTTACTCTCATATCACTTCAGATTCCATCAGTATTAATTACGTGCTTATTTACGCGATCACCCTATAGATACGGATGCTTATACGATTGCTCTGTCATCCGGTATTCCAGAAGCATTCGTGTAATCTATAAATGTTGATGAATTCTTCCCAAAAATTTTTGTCTTGATTCATTTTAACCAAAATATACATATCGCGTATATTTTAACCACAATATTCAAAATATACATAAATATAACATCACTATTTTGAACCTTCTACTTCAGACTCTGCTGACTAACTAGGATGGTATACTGACAAGGAATTTTCGCGAACGGTCCGGCTTCGATTTTGATGAAACTTTGTACACTTATAAAACAGCCGAAAATAATCGATACGTACTTTCTTAGTTGCGGTAACTCGAGTTTAAGGGATGAAACCATCCCTTGAAGTTTTAGCTCAAAACGGCTATCTCGAAAACGGAAAGACATACGAAAAAATTGTTAATGGGCAAGGTTAATGGCTTCTTATGTACAATAACATGGTATTAAAAAATTGAACAAAATACAATTTGTTTATAACAAAAAAATGTATTAATTTAATTTTTCATTTTATTGAAATCTTCATAATGACAAAAAATGACGAGCATTTTATTCCAAATCCATTGGTATGTAACATTTTAAAATTGTCAAAATGGTACACTGATGTTTTCGTCACGGGTTTAAGTCTATAGCTCTCATAATGTTAGAAAATAGAATAACAATTCAACGTCGAATGAGTTATTCGCTTAGATCCATCACTAGTATCACTGCCTGCATGGTCTGCCGATAACTTCAACCATTGCTTGCATCGAAACTTGTATCGTAACAAGTATCAGCGTCAGTAGGTCGTTTAAAAGCGCATTGATACGATTCATTGTAGTTCAACTATAAAATTTTCTTATTATTAATATTTCAACCAGAATTTCAATATCATACCCATGCCTCGCCCCGATCAAATTAAACTTAACTAAGCTCAAGTAGTTACCCCGCACATGGGTGCGCAGGTAGAAATCTGCTTCACTGGCGTCACCCCGAACACGGGTTCGCCAAGTGCAGACTGTTAGAAAAAAGCTTATTTCTTTGTCATTTATTGGTGTTTTGTAAAACTGTTCGATAGAGATGACCTTCAGATAATGCAGAATCTGTTTTTGTCCTGATGCAATAATTTATCTCGTATTGTAACATCACAGAACCTTTTTCTTTACGTCTTGAAAATTTCGTTCGACAGTAAATGTTCCGCGGCGTACCCTCACGGAAATAATTTTGTATGTTATACCAATAGATGAGCGACACAAACATCTTTTATGACCCGTCCAATTTCGTCGGTTTTCAGTTCAGTATAATGAATCTATTCAAGGCAATACAACTTTCGGAAATTTCTTGCAGTCACGAATGACTTTATTATATTAGTACCTTTTTAAATATTACTTCGTTTTCTGTACATACTATAAAGCTATTCGAAATTTCCAAATTTTTATTCGATTAGTTAATTTCCATAAATTAGATTCAGTAGTTTTTGAGATATTACAGTTTTAGTCACACTCTATAGAAAGTAGCCTAAGTAGCCGTTTAAATTGGCGCCCGTAGGAAAGGAAAGGAGGTCCTTAAATCACCGCTTGAGGGGCTAATAAATACATTTATTAAGTAATCACAATAATATTATGTTTAGTCTTATTTTAATTATAAAAATATTACAAATATGAGAGTGAAACTCTCGCTGAAAACTAACCACAAATAATAGAAGTTTTACTATCATGTTAGAATTGCTTTACGCTGACCTCATTCTTCTTCGGTGCGTTGCATTTTGCTTACATTTTCATATAGGCTAGAGGCAGAAAATATTCGTGACCTCTACGGTCGTGTAGAAGTCAGATTTATCTACTATACCGATTGCAATCAAGTATGTATGTAACAGAAAACATATCTTGGTCTTCTATTCAAATAACAGTAAACATATTATACTGTTTTAGTTTCTTCGATATCCAACAATGAAAGCTCTTAACGGAACAAATTTATGTATGTATGTTTTTCATGTTTTTCTAATTGGAAACAATGTGATGTACAGGGTGTCCCAGCTAAAGTGTGACAGTCGCGATATTTTAATAACTATTGATGATACGAAAAAATTGTTTATATGAAAATTGCAGGATAAAATAGGATCTTTATTTTGGCGTAAACGAAAATTTTGTTTATGTTATTAATTTAAAAGATACGATGGTGAAGTTTCGTTTTTTAAATGAAACTATATATTTTTTTTTGGATCATGCGATAGTGTTTTTCAAGACGAATTCATTAACCTGCAATTTATTTACCCGATTTTTATTAATTTTCAAGATGTAACGTTTGGAAGTTTACTGATTTTCGGCGGAGATGTCGCGGCTCCCTTTAGTTGGGACACCCTGTATATTCACAGGTTGAAAAAAATGTTTTGTCCTGAAGTCATATGCACGCTTTGTATCTCCAGATCGGTGAAGATCTGTTTAAAAATGTTACCGCAAAATTGACCTTGATCGTGAAATGTAAAGTCAAAGTTTTTTACTTGTATCGTATCCTACTCATCACAAGAAACAAAAGTTTCAAAAGAACCGTATATCCATAAGCAACCATAAAGCCAAAAATTGATATTTTATTATTATCGTCTGTGATGTGAATCTTTTTCGTAGCTTCTTCGTATTCATCATATATCTTAATATTAAGGTTATCTTATTTTTGAAGTTAGTGCTATCATTTGTATGTAGAAGAATGTTCACTTCATATTTCTTGGTCTAATGCAAAGAACAGAACCAGTTTGATTCATGGTCCGTAGTAACCAGCCTTGTGTGCCAGCTTTAATATGGCCACTATTATTTTGTAGAGACACACCCACAATCTATTTTTTAAATTTTCCATAACTCTTTGATAAATGTTTGGGATATTTTGTAAGTCGTGGAAGGCTTGACTTATTCGAGTTCTTAATTCTTGAACACTGCGTATTTCTGACTCTGTATATACTCGTTACTGTGGAAGGAATGAGGTCAATTATGTGTAATCCAATGTTGTTATTTTTGATAATAATGAAATATATATTTAATATGTAGGTAACATAAATTTTCTGCCACACAACTCTCACAAGACAATGGAACCGACGCGTAGATCCCCTCGCGTGCCAGTGCTGCTAACATTAAGCTTACTTCACACTAAATTCACTCACCAGACATACAACTAATAAAAATAACCCTACAGTTACTTCATTGTTCCCCATAAGAAAAAATGCTAAGGATTTAGATCTAGGGATCTTGGAGGCCATATGTACGGAGTCAGTTTTCGATCTAACATGTTTCAAACATAAGATTCAAGAATTCTCGATCAGTGTTACTAAAATGTGCAGGTCATGCATAAAATAAATGTGTATTACGTCGTGTTTCACATGATATAATCCGAAGTAATTCATTTAGCAAGCGTGAACGTAAAAAGTGCAAATTATTTGAACCTGCTAAATGGTTGGGTGGGTAAAAAGGTCCAATTATCCTATTACCCAAAATACCCGCCCATTCGTTAACTGCACAAACCACCCTTGATTAATATGACAAATTGCGGCGTCAGGGTTTTGGCAATGCTATATCCTAGCATTTTGTCTTAAGTAGTGTGCACATTTAAAAAAACTACTCTTATCAATGAATAACACATTTTGAAAGAAAGATGGAATTTTTTGAAATTTCTGCAACATCCAAAGATGGTATTGACGGTATTGTCTTCCAGTCGCATGGTCGTTGAGGTCGTAGTGCGTAAAGTCGTTAATTTCGATAATGTTGAATGGAATTCAAAACTACGTCACCATCTCCAAGACATTTATTTAACGGTTGGAAATCTCGCCGATCTATATCTCTTTTTGGATGTTTTCCACATCGTAAAAGCTACACTTTCTATATTTCGCGAGCTACAAACTAATTTCGAATGTATGTCGAATGTTGAGATATTTTCGCATCATAATAAGTCCATACTGAATTGAAAACAGAAGCACAAAAAGCACAGCATAAAGCTTACAATTAGAGGCAAAGCTCTAGATGAGCAATACTAATACGATAATAAAACGTTTTTATTGTTAACTTTTTATTAATGAAAATGTCATTATTATATTTGTCGAATTATTAAAATGAGATTACCCATGATACAATTTGGATCATATTTACTTATTTAATAGACGATAATATGTAAAAAGTTTTAGACGCGAAAAAGGATAACTAGCGAAAGAGACACAAAATTGAGCAGAATGACGCATTTAGCAAGTAATGATACATAACTTATTATCATTCACTTATTAAATAAGTAAATATGGTTCAATTTATGTCATGTTTGGTCTTGTTTTAATCAGAAAAATTTTACAAATGCGGTGGTAAATGTGTCATAAAGAAAGAATCAAAATTTAAAAAATAATATTGCACTAATGTTATGAGCAATAAGGTGGTTTTCAAACTTCGTCGACTGCCTCGACCCTCAGTTCCTCTTTTTCTCTTCCACGTACTGTCCCTTTCTACGTTCGACGCTACCGTAAAGAGGCCGAGACTGCCTCGATCCAGAGTCAGTTTTTTTTCTTTTGTTTATACTTATTGGTGTCCTTTTCTACGTCCGGAATGACCGAAGAAAGTATCGACAAAAGGGTATTGAATTTCGTGTTTATGACTCGATAAATACGAACGGTATCGAAGGCTTCAGTTTTATCACGACGATGCTGTATTTAGCAGGACGTGACACGAAAGTCGGGAAATGGAATTAACCAGCATGAAATCGAAGGGGAAAATAATCCTATTGGACGGACCGACCTGTTTTTCAAGTTTACTCTGGCAAGGGGTAGTTGTGCGGCTTGCGAGAGTACCATTCTTCCACGAGAAGAAGGCACAGCGTGTTTACATCCCCATTCCTGTTGCAGTCCGCTGACTCACAAGTATTGGTCGAAAACGGTGACGAAGATCGGTGACAGCCAGTGGACTGCAGCAAGAGTGGGGATGTAAACACGCTGTGCCTTCTTCTCGTGGAAGGACGATATTTTCCCATGTGCGAATTGTCACTATCGCGTTGTGATGTCCACAGAGCTGCATTTAACGTTAAAAACGCGATACCACCACGGTACGCCGCAAGCGATTAAAAGAGGTCGATATTGTTTATTTTGGTTCGAATTCGTGGTCCATAAAAGCGATAGAGGGCAAGCGTAGGAACACTCTTCACAATGTATAAATGATTCGGTGAAAAATGCAAACATTTCTCAGATAACACAGTTGCTGATGGCTTTAATATTTTAATTTTTTATACATAAATTTTAAATGATTTGTTCAGTTTTCGCCGCATTGATATTGCTTGGCAGGCGGACAAAGGATGGTCTTCGTAGAATTTTTAGTAAGAAAATTATAAACGCGAGTAATTTGAAATTTGAAATTTTATATTTTGGCATTTTCGAATGTTTACAATACATACTAGAATTTGGAACTACGATTCAGTGAAATCTGAAAAAGATATGTTAAAGTGTTATACGGGGTGTTCAGCCACCTCTGGGAAAAAATTTAATGGAAAATTCTAGAGGCTAAAATAAAACGAAAATCAAGAATACCAATTTGTTGATGGTGGCTTCGTTAAAAAGTTAATAACGTTTAAAGTTCCACCCGTATTGAATTTTTTTTTTTCGAAAGTAGGTAGAATTTCGGGGATATGTATTGACGAAAGACGATTGTAATTGACCCCCACAATCGAAAATAATTTTTACAAAACGATTTAATACGTTTCAATTTCGTCGAAAAATTTAGGTACCTCCAAGTCGATTTTTCTTAAAAATTCCTTTTTGATTTTTAGTAATTTTGTTTGATACCCCATAAAAAAGTTGTCTAATACTTTTTTGTAGGTACCCATAAGCCCTAATTCAGAAAAAAGTTTCATTGAAATATATTCACTATTGTAGGAGTTATGGCTATTTGAAAATTGGACCATTTTTATGAGGTTTTTCTCACTTTCCGGAGTTAAGGAACAAGTTTTCCAATATTTTTAGAATTTCTACATATTCTTCACCAAAATACGCGTTGTTTGCCTTTCGAAATATTAAAGTCTCTCAATCCGTTCAGGAGCTATGACATTTTAAAGATTCACATGAAATTTCAGGGAAATATTTCCTACCTTAAATTAGATTTTCAGTAAAGAATTTTTTTCTCGAAAGTGCGTAGGATTTCGGAGTATGTTTATTCACCAAAAATGCTTGTAATTGACCCCCGCAACCAAAAATAATTTTTTCAGAATGATTTGAAATTTTTTAATTTAATTTTTTAATAACTTTTTAATGAATCCTCAGTCAAGAAATTGATATTCTTGATTTTCGTCTTATTTTGGCATGTAGAATCTTCCATTCAAATTTTTTCCACGGGTGGCCGAACACTGTATATTCGAGCTACGCTCAGCGACCAAACTTCTGGAGGGCATCCATTTGCAATTAGTAGTGGAGATTAAAAATTTACTCGAATAGATGAGATCTTTTTCATATGTTGAGAGATGTTAGTGTATTAGGTTGTGTATTCATATCATTACATATATTAAATTCAATATAAATTGCTAACGAATAATATTTATGGGTACTGTAACTTTGTACTTCTGAATTACGAAGTAAGTGTAAACGTTTGAATGTGAATGATAGTGATGTCAAATGTCTATAGTAAGATTTTTTGAAGTACAATTTTACTGGGTCCACACAGTACGACTCATTTTTCACGTTTGCGTCTTCATTTACCGAGAATTCTGAGAATTTACGGTGTATTTGAAGTTGGAACAATTAGAGTAACGTAGATTTTATAAATAAAATTCTGATTTTAGAAAAAAATATTTACTTTTAACCTTCATTCATGGTACACTGCATAAACATAGGACAAATGACTTTATTCTGCTGGCCGAGCTTTAAGAAAAATATTTAAATAGGTAATAGAAATTGGTATATTAATACATTAATACATTATTGTATATTGATTATTATGTTACCAAATTATGGCTGACAGAAGAAATAGTTAAGATGAGATATTCAAATAAATAAATTTTGGTTTAATTTATAAATATTAACGAGGGTTGAGAAATAAATATCATGACAAAATTTCGGTTTGTAATTTTCAGTTATTCAAAAACAAAATTTTATCCTTATAGAGACTTTCATAGGTATTGGTTTGGCAGTCAACGTGTCAATAGAAAATTGAATTCTACACTATTTGAGGTGGTTGTGCTAAGTTACGATAAAAACGTCGTGAATTCAATATACTCGTTAAAAATTCAGACGGCTAATTTTTTGAAGACAACGAGACTAATATTGCATAAGTACGTGGAAAATGTAGTCACGTTCTGTAGTGACGGTAAATACATCGATAGAATATCAATGGTCGACACTCGGTTGAAATAATTAATCGTGCAATTAACTAATTTGCTTCTTCAAGGAGAAGGCCCTCAAATGAAATGCACTTTCATTCGGCGCTTTATAAAGAACAGTTGAAAGTGCTTAAATGAAGAGAATTGAGAAACCCATTAGGGCCAATTAAGCATATTCTAGATGATACGAATAAATGAGTTTCGAATGACCGTCTTTCTGCAAACTTTTCTTAGCCGAATCTTTACTTCATTTAAGTGACTGGCGCTTGATGAACAAAATTGACGTTCTAGACAATGGAAATAACGCGAGAGGTGGTCTCAAGATCACAATCATGTCGGTAACATAAGAAAAGATAACATAACCTAAGTGTAAATCGATACTTTTATGTAAAAGATCGCATAATTATTTAAAAGATTACATTTCTTATTTCTGTACGTAGAATTTTCAAAAATTTATCTAGGTATATATTATAAAATTCAGGGAAATTGTCTTTTCCGGTTATAGAAAAAGAATTAGATTCTTCTTTTTTTATATTGAAAAACATGTATTACTTCCGTTACTAACTTCTTCTAGAAGTATACTTTCTATAATTCTAGAATATGTATGAATCGTAAGAAAGTATGTACAAATTTTTTTATCTCCGAGGTATTGAAATTATCATGGAAAATAGTATCAAATGGCTCCTGACACATGTTCTCTGACATTTTTGTTATAGAAAAGGGAATCAACTTTTTCATGCATGTGAATTGTAGATATTTAATGAAATCAAAATATTTCTGAAACGTAATTTATATTGACGTAAATATAAAATTTATATTAAATTAACAAAATTATAAATTATTAGCGACAAAAAAAGTAAATTTTTTTGTTCAATAATTTTTCATTATTTAATGTACAAAAATAAAAACTTTTTCTACAATTGTTTTTTATGACTACATCTAATGTCATTCAGCTTTTTTATTTTGTCATTTCAAAAAGAGTACATTTAGTTTGAATAAATAGAAAGTATTATAAAAGTAGTTGCTTATCAGTTCAAAAAGAATATATGTACTCTTAAAACAGTACGGTTGGCAGCCTTTTTCAATTCTAAAACTTTTTCCTTAATTCTTATACAAAAGACGTTTTAATTTCAAAACTTGCTTTCTCCAGTCGCAACATCTTTGTATTTTTCGTATAAATCGTGTAAATCATGGCAAGTATGCGTGGAAACTTCAACGTATTCGTATGTTCGGCGAAAACGATGGATTGTCAAAGCTTCCAGTTGTCTTAAAACAAATAATTATAAGAATCAACGTACATACATATGTAAATGCACAGACACGGTGTCATGAGTAAGAAAACTACGTGTTGCGACCTCGTGAGTACATGATGTATGTACTTTCAGTACCCAACTATATTCAACGACGCGTTCACTTTTTCACGGTGATATAGTGCGTTATTTGATAATAGTCAATCTCCCGGAAAATAGGGAAACTGAAATTTACATTTAAATTCAACGGCTTTTCTTTTTCGACGGAGATCGAACATTAAACCAGGTTTGCGAGCACGTACACATAGGTTACACTGCCGCTCAAAAATCTTAAGGATACTTGCAGTTTATAAGAAAACTCCAGTATGCAGCGTAGATTATGAATCACCATCTACTTTTGTTGTCTAATAACTGCAAGTACATATATGTTTAATGTTATGTAGAATGTAAATAATTCAATAATTTAATTACTTTAATTTGTTAAAAATGTATTTGAAATCTTACGATGTGTCTTGAATATTAGGAACAGGTTTTCATTTTGAATTTTTTCAATTGCATTGTAATTGTAATTGGCATTGTAAGAAGTCAGTTAATTGTGTTCTAAGAAAAATGGTATAATAATTGTAATAGTGACTATACAGAAAGTAATCAAAAGGATACCAAAATTAGCAGATGTAGCTCTAAAAAAAACGCAGTGAATAAATTAGAAACAAAAAGATTTGTATATATATTACTGTTCGATCATTTGGGAATGACGCAAACCGTACCTTGTAATCGTATCATTTCTTAATTGTATAAAATATTAAACGAGATAAAATTCTTTAACATTTTTAAACTGAAACATAACTTCTTTTAAGTTTGAGTTTAATTTAGTAACTGCGTTAATTCTTGGAGTAAGTGAAACGAAGTTTATTAGCTTTTCCTTAAAGGACCTGTGATTCGTATTGAAACAGACGTTTTAGTTAAGCTTCACGAAGCCTTTGAGACTAGGAAAGAGAGGGCCAGGATTGTATTTCGTCAATCGAGATCTGCTTCCACACACTTGTACGGGATCACTTAAAAATGATCTGTGCAAAACAGTAAATTACACTTCGGTTTCATTTTCAAAAAAATGGTGTGTCTATGTCATGACGGTGGATCACTTTCTGATCCGTGGGAATCGGTAGATAAAAAAGAAACGTGTAACTTTACTTAATATACTTATGGTCTTAAAAGTAATACTTTTTTAAATATCGAGCGTTTTTTTATTTTGCGGTTTGCAACTAGAGTTTCCAGAACGTTAACTGTATTTTCGAGATAACGCAGTGGTCGTAGAAACGATCATCTAATAAGTTTGTTTTTAATCTTATGTAAACATATACGTAATCTCCTTAATATTTGAAACAAATAGGATAGATGCACTGTTTGTGGCCATTCTTTCATTTCTTTCAATATACAGGGTGTGTTGGCCGATTTATGTAGCAAATAGATATTATAATAACTATTTACAATCACGTTTATTTATTAACAAATATATATATATATATACAAAAATAACGTGTTAATAGGAATTGCAACAATGGTTCGTAAGGGTTCTTGAAAATATAGTCTTTTGTAACTGTAACTCTTGTGGTCTATGTATCTGTAACTGTTCTGATTTTGTAACTTGCTCTCACTGTCACTGAGTTCGTCCGGTTCAGTGGTGATTATATACGGAGTTCAAAAATAGGAGGAGATTCTATTAATAAATCAGAAGTTTGCCCATCCCTCTAACTGAAATTGCAATCCCACCCACTGAGGGTTTGTACGGGGGGTGGTTGTCCGCGATCCCAAGGGGCAGGTAGATGGGCCCTAATTACCCTTTGAAACTAATTAAGTATGCTGAATGCCCTTAGGGTACGGCAATTTCTATTGTCAAAAAAGGTACAATTGTCAGATGACCAAATTAAGTAATTTAAGTAATATTGAAAATAAATGACGTGTCCTATAATATAAAATGTTTGGAATTCCAAACAGGGTGTCTTGTTTAAATGAGAACAGCAGGATATCTCGGAAGGAGTTGTTTGGTAGAAGGGGCTACATCATGTAGTACTAATTGTTTTCTTGTGGGTGGAGTGATGGGGGAGATCTGAAGGTCAATCTAATTTTCTTAAATGGAATGCTATATTTCTTTCTTGAGAAAGTAACAGCAGGCACTGAGACAAATCCAAAGAGGTGCTATACAACATTATTCCGAGTTCGATAAAGGTAAATTGTTGGCTAATGTTTACATTCTGCATCGGTCGACGACCAACAGCCAGCAGTCGCTGCTGAGCAGCGTTGGTTGCGTTCGTATTAAGTTACTGCAATTATGATATTATAAACGGAGATTGAAGATTATCGCTAAATTGATTTGTCGAACACGAAAGAATTAATGAAAGAAACACGTAGGAAATAATTTAATACGAACAAATTTGAAGCTACACAACAACGGCTGCTGGTTGTCGACCGCCGACCGATACAGAACATAAACATAAAATAACGATTTACCTTTATCGAACTCAGAATAATGTCGTATAGCACCTCATTGGATTTGGCTTAGTACCTACTTTCTGAAGAAAAAAATATAGCTTCATGATGTTTCAGGCTAGCATGATGTAGCCTCTTCTACCAAACAACTTTTGTATGGACATTATTTTAATAACTACAACTTCTTCCGAGGTATCCTGCTGTTCTCACTTAAACAAGACACTCTGTAGAGTAACTTCGCCTCAAATTCATATTATGCATTTTTATTCTTAATATATTATTTTCCAAACGTTTTGTATACTATTAAATTTGTTTAAGTTTGTGTATTTCTAGTTGAAATATTTAAAAATATGCAAAAATGTCATTTTTACCAGTAGTCAGCCACTATAAATATCATAAATACGTACGTAATTAAAATTGACTAAATTATCACAAAACAAAATAGGAATGCTTATTTCTAAGTATAGAAAAAATAGAAAAAGGACAAAACAAATTACAATTAATGAAATGAATACAAAATATTTATTTTATGCAAAACAAAACATAAAAGTTCGACTAGATCCTCAAATACTCATTCCGTTACGAACAACTTGCACTGCATTTTGCATTGCATCTTTGGAATATTTATAAATATGTAGCTCTTTTATCTGGCATAGATAGGTATTTATTATATTGCAAGGCTGTTTACAAAAATTCAACAAACAATATCTATATAAAAAGAACTACAAACAAAAAATAAAGAAATATAAAAAGAAATAAAAGAACGGAATGCTGCTAAAAGATTTGGAAACATTTTATTTTAAAAATAATTGTATTAATGTATTCAATGGTCAGTCATATTATGTTTCTAACGGCTAACTATTGCTATTATATCATTTTTGGTAGAAAATACGATTTCAAAAAAGATTTGCGTTGATTCAGAGTAATAAGAATTATACAAATTAACAATAATGATTTGTACATATTAAAAACAAGGATTACAAATGAATAATAATACAATTGTTCTTTAGAAACAATTTTATTATTTAACAAATACCTTTCTTATTATTATTTTTTTTATATCATTAAATTTGATTTTCTCTGCTTTTTCCTTATATCTTTCTTTCAGTTTTAGACCTTTAATTATTTTATTTTCCTTTATTTTTGCTTGGCTTAGCTCTCTAAACTTTTTTTCCTATTCGTAATTTACCACAACAGGAAAATCCTCAACTGCTTTTCTCTCCTGCCTTAGGATTTGCTTTCCTGGCCATGTAAGAATCTTGTTAAAAATATCAACGAGTGTTTTTTCACGTATCGTAATGTTTGTTGTGTTTTCGGTAAATTGAAGATTATTATTTTTGTTCGTGTCTTTTGCAGCCTTATTTACTGATATATCAATAATATTCTGCGAGGAGGTTGAAGCGTAAATTATAAAAAATTCTTTATTATTTAAATCATATTCAATAAGGATACCGCGATTATCTGAACAAGAATCATGAGAAATGTAGTTGTATTCAAGATTATTAGCCTTTGTTGCATCACTAGATATAAAGTAAGGAGAATGTTCATTCACTGTAATTAAAACAAATAACATAGAAATTATGTTTAAAAAAAGAACATCAAGAATGACTATTACGTTACAATTATGCTGTCTAACATATGTTGACTTTCTTCTTTTTTGCAATATTTATTGGGTAATACTTGTAGAATTTTCTACCCTAAACATGAATTCGCAAATAAAATTGCTTTATTATCTTCAATTTTTGAAAAAGTCAAATTTTTCTAACAAACGCTCGATTTTGAGGGAAATTAAGGTATTACGTAAAACCTAAAAACGTTAAGAAATTTTAATTAATTTTGAAAGATAGAAGAGAGATTTGTGAATATACAGAGTGAGTCACCTAACGTTTACATCTAAAATATCTTTGTTATTTTTAAAAATACGTTAAATGTCTCAAGGACAAAATTGAATGATACAATGAGCCTCATACGATGCCAAAAATATTTTTATTTCTATGTCATTTTTTTTTAAAGAAATCAAGGTCACTTCATTTTTTTAAATGGAATCACCCTTTTTGAAACACCTACAATGATAGTCCCTTCGATTAGGAATTCAGTGACTATAATTATTCAAGGCCATTCAAGGTCACGGTCGGAAAACATATATAAGGTTTAAAATATGAAAGCAGAATACCTGTATTTCATAAATGTTCAAAATGATGACCTCTTACATTAATACATTGCTGCAAAAGGACTTTGAAGGAATGTTGAACTTTGACAACTACATCCGAGGTGATATTCGCACATGCTGTGATAATCCGCTGATGCATATTTCCAACTGTTGTTGGAGTATTCGCGTATACGATCTCTTTTAGAAGACCCCACAAAAAGAAATCCAGTGGATTTAAATCAGGCGAATGTGCTTGCCATGAGACAGCACCACCTCGTCCAATCCATCGGTTTGGAAACCTAGAATTCAATGTTTTTCTTGCTACTCGTGCATAATGAGCCGGACAGCCATCATGTTGGTACCACATATCGTAACGGTTTTGTAGAGAGACATCTTCCAACAAAATTGGCAGATCTTCTTGTAAAAATTGAGAATATGTTTGCCCTGCCATCGTTCCGGTAATGAAGTATGGTCCGATTACTTTATCGTTCAAAATACCACACCACATGTTTACGCTTCATTGTCTATAGTGATCAACTTCTCGAAGCCAGTGCGGATTATCAACAGATCAATAATGAGCGTTCCGTAGATTAATTGAACCATGATTACCGAATGTTGCTTCATTTTGATGTAATCCCCATTGACAAAAATTAATTCGATTTTGAAAATAACATCCGTGTAATTCCTGATGTAGCGATATGTGAAACGGATGAAATTTATGTCGGGCCAGAATTCATATTTCGCTACTTTGACCTATGCCTGCTTCTCGGCCAATTTTTCTCGTACTCATATATGGATTGGCAGCTGTCGCTGCTAAAACATTGATTTCATTGTCTTCATTAGTTGTGGGATTCTTGTGTTTACGTTTACACTTCCAGTACTTTTAAACAATTTGTAGATATTAATAAAGTCTGCCTAGAAGGAGAGCTTCGCTCAGGGTACCTTTCTTCATAAAGCAATTGAGCCTGCACTGCATTTTGTGCACATTCACAGTAAATCATTAACATATCGCACCTTTCTATCATTGAATAAGATATAGCGGAATCGCGTTTGGAAACACACTGATAGTAAATAAATTGCAGCTTAATCGGCTAGAGGATGTTTGAAAACATCCAGTAATATTGAAGGACCTCAGTATGTTTATTACAAGTCTCACTTGCGACAAACGTATTCTACTTTCATATTTTAAATCTTATACATGTTCTTCGACCGTGACTTAGAATGACCTTAAATAATTATAGTCACTGAATTCATAATCAAAGGGGCTATCATAGTAGGTGTTTCAAAAAGGGTGATTCTATTTTTAAAAAAATGAAGGTGACCTTGATTTCTTTAAAAAAAATGACATAGAAACAAAAATATTTTTGGCATGGTGGGAGCTCCATTGTATCATTCTATTTTGTCCTCAAGACATTTGACGTATCTTTAAAAACAACAAAGATATTTGAGGTGCAAATATTAGATGACTCATCCTGTATAAGTGACCATAGTTATAATTTTTTGTAGTTTTGAGCGATTGTAAATAGCCATTGAAGTTTGAAAAAGTGTCGATGTACGTAGTGTCTACATACTGTTTTTGCATTTTTACGAAAAGTTCTTTACCTAACACGAATTTTGTACCCAGTACCGTATTCTATAGACATTTCAAAAGAAGAAATTATCCTGCGGACATGTCGAAGTGGTTTTTAAGTCACTCAGGTTGAGAAAATATCCGCCGGTAACACGAGTACGGTGTTTTGTCGCCATTTCGCCATTTCTCGGTAACTTCGAGTCAACACTACCGTAACTGCGCATAATTGACATTGTTAAGACCTTCTAATATGCACTTTTTGTATCTAATCACAAAAATATTCAGAATTGTTTTCATTACTTTTTGATTATGATAGAAAAAATGTAGTGCATAAAATAAAGAATTACCTGCAGTATCACTTGTGTCAGCAAACTTAAAAATGTCTACGTTTTCCTTGATGTTTGTGTGCTGTGTTTTTCTCATCGTTCATCAGTGTCCAGCAGTAGTCGGCAAGCGTTGCAGATATATCCTTTCCCCCATATTTCTTTTCCATTTTGAAAATATCTTGGTAGAAACGTTAACTGTATTCGTCGTTTATATTTCATGTATTATATTTCAAATGTACAAAATACATCTTCAACAATAAAAAAATTTTTTTTCTTGTGTTTACTGAGAAAATTCTTTATTGTTTTTATGAAAGAGAACCAAGCTGCTATTTTTAAATTATTTAATTTTTCTTTAAAAGTGTCGTATTTCATTAAATCTCGAATTTGAGGATTGACAAATATGCCTTCTTTTACTTTATTATCCAAAATAAAAGGAAATTTGACTTTTAAATATGTAAATCCTAATCCTAACTTATCCTTGTTTTCACAACTTTCTTTATAATTCCTAATTTATATACAACGATGGTATATACCCTCTTTGAGGGCCAATAAAATTATTATCTATTATATTTTTTTGTCCTGGGATTAATTTATGCCATGGTGTCAGGTTTTTTAAATGTAATACTGACTTCATGTTCTGCTGTTCCACTTAAAGAAAACGGCAATACTTTGTGTACCTAGTTCGGATACCAAGTAATATTGCCACTACTTTCAAATTCCCACAAACGTACAATTTATACTTGCTATATTCAATTTTGCATAATATTTTTTCCAATGATTCGTAAATTTTCTTCATTTCTGTTGAATAAGCAACCAGAATAGAACGCTGTACATTTCTGATATGTAATAATACTGCTTTCAAACTCTGTTTTAAAAAATCGATAAATAATCTCCATCGTTTTCGAAAGTATTGCATAAAAACTTCATATTGTTACAAACACAAAGTTCTTCGATCCGGATAAGAATTGGTCCAATGTATGTTGTCGCATTATTGTAGCCAAGATTCTCAAAGTTATGTCTGATCTTTCGATAAATGTAAATCTCGTACGAGACCGTTGAGGTTTGATTGTGTTATAAAATGTGGTTGTTTGGAGGAGGAAGGAGTTTCTGTGGCATAGTTGTCGATTTTATCACTTTCTTCTGTAGCATTCTCGTACAGTGGGTGTAAAAAGTATTCGTACAGTGACTAATTACGACTAAAATGCTGAAGAATGATGTTTATTAAACAATATTGTTTAAACAAACATGTTACATGTATATTCCAAAGTCTGTAGAACTACAATATCAAATAAACAAAAACAGTATTTAGATTGTTTATATAAATATAAAAAAAAATGAATAAAATGACAGAAATGAATGCGTAATAAGTATTTGTACAGTTCTGTTGCCATTATCAAGTGTACAAGTAATTTAAACATTTGTAATAAAAACAACAAATAGTTGTAAAATTAATATTTATAATTAGTATTTAGTAAGTAAAAGTGGACAAAAATTGGTCTCGTGAAGGCACTTGAATATGCAGGCTTAAAGTGACTCGGAGTCGCATCTGTTTATGTTTGGCATCTTAGGGTAATTGCATCATCTAGTCTGGGTCACGTTTTAAGTATTTATATACATTGTGTGAAGTTCCATTCATTTGTTAGAGATAAAGACGCAGCCAAAGCGATGAATGCATTTCCTTCGTCTTAGTTTCAGTTTAGCATTGCTTTTGGTAAGAATCATGGCAAGAGGAAGCGAATTATCAGTAGAGAAACGTTCTGTGATATTGATATTGAAAAAAGAAGGTCATCCCATTAGGGACATAGCAGCCAAACTTGCTGTTTCGCGTTCCATAATACAGTACACGGTTGCTAATTTCATAAATTGCAACATTTGTAGCAGCAAGAAGAGATCAGACCGACCAAAGAAGACTACGGAAGCTGAAGACCGGTATATTGAGACCCTCGGCAAACGCAACAGGCGTATGACAGCACCAGAAATCACAGTGGAAGTGAATAGACGAAGAGACAATCCTATTGGGGTGACAACGGTGAAAAGACGTTTACTAAAAAGGGGACTACGAGGATGTGTGGCAATTAAAAAACCATTTTTAAAGCTTCAAAATAAATTGAAAAGGCTCCAATGGGCAAAGCAACATGCAAATTGGACATCAGATTGGGAGAAGGTGCTCTGAACCGATGAGTCAAAATTTGAAGTTCATTTGTACGAAGGAAACCTAATGAGAATATGTTGCCAGACTGCATTACACCCACAGTAAAGCATGGAGGTGATTCTGATATAATTTGGGGGTGTTTTCGTGCAAACAAGGTGGGAAGTTTAGTGAAAATTGATCGAATTCTCTGAAAAGAACCGTATTCGACAATTTTGAGCCATCATGCAGTACCATGAGGGAAGGATCTTATCGGTGAAAACTTTATCTTTATGCAAAATAACGACCCGAAACATACGGCGAAAATATGTTCCAATTATTTAAAAAGCGTAGGAGACAATAATGAAATGCAAATTATGCAATGACCGCTACAATCATCCGACTTGAATCCCATTGAGAAATTGTGGGATGAAATGTACTGCAAAGTTGTAAAAAAGGGTGCAAAGTCACAGAAACAGTTGTGGGATTATTTGCAAGAAGCTTAGAGAGAAGTTCAAGAAGAAACCCTAAAAAAATTAACTTCGAGACTACCAGAAATAGTCAACGCGGTTATCGCCCAACGAGGTGAATATATAGACGAAGGCAATATTTAACAATTTTCGTCCATTTGTCGGTAAGAATTTTGCATACAATTCACCTTAGTATTACTTAAACATCAATAACATAAATTCATGTTAATCCAATTAGAAATACATCAATTAAAACAAAAATATCGACTCTTTAGCCGGCATTCGTGAAGTGTCCAAATACTTATGGACGGTAGTGTATATAACTTATATAAAAGTATATATAATATTATCTTTTGATAGTAGAGTTGATTCAAATATTCGGTGAATATAATTCGAGTAGTTGTAGCGTCTAATGAATGATGTTGCTCTGAAGAGTCCGCTAGAAAACAAGGTAATAGCAAAAGCATTTGTTATCTCACCGTACACTCCGTGTTTTATTAAAAAATCATCTACTCGCATAATATTCGAATATTTTATTTGTTTCGCATTATTATTGTACATTCTATACAAAGAGAAAGTGTACAACGGACCAAAATATAGTTGTCTATCCTACTACTAGCACCGCCAGCGGAGAAACGAAGAAATGTAACTCTTACAAACAATCTAACCTCATTTTCAGCACTGATCGTGTTTTAAATATTCGTAATACATAGATATTTAAATAGTTCGATGTGAATTGCAAATCAAATTTTATTAAGTTAACCGTTGTTTTCTTATTTTTATTTAATATTCAAAGTTTGTTCATAGCATTCGAATATTTGTAACTCATTTGATATTTAATTATTGGAATAGTCTCAATTGCGTGTCGATTTTATCAGATGAAATCTTGATTCGTATCAGCATTCTAGATCTATAGTCGTTGATTGTTTTTGTAAATTTTTCTCTAAATCGTTTGTAACTGTAGGGTGGTGGCTAAAAATTCGGTGGTTCTTAATACAAAACACAGGAAACGCATTTCCTGTTTCCTTAATGATGACGAACGAGCTCGCAGTTATCATAGCAGCGACGGGCAAAAAACCATTCGTTCAAATTAAGAAGTTGATTCGGATTTAATGGTGTTTTGTTTGGTTGATGTGAACATACGGATGCGTTCCACCCCCTTGGTTTTTCATGATTTTCCACCTATGTTCCAGTTTTTGTTTCGCGCGTTGTAACCACAACATCGAGTTTAAACGAAATTGAGTCATATTTTACACGCTGATTTTCACTTTCTATTGCCACGTGTCTTGGTTGGCAACTACTAACGGTTCATTCCCGCGTAGAATTATTGGCTGGCTATTTTACGGATTACTGCGCTGAGTGGATCGCGCGATTTTAACTACTGTTAATCTATATTAGTGGAAGCGAACGTTGGTTATCGAAATACACGCTTCCCTTGACGTTTTGGGAAAACGTGTTTGCCTTCTCGATATCGAAAACAGATGTGTAACCGTACGATGTTACTGAACTCTCAACGAAAGATTAAATGCAAATCTAAATGGCAGACCAAATATAGTTTATTAGTTAAATTAGTCTCGGATGACTAAATGAGAGTCACTATGGAAGTCGAAATAAAAGTCTCAGATAACTATAAGCAAAGAAGTAAACTAGTGTCGAGCTTTCCTTCGCTCGCCAAAAGGAAAACTCGGTAAAGAAAATTCGGTGACGCCCAAAAATCGCGATTGGTCGAATTTTCCTACAAAAGGTTGGACCTTGGTCCTCGATCACACGTAGATGGAGAAAGTGTCCTCGCCCTCTTGGCCGACGTGGTGAAGGGACATGCGACCGTTGGATTTTTTCCGAAATGTTTAAACAATCTCGACAAAGTGTCTCATCAGGGTCGCGATTTATGACTGTTCTGTTATCGCTTATACCGATTTATCCGGAGCGGAGTAACTGCAACCAGAGGCGCCTTCTGGCTGGCAAATGTTTTCCTCATACAGGAAAATTTCGAGACACGACGGTCGATTGCGTTTCTAAAAATTACCGAAAAGGCAGTCTCCTCGCCCCGGGTACGAATGTGTTCCGAAGAACGAAACACTTTCCGTTCGTTTCACTTTGATATTGTTCTTCGTTCCTATTAGATTCGTGATTTAAATCGAGTCAACGAAATTACTCTTCTTGTTTTTTTATTGCGGTTGCCTCTAGTGAAATTTTTTAATTAAATTCTCAACTAATCGCTCTCTATGTAGCCAAAAAAAAACTTTTAATGAATTTTTCCGGGCAATAGCTTTTGGCGACGTTAGCCCTTTTACAGCTGAAATACGTTCCGAAAATATTAAACAAAAGATTTTTATTATTTCCTAGTTTAATGTAGTTAAGTATTTACACGTTCCTATTTCACAAATACATTATTATAAAATAAGTGATCTAATGTCGAAATCTAACCCATTGATATTTGCAACTTATTTCATCAATAGTATTATCAGGAGTTCAGTAAAAACATTATGTTCTTTCATTTTCGTAAACTGTATACTTTAAATATATTGATATTTGCTACGTTATGAACATTATTTTAGAAGCGTTCATAATAAAAATGAAAAGTTTAGATGTAAAAGCAACATGATGCTAGTGATCGAGTTTTCGAAAAGTTGTAAACAATTTTATTGGAAACAATTCTAAAGAAATATTTAAAAAGTACTAATTACATTTTTTATTAAATTATAAAATACTTGTACATCAACATGACAATGATTGGAACACTTATGGTTAAATATTTGGATATTGGTGACTTTTCCTGAAGTTTTTCAATACAAAATAAACTATTTATATTGTAAAAAAAATATAACAAAAATGTGTATGCAAAAAGTAATAACCAGAATTTTCTACTATTGTTAAACTGGAAAATTGTCAGAAAATGTGTCAATAATTGAGACATCCACTTTAGTTATCGTCTGTACAGTATTTTTACGAAGGGATTGATAGTTACCAATATTTAGAAACAGAAACAGTTTCGCTAGCGGACAAATATGTACCCTGTGTACGAGTTACAATAGAGAAATAGACGATAAATAATTTACTATTATGAAAAACAACAAATAAACTGTGAAGACAAGAAAACGGAATTGATATTAAAACAGAAACTCAATAGCTGCATATCTGGCTGATGAAACATTCAGGTGTCCATTTACAATGTACTACGACACTTGCTTCGAACGGTGTGATAAATGATGATAGCCGAGAAGACTTCTAATCAGAGTAATTACGAGATCGTTGATCTCATGAGTATGTTACACGTATGTAAGCACTTGGACAGGTGTGGAGGAGCGGTCTGTGCAACGTTAACTAAATTCTGGTTACACTGATGGCCGTGTTGGCCATGCGTAATCCAGCTTAATCCTCGCAAAAAGACTAGCCAAGACTCAAGTGGATCAAGCCAGCATTAGTCGGACGTGCAGTAGTGCATCCATACCAATGCCGTTACTCGACCACACTAATTCCAGTCTGAAATGGATTGATCCCTGCCCCGAAGGTACTGATTCTCGAATTGACGACAGATACTACGTTATATGAGAATTGTCGACTCATCACGACATAAATAAGCGATGATTAAGAAAATAATAGACGAACATTAGATTCATTATCACTTCGAAAAATGGATTTTACATTTCATTTTCAAGGAATTTCGGTGTGTGGGATATGTACATACGTACCTGTCATCAAAAAAGATACTCTCTCTTCCTAAACGAAAATCGAAAGAACGGTGGAAAACAAAAGGTTTTATTTGTTATTTCTTTGAATTAAAAGTTTCTTTTCTAAATCTATGTAAATAAAATTATAACTTTGAAATGTAAAACTTTACGGATATTTCAACTTAGACGTTTAGTTTAGATTGTCTAAAGAGAATTGGATATTTTTAGAATTTTTGTCTGTCTCTTTGTCTGTTCGTTCCGGATTAACGCAAAATCTACTGAATCAATTTTGATTAACTTTCTTCATTCTATTCAGTATATATTAGGGAACAGTATAACTCAATTATTAGTGAACCTGTCTGTTCGTTTACCATCACGTCATATGAAAACATAGGCAAAGTAGCAGAGCCTTATACATATATATGTGCTCCGCCATTAAAACGAAAAACATTGTATTCGGATAGTGCTTAAATACTTTTTTCATTGAAGCAATATTTTTTAACTCGTACAGTGTGAAGCGATTTAACTATTTAACTATTTTTATAAATAAAATTACGACTTTGTTTGTAATTGTACAATTTTCAAATAATTTTGACGTCGAATTAGCCATTCTTGGAACTTTTATGTGTCTGAATATTTGTTTCGTCGTAACTCGAAAATGGTTTAACATATTTCAGTAAAATTGTATATAGATACAGACATCACTTCAACTTAAAAAATAGGCTATTTTTCTATTTTTTTTGTTATTTGCAATGTAGAGTAATTTTAACAGTCATTTTTAAATCGATATTTATGTGAGCGAAGTCACGGGGAAAAGCTAATTTCTATTAAAATATAAATTAATACATAATTAATTTATGTAAGCATATAAACGTTGTATTAATTACAACGATGTATTCACCAATATTTTAATCAAAGTTATTTAGGTATACGGTTTTCAGTATGCATTTCAATGACATTACATGTAGTTATAACAAGTCATTTGTTATTCCTGTTCAATATTTTCAACCATCCATTTATTTGCATAAATCGTTATTTTGTAATTTCTGACTACGTGTTCTTTGCACATAAAGAAGAACATTAACACGTTAATGAGAATACAAATCCTGGAATGTGTTCCATGAAAAATCATTGTAAATAATAAATGTTTGGTACCTTCACGGAGTATGTGCTTTTCATCTTTAGAGTAATTTATACATATATGAAGTTAGTTATTATGTACACTACGTATGAATTACGCTTATATGTTTTATACTCTAATACTTCACTATATTTTTCATAACATAAGTAATTTTAGTTTTTATTTCATATTTCAATTCCTCTAAGTAAAACTATTTTCTTATCGATAGTTGTTGTAAATAAAGAAATAAACTTCGCAAACAGCTACGAATTAAGAACATTAACGAGACAATAGATTGTTAACATCGGGTAGCTTTGAACGACAACGCATGGCTATCAGTCAACCGGAACGTTACGGCACTATACATATACTTGTATTTATCAAAAACCCGAGAAGGCTCTAGGACACTATATCATAGATTGTTTTTCTGTTTAATATATAAAGTTTCACGTAACTCGTTATTCACGACAATGGTTCCACACTATATATATTTGTTATATATAAATTATTTATACAGGGTGTTCAGCCAGCTCTGGGAAAAATTTTAATGGAGGATTCCAGAGGCCAAAATAAGACGAAAATCAAGAATACCAATTTGTTGATGGAGTCTTCGTTAAAAAGTTGTTAACGTTTAAAGTTCCACTCGTACTGAATTTTTTTCTCGAAATTGCGCAGGATTTCAAGGATATGACTAAAGACCAAAAATGATTGTAATTGATCCCCGCAACCGAAAATAATTTTTCCAGAATGATTTGAAATTTTTTTTTTCGCCGAAAAATTTAGGCACCTAATTAGATTTTCGGTAAGGAATTTTTGTCTCGAAAATGCGTAGGATTTCGAGGGTATGTGTAATGACCAAAAATGATTATAATTGACCCCCGCAATCGAAAATAATTTTTCCAGAATGATTTGAAATTTTTGAATTTAATTGTTAATAACTTTTTAACGAAACCTCCATCAACAAATTGGTATTCTTGATTTTCGTCTCATTTTGGCCTCTAGAATCTCCCATTAAAATTTTTCCCAGGGGTGGCTGAACACCATGTATATTATTGAGTTTTGAATAATGCTTGTAAAAATACAATCGCATAGATTAATCCCTTAACAGAGTAGTCCTTCGAGTTAGTAGTTGGCCTACTACGTGCAATCGTTACAAAATCCAAACGAGGAAACTCAATCGCGGATATTTAACAAATGGTTTATTACAACTAAATTTTATATGTATTACGATTTCATCACTTTTCATACGATAATTTGAAATGTTATTGAGGATTTTAGACTCTAACCCATAAGTGGGGTCTGAATCTCAACTGAATTATTTTATTTAATGTTGATTTTTACCAAATTGGTAAATGAAAATCAACTTTCCTTTAAAGCATTTAAAAAATAATGAACTAATGGAGGATTACATAAATTTTCAAATAAATACTTTAACATATATTAAACAATTATTGGGACCGCCGCAGCAGTCCGAATAATCCATTTAAGGGTTAATAAGAATCTTGCTCCAGTGTTGTAGAACCTCTTGAATAAATAACGTTTGACTCTCGTATATATTACAAATGTTTGCAAATACTTCAGGAAAAAATAAAGTATGTATTTTCGAAAGTATAATACGACAATATTCATTCTATAATTCGTAAAGATTAGAAATGAGTACACTGGTATTTAGTTTTGATATTTCTTTATGCCTATTTATTTGATTTTTTCTTATTTCAGAAAATGTTTTCATGTTATCTCAATACACAACATATCGTTCTTTTGTTTAAATTTTATACGTTGAATTAGTTTCAACTTTCGTAAGATAAGTTAAACAATTATTAAATAAATATCTGGTAATTTAAAAATATTAACTAATAATCTAAGTTTATTTTGTTCCGTCACGGAATAATTAATTCATTATTTTTATTATTAATTATGAAAAAAAATTAATTCTTCGATTGTCCACAATCTCGGTACGTAACAAGTTCAGTAGAAGACAATGCGATCGACTTGCGATGAGAACGAGGTGAAGATTGACTTTCCTATTGCGGTCTCGCCTCTCGAAGAATAATGATATCTATCAAAGGAAACGATTACAGAAAAGATTAGCTAGAAATACTTTCCTTAAGATCAAATTGAAAGCGTCAGAAGATTGTTTGTTTGCACAGTGTTTTCAACTTTTCCCTTTTGCCTTATCTTTGTTCGTTTGTTTCTTTCATGGAAAATTTAAACTGGTTTGTTATCTATATATTATTTATTATCGAGATTTATTGTATATTTGTATATTATTATGTCTAAAATATAATGTCATGTTTCGATCAATATTATTATCATTAACTTATAAATGAGAAGACAACGAAAAGCAAAGAGCTTATTACTAGAGTGAATATTTAAAAGTGCTACAATTACTCACAAAAATAATGATTAAAAAGTTATAATACAATAAACTACGTAACAAACTACGTAAACTCGCTGAATTAAATCTCATTTTAACTAATGAATTTTGTACGCGTGGCATGGCATAATTATTAAATTTTTAAACACGATCTCATTAAATGCATTTAAATGTTGCAAAAGAAAAGCTGCTGCGTTGCAAGGAAAACGTTTCTTTAGGATACGATAAACAGAAAAGCTTGTCTAGTGAAATATTTTTCTCATACCACTATAAACGTTCCCAGTACTGTTAGCATTTTGCAGCTGGTGGCTATATAGTCACCTCCAGTTACGAGAGGGTTAAGTATAGGTTAATATGGCGAATAAATGTGTCACGATTTTTCATTTGTCGTGCCCGCCCCATGAATGATAAACAAGTCGGGACATATTTAAAACAGAGACTTGTTCCATCATATTCTGAAACGAAACGGGATTATATAGACCGAGTCACGCAATATGATTAGGTCATATCTTTCTTATGATTAATAATACAAGAAGAACTTGAAATGTACTTGCAAAATGCAATTGTACATTTTTCTTTCTCAATTTAAACCATGTGTTTTTTTTGTGAAACGATTTTATACGTTATTCGAACAATATATGAGGTATTCCAAATAAATAATATAATGAAACGACTTAGCAAAATGCGTGAGTATCTTATGATCGATGTATAGAGAATTTTCTTAAACAAACGAAACACATAATCGAAAAATTATAAAAATGTATTATGAGATATTAGTATTTTACTAACTGTTTCAACTTTTTTTTTACTTTTATATACCGTTTATTTAAGAACAATTGAAGTGTCTCGAAAAGTTTTTAATTTTCGACTGTCTTACTTTCATACTTCTTAAATGCTAAACAATATGGAAAATTGATTTATGTAAATAGAAACATAATTCCATTTTAAAAGAAACAGTTACATTCTGCAGATTCATCGTTCTATTACCAAACAAATATTATAATGAGTTAAAAATTATTAAACGGTTTAACTTCTTCCTTTACCACTTTCTTCTTCTTGCCTTGCTACATAGAAAGAACATTTTCTCGTTACTTTTCCTCCTAAATAGTTTGAAGCTCGAATCTGGTAAAGTAAACGTTCTAGAACGCCATTCATTATCTTCCAAGTAATATGGAAAAGTTGATACTGATTAGCTGCATAGAAACCAACACCCAGATTGATCATGTAACTTAACCATCAAAATCTCTTTCAATGGAGATTGTTTTCTATCCCCACATTTTAATGGGAGATTCTAGAGGTAAAAATAAGATGGCAATCAAGAATATCAATTTCTTGATTTACGCTTCGTTAAAAAGTTATTCAAAAATTAAATTCGCAAATCGTTCTGAAAAAATTATTTTCGGTTGCGGGGGTCAATTACAATCATTTTTGGTGAATAGACATACTCCTGAAATCTTACCTACTTTCGAGAAAAAAATTAGAGTAGGTACTGTTAGATGAAATTAAAAAATTTCAAATCATACTAAAAAAATTCTATTTAGTTACAGGGGTCAATTATAAGCATTTTTGGTGAATAAACATACCCCGAAATTCTACGCACTTTCAGAACAAAAATTCAGTAAGGGCGAAATTTTAAACGTTAGTAACTTTTTAACGAAGCCTCCATCAATAAATTGGTATTCTTGATTTTCGTCTTATTTTGGCCTCCAGAATCTCCCATTAAAATTTTTTCCAGGGGTGGCCGAACACCCTGTATAAATCGTCAGATATTTACCCTTTCCGGTTTAGAACAGTACCGTCACCCATAGGCTCTACGTTGCGTTACGTTTATCAAAAAATTGGTTGTATTTAGTAAGATCAGGCTCAAGTTCTCTTTTCAATTATAAAGTGACCTTATAGAATCTGCGAATTTGGCATAAATTCTATTACGACAATTTTTATTACTGTTCGTGACAAAGTACATTGTAATCTTGTATACGAAAGCTTGAATAAACAATATAAAATTCTAATCATTTAATAAGCGAATAAATCACTTAATAACTCATTGTCTAATTTAGAAAATCTCGCATATCATAATCGGATACTTACCGCTCGAGTTGTATCCAATTATTAATTTAACGTTACGAGGCCAACTAACAGTCTCCTGGGGTTCTCTAATGTTGCATCACGTTCGTTCACACGTCTATAAATATCCAAATACGAATTTTTGTAGCCTAGTGGCTCCTCGATTTCGCTTGGGATTCATGTACGAACGATCCTGTGGTTCCTTAATTTCATATTAGGTTTGTCTGCATTCTACAGTGTCGTGATTTTGCATCAAGTTTGTCCATGAATTTTTCATTTTGTAACGAATTCGTCTACGCGTGTTACAACCTTCTAGCAGCTCTTCCTCTTATTTTAATAGCTCTCCGATTTTGTATCGGGTTCGTCTACGTTTCACCTTCCTGCGGTTCCCTGATTTCGTATCAGGTTCGTACACACGTGATTCCATCCTAGAAACTTCCTAATATCGCATCAAGTTCGTTCTCGCTATCAATAATCCTAACGACTCCCCGATTAAGCATTGAGTTAATTCGTGTACCTGACTAACAAACTAAAACCATATTCCTTTGGCAGTTCTTCTCTCTCTCTCTCTCTCTTGTCATTCTTATGCGTTAAGGTTCTGGCTCATAGCAGCCCAATTATAAAAGACACGATACTTTTTTATCACGATATTTTAGGTAAAGAATTTTCGTCAAGTTGAATTTAATTAATTCACAATTAAGTTGCTTTTATTGATTTCAATTGATTGCACTTTCCATTCGTTGAATATAACTAATTGTTTGTAGAAAGTGTTTGATCGAATTAAATACTTAAAAAACTCTGACACTTGTAAATAAGTGATATACAATTTGTACATAATTACGTAAATAATATATAAAATTAAAAAATGTGAGTATTTATTAAAGAAAATAAATGAAACTGTTTTGAAGACGATCCAAGAAAAACATGTTCCTGTTGTTGTCATAATCCGACGATCAGTATTTTAATAAAAAGAAATGTTTCTATAATTCATATTTTTCTATATTAAAAATGTTCTTTTACGTCTCTAAAAATTGCATCTGCAATTTTGGAAAATACTATTTATGCCGTATCGGCGTCGTGGTGCCACGACCGGTGAACGCCACGTGTGAAGCTTTATTGTGAGATTATATGTTATAATGGAAATAAATAGTTGGTTTAAGTTAGACATATAACACACCTCTGCGAATATACCACACTATTGCATATAGATTACAAATTCTATCAATCCACCAATTACAGAAACACTATTTCATTCAATCAATTCGTTGCTGTTCTACTGGCTCAACAATAAATATTATGTTTTCTTTTTCAGTGCTTGGCAGTTGTCGGAGCCAATATTGTGGACACGAGAGATTAATGGAGTGTAGTAGGCCCTTCGAAAGAACCAACGATGAATTCAATTTACCAATGAAAAAGGAGGAACTACTAAAAATGTGCTCGTAAGTTTTCCCTAATTCATATATTTATCGGACCGTTCAGCTTCATCGATGGCAATTGGGATGAATATATTTCATCTGTTATTTCAAGGTGCACACCTCGATTATAGTATTGAGAGAATTTCTAGAGTGGGTGGCCAAATGATTAGTTATACATACTAAAGAGCACATTTTGATCAATTTGAAGCTATCTTACATTATTAAAAGAGCCAATATATGAACTATCTAATGCATTTTTAGATAAAATAGGTATTATTTATAATTAAAAAAAACCTTATCTGTTAAATAACATTTATTTGAGTAAAATCAAAAATCAAATATTTTTAAAAACATGTCCTATTATTTATAAGAACCTTCCTCAACGTAAATCACATACAGTTTGAGTCCTTTTTGGCACATTTTGAAGACATTGCTTGACGTTAATTGCCTAATGTCTTCAATTCCTCAATAAAATTAGTTTTTTCTTTAGTAATAGTTTCATTAGCGATTTTATGTTTTAGAAGCTCTCGTGTACATGTTTAATGGAGAAAATTTAGTGTTTTGCCTTGACAAAGTAATTATAACTTCATTAAAAATATCTGTTCTATCAATTTTTAAATGTACTTTTAACGTTTGTAAATAATAATTTGACCATTTACTGTGGGTACATAGTAGCAACTATTTCTAACGAGATGATCTTTTTTTTATATTTTTATGCTTTAAAACGAATACTAATGGGGAGTTGTCAAAGTTTCGTGCTCAATTCTTTTAACCAAGGACAAAGGAAAATATCTGTCTCATTATTTGCTTTACTGAAGTTGTTTCGATGTTTTAACAGTTTATTTGTCGAATAAATATGCTGCTGAAAATAATTAGAGAGTCGTCTACTCGAATGAATTACTGCAGTACTATTTACATATGATAGTTCAAAAATTCGTTTAAGGTGTACAACATCTTATTAGTACTTGAATATATGTAGCTTCAAAAGCGAATTCAGCACATTAAAATAATAAATAAAATGTATTTAAACATGGGTCCTATGCGACTTTACTTTCGAGTTACAGGCTTTGTTTTGTATTTCAACCGAATAGGAGTATGTTGTCATAAATATTATTCAAAATTGTTATTATCTCAAGGGAAAGATGTTTAAATGGTTTCAAAATTGTTGTAATGACAATGATTTTAGAGCAATTTCATAAAAATGCAATTTTAGGTGATTTCGATTTTAAAAATGTATAATACATTATTAATTCATTATTAATTCCTTCAAAATTCTTCATTTTAAAACCTGCATTAGATGTAATCGTAATTAAAAATTGAAATGTTATAAAAATATAAAAGCATTCATTTTTACGCTTCAAATGAATTTGTTTTTATTGGAAATAGGTGGTGGAATAAAAAAACAATTTACTTTATATAACTTTTACTTAGCTTTTACTAAACACGTGGAAGGCACGTCTTCACGCTTTCAAAGGAACGTACAGAATGAATAGGTCAGTGACGAAAAATTCGTCCCGTACCCTCAGACCCAATCGGTCCTATACTTTGTCTGAACAAGCCAAGGAAGGGACACAGCTGCACCCTCTTGACTTGTATTTCGAAACATACGCGTCGATGGTTTTTGTCACATAAAGAAAACTTTCTCTTTTCGAAGAGAAAAACCAACAGTTTTTAATTTTCTTTAAAACAGGAGCGAACGCGTAATCACGGTGAGAGCAATTTATGACTAAATAGTACGCAGGTTCAACAATTTTACATAAACCGAAGTGAATGTGATCGTAGTGAATACGGAGCAATATGATCAATGTAATCGAAACGGGAGCGGAATTTGAGCGAATCGAGAGTGGAATTTGATCTAGACAAGAGCGGACCGATAGTCCGAATAGACCTTTTATGTGCAAACTAGTGTAAAGAAATTGATTTATAAAAAAAAAAAAAAAAAAAAAAAAACCCAAACAATAAACAAACAAACATGATTTCATTAAAAAAAGAACAATGAAATTGCACGAAAAGAGAAAATAATGTCATAGGAAAATAGATATTAATAAACAATTAAACTTTTTATTGTCAATGATAAAATTAATAATTTAACATAATCAAATTTTATGACGACGTACATATAAAAACGTCGTATGATTTCTATATGGATACATGTTGCTTTAATTGTTTCCTCGTATTTTAATTTGTTTCTTTTTCCAAAGTTTCAAGATCCTTTTCAATTTTATAAAGTCAATATTCTCATCTTTTTATATCAAAATTCGTAAGAATTTCAGTAATGACAAATATTTCCGTTTATTTCCTACTCGTTAATTATTAAGTTCAGGACAAACAAAATATAACACTTTTTTTTTTTTAAGAATTTAGTTTTCCTTCAAATTATGACATATAATGTTCAGCATTTTACTTAAATAATTAATGTGATTAATATGTACCGTTCTTTTCTCAAAGGATTCTGTTTTTTTTATCCGCCTTGCAGAAACGTAAGTTTTCCACTGTAAAATGGAAAGTTTGGGAGAGTTTTTGATCGAGCTGATGTTGAATTTCAATAGAGAGCTCGAACGTTCTTGCTTACTCAGTGTCATTAGAGTTTCGATGGTTTCAAAACTGCCCGGTTTTCCGAGTCGATTGTACTGATAATTAGATCAATCGACGAAACTTTAATGGGAAGTAAATTTTTTTGAAACGCGTACCGCTCTAGTTTTATTGACTATTCGTTCGTTTTCTTGATCGAGGAACTTGGTAAACGAGTTGAAAGGTTGAAAGAGAATTCGAATAAGCCCACTTGCTAATTTGTAGTAAGTTTAAGGAACGGTGTATTCGAGATTTCTTTAGGGTTTTAATTAGTCTTCTAGATGGTTATATTTAATTGATTATTCAAAACTATGATGATAAACTATTGACATCGATTATTCTAATTGGAAATTTGAAAATTATCCCAAGCAATTAACCCTTTGAGCTCTGAATATTCCTGGCCGAAACGGTTCGTAGGGACTATCGCGGCTATCGCTGACCATCGCTGGGGGCGGAATTCTTTTTTGCCACACTGAAGTGACAATTCAAGGCGCAAACAGTAATAAATTATAGTGATTCTTTTGCAGAAGGTTAAATAATTAAAGACTTATTTTCGAGCATTAAAATTATGTATTATAAACATTAACAATTTAAAACATTAAATATTACAATCAACTAAAAAACTTAATTTGATATTTACAACAGGAATTAATAATTTTTTTGGGAGAGTGGGACGTAAAATGGGATTTCCATTTCGGAAATTCCCGGGGATTTTTATGACCCTAATATTGCCCAACCGCTACTTAAGGAAGGCAAATTACTAACGAGTGCCCCTGTATTAATTTTACACGAAAATAACTGCATATTGATTGAAAAAATCAACAAACGCATATATGCGCCCTTAGTCCAGGCGGATGATTTAGAGAAAACACATAAATGCGGCCTTAGGCTACACGGATGACTTTCGCCAAACGCATATATGCGTCCATAGAGCTCTAAGGGTTAAAGTTAACCCATGATCTAACGTGACTTTGATTTTACATTTCCATTATCTATGTTTTTGAAGTCTGATCTAATCTTATTGTCAATACATATGTATTTATTGTAAGTTTTAAGCAGTACATACGAACAATCATTATACAACAAATATTTTACAATATCTCATACCAGGGTAGATATAGATAAAAATTTGCGTTCATTAAAATTTACTTTTCAGTTTATATCTCATTATAAGTGTTTATCAATAGTTATATCGTATAATATTTTTCAGAAACCAAACATAATTTGAGTTATAGAGGGTCAACGTTTTAACTATTTTGTTTTGATCCTCTTCAGAAACAGTACAGAAATTTAATTTAAAAAAACAATATAGTATACAGATGAATGTAATAAAATATGTTTAACATAACATTAGCACTTATGATTAATAACTTTCTATAATTTATTATATGAGTATACTGTTAACTCATAAGTCATATTTTTACTTTTTCAATCAAACACATATAAACATGCTTACTTGTTTGTACATTTTTCTTTATGTTATATCGCATTGTACTTTTAGATTAATTATCGATATTGTTTTTATAAGAGAACCCAAACAAAATGGTTGAAACGTTAATGTTTGGAATTTATTCGCCAATAATTTTACGATCAGGAATGAGAATGAATCATTTATTTAAACATTAAATTGATGTAAAATTGGATATACATACATATATTTGTGTTGAGAATGAAATTATTAACATGGCGAGACAAATTGTTACAAATATCACTTGAAAAAATGTTATCATCTTTTACAAAGCTACTTACTTTAAAAAAGATTCAATGACTTGCGAGCTATTTCAATTACTCTAGCAAAACGTCAATAACAAAAGAACGCTCGGAAATACTTTTTAAAATCAATCGATGGATGTTTAATTTTGCTATAATAACTATTTATCCGTTTGCAGAGGTGCTTTTTGGTTTATTTATACAATTTCTCCAAGTTGTTTTCAAAAAAACCAAACGCAGATCCATTCAGGGAATACGAGCTGTTTATTTTGGAACGAAGCATCCAAATGCGGTCAGTTAATAAAGTGAAATAAAAATCATAAATTTGAGAAAGTTTAATTGGACTGATAATTTAATCGATCAACGAAATCGTAGCAGGAGGTGAATTTTTACTTTATGTTGACACTTTATTAATATTTTTTATTAATATTTATAATACAGAATTAGGTCATAATTTTTAATTTCTGTCTCCTGAGGAACATTGCTGCAGTTATTCCAAACAGAGCTTCGTACATTATGACAGAAACCAATCACGTCTGAAACAACACAGGAACCACACAAAAGAAAGTTATACAACTCGTTAAAATCCAAAACAAGAAAACCCTTGGCATTGATCTGATTAATGGAAAGATCTTAAAAAACTCCCTGTTAAAGCAGTAAACATGCTTACTGTAATCTTATGAGTCCTAATACTATACTATACAGGGTGTTTGGTCACCTTTAGGAAAAATTTTAATGGGAGATTCTAGAGGCCAAAATAAGATGAAAATCAAGAATATCAATTTCTTGACTAAGGCTTCATTAAAAAGTTATTAAACAATTAAATTAAAAAATTTCAAATCATTTTGTAAAAATTATTTTTGGTTACGGGGGTCAATTACAATCATTTTTGGTGAATACGCATATTCCTGAAGTCCTATCCATTTCCGAGAAAAAAATTCGAATAGGTGTAAAATTTTTCGACAAATTTAAAAAATTTCAAATCATACTTAAAGATTATATTTAGTTACAGGGGTCAAAATCCTACGCATTTTCGAGAAAAAAATTCTTTACCGAAAATCTAATGTGAGGCCAGAAATGATTCTCAGCATGCAAATCTTTAAAATATCATAACTCCTGAACGGATTGGAGGATTTTAATTTTTCAAAATACAAACATCGCGTATTTTAGTGGAGAATATGTAGAAATTCTAACAATATTGAAAAAGTTGTTCCTTGGCACCGTAAAGTGAGAAACCCCCCATAAAAATGGTCCAATTTCCAAACGTCTATAACTCCTACAATAGTGAATATATTTTCATGAAATTTGTTTCTGAAGTAGAGCTCATGGATACCTACAAAAAAGTATTATTTAACTTTTTAGTAGAGCGCCAAACAAAATTACTAAAAATTAAAAAACGAATTTTTAAGAAAAATTGACAGTGGGTAGATAACTCTCGGCGAAAAAGAAAAGATTTTTAATAATTCTAGAAAAATTATTTTCATTTGCGGAGGTCAATTACAATAATTTTTGGTGAATAGACCTACCCCCGAAATCCTACCAACTTTCTGGAAAAAAATTCAGTCCGGGTGGAACTTTAAACGTGAATAACTTTTTAACGAAGCCTCTATCAACAAATTAGTATTCTTGATTTTTGTCTTATTTTGGCCTCTAGAATCTCCCATTAAAATTTTTCCCAGGGATGGCCAAGCACTTTGAATACTACTGGAAAGTATAATTTTAAAAGATAAAACTTAATTTCATTCCACTAGTTAAGTTTTAGAAACAAGTACACTACCATAGAACATTTCCACAGATTACTGAACAAAATCACTCTGATCTTTCAGCAACAGCAATACTACGCTGCACTTTTTCTCGATATTGAAAAAGCCTTCAACAAGGTGTGACATAAATGTCCTCTACACAAGACCAAACAAAATTTTCCCGCATCTCATTACCAGCTTCTGAAATGATACCTTGGATATAAAACATTCTCTGTTACAATGCAGAATTTCATCTTGGATGTTTATAACATTGAAGTAGGTGAAATAAACATAAAAAAATATTTTATAGTCCACCCGATCCCAGTTTGACATTTTAGGATTAAACGTGACCAGGAAACAAAGTGATTTTAATACACAATATTTTCTTAGACATCCTGGTACTAGACAGAAAATTCCAATGTACGACTTCTTTCTCTTCAGAGAAAAACGTATGTCACTTGTATTTACGTAAATTAAACTGGAGACTCCTGTTTATAAAATAACATTACTAACGACTGCTGGTTTTGTAAAATTTATAGATACTATGAATTTGATATTGTAAACAATGCAAATGACAATTTTAGTAAAGTCGTAATCGCAAAAATAATTTAATTTATAATAGTAATTACTATACAAGTATAATTTTTATATACAGATACAATATTTTGATATTTTACAATGAAAGAAAAATATATCTTATGTTTCTTGAAATTTTGTATGGCTCTTATAATTAGAAGGATCATGACTTACAGTTTAAACTAGAGGGCACTAACTTTTCAGTGACATGGGTCATATTGGGATATTAATATTAATAAAGATCATATTTGGACATTAAGGTTAATAAGGGGGTCACAGTAAAGCTAGCCAACTTTAAGTACGCGAATTAGGCACAGTGTGCAAAAACATCTGAAATGCGGACAAAACATGAAAGCGTAATTTTATTTGTGTGAAAATTAGTACATTAGGGTTCTTGAAATTGCCAGTTACGAATTTGATGTCAGATTAAATATCGAATTAACCGTACATTGATAAATAAATATTTTCGTTCATAAAATAGTAAAGTTTTGGATATACTATTGTATTACCATATTGACATTACTGAATAAAAAATTCAAAGATATTGCTTAATCAAACACAAATTATATTAAAAATTCATTTGTTTTGATTGTAATTTTATGAAATTATAAGGAATATGTAAAAGGTGTGTTTATACATGTATATAGATATAGTTTTAATTTTTGCTTACCTAGTAACAATAACAGTAGTATATATCAAAAATATATAAAAAATAGAACTAGTATAACTGTTCCTTTTACTTCTTAAGCTTATTGCATAATGTAAATAATTTAATTAGCTCAGAATCTTTTAATTAAAGGAATTTTACAATTTACATCATAATATTACTAATAAAATTTCTACGAACGTTTCAAAACAAATTTTTAATTAGTGACTGAAAAAGTATGCCGTGATAACTAATAACGTTGCAGTATTATTAGAAACATTAATAATATATTAATAATATACCATTAGTGGTATCAATTTTGAGAAAACACATTAAAATATACAGTAATCATTTAGTCAAGTCATTCTGTCTACAGATTTTATGGTGGACAAAACCGCGACCGCGAGAATACATCATTTATTCTTAAAACACAATTGTCTTTTTTTTGTACAAACACGTGCAAGACTTTTCTGTTAGATATTATCATAGGCATATTCAGAAATACATTCCATGCAAAACTGTAATAGAATTTATGCAAAATTCCCGGATTCTATAAGGTTAATTTATCATTCAAAAAGGAACTTGAGCGCGATCTCACTAAATAGAATCAACTCTTTGATGAACGTGACTCAATGGGAATCTTACAGGTAACGGTACTGTTCTAATCCTGAAAGGGTGTGTTGGTTATTTCTTTATTTTTGGATATGCGAATGGTTGGTATTAGACACAATGTATAATGATTGAAACTGTTCTGTATTTATATGTTGTCTACATATACAACGGTAAGTATATGACTAACTCATACGGGTTGTTATAACCTGCCACGGTATGTACAGTGGGGGGACTAAAGTATTCGTACACTTGGAATATAGAAGTAAAAACAACAATATTTTCTATATTATTAATTATATTCAAACATATGGTACTGTATATCATACATAACACTTATAACAATAAATGAGTAAAAAAATAAAGGCAATAACAAAGCAATTGAAATTCACATGACGGTTAGAAATCGCTGGGACAAAAGTACTCATACATTATCATTTATGTTGATAAATACGATAGTTACGATGAAATCAGGACATTCCGATTAATGTAAATATTACATTAGTAGATTTCACGTTGGTTTGGGTTAGTACTAGTCGTGACGAGTAAACGTTAATATCAGATATTTGCAATATGGGGAGAAAAGGTAGTGAAACAATGTTAGAAGAAAGAAAACTTGTTATTCGGTTATACCGAGAAGGAAAATCATATAGAAATATATCAGAAATATTAAAAAGAAGTCGATCCACCGTACAAAGTATAATAAATAAATATAAAAAAGACGGAACATTACGGAATAAAGAAAGAACTGGAAGACTCCGAAAACTAAATACTAGAGAAGAGCGTAAAATTGTTCGAATTATTAAACAAAATCCGAATACCAGTGCATCGGAAATTGTATCAAACCTTCAGCAATATATGCACAAGGAAGTACATCCGAAAACAGTACGAAGAGTGCTGCATCGGACAGGATACAACAGCAGAGTTGCGAAGAGGAAACCCCTTATTAGTAAAGTAAATAAAAAAAAGAGATTAGAATTTGCAAAAGAATATATAAACGCTAGTGCCGACTTCTGGAAGAATATAATATTTTCCGACGAGTCAAAATTTAATATTTTTGAGTCGGATGGTAATAAAAAAGTGTGGCGGAGAACTAATACGGAATTGGATCCCAAAAATATGCAACTGACGACGAAACACGAAGGTGGAAGTGTGATGGTGTGGGGATGTATTGCTACTTCTGGGGTCGGTAAATTAGTGATAATAGATAGGATAATGGATAAATATTTATATTTAAACATTTTAAAAGAAAATTTAGAAGAAAGTGCAGCTAAATTAGGTATTGGCAGAACATTTTACTTTCAGCAAGACTGTGACCCGAAACATACAGCGTATATAGTGCATCAGTGGTTGTTATATAATACTCCTCACATGTTAACAACTCTCCCACAATCGCCTGATTTAAATCCCATCGATCACGTATGGGCGAAACTTGAAAAATATGTACGAAAACATGATATAACAAGTAAAGAACACTTAAAAGATATATTAAAAAAAGAATGGAATAATATAGAACCAGACTTCGTAAAAAGTTTAGTGTTGTTAATGCCTAATAGATTACAAGAAGTAATTCGCCAGAAGGGCTATCCTACAAAATATTAATTTAGAAAATTAAATGTATGAATACTTTTGTCCCAGCGATTTCTGACCGTCGTGTGAATTTCAATTCATATTAAGTTACTAAATGATGTTATTGCCTTTATTTTTTTACTCATTTGTTGTTATAAGTGTTATGTATGATATACAGTAACATATGTTTGAATATAATTAATAATATAGAAAATATTGTTGTTTTTACTTCTATATTCCAAGTGTACGAATATGTACACTGTATACTAATTACACACGAAGGATGGCGTTGGTACTTCCTTCTTCCAACAGGGTGTAAATCCAAATGTTTTATACTCCCAAAAGGTGAGTGGAGATGTAGAGTAAATGCCATTTATTCTATAAAGAAGATTTTAACGGTTGAGTTGCGTCATGAATTTGGGCGTTGGTTTCTATCCAGTTGGTCAGTATCAACTTCCTCTTTATTACTTGGAGAATAATGGAAATAATTGTAGAACATTTTCCTTGCCAGGTTCGAGCGTGAAATTATTTAGGCGAAAAAGTAAGAAAAAAATATTCTTTCTACGTAACAATGATGACATTTGGAAAAAGGCAACTTGATTGAGAAGGTGACAGGTTGAAACTGAAAATTTGTCGCTATAGTGTGACGTGGAAAATTTTCAAAATATTGGGATTCCGATCATTGGCTTTAGTTAAATGATGCAATTTAGTGTACTCCCTTTAGGAGCTCTTTGGGGTGAAAAACCTGCCAGAGCAACTGGGTTACAAATGTTTAACTAGACTACTGAAGTGTTAACTGTGTTTATTTTCAATTACAGTAATTGCGTGAGGATGCCTTCAGCGTCAGGGATAGATAGAAGTTTGTTAGTATGTGTGGGGTTTGAAGGCTATCGCTTGAAAATGAAGGGTTTTGTTCGAATAAATCGCAGTCATGCTTCGCATCGAATGGAGACCGATACGAGAAGTATTCGAATAGCGTTCAGTGAATTTTGGAAATCCGGTGAAATCAAGCGGTGGAACGATAACTAACTCACGTGTAGATACAATATACGAACGTACGATCGCGCGTGATTTTCCAAGTCGTTCGTGGTATTTCGGAATACGATAAATTTCCGCGACCGAGGAATTTTACCATGATTTCCACTCTCTTTTTCGCGGAAACGAGCCTGGAAAATGGTATTCCCGAAACGACGGGAAATAAGCGGTACTGGAAGAAACTAACTGTATGGATACTCGAAAGTTGGATAGAGTTTTATCGAGATCGTTTCTATCCACGTGCAATTTCTGTTAGAAACTACTTCTTACCTTGATATGTAGTAAATACTGAATGTAATTGCATGTTGGAAGTACGAAATGTAAGAATCAACTGAGGGAAAGGAATATCAATGTTACTTTTAGTTCTCACACCACGTATTCGTTACTACGCCGCATTCCAACCCTCTAATACGTTCCGTGCCGCGTGGGCGTATGCGTCCAACGCTGAACTTTCCGTTCAAGCCATTGGGTATTGTCATTGTAAAATGAAGAATTTTTAAGAAATTTATTACGCAATAAATTACGGGTATTTTAATATTATTACTCCTGCGTTTATTTAATCGTGGGGTGTATACGCCCCACGCGACGTGGTAGCCATTTTTTATTTGCTGGAATTTCTTGTAACTACATATCGCTTTTCGATCAATGACTTATTCGTGTGCCATTGATGCGACAATTACTGCTTTACTAAAGCTGGGTGTTTGGAATTCCAAACATGGTATATTGTAGGACGCGTCATTTATTTTCAAAGATTACTTAAATTATTCAAATCGCCACGGAATTTCGAAACATTTACTTGAAAAAAAATTACAGCGACATAAATATATTGCTAAGGAAAGCAATGATGGATTAACAATATTAAAATGGAAGGACAAGCGTGATGTTCTTCTATTATCAACGAAGCATTCTGACGTAACTGTGGTTATGCAAAAAAGAGGGAATATTGTAATAAAACCAGAGATTATTGTACATTATAATGAAGGAAAGTCTTATGTGGATGTCTCCGATCAAATGGCTTCATATTGCAGTCCTGTGCGAAAAACAATAAAATGGTACAAAAAAATTGTATTTGAACTTTGCCTAAACACAGCTGTTGTAAATGCATGAATTATACAGGGTGTTCGACCATTCCCGGGAAAAATTTTAATGGGAAATTTTAGGCGCCAAAATAAGAGGAAAATCAAAAATACTAATTTGTTGATGGAGGCTTCGTTAAAATGTTATTAACGTTTAACATTCCGCCCGTACTGAATTTTTTTCTCGAATATGCATAGGATTTCGGGGGTATGTCTGTTGACCAAAAATGATTGTCATTGACCCCCGCGATCGAATATAATTTTTTTAGAAAGATTTGAAATTTTTTTTTCACCGAAACAATTGGGCACTTGTTACCCCCTGTCAATTTTTTTTTAAAATACGTTTTTAATTTCTAGTCGTTTTGTTTGACACCCCATAAAAAAGTTGTTTAATACTTTCTTGTAGGTACCTATGAGCTCCGCTTTAGAAAAAAGTTTCATTCAAATATATTCACTATTGTAGGAGTTATGGCCGTTTGAACATTGGACCATTTTTATGGGGTTTTTCTCACTTGACGGAGTTAAGGAACAACTTTTCGAATATTTTTGCAATTTCCACATATTCTTCACCTAAATACGCGTTGTTCGCTTTTTGAAACATTAAAATCCCTCAATCCGTTCAGGAGCTATGATATTTAATGACATTTAATGACATTTAATGACATTTTAAAGATTCATATGAAATTTCAAGGAAGCATTTCCTCTGCCTCAAATTAGATTTTCGGTAAAGAATTTTTTTCTCGAAAGTGCGTAGGATTTTGGGGTATGTCTATTCATTAAAAATGCTTGTAATTGACCGCTATAAGTAAATATAATCTTTAAGTATGATTTGAAATTTTTTAAATTTGTCGAAAAATTTCACACTTATTCGAATTTTTTTCTCGGAAGTGCGTAGGAGTGCAGGAATATGCGTATTCACCAAAAATGATTGTAATTGAGCCCCGCAACCAAAAATAATTTTTTCAGAATGATTTGAAATTTTTAAATGTAATTTTTTAATAACTTTTTAATGAAGCCTCAGTCAAGAAATTGATATTCTTGATTTTCGTCTTATTTTGGCCTCTAGAATCCCCCATTAAAATTTTTCCCAGAAGTAGCCGAACACCCTGTAAACAATCCACTTGTTATTGTTAAAATAAACGTTTTTAAAACCACACATCACAACCACATCAATTTCAATCCCGACCAAGCACATTCGAGCGCGAATATTATTCTTTATTAATAAAAAAAATGATAACTATATCATACGTCAAATCGGCCTCTCATTCAAAATCGTAAATAAAAATATTCAGTATATTTATATAGTGAAAAACAAATTTAATTTTAAATATTGATTCAGTACTTAGTTGACTAACCATTTTTATCTATAATTATTTGCTATCGTCGTGATATAGATCGAGCTAACTTTTCTAGAAAACTATGCTACCCGTATTGCTTCTTTTAATTGATCTTTATTTGATGTTTATTTACTTATAATTTTTACACACGCCAGGCATGCTTAATTATATTTAAATCAGTCGATTAAGCTCGTATGTGGGTATTGTCGCCGTAAAACATGAAGGAATCTAACAATCCTAACTTTTGTGCACTATCTTTTAAGTGAATTTTCAAGTTATTTAGATAATACTACTTGTACATATTTTCCTCGATGAAACGTACATGAAACGCAGCCCCACATCATAACGCTCCCTTGCCTGTGTTAAATGATTGGATTAAAATTTTATATTTTCCACTATTAATTCGGTTTTTGCCAAATTTTTATATTACTATCATTTCTAAATAACTTAACTTTACTTTTATCTATAAAGATGACGTTTTTCCAAAAACTATAATATTTATCGATATAACGTTTAGCGAACTCTCATCTTTGTCACCTATTCTGGATACTTATACTTTATGATATTCATGCTTTTTTAAATTTTGTCTGATAGTTTCTGACTTACAGATTTTTCTAGATATTGTTCTCAAAGTCAATCGCGATAGCCGGAGCACTTAATTTTGGATCCTTTTTTATTTTTCTAAATATTTACCTTTCGTTAGCTTCGACAGTGTCTTTTTTGGATTAATTTTTATTTTATTTCTTAAACAGTTTTCTTCTTCATAACGTTTTATTGTATAATATATGTATAGTAGAGGCATTTCTATTTAGCATTTTAGCAATATTTTTATATAATTTATTATTATTAAAATGATGAATTATATGTATATTCATGTTCCTCTAGTTTCATATTTGAATTCCTATTTAGTCAGAAGACCGCTTTCAATTGATACAATGTCATTTGACTAATTCGAAAGAATAGATAAACAAATGTAGAACAGAACATTATGTAGCATTTGTTTGAAGAAACACGATATTACTATACTGTACAATTTTGAATGTGAAGACGATTTGGTGTACGATATAGTCATTATTTTTTTGCATCAATAAAGACTAATGTTTAATTTTACATTTTTTGTGTGAACAATTACTAAGTATTAGTCTATAGAAGAATCTTTTTCTTCAGCTTTTCTTATCCTGTTATTGTATCGAGACAGCACTTTTAACGATACGACTTAAACAATTTTTATCTTGAGTGACTATATGTATCATTATTTTGTTTTCACTATACATTTATTGCTCAGTACTTCAAACTTGTTACTAATATTTATTGTAAAATTGCTAGGTTCGCCCTTGTTTAGAATTTTACTTATTATAGTCTTCTTTACCATTAACGAAGTGGTCTTCCATTTCCTATTTTTAGATATCAGATCGCTGGAAACTGCTTCGTCATCTTCTTTGGTTAGTTGCCCACGTGCCTGATATTTATGATTTTCCTCACTTTAGTGATTAGTTTTCATATTACTAACTTATCACTTTACTATTCACTATAATCTCAAGTTTAATTATTCATACGATATATCAAAAGTTATACTATTTATGTTATATACGGGGTGTTCCGTATTTTTCCCTACACACTTCATCAGTGTGTTCTACAAGTAAAACTAGGACTAAAATGTTATGTAACAAAAAATCCATAAATGCTTTGTTAAGAAGTTATAACAAAAATATGAACTATGAACTGACGAGGCTACCTTTACACGTGAAGGCGTATTTAATTTGCCTAAAGGCAATTGAGAATCCGTATGCTGTGAGAGAAAGATCGTTTCAGCATTAATTCAAATGCAATGTTTGGTTGGGCATGTGTGATGAATTCTTAATCGGACCTTATTTTCTTCCTGAGCGGTTTACGGATGAATCTTTCCTAACGTTTTTAACAAATGATCTCTTGCCATTGTTAAAAGATGTATCTTTATCATTCCGTCAAAATGGCTAGATACAATTAGATGAACGCCCAGTACATTATGACCGTTGTGTAAAAAATTGGCTTAATAGACACTATCTCCAACTGCTGCGAATTCCAACATTTTATAGGACACGTCATTTAGTTCACTATTACTTACATTACTTGATTTGGTAATCTGACAATGTACCTTATTGACATACCCTAAAGCCATTAAGCCCTACATAATTACTTTGAAACCGTACTTTGGACCCACTTACTTGGGACCGCGGATGCCCGCCCCTGTACAACCCTCAGTGGATGGGATTTTGAATGTCGGGAGGACTGGCCCACATGGGATGGGCAAAGTTTTGATTGGTTAAATAGAATCTCCGCCTAATTTGGCATAAGTATATAATCACGGGGCAGAACTTTGAACAGTTAGTTAGAATACGCATAGTCAAGATAGGACACTTCAAGTTACACAAGAACATAGAACAGAACAGTTACAGTTACACAAGACCATTGAAATGTTAACACGTGTACATATATTTGTTAATAAATTTAAAGTATTTATAATTAGGTATTGGACTTATCTATTACTAAATAACGCGGCCCCACGAATCTTGTGGGAGCCTACAGCAACAATGGATTGGTCGAGGGGATCCATTTTATTGGCCCCTTAGGTTGCCTAACATTACACCTTTAGATTTTTACTAATGAGGCACGCTGAAAGAGAAAGTTTACAATACAGAAATACGTGCAAAAGATGAATTAATTGCAAAAATTAATATCGCATTTGAAGAGATTTCACAAAATCGCAACCAACAATACATTTAATAGTACGTCGATGCCAAAAGTGTCTCAACAAAGGCGAACGTCACTTTGTAATGGAAGCATAGGTATATTCAACAGCGTTTACATAACATTTCATATTTTTGTCATAACATAACACATTCTTGTCATATATAACACTTTGGTCTTATTTTTACTTGTAGAACACACTGCTGAAGTGTGTACGAAAAGATGCGAAACACCCTGTATAACATTGTATTGTATATTTATACATCGCTCCGTTCAAACGACGCGACCCCACGCGTGATTCTGTTGTTCAGTGAGTTGATATTATCCGGCATGGCATAAGCGTTGACAGTATATTATTCTCTTTGTGTATGTATAGTACTATGAATTGATAAAATTGATTTCCTTTTAACGTTTCTTCTCCGTTGCAACGAATAACACTAATTTTAAATGCTAAGATACAATATATTATACATGTTTTAAGAAAAACGTACTCATGTTTAAAAAAAAATTTAAGTTACAAAAACAGAATCAACAGAGTAAAGAAAGAGTAAAAGTTACCACTTCTGCTATTTTAGATACTTAAAGATTGAATCAGAAAAATTGAATTGCTTTTGATTCTAAAATTTCATCTTATGATGTACCTAATTTCTAATCTCTCTCTGTAAGATGCTTTGAAGACGTAAAATGATTACATCAAGAGTGATCAAAGTAAATACGAATTCTACATTTAAAAAATAGCGAAGGAATTGTGGTCTTATCGTAAATCATGATCGTATCCAATCCATATCATAGTCACTGTACCAATACAAGCATATTTACTATACTAAACATCTCGTATTTCAAGTCAAATAGCTCACGATATATGTATTTATCTGTATGAATAAGTCTGTATCGAATGTAAATAATTAAGCATTGTATATGAATATTGTAACATAGATGGCCTAATCTTTGTGGTTGATGTTTTTGTTTTGAATCTAAAATTTCCTTCTATTCTACATACCGCATTTCTCAATAAGGATCAAGCTTTGAAATCATTTTGCATAATGTATTGCGTTGTATGTTTGTTACTGATGAATTTCTTGATGAAAATTGCTCATTTGTGAGAAAATTCTTGTGGATGAACCAATTAGTTTGTAGACGATAAGAAAAAAAGCTTCGTAATTTGCATCCTAGTGACTTGGTCACAGACGTTTGCTAATAATACATGTTGATTTCGATTCTAAAATCCATCTTTTTTGTTCGTTTGTTTGCTTGTTTCTTTTTTTTTTTTTTAATTGTTTGAAATTAACCTGAAAATTTTTGTAGAATAATTATGCAATACCTTTATTCTTCGTTTACTTCAAAATTATCTGAAGTAATTTGCAATATACATGTGACGCTGCTTCGCTGCGACGGGGGGGCTGCTCGAGTGAATTCTGTAGGACGGACGGAAAAGGAAAGGAGGGGGCGCGTTTCGTCCGGGCCTGCTATAGTGGACTCATCAGTAAGGCTTTCTAGCAGGCCCTGCCTTAGACGACGGGATATTGGGAAGTCGTTCGAGGAGTGTATATATAGGAACTGAGGGGTCGGTCGAGCGCTTGCGAGAGCGCGACCCCTCTGGTGGCGAGCATGGGAGGCGACGCCACATACAGTATCTCACACAACTGGGAAAAACTGTCTCTAAAACGGTTAGTGTAGACGGTCAGATAACATTTTTTTATATCTATAGCAGTTTTAGAGATACATATATCTCTTCCTAGTTGCGTGGGACACCCTGTATTTGAAATCTTCCATAACAATTTTCCTAAACAATTCATATTTGTCACTCTTTCCAACATCACTTTCATCAGAGTCGATACGTAATCGATTTACATTTTGATATTTTATGTAATGAAAACTAGTTTTGTTCTCTATTGCTACGTCTATGAATGTACTTATTTATTCCTTCGTTTCCGTTATGAAATATGATGTAATTTGGACAACATTTACATATTTAATACTTATCGAGTAACTCGTTTTACTCCATTATTACCCTGATTATATAAGAAAAGTAAGTTGTTATACATATGAATAATAATTGTATAATGTTTCTATACACTAAAGTAATCTTGTTATTAGATAATTGCAAAATTCATAAAGTTTTATTACAAATACCAAATGAAAATTTAAAAATGATGTATTTATGCCTCGATACAACATACATTCTTCAACCAGTGGGTTAAGGAACTATAGAAAAAACAGAGTTTCAGAACGATTTATCTCATTATGAAAAATCACATTATCCGTCGAATATAGACTTATATATTCTCACATCATCCTTCGAATATAGACTTCTTTTATTCTCACATTGTCCGTCGAATGTAGAATTGTTGATCTACAATGTTTATCGAATAACTTACCTTCTCTGATATTTTTGTAGTTAAGAATTTGTTTTTATAATATATACTTAGTTATAATTATTTATATAATAAAACAAAATAAGTTAGTCACTACGTAATATACAGGGTGTTCGGTCACCCCTGGGAAAAATTTTAATGGGAGATTCTAGAGGCCAAAATAAGATGAAAATCAAGAATACCAATTTGTTGATGGAGGTTTCGTTAAGAAGTTATTAACGTTTAAAGTTCCGTCCGTATTGAATTTTTTTCTCGAAGATGCGCAGGATTTCGGGGGTATGTCTATTCACCAAAAATTATTGTAATTGACGCCGCAACCAAAAACAATTTTTCCAAAACGATTTGAAATTTTGTTTTCGCCGAAAAATTTCACACCTTGAATTTTTTTCTCGAAAGTGGGTAGGATTTCGGGGGTATGTGTATTCACCAAAAACGATTGTAATTGATCTCCGCAACCAAAAATAATTTTTTAAAAATTGGTATTCTTAATTTTCGTCTTATTTTGAAAATTTTCCCCAGGGGTGGCCGAGCACCCTGTATACCTGATAAATAAATATGGTATTTGAAGTATATCGTGTTTGGCCTGATTTTAATCAAAAAGATCTCACTAATTGTTAACAAAATTTTCATGTAAAATAAATTAAATGTCAAAAAGTTGAACCATCGTTTTTATCCAAGCATCATTCTGTATTTGGCTGACCTGTAAATTTTGCGACAGCCTCGACTTTCGTTCTATCCGTCTGTTTTATTGCTTTTCAGCAAAGATAAGAAGGTGGCGTAAAGTTCAATGAAATGTAAGCTTTCCTATCCAAGTTGTTGACTTTCGTTTTCAAACTAAGAGACAATGTGAGAAGAATTACTGTACTTGAATTTATAACGCACAAATTCTCAATGTAAGTAACACTGAAATCTTAACAGTTGTGGTTAAATATGCGTACATTGTCGTTGCCTGATTGTAATATTCATGCGATACACTGTTGCATCATCCATAACCGATGATAGTGGTTTGATGCAATCCTGCGTCATTCATGATGAATAACAACAGTTTAACGCAACACCGCGTCATTCATTGCTAAGGCGATGACCAGAGTTTGACGAAGTTCAATCACGAATAACAAATACGAATTTTACATTTATTCGTAAATTAGTTTTTGTCTGGACGTTGGTTTAAAACTCCCGTTAATAGATTCTAATTTATGAGTGAATTTACGAATGATATATAAATAAAATTTAGTTTACAATTGAATTTAAAAATTCATAGTTCTTGAATAAAATTTGCCCAATTTGGCTGCGCTAACTATAGCCACATAGTATCTATGCCAATCGACGTATTCTGTTTTATCAAGAAGCCTGTTTTCAGCAGCAAATATCTTTTGATTGAAATAAGTTTTTCTAATAATTTTTTGCTATCTAAAAAAAAAAAACAAAATCTAATTGTGACATACTTTTCCTACAAAAAAATCATAAATTTTGTCTCCTTCTTTGATTTTTATAATGGTGTTATACAGCGCCACGTTTTGTTTGAATCAAGTCGACAGTAGTTTGCGCTGGTTGGTAAATTTCACGATGCGTACCGGTAATTTCGCAGTAACGCGAGTAAGACGAATTCGGGCGATTTCCCACTGCGCGAATTGCAATTGAAATTTGAAATTTTAATGCGAATGCCAGCGGGGCACACTTGAACCGCCTTTTCTTACTCGTGCAGCTGCTCTTAAAGTGGTTACGTAGATTCAACATGCGAAATAATGCATCACTATGATTCAGTAGCGGTGAATTGAAAGGCTGCAATATCTGAGTGTTGTGTGAGATTTACTATTATATTGCTTGTAATTAAAAGTTTTGCAATTTTATGATTTGTATACTATTACACCTTTCAGTTTCATTTGCATCTTATAATTTCAAGCACCTATGTACATAGTTATTACTGTTTAACTCGAGTATACAAGGTGTGAAAAAAACGTAAAAATAAAAAATTACGAGGTGGGAAAAGGGTCACAGTAACTGTAGCCCTAACTTAAGGATAAAATTTAAAGGGCATGTTAAAGTCAATTTGAAATTTTCAAATAGGAATCCTTATTTTTAACATTAGCGATGAATAGAATAGAAAATTCTACGTTCAATCATGTGGTTAAATAAATTTTCGAATTAAAATTTTGTACGATAGCATTTTAAGCAAAAATATTAATCAAAAATTAAACATAACTAAACAAAAAAGTAGTTCTAACAGTTTGAAAAGAAATCCCTTATTGCTTCCAGAAGTTAATTTTACTCCCAAATATAGCCACATCATTGAACATAGAATATTTCGTTCAATTTATTCCTGATTTCAGAAATAGGAGTTAATTTAAAAATTTCCAGTTGACGTTGAAATCACCCCTATATATCCATTTTTTAATTCTACATCTCCTGTTTCTCTATTTTTTTTTGTACATTTAATCTTTTTGAGATATTATGGAGTCCCGATATTTTGTCCTCGCCATGTACATATCCTTTTTTATTTTTGTATATTTTTATTTATGTCTATAACTTTTTACGTTACTTATTCGTATTCTTATCTCCCATTTTTGGGAAAGTAAAACAAATATTTGTTTAATAGTATATTAATGTATGTTAATATACATTTTGTGACTTGATTTTTCAAATTTTTTATGCATTTCATCTCTTGAAACTAATGAATATTAAGTCATTATCGATCTTAAGTACTCACATTTTCATATTTGATCATTTATGTTATGTTCTATAGGTAACCCGCCTATAACACGATAGACAGGTTCCTAGAAAATGCCATGTTGTGTGAAACCGTGTTATATGAGTCCCAGAGCTAGAACAAAAAGGGGAGTTACGTTCCGAAAATTTATTAAAAATAAATATTTTTTTTTAATCCTACATAAGCAACTTAATTTTTATGAAATATATAAATGTATGTATAACACAAAACAAAACAAAAAAACAAAAAATATTATTTTAATTTAACGCAAACTTATATAATAAATTACAATTTGTTTACATTTTTTTATTTAAAGCCACTATAGTTCATTATTCCTTCGCGTCATTATTTTAAGGTAATTTAGTTTTTAAATATGTTAAGTAAAAATCATGTTATCCAGTGCTGTAGAAGTACAATGTTGTACAAAGATTTTCGCAATTTTCTTATTGTGTTAAAAGCAAAACCGTGTTATAAGATGCCGTATTATAGGAGGGTTCTCGCAATTTATGAATCGTGTTATAGCGAAACCGTGTTATAGAATGCCGTGTTGTAGGAGGGCTACCTGTATTTGCACAATTTAATTACTCACAATTTCTAGATAATGAAAATCAATTTTTGTACACTAAAAGTTCGCACAGTTATCATTGAAACGTTTATTTAAAATGAACTGTGCTTATTCAGATTAAAGGCATTGCAATATCTTTTTATAATTCATTGTTGTACTTTTTTGCTCATAGAGTATTGCTTTGTAAATATATGAAGGTTCTCCGATTTTTAGAGTTGTAAAAGTTGATCTTTTTCAAATATAAAAACTAAAAATTTGATTGTGTATACTGTTATGTGATATTAAAAATGGTTCAATGAGCAATTGAAAAAGCAAAAATTAGAGAGAGAAGGAAGGCTAAAAGATTGTCATGGGTTGATGCGCAAATCATGAATTAGTATTTTTGTGTAAATGATGTTAAAGATTATACTATACTATGCAAAGTGATCTGCAATGACTGATACAGCTAAGAGGTGATTTTACGTGCAAATAATAATTGAAAGTGTATACAAAATTTATTTGAATGGTACTTTGTTTTTGAGAAAATTGATTTTTTAATTGCTTGAGGTACACACCCGTTTTACTAAAACTAGATTCAATGGTCCTTGGATATAGATGTATACTACATTTATACTTAAACAATGTTATGCATTTGTGAGTCTCGTTTCGACAGCCGACACGATACGACGTGTTGTATTTCTAGTTCATACCGTTGACGTGTGCCGTAAATACGTAGTGTTAGGGAGTGTTGTTTGACAACAATGGTGGTACCATAATACCACTACATTAAACCTCGACTCGTGTGTACGTATCTACATTGTACTTATCGCCATGTCGCAGGACAAGAACCAATACAGTGACAAATCTTTTGAAATTAGTAACCTCGCCCAATGGGAAATAACAATATCGCCCAAAAAACCAATATAATCATACCTGGAATCTCATACCCAAACGTTGCGAAACAAGAGTACACTTCAACCGAAGATCAAGCAATAATACTGCAATCAGTTGATGGTATTACCATCAAAGAATACGCTCGAGCAGTTGGGAACATAATAGGACCCAAAGCCATAAAATACTTGTCAAGGATTTCCAACGGAAGAATCTGCATGTATCTGGACAGAAAGAAACAGAAGTCTCACATTAAAACACAAAACTATATTAATTATCAACATAGCACCTATAATCCCAAATTCAGCAATCGAGAACATTTTCAGAAAAAACAATATTAAAGTACATTCAAAAATAACCCCTCTAAAAGCAGAAATCACAGATCCAAACCTGACACACATACTAAGTTTTAGAAGACAGATTTTGCATGAAAACACAGATGATGCAAGAAAACATATTTAGCTCCTTTTAAATCACAATAGATAACAAATTACACAAAACATTGCTATTACAGAAAATCAGACGTGTTTTAACTGTAATCAAGAGGGACACATTGCCAAACAATGCTCTAATAACGCAAATTCAAACGAAACTAGTTTACAGGCCACTTTAAATCCAATTCAAATTCCACCCCATATCGACGACCACCCCAAAGAAATAGAAATATATAACCCAAATACAATAGAATGCCCAATACCAGAAACACAAGAGGTCTCTAACACAACCGAACTAAGAGAAATAGAAACAGTAGACTCGAATGTAAAGAAAATAGGAATCAAAAGACAGTTATCCACAACATAGGAAGAAAGCAGTACGAAACCAGTTAAATTAAGCGATTTAAATTTCAAGACTCCAGATTTAAAGCCAACGAAAAAACTCTATAAATCCCCTGAACAAATCATCAAAAAGTCAAAAATTGATAATATGCTCGAACCAGCTAAAACGTATATAGAGGACCAAGAACACAACCATATACTAACCTACTTACCTCCAAATTAAAAATTTTCTAGAAAATACAATCGGAGCACCAAACCCAATACAAATCTCAAAAGAATATACGACCCATACTCCAGCCTTGGTATAAATGCTACAAAAAATTCGCCCTCCACTCAAAGAGCGAAGCATAAAAAACAGGATAAGCCGACTGCAAAATAAGTTAACTCAAGACCTACAAAGAATACAAAATACAAACTCGTTATCGGAAATAGAAAGTGATTCCTCTTAACATAAATGAAATATAGAGTACAGTGGAACATAAACGGATTTTACATACACTACGAACAATTACAGCTTTTACTAAAACTGCACAATTCAACTATCCTCTATCTATAGGAAACAAATTTTAAAAAACGTCACCACACAGAGCTTAAAGGATTCGCTACATTCAATAGGACCAGAGACTACGTAGACCACGCAAGTGGGTGAGTACTTATCGTAATATCCGAAGAATTTAATAGCACCAAAATCCCACTTTACACAAACCTGGAAGCAGTTGTGGTTACTGTATCTCTTCGAAGTAAGATTAACATATGTTATGTATACATACCAAATAACAAAATCTTAAGCTTGACTGACCTAGAAATGCTCATAAGTGAACTTCCGACACCATTTATCTTAATGGGTGATTTTAATAGTTATCACTGTCTTTGGGGTTCGTACAAAGTAGACAGTCGTCGGAAAATGATTGAGAAGCTAATAGACCACCCAGAAATCACACTGCTAAACTCAGGCAGCCCAACCCATTTCACTGTAAGCACTAATAAATTAAGTGCAATCGATCTAACGATCTGTAGTGATAAACTAGCCCAGCACTTGGAGTGGGAGTTCCTACAAAACCTCCATGACAGTGATCATTTCCCAATTAAAGTATCCTACACACATCCCTCCTCACCAATACAATAAAATCACTCTCTTCGCCCAAAATGGAACTTCGCAATAATAAACTGCCATAAGTACAAAACAACAATAATCAACAGTGTCCAAGAAACCCTAAACCGAGAAATTAACTCAAATATCATCCATCAAGAAATGAGGCTTACTGGAAACAATTATCAAAACAGCAGCACAGGAATCCTTTGAGCCAACAAAGCTAATAAGTACCAGGAAAAGAAATACACCTTGGTGGAACGAAGAGTGTCAGATGGCCATGAAAGAAAACCATAAAACTTTCAACGAAGCAAAAAGCAACCCACGACAGAAAATTTGATCAACTTTAAAAAACTTCGTGCAAAACACAAGATAATAAAAGAAAGCAAAAGACAATCCTGGAAATCATACATATCATCCATAATAAACACAACCCCAACAAACACCATATGGAATAAAATCAAAAACATCAATGGAAGAGCTTTTAATACAGAAACACACTTCTTTGACATAGGAAATGACACCTATATCACCATTCCAAAGAATATTGTCGACCTTCTCGCAGAGACATTCCAAAGGAATTCAAACAATGAAAGATACGATGAAAGACACGACTGACAATACAAGCCCAACGAACTGCAGCGACCATGCAAACAACCTCGACATAATACCCACCCTACATTCGAGCATAACTCTGGATGAACTGTGGCGACCATTGTATTGCCACTACATGCTTGCCGTTGTGTGAATGGAATGCGTGCAAGGGTAACTTTTAAGCTTTCTATTTTTCCATTTTTCCAGGATCTCGTGCGAGCCTGGTCGTCCTGTTAAACACTTGGCAACCAGAGCAGTACGAGGTGTCTATTTTTTATCAAGGTCTCGCCTGGGCCTCGGACCATTTCGAGCCGGGCTCGGCGAGCCTCTTCACTTTTATTACTTTCTTTCGCTTGCACTAAACTTTCTCCGCTAAATATTTTCCAGTTTCGTTTTTCCATTTTTCTGTCCTGTCTCTTTTTCTCTCCCTTTTCTGTTAGGATAAGGTCAAGTATATATACCTCGGAGTCGAGGTCGAAAGGACTGTCCGTCACAAACAGTCCGTTAGGCACTCCCCGTCAGAGACGAGTCTGTTGGACGCAGTATCAATACAGTTCGATTTTCAAAGCCAGTTAGACTGCGGCGGAGTCATTACATTGGTAAAACCTTTGTATGGCTAACCTCTAAATAAACATTTATAATTGAGGGTAGATCTTTGGGTTGTTATTCCACCACCAAAAATTTATAATTGTATATAGTTCAGTCAAGTTTTCCCCGACAATTAGAGGAAAGCCATAATCATACTCATACTCAAACCGGGGAAAAGAAGATACAGACCGATCGCTCTAAGTGCATGTGCAAGTTCTTAGAAAAAGTAATCAACAAAAGGCTCATATGGTTTCTCGAATCAAATAACATCCTTTCACCAAATCAATACGGATTTAGACAGTATCGCTCGACCACCGATGCCCTTATCAACATAGAGATGAGCATGTGCGAGGCGTTTTTAAAAAACGAATCTCTAGTCACAGTATGCTTGGATATCGAAAAAGCATATGACACAATACCAAAAACAAACATCATCGATGCCTTCGCTAAAATAGGTCTAAACGTCAACATGATAGCTTCCATCAAAAACTTCCTCACAAACAGGATTATACAAATAAAAACCAACGGACTATTCTCCAACCTAATTATTATTCAAAACAGAGTACCACAAGGCTCAATAATTAGTGTTATTCTATTTCTATGAGTAATAAACGATATATTAACCAGTATCAAACCTCCAGTACAAGGAATCCTGTTTGCAGACGGCTTAACCTTAACCTGCAGAAGAAAGATTATAATCACAACCATAAAACTTTTACAGAGAAGTATAAACGATCTTCTAACATGGTCTGAAAACTCAGGATTGAAATTTTCTTCCCAAAAAACAAAGTATATCATATTCTCTTGTCATCACGAACAGAACCAACACCCTCTCAAACTCTATATGAGAAACTTTGAAATTGAAAAAGTAGGCAACATCAAGATACTCGGACTTATTTTTAACCACAAATTAACGTGGGTGCCGCATATGAAGCATAAAAAAAAATGAATATTGTAAAAGCTTTAACAGACAGCAGCTGGGGAGTCGATCAGGAAATTATCATAAAAACCTATCAGCCATTAATACGATCCAAACTAGAATATTGTTCAAAAGTTTATAACTCGGCAAAACCAAGTACACTAAAAATGATAGATCCGATCCAAAACACCGCCCCAAGAGTAGCTACTGGAAGCTACAGAACCAACCTAGTAAACAGTATACTCTTTGAATCCAAGGAAACATCACACGAACAAAGAAGGAAATACTTAAGTTTAAAGTACGCTGCCAAAATGTCTTCGACTCCAGATAACCCGATGCACAACAATATATTTACAAATAGATTCCATGCACTTACTAAGGAAAAAAAGCCAAATCACCAATTTCCTTCTATGGTAGAGTAACCAAATTCAGTAGCCTAGCTCTGATCACATTGCCACCAACTATTGTACATAGTCACCAAAAAATATACACCGATGCATCCAAAACAGACCAGGGGGTTGGATTTGCCATCGTCTGCGGCAACGCGACCAAAAAATACCATCTTCCAATAGCCGCATCAATCTTTACAACAGAAGCTTACGCAGTTCTTGAAGCCCTTTAACAATAACCACCAAAAACCACAACTCCATTATTTCTATAGATTCCATGAGCGTAAACAACGGAATGGGAAATATCAACAGCACGACCAAATACGAAATCATAACAAACATTCAGCATCTATACCCAGACCTATACACAGACCTTACCAACAACGGCAAACGTATAACGATTATCTGGGTCCAATTCCACCAGGGAATCAAGGACAACGAGGAAGCTGACATTGCAGCCAAAGAAGCAACACTGCTCTCATCAGATGGAACCCTAAAACAAATGCCATATCAAAACCTTGCTGTTGCAATAAATCACGCCACAAAACAAGAATGGAACACATTATGGATGTCGTCTAAAAAAACAAAAACGCACGACATAACACAAGATTTTTATCAACCATTACCCGCCAATATTGTGAAGAGGAAACACCGAATAATCATGACAAAGCTACGAACAGGACACTGTAAACTCACACACGAATACCTAATGAAAAAAACCTAACCCAGACCAACCTGTAACCTATGCAATAAAATCATAACGATCAACCATCTACTGTATGAATATAGATGATACAACGTCGAAAGACAAAAATACAAGATAACATCACCTATTGCCTTGATGTCACAGAAACATATAGAAAATACCCTGAAATATCTAAAAGAAACCATCTATCATAAAATATAACCACACCAAAAGAAGTGAATCCAGCATCAAGTCGTCGCTAATGATCCGAAGATTGATGCGACGTAAAACATGAATAATAACAAAAAAAGAAAAAGAAAAAGAAGAAAAAAAGTTATGCATTGTTTTACCCCATATTTCATTTTCAATAATTTCAAATAGCTATGGATTCAAACCAGGATTCAACACTGACAGGCAGTGGTTGTTTATTATTTTTTTTATTAGAGGATGGTGCATTTTACTATTTGATTCTTCCATAAAATTGAATATTTTTTATTTTTTAGTAAATGAATAATTTTTGCAATTTGTTCAAACAACTAAAAATAACTGTTTGTAGACGTAAATTTATAGACTTAAAACCCCTATAGAACTTATATTTTAACTTTTTCTTGTTTGTATCTGTTACCATTTAAAAGTTGAGTATTTAGTAAAAAAAAGTTAAACCTTAATTTCTTCGAGGGATAGTTTCACTTCCTTAAAATTTTGTCTAGCACCAATAAATAGAACAAAATAGTTTCGTATTAGTATTGAATAATTTCTGATAGAGGTCAAGTTTAAAAATTTTTACAATTTCCCGAATTTGATAAACTCCATTATAAACATATGTATAAGAGAATTATTTTTGTAGATCTTCTTGTTCCTTAAACGTTAGTTGTTTTTCTTAATTTAGGTGTGTAAACAATTTCTTTCTATAAAGAGGCTAAAGAAAAATTCGCAATATCAAACAGCCTTATATGTATACATGGATTTTCTAAATAGATGAATAAAAAAGAATAGGGATTCCAGCAAATGGAATAGGAAGAGTTAAATACTGAAATCAATTTTCCCAGAAACGATAGCACTATACAAAGCAATAGAAAATTTTGGTAATGTAACAAACTGCAACTGAGCTATATTCATGTCAGACTATCTAATAACAATGGTAGACAGTATTCTAGGAGGGAACTAGTAGTACAAAACCCCTTAGATTGGGATAGTCAGAAAATGTAGAAACCTATGTATTTGTATACCTAGTTATGTAAGGACTGATAACGAACTAAAAAAAATAGAACAGGAAAAAATGAATAAAATACCTTCAAACGTTCTGAAATTCTGTGTATTTTAACCTGTTTGCAGATGCTATAAAAGAATTACTAAGAACCGATATTAAAAATATTAATATATGTGTCTTGTAATCAATATAGAACGGAAGAATAATAACTACAAAACCGATATAATATCGATCCTTTAGAACCGGAACCGAAACCGATACAAGGCAGAATCTTTCTTTGCCATAACTTACTTTCCTCATAATTATTTTAGTCAGGTATGAGAACTGGTACGAGGTATGAGAATGAAGTTTCAAGAATAACTTATTAAACAATTTTATTTTTGAAAATTAAACAAATGTGAGACTATTTTACCTTCAAACTGTATATGCGCATTCTAGCATCAGATCCATTAATCATATTTCTGGATCTCATTTAGTGTATTTGGTTTAATGTCCGCGTTACGTTGATTTGGATTTCAGAAATTGATTGAAAATGCGTTCCTTTCATAGCACTTTTTATTTGAGGAAGTACAAACAATTCCTATGACGACAAATTAAACGAATACGAGGTTTTTCAACGTTGTGATTGATTTTTCACCAGAATGACTGTATAGTCGAATCGTGAAAGAATACCCCGAATGCTCAACATGTTTAACGGATTCATACACTGCTCAAAACTGTTTTGTCCAATTAAAAATGTTTGTTAACGATTCACCACTTTTTCTTAAAAACTTTCATGAAAATCTTTTACTCCAAGTTGCATTCCATTGTTTACGTAATAAAGTACTCAACTCCATACGTGGACCAACCATTGTATGTAGATAGAGTAAACACTAAGCTAAACAGTGGCTGAATATAATTACAGTAGAATCTCGATTAACCGACTCTCAATTATTCGTGGTCTCGGTTATCCAGCTATTTACTGACAACAACGGTTTGTACAAGCGGTCGGGCAAATGGATCTAATGCTTTCCTTCAATTTCTATAAGATTTCTATTTCAGTTATTTATTCACCGCTTCAAAAGCCAGTTGTATGTATCTCCATTACATATTAAATGAATATTCAAAGTATAAATATGAGTTGTAAAAAAGAAAGGGTAGTGATATCAATGGAAAACAAAAGTGTGGCATTGCCAATAATAGATTCGGGCGATGCAATGAAATCGATTGTTTCTGATCTTGAAGTAGGTGTATCTACTGCTCAAGAATGAAAGTAAAAGCGAACACGAATAAAAGATTATTCAATTAAAGTAATTAGTTATGAAATAAGTCCAAGAATAACTACGAAAAAAGCTGCTAATAAGAACATGGAAAAAGCATTCTTTTGGTTCTCACGTTAAAGAAATTTAGGTTTACCTATTATCAGCCCTTATTTACAAGTTAAAACTTTAGAGCTGTATAATGCAATGAACCACGGTGATAAACAGATTTAAGAGCTGAACAAGTTTATAATGAAGATGAGACAGGACTTTATCTATTATGGAATTCTGCTTTCAAAAACATTAGTTTCGAGAATAGAGAAGAATGCTCCAAGCAATAAAAAGAGTAAAGATCGCGTAACCATCTTGGTGTGTGCAAATGCATCAAAAAGCCATAAACTAACTTTATTCATTATTTGAAAATTGAAAAATCCTAGGGTACTAAAGCACCTGAATAGAAATGCTCTGCCATGTAAATATACCAACAGTACAACTGCTTGGATGACTACGAATGCTTTGTGCCAGAGATAATGAAATTTTTGAAAGATAAAGGACTTCCTTCAAAGGCTATTTTGTTGATATTTACTGTTTCGTCTTTTTTCGCAGTCAAATAATAATTTTGTAGTTGCTTTGAAATTTCTTAACATTAAAAACGTTATTTACACGATTGGCTATGTATGGAACAAGATTCAAGAACAAACTATCGTATCGTCGCGATCTGTACCTTGGAAGTTTGAAGTTGTTGATTTAGTACAACGAGTTTATAGCAACAACAATGGCAAAATCTTGCAATTGATTCAAACTCCGGAAGGATGGTCTGATGCAAACGTAGAGATGACTGATGTAGATATAGTCATCACTTCTCAAAGTGCATCCGATGATTAAGGTATTAACAATGAAAGGTTTGACCATAATAAGGGTGCTTCAATTTTAAATTGTGCTCTTCAGTATTTGGAGTAACAAAAAGATATAACGACAAAAGATTTGACAATTATAAAGAAATAACGTGACAAAGCAGTTATAAATGTAAAACTAATAAAATAAAAAGAGTTTAGACAGATAACGATAATATAAAGTAACAATATACACATATATTATAAAGTAAAAAATAATAAAGAATGTGGAATTATTGTATGTATTGTAACAGAAAATAGATATTCTACGAATAAAAAGTTTAATTGTACATATACAAAAAATACGTTTTTAGCTATTTTACCCGGGTCTCGATTTATCTGGACTCTGTATCCTCCAAAACAAAAACAAGCTTATTCTTGAAACTTTATAATCACACCTGGTAGATCAAACGTTTCTAAAAATAAGAAAAGATTCTTATATCAGTTATGATAGGAGCCATAGGTATATCGTTTATCAAAACTACTCGAGAGTTTCATCCTGTTTTGAAACAGTATTTTATGTATGCAATACATTTATGCAGTTAAAATACTGTAGTACATATCATTATTATGATTCATTAGAATCCTTTAAATTTCTAACCTTTTAAAAAAGACTATCTATAAGACAATATTAATTATAAATTAATTTCTTTTCTTTTTATATAAGGAGATTTCAATATTTGTTTTCGATTACTTATTGGTAGAAGATTTATAGATTTCTAGTTGAGAATATATTAACTCTTTAAAATTTAGTTCATATTCAATAATTACACTTTGCATTCCTTTAGATGTTGATTTATAAATTTATAGAGAGCATTTAAATTGAATAATTATACAGAAGCTAAAATAAGAGTCTAAAAGAGTTACATGGGGCTTATGAGTCGCGGTTTGGTCATCGTTATTGTATATCAAAATTTTCAAACTAACGTGTTAACGTCAACACGTCGATTAGGAAAGAACCACATGGTTGCATTTTAATTTGTTTCCAGCTTACTCTAGTTTCGCAGTAATGGTGATTTAACGACAATTTTGAGTTTTGTAAACGTTAACCGTGATATATATTCGTACTATTCTTTCAAAATTTCCTCGAGATTTCCACTTAGCAAAATTGAAATTGTAATTAAAAAATGTTAATGTAATACTACTCAACGATCGCCGAAAAAGAGTGAAGGAAATAAAAGAGAAAGAGTCATGATCGCTCCAGTAAGCAACAAGATAATTGTATCGCTGACGGGGAAAGACGTTCTGGTTTCGTTGTTGGGATTCTGTTTTTATTATCCACAATACTGGTGATAATGGAATTGTCGCATTACGAAGATACTAAATTTTTACATAACGTGTGTCAAATTATTACTTCATACTTCCTTGAAAGCTTCAAAACTGATCATTTTCTCTAAAAAAATATTATTTAACCGTAAAAGGTAATTTAAAGTTTACACAGAGTATAAGGAAACAGTTGGCATATTATTTCGAGAAGAAGCAATATCGATCGTTTCAAACGTTATTAAAAACTTTCTTTAGTCTCTTGTCAGGATTTTCTCTTAATTAAAAATAAGAAAATAAATGTACTTTCTATATCTCATTAAATTTATACTTCAATACATTTGATTCGTGCAACCTCGTTTAAACTTATCAGTTAAAAAACGTTAAAGAAAAAACCTTTTGTTCTAGAAAATGTAAATATAACAATAACAGAGGTACTTTAATATACGAAGACAACATTATTGGAATAACATTTTACGTGACAGAAAATTAGTTTGTAATTACCAATAGAATTACATTTATTTTATGGATATACGTATAATAAAATAATGTTTGAAAATATGGCAAATATTAGTGATGACAACTGTAACTCATTTATTAATATTTGGAAAAGTGTTTCAAATATTTCTAATTATTTTGTAATTTTTATTGGTACTATTGCAGTAACATTTATGTTATACATTTATTTTACTTTAACATACTATTTAATATGTTTTAATTGATGCATTATTGTATATTGCAGTCTGTAAAAAGTATATAACAATATTTTCTCGAATTTTTCACTCGAGTAAAATATATTGAAGTATCAATCAGCAGTTTATTCTTTGGAAATTTTATATTGTACAGGCTGTTCGGCCACTTCTGGGAAAAAATTTTAATGGGAGATTCTAAAGGCCAAAATAAGACGAAAAACAAGAATACCAATTTGTTGATCGAGGCTTCGTTGAAAAGTTATTAACGTATCAAGTTCCGCCTGTAGAACGGTAATCTTGGAACAGCTGCGTACGCGTGACAGTGATTCTCATTCAGCATGAGAAACTCTACTTACTGACGTATCGACAGTCTTACAGTTTTGTGAATGAGAACCACTATCGCGCGTACGCAGCTGTTCCAAGATTACCGTTCTACAGGCGGAACTTGATATGTTAATAACTTTTCAACGAAGCCTCGATCAACAAATTGGTATTCTTGTTTTTCGTCTTATTTTGGCCTTTAGAATCTCCCATTAAAATTTTTTCCCAGAAGTGGCCGAACACCCTGTATATTTGTTGAATCGTGGAATGTACAATAATAGATTCATTTCATTAGTGACATTGGCGGCTTAGGCTTCTGATATTAGCAACATACCCTCTGACTTTAAATAATACAGAGAGTCGAGAATACACAGATGTTGTTAAATTAACGTTTCTCGCTTGTGTGATCCCGATTTGTCCTGCCCGAATAGTTGAGAGGTTTTTGGTCGCATGGTTCGTTACTGCAATTAGCAGTGGTCGAAACTAAAGAAGTCGGTTTGCTCGTTCACGAGATATATTTTTCTCGTAGACACGACGGAACAGCTCGAAACGTTCCCACGCCGCGTTGAACAATGTGTATCCTCGTTCCAGCTCCGGATCTCGTTGAAAACGAATTCGCTGGAATATGGCCTCCGTTACCTTAAAATCTCTGAAATTCCGTCGTTGCCGGCACTCCGGTGCGCTTCCAGATTCTAATTATCATTATACTTTCATGCTCGTAACAACGATTCTTTCTTGTTCTTGCAGATACATCGAAGATAGCATGAAGTGCATGCAGACGTATACGATCGATTGCTTGAAGGAAAAGGAAAGGGAAAGCTTTTATCAATACTTCGCCGGTGTTAACCAGGCAACTATGGAACTCTGTCACGATGGCCCTTACCAAGACGGTAAGTTCCACCAACGGTGTTAAATATCCGAGATCGAATTCCTTTTGGATTTGGTATAAGTTTACACGTGATGTGCCGATTACGAGTGAAGAACCACTCATGTCAAGAGATTAATAAGTGGCAATTAAGTTTATATTCGTTGTAGGGTTTTATGTGGTTCGACAATAAAATTGAAAACGAATTACTTTTATTAGATTTATTTTAGACGACGCACGTTAGTCACTTGTTGATATTTACAAAGTTGTAACGAGAGTGAGGATCCGCGTCGAGTCTTAAAGCGATACATACAGGGTGTTCGACCACCCCTGGAAAAATATTAATGAGAGATTCTGGAGGTCAAAATAAGACGAAAATCAAGAATGCCAATTTGTTGATCGTGACTTCGTTAAAAAGGTATTAACGTTTAAAGTTCTGCTTGTAGAACGGCAATCTGTGAACAGCTGTGTATGCGTGATAGTGGTTCTCATTCACAAAACTGTAAGACTGTCGATACGTCAGTAAATAAAGTTCTCATGCTGAATGAGAATCACTGTCTCGCGTACGCAGCTGTTCGCAGATTGCCGTTCTACAGACAGAACTTGAAACGTTAATAACTTTTTAACGAAGTCTCAATCAACAAATTGGCATTCTTGATTTTCGTCTTATTTTGACCTTTAGAATCTCCCATTAAAATTTTTCCCAGGGGTGGCCGAACACCCTGTATACAAGGATAGAAAAAACGTATGGCTCATCGTTCAGTAAAATATTCCTATACTACAATAAATGACGCGGTAATTATTTGAAATCATGGCAGCCTCGCCGATTTGGATGATATTGAAATATGTTGGGGATATCAATATGTATTCTAAACAACTTTCCCTTATACATGTTACCGCCGCTCGGCTTTAATTTTCGAGATATATGGAAAAAAATTGTTGCTACTCCATAAAATTGAATTCTAATACCACCAACATTAATTTGAACGTGAAGGGGAATAGGTCTGGGTTTGGTGTGAAGAAAGGTTTGGAGGGGGAAGTCCCCCTAATTGTAACTCAGAGCTTGTTCAAAGGCCGTGATTAATTTGATGATTAGACTCACAGTTTTATTAAAGGCGAAGGTTTAACTTATATGTATACATATATGTATAAACATGCCTTTTATATATTCCTTATAATTTCACAAAGTTACAATAAAAACAAATGGATTTTACAATTTGTGTTTGATTAGATAATATCCTCGTATTTGTTATTCAGTAATGTCAATATGGTAATAGCATATCCAAAACTTTACTATTTTATGTATGAAAACATTTACTTATTAGTGAACGTTATTAAATGTTTAATGTGTCATCAGATTCGTAACAAGCGACTTCGACAACCCTAATATACTAATTTTCATACAAATAAAATTACGCTTTCATATTTTGTCCGCGTTTTGGACGTTTTTGCACATTGTGCAATGTCCCATTAAAAATAATTATTTGATTGTTTCCTTACACCAAGTAAGACAATACTTGAAAATAATTATGTATCATAAGTCTGACTGACTTAGCGAAGCTTCAACAGATATATTCTTGTATTTGAGTCGACACTGGGTTATTTTTGGCCCATGGTAAAATTTTCGTTATACCAGTAATCCTCTTATCGGAAAAATAATGTTAACTGTTACTAGTCAGAGTAATAATATTAAACCTTGCAAATAATACTTCCTCTGTCTGCAACGTGGTATATTCAGTTTATAAAATTTACATCATGTAATGAATATACATATAAAAATTATTCGTTTATTTCTTGTATTGCTGTCAGATAATGTTAAAAATGTGCGTTTTCCGTTATTCTAATTTGAATATCAATGTGGTAAAGTTTGTTTAGACAATATGTATGGAATTTACTAAAGACTTACCTAGTTCTTTTGAAAATGTTTTTACATGTCAAATATTTTTCTTCCATTCTGAATTAATTTTTTTTTTTTAATTCTCATAATATTTGCTTTTGTTATAGTCTTCAGAATCGATGAAAAGGTGTCTTCATATGCAAATTATACTTTTGTCTTGTTCCTAAAAATTAAAAATCCAAAATCATTAAATATGATATATAAATAATACAAAACACAATAACTAAAAGTTTAAATGTTATTGGTTAAACAGTAGGTTATAATTATATTGAAGAATTAATCATGTTTTGTTTATGGAGTGCAGGGGCTCGTCTTGAGTAAAAATGAATTTACCATAAAACTTTTCGGTACAAAATTTCATTAACAAAAAAATCGATTGTCAAATTTCATCGGATGCGTATACGATTGGATTACGATTTGGCTAATGTGCCTATCTATTTGTTGCTCGTAATTTCTACTTATGTTGATGTTTGTAAAATATTGATGGTGACATGGTATTATCCGCTTTCCGTTAATCTCACTATGTATCTTCCAACTAGTTAGAATAAGGTCAAGTAGGGAATACTGTGTCATGGTCAGTATTTACAAACATCAATAACAGAAGAAAGGATGAATAATTATCAAAAATAATTTTTTTCCCGAAATCGATAGTTCATATGGAAAAATGATATTCTACATATTTAATTAATTTTTTATAAAAATCTCCATAAATTATATTATAAATTTGTTATCCTATACATACATATATGGCGTTTTAGCAGCAATTATCTAAGAATGTGATTATAAAAAGAAGTTTACTGCAATGTTTTGTTTGACAATTGTATTGTTAATCTCAAGTAGTTTTTCAATGCAAATGAAACATACCAAAATTAAATAGTTTTAAAATAATAAAATTTGAGATTATGTTAGTAAAAATTCGATGAGTATGCAATTGACATCCAACTGAATACTAAACTTTAGGATGAGTTTCCCCTAGCGTTTCAAGTATTTACATAGTTAATGATACGATCACTTACGCCGGAAGTAAACTGAATAGTATACTTCAAATGCTATTTTTCAAATTTTTAATATTCGAACGTCTAATTTAAACTGCCTTTTTACATAATGTTCTGTTGAAATGTTTTCTGATTATTTATAAACTGTTAATTATTTTCTTAGTTACGGCGCTAGAAATGTCTGTATTTTGTGAACTCCATTAAATTATATGATAATTGATTATTTTAGTGGTTGTAATCTAAAGTTTATTTTTTTTCGCATTTTTGACAAAAGATTGTATTTAATCTTTATAACGAAATATAGTTGAGGGGGGTGAAAAAATAATGCGCTTTTGCATTTTTGTTTACAAAAAAAATCTTAAATTTTAAAAAAAGTATAGTAGATAGCACACGTACAGGCGGCGTGAATGTGGTAGCGTGCATGGTAGATGCGGAATCTCATCCTCTATAACATACTCAAAAATTATCGGGGTTGCTCCACGAATTCTATAGTTTTTAAATATTTAAGTCTTTTTTATGAACAAAGATACAAAAGTACATTACTTTTTCACCGCCCCCATCTATATTTCTTTTCAATACTGAAATGCAGCATTTTTTAAAAAAAACCATAAATAAAAACATAGATTTAGGACAAAGCCACTAAAGTAAACATTTACCAATTATATACATATATGTATTTGTAATAAATTTCGAGACACGAAGGTGTCTTTAAATTGTTTAAATTGTATATTACATATTTGTTTTTATAATATGACTTGATAGTTTGTCTCAAAACAAATTTAATTATGTGGTATATTATGACCTTCAAGATCATACAAGGTGAGGAATAAAAGAAATAGTTCGAATATTTCATTCCATTAAACGGGTTATGTAAATATGTACATTGTTTATCAGTAAGAAATACTATTAAATATAGTAATACGAAATATTTGAAGTATTTAGTTGATTTCGGACTTTGTATGATCTTAAATGTCATAGTATACCACATATACATATACATAGTTATATATACTTTACATATACTGTTTACTGTTTACTATACTTTACATTACATATACTGTATAGTTAAGTTTATCTTGATATTCGCTTTCATATGATATAAAAAAATATGTACCATACAATGTAAACAATTTAAAACTTCGTTTTTCGAAAATTATTGCAAATATAAAAAATTGAGATACTCTATTATGTTGGTTATAAAAAACAACAAAACCTTCTTTCTTTCATTTTTTTAATACACAGCAATGTTTGGATTACTGAGCGAAACATGGAACCGAAGTCACGCAATTATAAAAACATGTACAAGTTAATTTTTGGTTTCCAAAAAGGAACAAACTGTGCTACGGCACTCGGTTTTGTAACGTAGAAAAAATAGCGAATGAAATAATAATCCAAGCAAAGGTAGTAATAATCCAGTGTGAATCTTTTTTATTCTTCATTCTTTGTTGGTGGGAAATTTACAAATATGTTTGTGAGAATTTTTTAATTAAAATAAGATCAAACACGATATAATTTGAACATATTTGCGTATTTAATGAGTCACAATAAACAATTAATATTAATAGGTAAATATTATTCAAATCATATCATGTTTAGTCTTATTTTAATGAGAAAAATCTCAGAAACACATTGATAAAAGTTTCATTAAGAATAAAATAAAAGTAAAGAAACTTTATCTATGCATTATGTACTATGCAGAGTAAAATCAATATATTTTTGTTATTGGTTAATCAATTTTATTATAATTTAATATAAATAAACTTTATACATGCGTTCATTTGTAATAAAAAGTTTATTGCAAAATTTTACATGCATCCCTTGATATAAATTTTTTCCTATAAGCATTGAGAGTACGAATACTTATAGGACTGACTGTACATATGTATTGTCTCATCGATATTTGAGCCCAGATCAAGTTACACTACCCGTCCGTTTGATGTTGAGCTTTGTGGAAGTGCCAAAGGGAGTCCACTCTCAGTACTGGGGACGACTACCGTTCACTTATCCAATCGAAAATGACTGGCAGTTATCCAAGCATTTCTGTATTTACCATTTACGAAAAAAATGCTGACTACTAATAGTACGAATACCCTATACATATATGGTTTTCATCAAAAGTAGTGTTTCATAGTCGAAGTAAAGTGAATTACAAAGAATCTTAAAGTGGGCTTTAATGAAGTTTATTTTAAAAGTTAGCTTGGCAGTCGGTGCGTTGAATTGTATCAGTAACAGTTTTTTTATTCAATTTTTTCCTTTTTGTATTACTTAGGAACATTATATCTATCAAATTTTCTGTTAGAATGACTAATGCATTTATCATAGTAAGAGAAATTATCGTTCGGTCTTGAGTGCTATAGGCGACTGTATTGTCGATATATCTGTAATTTCGAGAGTGCCGAATACATTATCGAGTAATGGGCAATGGATTCAATCCACGCAGACTATGCACAGTCTGTAGATTTATCGACGAAATTCGCATGATATAATCATACAGGCTGCAACTTACAGAATATTTGAACCTGACAGTGAAATCGTAACATTTTATTGTAGTCTAATTTATTCGATGTCAATTTTACTGGAATTTGTTGCACTTTATGAAATTTCGTATTTTCGTTCCAGTATGTTTCCCGATTTTCTCGTTTTAATTTCACCGTGAGTGCTTCACACCCTGGAGAACTGAATAATGCATTCTTGCGCGTGACGTTCATTTATTTGCTCAATTACACGCAGATTCAGACGAATCCTACAATATTTACGAGAATATTCATTCGTGTATTCAAGACTAATTTCTGCATTCATCTTCGTCAGGTTAATTCAAAAGATTGCGTTCTAGAATAATATCGAATCATTAAATCACAAATTGTTATTCTACATACTGTAAATACACGTGGAAAGAATTTGAAAATAAAACTTTATAAGAAGTATATGTTTGAATTTATGTGTGTTTGTATTCTTTTGTTTTCATTTCATTTTTTAATGAATACTGATCTACCAGCACACAGCCCTACCATGAGCCTTCCTGACTGCAAATCGAGAGAATGTTGACCTGCGCGTTGTCGAAAAGCGGCAACTTTCTCCAACGTCCTCGTGACACGCACCCCGTTCCAAGAGCATCGTTGTAAGGGTACTTGGAAGGGAGGAGACGGCACACAGTGGGCCAGATCAAAAATTTTAGTGACATTTTAGTATAACTTTTGAACCATTAAAGATATCAAAGTGCGGTTTATACAGAAAAATATTACAAAATTCTCCCGTTTTAATACTGTATAGAATATTTTGTAATTATTTTTACTGTGTCTAATTAATTTTATATTTATGTTTATTTAATCGGTCTCTGCAATGTTTTAAATGTAATTGTCTCACACAAATGTAGCAAAGTAAACCAGAAGTGTATTCCTTATTTCATATATATATTATTTTTTTAGACAATTTATATTGAAAAACATTTAATTTTTGGATTATATAGAAATATGTAATTCTATATTATTCCAGATAATATTATTAAACACTGTACAAAATGTCTATTATACAGGGTGTTTGGCCAACCCTGGGAAAAATTTTAATGGGAGATTCTAGAGACCAAAATAAGACGAAAATTAGGAATACTAATTTGTTGATGGAGGCTTCGTTAAAAAGTTATTAACGTTTAAAGTTCCGCCCGTACTGAATTTTTTTCTAGAAAGTGGGTACGATTTCGGGGATAGGTCTATTCATAAAAAATTATTGTAATTGATCCTCGCAACAGAAAATACTTTTTCCAGAACGATTTGAAATTTTTTAATTTTGTCAAAAAATTTCACAACTCGAATTTTTTTCTCGAAAGTGGGTAGGATTTTGAGGGTATGTCTATTCACCAAAAATGCTTGTAATTCACCCCTGTAACTAAATATGATTTTCTAAGTATGATTTGAAATTTTTTAATTTCATCTAAAAATTTCAGTACCTACTCGAATTTTTTTCTCGAAAATGGGTAGGATTTCAGGGGTATGTGTATTCACCAAAAATGAGAGTAATTGAGCCCCGAAAACAAAAATAATTTTTTTAGAATGATTTGGAATTTTTTAATAACTTTTTAATGAAGCCTCAGTCAAGAAATTGATATTCTTGATTTTCGTCTTATTTTACCCTCTAGAATCTCCCATTAAAATTTTTCCCAGGGGTGGCCGAACACCCTGAATAGGGAGGATACAATCTTACCATGTGGTTTTTGAAGTTATGGCCTGAGTTCTGCTGTCCTTATTTATGTAATTGCACAGCTTTAGGATCTAATAATTTTCTTCTGCTTTTGTATGATTTTAATCTTATTGTTGATATGAATGGATCAGATGGTAATAGTAGTCTGTGAAAGATGTTTTCATTTGTTGCTGTCCTTGAAATTTCCCTGCTCTTGTAATTCCGAAACTTTTTAAAATTTTTATGCTTTGTTTCCTGGGCTTCTTCCGACAATTGTTCAACTTTGAACATAAATAATTCAAAAAGGTGGACAAAGGTGGTTATGATTTTTATGTATTATCTAGAAGAAAGCATCCGGAAAACATTGAGATATTCCTTGTCAATTGTAAAAATATTGATAATTTTCTGTAGTACATTCAACGTTACGTTCCTAGTACATTAAATACAATAACTTCAACTGTAATTAATATTTTTTAATGGAAAATAATGCTGTTTATTATAGAAAGGAAACGAAGAAAAAAAATTAAACGAGATCGTCAAAATATCGTAAGAAAGAAAGTACATTTTTCGAGCGTCAAACGTACATTTGAAAACGTTAAACTTTAACAGTTCGATACAGCTATAATTTATAATTAATTTTATCAATTCTTTCATTTTTAAAGTCAGTAGATATTTGAAAGGTAATACCAATTGATTAAAAATCGATATGTGAAAGTTCATTTTATGGTAAAACGTCATTAAAATCTTCGATCCAGCCCACTGTGCGGCATCGGAGTTTTCTTTAATACAAGAGAACGAAGGAACCGACACTTCGTTCCCGTTCGCGACAACTTCAACATTCAGAACACAAGGTTCAATACATTCAATAAATGCAGACACACAACAATCCAGACACTTCGACAGTCAAATATGAAACATTTAATTCATTAATCCTTTTCCAACTATCTTGATAGTATTAATTTACTCTTTGGAAAGTGGGCATTTGCGAGCCATTTCAATTTCACCGATTCGCGAACGTCGATGCAACAAGATCTATAACAGTACTTGAATTCGAGGATACTCTGAGACTCATTAAACTATAATAAATTCATTAGTTGTGTTTTAAACGAATCATTAGACGATATCTTCATAGCAATTCAAAAAGAATAGTGTCAGGGGTAACAAGACGAAACTTAATTCTAAATCTCACTTGCGTCGATAAAATAGAGCAGGTAATCGATCGCCACCTGTTGGATCACTTATTGATTTTTAGATCAGTCTGTAATGTAATGTAACACGTGACGTAACGCTAATTGTTCTTCTCATTACTTGTTACAAATAAAACGTATATAATTAAAATAATACACTATGCAGTAAAAACCTCAACAAGTAGTATGTAGTAACAGTTATCAATTTGTTAATGTTTTTTGTGGATTGTAAAATCATATTCGTGTATGTTAATAACGAATATTAGCCATTCTTTCGTTTTAATGAACATTTTACAGAACAGTGTTTAATTCTAATTTGATATGATTTGAAAATTTAGAAAAACTGCATTTTCAAATGCATTATGATATTAAACTTCCATTTTTGAAACTGCTCTAAGTAATCTTTGATGTATCGCGTGCCTGCTGTGCTATCACTTTCTACAAGTACATTACAAAATTACTTTTTTATTAGGTCACGAAATCATAGAACGAAGTACATATTGATGTGCCAATAATTGCGCCCCCTGAGACATAGTATTCGGTAGAACAAATTGACGCCTACGAGAATGAAAAATAGTTGTACTGTTATTCAATAAAAAAATTAGAATAAGACGGATAACTATATTTGAAAAATTAATTTCCAAATCAAGTTTTAATGTTTGAATCAACGGTATCTTGAATATGGTACGGAGCGAGAGTGGAGAAGCAGACGTAATTGTTATTGGCACAATATGTCGAGAGTTACTGAACCGATCCATTACAAATTTCGTATGCATGTCAAGAGTATGTATGCAACAGTATAGATGTAATGTCTGTTCATTACATCTATCAAAATCAGGACAATATCTTTAAATCTTTCATTTTCGAAGCACTCTTAAAGTAACGATGATTGTGACGATATAAGAATCCTTGTTTAAAATGCTATCATATTTAAAAATTATATTGCTCACAGTACGATCACCACATTACCTATAACAGGACACTACAAAATAACGATAATATTTGGTTGCGTGTGCACACAGACACAATTAGTGCTCACATTTGTTTTTTACTTATTCGGATAAATTGAAAAATCATTAAAAAATTTGCGTTTAGGGTTCTACATCGTAAATATTTTCTTTACATATAGTCAGCCTCTACATAGATTTAATACTTACACGCATAAGTTGAATTAACTCAAATTACAAGAAATGCTCAGGATCCACATAATAACTGTTTTGCAAATGGTTTTCAATGTATACATTTTGCATTCTTTGTTCTAGTAGGAGCAACAACCATACTCATATACCTTAATAATTTGTTTATTTTATTTGTTTTCCAATCGTATCGACAGTAAAAACACCTTTACTTAGATAGCGAATCTATTAGGAATACTTAAAATATTTATTACAAACACGTTAAAAAAATTCATATAATACGTTTAGAAGTCAATAAATATGTCAAATAAAGTCTCAATTTGTATTTCTTAACGTTTACGTTTTAAAATATTCCAATAATCATTTAATTAATGGCCTCCCTAATGGTAATCCTCTTTTAAACGGTACACCAAAAGTAAGCGAAGAAAATGAATTCGAACCTCGATGCACGAATTGAATCGTGTTAAACACTTTTCCAGCTCCCGCGGGGCATGGAATGCGTTATTCAGTCGAGTGGTCATCGAACCACATTGGTTCGTGTGGCCAGTCTGATCGACCTGCATCGCTATCTCGAAATCGATTACATGATTAGCGCCTCGTTAAGAGCAATGCTGGCAATGCTAGTCGTTAATGAGCCCGATATCAATGCCCAAACGTTCGTGTTTATTCCTTCCTTGCGAGCACGACTCGCGGACGACCGTCCTCAAATCGCCCGCGCGAGTCGATGCTTCTATTTTAATCCTAATCCTATCGAGGTGTGATTTTGGGTTACATACCTTAGTCAAAATAGGTGTTAATGATTTTACGTTAGTAGGAGTTAATGATTTTATAAACTAAATCGATCAATTTTAATAACAAAGGCAGAAGTACTTGGACAACGTAAAGTATAAAATGGTTGTATGATTTTTTAGTATCGATGAATACTTGATTAGAAGTTTGTTACTACTTTGAAAACTAAAATTTTTGTAGGTAAAATAATTGGGTAAGGTTAGTCAGGAATTGGTTATTTAAAGACACTGTAGAAATGGTCACGTAAGATAGGTCAAGAAAAGAGAAATGCAAGTGAGAAATTACCAAAAAGAATAGAAAGTATCTGAGGAACAATAGGCTAGGTCATCTGGCTCAATTTATAACATGATATTTAGTAACATTTGATTTAAAAATCAACCTTCTCATGCCAATATTTGGTCAACGTTTATTCCTTCTTAAATGTCTAGGGTCCTTGAAAGTAGAAGAAGACAATAAAACATAACATAATTTACGAATAACATGAGCTTTTAATGGAAATTCTTTTCAACCGAAAAAACTGCTTGTTTTCTTCACGACGTTATCGGAAACCTGTTTAAAATTTTCGTTCTTCCATTTTTCTAAAAGAAAAATCACAATTTTGCGATAAGAATTTGTATCTTTCATTGACAGTTACTATGTGTAATCTATTTAAAAACTAATACTGAATGAAACGAAGGAAATTCTCAAAATTCTTTGTATTTGATAAGGGATATCTTTTAATTCCTAAGGGCTCCCGCTTTTTGTCTAATTGGGATGTTATTATCATATTTTTCTCTTCTTGATGGTGCAAGAATTATTTGCAATTTTGTCCACCTTTTCAAATTATTCGAATTTAAAGTAGTTCGTGTTACACCGCTCAGCGTCTTGTTTTACGTATCTCACTGTTATACTCATAATCGCGTCGAAGGTTCTTTAAATGATTGCAACTTCTTCCTCCTATAGGACGATGTAAAAATGAGACACTTGAAATGTTTATACTATGTTAGAAATAAGACATCAAACGGGCTGTCGAATTTCTGTAATGAAAACTGTATGTACAGAGTGTCCACGCTAAAGTGTGACAGTCGCGTTATATCTTGAAAACTAATAAAAATCAGATGAATACATTAAAGCTTAATGTATTCGTCTTGAAAAGCACTATCGCATGATCCAAAAAAAATATATAGTTCCATTTAGAAAACGAAACTTCACCATCGTATCCTTTAAATTAATAACATAAACAAAATTTTTGTTTACGCCAAAATAGAGATCCCATTCTATCCTGGGTGTCTATCGGGTGTCGAAACAGGCTGGAACTAAACTTATACATACTACGTGCTACTCAGGTCAAAGACATAAAAAAAGTTCATATAAACTTATGTCCGAAAATGCTTTATTGAAAAGATATAAGATTTTAAAGATATTTATGGTTTGTTGTGGCAGTTATAAGAAATGTTTGTCTGTGTTTAGAACATAAAGTTTCTTTTTCTTAATCCAACAAGATTTATATGCAGTATTAAAATAATCGAAGAAATATATGGGTGATTACTTATTTTTATATATAAGAATATGTAGTAACACATATTTTCTGAAAATTCAGAATCGTTAAAAATATATCTACAATAATCCTGCTTTAAATTAAAACAAAAGTGAGTTAAATATCATTACGCAGAAGAAAGATTTTCTACTCTATGTACACCGTGTTTACGTACATAGCGATTACTATTTTGTGACAATTATCTCACCTTTACCAAACTTAACTAACTAATAAAAATTTTACTAAATTAATTTCTAATAAAAACGCACACGCAAACAGTAGAATGTTTTTTCCATTAGTGGGCCGCATTAAATTTCTAATGGTCTGTAAAATGATACTTGCTTGAAAAAAACTCAATAATTGGAATCTGCTACAAATAGAAATTCATGTGAACCGCTTTTAATAAAGACGAAACGATATTAATTTTCATATGTAGAAATTACTTTTAAACCTATACATATAATTTCCTTTACATATATTATATGATTTAAACATAAGATGCTCATTTTAAATCTTGAGTTAAGTTTTAGGGGATTACGGCAACAAAAGATTAGAAGCCGTTGCACTAGAATATAGTATATTTTCGAAATGAAAAGACTCTTGTAGCATCTAGTTTCTGAGTGAATAAATAATTTAACACAGTATTCTAAAGCGTATTCCAACAACTTAATTATTCGCACCATCCAATTAAGGGTGTGGATTATGCATATCACTTTCGTGCAATTCTCGAGAAGTACGCATACACCACACGTAGCCCTTTCATCCTTAACGCTCTTCGATATGAACGTCAGCTATAGTCGACAGCTACCGAATACAACTCTACAGTCGAGCGTTGACTAAAAACAACAATCGCTAAAAGCATATGTTCCGTCTACGATCGTCTTATTTACCACAAAAATAAAAATTTTGAATTTTTTTATTTATTTTCAAAGTTATTTCTTTTATTTAACCAATAGCAAATTATACATGTTGGCTCCCAAAAAGTTCCTGAAGCCGATTATTTAACAAATAGAAAAACATTCATTTATCAACACAACAATTTATTAAGAAATTCTATAGTATAACTATACAAACAAATTAACAGAAATTGTCCAATGTTCAAATTGTACACAGTTTAGTTCAGTTCTATGTTAACGTACAGTTAAACTCAGTCCTTGTGCAATAATCCTTGCAATTCTCGTAGATTTGTAAATTTTACAAATCTTGTAAATTCTTGCAAAGTCCTATAAATTCTTCCAGTCACCTGTGTTTCACAACTATATCCGTCATAGAGAAATGGCAGTATTTTGTGTCATGACGACTATATCCGTCATGCGTGGACTTAGTTACCATTATTTATTTAAATTGTAATTTTAGCGAAAACTTAAATATATTTGTGGCGCTACTTCGCTGCGGGTAGGAACTCGTGAGAATCGTAGGAGGGCAGAAAAGGAAAGGAGGGGGCGCGTTTCGTCTGGGCCTGCTAGTGAACTCGTCAGTAAGGCTTTCTAGCAGGCCCTGCCTTAGACGACTGGGATATTGGGAAGTCGGTCGAGGATTGTATATAGTATAGCACCCAAGGGGTCGGTCGAACACTTGTGAGAGCGCGACCCCTCTGGTGGCGAGCATGGGAGGTGACGCCACAATCTGCAAAAAAAATATGACAACATAGTCTCATTTCTCCTCTTGATGCACAACTTTCCAAAAACATGGACAACGTAAAATTGGCCCTATGAAAATTAATTTCAGTGAACACGGCACCAGAACCTTGTATAAGCGCGGTACAAGCGACGAGACGACTATACCTGCCATTGTTTTAGAGGATATGCAATCACTGTAGGGTCCAAGATGGTTAATATTTATAATACTATTGGGAATTTAGGATCTCACTCTTTGTCGATGGCACTAATTATTGGAGATCTTTCTATACCATTATTTGATGAAGTTATTAGTCGTGAAGAAAGATCCCATTGCTATCAAAAAAAGAAAATTTAAGGGAACTTTAATCACTTCTCAAACAAGAAAATCCGTCAATAAAAATTGGATTTAATAAACTTGCTGAGCTTCGTTCTGAAGAGCACGCGTTAGCAGAATCCAGTGGAACACATTCTGTGTATACCTCACACATCAAAATGTGAAGTTAATCCTTGCTTGTGTTAAATTACAAAAGTTAATTCCTCCAAGCTCTTGTTCATTGGACCAATGATAGTTCCGAATTTCGTCTAGAATAACAAATGAAAAATCTCCGACAGCGACAAACTCATGAAGTTCTAAACTTTCTTTTGCAAATTTGAAATAACTACTTTAATTTTTTAAAGTGAAGTCATAAATTTGTAATTCCAATAATCGACTTTCTAACTTATCAAATTAGTCGTTAAATATTCTACCCATCCTAAATTGAATATATCGGTATTTGTCTATTGGCAACACGAGATAGATGTAATGGAATTGTCGTGTACATCGAATTATTGAGTCACGATGGGAAAACTATAAAAATAATAATTCTTGATTAATAAGAAAATTGTTTATTGTTCCTGCTGTAATTGCACAGAACAGATATAGTGAATTGCGGTATACCCTTTCACGGCGAGGATTTTTACAGTCATCATTTTCGTTGCTTGCAGCATACGTTTATATCTACCCTTAGTGGGTGGAGGCGTCAGAGTCGGGAAGGAGAATTGGGTGTGGTTTGATTAGTCATTAGTTAATTGGGAAAAATGTAGGCTGGGACCTAGGAAGATGAATTGGAGGTATGCATAAAACCGTTTTAGGAAAGGAAAGTCGAGTAAAAGGACACCGGGGTGGATGCAGATATTAAACATAAATATGGATGGTCGAACTTCTTACCTGACATCTGGCTTTAAGAATACCACTCGCTTAGGTGTCGAAAATAGCTAATTATGGGACTCGTAAGTGGTTTGTTTACCATGTCTCGCTTCGCAAAGACCAAAATTCTCTTAGGTTCGAATACGTGGACCTACCCTAAATCACGTATTGCGTCGCGACGGGACGCTCAAGGGTTTGCAATGTAACAAGAATGCTTTTTAAATAAACTTTTTAACACTTTACGAATCAAAACCTGGTCAATCTTTATAAATATTCAAGTTGTACGATTAGTATGACACATTACAACGTATATTTGATAGCATATTTGTTGGGAATTCCAAGAATTTATAGGATACGTCATTTGGTTCACTATTACTTAAATTACTTGATTTGGTAATCTGGCAATGTACCGTATTTCACAAAGGGAATTGGCATACCCTAAAGCCGCCAAACCGTACTTTGGGCCCATTTACCTGTCCCTTGGGACCACGGACGCTCACCCCCGTACAACCCTCAGTGGGTGGGATTTCGAGTGTCGGGAGGACTGGCCCATGAGGGATGGGTAAAATTATTGGTTAATAGAATCTCCGCCTAATTTGACATCAATATATAATCACGTTACAAGTTACAATTAGGACACTTCAAATTACACAAGAACATTTAACAGTTACAAGTTACACAAGAACCTCTACAAGTGATACCCAGAACAGAACCCTTAGGAGTATCAGAACAGTTACAGTTACACAAGAACATTGAAACGTTAATTGTTAACACTTGTATGTATATTTGTTAATAAATTTTAAGTATTTGTAAATGCGGTAGAATTAATTTTTGCAATTTGGCACCAGTAAGCATTAACTCCACATTTTGATGTGTGAGACACAAACACACAGAATGAGTTTCACTGGTTCCTGCTAACTCTTCAGGACAAAGTTGATCAAATTTACTGAGTCCAATTTTTATGGATGGATTTTGTTGTTTGAAATGTGATTAAAGTTTCCCTAAATTATTTAAAATTAAATGTTTTGAATACGCATTTTTAAACTGTCTTCTTTAATAGAAATGAAATCTTTTTTGGCGGCAATGATTCTAATAACTTTGTTAAGTGATGGCACAGAAATATTTCCAATAATTAATGCCATCGACGAAGAGTGAGATCGTAAATTCCCAATAATATTGCTGCACCGGGGAGGGGTGTTACGCATCGAACTCATTGAACACAAAAATTAACAAAGAACAATAAAATTCAGAACTTTATTTATACAGTTTTTAATAACGCGTCCGTCCTCTTTAAAGTCTTTCGTAATTCTGTTTTTCAAGTAGTTGCTGGTTCCTCTTAGCAACCGGAAAGAATGAGTCCTCGCTTCCGCTCGTTTGAAGAAGCAGCTTTACATCGTTGCGGAACAACCTTCACATTGCTGCAACGATGCATCTTCAAACCGTCGCAACAATATTATAAATATTAATCGTCTTGAACCCTGCAGTGATCGCATACCCTCTAAAACAATGACAGGTATAGCCGTTTTGTCGCTTGTACCGCACTTGTGCAGCGCCTTGGCGCCGCGTTCACTAAAATTAATTTTCACCGGATCAATTTTAAGTTGCCTATGTTTCTGAAAAGCTGCGAAAAATTACGTATCGGCAGCCTTACATTTTTGTGAGAACCACAGCTTAAACGTTTTGTCGGGCCGTGGGTCACAGGTAAAGTAGTTGAAAGACCGCGGGTTTGCTCATTATCACTATTCTATTGGGTTGTTCGAAAAGTAATTTCGTTTCTTTTTATGAATATGAAAAACGATTTTCTTATAGTGAATAAATATTTTATTGAATTATATATTGTCTATTCTGGTCCAATACCTTTTGCCATCTTTCTGGCAGTAGCATGATTCCACGCTCATAAAATTTTTGTTCTTTGCTGTCAAAAAAACTGATCCAAGTGATTCTTGACCTTCTCATTTGAAGTAAAGGTTTTACCATCTAAAAAATTTTGTAGAGACCAGAACAAGTGATAATCAGAAGGTGCCAGATCTGGAGAATATGGCGGGTGTGGCAGTACATTCCATCCAAGCTGTAAAAACTTTTGGCGAGTTACCAAACTTGTATGAGTTCTTGCATTATCTTGGTGGAACACTACACTTTTTCTATTGGTCAATTCTGGCCTGAGTTCTGTTTAAATAAATCATTCAATTTGTCCAGCTGATGACAGTACACTTTAGAATTGATCGTTGTGTTGTCTGGTAGAAGCTCAAAAAAAAAAAAAAAAAAAAACGATTCCCTTGAAATCCCACCAAACAGACAACATCATCCTTTTTTTGATTAATATCGGCTTTCGAAGTGCTTTGAGCTGGTTCATCCTGTTTACTTCATGACCTCTTGCGTTTAACATTGTTATAGATTTCAACTCATTTCTCGTCCTCAGTGATGATGCGCTTCAAAAATGGATCATTTTCTTGACGTTTGAGAAACAAATCACAGACGTCAACGCGACAGCACAAATTTCTTTCCGTAAGAACATGAGAAACTCATATGTCGAGCTTTGAGATTAAACCTAGGCGTTTCAAATGATCATGAACGGTCGAATTCGATAAATTTAATCTCTCAGCGATCTCACGAGTTGTTATTCGCTGGTTTGCATCAATTAATGCCTTTATTGTGTCTTCATCAGCTTCAACTGGCCTTTCAGAACGTGGTGCATCTTCAACATCAAAATTGTCGGATCGAAATTTTGCAAACCACTTTTGCCACTGGCGTTCTATCAATACATCTTCTCCATACACATCGGTTAATTTTTTTCTTGTTTGAACAGCATTTTTACCTTTTCGTTAGTAAAAAAGTAAAATATGCCGAAAATGCTGCTTTTCATTTTCCATATTTGAAAAGGCACCTACCAAAAACTACTGCGTAGAAACAATCGAACTTTTTCACAAGCAAGTCTTGCTATATCTACTGTCAAAATATATAATAACCATACGGCTTAAGTGTGAAGTTGGCTGTGAAAAAATACAATGAAGTCCTCTGTTGGGAAAAAACGAAATTACTTTCCGAACAACCCAATAGAATGTATTCAATCACTGTAGGGTTCAATGTGGTTAATACAATAGATGTTGGGTGCTCACCTTTCGTCGATGGCACAAATTATTGGAAGTGTGGTGACCTGTGAAAGGCCGGCGTGCCATAAAGAGGAGCGGCCATGACACGTGCCGTGTCAAATGCCGGGAGCCAGCGGGCTGCCGAACGTTTCAAGAAATCGGTGAGACGGGTACAAAATCAGAAGATGGAACGTGTTACGATCCTTCGAAAACCATCGAGAACGTTCCGCGGCACGTGTCGAAGACGTTTGCACCTGACACGAGGACAGAACTAAAGGACGATCATAACATCCTATGCAAGGCGTTACCGGGCAGGGGGTGATCCTATGTGCGAAATTAAATCGAAAAAGAGGAATAACATTTTTCCGTTTGAAGCTTCATTTACGAGAAAATAGAGTTTGAAAATTGTTTAAAGCTCGCGCGTAGCATGATCATTTTTGTTTACACTTTCATATTCATTGTCCTCTGTAATGTTTACGTTCTGTATTCAGCAGTACGGCTACCGGCTACTCTTATTGTTAGTGTTAATTTTATATTAGGGTTTTTATTATTTTAGACGACTAACAGATTACTTTATTACTGCGATAACGGCTCACACGTTACTTCGAGAGCATTCCTCGCGATCCATATTTATATACATACATACATACAAACATACATGGTAGATACATTTGTCTCAGGACAATAGATGTTACGCGTCTGTTTATTTCGTACATATTAACGTAGATCGCGTACTACCTTATCGATTTTCAGTTATTCGTAACAGTTAGTCTGTTTGTATCAGTCGAATTTTAACAATGTCTCCCTACTGCAATCGTGAATACGTTGACATGGTGAAAGGCTTAGGAGCTTGTAATAGAAGTGCAACAGTAGCAGTTAAGCACTACAGACAACGATTTCGAAATCGTCACCATCCAGACAAAAGGATGATACAGAAAACAGCAGAAATTAATTGTGTACGGTTCATTTCATGATTACCGTAAATCTCGTAAAATATCTGTAAATTTTGATACAGCAGATCTTAATATCGTTCTTAACAATCTTAAAATAATAATAAACGTACTATCTACACATTTTCAAACTTGATTTTCTTATAAACGAAGCATCAAACGGAAAAATGTTATTCCTTTTTTTCACTTTATTTTCACGTTATTCCACCCCCGGCCCGATGGTACCGTCGTCGTTTGAAGTTGCAGATAATAATAATGTTGATTTTGATGATAGTATACATATGTAAAATTGCGGTAAACTTTACCTGATTTAATAGAAAAGTATAGTCCTATAATTAAATTTATAATTAAAAATTGTAAACATGATTAATTAATCTTTACGTTTGGTTATTTATTTTACCGAACGCTTATTGATATGATAGAATATTTATCCATTAACCTAATTTTTTATTATATTCCATCCCATTTCGATGTAAGAATACTCACAATCGTAGTTTCTATTGAACGGTGCCAACTTCAATGTCTTCAGTAGTAAGTGCTATTGACAACGACTGAGTTCCCAAATTTCTATTAGTATTATAAATTAACCATATTGTACCCTGCAGTGATCGCAAACCCTCTAGATCAATACAGGTATAGCTGCCTCGTCGCTTGTACTCCGCAATAGAGCCCCAATTGTCGCAATTCAAGGGTGTTATCTCTGTCAACTAACATGCAAAGATTTGAATAAACTGGATTTAATCAGATATCAAAATACCCAAGACGAAAGAAAATGCAGGTTTAGAACATCGCCATTACGTGCGTGAATACGATTTTTTAATTGCTTATTGCATTTGTCAAACAGACACCTACTTGTCAGTAGCAAATTCAGGGTGAAACAAATAAACGAAAAGTTTCGAAAAATAAAAAATAATACATGAATGTTTAGATGGATTTGCTAGTAACCATACTGCTCGCCGATTGTTTAAAAACTATAAATCAGGAGGAATTACGGGTATAGATGGGGAAATAATTTAACATTGTTACAGTAATAATATCACGCATATACGCAATAAAAACTATTGTTTGGAAACCACAGAGAAATTCGTAAAACTATATCTGTAATACAATACGCCAACAACAGTTCATAAATTATTGTTTCATACCACGGACTTCATCGAGCACGTAACCCTACCAGTAGAACATTTTGAAGATGTAGTCTAGGATGCTTGAAACAAAGATATCTAAAAATATAGAAAACATTATTTAAGAAATTTTTACCATTTCTATTTGAATATGTGTATTAAATATGAATATAATGATTGAATTATGACATTTTGTATTAATATCCAATGGATTCGACTAGAAATGTAAAAATTTGTTATCATATTTTGAACTGTTTGTTTTAGATTTACGATAAGTATTTTTCATAAAAATATTTCATTGATAAATTTCTTTTCTTTTGAACTATTTACCTCTATGACTTTTCGAAATAGGCACTTAAAATGTTTTGTATTGAGTAAATTTTAAATGTCTGAGACGGATGAATTCAATTCACATTATTTTAGGTAGGAGAACTTAATTTAAATTTCGAACAACTGGAAAATCGAACCATCTGTCTCTTGGAACAGATTGTGTTTGAACTTCGAGAATCCACTGTATCCCGTGTAATCCAACTATTTCGTTTCAATCAATTTTCTCTAGAACATATTTAAATATAAAACTTATACCAAAATGTGTTATAGAAGAGAGAAATATTTGATGTAATAATTTGCTTATACTCATTAAATATTCTGTTTTGCAAAATAATTATTATTTTGCCAATGCACCAACTTCATTGGTTGTTTATTTTCTTTTTGCAGAATTTCTGAAACTCACGCCGTGCCTGCAATCGATAGGGCCCATGATGGATCTTTGCAGCAGGAAATACCAGAGAATAATCCAGAATTTCGAAAAGCAACTTACCATGTCGAGTATGAATAAAACCCTCAAATGCGTTTGCTGGTGAGTACATATCATTATCTCCCACAGGGATTTATTTTAACTTTTTAAACGAGTCATTTCATCGTTGAAAACACAGCCTGTATTGAGATGCAAAAATGAATCAATGGAATCGGGTATACTTTTTCTACGCGAAGTAAATACGTCTGATATCTAGATTGACTCGAAGGAAATTAAGTAACAGTATAATTAAAGACAAACACCTTTTGATAGTGTTTATACAGTGGCTCGTGAAAGTACAGTTGCTCCTCGAAGTACGTAGGGTTCAGAACTCCGACGTACCGCATAACAGAAAATCCGCGTATTTCTAAGACCCATCGACACCCCTACCCCTACACTTCTGATCTCTGTTAACCGGATACCATAATACAAGGATTACAGAAAAATCATGCGTACATTATATTATATTTTGTGTATAATATATTGGGTTGTCCGGAAAGTTCGTGCCGATATTTTAGGACAATTAAAACGCAGTTCATTTAAATATTGATATACATTTATTAAATTATATAGGCACCATTCTGCTCCACAACCTTTCTCCATCTTTCCTAGCTTGAGAATTCCGTCCTTCCAGAACTTCTCAGATTTTTCGGCAAAAAATTTGTCCAAATGGGTTTTGATCTCAACCAAAGAGTCGAAATTTTTCCCATTAAGGGAATTTTGTAACGACCGGAAAAGGTGGAAATCCGACGGCGCAATGTCTGGCGAATACGGTGGATGGGGTAAGACATCCCAACCAAACTCCAACAATTTTTGCCGAGTCCTCAAAGACACATGCGGTCGCGCATTGTCGTGATGAAATACGACGCCCTTCCGATTCGCAATTTCTGGACGTTTTTGTTCAATTGCCGTCTTCAATTTATGAAGTTGAGAACAATACTTTTCCGAATCTATCGTTTCATTATTTGGTAAAAGCTCATAATATAAGACTCCTTTCCAATCCCACCAGATACAGAGCATTACCTTCTTCGGATGAAGACCGGCTTTTGGGGTGACTAAAAGTGGTTCATCACGCTTTCCCCAGGACCTCTTACGCTGAACATTTTTATAAATTATCCACTTCTCATCACCCGTCACTAATTGCTTTAGAAATGGCGTCTCCTCGTTGCGCTTGTAAAGCAAGTCGCAAATGGAGATGCGGTCCAACAGATTTTTCTCCGTTAGATCGTGCGGAACCCATACATCAAGGCGGTTTACATAACCAAGCTTCACGGTATGATCGTGTATGGTTGATTTTGGTTGATTTAGCATTCCTGCTAATTGACGTAATGTCGAGCGTGGGTTGTTCTCGATTTCTGTTCTAATCATATCTTCGTCTGTGGTGGACGGCCTACCTGGGCGTTCTTGATCTTCCAGGTCGAAATTTCCAGCTTTAAACCGAGCAAACCACTTTCGCACAGTTCTTTCGGCTACAGCATCCTCGCCATAAACAATGCATATCTTATTTGCCGCTTGTGTGGCATTTTGGCCCTTTCGGAAAAAGAAAAGCATTAAATGCCTATAATGCACTTTATTTGCCACCATATTCTAAGGCGTATAAAACTGATAAAAATTAACGAATCGTAACCAAACTTTTTTCCAAATACGACTGAAGCTATCTCTTTTAGAATATGTACACATGTCATTTGTTTTCAATAATTGTGATATATTCAGTCAGGTCTCTCGCGCTACCTACCGAAAATCGGCACGAACTTTCCGGACAACCCAATACTTGAAGTAAATTCAATAATGTTTGTAGAATATATGATACATTTATTGCAAAGATGTACTGAAACAGGATCACAAAAGTATTCGAACAGTATTAATTATACACGCCTTATTTTATATTAATGTTGGGTTAGGCCTTCGACTTCAATTACGATTTTGAGGCTTATTGTATACTGTGAGCTAACTTTCTAGTTATTTTTCCAATTTCGATGAAATTCTATATTTGTAAAATTTTTTTTATTTTAATACATTTTTCGAAATTACGCCAAAATTGTTTAATTTCATACCGATCTTTGTCCAGAAATATTCACTGGGGTTAATGCCCGGACTATATGATGTATGCAATACATGTCAGTGTATTGTACAGAGGCAAGACAAGTTCAACCATATTCTATACTAAGGCCTTCAAGATCATACAAGGTCAGAAATGAAAGAAATATTTCAGCGAACTCCGCCACGTATTCCAGATGAATTAGAAATTTTTTAAATAACAAGTTTGGAAACAAATGGTTTGGGACATATGGACTCGTAAAATGGCCACCAAGATCTCTCGGTTTAACTTCATTAGACATTTTTTACGGAGCACCATTAAAAATATCGTTTATAATGCTCCGCCTAAGGATGTAAATGGTGTACAGAAAAAACTAACGCAGCTTATCAAGGCCTTATCTAGGTCAACATTAGCAAAAGTCACCAAAAATATAGTTCATAGAGCTGAAAAATGTATTGAAATACAAAGTATCTAGTCATATCGAACATATAATGTAATCTCATCAGTTAGAAATATGTACCAGTAAATATAAGAGTGAAAAATATTCCAAAAATTTTTTTCATTTCTGACCGTACATGTTCTTGAAAATCATAGTATAGGTGATGACTGAACTCGTTTTGATGCACGCTTTCAAATGATATAAAAAAAATACGTAGCATTCCATTAAAAAATTGAAGGTCATCTTAGTTTCTTGAAAATTAATGCAAATATAAGAAATGCGTACACACTATTATGTTGATCATAAGAAACAATAAAACTTTACACTTCTTCATTTTTTCGATACACTTACCATTTCCAAAAAAATGCTGGCTAGTATTCCTGCGAATACCCTGTATAGTAACCATTTTGTTACAATTCCTACCGTATTATTGTCTCGTTGGAAATAACAATTTTTCAATAACTCCAATATTGTGGCGCTTTCTTTTAAACTATTTCTTAAAATATTTAAATACTTTTATTTATATAAAATACTATTTATAAAAATGAGATTTTCAATACCGTTTGCACTTTTGTAGTCGTACACCTCTATGCCATCATAGAACCGTCGTCGTGTTTTACAGTAGGACGTTCAAAGTGTTTCTACATACATAACGACATTCATTCGATCTAAATACAATTTTTATTCTCATCTGAAAAGATAACTTTGTCCCAAAAAGCATACTTATTTATTTATTCTTTTGCAAATTTTAAACGCTAAAATAGTTCATAAATGAATTCTTCCTAACAATTATTTTAAAGTTGTTGGGATCCATTTGAGCGAGTTTTGTAGTCGAAGTATTTGGATGCTTTTTTATTTGCCATATAATAATGCATCAGTAGCAATTGTTGTAAGTGTTGAGTGTAGTAAATGTAGTAAGTGTAAGTAAGTGTTGTACTGTAGTAAGTGTTGATTTTTAATAAACACTATACGAAAAACATTAATGATCCTTCGAGTTTGGATTAGTCGGCACACACGTGCAAACTTAACAAAGTTCGAAAGGCGGAGGTCAATCACGAACAGAACAACATTGTTTACCCATTTAATTTCTCGGTGTTCGAATTCTTTTTGAGCTTGTTTCGGTACATCTTTACAGTGAATGTTTTATAATTTTTACAAATATTATCACATTTATTTAAAATATTGTGTATATGATCTAGATACTTGTCTTATAATAGTTACAACATTACGTTCATACTTAACTTCATTTTAACATGCATATTTTTATTGTTTAAAATTTTAGTACTGAACGTTCGAATATTTTCGAGACCCACTGTACAAAAATTAACATTTTGTAGCAGTATTACGTTTATAGAATATTATTGAATATTATATTGAGTTATAATATTAGTAAATTCAGTTATGCTTAATATTTTTATTTATTTATTAACAAACTAAAAACTTACATTCAATTAATTATGTAGGTTTCATTATTGTCTTATAGTAGTAATGAAGAGAAGAAGTTCAAGAAAGGAATATAAAGTATTATATGATAACGTCAAAGCTGTTTACTAATATACTACAGATGAATGAAAAAATCAATACAAGAGTAGGATAATAACATCATATATAGGGTGTTCCTTTGAAAACTTTACATTTAAATATTTTAAAAAACAATGCATTTTCAGGAAAAATTTAAAATACAAAACTTTTTTGGTTTCAAAGAGGAAATACTGCTATTTTATTTATTTTTTATTTTCTGAGCGTTTTCAAGGTTACTAAAAAGTCAACTATGTTCTTTAAATAGAAATCTATACTTTTAGTTATAGATTCTTATAAAATAGAAATTTTTTCAAATTCACTGCTGCTCCTAAGTAGAAAATGGATTTTTTGTGACTAAACATGAGGAAGTAAAATCATTAACAATTCATCGAAAACACCTAAATTTACTGATTTGTTGTCATTAGAATACTTAAAAGGTAACTTTAAAGGTGAGAAGTAAACTTTACAATATATTGTATTATTGCTAAGCACAAAATAATTCCTTTTGTATAGCAAATCACTGTAAACTTTGTGATCATTACGTGGTCACCAAAAACCATATGGAAATTTGGTTCTTATGACTTAATTTTCCATGCTCTGCTTTGGAAGTAACGAAATAAGAAATTTTTTATTCTCTTGTTTTTTTCAACAAAGTTTGGTAAAAAATGTTCTATACAAATGTTTTTTTATTTCCTCTATAAAATATAAATCCGTAAGTAGAAACATAGACTTTAATTAAACAAAATAAAGTTGACATTCAAATAAGCTTAAAAACTCTCAACAAATTGAAAAGTAAATAGAACAGTGGGATTTTCTCTTTGAAACTTTGTGTTCAACATTTGGGGTAGGAGGGATTTCCTCTTCTTAGCGTTTATGGAGGGGAAAAGGGGTCAGGATCACTATTCAACAAAATTCTATTTCATTTTTAATTGAATCTTTCTACAGTGACAGAAATAAAACTCTTACAAATAAAAATAAAGTAACGAAATATATTGGAGGTTGTGCGCGGTCGTGTTTATTAGACAATTCGAAATGCCATGTGCCGTTCTCTCGAAGGATCACCCAAAATATGATTGGGACAACCAATTAATGATGAAAGAGCGATACTTCTTGAACGATGAGCCCATTACTCTTATATTACGCACGAATCCGGTATTCGTGCGAAGACTATGTATCTCTAACTTATTATGCTACCCTTAATCTAAACTCCGTTGCCCCTACCAAGGTGACAGAGATGAGCATCAGTGAGAGAATTGGTCAGGCCAATTCTCAAAGTCGTCACTCTGCTGCCTAGGGTCCAGGTAGACCATGCAGGGGTGAGCGAGAACGCTGCATTTTTCGTAATAATTTTGAGAAACCCGCTAATGACTCCAACCCCCGGTGCTCCACAACTATGCGCCAACGTGGGTTTACGATACGTCGATCGCTATTGAGTCTAAGAAGAGCTTCAAGGATTCCTCCAAGTCCCGAGTGGAGTTTGGAGACTCCTTTAATGACCGTAATGCAATTTGCTAAATGTCTCGAAATTCTAATCCTCAAAAATAGCAGAGAAGTCACGTCCGCATCATAAACCCCGTGATGTTAAGATTCCTTAACAGAGGTTGAAAATAATCTACGTTGTGATCTTTTAAGTATTCTTTCGCATTTTCAAGAACTTGCAAAGAAAAAACAATTTCAAGTTCTTTGATAACTGATAGCGTTATCATAATAAAGAAATTAATTTTATTTAAAGTATAATAAATCCTGATACATTTGATGTTATTCTTAACCCCTTCAACCATGTGCAATCTAGCAACGAAGCCTGTAATAAAGTATTTCAAATATTTACTTGTATGTAACGCAATTTCATCATTATTAGTGGCTGAAGGATAAAATAATAACCTTAATAATAATAAAATATAACCTTTTCAGTTGGATAATCTTTAAAAGGGAGGGGGGTGCATTCTGACATATAACGGACAGAAAACACCGGGAAAAGAAATTTAAAAACTACATATGTACTAATACAAAATATCCATCTATTTTTTAACAACCGAATATCAAAATGTCTATTTCAATCGTCCAGAGTGCTTAATAAGTTGAAGTAGAAGGTTCGAAATAAAGGTGTTCATACTATTTTCTTTCATTTAAAAAAAAAGATTATTTATTACTTGACGAAAGTTTTTTCTGCAACGCATGCCCTATTTGTTGTATTTTTATTTTCTTCCTCCGAAGGCGAACGATCGTGATGAGACTTGCATCTTGGATACTAAGTTTCAAAACTTCACCATCCATCCACGTCTAAGCTAGAATTTTATGACGGACGAAATAAAAATTGAGATTCTATTTTTTTTATTTTTCATTCTTCTCCATGTGTACGTGGTTGCATATAATTAATATCATCTGCGACTTTTAGTAAAAGTAATGATTTTACTTAGATTTTATTTAGATTTTATTTTATATAATCTGATTTAAACTATACTTTTGTCGATACTTTCGTCAAGTATTGTAAGCTTTTTAAAGTAAAAACACATATACAACATTATTTTATTATAAAATAAAAATAGTATAATTGTTATATAGATGGGATAAAAAAGATTTCTCATTGGTATACACATGTACCAAAAAATGTAATTAAATTCTCAAAAACCGAAAAGATTGAAGTAGCTGTTTTTTAACTATGTTAGTCAAAAATAAACTTTGATTTGAAATTCAAATCTCTTATAGTTAAATTTTTTAACAGATTTAACATTCTTGCTTAAGTTAGTTAGAATATGAAAAACCGGGAAAATTAATAAACTTAAGAAACAGGATTCTTGAATTGTATAATGTTCGAACTGTATATTCTGTAAAGTTAGAGCTTTATAAGAATCAGAGTCAACGCAATTAAGTTTTATAACATTATTAGTCATACTGTGGATGCTGCATTTTTTTTTTATTATTATTTCGCTTAATCTGCAAATAATTTCCTGGAAATTATCCACGCCATAAGTGTATATCGGTGACGGTTTAGGCACTTTTAGTTCATTTATCGTAGTGTCTCTCTTTTCGTCATCATCAGTTGGAAGCGTATCAAATGTATCACTTACTATTATGTTATTATCGTTAGATCCTTTGCTTAACCTGATTTTTCTTTACTTACCTATTTTTATAACTTGCAACGAGTTGCCTTTAGTAGGGTATTATACAATCCACTTGGTATGCATTAGTAGGCATGTGCTGCAGTAGTAGCTGTTGTGGATGCTGCTGTCGTTGTTGAGTTGACAAAAGATTTTGAGAAATCTGAATCTCATTGATGTGACTCTATAATGCCAGAATGTAGTTGGTGTTTGTATATTTAGAAGCACTTGACGTTTGGAGAAGCTAAGATTGAGAAACTTGATCATTCATCATTGTGTAGCACTAAACTGGTTGAGACATTTAGACAGTAGGAAACATTTTATACATAGAAAGATTTAGAGGTAAGTTGCAGTCTGTCGATTGCTATGATACTGTGCGTAGCACACAGCTGCACACGCCCGTTACGCAACACTAGCCAACTGAAGAACAAAGAAGGCTCCGAAGGCATTGGAGAAACGTTAACACGTCTGCTCTCAACAATGGCTATAGTCGAACTGAAGAAACAACAGAAAAACGTTAAAACCCAGCGAAAATTTAATTAAAGTCATATTATCACAATATTCTCATAAGTTATTTATATATATTACCAATTACCTAGGTTTCGTGAGTTTCGAATCACAAAAATAGGACAATGTTTTGAGTTTCGAGTGTATTTTTAAGTTCTAACGGGGTTTCAAGATTTCGCGCGTACCGAGTGCTTCATCCTTAATTAGTACATATAACTTATTATTTAGACCATTCGAAAATATTTGAAAGTAATATGTATGACTAAAATATAAAATATTTTCTGAAACACCTTCGTACATTAGTTACTTTATAAAGATTCTAGATTTTTCACGGTCATACGATGAGACAGGTTTTTTTTATTGTGCACCTATTAGATGATGGAGATATACCATCATATGCAATTTGTAAGTAATATTAATTTGCATGCAGCAAATACACAGTAGAATGTAATTGTAAGCTAACCTTGCATTTTGTTAATTGTCCCGACTATATCGGCTGTTAATTTCCATGCATTGTTGCACTTCGACTTGTTCACAAAACATTCACGTTTTTTGTAGGTTTCATTACAAATTCTCTGCAGAAACATGTCAATAATTTGAGTCGTTTCTTTTATAAAAGGAAACTTCATCAATAATTGTATAGAACAGTTTCGTCACATAATTTGTTTGAGTAGTGCCTTTTCGATAATTAGCTTAATTAATTGTTTTTTTCTTCATTAACGATGTATACTTTTAATTATATTCATGAACTTTGAAGTTTCCCCTAGAGTAACAAGAGAAACATTACACAGGCAATTTTTTTTAGAAATACTTGTTAATATAACAACGTCTTTTTTATGTCGCGATTCGAAAAGTTGTGTCGACGATGCACTTTCCTTTGTCATTCGGTAACATTAGTCAATAATTACACGTGCTCAGTCAAACAGATTAAAAGTTGTGCTGGGCAGGAACGCGGTATTCCCTCGCAATTATTTCACAAAAATATCTAACTTAGAAGTTCGATTTACTTTTTCACATTTCTTCAACAAGTGAAAAAGTAGATGATTCGACGTAATTGATATTTTTTAATCCTTGTGTCTTGTGATTTCACTGAAATAAATTTAGAATTATAGAAGTATCTCTACACGTTGATGATTTACCTAAGAATTATTTAAAAAGTAAAACATTTTTACGTTAGCTCAATTCTATAAATGTTACGATAATGTTGGCATAATAAACGTTTATAAATGTTTTCAGCTATCTTTGAGCGAGTCTATTAAAACCTAGGTATTACTCGTTAAAAAGGAAAGTTGAAAAGTAAATAACAAGTTAAAATGTATTAATAATATACGCATGAGCAGCAATTTAATAACCGTTTTGTCTAGAATGTAATATGTGCTGTATAAAAAATTCCTCGATTAATTGAATAAAGTTGCATATCTAGTAATGTATTATGCATATACTCTTGGACTGAAAGATAACACACGTGTGTTATCAATAAGTACTCAAGGATAGATTAAAATGTATCAAGATTTAACGAATAGTAGATAACCATTATCTTTTAATAATATAATATTTAAGTCGTAATTTATTATGGGTTTATATATTTGCTAATAAAACGTGTAAAATAAAGTAGGTCAAATTATAGCACATTTTCAAAACTGTAACATTTATTTAATAAAAATGAAATAAATTTAAAAAGGAAGAACATCAACCCTTTATTTTGTAGTTATATATACAGGGTGTTCGGCCACCCCTGGGAAAAATTTTAATGGGGGATTCTAGAGGCCAAAATGAGACGAAAATCAAGAATATCAATGTCTTGACTGAGGCTTCGTTAAAAAGTTATTAACAATTAAATTCAAAAATTTGAAATCGTTCCGGAGAAATTATTTTCGGTTGCGAGGTTCAATTAGAATCATTTTTGATCATTAGACATACCCTCGAAATCCTACCCACTTTCTAGAAAAAAATTCGAGAATGTGTGGAATTTTTCGACAGAAAAAAAATTTGAAATCGTTTTGGAAAAATTATTTTCGGTTGCAGGGGTCAATCACAATCATTTTTGGTGAATAGACATTCCCCCGAAATCTTGCGCAATTTCGAGAAAAAAATTCAGTACGGGCGGAACTTTAAACGTTAACAACTTTTTAACAAAGCCTCCATCAACAAATTGGTATTTTTGATTTTCGTCTTATTTTGGCCTCTAGAATCCTCCATTAAAATTTTTCCTAGGGGTGGCCGAACACCCTGTATAGTATATTACTACGAGTTAATGTTTATGTACCATTAGTTGCATCTAGCGAATACTGAACCTATCCTTTAGAACTTAATGACAGCACACGTGTGCTATCTTTTCGTTCAGAAGTGTACATAGGTGTTTGATCATAGAAGTTGCAACGGCAAATGACATGTTGCGTGGCTTGTAAATTAGAAGTTCAACGATATTTAACCACGATTCTATCGCTGAACCTCCATTTATAAGCTACGCAACAAGTCACTTCACTGTTACGGTTTCTACGACCAGACACGTATTCATAGTACATCCGTAGGTATACAGGGTGTCCCGTAGCATGTGGGACCCACTTCAGGACTAGATTCTATACATGAAAATAATAAAAAAAGTTCATATAAACATACATCCTATTCGACCTAGTTTTCAAGCTATGAGGAGTTGTATGTTGGTATAATCTTTGGAACTATTTGAAATCCATTGTATACAAAGTGCCTATTAATAACTTCAGAATGCTACGCAAAAAAATTGTACAAGGGTTCCATGAAAATTGAACAATTCCTGAACAAATGGATAGGGTAAGACAAACAGTTAATCAAATACAGTGTGGTAAAAAAAGAAACTCGCCATAACTCGAAAACAAGGTCGAATAGGACGATGTTTATGTAAACCTTTTTTATTGTTTACATGTGTAGAATCTAGTCCTGAAGTGGGTCTCCATGCTACGGGACACCCTGTATAACTTAATTGTATCTTTAAAACTATAAAGTAACTATTGTTTCTATCCGACATTTGTGATAACTTCTACTTGCCAAATCTTGAGTAGATTTTTTGAATAACTGTTTTATGGATTGTTTATCGACGGAGTGAGCTGCGTCTGAATGAAGGCTTGTCAACAAAATTCTCGCTAACATCCAAAATTGTGATTCTCCCCTCTGTGACTTCGTTAGTCGGGGAAGAGTTTTCGCCCTCTTGATGAAGTGGTAGAGGAGAGTGTAACCATCTGTTTCCTAAAAATTAACCAAAAAAGCGTTTCGTCAGGGTGGTGGTTTATGGTTGTATTGTACTGCGAGTCGGCGGAGGGTAATGAATGGAGTATGCAATATACAGATTAACTTTGAGTGAAGCATTACGAAAATGGTTGTAAAACAGAGACGTGTTCCGATTACTTCTTCTGGCTAGGAAACGTTTTTCTCACTTGAAGGAAAAATTTAAGTAATAACGGTCGAGTTCGCTCTTTAAAATTTAACAATTTGTCAGTCATAATTGCCGATGAGCAGCTTCTTCGTCCTGATTCCGCTTCTGTCCCGAAGAATAGAACAACTATGGTTGATATTTTACACGTATCATTGCAAAAATAATTTCTATTATCTCATAAGAGATGGGTAAACTTACTTAGGATAAACCTTTCTGTAGCTACTTAGTTAATTATATAAATTATTTTATTCAAATAACTAATTCGCGGTATTCTTCAGTAATAGATAAAATTTTGCTTGGACATTTTTAATGGACGAATTAAATTGAATAACGTAAGTGAACGAATAAATTTATAATTTGTAATACAAATAATTATTAAAAAATTAATAATAGATGTAGAAATATTCATTCTTCCTTATTCAAATAAATAAGTATAAATAACTTTATATGAACAAAAATTAATTACTTCAATTTTCAACAAAATTAAAAATTAATTTACAGACTTATACTTAGTCCATGAATTGTTTACAAATTCGTATAAACAATTTATAAACTTCGTCAACATCAGATAACAATTTTATAGGTAGAAAATAATTTATTTATAAAAAGTAAGTAATAATTACCTTATAAAGGGTTTCGAAACTATTTTATCTGAATAAGTATCTAGGTAAAAAATTATTGAAAGTTTATTGAACGATGTTTAATTATGGCTCTTATATTAATAATAAAATGTTTAAGTTGGTTGGCATTCGATAAAATTACTCTTTTAAGAGCAATATTGAGCAAAATTCAATTTAATTAGAAAGTAACAATTACAATGAATAACACTAACAGTTTATTGCAAGTAACAATTAAATATTTAGTTTCCAAGATTATGAATTTTTCTGAAACTACTTTTTATATTTATATTTCAAAAGTAACATTATTTCACGTATATTAATTGAAAACAATTGTATATCTAAATTGGTTACTTTGAATAAAATAATACATAATTTAGACTTCAAGAAACAAGATTGTTTCTCCATATTGACGTGGCTTAAGACTAATATGGCAATGTTAAAATAACGAATAACTATAAGTGTTTATATTCAAGAAACTCAAGTTTAAGCCCTGATATGAGAGTAACAGACAATGTGACCAAGTGAAATATATTTTCCCAATCATTTCGGAAAGGTAGAACTTAAGGACTCAAACTCACAAGACACCCCCCCCCCCCCCTTCTTCTCCGAACGTTCTTCTCAGATTTTCAGTTATTTCAGGGTTACAGTTAAAATATCTCAAATTTTCTCTCTGCTCACCATTTCTCTCATCACACACTATGGTTACAGATTTCTGTCCAAAGTGTATCGGTCAGACATTTCAGTTACTTTTCAAATCTCTACTTAATAACGTTCAGAAATTTTCTCATCTCAAGGACATGTAGTCGGTCAAGAATTGCTGTCACCGTTTCTGTCACACCTCTTTGATTTTCATAAAATTTTGCTTGTGTGCAAAATTAACGTGATCTGACACTTTTGATATTTTAATGTTTAATAATATTTCTGATGGAAATGGCTAATTTTAATATTTTATATCATAAAAATATATTTTTAATTAATTTAATACATATAAATTTTTTCCAATACATAACTTTTATTCGTTTTTGAAAAAGTATTCAAAATATTTCAAACATTGACTATGTTAAATATAAAAATTTTGTTGAAATAATATAAGCTAATAATTTACTATATTGATATATGAAAAGAATCAAATATTTGGTGGGAAATAATTGATATTTATTTAAAAAAATATTATTTGGACTTGGAGACTGTATTTGTTATGCTTCAATTACGGTATGAGCATTGGAAATCCTCGAAACTAGTGAGAATTTTGCTCAAGCCATTCGAATGAATTTGTAACTCGGTGTGAGTAAACAACACGAAATACGTTAGACAACAGAGATTTAGTTAGTGCAGTTTTAACGCTTTGGTCTTTTTTAACGCATTATGAATTAAGGTTTAAAAATGTACCTGGTGGCAGCTTGAAAGCATTTTCTTTGAACGAGTTATTCCATTAAGCACATTAAACGAAATGGGATGTGCACAAAGATTTTATATAAAAAGAGGATGCACAGCGAGGAGGGTGCAATTGAATTTACGTGATAAGAGTGTTAAGGGAGCCTCCGTGTTCATGCGTGGTAGATGCGTTGAAACCTTTTTTCGTTCTCGTGTGTTCAGCCATTGCCACTCTTCCTCTACTCAGTTTCTCTTTTCTCCCCTTTCATTTTTTTTTACGCCGGCCCTTTTTCTCCCTTTTTTTATTTCTCTTTTTCTTTTACCACATTTCTCTCCACTCTTTTCACTTTTCTACCCGTCTCTGCATCCTCTTCTTGTATGATTTCTACTTTATTCTTTATTCGTCTGATTTCCTCTCTTTCATTGTTTTCCTATTTTTCTGTTTCTCTATTTCTCCTTTGGTCTCTTCATACATCCTATTTCCACTGTTTCATGCCTTTCTTTTTAAAAAATCATTTGCTTAATGTCACATCAACTTAAAAGTCATTAACGACCATTATGAGTTATTTTGTTAATATTTTATTACATAAATTTTATATAAATTTAGTTAATATATAGTCATGTATAATTGTCTACTTACTTTCAACATCTGTGTTCTCGAAATAGAGGGGTACCTTAGAATCCAAAGGGAAGTGAAAGAAAATATGGGTTAAACATTACTTCCTATTAATATAGGAAAAATATAATGATATTTAATATTGTACATTTTTCGAGATTATTGGGTTTTAATAAGTTCCATCTTTCTTTTTATTATATTTTCTTTACGTATAATTCCATGTATTGAATATTTGTCTACCATACATATTTGTTAACAATAGTTGTGATGGGGCTTGTGGTGATCGTAAGATCTTCAAGCCTTTGGTGAGCTTACACGTCAAGTGCTGACTTTACTCGAAGGATCAGCGTTGCACGTTGTGTGCTGCCAAAGTTCCAATTACTCGTACGTCTGTTGTACATCTAACCTTAGATCACAAAATGTGGCGGCTTAAATGTAACTTGAAGTGTCAGCCGCTAGCCAATTAGAAAATTTCCTTTTCTTGATTGGTGCGCTGTTACTTCTGATTTTTGCACCTAAGACGGTGGTCGGCACGTCTCAGGTACCGGCGGAAAAACCCTGACCCAACGGTGATGTCAGGCCGCACGGTCACTTTTTCATTAGTGTCGTTAATGGCTTTAGGGCTTCATTGCCTTAAGGGCTCTAACGAAATGGCTTTAGGGCCCCATTGCCGTAAGAGCACTAACGAAATGGCTTTACAATCAAAATTTGTATTCTACGCTAAACAAATTGAATGATGGTAAATCAGTCTAGCAATACCCTGTCCTTAATTGGGTGATTATGATTTGTTCTCTTTCAAACAACCTGAATTATTGAAAATGTATTTTTTTTATGTTACAAAAATTGTGTCTTGAACTGCAGCCTTAATTTCATTTTTCTAAACCTATTTTGCCAAATATTTCTGTGCATCTTCCTTTTGGAGTACCTACATTATTCAATCTTTATTTATTGGCCTTACAGTCTTTGCCAATTTATCTTTCGTTTTTTATATTCATCTACTGGATCTCTTCCTTCCAGTATTTTGTTCTTTTTGTTTGAAATTTACCTAATTTTTTGCTCCGCTGCTCTCCTCCTGTTTAACTCCGAGAAGTACTCTTCTAGGTCCTCCATCGTCTCTTTTTATTTCAATATGTATTTTTTCTCTTCACTGAACGTGTATTCTTCTAATTCTTCTTTTCTATTCACTTACTTCCTCGTCGCAGTTATCATTCTTTACCTTTTTGTTCCTTTTCCGTTCTAACCTCATCTCTACAATCTCTCTCTTTCTCCCTGTCTGATCTGTCGGTTCTTTTCCTACCGGGTGATGCACAATTTCAAAAGCTGCAACAGACCGTGGCGGAAATGAGCTAATGACATTAAGCTCTCTGTACAACCATCAGCGTGAGAAGCGTCCATGTTTATGCGAGTTTGTCTAAAAACAAACCTAATAAAAAAAGACAGTAGCTGTACGTGTTCCTGCAATGCGAGTAAACACGTATCGAACATTATTTTTCTATTGTTCATTTTCTCTTTTTTACATATTGTTCTTCAATACCATTTGTTTACCAACATTTGTTTTTCCATTGAGTTTTTAAGTCACCACCTGTAGATCATTTCTCTTTTCCATTTCTCCTTTTTTTTGTGTTATGTTTGTTATGGTTGAAACGAGAAATAAAACAGGTATCGTCGTACAGTAGATAATTTTATGAATTTATGGGAACAAAGTATAATCATTCTAGACGTTTTCATTGTTAAGGTGAATGACGCAGTGTTAGAAAAATAATAATTATTATAAATTTTACGTAGTTTACAATTGCTTAATATCAAAATTTTGGTCTCATAAAAAGTTGTACTATTTTGGTCTGGCAATCAACATATTAATTGGTTCAGCAACCAACTATTGGAAAAATACATTCTTGTTTTATTTATGTGTTTAGTAATGCGTCAACTGCATCTGGGTCACGGGTCGGCAAATTGCGGCTCGTTAGCGAATTTATTGCAGCTCTTGATCCGAGTCAAATTATTTAACTCACATTTCCATTAAATTTATCGCAGCATTAAATAAATGAGTATTTTGAATTACAAAAATACACAACTTGACATTACTACATGAATCCTTGGCTGTTTAGTTCACTGTACTCTAAATTTGACTTCTATGTATAATGATATGAATATGAATACGTATATGTATATGTATCCAAGCCTAACAGTGTTCGTACGAAAGAGAGAAAACAAATTGAAAGAAGACTAGACATGGCAGAAGTTAACTATATGGTTACAAGCAATTATAATATTTTATTACTAATCATGATCACTTCCGAGAAAAGAATTCGAGAGTAGGAACTGAAATTTTTAAACAAAATTAAAAAGTTTCACATCATGCTAAAAAAAATTATATTTAGTTACAGGGGTCAATTACAAGTATTTTTGGTGAATAAGCATACCCAAAATTCCTACGTACTTTCGAGAAAAAAATTCTTTACCGAAAATCTAATGTGAGGCAAGAGAAATGCTTCCCTGAAATTTTTTTGCGAATCTTTAAAATGTCATAACTCCTGAACGGATTGGAGAATTTTAATTTTTCAAAATACAAACAACGCGTATTTTAGTGGAGAATATGTAGAAATTCTAACAATAATGAAAAAGTTGTTCCTTGACTCCGTAAAGTTAGAAAAACCCCATAAAAATGGTCCAATTTTTAAACAGCCATAATTCTTGCAATAGTGAATATATTTCAATGAAACTTTTTTCTGAAGCAGAGCCCATGGGTATCGACAGAAAAGTATGACACAATTTTTCTGTAAAGTGTCAAACAAATTTATTAAAATTGAAAAACAAATTCTTAAGAAAAATCAACAAGGGGGGTAGGTGCCTAAATTTTTCGGCGAAAAAAAATTTCAAATTGTTCTAGAAAAATTATTTTCGGTTGCGGGGTTCAATTAGAATCGTTTTTGGTCATTAAACATACCCTCAAAATCCTACCCACTTTCGAAAAAAAAATTTGAGAATGTATGAAATTTTTCGACAAAATTAAAAAATTTCAAATTATTCTGAAAAAACTATTTTCGATTGCGGGGGTCAATTAAAATAATTTTTGGTGTATAGACCTACCCCCGAAATCCTACCCACTTTCTAGAAAAAAATTCAGTACGGGCAGGACTTTAAACGTTAATAACTTTTTAATGAAGCCTCCATCAGCAAATTAGTATTCTTGATTTTCGTCTTATTTTGGCCTCGAGAATCTCCCATTAAAATTTTTCCCAGGGGTGGTCGAACACCTTGTATACAATTGATTTGATTGACATTTATTCCAGTTTGAACGAAAGTGGCAATTTCACCACTAGTACGTTTACAATTTCGGTTTTTGTTGAAAACTTGATACACTTTTAGCTTCGGTGAATATTAGTTTTTAAAATTTTTTTTGCAAACATATAATATAATTTAAATATAATTACAGTCATTTTTCTGTAGTGCGGATATCAAGATTCTGTTTATAAGCATGAAACATATCTATGTTCCCTTGTATGCTGTACGTAGCGATAAATGAGTTGGCGGCCTGCAATGTCTAGTTTTTTTTTTCTTTTAATTCGTTCAAGTATTTACAGTCATTTACACTTACTGTTTTCACACACTGTGAAAATCTTAAAAAAAATTGTATCGTGAACAGTGCTGCCTCGAAATAAGAATAAGAAATTTATTTGAAAACAAAATATTCTACGGATTAATACTAAGTAATTGTCCATACAAAAAATAAAAAGTTAAACATTATTATTTATTGATGGAAAAAAATGATTATTATATCGTACGCTAAATCGTCTTTACATTTAAAATCGTCCAGTATAGTAATATCACGTTGTTTTAAACAAATATTACACAATATTTGCTCTTCATTTGTTTCTCTATTCTTTAGAGTCAGTCGAATTACATTGTATCAGTGGAAGACGGTCTCCCGACTAAATAATAATCCAAGTAAGAAACAGACGTCACTAGAGAAACGTGAACTTATAATTCATCATTTTAATAATAATGAATCACATAAAAAGTGCCTCTACTATACAGTATATAATAAAACGTGGACGAAAAGTGGATATTTAAAAAAATAAAAAAAAGATCAAAAATTAAATGTTCCGACCATTGCTATTGACATTAAACAATATCGAAGAAAATCGGTGAATGCAGAAAAATTTAAAAAAACATGAATATTATGGTCGTATAGCCCGATAAAAGCCGCTGATAAGTATCAAAAATGGGTGACAGATTAGAGTTCGCTAAACGTTATGTCAATAAAGATTATAGTTTCTAGAAGAACATCATTTTTGCATATAAAAGCAAAATTATCTTATTTGGGAATGACGGTAAAATATGGATTTGGCGGAAACCAAATCAATAATGGAACATACTTTAAATCCAACCGTTAAACATTGAAAATTGAGAGTTGAAAAATTCATTGAGGGAAATATGGACAAATGATATTATTTAAATATCTTAAAAACTCACTTAAAAGATAATGCACAAAAGTTAGGATTGTTAGATTCTTTTATGTTTTACAGCGGCAATGACCCAAAACATGCCTCAAGGATCGCTCAAGAATGGCTACTGTACAACTACCGCAAAATTATTCACACGTCAGCTCAGTTACCTGATTTAGCATGTTTGAAGTAAATTGAAATTACAAGTAAATAAACGTGAAACGCCAAATAAAGATTAATTAAAAGTAGGAATATGTGCAGTATGGGAAAATATTAATCCAGGTTTTCTAAAAAAAATTAGTTTGAATTATACCTTGACGATTGCAAGCAATTATAGATAAAAATGTCAACTAAGTACTGAATCAATATTTAAAATTAAATTTGTTTTTCACTTTGTAAATTTACTGAATAGATTTATCTATGATTTTGAATGTAAGGCCGATTTGACGTATGATACGGTTATCATTTTTCTTCATTAATAAAAAGTAATGTTTTTTACTTTTTGTATGAATAATTACAAAATATTAGTCTGTAAAAAAGTAATTTTTTTCAACCAAATTCATTCAATCTCATTCTGTTATTGGACCGAAGCAACACTTTTTACGATACAACCTGTACGATTTTCACTGTGGATGACTATTTAGTTGGGTCACTATTCTTGTGCAGCGATTTTTTCCCAGCGAATCATTTTGTTCCTTTTGTATTACCTATAAAGCTTTTTTATTGGTCTATGTTAAGTGGGAAATTGTTGGATGTTTTATTAGTAATGAATTCTGATATGTACATTATATTGTATATACGTATACAAATTTTTTAACTAACTTTTTCTGTTATTCTAAACCATTAAATAACTGAATCTACCCTCTTCAATCCGTTGCAGCTTGATAAATGACGAATGCTGCGCATTCGAAAACTCTGATGGGAAGTTTTATTCCAAGAGAAGGAGGAATTACGTGTGTCTCATTGTGACGTCGATTTATGGTAGCACGGACACCTGATATATTGTACTGACAGCGTGTAAATCCATCCTTGAATCAGTCTACTTTCTGTCCTTTACGCAGAAGGTTTGTTTTAGTTTTAAATTTTAATAGGGAAATTGGTCCATTAGTTGTATTCGGATTACGAGCGATCATTATGTACTGTGCTTTTACAATACTACGGTTGATAAAAAACAAATAACATTTAAATGTTATTATCTCTGGGAGATTAACATGTTTTACAACAACTTTACGCAACGTAACAATTTTACACAATTTCGTTGAAATTTCTAACAAACTCTGGCAAATACCTTTAATTAAAAGTTAGATACGTTGTCGTCGAAGCTGCATTTTTTACCATGTCTAATATTTTTCGCGAAATAATTCTGTTCATTTTAAATTAACTTTCCACATAGAGACACACTACGCTTAATACACCATTCTTTGAAGTTCATTGTTTTTTAGGAAAAATTCTAAAAAGGGAATCACGGCTAGAATGGATCGGTTTTAGAAACTTTGGAAATGTCCTAATGTCCAAACTTTTGTACATTAATTTAATATTGTCGGAAATCGGTCAATAACGGGCGAACTCCGGGCCTAAATTAAATAGGTCCGCGATTGTCGACAACGGCGCCATCTGTTTTCTCCTGGCTCTCTCACGAGTCTATGTTTTAAGTGTGCACGTGTAAGATATTAACCGTTCCGCGGAAAGAACTACTATATATGTATTTTCTTTAGATAATAAAGTATTAATTATTCTGTGGATAAAAATACGTTTCGTGAGTTCATTTGGTGGAAAACGCAACAATTATTAAGCATTTTACAGCCTTAACCACTCTGGTAGTGGACCGTCTTAGCGACCGAAGGACAGACTCGGGGTGCATTTTTACCAGAATTTACTGATTGAATTTTTGTGTTATCGTATTTGTTGTAAATCGTAAAATTCTTTATTCGTTAATTTTATAAACTCAATTAGTGTAATTTTTATTCTTATTTACTAAAACTAGAATTTCATGACTTTGAAATAAACAACAGTTTGCATGGTTTCGAATGGATTAGGAATCTACTGGACGAGGGTTAATAATTGGCCATTTTAGAAGCCTAACTAATTAATTTAACTTTTTGTCTTTGGTTGTCTATTTTAGTTTAATTTTAACTCTTAAACCCTTATTTAAATAAAAATTTCATATAATGAATAAAATAAAATTCAATCGATTGAACGTCGCGAATAAATTGCTATACGTTGATTTTATTGGGTATCTATTATTCGAATAAAATTTTACTCATTATTTCACTCATTTATTTGGCTCACGAGAAGCTCAATAGCTAGAAAAATGTGATCTTATTCTTTTATTGTTTTATTCTCAATAATTTTATCTTGTAAAAATCGTGGAAACTAAGTATTAATCTTGCTATTGTTTCCTGTGCTAAATTTAAAAGGGGAATTTCTTTTCTGGTTAAAAAAAAAATAGCCGCACACTACCTAAATTATCTACGCATCACAAAATCTAAATTATCTACGCATTAAAAGTTTCAATATTAACTATAATATAATATAAAACATGTCAGTAATTGATCAAATAAACTATTTTTTATGGTTTACCGCCAATCTTCAATTTTTTATGTAAATTATCATTGCGATATAACTGTTCGGAGGAGTTATAGGCAATGTAGAACTTATACTTTGCATAAAAAAAAAATGTTTCAAATGTGTCCAATTTTTGATCATTCAATGTGAGTGATTAGAAATGCAACCAGGGTAATAAATAAGTTAATCTTCATATTTAGAAACATTATAAATTTAATTATTAACAAAAGACATAAGTTATTACGACAAATTTGACTAAATGATCAAGAACAGTATGATGATTAATTATTAGCGAGATTATATACAGGGTGTTCGGCCACCCCTGGAAAAAATTTTAATGTGAGATTTTAGAGGCCAAAACAAGACGAAAATCAAGAATATCAATTTCTTGACTGAGGCTTCGTTAAAAAGTTATTAAAAAATTAAATTAAAAAATTTCAAATCATTCTGAAAAAATTATTTTCAGTTGCAGGGGTCAATTACAATCATTTTTGATCTGGCTTAGGCATATCCCCGATATCCTGCGCATTTTTGAGAAAAAAATTCAGTACGGACGGAACTTTAAACGTTAATAACTTTTTAACGAAGCTTCTATCAACAAATTGGTGTTCTTGATTTTCGTCCTATGTTGGCCTCTAAAATCTCCCATTACAATTTTTCTCTGGGGTGGCCGAACACCCAGTATAAGAATAGGTCTTAATTTCTGTCCAGTTTGAAACAGTTCACAAATGGTGGTTGAACTTCGTCTAATTTATTTGATTTCTATCCTATAAATTACCATCTATTAGGAGTCTGGACAACTTTTTCAAAGAAAAGCATCTGATTAACCCTTTGAGCGTGAAGGAGTGCGACATTGAACGCTCTATGTGGTCGAAACTCCGCCAGTAGTAAACAAGTGTTGGTGGCTGCCAGAAGTTCGTAGCATACAATAGCCTTCGCGAAGCACAATATATGCGCCGTAAGCCATAGCAAAAGTCTCAAGAGGGTCCACAGTGGATGTTTACTGGTGGTTAGCCTGCAGGTTTCAACGACTGTCTTCCTCGCGAAAGGATCCGAGAGAAGGACAGTCGACCATACCCAAGAGTTAATACTTCAGTGAACCGTGGTGTGTATGTTGACTGTATACAATAGTCATCGGTTGAATAAAATGATTTCTTCCCAGATGTATGGAATGAAACCATCATCCCTACTATTTAAATATTTTTAGTGTAACCTATCGATTTGTATGATCCACGATCCACATGATAATTCAAATGATCGACAACATACGTATACATAGGGGGTGGTCCACGCAACTTGTGCAGTTGTATAACTTCCAAAATATGCGTTGCTCGAAAAAATTTTGTATTCAAAAGTTGCATGTTTTAAAGAGGTACATTATGTAATGCATTTACTTTTTTTATAGGTGGAGTTTTGGAGATTTGACGGCCAACTTTGTTTTTTTAAATAGAATACTATATTTTTTATATTACAATATGGAATAATGTTGAATTCTGAGAACAAAAGTATTGACCTTTATTAGCTAAACCTAATAGCTGTCGAGTAATTTCACTTAATTTCTTGAAAATTACTCGTTGTAACGAGTGTGGACCACCCTGTATATACGTTAAATCGTACTTTATCCACCAATGAAAATTAAAATTTATAGATTTGTCATGACGTTATTACAATCCAATTTATTCTTATTATTATCAACTTTTTAGTATCCATGTATAGAAGTGAGTGTATGTGTAAAATTATATAATTTAATTATATAATCTTTCACAGTACTACGTGATATTTTAACAAAATTTAATATATCGCGTTGAGATTTTCCATCTTTAAATAATATAATTATCTTTCTTTCTGATATGATAGTTCCTTTCATTTTCACTATTTTTCTTGTAAAATGTCTATTCTAACGAACAAGTTTTATTCAACAGACTTGAAATACATTATACAAAACAAAGAAGCATTAGAAAAACAAAACTAAGCGAAAACAATAACGATCTTCTCTTCATATGGTGGACGAATACTTTTGTGCTTACATTTTTGTCACGTAACTAACAATGTAGATTATAATGCATAATTTTGAGTATAATACTAATTAAATAAGTAAAATATGTATGTTCTCTTATTTTTCCAATATTCTAATTATATTCAAATCGATGTATATCATAATGACACTTTAAATTAAATTCCTTCAAGATATCAATACATATTTTGATTACAAATGAAATATGAAACTTTAGTTTTTATATCTATCTAATTCCCATCTTAAATGAAAAATTTTATGTTCTTGTATAGATCGCTTCTTAGTAATTTTAGAATGTGATATAATTTAATTATGTATTTCTTGCAAAATAAAAGACCAATGTAAGTTATATAATGACACAAGATTTTAATATTTTAGTAAAATTAATTTCAAGGTTTGGTCCGATGATTTCTCATGTCATAAGAGACGCATGAAGTTATTCAGCATGCCATGAAATCAATCTAGAAATGTAAGAGGTTTAACAGTTTGATAATTGAACTGTTACATCGATGTAAACATTACTATTTTGAGCACCTTTTATGATGTAAGAATTATATTTTATTCGTTTAATTCAAGTAGAATGTTTTTTAATTATAAATTGTTGAAATCATCTATAGATCCGCTATTCTACTAAGAATACAAAAATATAGTGTATATTAAAAAAGAAAGAAATTTCCGAAAATTCTCCAATTATATAAAAATTATTACAATCGTATTATGGCCTTGTCCATACCATACAAGTTTTCTAAAGAAACTTTTTCCATATTTATAAAAATAAGGAGAATATTAAAAGTGATTAAAGTTAAGTAATGAATTACCTTTAAAATATATGGTCCATACAGAGTGTTTGGCCACTCCTGAGAAAAATTTTAATGGAAAATTCTAGGGGCCAAAATAAGATGAAAATCAAAAATACTAATTTGTTGATGGAGACTTCGTTAAAAAGCTATTAACGTTCAAAGTTCCGCCCGTACTGAATTTTTTTTCTCGAAAATGATTAAGATTTCGGGGGTCTGTCTATTCACCAAAAATGCTTGTAATCGACCCTTGCAACCGAAAATAATTTTTCTAGAACAATTAGAAATGTTTTAATTTTGTCGAAAAATTTCACACCTTTCCGAATTTTTTTCTATAAAGTGGGAAGGATTTCGGGGGTATGTCTATTGACCAAAAATGATTGTAATCGACCCCTGCAATGGAAAATAGTTTTCCAGAATGATTTGAAACTTTTCAATTTCGCCGATAAATTTAGGCACCTACCCCTGTCGATTTTTCTTAAAAATTCCTTTTTGATTTTTAATTACTTTGGTTGAGGCTGTACGGAGAAGTTGACTAATATTTTTTTGTAGGTATCCAAGGACTTTGCTTCAGAAGAAAATTTCAATGAGATCCATTTACTATTGTAGGAGTTATGGTCGTTTGAAAATTGGACCATGCTTATAGGATTTTCTCACTTTATGGTGCCAAGGAACAACTTTTTCAATATTATCAGAATTTCTATATATTCTCCACTACAATACGCGTTGTTTGCATTTTGAAAAATTAAAATCCTCCAATCCGTTCAGGAGGTATGACATTTTAAATATTCGCATGAAATTTCAGGGAAGCATTAATGTGAAGCATCCTGGCCTCACATTACATTTTCGGTAAAGAATTTTTTTCTCAAAAATGCGTAGGATTTCAGGGTATGCCTATTCACCAAAAATTCTTATAATTGACCCCTATAACAAAATATAATTTTTTTAGTATGATTTGAAATTTTTAAATTTCGTCTAAAAATTTCAGTACCTACTCGAATTTTTTTCTTGAAAGTGGCTAGGATTTCAGGGTTATGTGTATTCACCAAAAATGATTGTAATTGAGCCCCGCAAGCAAAAATAATTTTTTCAGAATGATTTGAAATTTTTTAATAACTTTTTAACGAAGCCTCAGTCAAGAAATTGGTATTCTTGATTTTCGCCTTGTTTTGGCCTCTAGAATCTCCCATTAAAATTTTTCCCAGGGGTGGCCGAACATCCTGTACAGTAGAGTTGGTCGACTTTTTCACGCGTATTTTCACATTCACTCTACACTCACTTTCCATCTACTCTGTAGACTCACTTCACAAACAGCCACATTCGTCTTACTACTTTTCCCTGTCGCATATTTGTGTCCGCGTGGAAGGGATGTTTTGTATGATTCCATTTCTGAAAATTTGACTTTCCTACATTGTATAATCATTTTGAAATAAATTCGGTATTTAACGAGATTAACTAAAATCAGGCTGTTAAGGTATTGTTTACTTCTTTATGATTGATGTATACGAAAGACGTCATAGAAATGCAGATTAAATTTGACATGCGATATGTTTTCTCTATATTGGAATATAATGGAGACTGTTTAATGTGTTTGTTTCAGTGGATTCAAGGAGTACTTGGAGTGCTCGCATCATACGACTCGCCGACACTGTGGCGATGATGCAGCTCGGTTTACAAAGGACTTCTTTGACAGAGTATCGAGCCCACTTCTTAGGGTAAATATTTGCCACCCCTGGTTGAGTAGAGACTGTCGTTACTGCTTTGAGATACGTTCGATCATGTAGCATCAGAACATCGGTGAAGTTGTTTAAAATATATACATATTTGGAAGTTTGAAACATGTTTTATAAGTCATAAGCGTGTAAATTACCTAACATTCATACAGTATGTTTTTACAGTAATTACAATACTACAATAATACATTTTTTATCCCTGATGTTACAATTACAGATTTTCATATTTAAAGCTTCATAGATGCTCACTGACGGATTAATGGAAGTTATTATTTTTAAAAACTGTCATACAGAAAATATACACGTATAGGCAGTAATGCATTTCTTTATGCATAATAACTAAGAATATTTTATCTTTACTTATATATAATATGTCAAATGTACGAGTGATGATTTATAACTAATAACTAATAGTGTCCTTAATTGAAACCGGAACTACGATTTTTGTACATCTTCAGATTTACAAAATAGGTTTACGAACAAGATAATTGATGAGCGAAGTATATTAACATTTACTTTGATAGTATATTAATAAAATGCTGAGTAATGTATACATCATTACATTGCTAAGTAGTACCATAAAAATAAATATTCAAAAGCGATTTTGTTAGGATAATATAATTAATAATTTAAATAATCAAAAATACTATTTTATCAGTGTCTTCTTATAAATTGCCAACTGCAAAGAAAACTCATTTTATTTCGAATCTTACGTACAAAAACAAAAATTTAATAATTTATTATATTTGTTTCACCACGAATTACATTTAATCCCATGCCAATAAATTAGGGTGACCTAAAATTTTCAACTTTTTTAATGCTTTTAGTGAAATTACAAGGTGTGAGTGAATTTTAATAAAATATTTATTAAATAATAATATTATACGTAAAAAATATGCAAAATACATGTTAATAACGTATGTTTCCTCCCTTTGTTTCGATTAATGCTTGTATTCTTTTTGGCATGTTATGAATATGTATATCGTTTAATCATATTTTTTATATTTTCGCTGTTTTGCCAAACATCTACATATAATCCTTTCTTTCAACTCGATTATTATAGTGTTAAGGGACGAATATACAAATGTTTTAAGTAAATTCCAAACATTTTCTATTGGATTCATGTCGGGTGAATTGCTTGGTGATCTGAAAAGAGGAATATTTTCGATAACAAGTTCATGGTTAATTTTGCCCTATGATACGGTGCTCCGTATTGCATATACGTACAGTGACTAACATTTAAAATCGTACACCTAGCGGTTCAGCCAATATTTTTTCAATAAAACATAATAATTGTACTAAATTATTGAATTGTTATTGTTATTGTTATTGTGTAGTGTAATTTTTCTTTGATACATAAGAACAATATAAAAAAACCTTTAGTAGTACTCAGTGAATTAAATAAAATTTAAGGTTGCGTATGAAACTTAGCTGTCAGTAAAAATCGTACAGAGAAAATAATAAGATACCGTTTTAGAATAATATATAATAAAAATTGTTTATATTAATATTTAGTTGGGTAACCAAATGCATTTTGAACACACTGCAGTCGTTGAGGAATTGATTTTACTAAATTCTCACAAAATTCAGGTGTTATTTTCGACCATTCTTCTTGCAAAGCTTTTCTAAGGCTTTCCTTGTTTATAATATTGTGTAATCTTACTTTTTTGTCCAATTCGTTCCAAATATGTTTTATGACATTGATATGAGGAGATTGTGGGGGCGTTCGAAGAACTTTAGGGCAGCTGTACAATAGCCAACTCTTGCTAGATAAGAATTGTGCTTCGGATCATTGTCGGTGTAAAATTTAAAATCGTTTGAAATTTCCATTTTTTCAGTACTTTTAAATGAATTTTTAATATACTCAAATACGATCACTTATCCATTATATTACCAATAAATACTAGATTTCCAATGTCAGATGCTGACATGCAACCCTGGATCATTTGAGACTCACTGCCAAATTTAACTGAACCGAAGATATTAAATTTCGATTCGTCAGTAAAAATTACATTTTTTCAAAAAGTAAACTGTTCCTTCTTAACAAACTCGTACCTCTTCTTCCTATTTTGCAAACTTATGAACGATTTTTTTTAAGCAACTCTACCGTGATCTTCTGTTTTCTTAATACTTTTCTAATGGTTGAGTCACTTACTTTCTTATTTAAATATTTTTCAACTTCCGACGTTAATTTTGGAGCATTAAGCTCCGGATCATTCTTAATTTTTCTAACAATTCATCGTTCATCCCTGACACTCAGTTTCTTATCAGACCTCTCTTTGAATTTATTCACTATATGGTCCTCTTCTTTGTATCGTTTTATTATACATTGAACTGTGCTTATACTTCGATTAATAATTTTACTAATTCCATTGTAACTTTTTTGTTTTTATAGTGATAAATAACTAATTCACGTTGATTTTTTGGTAGAACAACGCATATAACAATCAGAATGCTGCTAAATCAGCTAGATTCAATCGTTGCTAAGCATTGTTACATAAAAAACAATTGGGGATTCACCGGATTTCCAACGTTACCAACAGTGTACGATTTTTACTGACAGCTAAGTTTCATACGCAATCTCAAATTTTATTTAATTTACTGAGCTTTACTAAAGCTTTTTTTTATATTGTTGTTATGTGTCAAATAAAAAAACATTACACCACATACCTCTATACGAGTTTCAATAATTTTGTACAATTTTCATGTTCTGTTGAAAAAATATCGGTTGAAACGCTAGGTATACGATTTTAAGTAACAGTCACTTTATATTTGGATTTGTGTGATTCTAAGAACAAATAATATGGAAGGAACGTCTTTATTACGCCCTGATATTGTTTAACGTCCATATTCCCTTTCTCAAAATGTATTAGTTTTGACCCCTTGAGTCGTAATGCAAGACCATATTCATCACTAGACTGCAGATGTTTATGTTAATAAAATATGTCAAAATATGTACTAATAATATACCAAAATACAGGAATGTGCAAATTATATTCAAAATATCTTCAAATAATTTTATTACTTAAACATAATAATAATTAATTATAATTTAAATTACAATATGTTACGAGTATTTTTTCAATATTGTCAAGAGTTAGTTGATGACGTGTGTCGCATAACCATTAAGTAGATTATTTAATTTATTTAATCTTCCATTAATTCATTATTTTTTAAATGCTTTAAAGGAAAGTTGATTTCCATTTACCAGTTTGGTAAAAATCAACATTAAGTAAAATAATTCAGTTGAGATTGAGAATCCACTTAAGGGTTAAAGTCAATTTATAAGCTGAGAACGAATGCTCAGCATTACAAGATGTGATTGTGGCATATTTGAACTTGCTGAAATAACGTGCTTTAATTGTTTTAGTTCCTTTAGCAATCTGTTGTCATAAAATTCGTTTACTTAGAACCCATCTGTCAAGAATATTTCAGAATTACTGATTCACAAGAAGTATGAATAGGTATGTTGTCATGTCTACCATGACTGTCGTATACAAACGTTGAATTAGTAGACTTAAATAGATGTTCGGAAACCTATATAAGCATTAATTTGATGAAAAGAAATGCAATAAACATATATGACATATGCAGTATGTTTCGACATACGTTTTTATACAAAATATGCAAAACATATGCCTTATGCAAAATAAAAAATATATTTTTAAGAACCTCTAGTGATGAAATAAACTTCTATTTAGGATTTACTCTTTTATCTATTTCCAAGGACCGTATACATTTGCATAAACATCAACAGTCTATTCATCACAGATTGGGAATATTTCACTGATTGTTGTACACATTCTGAATAGTATTGCTCATTTGGCTGTCTTTTCACAAATTGAGCACTATTTGTAACTGTTTTTAACTGTATTTCGTCGCTAAATACGACTTACTGAGTTTATCAAAATTTGTAAAATTTTAGTAATTTCTCTAAGATGACAAAATCTTTGCATACATGATAAATTCATATTAGATACCATTTCCCAATCTGCTATAGTATATTTATAATGAGCCTTTGTCCATTCCAATTGTGATTTCTTTATTTTGTCTGTCAATTTGAGTCTTTTTACTGGCCGTTTACATTTAATATTTGCTTCATACAAACATCTTTTCAACACCCTTTTAGCTATTTTCAATCCATTGTTATTTGAACTTTGCACCATCATGGCAGTCATTGCATGGCGGATTCCTAATGTCATCTTAATTATTCTGCGGCCTGTCCTTCATGTAGTCACTCGTTTACCATGACAGGATGATCGCTTATTCAACTGTATAAATATATTGTTTTTATACAACATGCGATTCTTCGGGCCGTTTGACGCGAAATACTAGTATTTTTCGTGATTTCTCGCTGTAATAGAATACATTCCACCTTTTAGAAGATCAACAATGTATGTCTCTTTTTCAACTGATACGTCTGCTTGCTTTTCCCCATAAATTTTTTACTGCAAATCTCGATTTCGATTTCGTTCTCCAATAATCCATGTACGATTGATTTATTTCTTAATCCTATTGTTCTCTGGTACTTTTTACACAGCCAAAAAGAAGTTCTTGATAAGTGTAACGCATTCATTCATCACTTTGATCATTCGGTCCGCTCGGTCCGCTATTGCTCGTATCCCGGAGTAAATTCTACAATTTTACAGTATCAGATTAAAGAATGACAGTAAAATATAAACCAATTTGTAATAAAAATTTGGACAATCATAGACAACTTGCAATTTATAACACAGAATTATAGTTAAAAAAATGAATTTTTACGGATAATCCTAATTCGATGGCATGGGTTATAGGTTATGGGACTGTATAAGTTAACATGATAATTTGGTATTTTCAAACTAATTAGTATAAAATTCTTAACTTACAAGTAGTACTATTTGTTAGTAAGGGCAAATGAAATTTATCCACTCAGAGAATATTAGAAATTTTAAACATATTGATATTAACGATGCATAACAGTTTCGAAGTTCGAAGTATTGTGCCGAGATCGTAAATTGTCAAGTATCTGCAAACTATTTGACATAGAGTCAAGGGTATAAGTTGCTCACTCCGCCTAATCCTCTCTAGAAATTTCCACCTTTTGATTCTTAACAATTACACTAGTTCGATATTTCTTGTTCAAAACCGTCGTCACGCAATACATTCGTGGATGTGATCGATTTAGACAATAATGACAATCCGTGTGACTGCAGGTGGTATAACTAATTTAATTTGTCGTCAATTTACAATCTCTGTATTGTATAAGTTCCACACTAATTTAGAGAATAGAACCTTTTTGATCGTGTAGTAGTTCCCACATAATAAAAGCGTTTCAAAGAAATGAATTGTATACGGCAATTCTCAGTGAAGACGTTGCTGGATTTAGAAAGAAGAACCACTCCAACGATGTCATTAGTCACCTTACATTCTTGTAAAATTTTTCTATTTGTTGATAGGATCATCGAGATAGTTTGTATTTTGAAACACTTCACCTAGTGAAATTATGACATCTGATATATGTATGTTGTGATCAATTAAGAAAAAATAAGAAACAATAGGTGTTAATCGACTAAGATCATTGAATGGGAATAAAATGAGTTCCCATCGTGACAAAGCTAAATCACACATAGAAGAAAATGGATAAAAAAAATTATGTGAAGTTGGCTGAGAAATTACATGTTTTATTTTACAAATATTATTCCACTAATTTTTACTTACTTTGTGCATTGCAACATTTTTTTTTGTAGGTCAAATATTGTACATTTTAATGAAAAATCATAGAAATTTTATAGTAACAATATATTAAAGTTGTAAACAAGAATGAACGGAGTTATTAAGTAAGCAGATTATGACTACGTATTTTAAATGTCTAAATTTTAGTACAGAATTCAGTACGAACTTATGGGATGACGTAATACTACTATATCTATATAGATACAGTCTTCATTTTCAAGCAGAATGTGTAGATGAAGTTATTTGTATTCAATCATTATTCACGCGTCTATTCTTGTTACACGGTTTGAAATGAGGTGTTTGAAAATAGTAAAGGCGAATACTCAATAATAGCATGTTTAGGGGTAAATGCGTTTCAAAAATTATTCATAAAGACCAACTCGTCAAAAAGTTCTGGTACCTTTACAATTATATTAGAATTAATACTACGGTCAGAGACAAAAGTAAGTGGACAGGTGATGAAAATGAATATTAATGAAATTTAATCTGTGTTACATGATCAAGCTTTATTTATTATTTATCTTTAGAATATGCAGATTATTTAATTAACAATTTTAATATGTACACTTTATATAAACTCAAATTGAGTTTAAATAAGATATGAATCAATTAGAAGAGTACAAAAGCAAGTGGACACTACTAATAATCGATATTAATACTTAGTACATATTGTCATCTTTTGTCTTAAAGGGTTACACTACAATGAATGTCTTAACATCATATCAACTTTTTGCAATTTTTTCTTAGGAGATTAATATAAATTAAACATTTCATAATACGCCCATTATTATACAACTATTAGGAAATATGTACATATTTTTTCTTTTTTTCTTTATATCCGCCTCGCTGTAGCACCTTCTCAGGTAATGACCCTCTATGATGGCGCCGACGACGGTCACACTTTTTGAGCTGGAACCAAAAAGGAAAATTTTTTCAATTCCACATAAAATTTGCTAGCCATGTACGTTGGATTTTTGTAGAAATCGTACATGTTTGAAAAAGAAACGTCGAATTCTAACAAAAAATTGTGTATAAAAATACTTGTAGCAGAAAAATTTTTTAACAGATCAGAAAACTCTTACGTACTTGGCTAGATAATTTAATAGGACAAATTTTGTGGAAATTTGAAGTTAATTAGATTAAAATTCTTAAAGCTATCGGTGTCACCATTTGAAAAATGTAATTTTGAGAAGAATGAGTTTAACACTTTACCGACCGGTACCGATTGACCCTAGGTTACATATCTACTGCTTCTTGTACTTATAGGAATATTAAATAAAACTTTGCGACAGTGTTTACCATATTGTTCTCCGTCTATTATTATAGGGTAATTAAATTTAGTGATATTTTTTATTTTCATGACAACCGATTAATAAGCTACCGGACGGTAAACTGTTGAGCGGTAAAAAGCCGATTAATAGGCTATCGGTCGGTAAAGTGTTAAAATTGTAGTTCGTGATTTTTACTGTACCACACACGATTGCAATTGGCTTTAAACTCATGAAAAAATGGGAATTATACGTCTAGAACAGCGGGATATTATTTTAAGAACTACAAATTCAGCATATAAAAAGAATTCTATCCTAATTCTAAGAAAACTAACAATTCAGCAAATACATAAAAAGAAATTCGATGTTTTTTCATTTTCATCGTGGTGTAATCCCTTAATTGCAGTCTCTTATAGACGAGGTATATTGTTTATGAGACTTTCTATACAATCTTTATCAATACTTTCAAAGACTAATCTTGAATCATTAAAGAAATTCATTTTATTCTCGCTCGTTTAAAAGAACTTTGAAATCCAATATACATCACAAATTCTGTATTGGATTCAATTCAAGGCTTTGTCGTGACCATTCGACTAATTTAATATTTGAATCGCTAAAACAATTCATACTTTGTTGGCAACGTGTTTTAGATTGATTCCTGTTGAAGAATAAATTTTCCTTTAAATTCAATTTTACTATTGGCTTTTTCACATTTTCATTTATAATGTCAATGTATTCGTCTCTGCATTTGTAATACCATCATTTGATACTATAGTTTCAATCTCACTCCATGAGAACAGCCCCACATTAACAAAGAGCCGCCATCAAATTTAACTGTGAATGTAACGAATATGTAATATGTTTCATTTTTTCCTCCTCTAAACTTGTTGCTTTCTTTTTCATTGTCGCATCTCAAATTTTGATTTGTCGGACAATAATGTTTTCTCCTAGAATTATATACGCATGTCAATATACTTTTTAACAAAAGCTAGACGTTGCTATAGATTTCTTTTCTGAATATGAGGTTTACGCCCAGCCCTGCAGGATTTTAGTTCTACCTCGTGCAATTTTTGTTTTGTTGATTTTGTTAATACATCTGTCCTAGTGTACTATTTCGACATTTTTAAAAAATTCGACGATATTCTTGTATAGTAGAAGGAGTGTTTTCGTCCATAGCGTATTGAATTTACTGTAGTATTGTAAACCAAATATTCTTTATACATTTTTTCCATCGTATATTTTGATACTACGTACAATACTTCTGGTATATATGTAGTAGAACAATTTAACTTAATACGACAGTTTGATGGAAATAAATTACGAATTTGATACGGTTCTATTTGTTTTCAAATGAGCACTGGAAAATTTGTCCAATACCACTGTGTGTAAGCATGACTTACATATAATGTTTGTATGCATTTCTTGTCTCGCAATAATACGTTAACCGGGTGTTCAGTTATTTTTGTCCTCTTATAATTGGTTGCTTTTTTGTTTAAATTCAATTTGAGTTTGCATAAAGTGAAAATATTGATTTCCATTGTTAATTAAATAATCAGCATACTCTAATGATAGGTAATAAGTAAAACTTAAACATATAACGTTGATGCTATGTCGTTTTTATCACTTGTCCGTTTACTTTTTGTTGAGTTCACTTTTACCTTCTCCAAACACCCCATTTGAATCCGTGTAACAAGAATAGACGTATGAATAATTATTGAGTATCTACAAATAATTTTATCTAGACATTCTGTTCGAAAATGGAGACTGTATCTATATACAGGGTGTTTGGTAACTGATGCTACAAGCGAAAAGGGGATGATTCTACATGAAAAAATAAGTCTAAAATATACAATAAAAATTTTTCATGTGAGGCTTTATTTTCGAGAAAATCGGCTTTGAATTTTCGCCGGTTACGCGTGCACTTGATCATGTCTTGTTATAACATATCTCGCTGTAGATCATTGTCTCGATTTAAGTTTATGTTGATAAACACTTCCAGTGTCATGGAATTGTTTATTAACTTAAACTTAAACTTAAACTGCAATAGTACCCATCGAGACAATGATCTACAGCGAGATATGTTATAACAAGACATGATCAAGTGCACGCGTAATCGGCGAAAATTCAAAGCTGATTTTTTCGAAAATAAAGCCTCACATGAAAAATTTTTATTCTATATTTTAGACTTATTTTTTCATGTAGAATCATCCCCTTTTTGCTTGTACCATCAGTTATATACCATACACCCTGTATATATAGAAATATTAGGTCATTCCATAAGTTCGTACTGAATTCTGTACTAAAATTTATATATTTCAAATGCGTCATTAAATTTCATGAATAGTCGTACTCCCCGTCTTATTTAACAACACCGTTCATTCTTTTTTTTTTTTAAAATTTAATATACTGTTACTATAAAACTTATTCAATTTTTCATTAAAATGTAGTTCAATGCTGTGTTCTAATACATTGATATATTACAATATTTGTCCTACTAAAAAGTGTTGCAATACACAATGTAATAATTAGTGGAGCAATATTTGTATTATAAAATAAGCATGACAACATTTCCTAGCCAACTTCACATAATTTTTTTACGCATTTTTTCCACTTGTGATCTAGCTTTGTCACAATGAAAACTCAAAATTTCATTGATATTCATCTTCATCATCTGTCCATTTACTTTTGTCCCTGGCTAAAGATAGTAATATTATACTAAACATAACTTCATTGAGTTCATTGTTGCTCTTTCGAACGCTTGAAATGTTTAAAGATAAATGAATTTGACTGAAATTAAACAAGGTATGTGTTTGATTCCAGGTGCCGTGCTCGCATTACACCGAAGAGATGTGCGAAATCGGAAGCAGTGGCGTCAGCATCTTTAGGATGCAGACAATGATATCGGTGGTGTTGCTGCTTCTCGCGAGGTACTTCACGTAAGTGGTTAAGCACCACTCGTGGCCGGAAAAGGAGGACGATTTCCGTGCACAACGAGCGCCGTGTTGAAACCGGGGCCTTCCGTTCGTTTTCCGCTTCCGATTCGCCAAAGTATTTTTTTTTTTTCTTATTTTCGAAAAGAAACCAAGAAGAGAAAAGGGCACGCGCGCGAGCAAAGTGTCGAGTATCGAGAGGCATGGAGGAGGATAAGTGGAATGAGACAGAGAAAATTTGAGGGAGCAAGGTAAACCAAGGGAGAACGCGATCAAAGCAACGACACTGCGAGAAGAGAAGAAAGTTCCACCCACGTTCTTCTGTACGAAGTTCCCCTCTGCACTCGTGCGAGAAGTGTTTCTCTTTGACACGAAACTTGAGTCGCGTGAGGAAAACAAAAGGAAGAACGTGCTTTCAGATACCGTGACGAGCTTAATCAAGCAATCAGAAGGCACCAGCCAGAACACAAACGTGTCCGTTGAGCTTTTCGTTGGCCAGCTGCGGTTCGATACCTGCGTCGATGAAACCGATCTCGGATAATCGCTAGTTACGGAAGGATCACGTTGAATCAGCAAACGGGCAAGTGTCAAGAATATGCAAGGAGATCACGGAGATGGAACTGCGATCAACAGTTAAGACGTTCAAGACGTGTCCTGCTTTGGTTAGTTTCAGCTTTTATTTATGTACGCAGGAATGTAATAGGTAAAAAAGAAAACAACGTAATTTGGAAAAAGAGCGTCGCGTATGCGAAGCTTGCTAAAAAGAGCCGTGAATGGTAGTCAAAATAATTTAATAAAATTTTTAGTGCTTCAATATTAATCATCGTTATTAAAGAGAAAGAAGAAAATAAAGTATTCCTGACAGTTCAAAGGAACATTTTCTTCGAACTTGAATGCAGAAGGTATTCAACTTGCAAGTGATATGTGATTTATTAACGCATGTAACGAAATCGAGTCAATATCATGCATTATTTTCACACTCGAAGAAGGAAAATTAAAGATGAAATTTTTTTGTTGAGATATCGTACAAAAAAAAAAAAAGAAAAAGAAACAAGAGCGTAGAATGCATCTGTTGATAGCGAGGAAGCCTTTGACTGTTCTTAATTTCCCATTTTTGGTTTTTGATCGGAAGAACTTGGACCATTACAAAGAGCTGAGTCTATCGTTTCTTCAGAAAATGCAGAATTGCTTTATCGATTCGTAAGTTGAAATCTAAAACTTCAGCAGAAGGAAGAGTTACTTCAACTTCGGGAAGAATTGAAAGGAAAAACAAGATGGGTGTAAGAGGCGGTCTTTTTTGGAAATCGTACACAGTCGACTGAAAATGTTTAATTGGAAAATGTCATCATTGGAGATTTGGTTCCAATTTTCCACTTTGATCTTCATGATTAGCGGAAAAGAAACTTGTGCAGGAAATCAACTAAATTTTTATATTTAGAATGTCATTAGATTTTCAGTCCACTAAATTTAAAAAGCAAAAGCAACAGTATAGAAAAACAAAGAAAATATAAACAAAATGCATCTTGTTAAAATAGTTTAATTTCCTACGTAGAGAGTGAAACATTTCTCATGTCATATGTTTTGTTGGCGAGGCTGCGGTACTCAAGAACATACGAGATCGAAGAAAAAGAAATCGAAACGATGTTTTAAATATAAAATCTGTTCTGCCGCGAGTAACTTCGTTTTCAGACGATATAATACACACGTCGATAATCATGGAACTCAACACGAGTCAAACAAAATCCGCAAACCATGTTCGTATCGTTATAATGAACACTCTATTTTGTCTCGCGATAAAAGTGGAGCGAACGCTTCTTACGACGAATGTTCCGCAAAACGTCGAACAAATGTTCAAGGACAGGAAAACAGGATCAGAGGAAAGAAGTTAAAGTGACGAAACTCTCTGAAAGCGATTCAAGATGGAAAAGATGAAAAGATGCAGCGAGCTGATAGAAACACGAAGAAAAATCATTTTATGTCTTTTTGTCTCGGAATTCCTTTCAACTTGTAGATCACAAGCTCGTGGCATAAAGATAACGATGTTGTTAACAATGTTATTTGGAAGATGCTATCGTTGGGATAAGTTTTTCACCTTTTTGGCAAAGCTGGAGTCGATATTTTTCTTACAAAGAAGATACAACACGTAAAATACGAAAAGTCAGATGCAAATCCGTCTTGCGTCTTCCTGTTCCTCGATTGCTTGTGCTGTCATTGAGCGAGCATGCTCAGTGTGGGATAGTGAAGAAGTGGAAAGTGACGGTGACAAGGAACTACTAATAGTCGTTAATTGCATGCAAAAGTATGTCTGCATAGTATTTTCCGGAAATTATTTCTTTGAAGACAATGTCGTGGTGCAAAAATATAAGTTTATCGAAGACTGCTAATCTAGTATGTTGTTGCCAAAGGTATCCCATAGTTTCAAATTTACAACATTTTTGTAGATTTGTCTCTCGTTTCTTAAAGATTTCGTTGTTGCGACAACGTAGAATATACCGATACTGCCAACGTCAGTTTAAGTACTTGTTCTTCCACGATTTACAATTTTACAATTTCACGACGGTCGATCGAACAGTAGATTGCCAAAAGGAAATCGTTCAATTTAGGAACAATGAAGAGGTACTATCCATTTTTTCGATTCGAAGAAGGTATTTAATTCTTGAAGAGGAAAATGTCGAAATGAGTCTATCGTTAAGCACATCACGTTGTTTCGTATCAAGGCCACTGTTACGAAAACAGATAGTTCTTGGCGTTTGCTCCTGTCTTCGACTTTATCGTTTGTCCAGAAAGTGGCGAGAGAAACGCCAGCGTCGAAAAGAATTGTCGCTTGGTTCTCTATGCACTCCATTGAAGAGTGCATCGCAGATCGCAAGCGAACTGGAAACAAGGAAAAAGAAGCTTATGGACCTCGCTGCGGCAAGAAGAGGATGGTGTTCTTCCGTTACGTGTCTTGAGCGATCACTGTAAGCAGAGAAAGATAACAGGTCGAGTTCTTGAAGAGTCGAGTTTCGCGTTGAAAAGGAATTACTTCCAGTGTGATGGGTCAGTAAAAGTTGCATCCAGATATCCGAGGTCTCGTGAAGTGGAGTTTCGCGAACTTGTGGATACCTGCTGACTCACTGCCAAATTCTTGATAGAATATTAATCTGGTAACTGCTTGGTTTAGCTGAACGAGTTTTCGTATTAATGATTATCAAGAGCTATAGCTCGAAGATTAACGATTATTTTTGAAGAGAAAGTTACCTCATTTCCGTAGAAGTCTGTTTCATACTCCTTTGTTATTTACATAGTACCTAAAATCTTGATAGTGTCGTCAACGATTACTAAGAAGCAAAGAATCATGTTCGTTTCCTCGCTGTGTTGGGGTAAACCACTTAGAGAGCAAAGAACGCAAATAACAAAACGGATTTCATAATTGAGAGTGATTCGTCAGTCAACTGCTTTGAAAGTATTTCATAACATAATAAAACAAGGAAAAGGATATATTTAGAGATTGGAGTGACTGGTTATCTGATTAATTTATTAAAGATGGTATTATGTTGCTTGAAAAGTAGGAGATTGAGAGGAATTATAGGTCGAAGAATTTATCATCAAACCGTCTACCCACTGACAAATAAATAATTCCTTCTTCTGAAGTACGTCTCGGAGATGGCTCAATTTAATTTTGAACGATCAATTCTCAAACGCTGAGAAAGTGTTGTGAAAAAGGTGACTATGGAGGAAGCGAAAAATGTCAGGACCAATAGACGAAAGAATGGAAATTATAAGATCTAAATGAATTATCCGCTAGAGCAGGAAAGGAACGTGATCTATAATTTGAAGAGCAGATAGAATATTTTGTATCGAGGAAAACTATCGTTTCCTGAACTACTCTCGTAAATGCTGAGAGACCGATAATATTCTAAACGACGAAAGAGACAGGAACGGACATTGCAATAGGAAAGGAGAGGAAATGAATCGAGTGTCAGCTGCTTCGACGAGGGTCTGATTCTCGCGCATGTTCCGTTTCTACGTCGGTCTGAAACGCGTTCTAAATAGCAAGTAGCTTGCGAGCAGGAGAAAATCACTTTCGTCGCGCGATCGCGCGACATGTGCTACTACACTCACGGAAAAATCACAGACGGAAGAGGATTTTGCTCTTTTGGTACGTACCGTTTCTATTTTAACCGGAAACGCGGGTCTGTTTGTAACGTGAGAAATATTCTCGATCTTTCGACAACCATATATCTGCAAAGCGATATTTTGCTACATATAATTCAACACAATGTTCTCGGATTATTTGAAACAATCTGCTGCAATGACGTCAAATAGTGAACCTAAGCTTTTTGTTAACCCTAATTACTAATATACGTATGTGTACGTGTTATTTGGCGATAAGAGAAACAAGACAGTAAGAACAACTATACAGGGTGTTCGCCTACCCCTGGGAAAAATTTTAATGGGGGATTCTAGAGGCCAAAATAAGACGAAAATCAAGAATACCAATTTGTCGAGGCTTCGTTAAAAAGTTATTAACAATTAAATTCAAAAATTTCAAACCGTTCTGGAAAAATTATTTTCGGTTGCGAGGGTCAATTACAATCATTTTTGGTCATTACACATACCATCGAAATTCTATCCACTTTCGAGAAAAAAATTCGAGAAGGTGCTTAAATTTTCGACGGAAAAAAAAAATTTCAAATCGTTCTTAAAAAATTATTATCAATTGCTCGGGTCAATTACAATCATTTTTGGTCATTAGACATACCCTCGTAATCCTAATCATTTTCGAGAAAAAAATTCGAGAAGGTGTGAAATTTTTCGACGGACAAAATAATTTCAAATCGTTTTGGAAAAATTATATTCGGTTGCGGGGGTCAATTACAATCATTTTTAGTGAATAGACATATACCCGAAATCTTGCGCATTTTCGAGAAAAAAATTCGAGTAAGTGCGGAACTTTAATCGTTAATAACTTTTTAACGAAGCCTCCATCAACAAATTGGTATTCTTGATTTTCGTCTTATTTTGGCCTCTAGAATCCCCCATTAAAATTTTTCCCAGGGTTGGCCGAACACCCTGTATATTTCTTTCACATTATGGCCGCAAGCTAGCTTTTTTCAAGGTATAAACAAAAATGTTGTTGTGTTTCTAGTAATTTATGACTATATATTTATATATGCTGTTTTTATTTCTTTGTTTTGTAGTTATTTATTGTTAATAATTTTGGATGTTCAAGAACATTATTGTAAACTGATGTTATCGGATATGGTACAAATATGATCCCCAGGAAATTGAACTCTTGATGGCTATTTCCAACACAATTACATAGAAGGATTGAGTGGTATCTCCAACCTTCGAGAGATTTTGTCTTTAAAAAAACCGATAAATTATAATAAATTTTGAACGCGCTTATATGTAGATTTTTAGAGTTTTGACTTATAAAATCGGACATTAAAATACATTAAAATTTCATACAATTTTCTTACAAATGTACACATTAAATTCGTACATATATATTTCGAATGTAAATGAACTATCGGTTATGTTTAATTTGTTTAACCATACTTTATTAAAACTTTTGCTATACATTTGCTCAGTACAGTGATACGTTTGTTTAATTTTGCAATATATTGTGTAGTATTTCAATTGTCATCGTCGTTTATTCATTAAATAACATCGAGAAAGATAATGTCGAATGTCGTAATTCAGGATCTCTCATACACCTGGGAAAACCTATAACTTGAAAACGGTTGCATACACTCAATGTAATTTCATTCATTTTTATGCAATTCTACATTTAAAAATGCAACTGTGTTTTTTTAAATGGAATTGTATAATTTTTATTATACTATTCGATACAGTTTTCGATAGCTTCTATAACGAAACATTAAGATACTTATGTCTTACATCTAATAGTTCAAAAGTTATAACACGTTTTTCATATGACATTACAATTTTGTCATATGAAATTTTATTATACTCTTAATCGTTTAAGAGATACAGCTTTTTCCAGTTGTGTAGGACACCCTGAATACAAGAAATAATTACAAAGGTTAAGTTGTTTTATATGGTCTTATTAATGGAATACACACAACTTATGCAGATATATAACTAGAAAATAAGTTTCTAAAAAAACTCTTAGAAAACACTTTTACATGATTTCTTTAAAACTGCCTTATTTTTTAACTAATTTACTTTTAGTCTATGTCTTCTATGACTTACTTTCATTGTATATCATATCACTAAATAACGCGTATACGTATGGATAATTGTTATTAATTTGGAGAAAAAAAACTACAAATTCTTCACAAGTTATACTAGTTACGAATACTTACAAATAATCTATTAATTTCTTTAGTTTGCGTATGGAATTACAAAAATTGTAACCCTTTCCTCAGGCATAATGATAAACGATATTTATAACTATTTCGCTCTACGTTTTGAATAGGTATAGGAATGTAACGATAAATATTCTTCATTAAAAGAGAAATGCAAGCAAAACAACGCGTGTGAAAAGTCACAATGTTCCCGTTGTCGATATATAAACAAACAAAAATTCGTATCTTATTTCATCACGATTAAATACGTGAAATTTGTGTATATATGACAATTAAGAAAAAATTTGTTTATTCCTCTTGTACTATAAATATTATAATTTACTTTTATCGAGGAAGTATGTGTATATTTATTCACACAAAATTAGAGACATGACAAAGTTAAATCCCGACTATTTTCTTCCATTGGATTTTGCGTAACGGAATTCGACCAATTGTTTTGATTACTATCGCCTTCCTGGATGCCGTATCGAGATTCATTAATTCTTGTAACGAATCAGGGTGAGAATCACATTTCTTTTCCAATGCTTTAAGGTCGCGATTGAAGAAGAATCTTCCTACAGCTGCTAGTGTCCCTAACAGGATTTGTAGTGGTCGGAGTCCAGGGCGAGTAGGGTCTGCGGCAGCCACAGTTTCCTTATCTATTCTTACTGTAATGCCCGGATAGACATAAGTTCTGGGATCTTCTATTAACTTGACCGGAGCAACACCATTTGTAATTACTTCGGAGTCTTCGGAATCTGGAAGACACAGAGTTAGTCCTAGGGCAGCAGATGAACTTACAGGAATAGATAGAAAAGATATACATACTGGGTACAGTTTTTAATCGTACAACAGGCTCCCGCGGAGTCGGGAAGGTTTCTACCTGGACTTGTGCAAGTTAGCAGTTTCTAACCTTTTTTTTATATCTTTGACTGTCTCGGAGATGCTCTTGGGTGCAGAGTTCTTTTTTCCACTACTTTACCTACGTACTTTGCCGGACTGGTCAGGCTTTCTCCGATCTCCACCCCTCCAATGAAGGCTCCCTGAGTGGTCTTCTCAGAGCTTCAAGATCACAGATGTCAGGGCGTGGCGTTTGCGGTTTTCCCACCAGATTTAAATTAGGGTGCCTCTTCCAAAATTTGACAATTTTTTGATCTTCTTGGTCTTGGTTAAGAGACATCGTTTCCATAGCCAGACTAGGAACTTCTGTTAAGATTTCTGATCCCATGAGGTAAACGAGATACTGATTTTCCTCCTTCCTACTCAGAGTCTCAGTTGGAGAGGAAGGATGAGGATTGTCAATCCTCTCAAGAGTCGGTTTGGGTGGTTGAGATAGATTCAATGTGCGCGTGCAGTTCGGCCAACAATTACCTTCTGGTTTGGCGGCGCACGCAGGCAGTTACGAGAGGTGACTGGCAGTGTATCGTGCTTCGTTTACATCACGGTTAGGAAATTCTTCGGAATCAGATGTGGATTTAAAAGAAACTTCCACTGGAGACATTATTCCCAATTCCTTCCGTTCGAAATGATCTAGAAATTCACTGTAAGGAATGCCGGTAGGTATGGGAATTTCTTCGACTGATGAAAATCCCTCTAAAATGGAGGCCATCTTTACCTCGTCTCTACATAGCGGACTATTCGGATCAGACGAGAAGAAATCCATAACGGGAATAATATACCGAATGTGAATACAGAACACTTCACTACTACGATAAAGCACGTAAATAAAGGGGATAAATGATATAATGAAACTCGCGTGTTCGTACATATTGAGGATCACAATAAACTTCACTCGCGCAGTTACAAGTTCTTTAGAATTTAGGCGGAACCGTCGATTACTCAATTTCGAATACGAGTAAATCATTCTTTTAATTTCAGCTAACATGTAAGCTTCGTTATTTTTACGCCCTTGCTGATTGGTTAATGTGGCTCTTGGCGTTTGCCAATCAGGGTCTCTTAATTTCTCATCCCCGCCTATTCCTTACCCCCTTAGTACGCTTCCTTAGAAAGATGAGGGTGGGGAATAGAAAGTTTGGCAATGCAGTGGAATTTCCATCAGGCCCGTTACTTCATGATTTGTCAAGTGCAGACCGTTAGGCCTCGTAGAGATACCTTCCAAAAATTCGTGGTTTATGACGCTCGCACTTAACTATCGAGGCTGTCGACGAACAAGCTAACTGAACATTCTTTACTCATTTCCTCAAAATTAGTTTTCGTTGCTGAGTGAGTCATAAACTACACTGACCGTTTTCTTGCCGAATATTTCTTTTACCTGTACGACCAGCAGCTACACGGATAATCGCGTATTATTACTGTTATTCTTATTTTACTATTAAAGGTGATTATTGAGAATAATAAACACAATACTGATTTCAGTAACGTTAACATATATTATTCACGAACAGTGTAGCTCGAGGATCGATTACCTTCCCTATAATTACAGGTAACCCTCCTATAACACGGTAGATAGGTTCCTAAAAAATGCCGTGTTGTGTGGAACCGTGTTATATGAGACCCAAAGCCAATACAAAAAGCGGGGTTACGTTCCGAAAATTTATTAAAAACAAATATTTTTCTTTAATTCTACATAAGCAACTTAATTTTTATGAAAAATATAAATGTATGTATATGATAGTTTAGAATATGCACTCGGTATTTATATACGTGGATGTAGAAGGATTTCACACAGTCAAACACGTTTCTCGGTTATCAATTTATCACAACGTACTTTTTAAATATATTATACAGTTTGTAATAGTGTTGCCAAAATTAACACTCTTACAGGTGGTACCAACATTGTATTTCAATATAACAATAGTATAACACAAAACAAAAAAGAAACAAAAGATATTATTTTAATTTGACGCAACCTTAATTTAATAAATTATAATTTGTTTATATATTTTCATGTAAAGCCACTATAGTTCATTATTCCTTCGTGTCATTACTTTGAGGTAATTTAGTTTTTAAATATGTTAAGCAAAAATCATATTATCCAGTGCTGTAGAAGTACAATGTTGTACAAAGGTTTTCGCAATTTTCTTATTGTGTTAAAGCGAAACCGTGTTATAAGATGCCGAGTTGTAGGAGGGTTCTCGCAATTTATGAATCGTGTTATAGCGAAACCGTGTTATATGATGCCGTGTTGTAGGAAGGCTACCTGTACTTCCTTCTATCTGTGTATATCTATTTATGGTTGTTTTATTTTACACAGACCTTATAAACAACTTGAATTTGTTTACAGAATTTAGTGTTGAGAGTTGAAGATAGTGTTTTTGGAAAATATACCCATCCCATTGTATGATAAAGTTTATTAAAAAAAAAAAGAATATTTCCACAGTTGTAAATTAGGGGGGAAAGAGTGTATTTGATGAAATTTGGAAACAAATAGCTATTTGCTTCTTAACTCAAATGGATTTCCATCGCGAAACGAGAAATGTGTCGATATGCGAGATGTCGATTGAAACAGTAGTTTCTCTGTCACTGGCAGATTTGCTCTTTCTCGGTAGAAGCAGCATGCCTGAGAAGTAAACAGCATCCGTCGATGTTTCCCTATAGGTTTCGATTACTTATGCAACTACTTTAAGACGAATGAAAATAATGAGAAACGACAATTTCATGCATTAATAGGTTGATTTCAAGTGACTTAAGTTATTTTCGCTATTTATTGGGACCCACCAATATATTAATTAGTGTAGATAATAGTAAAGGAAAGTTGCCGAATTTGGACTACTTCATGCAATACAATCGCACATGGCAAATTAAATATTTTTAAAGAATGGTAAAAAAATAAAATAAAATGGTCGTTATCATATGTTTAAGCAATGTAATTCACCATTTCAGAAAACCGCTGGAAAAATTCGAAACTAAAGAAACATAAATAAACTAACCGAAACAACTAGTTTCTTGTATTAGCCAAATAGTATTCGAATTTGGACTATTTATTAAATGATAAAGACAATCACATTAAAAAAAAAGAAATGTTGGAAAAATTTAAATATAAACCAGATCATATAATATTATATAAAACATTTAACGTTAATTTTTCTTGAGATTCTTTAAGTTGTAATTTATATGAGCTATATGAGATAACAACTGACTGAATCTTGATAAGGGACAAAGTCATACGTCACTTGTTTGGTATATAACATATTGTTATTTCTCAAAATATAACGAAAAATTCGTAAACAATTAGTGATACTTTGGTGGAAACATGTGGCCTAATTTTAAACACTAGAATTAATAAATGGTAACATCATTATGTAGCTAAATAAATGGTGTTTTTTTTAAAAAAAACGTGACGATTTTCTGTTTGCTGCAAAATGGCAGCAAGCCTAAATTAAATGTGAATTTTTTAGTCTGTTTAAATATTTGGCTGTACAAACTAACTACGTTGACTCTTAGCTGCGAACAGCAAGTGACGAAATGAGTTTATGTAGTAGTATGTACAAGTAACTTGTATTATTAATTGAGCAAGACAAACTCGCCCTAAACGTCAAATTACAACATCGGTGCAACCTAAACGTGGGGTCTAATTAAAGCAACTCTCCTTCTCTACTTGTCCAACACATTTAATTCTTTTAATATTCGTAAATCATCTATTCGTATAAACCACCATTAAAATGATATTTTCTGTAATTTAATGTAAATAATTAAAAAAAAAAATAGTTTAGCGAAAGATAATGATAGTCTTTAAATTGACGATTTAACTTAATTTGCAATAGTGGTTGTAAATATATAATATAATACCTTGACGAAGTGAAACACTTGATTTGTCGTACCCTCTTATACCTTTAATATTTTATCATCATAATCATTTTTGTAAGAAACAATAATAATCGAAAGCTCCGTCCAATTTATCAAACAAATGAAATTAATAAATCTAATTTACCAAGGACATTTAATTGCCTTGTATATTTATTTCGCAAAAAATAAATTGATTTAATTATCAATATAGAACGTAAATCAATGGATGAATATAACAAATTGTAATCAAATTGCCTTCACCTTAGGCTACTAATTCGTCAGAAAATTATTATTATTATAAAATGAGATCACATACAAATTATCATTCCGAGTTATTAATTTCTCGAATTGATTCGACGAAATCCGGATTCAAGTTCCAATGCACGTCTCGGGGATGCTCGAGCATATTTGATGCGCGTAATTTATGCACGTTTCCATCATGCGATAAGCCTCGGGACGTATCTTGTAACACGTGACAAATAGATCGTTGCCTTTGACGCTACTATTGTTAATTCAACGACTCGATGGGAACTCACCTCTGAAGTCATCCAGTTGGATCGAGAAACGGTAGCTCGTTCATCTTGGAGTTGTTTGAAACGTGTCGGATTAACCCCAATCGTGAAACGCGAGAGAAATGCAGTTAGTCTGTTTGTGCGAAATGCTTTCCTAATATACTGTGTATTTTGTATGTACAATTGTTCAAATTGTTGATATGTGTACAATTAATCGAAAACTTATTCGTTTGTCATTGTTAAGTTCGTTTCAGTATAATTTGTTGGGGCTAGTACTAAATTTTTGAATTATTTTTTAAAGTATTTGATATGACAAATGAAAGTAATAAATCAAGTCTAGTAAAGATAAAAAACATTAATCTATAGAGATATAGAAAAAATAATGGATAAATTTGTTGTCAATTTTTGTAATTTTACAACATACGTTTTCTTTGTAATTTTAATATATTAAAAACATTTGTCTATAAGATTAACAAATTAAAATAATTCAGTTATAATTCTCGTGTTGAATAGCTGAGATTAAACCCATGCTTATAATTCTACTAAAATTTTTTGAAAAACACAAACTAAAAATTTTAAGTGGCAGTGCATAGTGTATTACACATTTAAATTTGTTGTACGTAATTGTTTACTCGAATATTTAAAATTATTTTGTTGGTCTTCACAATTATATGTTATCAATATATTCAAATTATAAAATATCGTTAACTTTCAAAGAAACACTTTGTGCAAGGAAAGTCGATATACCTTCAATCATCAGGTTCAGTCTTTCCAATAAATCATAGAATTTCATTCAAAAGGTAATTATTTTCAGAATGTCCATATTTTAGTTTCAGTAATTTATAAATAATTGGTTCAACGTCGCAGTAGGTTACATTGTAATTTACTTTCATTTATTTACTAGTGCTCGCGTCAAAATCACATAGAATTTTTAAAATAAGGGAAAAAATTGGAAAAGGAACAGTCGGAACTGGACTTTCATTGAGTCGTCCGAGTTGTAATTTAGTACCCGCATTCGTGAACAAAGCGAAGTAATTACCGTGGTGGTTAATTGACGTGAACAATGCTTGGTCTGTGCGAACAACGTCATAACATTGAAACCCAGAGGCATCGTCGATACTCATTTTTGCGGGCATCGCGTTATCCACCATTAAGCGTTTTCCATCATTTGTCTATCGGGAATCAATGAAAATTCGATACAAAGGGGTATGCGTTTGTGTTTCGCAGCAATGTAACGTTTCACGATGGGAAATGTCAAATGAAAAAAGAGATTTTTTTTATTTGACAATTTTATGCATTCGTTATATGTTGATTAAATAAGGCAAAGAATTTATTGAATGTTTATTATTTTTCTCATTGTAGAGTTAAAAATAATAAAAATATTATTTAACTATTAGTTACTCGAGTAATTTTGTTACTCGCACGGTGTATTCTATACGCTAATTCCATAAATTATTTTTTGAGAAATTATTAGCCGATAATATTTGCTTTCCGTGTTATGTATTCATTGATAAATTGTTAAGGAAAGTATTATTGGATAGGATTTTAAATAAATTATTATTTACATTAGGATAAAAGCTAAATTAACAACAAAAATAATTTATTTTGACAATATAATCAAGTATGTAACATTGAAGAATATTTATTTTCAAAAATACATTTCTCTTTTTCGAATGTCACGAAAGAATGTTACGTATGTGTACATCACAATTATACACCTTCACCATACATACACCATTGCGAGTAAATAAGAGTTATCCCTTCAACGATATTGGGTCATTTATGGTTCACAATAAGTATCCCATTTTATCGCTTATCGCGTTTTAGCTAATTTTCCTCTATATGCAGGGGTCGTTTCGTAAGTAAAGAAACAAATTACTGATGCTGAAATGTTGTTTATTTAACACTAGATTTACGGAAGCCGTCAATTTGACGGATGTCAGATTCCATATTTAAAATTGCAGAACGCGTAAATATTATTTTCTAACAATTTATGTTGAATTTGTTTGATGCAATGGTATGAATGCATATTCTAATTAAAAGAAAAATCGTATATTAAGGTAACCATCAACATGAAAGGTATCAATAAATATACGTGCGATCAATGCCCGTAAATCTAGTGTTAATAAGTGTCATAATTTTTGTACTTTTTAATATAATCCCCTGTTACACTTATGCACTTATCCCATCGTTTTACTAGCTTTTTTATGCTGGTAGTAACAAATTCTTTATCTTGCTGTCGAAGCCACTGTTGCACATTCGCACCTTGTTTCGTTATTTCGACATTTCTTGCTTTTAAATTCTTAACATGTGCGAAATCGAGTTTTGCTTATGATCGTCGATAAACTATCTTTGAACCCATCTTGCTGATGTTTTACGGAAGTTTAACTTACTGAGAATAATGAAACGAATAGTACCGATGCTTACGTTACACTTTTCAAGGATTTCTTCAACTATAATTCGCCTGTTGGTTACAATAAGTTCAATAATGTGGTTCGATAGTAATATAAAATGTAATTTATTTAGGTCTAATAAACCATACAGCGAAATTACAAAGGTAGCGAAGAAAAAATGTTTTATAAAACTGTTTCGATAATAATACACAAACACGGGGATTCCCCGCGACCGACTGGCGAGCCTTTCTTGGGGGTGCCCCTACGATCGACCAGTACTCCAACGTAAAGCACCATCGTGCGGCCATAAGCGTACCACAAATAATGCAAGCTTTTAGAGCCGAAATAGAAATCTCGATTGAACACGCTCCGGACGTTGCATTATCGATAACGTTTATTCGGTCACTTCTAAACTGATTTTTATCCATTTGTAAAAATTTACACGATTCTGTCACATTGTTTAAACAGCGTGCTGTAAATTTCAGTAACCATAACACTCTCAGACATCAAGAATCAAATCATCTTAACAATATGACCTTCCATGCTTGTACGAATAAAAAAGATTATAAACATTAAAATAATTGACAATCAATCGACGTATGATCATGGTAGTGATGACAGCTAATAATTCTATGACAATCCTCGTTTTAATATCATATGAACGAGCGTTTGTCTCTTTATTTATTGAATGATCCCTGTATTTTTGTCGCATTCAATTATTCTTCATTGTTACTGTTGGAATTAGATAGCATAATACCAAAGATATATCGAATAAAATATTATAGCTGTCAAAAATTTCCGACCAAAATATAATTTTGACATACATATCTTTTTAAATTGATACGTTATAAAGAACTCGTGATATATTGGCATTGCTTCCTGAAATTTAGTAACATCAATTTTTGTGCTCAACAATGTTCAACTCTGATAAAAATTTCTGGCCAAGCCCATAAAGTACAATATATACAAATATATACAAAATTGTTAATATAATGTATTTATATGTCAATTATATACAATTAGTACTTATAAGGAACATTAGGCAGCTCAAAGGCTCCAAAAATTCTGAAATTTTATATACATACAGTGTCAGGCATTTCTCTCACTAACAAGGAAGCACCACGAACGATCAGACTCCGATTTTGATGAAATTTTGTAAGCTTGCAAAACAACCGAAAGTAATACATACGTATTTTGTTTAGTTGCGGTACTCAAGTTCAAGGGGTGAAACCACCCTCCAAACTTTGACCTCGAAAGTTTAACTCGGAATCGGTTAGAAATAGAAAAAAAATGTTTTGACAAAAATTAAATGGTTTTTGGCATATGAGAAGAAAATGTTTGAGTTGTAAAAAAATTTTTTAAAAATGTTTAAAAAAAATGCATCCGCCGTGTTTATTTGAAAAGTTACAGCAATTGTTCATAGAACAAAAAAGATAGCATGTTTTATTCTAAACTCAACCATATACATATAGTATCCTCAACAGCTAACACAAAAATTCCATTTATTACGCCGGCACGATTTAGAAATTGCAGGTACAATGTATGTAATTACTCTATATAGTCTCTGCAATAGTGATACTCGTCAAAGAAATGTTTAAGACATAAAGATTTTTCACACCATCCGCATTTAATCGACAGAATTTTGGAACGCATTTGGTCTTCCGTCTATGTTCTCGTTTCTGTACGACGAGTACTTAATGAAGTTCTGAAACCTAGGGGATGAAAACTGATTGTAGATCAGAAATTGTAATTTTATTATATTGTTCCTGGCGTGGAGGTTAATGGTCGTGATTTAAAACGAGCATCACGTCTGAAAATCGATGAACGAAATTCTTCCAAGTGTAAAAGCCAGAATATCTCCTATTGTACGAAGTAGATGCTGTTTAAACGATTTAACGGCAGCTTCCCATAGTCCTCCAAAATGAGGAGATCTTGGAAATGAGAAATGCCAAGTAATGCCCTTGTTGGTTAAATATTTTATAGTTACATGTCGATGTTTTTCGGACCTTAATAACTCTTCCATCTCGGTTAACTTATTTCTAGCCCTTACAAAATTTGTACCATTGTCAGAATAAATGGTGCGAGTATAACCGCATCTATTAAAAAATCTTAAACTAGCAATAAACACATCGGTTGACAAATCGCTAACAACTTCGAGGTGTATTGCCTTTGTTACAAAACATATAAAAACCGCAATTCAAACCTTTAATTTTTTCGTATTGCAGAATTTCTTCTCTTTAATATGAAATGGACCGCAAAAATCGATTCCGACGATTTGAAACGGCCTCGCTGAGTTTACACGATCTTTCGGTAATTTACCCATTGAATATTGGGGTGTAATTTGCGGATTAGTTCTAAAATATTTGATACAATTTCGAATGATGTATCTTACTGTATTTTTACCATCAATGGGCCCAGTACCTTTGTCTCACAGCGTTTAAAGTTCCCAATATACCTGCGTGCATACAGCGGTGATGCTTGTTACGAATAATGAGAGATGGCACGTGATTAGTCTTAGGAAAAAAAATCGGATATTTTTGTGAATATCTAATATTTGAATTTTGTAGGCGATCACCGACGCAAATGATACCGTGTTCGATAAAAGGAGACAGTGCATACAATTTACTGGTTTCAGAAACCATGCCCTTGGTATTTAACTCCTGAAATTCTCGCGTGAAATGAGTTCTTTGGATATTTTTAATAATACTATCTTGAGCTCTTTGAACCTCGAAAATCTATAGCGGCCCCGTATTTCTTTCTAGCTTAAAGACATTTTTACAGAAACGAAAACAATATGCTGTTACTCGCTGCACGGTGGTTAACGAGGAAAAATGCTCGAAATAATTTATTTGGCTTATACGACTAACTAGCGTAACTCGAAGCTTTTGTATATCTTTGGTAGGGATTGGTATTATGGGCCACTTTAATGGCAATTCGGACAACCATACTGGACTGTTAGGCAAGCGTTGCAGACTAGCATTTTGCTATTATTAATTCGATAGCCCCGGCAAGATTTTCAAATCTTTCAATCTTGTTACCATTTCCCTTCACTATCCAATTATGTTCTTTACTATCTTTCCATATTCCTACTATAACCATTTCACTGATTGTCATAGCATCTATAGTCAAGGCTATTGCATATATCGCTATATCGACGAATCTTATGTTATGCTTACATCTGACCAAACGTTTTTTTATCATCCTTCAAACGTTTCTCGGTCAACTCCTGCATAACAGCCATTTTCTCAGCTTTAGTTTCTATATGTTTGCCAACTTCCGAGGGTATCAACGGATCACGTGTCTGATGTAATTGTCTCCGTTAGCATAATTATTCTGATGCTGCTCAACCAGCCGCCCATCCTTATCAAAAATCCTCATCGCAATTTGACCACGAGCATTAGGATTTGACATTATACCGTAGTCCTCAATCCTGCCCATGCTTTAATATGGATCTTTTTAACAAGAATATCAGAACGGTTAAACACACGAGTTCACAAACGTCCCTTAACATCCGTATAATTTTACTGATATGATTGGGTTTTCCCTCTCGTTCATGCGTAACAGATCGACTTCCATTCCAATGTATTGTAATAGGTACGTTAGCTTCCTTTGGTTATCTTGTATCTGAAAAACCGTAAAGGCTCCTTCCAATCTTTGGAGCCACGTGGACCATTTGTATCTGGTCGGATCGTAAAACTCGATTCTGGATATTCCAAGGATCACTTGCTCCGCACCGAGGGGCAACGAGTTCTCGTCTGTTCGACGTCATTGCATGTATCGTAATTGCAACTTGTGACCGTTATAACCGTAAGTACGTGCGAACTTATCATTTTGTAACTTTTCACACTCGTTGAATCCAAAGAAACAAAGAACTAATTTCCGAACTGAGATCCCATCCTCGTCACCAGTGTTGTATTGTAGGGGTAGAAAGGGGTCTCTTCGTTGCACTGAACTAATATGTGTCTTTCTTCACGTGCGAATCGCATCTTTACACTGTGCCTTCTCGGCTCGTACTCCCCACTCTCACGCATGCATCCGCGCGACACTCGCGCTCTTACAGTTTATTAAGGCTAGTCCGCAACGCTTGCCTAACACTGGACCATTTAACCAGAGATGATTTTCGAGAAATTCTGATGGTAATTGACCTCGAGATATACAATCTGCGGGACTCTCCGATGATGATACATGTTTTCAATCCTCTGCATTAGTACGGTCTTGTATTTTTGCAACGCGGTTCGCTATAAAGATTTTTAGAGTGTGTGGTGGTGAATTTAACCATCTTAATACTATTGTTGAATCGGACCAAAAATGAATCGCGCTAAAGGGCCTTTTCAATGTTTCCGCGACTGTTTGATACAGACTGCTGAGCAATTCAGCAGCACATAATTCCAATTTTGGAATTGTGATTGTTTTTAGCGCAATTTTATAGGAATCGCCTAGCTCGCCCTTTCTATGATTAAATGGCAATCGCACTATAAAGTGACCCGATGAATCGCGCTGGGTTGTATCTTGAAATGATAGTTCGCATAATTTCTCTTCTCGCAACATTAACCTTTTTTGAGGGATTTCCTCGAGTTCCCAAAACTTTTGCAATTGTTTATCTAAACGAACCGTAACAAAAAAACAATTCGTCATATTTATCGGTTTAAGAATGGATCTTACTTCATCCGAAATAACCCAACGTAATTGCGTTTCCTGCAGTACCGCGGTTTTATTGCTTAACCGAATTTGTCCGCTACGTAACAGTTTATAAAATAAATATTCGCCTAACAACGCATCAATATTCGCAGGTATATTAAAATCAGGATCGGCTAATTTAACATTACTTGGAATGTTTAAAATATTGCGTTCAACTTTTCGCGATGGTAGATGACTCATTATACTCGGTAATATTAAAAACCTTGTAAATCTTGATTTAATTCGCGATTGTACGCACAGTCTTACTTGATTTGCCTGCTGTCCTAAATCTAAGACTGGCAAATTGATTTTACGCCTTGGCAATTTTAACTTATTTGCAAATTTCTCGGTTATAAAATTTGATTGTAATCGGATCTAAAAGGACTCTACAATTGTGTTCCTCATTATTTGCGTCTAAAATTATAATTTGAGTCGTAGATAATAAAACTTCCGAAATTCCATGGGCTGTTAATGCTACTGATGTTGATATTGACGGTACGGCGTTGTCAACAGTTGCATCTTTCTTATTATTATTGTTTGAAAGTTCAAAATGTAGTAATGTGTAATGTTTAGCGCCACATTTCCGACTGCTATTCGCTCGGTATTGTGCCGTTGTATAATTAGAATGGAAACAATTTACGCAATGCTTAATGCCTTTAATTAACTTTAGTCACTCATAAGGAATTTGTCTTACAAATTGTTTGCACTGATTTATGTAGTGAACTTGTTTGCATAAAGCACAGGTTATTGAGAATTTGCACTGACAAAGGTATTGGGTTTATGTAATTTATATGGTTTATCAAACTGTTTTTTGTAATTATTATTGCGCTGTTAAGGATTGTCATGGTACTGTGAAACTAGTTTGAATGGTTCATCGTCTCGTGAATATCGATTAATGAATGCTAATAAATCTTTGAATTTTGGCATGACATTCTCTTCAATTATACGCTCCCATGAAGTGCGTGTTGTTCTATCGAGTTTTGACGTTATTATATAAATTAACATTTCGTCCCAATATACTGGTTGATTTAAAGCCTTCAATGCATTAACATGCATTTCTGCCGCTTCTGACAGAGCACGTAATGCAGAAGGTGAATATTTAAGATTTTCCGGCAATTCGAATAAAGCGCGTATATGGCTTTGTATTATTTTTCTCGGATTATTAAACCGTTTTTGTATTAATTCCCAAACGACAAAATAATTTTCCTCAGAAGCAGTTAGCGAATTGATAGCTGAAGACGCATTTCTAGTTAAATATGATTTTAAGAGGTGACACGATCGCTATGGAATCATTTTCATGCGCCAATGAACGAAATCTATCGAAAAAAGCTTGCGAATCGATAAAATTTCCATCGAATGGCTTGATGTGGATTTTCAGTAATATTGTTTGGTGCGTCATTATAGTAGGACTAGCGGCTGAAATGTTATTTACTGGAGTAGTGATTAAGGAATGATTAGATAATCTATATAATTTCCCACTTATAAGATCTCCACATTCATAATAGAGTGTTTCAAACTCTACGCGCGCTGCCGTTTGTTCATGACTATCGTCTACATTTTCTATCTCAGTTTGGACTGAACAAAGTTTTTCGAAAAGGTCTTCAAGTTTCTGCTTACGTAATTCTAATGCGTGTATTTCTAAATCTTCTGCATCCCTTACATAATTTTTTATTTGCATAATTTGTACCTTGAGCACCGTACGTTGCTTAGTAAGAGATTTTAAATCTACCGCTATAATTTATAAAGATTGAAGCAATTTTCGGAAAGGAGTAATTAAATGATATAGGAAGGTGAGTCAACCTTACTTGAGCGCTGAATGGCTTTTACCGCAACTATATTCGACTCTGTCCTCCTTCGGTTATCAATTGCTCTAACTACAAGTAGAATGGTTGAAGTTCGTAAATCGCTGGAGTCCTTTTGGTGTCCAGATGGTTCCCTTGGTTGTTAGCTGGTGGTACACGTCCACCGGTTGCAGGTACGCCGCTTCGCAAAAATTGCCCAACGATGATGCAGGTGTACCCTTTAACCTCGTTGTCCTCACCAATGATTTGACAATATAACATCGTCAATTATGATTACTCGCCAAGGAACTCATTGTCAGTTGAATGCTTACTGCATCCGGTAAATGTCCACAGTCGTTGATATGACTCAATAAATGAGCGATCAAAATTACTGCTCTTCGAGTTTTAATTTAATAAATGAACTTACTTGATTACTATAAAGTCGGTTACGTTGCACTTCACTATAGATTGTTATCAGTTTGATAATTGCTCTTAATTGAGCACAATATCATAGATCACAGCACTAATTTACTACAATCCGGCTTGAGGGACAATGTTGTGTACGTCGCGACAACGTTGGAATTGTTGGTTCACGACGAAGTATAAATTGCTGGTTGTATTAATAAAATAATTTATTAGTGAAGCGCGTTGGTCTAGTCCACGGCGAGGACCTTTACAATATTCTGGTTCGAATTTGTACCATATTCTCTCTTTTCGTTGCTTGGAGTCTACGTTATATAGCTAATTTTAGAGGGTGGAGACGCCGGAATCGGAAAGGAAAATCGGGAGTGGTTTTATCAGTCTCCATTTGAATTCGATTTGTGTAGATTGCTAAGCAGGGATATGAAGCATATAAATAATGAGTGTCTTCATTAATTTGGCCAAACCAACTAATACTATTGTCGTCTTCCGACCGATAGTGTGGTCGAAACTTTGCTCTGAATCTAATTTCACGATTATTAATTTTGTTATTTCTCAAACCATCAAGGTACATGCCCAACAGAGCGGGAATTTGATAATCGCCTGAATATATCATATCCATAAATGACACCTCTGCTGCAGTAATAGATTGTCCTGAACGTTTCAGGACCTTTAGCAACCTGGCATAGCTTAGAGTGGCTGTGTAGTAATTAAAGCTCGATTCTGTTACTCTGCGACTAAAGCCTGTATCGACAGCGCGTACACCCTTATGAATTTGGTATGATATCTGATCTAGCGCATAAAAACCTGGAACCATACCACCTCTTTTGCAATTGGTCTGGCTTTTCGTCCTGGTTCTGGAATTACGAAGACTAAATAGAGGATCATTCTTCGGGATTGAAGCGGTAGTTGACAGGTTTTAAGGCTTAGATGGTCAGGGCACCTTCTCCCCTTTCACTCTGGGAGGACGTAAGTTTACTTTAGGTCTAATTCTAGGCTTACGTTTCGGTTCTCTTCGCTGCCAAGATTGTTCTACTGCCTCGTCAAAACGAGGATCAGTTTGAGGGCGGCTATAGCTCACTCCTCTTCCGCGCCCACGGCCACGGAAATTCGTATTATAAAACTGTTTCCCCGACATTTCGCCTTCCGACTACCCCTTTTAAATTTCAATAAATTTATAACGGGTCCCATGTACTAAGGGCAACGGAAAGTAAAGTTATGACGTTTATGGGATTAACATTCACCATCTTTTCGAGTACACATGTCTATTAATTATTAACAATTGAACGGTACTGACGACCGACAACACACCTCGTACTTATATTGAGCACATTTCGGCAGCTTTTCCCTTGTCTACCTTGTCTATCAATACATGTCATTTGCAAATGACAAAAGAAGGAAAAATCCACGTTACACTTGTTATTCAAATTACGAACTATCTTTGATGCTATCTCTCAACAAGACACGTAGAGTTGTTTTTTCTTGTTCACTCAAGCTTCATCTTCCAAAGATAAAGTCTGCAGTGATCTATTTGCCATACATTACTGATATGCTAATAAATAATCTCAACAGTTGAACAAAATCGAAGATATTAATTTTGACACCCATCTCGATTATTTATAGCAATATCAATATAATTACTGTTATATCTATAGAGTATTTCGGTAGCACTATTGTCGAAACATGCATTGGACACGCAATTTGTAAACCGCGCCGGCTTTAACGCGAGTACCACGAGCGGCTGGCATAATAAATGGAATTTTTGTGTTAACTGTTGAGAATACTATATGCATATGCTATCTTTATTGTTCGATGAACAATTGCTGTAACTTTTTAAATAAACATGACAACTCAAACATTTTCTTCTCAAATGCCAGAAACCATTCAATTTTTGTCAAAACTGTTCCAAATTAGCACATTCGGGGTCAAACTTTGGAGGGTGGTATTACTTTCGACTGTTTTACAAGCCTATAAAGTTTCATCAAGAATAGAATCTGACTGTTTGCGGTGCTTCTTTGTAAGTTGGCATCACTTAACTGTCACAAAGCTGATGTTATTATGCTACCTGCCTTAACAGGCTTCACATCAACATACTTCTTAAAGTTTTCTACTAAATCTATTAATACCTTTGGAAAATGTTGCTGCCCATTTTTAATATTCCCTTTATCAGGATTAATTATTATTGTGTTGTTGTTAATTATTAAATTGTTATTTAAAGTAGTTATTTATGGGTCTAGTGCCCTGTGTCTTCTCACTGAAAGTGTACTTGCAACATATTTACGTAATTTGCCTGATTTCAATCTGACAACCAGAAATTCAGCAAATCTTCCATACTCTGTTGTCGGCTCTATGTAAACCCTATTGTCTTCCCAAAAATCTGAATCAACTTGTAGTTGCTGCAGCTTCATACCAGCATGTAATACAAAGCTACCCAAATCAGTTGTCAGTCATCCGTGACTGACATGATGGTGCTTAATGTATTAAGAAACAATCTATGCCGCTAGATGCGTTGGTCTCGATACGTGCATCACCTATTTTAAAAGGGCGTTGACGCTAACGTACATGTAGTATGAGTTCCCAATAACACAACATTATTTCCTTTTGTACTAAATTTCAGTCTAAGGGGGTGAAATCAACTCCCAAAGATTCTACATTTTTTAGTTTTTTAGGTATAACTTTATAGTGGTACGAGTTAGAGCAAAGCTTCCAATGGACAAATTCTTCAGTTTTTTATGCTTTATCAACTTAAAGCAAACAAATTTCACCGTTGTGAAATTGTGAAATTCTAATTGTATTTCAATGTTAAATATTTATGTTATATAAAAAAAACTGATTTTGAAGACAAAATGTATTTCATGTGCCTACGAAGCACTTTGCAACATGTCTGTTTACAATTAATTATTCCAATCGCTTGATTATATGGTCGATGTTATGCCGTGGATAATGAAAAGAAATTATACCAACTCTCAGAGTAGGAATAGCAAGTCTCGTCGTCCAGGTTGTCGTAACGTTTACCGAAACAAGTTCTTATGTAGGATATGCGGGAATCGAAGAACAATATTAGGAACTGACACAACTGTAGTTTGATGACTTAACGTAATGTATGTATATCTGTTAACTGAATTGCAACTGTAAACAAATGACAAACGCATAGTGGCTACATTCATATTCAGTGTTACTATTTGTGGCTGGAAATTTCTGTCTGGCTCGTGCATGTTAGAAACTGAAGAAAAGACAATTGTTGAGTACGAAAATGTTCAATATTATCAAATTTAATATATCTATTCAAAAAGATATATTAAAATTATAGTTTGACTGGAAACTTTTGGCAGCCATTGTACATATTCAGGGTTAAGATAACATCGGCGTCGCGTGCGGGATTTTACGTAGACCACAGATATACTGTACTGTAGATGTATCAACTGTTAGCTCCCACAATGTTCGTGAAGCCGATTTATTTAGTAATTAAAAAAATCTTGTTTGCAAACACAACATAATTTATTTAATAGATTCTGTAATATGAACATATACAAACAACTTAACGAGAAAATTTCCAATGTCCTAATTATCTTAAAATTAGTACAGTTCAACGATCAGTTCAAAAGCTTTTGTGGTTCAATTGTTTCTGACAAATTCTAACTCGTCTAACAACACTTTGGTTGCATGCGGGAGTAGTCGAATCAAATTTAAAAAATATAGATAATTAATATATGACTTCAGAGTCACGCTGTACAGTGAAGTATTTATATATACAAAAAAAAAAAAACAGAAAAAAGTAATTTTTTGAAAGTAACCCCATATTGACAAATTTATTCACTAATAGTTAATTGAACCTACCATTTGTTCATTTTGGACTTAACTACGTGGCTTCGAAGTGATCTATCTTCGAACCATCCAAAATTGAGATCGTCATTTGTAATTATTTTATCTTTTAAAATTAAATGATGTGAAACAGAATTTGATTACTTAATATGCACTTAAATTAATCTAAATCTTCTTATATCTCATACTTTTTCAATTATGCCTGATTATGCGTTCAATTTTCATTCCATTTTTTAATTATGAGTTCAGTGAAACTAGATGTTCACTTTAGTTACATTTTAAACAGTAAAGTATTATCCTAAAATAAAAATAAAAAATTAGCTACTACTAAAGAATTTACCTACAGAAATTGGTTTTAGTGAAAAGTAAAGAAAGGATTGAGAGCATCCTGAGAAGAAACGGTCAAATTATAATAGTTCTTCGGGATCAATTTTCGGAAAATGAATAAATGAAAAAAATTTAATTAGAAAAATATGTATAGTATGATTAAAATTGCAACTTTGTTATTCTTATAAGTTTTTGATTATATACATATATACAGGATGTTCCCAAAAGATATGTAGAAGCGGGCATCAGGTGATTCCACATGAAGAAATATGAAACAAATTCAGAATAACTTTTTTTTCCTTCGGTCTTTCTCTTTTACAACTTTCCTTTATAACTCATCGCTCTTTTTCTTGCCTTAGTTCGCATCTTTCTCCTCGTTACTTGTTCCCTCACCATATATTTCAGGGTGCACCAATCGATCCCTAACACCCATATGAGATATCTTTCCTGCAATCTCTTCGCCCCCCCCCCCCCCCTCTTCCTTCCACAGTGTACGTTGGGTTATAGAGGGTTAAAAGATCTAATAATGAATCTGCAAAAATTTTGTTACGCTTTTTTTTTAAACGGGTGATTGACGTAAATTCTGCAGACACATGATTTTTCAACGCTATCATTGATTTATTTAATAACAAAAACATGCAATTCCGATGAAATCCAATTTCATTGAAGAATAGTGAGCTTATTGGAAAAGTAATTTATATCGTGGAACATTAAACAGGAGCGTGATTTACCCCGTTCTGTGCACATATACAATGACGATCAAAAGTATTGGCACAGACAATGTTTTATAATACAATCGCGTGTAAATCAGAAACGAAGAATGATACTTGATTTAACTTAGTTTTAAAATACTGTTTCAAGTTTTTAAATTAAGTATAGAAAAAAAACAGGAAATTCGAGCAATTACATAATTAGTAAGAACAGAAAGTATACACAGTGAACCGTTTTTATTGGAACAAAAGTTTTGGCACACTTGGGAAATTTGTTATTATATTATATTATTTCTAAATATTTGCAATGTTGAATCGTCATTTCCTATCATTAGTAAATATGTTTTACACAGAAAAAAAATAGTCTTTGAGAGAAAAATTATATTAAATTTACACCAACAAGTAAAGTCGTATTCAACAATAGGTAAAATTTTAAATTTAAGTCGTTTTACTATTAAATGCGTAATTAAACAATTTTTATATGAAGAAAGTATAATGAATACTCCATGAAGTGTACGTCCTACGAAGCTTAGTAATAGAGAAAAAAGGAAAATTATTAATGTAATCAAAACAGATGCTAAAATTTCATCTTCAGAAATTCCATTGAATATTTTTAAGCTAAAATGGGATGATAAATTAAACAAACAGCACGGTTACGGTTAACAAATGAATAAAATTACAATATTATGACTAGGATAAGGCACCGAAATCTAACGAAGTGACAATTTCGTAATATTAGTTTAACTGCTAGTATATCAATACTTAAAGTCTAATGTTTCATAGAATCTTCTCACGATTAACTATAGATTTAACTAAATATAATATTATAAACGAGCTAATGGCATATACAGTAGTGCCCACATAAGTGACCAAGCTCGGGACTGGCCTTGGTCATTTATGTGGGCATAGTTAGTTCTCAGAATTCAACGGAGATAAGGAAAGAAGATAAGTACGAGTGAGATACAATAGCTGATATCCGAAACCATATATGTATACAATGTATCGATGACGACCGGCGTCAAGTTACACTCGACATGCTCGATATCCGAAGCCGCTTAACTTCCAAGAATTGGTGAGGATAACTCTGGTCACTTATGTGGGCACTACTGTATGTGTTAATGCGTAGAACCGCGAATGTAACAATTTATTATTTATATTAGTGAAACGCAGTATACAATCCTAATCAGATAAGCCTAGTCGGTACCTGTTTTCACATTCTCAAAGTCTTTGATAGGTAAAGGGGACAATTTTTTGATGCTACGTTTATGGGTTCTGTGTACCGTTCGTACTATGGCAACACGTACGATCTTTTCCTCTCCAGGATGTAGTGCGATGATTCTACCCAGCCTCCATTGCATTAATGGGATATTGTCCCCCTTTGTCACAACTAGCATGCCTTCCTTGATCTATTCGCTTCAAAATATAACTTTTTTTATACTTACAACTATTTGCTTCTAATCTGCGATTCAAACGGTTGCTGTTGCTCGATTTGGGCTTCTCTGTTAGCAGTTCGAGCTACTTTGGCACTTTCCAGGCTCTGCCGTACCTGCCTGTGTATGCGCGAAGTATCGTATTATCATTGCAGTGTTGCACAATTTTTACATGCGCGATAATTTCCACTGTTTTTGTACCGCAGTGTAAATGTTCAGGGGTAAGACGCTGTACAGTAAAGTTAAAACTCTCATTCGCATTTTGAGTATGCCCGCCTAAACACCTTTGCAACAGATCTTCTTTTGATAAATCTTCATACAGTGGTAATAAATACTTCTGAATGTCTGGATGAAGGGAAGCTGGGTGTTGGAAAATTCCTCCTGTAGCTTCTGCGACGCGCCATTTGCACCGTCTATCGACTCCCGATGGACTATATTCATGCATCGGATTACTGTTGGTGGAACACAAATGTTTATATGTTACCATGATACCCTTTCTCATTTTATCCACTGAATTAATATTTCGGCAAATCGCTAAACCGTACTAAGTTGTTCATTTTTTTATCAATCCGTCGATTAACTTCCCCTTTCCGCTAAGTTTTTGTGACTTTTTAAATTTCGGAGTCGTGATCCCATTCATTTTTCGACGTATAATGCATTCATTTTTTGTTACTAGAACATCATCGCCATATGGATTCAATTCCAATATAGCTTTGAAAGTTTTCGAGTCTCCATCGCCGATATAATTTCCGTATTTTACTCTCAACTCCGCCTCAGAACGCGCAAACATTTTAAGCATGTAATCTACCTCCATTTTTCCAGCTCAACCCTTGTGGTTGACATCGCATGTTTCTTTATGTGACTCTTGCCATTCAAAATATTCTGGTGTACCTATTTAGCGCTTGCTAGTTCGCGAAGCCGGCGGTGATCGTTGCGTCGCACGACCCGATGTTCGGCCCGAGTTTTGCTGAGTTGCGCGCGAATCTCCCTCTCGTTCGTACCATGATTTGATAAATCGTCTCCCTTGGATTGATGAGACGCGTTTCGGAGTACCTGAACATGTCGGCGATTTTTGGCATCTTCGTGTCCACGAGAGTTTGCTCCCAAGCCCGCCGAGTACCGGTACCCATCTTCGAGATCGCGATGCTTGTTATCAAGTTGCTCGCGATATCCACGATCTTCCGAGAGGAACGCGACGTGTCGCAAGACGTGAGCGCACGTGTTATCGTACATTTCGAGCAATTGATCCCCTGCGGACTTGTAATTTTCTTTGCTTATCGTGAATGATTCGATCGCGGATTCTGCTTTTCCTGACAACGGTAGACGTAAGTATTAGGTTGAGTCATAAGTAACTTCCGTTTTTTTATCAGACATTTATTTTGCTCTCATTAAATAACAAAATTATATTAATTCATTATGTATTCACCGCTATTATCTATAACCTTCTCCCATCTTCCTGGCAGTTTATCAATTCCTTCCTTGTAAAATGTGGTGGGTTTGGATTGGAAGAAGTTTTCGACAGCCTGCTTGATTTACTCTTCAGAATTGAAGATTTTTCCATTCAAAAAGTTTTGTAAGGAACAGAAAAGGTGATAGTCTGTCGGGGCAAGATCCGGGGAGTAAGGTGGATGTGGTAAAACAGACCATCCAAGCTCAAGAATTTTTTCTTGAGTCACCCTTGCTGTATGTGGTCGCGCATTGTCGTGTAAAAGAATGACGTTTTTGCGATTGACGAATGCAGGACGCTTTTCATGGAGTTTCTCTTGCACTCTTTGCAACTGCTGAACGTATCTATCCGCAGTAATCGTTAAATTTGACTTGAACAACTCGTGGTGAATTATTCCTTGACAATCCCACCATACACACAATAAAATCTTTTTGCCATGGATGTTTGCTTTCAGATCTAGTAGAGGTGGTTGATCCTTATCAAGCCACTGTCTTTTGCGGACTATATTGTCATAGGTAACCCATTTTTCATCGCCTGTTACAATCCTGTTTAAAAAAGGCTCAATTTTTACCCGTGAGAGCAGACTTGTGGCGATTGACATGCGATCTTCTTTATTCCGTTCACTGAGATTGTGAGGTACCCATACTTCTAACTTGCTGACTTTCCCTAATTTCTCCAGGTGGCGGTTAACAGTTGATTGTGATGTATTCAACCTTTCTGCTATACCTCTTGTTAATTGACGTGGATTTTGCTCCAATATTGCCTTTAAAAGGTTGTTGTCAAAGTCGGAAGGACGTCCCGCCCTCGGTTCGTCTTTTAAGGTCGTATCTCCAGAACGGAATTTTATAAACCAATTTCTAATTGCCCGATCAGTTATTAGTCCTTCACCATATACACTGCATATTTTTTCAGCTGTCGCCTTAGCACTATTGCCTTGTTTAAATTCCCAAAGCATTACATGACGAATATGTACTTTTGAACTCTCCATTTCAGAGGTTATAAAAACAGTATAACGTAACGTGTATCACACAAAACAGTTGACAAAAGATTAACTGAAGCCTCGTCTATATAGTGAAAACAAAAACTTGTCATGGTAACTCATAGTGGGTAGATACGAACAATAGATTTTACTTAGCTGCATAGGAAGTTACTTATGACTCGACCTAATAATTTAACCTTTGAATATCACTGAGTCCCAGATGCGCGTGGATCATTGTCTGAAATGCGTCCTTGAACGCGACCCATTTCTCGAGACGACCGTCGAATTTTGGAAGATCGATTTTTGGCAAATGTACCCCGATCGCGGTCGATGAGGTTGGTGATGCAGCAGAATCGTTCGAAATCCGGACTGTTGTCACGGATAAATGCTGTGTCACAGGTTGTTCCAGCTGTTCTAACAACGTTACTGCACTAGCCATTACATCGTCGTATTGGTCGGTGACGGATTCACGTTCAGCTTCCGTTTCTTCGAAATCTTCGATGAGACCTAATTCGTCTTGGATATCGTTGAACGACTCGAATTGTTTACGCGTTCTCTCAATTTTTCGCGAAGCTTAACGCGTTCCTTTGCAGAGTCCTCGAAAGTACTGAGATACTTTTCGAACGCCGTGATTTGAGCCTTGAACGTACGCCGTTTATTTTTCAGTGTACGACAGCGTTGATTAACACTGCTTTCGTTCGGTATTTTGTTTGTTACCGTGAGACGGACGAGATAGAGTGAAACGATAAAGGGAAATTGAAAGAAACTGATTGATGATTCGTGTTTGAAACGAGCCTATCTTGACCGATGTCAGTGCTGGTGGAGTTGTCGTCGGCTCGGATGACTGTCGTTGATTTCTGCCTCAGCTGCTTCCCTTCTGCTTCACCCTTGGATCCGTGGAACCGTCGTTGGGTGGATTTAGTGTGCGATGTCTTCTCATTATTTGACCAGGAATGTCCGTGTCCTTTAATGTCTTGTATAGAGTGTCCACATATCACTGATCTGGCTCGAAGGACCATAAAATTTGTCATGACCCGACTGTGATCGCGACCTCGCCACTCGTGACCGCGCGGATTTCTTCCTTACTCGGGGCCGCAAACCCGTAAGGTGAGCTTGGGATGTACGACCACGAGTAAGGAAGAAATCCGCGCGGTTACGAGTGGCGAGGTCGCGACAGTTTCTGATTTATACGTGATTGTATTATAAAACATTATCTGTGCCAATATTTTTGTTCATCACTGTAGTTGTGAAATCCAATCGTGACAACGAAGAGAAAATTATGCATCTTGCGAAATATTCTATGATTAACCATGAACCAAATTGACAATTGTGCGTCCGATTCCTCGCGAACGTGCAAGAAAAATTCGAACTCGTGACTTTTTTTGTGAAGAAATTGTCGAATAAAAAAATTCGTGCGAACGAATATCCATGGACTGGAATCTAAAGCTTTAATGATTTGTTTAAATAATACGATTCTTGGTTTTCAACTGGAAAGAGGGGACAATCCTGCGAACTGCTGGCAGTTTTATAGCTGAGAATAATTCCGTTGATCCGCGGCTGGATTGTTAAAATTATGATTAACTTATTATTGCATCTATTTATTCTTAACTTTAATACCTCTTATGTCAATCGCCATTAGATCGACAAAATTAGATAGTTCTTGATCTTTTTATTGCATATTAAAAAAATCGTCAGGGCGGTGATTATGTTTTTTTAGAGGAGTATTTTGGCAAAAGAAAAAGTGTGAGTGTAGCAAAAATTAAACTGAAAATAATTGTCAGAGAAATTTTGCCATGGTCTATGGAACTCGTGGGAAAAAATTGCACGTTCACGGAAATCACTATAATTTAAGGAAAAGAATGGTAGCCCGTGGACCTTTGTGCAATTACTTATGCTTGTCACGCACAGTACGCGAAATTCGTAATTTTCGCGTATACAGGAATTTACGAGCGGAGAATAAAATATACGATTCGTGGTACTGAAAAGCTTAAAGATTTCTGAGAAACGTTGATGATTTTAACAGAAGTGATGATTACAAAATGTAAAAGAATTAGGTATTAGGCACCATTTCAATGGCCAAAATAGTAAAAATCTTGTTACGTAGATCATTGTTTTACCTAAAGAGAACAAAAGAAATTTTGTAATTTTTGTTTGTGTAACGACTTTATTCACCATGATGAAATAAAAAAAAGTTTAAGTTCATGAAAATCTAACGCATTGCAGATGAAGTAAGGTAAAATGGCATGGTTTAGCTAAACGTAATCGTTAGAGGAGAAAAATACAGTGATAATCACCACGGTCGAAATAAAAATTAAGTGATCCTATAAATAAAAGAAGAATTAAATTCTAGTCGGAAATTGTTTTCTGTGGCAGGATAGTAGCGAACGGTTAAACGAGCAAAACAGTAAAAGGGTGGTCCTTAAACTTGGCGTTGAGAACGGTCGCAGTTATTTTAATTATTTTTGTACCGTGTACATATTCTAGGCGAAGAGTATTAATTACCCGTGACCAAGAAAAAGCTTTGGAAGCTTTTTCACGTTGCCTTTCGGTACTTTCTACTCTTCGCTATGTTTTTTAATAGAACGTTCCTTTTTATGGTTACTGGTCACCATGGGGGATGATTGGCCGGTTTAACATGGTGAAACGAATCGTCGATGCCATCATTCCCTGCGCCATTATTTAGTCCGAATGGTCGTGCACGACTTGTAATTATTAATGGATTTGTGCACACATATGTAGTAAATGCGTCGATTTACCGATAAGTCGGGCCTAACGCTGTCCCAATTAAAGGGTGTCACAAACTGAAGACGTAAGATGAGTGAAATTTCGTTCGATGTTTTGTAATTTAGCGTGAATTTTAAGTAAAATCAGTTATCGTAGATTGATGATTTTCAGAAATATCGTGCGTAAGCGAAAAATTGATTATAATTTGAGTATTAATTACGGCGCAAAATGCATGACTGAAAATGTGATTAATCTCGTTGTTAAAAATAAGTATCCATTTACGAGAGATGTATACAGTATTGTTTATATATATATACATTCGAACGACACTAACAATAAGTACAAGGGAAAAGATAGGGATTATATTTTTAGCACAAAGTATGTTCATCGATTCTTACTGTTTAACTTTACAAACGTTACAAGACTAAAAATAATGGAGTTATCTAAAGAAATTTTGCTTGAATATTTGAAAGAATTTATATTACAATTTATGCTCAGGTAAATATGTTCTGGGTAAATCACAATTAAAATTTTTAGTCTGATGTGTGTTTTAATCGGAACGTTCTAAAATGTATGACAATACGAGTTACGATTAATGCATTGACTGTTACGTCATTCATTTTAGAATGACATTCAAATTTAAATTCACAATGGAGGGTCACGTTACCTAAACTACATTTAAACTTTAATTGTCACTAACTTTTTAATTGTCAAGGTGAATCAAATTATAAAAACCTTAGGGCAATAACATTGGTTAAGCAGTCAATGAATTAACAGTGTTCGAATAATTGGTTATTTTATGCTTTTTTAAGGCGGAAATACCATAAGTCATATTTGTTTTTCGATAATAAAGATATTATCTCAAAGAATAAATATATGTATGGTTGAACTTACGCTAGAATTCATCGTCGTTCGAATAATTATGAGCTTTACTTATATACGTCTTGAGAACGGAAGTTCATGTCTTAATCCTTTGCACTCAATAATTATTCTAACATTTCATTTCATCATAAATAAAAATAAAATTATTCGTGTTTTACAATTGATTTTTTTTTTTTGTGAAAAGGATACATTAGATTATTTTTACTTATAAATCAAATTATTTATTAAATTTTATAATTTTCTATAATGTCAGTGTAACTGATATTCCGAGTTGCTGGAATGAATTTAAATGTCACCATTCTGAGTGGAAAGGGTTAAGAGATGCCTAAAGCTTAACAAAAGTCAATGTACTATCGTCACCGTTCATAAGTATTTATTCCTTGAAATTTCTTTTTCCAAATATATTATAAGTTCCTTAGAACAGTTAAAATCAGCAGCCAAATATCAATCATTTGTCGTTATTTACTATTGCAAATTTTTTGTAACTACATATTATCACTAGCCATTCGCTTAACTTCTTCAGGAATAAATTGCTTTTTTTAAAGTAAGCAGAATTTCAAATTGATATTGATAATTTATGAGATATCATTATAAATATAATTATAAATATTTATTCAGAATTCTAAGAATTACTTACATATCGCAATACTTAAAATAACTTATAAATTAAACATACAGAAACTTCTTGAGATATTTGTTTCGTTATGTGTGTGAAAAATATTTATACTTCACATATTATATGCAAAGTACATGAAAACGAGACGTGTACATTTCGTTGCAATGTCAAATTTATTAAATTTAAAAAGGGACTGAAAAAATTATTTATCATTGAACATGAGATAAAATTGAAATGTTAGTCTTTGTTTTCGTAGAAGTTAAATTGTTATTTGGTGTTGTGCATAGAAACTTTTCATAAAGATTACAATAGAATTACTAATGTTTCTTCTGCGAATGGCCAAATACTTATCAATGGTGACGTATTGGCATCGTATCAGCATTAATTGAGAAATGGAATGACGTATATGTATGCTGTAAAATGAAATAACCGTTTATGTGTTATGGTTGTGTACAATCTAAGAAAATAGAATGTATAAAGTTAAATTATAGTTGGAGTTATGTACTTGGTATATTCCAAACTATAGCAGCGAATAAGATTGTCTAACGTCTTGTAGTGCACATATGTGGGCAAGAGATGAAAGCACGAGTAATATAAAGCGAGCTGTAGGATAATGTGAATATATTCGCTGAACGCCTACGTGCCGTCGAAAGTCTGAAATTCTTGAAAAGTTAGGACGACCGAGTGCATACGTATATCCCCCGAAACTTGAATTACAATCTTCGAGCAAAGTTGAAAGTGGTTCCACCGAAGAGTTCGCCAGCTTACCAACTTATTCGCGTCTTGTCACAGACGCATAGTTAATCATTCGTAGTTCTGTATATAGTAGCGAGTTAGTGCGACTACGGAACGTCAAAAGAATCCATGTATCAAACCCATTAAGTACCAAATTATTGTTTCTTCAAAATTTATTTTCTCTGTTGTACTAAAAGGTATTTTATCAACCAAGAAAGATAAAGTATCAACGCATTCTAAAAATAGAACAGGAGCACCTAGAAATATCTAAAATATCGAGGCACTTCTAGAGCATATACAACATAAGATAACAAACAACAGTACAATAAGCTTCTACAAATTTTATTTTAAGTGAAGAATAGATCTAGTTTTATTAACCAAAATTTAGAAATATTCTACACTGAATGAATCAAGTGAATTATTACTGAATTATAATATTTATATTATGATACAGAATTAACAGAGATATTATAGTGTGCTTTATTCAGGTTACAATTTCTTGCTTTAGAAATCACATTTCAATGTGAATGAATATTGTCGAAAGAGGAAATTGATTCTTAATGGGTTAACTTTCAGAGTTCGTCTACAATGAATTTTATTTTTATTAACAATCATTGTTCCCGCCTTAAAAGTCCATGGAGTGGTGTGGATGTATTATAAACGCAAAACATTATTTATATGTACTATTAAGTTTGCATTATCGTAGTTTATAGTTAAAAAAAATTCTGTTGCGAGCGTATATCCACTGATACAAGTTTATTCGACGATAACATTATTCGACAGCGATTCTCGAATTGAGAACGAGGTGGAGGTTGCGTGGCTGTGAAATTTTCGTACAGGAAACACATCAATCGTGGCTGCCAGTGTATTCGTTGAGCGAAACGATTATCATTCACTGTCAAAATTAATAGAAAATATTACGGTAACAAAATCGAATAACGTTTCGAACGAATAATGCCACAAATGGGTCGACGTGTCAGATAATTTGGGGGTCGCTGCGAACAACTGTAGTATAAAACAAATGTACATTGAAATCGCGGATGCATAGAATTTTAATTCTCCAACGAATATAAATTATTTATCGTATGTGTTAACTATACGTGAATTATATTAATGTTCGTTGTTACAAAGTTCTTTTTGCGAGTGTGGATGCGTTTGCACGTTGAGTGTGCGTTAATGTATATATTTGTTGTGTTTATAATTAGTAGAGAGAGAAAGAATACAACGTGCGTGTACGTTGTAGAATCATTCGTATTTTTTAGCACCGAAATGTATTATCGTTCGCAAATTGGTCTGTACATTTTCATCGCGTCGTCATTTTTTCTTTTTTTATTTTTTTTTTAGTAAAAATTGTATAGAAGGACAAGACGAGAAAACGTCCGTCGGACCGTTTCCTGAACGCGACAAAGAAACAGCATTTTTTCAAAAGGAAATGAAATTAGACACGATGGAACTCGTTGAAATCCTTTTAACGCATCGGAGGAACGGCGCGACGAATACGAAAGAAAATATTTATTTGTAATATAGTCGAAAGAAGTCGTGTAAAGTATCGTTCGTAGGCTTAACAGCTCGGAACGGAATGTAAGATAACTTAATACATTCGCAATAAAAGTCGATTATTTTTCTTTAGATTAGTTTGTTTCTTTCTTTATCCTGAACTCATTTTCAATACGGTAGCTATTAATTCCCCATCCTCATTTTTCTGTATGTTTCAAAAGATATTCCAATTTTTGTTTCGTAAAAGATACTGTCTTTGATTTCCATTTCGTAAGAAAACGTTTCCATTATCTATAGTCAGTAAGTGTCAAATTAACGCAATCTAACTCTATTTTTCAAACGAATCAGTATGGCGCAATCTGACCAAAAATGTCGTCATTTTATGTTTAATTAAAACCATAGAAACATAAAAATGTATTTAAGTAAAAGCAAAATATATTCAAAATTAACTGTGAGCAGCTCTCTTTATGAGATTTATTTTAAATGTTTAAATACAGTATTTGTTTGGATACATTTCTTACAATTGCTTCCATCTTATACTGAATTTTAATTTTTGTCTTTCATCACTTCTACAATAGTATAAAACTATTATAATAGTATACAACTTCTGAGACTGAGTCATTCTGAATCCAACCTTAGAGTGTCAGACCTTACTGTTCAACACTTCAGACAACATTTATGTTTTTATAACTAAAAGCTAGCCAAATTAGAACAATATTATTCTAATATTCAATTTGTGTCAGTTACTGAATGAAGAGTTAATGAATGAAGATCACATCTGTCAAAGTGTGGTAGAAATTGAAAATATTTATAATAACGTAAAATGATATATGAATAAACATAAATATAGCACATGATCAAAGTACAAGTATCATTTTTTATTAGAAATTTTTACATTCTCAGCAGATAAATATTATTCTAACATTTATGAAATCTTTTAAAAGAATTTACAAAATATTATTATATCTGTAAATATTTGGCCTTAAACGATATTAGTTTACAAATGTCTCAGCCTTAGTCATTCGCCGTCCGTCATCCAAGGCTTAACTCTTTGCGGCACAGGATTTCAGATAATAAAATAGACCCATGTTGTATAGAAATTTTATTGCGTTTAAAATTGAACAAAATTAGTATATTTTTATTAATAAAGATATCACACAGTGTAAAAACATACAAAGATAGTAATAGTTTAATTAAATTTGTCGCAATAAACCTTCCGCTTGCAACAATTTATGAACCTGTATTGGCATGTTGAATGTTGCCAACACAAGTGAATACATTTGTAACATTTGTTGAAGATATTACCAACTGCTTTACGTAAATAAGACGAAATATAAACCTATGCGCGTGCAGCTATTGCAATATTTCGAGGTGGGACTAAAAATGTCCCACCATGCATTACGGTACATCAAAAAGGTGGGATACTTTTCATCCTAGCGTGCTCCAAAGAGTTAACCGATCTTATATTAAGGTCTATTTAGATCTTTAATAGCTGAATGACATTGATTAGCATTATTACTGTTATGGCGCGTAACAATAACTCGGGCTAACTAGAAAAGAGCAAATTGCTATAACCCGAATAAGAATTGGACACTCCAAAATCTCCCATTCATACTTATTATCAAAGAAACCCATTCCAATATGCGAACACTGCAACACAACAATTACAATGGACCACTTTATCCTTGACTGCCTAAAATACAACACTCTTCGCCATAAATACAAGCTGGAATCTCAACTTAAAGAAAACCTCACCAACAAAAAGCTACGCAACCTACTGGGATTCATCAAAGAAACAAAATTAATTGACAAAATATAAGGAAAAACCACCCGACCGACAGCGCTAATAACCTCGCAGTGGATGCGGCGTAAAAAACCACCAAATAAAAAAAAAAATAACTCGGGCTGTCATATCTACCTGAGACGACCGAGAACCTTCGTCCCAAACCGTGCGTCGTTCATCGACCATTTTATTCCTCTATCGCCGCTACTAGTTGTTTCACAGGATGCACGCATTAACTATTGGAATTTCCCTAAGCTCAACCAAATATTTTCGACTCGTCACTTCCATTTCCAAGACCTTGACCACTCCTTTTCAACATTTCTTATCCTTCCACTTTTCCTTTAAATTCCTTCCACCTTATCCAATCCAATGTATCCTGTGACCAACAAGACACTTACAGTAAGACATACCAACTTTCTTTAAAGGGGTAAATCACTGTGACGACTGAAAATAAAAGCAATTTTCAAGAATTGTTTTTAACTTTAAACTTTAAACTATATAACTTTGAAACTTTTTCTAATAAATATTTAATGTTTCCGAAAAATATATTTCTTAAACTACTTCTTATAAAAATTTCATATAAAAATATCAATTATTATAGACATAATAGGAACAGGGAGAGAGGCCTCCAAAAATTTATTAGAAACGGGCGGACGTGTAATTTATCACTGCAAGTTCTGAAACAAGAAATCATGCAATTTTCTTAAACTATAAGGCAGTAGATCCAGTTGCATGTAGGGATTTATAAAAATAATAATTTATTATAAAATGATGGAACTTTGAAAAAATGATCTCAAAAACCTGTGCAAAAATAAATATTTCTTTTAATGCCACGTAGAAACTAAATTCTTCCTAACTTCCAAAAAGAGTCACTATCCAAATTTTTAAGTGAATCGTATGAAAACTAACTTAGTTACTGCGCCGTTCAGTTTTAAAAATTTGGTTGTGAGAAAAACGCGTTTAAAGGTTCATCCACTTGATACCAACACTCTTCATTCACACCACTTATCGCTCTAGATTAAATACTCTTAGTCCACATCGTTATCTCGATCCAAACACTTCCTATTCATATAAAAACTTTACCACAGCAGAAATAATAAAACAGTTTCAAATGGATATCCCGAAGTGAAGAGCAGTTAGTTTCAAGCGTTACGCATTTACGCGTTTACGTATATTACATCTACTAAAACTTCTGCAACTTTGTCATCTTTGCGAATTTTATTTTAACATCTTAGGGGCTCATTCTTAAATCCCCAAACATTGAAAATAGATAAAAAAAAATTTTGATTTCTTCAATGCGTCACAGTGATTTCCTCCCTTAAATCAAACATTCACAAACAGTCATTTAAAGAGAAACAATCTCATACATTCACTTGTCAGAGCGATGCATTTCACGCTCAGTCTACAAATAAACACAAGTTAACGAGAATCATCGTCTCTTTTATTTTACAATTAAAATAGAAGTACATTTTTATAATTCTCGTGAGTGCCAATCCACCAATTACTATTCTCACAATCCGAACCAATCAAACCTACAAAAGACAGCAAATTTTTTATTATTGTTAAAAAGGCTGAGTGGACTAACTTATTACACAGGACAATTTACTTGGCGGTGGAGAAGGGAAAGAGTATGTTGGAGGCGGGGAAAAGAAAAGGTACGTAATTTAAATTACATTCAAGAAATATTTATTTTAAATTGATTTATCAATACTACAGAATTATACTTACAAGCTTAACATTTATTTTTATCTGTTTATGTATATTGGAAAGAGATTTACTGCTTTCTACAAATTGTCAGTTATTACGTAAAAGAAATCTAGGTGTCATTTGAATTTGCAATGTTTCAATGGACCAGATTTCAAATTCAAAGGTTCAAACGAATTAAAAAAAAATTGAAAATCAAATACGTATAAAATGTATATTTCCTAGATTTCTAGCCATGGTTTGATAGCAGATGACTAGACTGCGGATGTTTATGCAAGTGCATATGTTTCTAGGAAATCGATAAAAGAGTGAAACCTAAGTAGAAGTTTGTTTCATCACTAGAGGTGCTTAAAAATATATTTTTTATTTTGTGTATTTTGCATATGGCATGTGTTTTGCATATTTTGTATAAAAGCATATGTTATATATATTTATTGTTTTTCTTTCCATAAAATTAATGCTTATAGGGGCTTCCGAACATCTATTTCAGTCTACTAATTCAACGTTTGTATACGACAGCCATGGAAAATATGGAAAGATAGCTGAAACGTACCGTCGCGTCGGGTACTAGCCAGGTAGCCGCATGAAATTTTCCTTTAATTTCTAAGAGGTTGTAAAGCCCTTTAACACTAGGTTTACGGACACTCGTTGCGCATATTTTTATTGTAATTCGCTGTGTTGACAGTTACATTAAAATGCAATTTTTCTTTTAATTAGAGTGTATATTCATATCATTACATCAATTAAATCCAACATAAATTGCTAACAAATAATATTTATAAGTTCTGTAACGTTAGGTTTAGAATCTTAATGCGTCAAATTGACGTATTCCGTAAACCTAGTGTTAACCGTCGCGGTACGCGGGTTCCTCGGCCGTCGCTCGCGAAATTAATTTTGAGCGACTAGTTCTAATAATCGGATACTGTTTTCTAAGTTGCGATTGCTTCGAAGATCGAATGACGAGTGGTTCACGGAACGATTTGAACTTTTAGCTTCTGAATGATTATTTCAGATGTTGGAACACGAGTGTCTGAAATTTCCGGAGCCCGTTTCCTCCTCAGCGCGAACACCCTCCGAAACGCGATTTTGAGGGTTTATCAACCGATTCGCGTTGACTTTTCGAGTTTATCGATTGGCCATCGACTTGGGGGTGGAGGATCGATTTTCCTGCCCCGTTGGACAGGAAACTCCTCCCTCACCCGATCGTAGTGGAGGAAGGTCCCAGGTCACCCTGGACGAGGGTGACCGACGTTTTTCCCCCAAGTCAAAGGCCCCGTTAATTTTGCCGAGGAAAAAACGGGACTCTAAATTAAGACGCGTGCGTTGTAGCTGTTTGTTCCGTTCGGTCGGCTCGGGTTTCTCCGCTCGTTTATGGTGCCAGATGCGGAAACGTGACTTTGTCGAAAAGATCCTCGAAGATTCCGTATCTGGCAAATTTCATCGTAAATCGTTCGAACACTTGGCGATTCGAAAGCGCTAGCCCGAGTTGACCAACGAAGGGCTGTATTGTCTCGCGGGTGGCACGGTCCTCTACAACGACCGTCGCCAACTCGTGGAACAATACAGCCATAAAACAGCTACAACGCACGTGTAGCTACGTGTCTCAATCCGGAGTCCCGTTTCTTCCTTGGCGAAATTAACGGGGCCTTCGACTTGGGGAAAACCATGGTCACCCTCGTCCAGGATGACCTGGGACTTTCCTCCACCATGATCGCATGAGGGAGGAGTTTCCTGTCCAACGGGGCAGGAAAATCGATCCTCCACCCCCAAGTCGATAGCCAATCGACTAATTAGAAAAGTCAACGCGAATCGGTGCACCACCTCCAAAAATCGCGTTCGGAGGGGGTTCAAGCCAAGGAGGGAACGGGCTCCGGAAACTAAGAGTCAGTCGTTGTCGTGCAACCATCGAATACGGACAAAAATAGTTCCATTGTTCCGGGAACAGTTACGACGTGTTATCGTTTCGGGAAAAATCGTTACATCAAAACAGTCGCTCAAAATTAATTTGGCGAGCGACGGCCAAGAAACCTGCGTACCGCGACGGTTAGAGGGCCTTACAACTCCTCGAGAATTTAGAACTAATTCACGCGGTATTGTTCCACGAGTTGGCGATGGTCGTTGCAGAGGACCGTGCCACTCGCGAGGCAATACAGCCCTTCGTCAGTCAACTGGGGCCTTGCGTCTTCGGATTGGCAAAAAAATTTGCCAAATGCGGAATATTCGAAGACCGTTTCGACAAAATCAACTTTCCGCATCTGGCACCATAAACGAACGGAAAACCCCGAGCTGGCCAGACGGAACAATAGGTATTTATACATCTCGTGAATCATTAATAGTAACAGGTCATAGATGCTACAAATAGTATTAATCAGTAATTCTGAAATATTCTTGGCAGATGGGGTAAACGAATTTTACGAGGCCAGATTGTTAAAGAACCTAAAACAATTAAAGCATGCTATTTCAGCAAATTCAAATGTGCCACAGTCAAATCCTGTAATGTTGAGCGTTCGTTCTCAGCTTATAAATTAACTTTAATCCATAAGTGGATTCTCAATCTCAACTGAATTATTTTACTTAATGTTGATTTCTACCAAATTGGTACATGAAAATCAACTTTCCTTTAAAGCATTTGTTACATATCATTCATGTATGGGACTGAAACGTTTGGTGGCTTGGGTGTTGGCCCGATCATCTAGCGTACAACCCCCCGAACGAGGTTGACTCATGCCGTATGTGCACACCCGGCTCAATTTCATTGCCTTATACGATAATGCCCCGCCACTGTACCGAGTAATTTCCAGTATATAAGGGCCGCGTTTTCTTACTCGTAGAGCTCGGTTTTCCTAAAACTCTCGAGACGACGTCACTTTGATACTCGAAGCAAGATCGGGCTACAATCCTCTTCGAGCAACATCCTACCTTAGTGGTTTTAATTGTGAGTTTCAATCGTCTAAACCGAGTAGTAGCTCCCGCGAACGCGCCGCGTAAAAGCCGATTTAAACTCTCGCCGTCGTGGCAATCTAGCAATAGTACCAGTATTGTTAATATACCACTGTATTTGAGCATCGTGATAGAATATATTCAAGTAGTTATTCTGACTTGTATTATTCAATTAGTACCACGCTGAACCATATTAACAGTAAGACGAGGAGTATCTCACGAACCCAGTATACCTTTACCGCTCGAGGTGTACCATTACGACAGAGCAAGATCCTAAAACTTCCTAAAAACCTACGTGGCTCCCAGCGTATAAAGCCCCTGGTTCGTCCACTCCTTTCTAGCGGCTCCCAGGGTATAGAGCCCCTGGTTCGTTCGTGAAATCATACATTTTCCTTATAAATCTAACCCCGTGGCTCCCAGGGTATAGAGCCCCTGGTTCGTCCGGAACTCCTTTCTCTCTCCCAACCATACCTAAAACCACCGGTCGAGTACTGCCCTCGACCGAATCCAGGATCTCGCGCTCGCGCTCATAACACATTTAAAAAATAATGAACTAATAGAAGATTTTCAAATAATTACATTGACAATATATTAAATAATTATTAGTTTAAATTTGAGGAGAGCCGCAGCAGCCCCAATAATCCACTTAAAGGTTAAACGATCAACGTCATCAACTAACTCTTGACAATATTGAAAAAATACTCGTAACATATTGTAATTTAAATTATGATTGATTATTATTATGTTTAAGTAATAAAATTATTTGAACATATTTTGAATACATTTTGCGTATGCCTGTATATTTTGGCATATCATTGATACATATTTGACATATGTCGCTTACATATTTTGACATATTTTATTGACATAAATATTCGCAGTCTAGTTGTTAAACCTTTTCCATATACACTTTAGCGGAGTTTCAGAACTTATTTCCCAGAAAATTAATGCGGTTTTATATTACCACCCAATTTTCTAAATGTCCGATTTTGTATCAATTTAGAAAAAGTGAAAAATTCAGAGGTTTTGTAAAATCTACAATGTTTGCAATCATGCAGTTTATTTCACATGAAATACTCTAAATTTAATTCATCAAAACTTTTTAATTTTGACCATTCTGAGAGTCTCTAGAGAGACTAGACTTATTTTTGACCATTGTTTCTTTTCATATACACATACAGGGTGTTCGGCCACCCCTGGGAAAAATTTTCATGGGGGATTCTAGAGGCCAAAATAAGACGAAAATCAAGAATACCAATTTGTTGTTAGAGGCTTCGTTAAAAAGTTATTAACGTTTAAATTTTCGCCCGTACTGAATTTTTTTTTCGAAAATACGCAAGATTTTGGGTGTATGTCTATTCACCAAAAATGATTGTAATTGACCCCCGCAATCGAAAATAATTGTTTTAGAATGATTTGAAAAATTTCTTTTCCGTCGAAAAATTTCACACCTCGAATTTTTTTCTAGAAAGTGGGTAGGCTTTCGGGGGTATGTCTATTCATCAAAAATGATTATAATTGACCCCCACAATCGAAAATAATTTTTTCAGAACAATGTGAAATTTTTTTTTATCGTCGAAAAATTTAGCCACCTAATTAGATTTTCGGTAAGAAATTTTTTTCTCGCAAATGCGTAGAATTTCTGGGGTATGTGTAATGACCAAAACTGATTGTAATTGATCCCCGCAACCGAAAATAATTGTTTTAGAATGATTTGAAAAATTTTTTTTCGTCGAAAAATTTCATCACCTATCCGATTTTTTTTCTCGAAAATGAATAGGATTTCAGGGGTATGTGTATTCACCAAAAATGATTGTAATTGACCTCCGCAACCGAAAATAATTTTTCCAGAACGATTTGAAATTTTTGAATTTAATTGTTAATAACTTTTTAACAAAGCCTCCATCGACAAATTGGTATTCTTGATTTTCGTCTTATTTTCGCCTCTAGAATCCCCCATTAAAATTTTTGCCAGGGGTGATCGAGCACCCTGTATAAGAAACAAGTATTTCGTAATTACTATATTCCGATATGTTTTGACATCACACATTGAATAATTCTTATCTTATCAAAGTAAAGAAATCTAACATATAATTTTTTAGGATCATTTACTTAATATACTTACTTAAAGACAAGTGCACCTGTTGAACTTCGTAGGCGAGTGTTCAGTCAGTGTATCGTGGATACACTATACACTATTTTTGAATAAATATTTATTTTTAAACACTTGATGACATGGTTAATAACATTCTTGAATATCATTATTCTCTTACTTTTCCATCCATTCAAAATAAAATTGCAAAAAAACGCTTTATTTCAGGTTTTTACAATTGTCTTCGATGTCATAACACTGTTTTTAATAGTAAAATTAGATGAAATATTGCGTTAACTCATATTAATTCTAGTATTTTATTGTTTTGCTATTTGCTTTAATGACTTGCGGTACAACGTCTTTGCATAGATTGCATTAAACGAATGTGTCGATCAAGGGGAATTGAATTCCCTGAAGCTTCTATTATTTTGTATAATTCGTTAACATTTTTTGGCTTTTTATGTCTTATTTCCCTATCTACGTCGATCCAAAGCATCTCAATTCGATTTAAATCCAGACTTTGTGCCGGCCATTCCAAAACATAGATATGTTGTCATAGCATCGTAAGATGTCGTGAATAAGCATTTTCATGAAAAATACTTATAATTGACCCGTGAATCTAAAATAAATTTTTTCTAAAGTATTTGAAATTTTTCAGTTTAACTGAAAAATTTATTTAGTATTCGAAACTTTGATCTAAATAAGGATTTTAACCATCTGTACTTAATCTAGTTCAAAGTCACATGGGTCCTCTATACTTTCCACTATGCATAATTACAAAAAAATGCCAACTAAATTGCATGTTTTCCCGCAACTTTTATACATTATATGCTTAACACATTGACGCCGGGACGTTTTTATGCGGATACGGGAAGATTTTATGTGTTTTGTTTCAATCGCGGTACGTTAGGAAAAAGTTCTATAACTTCTACAATAAATAATATGTTTCAAGGAAATTTTGAGGAACTACTTTTCCTTCATTTAAAGAATTTTTATACAAATATTAGAAATAAGATTTCTACCGTTTAAACATGAAGAAGCATATCCGAGCGAGGCAAACATGTGACTGTTTGCAGACGTCACGATAGTACAAGAAGGTGTTATCTAAAAGCTCGTTTTCTGTCGAGGAACACTTATCTTATCAAATGCACGTGGATCATCTAATTATGACACAGATAGAGATATCTGTCATCTCTGATTGTATAAAGAAGAAAAGGACCAGGTGTCAAATTTCTACCGTAACGGATATACATATAAGCTGCAGTACCAATAATAAAAAGATAAAGAAATATATAGAATTAAAATAAAAAAATATATATATATATATATATTATATAAAATATATACAATTTATTTTAAGATAGACACAAGAAAATCTTAATGATGTACCTTCGCGTCATCCTGTCCCTAGTAAAAAAACGCCAATGTGTTAAACAAATACATAGGTACCAACATCTACCAGGACTTTCGAAGCCATTTGAACATACTACATATCAGACAAAATCATACAATTAGTATCACGTGATAAATTTTAATGTCTTAAAAATTTACACAAATTCTTCGAAACATTTTGTATCAAATTAACATTTTTCATATCCAAATAACAAAATTTAATATAACAATAAGTTATAAACACACAACAGTACAGTTCGTCTTAATTGAAAACTAATCTCATATTCTATTTCAACATACATATTTACCACTTTTGACGCTTGTATTTAATTTCCTACAATTTTTAAATAATTTTTTACACTAGCCAAGTAAGGTTTCATATTATATACGTTTATATTTGACTGAAATATTACAAAACCATAATCCTGTTCTATGATTTATATGATACGCACTCAAATCCCATTGTCTCAGAGTAGAATTTTATTCGTATTCTTACTGTTGGGACATAAAATGAAGATCGGTCGTTAGCAACGGATTGTTTACAGTCGCGAATCTTCGGATAAATTAAAACTCGACGAAGAGGATATTTTTGACTTCATATACAGGGTGTTCGGCCACCCCTGGGAAAAATTTTAATAGGGGATTCTAGAAGCCAAAATAAGACGAAAATCAGGAATACCAATTTGTTGATGGAAGCTTCGTTAAAAAGTTATTAACGTTTAAAGTTCCGTCCGTACTGAATTTTTTTCTCGAAAATGCGCAAGATTTCGGGGTTATATCTATTCGCCAAAAATGATTGTAATTGACCCCCGCAATCGAAAACAATTTTTCCAAAACGATTTGAAATTTTTTTTTCCGTCCAAAAATTTCACACCTCGAATTTTGTTCTAGAAAGTGGGTAGCATTTCGAGGGTATGTCTATTCACCAAAAATGATTGCAATTGACCCCCGTAACCGAAAATAATTTTTCCAGAACGATTTGAAATTTTTGAATTTAATTGTTAATAACTTTTTAACGAAACCTCCATCAACAAATTGGTATTCTTGATTTTCGTCTTATTTTGGCTTATAGAATCCCCCATTAAAATTTTCCCCAGGGGTGGCCGAACACCCTGTATACGAGGGTCGTCTGAAAAGTTTTGAGCCTAACATAGAAACAAGTATTCTTCCAGTCAAATATAGCTTTATTTTTCAACATAGTGTCCTTTTAAGTCAATACACTTTTCTCAGTGATGCTTTAACCCTTTTAACCCTTCGAAATAGTAGTTGGTGTCTTGCCCTGCAAAATAGGCGTTTATGTCTCTGTCCTCCAAGCGATATTTTAAGCTTAGGAAAGAGGAAAAGAGGATGGTTAACCAATTCGAAACGTAATCCTTGAATTTTGGCCATGGCAACCGCCGAAGTGTGAGCTGATGCGTTATCTCGATGGAACAGCGCTTTTTTCTTCTTCTCCAAATGCGGCTATTTTTTTGCAATTTCTGCCTTCAGCTTATCAAGTAATGACGCGTAATACGCTCTCCTTATTGTTTTATCTTTTTCAAGATAGTCGATGAATACAATTCCTTGTGTATCAATCATTGCAGTCCATTTTTTTGACTGTTTTTTCGTCTCAGGAGTGTAGTGGTGGATCAAAGTTTCATCTACAGTTATGAATCGGCTCAAAAAATCTGATTCGTTTCGCTTAAACCGCTCCAATAGAGCCTTGCAAATGTTCATTCGATTGCGCTTTTGGTCAAAAGTGAGCAAGCGCGGATAGCTTTTACGCATGTCCAACTCTTAAGCCAATATATGAAAAACGCGTTCTTTTGATATTCCTACAGCTTCTGTTATCTCTCTAACCTTGATTCGACGGTCGTCCAGTACCATTTTGTGAACATTTTCGATGTTATCGGTGGTGGTCGCAGTTTTTGGCCGTCCCAAATGCTCATCATCAGCCAAGCTGGTATGACCACGTTTAAATTCAGCTGTCCATCTTTTCACGGTGTCATTTAATGGGGCAGAGTCTCCGTAAACAGCGTCGATCTCGGTTTTAATTTGTGCAGGTATATTGCCTTTCAAATACAAGTATTTTATCATGGAACAAAATTCAGCAAAATTGCTGAAATTTTCACAGATACTTGTCAATGCATATACCATTGTACTACCAGAATGGTTTTGACGAAAAACGCCACCTTCGTGTCGAGACTCAAAACTTATTAGACGATCCTTGTATTTACTTATTATCACCTTCAATATACATCCCTCCTTTATCCCTACAACACTCCATGCGAATATTCCATTGTTCGAAACAGTGCTGGAAGTCTTCTTCGGTCAGTTCCTTCAGAGCGCGTGCCGCTTTTTCTTTCACAGCTTCAACATCCTGAAACGAAACGCCAATCTATGCACTGGTAAAGCCCAAATTCACCGAAAGCCAAAAAAACTCGAATGAGCAAATCAAAATTCAAAGCAATTGTAGGATAAAACTAGCGCACAAGCTTGCTCCGCATTCCCCAATCGTTCTCAACGCTCTGCCTTCCCCGGTCACTCTCTCCTAATCTCTCATACACACACACACACACACGCGCCTTAAGAGACAAAAACCTGCACGCATTCTGCATTCGTCTTCGCAACGGGGCAATCGATTAGTTTGTTTTCCCGGTTCGAACAGGTGACTCCGACTCCGGTCATAGCAATCGATTGATTTGCTTTCCCGGTTCGAACAGCTGACTCCAGTCACTCACCTCACGCATTTACAAAACAACGCACTCACATTCTTACTCCACACTCGGCCATCGTGCATGATATCTGCCCTCAGATATCCATTGTTCATTCTTCACCTGATAAGACATCACTAGCTTCATTAACCCACGGTTTCATGTGTTCCGCCGAAGTCGATGTCTGCTGCGGACCTTCGTGCTCGCCCACCTTATGTACAATGAAATCATCATTCCTTAGGATTCTCTCAACTCGATACGGACCTAAGTATTTGAATGCAAATTTCAAACTCGGGCCGCACTGGGTTCTCTTTATGGCAACCAACTCTCCCTCTTTGTATTGTCGAGCTTCCTTTCTACGTTTATCGTATCTGCGACGATTCTTACTCTGAATCTTTAAAATATTTTCTTTAGCTCGATTCCGCAGCTCTTTCCTGCTACTCTGAAACATATCGATCCATTTCCTCTCTATCAACTCACGAATATTCGGATTATCTTTCATTTTTGGGCATGCCCCAAACAGTAACTTAAATGGCGTTGTACCGATGCTCTTATGAGGTGTTGCATTTAAAAATTTCTACGTAATATCCAAATAGCGATACCACTCCTCCGGTTTTGGTGCCGATAACTTTGTTACCACTGGTATAAGTGTCCTGTTTACGCGCTTTACTTGACCATTTGCTCTCGGCATTCCCGCAGTTATTAAAATTTGTTCAATCGCTTCCGATCTACAATATTCCCGAAAATCATGTGAAGTGAAAGCTGTACTCTGATCAGAGATAATTCTCCGAGGATTTCCAAAAATTGACGATTGCTTCTTCAAACGTTCTATCACTTCGGAGGTAGCTGTAGTCTTCGTGGCATGCAGCCACACGAACTTCGAAAATGCGTCGACAACTACAAAAATATGCTTATAAGTCTTTCACGTAGATGGAAGTGGTCCGAGATGGTCAATATGATATGTGTCTAATGGCACACTACCCTTGTTAATAGAATGTAAAAATCCTTCCTGTATCCCATGTTTCCTTTCAGCAAGAATACACGGAACACAATTACGCACAACTTTTTCTACTTTTGATTTTAAGTCTGTGAACCAATAGTCTTTTCTAACTAGCGTTTCCGTTTTCGCACTCCCGATATGACCGTTTTCGTGTACACGTCGAATGATTTGTGATTGCATAATACGCGGCATTATCAATTTTACGTCACTCTCAATTTCTTCAAATAAAAGACCATTCCGCACTACAAACCCTCTTAACTGTTTTTCATTCATCGCTTTGACAATCGGTTTCAAACTTTCATCCTCACACTGCGCTTTACGTAATCTCACAATCATACTATCCTCACACTCGTCTATTAACATACACTTCGGAAGCGGATTCCGGCTTAACGCGTCCACATGTCTTAAACTATTTCCCGAACGGTGCTCTATTTTATAATTAAACTCCTCTAATAAAAGAGCCCATCTCGCAACTCGCACGCACAAATCTCTCTTACGCATCGTTAATGTAAACGCCTGACAATCTGTAACTATTTTAAACGGTATACCTAACAAATATATTCTAAATTTTTTTAGGGCTTTAACTATTGCTAAAACTTTCAGCTCATAACTAATATATCTCGATTCTGCTGGTGTTGTTTTTCCGTTTGCAAAGTATACTGGATAAAATTTATTATCATTACTATCATGCTGTAAAAGAATCGCACCATAACCATACATTGAAGCGTCCGTATGTAATTTCGTTTCCGCTTTTAATCTATATAATCTCAAAACTGGACCACTGCCCAAAATAGTTTTTAACCCCGTAAATGCTAATTTTTCTTCTTCCCCAAAATGAAAGTTAACGTTTGTTTTCAATAAATTTGTTAACGGCCGCGCAATCATGGAATAATTTCGGATAAATTTTCTAAAGTAGCCAACCAAACCCAAAAAACTTTGACTTCTGCTTGAAATTTTGTAATTGGGGAAATCTCATAACTGCTTCTGCTTTCTTTTCCGATGGACGAATGCTTCCGTCTTCAATTATGTGCCCTAAAAACTCTATTCTTGTCTGCAGAAAGCTACACTTTTTCCAGTTAATGTTCAAACCGAATTCTTCTGCAACGCGCAACACTATCTTCGTAATTCAATGAAGGAATAATTAAATCATCCATATAAATTATAACTTTTTTCTTATTAACTAAATCCTTAAAAACAGCATTTATACATTTTTGAAACACCGTTGGTGAGTTACATAAACCGAACGGAACATACAAAAATTCATATTGGCCGTTTGGAACTGTGAAAGCAGTATATTTCCTACTATCTTCATCTATAAGCACGTAGAAAAATCCATTTTTTAAATGTAAAGTACTAAAAATATGTGAACCTTGTAGAGCATCCAATTGATCTTCAATTAGCGGCAATGGATATCGATCTTCAATTATTATTTTTGTATTAAGTTTTCTATAATCTACACAGAGCCTGGTCGTATTGTCTTTTTTCTTTACAAGTACTACTGGACTGGCATAATCAGAAAGAGAAGGCTGCATAATACCGTCAGCAAGCCACTGCTTTATATGTTTGTCAACTTCTTTTTCAAGAGAGGACAATCGTCTAGCCCTCTGGTAAACTGGTTCATCATCTTTAACCATTATGGACATTTTTACCCCCGTTTCTCGTGTTTTAACCGATTCATAATTTTTTATCGAATCGCAAATGATGCCTCTATGTTTGATACTGGAAATATTCGACAAATCGATCTCATTTACTTCATCTATACAATCTATTTTGTAAATTTCGGGTATATTACTTTCTAACTGGTTTTCTTTCTAACTACAAATAGAAATCTCGCCTCTCTTAATATTCATTTCAACTGTATTTAAAAAATCGGTGCCCATTATCAAATCATGTTGCATTAACGTATCAGATATTACCCAAATATTAGTTGGATATTGATTACTATCAATTTCTATTTGCGCATTGAACTCGCCTATTGTTTTGTTACTTTGAGATCCAATTCCGCGAAATGTAATTTCTCGTCGTAATAACGGTGGTGACCCTATTTTCACAGATTGCTCTGCACGCATTACCGACAAATCGCTACCAGTATCAACTAACGCTGTTAAATTCTCTCCATTTATCCTTACTTTCTTATAATATTTTTCGCGCGTATACCGCGAAATATCACAAACGTTTTTTAAATCGTCCTTCTTTGAACAATTCACCGCTACGTGACCAAATGCTTGACATTTAAAACATTTCGCGCCGCGATTTTTCAAATGACAGTTCGCACTGTAGTGGCCTTCCATACCGCATTTAAAACAACGATTAACATTTTTGGATACTTCCCTTCTCTCGTATCCCTCGACTCTCGGTGATGTGATTCTTTCGTTTTCCCACGCTGGTCGCAATGGCCTCTCTTCCAGTCGCAGCGGTTCATACGCTCTGTCGTCAGGTCTCGGTTGACGGTACATCCTTTCTTCTATTCTCGATGGTTGAAACGCCCTCTCTTCTGCCCTCCATGGCCGAAATGTTCTCTCCTCTGTCCTCCATGGTCGAAACATATTTTCTTCCCTCCTTGCTGATGGATCCATCGTCGGCAAGGATTTCCCATAGAACGATACTTTCCCGAATGCCTCCAATAACGATGTCTTCGTGTTCAGCCTCTGAGCACAAGCAATATTCCTTAACGTGAAATCTGGAATTCCCTCAATAATGTAGTCCACAGTCTCTCTGTTACTCGAGCCAATACGATTCGCCATAATCACTTTTTCGTGCATATACTGATTAAACGCTTCCTCCTGTTTCCAAATACGCCGTTCGAATTCTTGCCGCAAATGAATCTTGCTTGGCTCGTGAAAGACATTTCTCGTAAGCCTCCCAGGAGCTCTTCGACCGTCATTACAATGCACTCGGGTTTTGAGTGGAACCACTCGAACGCCTTCCCTTTTAACCGTGACGAAATGACAAGTTTTACTATTCCATCTGTCACTTGATATGTTGCTGTTAGTAACCGCACTTGTTTTTCCCACATTTCATACGTTTCGCTGTTGCCATCAAAATAATTTAGCATGTTCGCCACCATCGGAGTAATCAAACGCGGTGTTGTCTCGTATTGCATCGGACGAGATGCATTAATCGCCTGATTATTGTCGCCAATTGTAAACTGTTGCACTGTTCCGTCCGGTCGGCTCGGGTTTTTCCGTTCGTTTATGGTGCCAGATGCGGAACCTTGACTTTGTCGAAAACGTCTTCGAATATTCCGCATCTGGCAAATTCCATCGTAAAACGTTTAAACAATTAAGAAATTCGAAAACGCAAGGCCCGAGTCGACCGACGAAGGGCTGTATTGTCCCGCGGGTGGCATGGTCCTCTACAACGACCATCGCCAACTCGTGGAACAATACAGCCATAAAACAGCTGCAACAAACGTGTAGCTACGCGTTAATCCGGAGTCCCGTTTCTTCCTCGGCAAAATTAACGGGGCCTTCGACTTGGGGAAGGAAACCTCGGTCACCCTCGTCCAGGGTGACCTGGGACTTTTCCTCCACCACAATCGGATGCGAGGGAGGAGTTTTCTGCCCAACGGGGCAGGGAAATCGATTCGCCTCCCCCAAGTCGATGGCCAATCGAAGTTCTAGAAAAGTCAACGCGAATCGGTTGACAAACCTCTAAAACCGCGTTTCGGAGGGGGTTCGCGCTGAGGAGGAAACGGGCTCCGAAATCTTCGAAGACTCGTCTGCGAACCTTAGAAGGAATCGGTCAAATCTCCAAGTGCAAACGTAAATTCAGCTTCCGATCAAAACTAGTCGTTCAATATTAATTTGGCGAGCGACGGCCAAGAACCGCGTACCACGACGGTTAAGAGGGCCTTACAACCCCTCAGAAAATAAAAGAATTTTTCACGCGGCTACTTGTCCAGTACCCGACGCGACGGTACGCTTCATGCACACTTTTCAAAAACTCAATCTCCCTGCGTACCAGGTCAAGTTCGTCCTCTTTCAATTTCTTCTCTCCTCGGCAAATTTCAATCTCCCGCCGCATACTAGCCCGTTCCTGCTCACTCATAGAAGGGATGCTTGTCGCCCCTGACTGCTCAGCTAAATCTTCTTGATGATCTGTCGATCTCATTGCATAATCTCTCGCCCAGCTACCCGATGGATCAACTTCCATTAGCCGGTTTATTAATTCCGATTTCACCCCTGACGAACTCAGTCCCAAAACTCGTAATTTTTCTTTCAATTGCACCACAGAAAATTCGCTGGCAGCTCTACTCATTGTAAAAAGAAAAATAACTTATAACACTAACCGTCACTATCTCAATCACCCTAATTAATCCTCGCAATTTCACTTCTTTGTAGACACGGACGAGCCCCCAATTTGTAGGATAAAACTAGCGCACAAGCTTGCTCCGCATTCCCCAATCGGTCTCAACGCTCTGCCTTCCCCGGTCACTCTCTCCTAATCTCTCATACACACACACACACGCGCCTTAAGACAAAAACCTGCACGCATTCTGCATTCGTCTTCGCAACCGGGCAATCGATTAGTTTGTTTTCCCGGTTCGAACAGCTGACTCCGACTCCGGTCATAGCAATCGATTGATTTGCTTTCCCGGTTCGAACAGCTGACTCCAGTCACTCACCTCATGCATTTATACAATAACGCACTCACATTCTCACTCCACACAATGATGATTGTTTTTTTCGATATTCATGGGATTGTGTACCTTCACTGGATTTCTGAAGGTCAAACTATTAATCAACGTTACTAACCTCACGTTCTTGTTGAACTCCGTGAAAGAATAAGGAAAAACGATCCGAATTGTGGAAGAACAAGTTATGGGTTCTCCACCGAGACAATGCGTCGGCTCATTCCGCATTGTCTGTCAAGAGGTTTCTAGCCAAGTACAGCATCCTAGTGTTAGATCTGTTATTAAACGTGGTTATAATGAATTTTAGGTTTTACTAAACACTCTTTGTTTGACACATGTACTTATCACTTCGACTTTATTACAAGGACTATATCACGAAACGAAATAACAGTATTTATATGTATCTACATTACATTGTAGGTATCGATTTAAAGAAAATAAGATAGTTATCTTCTACATCGATTACGATTACATTTATCCTCTTAACAAGACCATCCGCCTTATTCGTCGGATCTTGCACCATGCGACTTCTATCTGTTTCCGAAGGTAAAATCTGCATTAAAAGGAACAAGATTTGAGTCCGTTGAAGCCGTGAAAGAAAAAGCGGTACGCGTCCTGAAGGAGCTGACAGAAGGAGACTTCCAGCACTGTTTCGAACAATGGAAGATTCGCATGGAGCGTTGTAGGGAGAAAGGAAGGGTGTATATTGAAGGTGATAATAAGTAAATACAGTGGCTCACGAAAGTATTCGAACGCTTACATATGCAAACTTGAATGACCGAAATAATGCACATTAAAGTAATTTGCTGAAACAAGTAGATGTCAATAGAAAGATGGAAGTCTTAAGATTATGCCAGTAAAATTTGAAAAGGATTCAACAACGTAAACAGGAGTTATGATACATTTATTAGAAACACGCATGGTAAGCGACTCACAAAAGTATTCGAACGCTGTAATACTGTTGATAGTTTTTCATCTTTCTTTGCACCGAATGTAAACATCATTGCTAAATGAAAATATTGGTACGTTCACTTGATGTTAGGATATCGTTTCAGTAACACTAACGTAAAAGTGTGCACAATAGTATTTAAAATGAACACCAAAATGTCTGAAACCAAAAAGTGTGAAAAAGAAATAATATTACGATTGCATGAGGACGGCAAATCGTATAACGAGATTGCCGGGATTGTGAACAGAAGTAAGTCTGCAATACATTATATCATAAAAAAGTCAAGGAATGAGGGAACACTTGCAAACAAAGCTCGATAAGGTCGAACAAAGAAATTGACTGCAAGAGAGGAGAAAGTTATCATCCACGAAATAAAAAAGAATCCTACTATATCCGCTCCTCAACTCGCAAATATGGTAGCTGATATGTTTCATAAAGAAGTTTACCCGGAATTATGTCGACGAATCTTACGAAACAATGATTTTCATGGCAGAGTACCGCGAAAGAAGCCATATATTAATGCAGTAAATCTTAAAAAAAGAATGACTTTTGCGAAAACCTACACTAATAAAGATAATTCTTTTTGGGATAAAGTCATCTTTTCGGACGAGTCAAAGTTTAATATTTTTGGCTTAGATGGTCAAAATTATGTGTGGAGAAAACCAAATACAGAATTGGAAATTCGACATTTGCATCAAACAATGAAACACGGAGGTGGATCGGTCATGGTATGGGAGTGTATGGCTGCCAGTGGCACCGGAAATTTAATATTTATTGACGAAATACTTGATAAATATAAGTATTTAAATATTTTAAAGAATAATCTTAAAGAAAGTGTCAGTAAACTAGGACTATTGGAAGATTTCCACTTCAAACAAGATAATGATCCGAAGCATACTGTTAGAATTGTAAAAGAATGGATCGTCTATAACACACCACACATGTTAATTACTCCACCGCAAAGTCCAGACATAAATCCGATTGAAAATTTATGGGCTGAAATCGGAAAAAGATTAAATAAATTTCAAATAACATCAAAGCAAACACTGAAAAATAAAATTATAGAAATATGGAACTCCATTAAGTGTAGTTTTACAAAATCATTGGTTTCTAGTATGGAACGTCGGCTAAGAGACATTATAGCTGCTAAAGGTGATCCAACAAAATATTAATATTAAATAATTTAATAATACATGCAGCGTTCGAATACTTTTGTGAGTCGCTTACCATGCGTATTTCTAATAAATGTATCATAACTCCTCTTTACGTTGTTGAATCCTTTTCAAATTTTACTGGCATAATCTTAAGACTTCCATCTTCCTATTGACATCTACTTGTTTCAGAAAATTACTTTAATGTGCATTATTTCGGTCATTCAAGTTTGCATATGTAAGCGTTCGAATACTTTCGTGAGCCACTGTATGTATGAAATCAAAATAAAATGTTTTGCAGCATCAATCCCATTATTTAATAGCCACACCTCGTATTTAGGCGAGTTTTTTGTTGTGTTCTCAGTGAAAGATGATGAGTTTTGTCTGCAGTGTGTGTGTTTGCGCGCTTGTTGATTTGGCTGAGTCTGTGGTTGGATGTTGTATGAAGTTTGTATGGTGGTAGAATGAACAATTTCGTATTGGTGTGTCTTCTTACGCGGGTGGTTCTGAGATGGTCACGAAGAAGGGCTTTGTTTCTTTATAACTTTTGGGAAAACGTCGGTCGTTCAAAATAATTGTTAATGGTTATTGCAATAATTTGCACGTAATGTGACCTAAAACGCGATGGTCATCGTGACATTTGTTCTACCTTTTCTTACTATTATTTATTATTCTTGCTTAATTGTATTATTGATTGTATATTTGCTTATTATAGCTTTGGTTTTATTAACATTTATACGTTTGCTAAATACGTTTTATAAACAGTTTCGCTTTTATCGCTGCTTATACTTATTATTACTTTGCTTATATCGTTGCTTATACTTATTATTGCTTTGCTTATATCGTTGCTTACACATTTGATTATTACTGATTTACTTATATTATTATTTATATGTTTACACATTACTGTTCTACTTATATCCGAGCTGATATATTTATTTGGTACTTCAAATAAATAACAATTAAAAATTTTATCTACATTCGGTATCGAAAACAATTTAAAACCCTAACATCATCGAAGAAGAGGACAACCGTGTTAATACATGAAACATCAAACATTGACTTTGATTAACAACTCATCATTAATATAGAAAATTGAGAATTAACACTAGGTCAGTTTGAACGCCATGATTGCCGTTGAAATTAACGAACTCGATACTACCCAATACATCACTCCATTACAAATGGACATGGAATGTATTTTATACTATATTGTACTAATTCTAGCTATTATAGCTGCATTTACGCCGAATCATATTTGATGAATAATGGCACAACATTCCTAAATAATTTTTTAATCGATATCGAGCTAGATAGGATTAATTCGATACCTCTCAGAGTTGAGCCACAATCGTATACCTCATTACGAACGACGACCTTGTTTGGGTTAGACTTTGTTAATTTTGAAACAAATAATACCGTTGACAATGATTTTACTGATAAGAACAACATCAATATAACATCCAGCGATTTTAATTGTTCTACAACAAATTGCACCTTTGATACTTCAATTTCATCGTCTTCAAGTTTACGTAGGTTATCGCGTTTGCACGCTTCTGTACATTATGCACCATCGCTTGAAACAACAGAGCGACGTAATCGCTTGACACGTTTAGAACATCGTCACAAACGTCATGGTGTTTTTGGTTGCTTTGCTGAAAATTGCTCAGCATATCTACAAATATTACAATTGTAGCAATTTTGCTCCTTAAATCTGAAACTTTAGCGCTGTTACGTATGTATCGTATATGGGATTGAAACGTTTGGTGGTTGAGCATTGGCATGAGCATCTACCATTTACCCCCTTGATGGTAGTTGACTCATGCCATGTGCGAGCAACCGACCCAGTTTCATTGCCAAGTATTCGCGGTTGGCCATGGTTCAAAAAAGTTAACTAACATCAGGTTGCATATTTAGCTGATTCTTCAAATTTATTTCAAGGTCAATTTTGTTTTGCTATTAAAATCAACAATGCTATTTTCTCCTAAAAGATACTTCGTTTCATTTAAAAAAAAAGCTTCTAAACATTCATTAATTCGTTTAACACTAGAACTACTACACCAGTCTTTTGACTAGTTTTAAAATTTTATTGGGAAATTCCTATTTCGTGTTACATTTTTTTACCGTAATGATGTAATGACTTTTACAGAGATAACTAAAGAAGTAATATAATAAAATTTATTTTTTTTTATTTATTCAAAATCAAAATAATTTTGTACCATAGCTACTTATACTAATGCCAGTCAAAATGATTAGGACTTGCTAAAGTATAAAAGAGACCTATAATCTGTTTACTAAACCCGCATTCGTTTATTTAGATCGTCTATTAGATCTTTAGATAAATTTATGAATGTTTTGTTGTGAAATTTTGTCGTACGCTACGTCTTATCTGGCCCCACACATACACATAGCCGTATCGTAACGTAACTGTTTACATGGTCACGCTGTATACTGCATTCGTTGGAATAGCAATTGATTTTGCAAGCCCTGAAAATGACAAAACAATTGAAAACCTTTGAATTGTTGCAAAAATTGAACAATATATAAATGGAATACTCTGATATCGAGGATGGTAAATTCTATGATTGTGAAAAAAGTGAACCAGAAGAAAATGAAATTGAATTTTATAATGAGAATAGTAGTAATGAGATTATAGACAAAGAAAATTTTTAGGAATCCTCAGAAAGTGAATTAGAAAATACATTGAATTTACGCAAAAGTAGATGTGTTTGGATGTTTTCAAGTTCTGAAAATGAAAGTATACAAGATAATCAAAATGAAATTGCCACAAACAGTTGGGAAATAATACAAGTAGGGTCTACTACTGGAAAATTGAATTTTATAATAAAACTAAATTTGGTCTAAACATTACAGACCAAATGGCAAAAAAATATAGCGCAAATCAGGATCAAGAAGATGGTCACTTTAAATATTTTTCAACATTTTAGATTTAGCTGGCATAAATGTTTGGATCTTATACAGGGTGTTCGGCCACCCCTGGGAAAAATTTTAATAGGGGATTCTAGAGGCCAAAATAAGACGAAAATTAAGAATACCAATTTGTTGATGGAGGCTTCGTTGAAAAGTTATTAACGTTTAAAGTTCTGCTCGTACTGAATTTTTTTCTCGAAAATGCGCAAGATTTCGGGGATATGTCTATTCACCAAAAATGATTGTAATTGACCCCCGCGCCGAAAATAATTTTTCAAGAACAATTTGAAATTTTGTTTTTCCGTCGAAAGGCACCTAATTAGATTTTCGGTAAGGAATTTTTTTCTCGAAAGTACGTAGGATTTCGAGGGTGTGTGTAATGACCAAAAATGATTGTAATTGACCCCCGCAATCGAAAGTAATTTTTTTAGAATGATTTGAAAAATTTTTGTTTCGCTGAAAAATTTCAGCACCTATCCGATTATTTTTCTTGAAAATGGATAGGATTTCGGAGGTATGTGTATTCACCAAAAATGATTGTAATTGACCCCCGCAACTGAAAATAATTTTTCCAGAACGATTTGAAATTTTTGAATTTAATTGTTAATAACTTTTTAATGAAGCCTCCATCAACAAAATTTTATTCTTGATTTTCGTTTTACTTTGGCCCCTAGAATCCCCCATTAAAATTTTTCCCAGGGGTAGCCGAATACCCTGTATAAGGAAACAACAACTGAGAAGATATCCAGAAAAGATTTTGTTTCGGTTAGTAGATGAACTTGCCACTGAAAACGTTAAATCACTCACACGCGAGCATACACGCGTCGCAATTGTCTATAATGCTTACGAGTGTCCACAAATAATCTCTTCAGGCACTGACCACTATGCAATTAAATAAACTCGCTCCGCGATTATATTATCCGCGAGTGTCCATGTATACGCACACCACGATTGTCCCGCCCGCAAGGGTTCGCTCCACATTTTATGAGTTACATACTAATATAACTGTTATCAATTTTTCAAATATACTTCAATTTAAAAATGTAAAAACGAATCCGAGGATAAACGAAATTTTCAAAATTTGCATTCACATTAACAATGTAACACGACTAGCAGCTGACTCTGCCATCGATCGACGTGGTTCAGAGAAATAAACGCCTGAGATTACGCCAGAGATGCTCAATATGCAGCGCCTGAGATGATTTAACCAAATACAAAACTTTATTAATTTGCTATTTTCAAATAAATAAATCAGTTAAGAGTTTATTCGATTAGACTCTTATAGCACCACTGCAAACAACGACAGTCAGTTCGTCGTTTGCTTGCGGACACATAGCCACTCACGAATAACATAATCGCGGTGCGTGTTTATTTAATTGTATAGTGGTTAGAGCCTGAAAGGATTATTTTGTGGATACTTGCGGACACTGTGGACAATCGTGGGACGTGTATGATCGCGTGTGGGTGATTTTTGTGCACAACATTGTGGTATTGGAAGTGACATTTACCCTTTCTCTGTGAAAATCTCGTCGGGCGAGTTTTGATATGCCCTTCTGGATTTTTATAAGACAAGTTGAATCTTATTCAACGTAAGGTGTTCGCATTCTCATAAGTGAACAAAAATCTAAGGCTGTCGATAACGTCGGAAAGTAGAATTTCTCATGCTGCATGAGAACCACTGGGACCGTCCTGCCGCAACCTTCAACGTGCACACACCTGTTCGCAAGTTGCCGTCTTAGAGGCAGAACTGCAAACGTTAATAACTTTTTCACGAAGTCTCAACTAACAAATTAGTATTCTTGATTTTCGTCTTATTTTAGCCTTTAGGATCTCCCATTAAATTTTTTCCGAATGGATGCCGAACACCATGTATACAGTAGGGTGGACCTTATTTTTCGACTATCGAATTTTGTTGGAACGTTCCCTAGAATTGTACCATTTTATGAAAAAATGATGTGTGCAAAATTTGGTACAAATTGAACAGCGGAAAATGGTGCCGCGTCGAATTTGAAAATTCCATTTTTCTCTGTTTTAATTCACAGTTTCTATTCAGTTTTGTATGTCGTTGTATTCGACTTTTTACGCTCTATAAGAATATAGAAAATAAAAATGTATGATTGCACAAAAAAAATAATTATGGCTTTGAAATTTCAAAAATTGACCTGGAAAAAGAGGTTTGTTTCATCAGATAGTACAACTTTTGTTCAAAGAATTCTTTTATTCTTTTATAGTATATAAAATTTAGATATTTCTCTTTGAATGGTCCATTTCTAGTACAATATATAATATAAAAAAAGCAATTTTAAAGCAATAAAGGAATAGCTAGAGGAGTAAAAAATGAAATCATTCTTATTGTGTTAAAATATCTTTTTAATAAATTCTACTGAATATGAATTACCTATCTTTTATTGAAGTATGTTTTGTCACATGAGGAAATTATTTTCTGTGTTCCGAAATTACTTATAATATACATATATTGCTTTTCTTTCTCATTTTTTGAGACAACTTTTAATTGCCGAACGATGTTTGGCCCATATATGTAATCATCATCTTCTCAAGTGTCAGTATCTTTCCTAAAAAAAAAAGTTTTCTTCGAGGTCAATTATTGAAATTTCAAAGTTATAATTTTTTTTTTAATATGATCGCATATTTCTTTCTATATTCTTATAGAGCGTAGAAAAACGAATTCAGTGATAGACTAATGCAGCAGTAGGACTGTATAGAAACTGTGTATTAAGACAGAGAAAAACGAATTACAAGAATAACAAGTTTAAAAATTCATTTCAAAATATCATTTCCCTATAGTACTTATGACCGTACAATTGAAAACAAGCTACAGCGTTATGTGAAAATGCACGTAGTCATCCAAAATTTCAACTGTCCAAGACATGGGAAGCAGTCAATAAAAAATAGGATGTTATCTACGTGCTACAATGTCTTGTAGACCAGATACCAGAGTAGCTGGTGGTCAAGCTACAATATATTATACAACGGAAGTGATAATAAGCACACACAAAATTTTTTTTTAGTTTTTTTGTACGCACCCCCATAGATTGTGACACTTGATGAAGAAATCATTTATGCCAAATTTTAGCGTGATTGGACAACCAGAACGCGTGCCTCATTTGAATTGAAGTTTTGAAATTATAACGATTTCGCCTTAGAGCCGAATGTATTATAGAGAGATGACTTGTTGGTTAGGTACCCGCAAACTAAACGGGGCAAGGGCAAGGAGAGAAGGTCTTCGCGCCGCTTTATTTCCACCATAGAGACCGGCTCTGACGTCACATTACATAGTAGTAGGACCTCAATATCTGCGAGAGATATAATGAAATCGCTTTTACTTATTGTTTACTAAGTAATGCAAGTTTATCCATTTAATGAAGTCTAGAACAATCTTCGAACATTTAACGAATTTTAAACATATTAAAACATGAATAATACTTTCGAATAAACGTATAATTCATATAAAATATTTTTAAAGATGTGAGAATTATTAATACACTTTGAGATTTTTTGCAAATATTTAAAGAATTTTAAACACATCAAAACATGAATAATACTTTCGAATAAACGTATAATTCATATGAAATATTTAAAAAAGTGTGAGAATTATTATTAATAAACTTTGAGATCTTTTTGCAAATATTTAAGAATAAGTAGATACTCATTTATATGAAAGATTTTTATTCGAATAATTTTATCATTACGTGTGATCTTCAATCCTATCGTTCAATTTATTATTAAACATCGCATATAACATAGGGAGTGAGTCATAGTTCGTGGTTTTTCCTTATCTATGAAAACGAAAACCGAATGTAGGTGTGCTACGGTTTGCCATACGACTATTGTCAATTTAAAGGACAAGGAGACACATACGATCATATTGTTAAAAAATTACGTTTCTTTGTATCGTACTAGGAAAAAGTTCTTTTCCTTTTTTCACGAAGATTAATAAAAGCCGCTTGATTATTGGGTTAGTAGAAGAAGAGATCCCAGAAACCATTTTTCAAGTACACAGTCATAGTCTTCTGTTACTTTTGTACGTCAAGTTTCATGCAATGGTAATAGTTTTTGAGCTTTGATCGCGATCGCGGCACTTATGTTGAGATCCAATTTTATTTTCCGTACATTGTAAAATAACACACACAATACTTGTCTATTACTAAGAAGCTTTGTTCCAACAAATATATTTAATCAGAACTTCTGGTCTCCATTTTTATACACATTCACTTTTTCTATGACGAATATTTTACGTATTGCAATCGTCGAACTCTTAACGATGACTAAATAAGAGACGCTTCTTGTTCCTATGGCCTTATTGTTGAAAGTAATATACAAATATTATTAATATATATATATTTTTTTTTTTATTTTATTTTATATATATATACGAAAAATTGTACTTCTATTTAAAAATATTTATTAATACTTTTAAAATAGCATAATACAATTATGTCCTAAATTGACGTAAAATCGTCTATAATTAAAAAATTTTAACTGAAATGCTGCACAGATTCCTATTTTCCAATCACTCTCAAATTATACACATGTTATTCTTTCTCCAAATGTCATAATATAAAAGGGTTTGATCAAACAAAATCGTAAATCAAAAAATAAGGACTACCCTAACATACAGGGTGTTCGGCCACCCTTGGGAAAAATTCTAATGGGAGATTCCAGAGGCCAAAATAAGACGAAAATCAAGAATATCAATTTCTCGATTAAGGCTTCATTAAAAAGTTATTAAAAAATTAAATTAAAAAATTTCAAATCGTTCTAAAAAAATTATTTTTAGTTGCGGGGGTCGATTACAATCATTTTTGGTTAATAGACATAACCCCGGAATTCTATCCATTTTCGAGAAAAAATTTCCTTATCGAAAATATAATTTAGGGTCAGAAATGTTGCTCCGAAAGGCGTATCTTTAAAACGTCATAACTTCTGAACAGATTGGAGGATTTTAATGTTTCAAAATGCAAACAACGCGTATTTTAGTGAAGAAGATGTAGAAATTCTAAAAATATTGAAAAAGTTGTTGCTTGACCCAGTAAAGTGAGAAAATCCCATAAAAATGGTCCAATTTCCAAACGGTCATAATTCCTACAATAGTGAATATATTTCAATGAAATTTTTTCATAAAGTAGAACCCATGGATACCTACAAAAATGTATTAGACAACTTTTCTGTAGGGTGTCAAACAAATTTATTAAAAATAGAAAACGAATTTTTAAAAAAGATCGATAAAGGGATGTAGGTGCCTAAATTTTTCGGCGAAAAAAAAAATTCGAATCGTTCTGAAAAAATTATTTTCGGTTGTGGGGGTCAATTACAATCATTTTTGGTGAATATACATATACCCGAAATCCTACGCACTGTCGAGAAAAAAATTCAGTAAGTAAAAATTTTTCGACGAAATTACAAAATTTCAAATCGTTCTAAAAAACTTATTTTTATTTGCAGGAGTCAATTACAATCGTTTTTGGTGAATACACATACTTCCGAAATCCTACCCATTTTCTAGAAAAAAAGTCGAGAAGGTGTAAAATTTTTCGACAAAATTAAAAAATTTCAAGGCGTTTTGGAAAAATTATTTTCAGTTGCGGGGGTTACTTGCAATCATTTTTGGTAAATAGACATACCCCCGAAATCCTGCGCATTTTCAAGAAAAAAATTCAGTACGGGCGGAACTTTAAACGTTAATAACTTCTTAACGAAGCCACAATCAACAAATTGGTATTCTTGATTTTCGTCTTATTTTAGCCTTGAGAATCTCCCATTAAAATTTTTCCCAGAAGTGGCCAAACACCTTGTATACTCTTCGGTGCGTCAAGTCAAGAAGGGTAGGGTTCGGTCCTGGAACATCGATCCTCCCCTAAAAGAAGACGAGGTCATTCTTATTTCAACAAGCGCATAAGTACCTCAGTAAGAAACTTGCAATATTGTAGAACGTCGGATGAGAGAGTAACGATTGTTAACATAGCGAAGTTAATAGCTTTTCTCGTGTACTTTCTTACATCATTTTCTGAACACTTCATAGTCTAGAGCAAAAGACAATAATTATGACTCGCTCGGGAAAGAAGCAACTCATGCCTATGACATCAACTGAAAGAGTATCCTTGATAACTGTCGTTGTTTATATGAGTCCAGCAAGAATATTTGTCCCTCCTATGATGATTTGTCCTCGCAAAAATATGTCACAAAGCACTAATGAGAAGTGTACTGTATGGATCAATTGAAAGAGTATATGTATAGTTCAAAATAGATCCAAACCAACCTATTTACAGAATAGTATGCACACTTTGTCGACTATGTAAAGCTAAACACAATATTTCTAGTCTTTCTAGTACGTGATGAATACTACAGTTAACGGAAAACTTAAGAATTCAATGATTTGGTTATAAAACATTCTATAACCATCGTTTCACTAACATCTCATTGCACACGCAACTTTTAACCGCTGGACAGATTTTAATCCCAACTTTTCTTCAGGAACAAAACAGATCAACAGATCAAAACAGTTCAAAATGGAATTTGGTATCCTATTTACTCTACATTTATAGGACTTCGAATCTTGATTGTTAGTAACGTCGATGTTATAACTTTTAATTAAGCTTCTACGCGTTTATACGATCAGGCTTATCCAAGCTGAAGTAGCTTAACAGCTGTCGAATGGGATAAGTCAAGGATTTACTGTATTTCCAATATAAAGTAGCAAAAAGTTGATTGTTTGCTTGTGGTAGAGTTGTATTCAAAGTAATAAAGGAATGAGTAAATGAAATAAACTTGTAGATTGTATTGTGAATTCATAATAATTTCCTCATTTGTTACAGTACATTTAATAAATGTATGAAACATAATCATGTTGAAGACGCAACACACGGTTATTTTATGGGTATAGAAGACTATTACTAAAATTTATTTCTCCCGTTATTAATGTCTTTTTGTATAATAATATACGCAATGCAATATACAGGGTGTTCGGCCACCCCTGGGAAAAATTGTAATGGGAGATTCTAGAGGTTAAAGTAGGACGAAAATCAAGAATACCAATTTGTTGATGAAGGCTTCGTTAAAAAGTTATTAACGTGTAAAGTTCCACTCGTACTGAATTTTTTTCTCGAAAATGCGCAGGATTTCGAGGGTATGTTTATTCACAAAAAATGATTGTAATTGACCCCCGCAATCGAAAATAATTTTTTTAGAACGATTTCAAAAATTTTTTTTTCGTCGAAAAATTTCATCACCTATCCAATTTTTTTTCTCGAAAGTGGGTCGGATTTCGAAGGTATGTGTATTCACCAAAAATTATTGTAATTGACCCCTGCAATCGAAAATATTTTTCCAAAACGATTTGAAATTTTTGAATTTAATTGTTAACAACTTTTTAACGAAGCCTCCATCAACAAATTAGTATTCTTGATTTTCGTCTTATTTTGGCCTCTAGAATCCCCCATTAAAATTTTTCCCAGGGGTGGCTGAACACTCTATATGAGTACAGATCGAAGTTTAACAATGAATGTAGTTATTTCTGACCCTCTAAGATTACATATTCATAATGTTTTAATAAAATGGTGAAGACTAGAAATTAGATATAGAGAGAGAAATTAAATTACAACATGTGCTGAATTATTGTAAAGCATTCATTTGTTTTAAATCTTTGTATCTTTTCAATTTTTCAAGTTACACATATACTACTATCCATTTTTTCATTTCTCTGTTAATGATAGCAACAAATCAGTGACTGAATAGACTACAAATATAGTAGGGTTAAGACGTCTAATTTGTCACAATTGGCAGTATTAGAGTCGTTACGCTGCAACTATTTACACGTCTTTTTGGAAATCAGTATCATAAGTCCAAGTCTCCATTCTAATAGATTCAAAATTACTACATAGATGTCATAAGTTCGATATAAATTGATCTGTATAAACGTGTTCTGTAATCCACATGCTGTTATTCATGTTGTATGCAGTATCATGCAGTTATTAGGAAAAATATTTTCTCCTTGTTTTTCCGCCCAAATAGTTTCAAGTTCAAATCTGACTAGGAAAACGCCTTAAAACTGTTTCCAATATTCTTCAAGTAATAAGGAGAAAGTCGATATCGTCTAACTGGTAGAAATCAACGCCCAGATTCATGACACAACTTAACCGTCAAAAGCTCCTTACGTAGAAATTACTCTACACTTCCACTCACCTTTTGGATCTATATAAACCCTCAGATTGACACCCTTTAAAGATTACAATAGTACCGTCACCCGTAATGTCCGCGTTAAGTCATATTCATCAAAGAATTGGTTTGAATTAATGACATCAGACTAACGTTATCTTTCAAATCATAAATTAACTTTATATAATCTGCGAGCTCAACATCAACTTTATTTCTTCAATTTTGAGCCACTCTTGGTTTCTGCATCACCATTGTGTCAACACCGAGCATCAAATTGGTAACTCTTAACCTATTATTAGAATTCGTGACAAGATCACTGTACACTTGTATACGATTATTAGAATCAATATTATAGAATTCTATTCACTTAAAAAGTGAGTAAATCACTTAATAATACATTGTCTAATTTGGCAATCCTTGAATCAAACTCGAACATCCGCACAGATACAACTTTACAGTTCAAGTTGTATCAAATTAGTAATTTAACGTTAATCTAAGTTAAACGAGGCCAATTAATGTTTTCGGATTAATTTGTATCTTATTTCTGTTTTATTATATATTGTATAGTAGAAGCATTTCTATTTAACATTTTAGCAATGTCTCTATGTGATTTATTATTATTAAAATGATAAACCACAAGTTCATGTTCTGTCACCGTCGTTTGCATTTTTCAATGATTATTTAGTCGGAGGACTAAGCCAAAGAATAGAGAAACAAATGAAGAGCAAAACATTGTGTGGCATTTGTTCGAACAAACGCAATATTATTACGCAGTACGATTTTGAATGTGAGGATGATTTGATGCATAATGTCGTTATTGTTTTTTTTCATCAATAAAGAATAATGTTTAATTTTTTATTCTTCGTATGAGAAAAGGACCAAGCATTAAGCTATAAATTACTAATTTATTCTCGATCAAGTTCCTTATCCCATAATTATACCGAGTCAGTACTTCTTACCATACAACCTGTACGATTTTCAATATGAGTGACTATGCAGGGGGTTCGGCCACCCCTGGGAAAAATTTAATTGGGAGATTCTGGAGATCAAAATAAGGTAAAAATCAAGAATGCCAATTTGTTGATGGAAGCTTCGTTAAAAAGTTATTAACGTTTAAAGTTTCGCCTGTAGAACGGCAATCTACGAACAGCTGCGTGCATATGATAGTGGTTCTCACTCAGCATGTGAAATTCTACTTACTGACGTATCGACAATCTTATAGTTTTCTGAGTGAGAACCACTATCACGCGTACACAGGTGTTCGCAGATTGCCATCACAGATGGAACCTGAAACGTTAATAACTTTTTAACGAAGCCACAATCGACAAATTGATATTCTTGATTTTTGTCTTATTTTGGCCTCTAGAATCTCCCATTCAAATTTTTCCCAGAGGTAGCCGAATACCCTGTATATCGCTACGTAGTTCCTACTACTCCAGACTCTGCTCACCACCTGGGTTGGTATTACTCCGAATTGTAGCCGAAATAAATGCCGATACGCTAATACATACATTGTATTCGGACTTCAATCCTGAAATTTCAGGGTTTGTCTATAACTCTCATAATTTTGGAAAATAGAGTGATGAATCAATGTCGAATCAGTTATTCGTTTAAATTTATGGTTAGTGTCTGCCTGCATAGTCTGCCGACATCTTAAACCCATTGCTTGTATCGAAACTTGTATCGCAACAAGTATCAACGTAAGTAGGTCGCTTTACTCATGGCACTGGTTCGTAAGACAGTATTCAATTCCTAGAATAAATTTTTGTTTATGTGGAGTAAATCTTAAAAAAACATCGCAATTTTCCGGAGAGGAGGAAGGGGTTGAAATAGTGTACAATTTTTATCCACGAATTCTGTTAGGAAAATTAGACCCTTTGTATCGATAGTCTGTAGTCTCCTCGCATAAACTGTAAATTGTAAAGTATAAAGTCTAATTAAAATGCAAAATGTTACATATCATAATTTTCATCTATTATTAGGAAATTTGGGAATCCTTAAGAACACATTACAGTGTTCCTATTCCTCGTTACACTTTCGCCTTCTTCCAAGAGGAGAAATTTCGTTCCCTACTTCTGTAAGAATTACTATTTATATTGTCAGCGACTTGAAATTGATCCCTCGATATTCCAGAAGTTTGGCCACACCATCGGCGGAAATTGGCACAAGACCATCACCCATTGACCTTATACGATTAGGTCTGTTACGATGGGTCGAGGCCAGGAGGAAATCGTAGTCGCCTTCCTGTCTCGGTCTTCGCCGTTTTTGTACCAGCAAGATGAGAGATCTCCTGCCTCGCTCCCACTTCGTAGCCTCTATCTGGAGTATTACTCACAAAACGAGGCCATCGCTTTCAAGGATCTTCCTCCCTGGCCAGTATCCTGCTAACTACCCTTGGCAGCGAGATGTCTCCTCTGACATGTTAGGCCAGTGCACGACGTTCATCCACGCAGGGTAGATAGACTTTCAGCTTATGCTGCACCGTGTCCTAGTCTTCTCCACAATGATAGTAAATCGTTATTATCCCCCTCTCAATGAGATACAGGTATTCAGGAAAGAATCCATAACCAGTGAGCACTTGTATTCTGCGGTAGATGAACTTACCTATTCCATGGCCTGCTATATCACGCATTAAAATACAACATGACATTCCCAAGCAGATCCGCTTAGCAGGTCCCCCATAGTTCCAGGGCTGCAAGAAACCCAATTTTGTAAAAGTATTTGAAATAACAACTTATTTAGAGATAGTAAACGACACAGCCACCGACAAAGCTGATGGAAGAATAGAATAATGTTTTATTGCGAAATGATGATAAAAAGCAATTAATTTTACAAATTGTATCGGAACATAGGAAGAAGTATACCGATGTAAACAAAAGTCCACCATTAGAAAAAATTTGTAACCGTTAATAATTTAACGAAATAATTTGTTTTAGCATGGCGTGATCGAATGGAAATAACAAAATATCTCCGTCGTTAGTAAATATATAAACTAACTCTTTAAATAAAAGTTGCAGATTTTAAAGAAACATAATATAATATAAAAAAAATTTTTTTTTAAATCACTTTTTCGAAATTTAAAAGTCATGAATATTTTGAAAATAGAACCGTATTTTCCTTTTTCCATATTCTTGTAGAAAATAAAAATCAAATCTAACGATGTGTGATATTACATGTCAATTACAAATTTTTTAAATTTTACATTTTCCGATCGACTTTAGATTTTGCACACATTTTTTTCTCGCCAAATGTTACTATCCTAGAGGTGGGACGAAAGAAAGCCTTTGGTAAAAGAATAAGGTCCACCCTAGTGGTTATGACCATTTTTCCATTTTCCTCCATTAGGAGCTCCAATGGCGAAAGACCGCCAAAATTATGGTCTCCTTATTTAGAAAAATGAAAATTGTATAGTATTGGGGAAACTATTGTAGGAATGGATGTGTCGTGTGAATGTTTATTGATTGGTATGGCTGAGGAATGTTTCGAGTGAACCTATTGCAGAGCGAACGCGGCGTGTTGGAAAAATTGGCTGAGGTGTGAAAGAAGAGTGTTTGGGACAGAGCACTTGAGATTATGGTGTGAATGGAGAGCGCGTGGCCACCCAGGGCTCGAGGCGAATGTGACCAAATGCGTTTTTCGAATGGCTGATGAGTGTCTCTAAGGTGAACGAAATAAAGTGAAAGAGAAAATGAAAGATAGAGTAAAATAAAATGAATTCGAACAAGCATCCTGGTGTATGAACATTTTTTTACCCGGGGCTCCATTTTCCGGAAAATCGACTTTATAATTTGTTCACCTTTGTGAACGATTTAGTTATCATCCATTCTTCTACCGCTGTTGTTTCCGTCCGAGATAGTGTTTACAAACATTATTAAAGCAGTACAAAGACTTTCTACTGATAATAAATTTTTTACTCCCTATTACTACTTTTTATTGCGGTACTACAATACAAAGTAAGTACAACAGAGAGATGAGATGATAGCAATCAGTACGGGGCAAGAGGAGTAATGGCTTGCTCCGCCTGTCCCTACTTTTCATGCTCTCGAAATCTTAAAAAGGACTCACGCTTTCATAGTTTCCGAGGGATACAGACATCCTATTAATATGATTGTTTCCATGTATATACGTTTCATAGAATTGAATATATTCTTAATATGTATGTGACATATCAGCATGAAAAAGTAAAAATACCGAAAACTGGTATACCTAATACTGACAGTACAAGTTAATATTTGACACTCTAAATTTGTGTCTGCAACAATGCTTTATATTGTTCGTTGCTCGCTATCGCTCTATCCTACACAGTGTCGAAGCGTTCCGTTCCTCTTCTTTGTGACGTGTTGTCTATACGTCTTAAGGGAGTATTCTAGTTTGGAGTTTCATTTTTTTGGTCTTTCTAGGGATTCCTTTTTACAAAAAAAATTATAAATTTCTTAATTTTAAATAACCAAAACTGACCAAATTATATTATACATAATATATACATAAATTATATGTATGTCACTGTACAAGGTTACTTTAAAAAAAAGTGTCCCATCGGCTGAAACGATTCCGATCATTCTGCTTATCGGAAATGAAAAAATCAAAAGGATTCTTGATTAATATAATTGTGATTATTGTGTGAAACAAAATGAAGAAAAAATAGTGAAAATTTACAAAATAGCGGCACTTTGAATTTTGAACATCGATTTTCTTGACTTTTTTCATGCTTAGCAAGTTAAAAACACAATAAGAAAAATCCTATTTTATCATTAACCCAAATAGCCGTTGGATAATCCGCTCTCATCGTCCCCAGACCATTGCGAAGGTGGGCTGTTCTCTTATCCTTTCCGACGTTGATAGAATACCAGAAGTATTCTTGTATTTGTTTTTGATTTATTATTCATTTTTTCTTATTATTTACTCTATTCATTATTATTATTTGTTTTTTTTTATTAATTTAATACCAAAAGTAAGCGACGAAGAATTACAAACTTCATGGTTCATACTAAATATCACTTGATATTCACATTCTTTAAAAAAAAATTTATGCGCACTAGTCCAAAAAATTTTAATAACAGGAGTGGGCCAATCGATCGCCTCTTTCAAAAAGATCAACAGTACTATGTGAAGAGGGGCAGAGGGTTAATTTCTCAGAGTCTCTGGTGCATTCAATCTTACTTTTTACGATCCCATCGTGAGATTACGGTTAATCAAAGCGGTGAAAACCGTGGCCTGACCGATCGACTTTTCCTCATTGCCTGATTGATACTGTCGTCGCTGTTCATTTATCCTGGAGTCTAGGACAATAGCATTGGCTCATCGATCGTTCGCGCAGATAAAAGACGCCGGTACGCACGATGAAATGTAACCAACCGAGGCTCAGCACGAAAATACACTCACCCGGAATATTCGAAGTAGCGAAATCGGACACAATCTCGCTTTGAAAGCAACTTGAAAGCCAGACAAACTCTACATTTCTCTAATACGCCGCGCCTATTCAACCGCACGTTAACATCCTGCCGCTTTCGTGACGCGTGATTTCAGCTAATATGCGTAATACACTCCAGTTAATGAAAAAGCCGATACTACGCGTGGAATAAAGAATAATAATTACTAATTTGATAATTTTTCTATGTACAAACACTCACTATGTTAATAAAAACTATTAATCTAACTAAGATCTAAAACGTTAACAAATGGATAATGTACATGAAAAACATATTTACTTTTACTGCTATTGTGTGATGCATTTTTGATAATTTACTTGACAATTAAATGAAAATTGAATAACAGTGGCAGTTTGGTTGACAGAAACTAATAATAGTATATAATTTATATTTATGTTTGCGACCTAGGTAATAGCGAAAGTGACACACCAACAACAAGAGAAGACGCAAGATTTGTAGTGTCTTGAATCACGTCTCACAATACTTCGGGAATTTTTAATTTGTGGTCCTATTTTTCGATATCTTAAAAACTGAAGCCCCTACAAAAGAAGGCTTCAGATAAAATTTACGTCTTTTTTTACACGGAATAAAATTCGAGAATAAAAAAATATACCACTCTGTCGCGACACGAAGTATTAATTTTAAAAGTTATTCAGTTTACCGTGCTCGCTATGTAAAAGCAAGAATTTAAATCTGTTTAGCTTTACCATTCAAGTGTAAAGATATTAACAAAACCTATTTAGGACCCCCTTGATTAAGCAAGGCGTCAGAATAGCTCATCCTAAAGGGCCTCGCTCGGGATACCACGCGACCTGGCTCTGGGAAAAATTTTAATACCAATTTGTTGATTGAAGTTTCGTTGAAAAGTTATTAATGTTTAAAGTTCCGCCTGTAGAACGGCAATCTGCGAAAAGCTGCGTGCATGCGTTAGTGGTTCTCTCTCAGCATGGAAAACTCTACTTGCTGACATATCGACAGCCTTACAGCTTTGTAAGTGAAAACCATTAGGTACTAGGTATAGGACTGACCTGCCTCAACCTATCGCACGTTCGCAGATTGCCGTTCCACAGGCGGAACCTTAAACGTTAATAACTTTTCAACGAAGTCAGAATCCACAAATTGGTATTCTTGATTTTCGTCTTATTTTGATCTCTAGAATAGCTCATGTAAATTTTACTCAGGGGTAGCTGAATACCCTGTATAAGTTAAGTTAGATTATTAAAATTGGTTAAATTAAATCTTTTTGTTCACCCACTACATACGCTCGCCTGTCGGTTGCTTCGATGTGATTATGGAAACACAAACCAATTGATGGTCCTGCAATTCAACTGCAGGCGGAGTGAATGTGGTAGTACGAACAATTTTTGCAAATACTTCGAAAACTGAGACTTTCTTAAAGTTTTAAATATTTTCTGTAAAAAAAATGCAAAAGTGCATTACTGTTTTATCCTTCTCCATCTATATTTCCTTTCAATGCTAAAATATAGCCCTTTTTTAAAAAACCGTAAAAAAATAAACAGATTTAGGACACAGTCACTAAAGTAAATATTTACCCGTATATTTTGTTCATTTTTCTTGTAAAAAGTTGCATTGAGTTCACATTTACCATACTTTTATGTCTTCCTGTCGTACACACGATATTCCTAGTCACATGTTTATGTATTTATTGTATTTCTTATGTTCTTACTTCTCAATTGTACATATTTAATGACTCCATATCCAAGCTGTCGATAACGTCAGTATAGTAGAATTTTTCATGCTGCGTGAGAACCACTAGCAGTGGCCTGTCGCAACCTTCCGCGCGAATGCAGTTGTTCACAGATTGTCGTTCTACAGGTGGGACCTTAAACGTTAATAACTTTTCAACGAAGTTACAATCAACAAATTGGTATTTTTGATTTTCGTCTTATTTTTGCCTTTGGAATCTCCTATTAAAATTTTTCCTAGAGGTAGTCGAACACTCTGCATATGGTACGTCGTTAATCCTTTGCACTACGCTGAAATTCGGAAAAAGCCGTGCCTAACCCATACGCTCGAATGATCGGAAAAGGAGCCGAACGTCAAAACTTGAAACACGATATGTCGTTCGACGAAATATCGATATTTACAAGTTCGACTCGTGATATTCATGTTTGGCTCGAAATGTCGATTACTAGAGTCAGACTCGTGTTATTCACGTTTGACATGAAATTAAACAACGAGCCTGAATCGTAATATTCAAGTTTAGCCTAAAATTTTCATCACGAGGTTAATTATTTACTTTAGCGATTCGTCACCGATTTCGATGACCTTGAAATATGTTGTCAAGGTTACTGTTATGAAGATTTTTTCTTTATACAAAATCTTGAAAGAAACTTTTAAGAACAGGTAATTTAAGTTACTAGAACAGGCAAGTAGACCCTCATAAAGTCATTAAATGTTTATTGTAGAAGACCAAGCAGACTTTCTCGAAAACGATAAAGACAAAATTCAAAAATGAGAAAGAAGAAATATGTAAGGATGTTGAGTGTATTAGAAAGGTGCAATGTAATTAAAAATGAATGTGTTAAAAAACGTAACGTTATTATCAAATCAGCCTTCCTATTTTAAACTTAAGCTATAGTACAAGGACTCATGTAATTTACAAAGAAAAACTACATACTTTGACTTCTGAAAGATTTAAAAACCTGTAGTAGGTATAAACAAATTTTGAATAAATTCTCTATTTCACACACTTTCAGTGTTTCTCATTTTCGTCTGCAATGCGATCAAAACTAACACAGATAATAATAGTTGGCGATTCCCAGAATAGTACCTCTCTCGATAGCTTTCGTGTTGCGGAACTGAATCAGCGAACGTTGGCGAGGGATTACTGTACTTGAAACTCGCTGTCAAACTTCAATCCAGAAAGTGGAATTTTCTGATTGGCCGATGGCTAGCTACTGCTAATGGTATTTAAGACAACGAACTTGTACAAAGAAACTAGATACGACTAATATCAAGAAAAAATGGTAATTATTTAGAAGTTTGCCCTCCTTACCGATTTTCGTGACCTTGAAATATATTGTCAATGTCATCATTTTGAACAACTTGTCCCTATACATGTTGCTGCCGCTCGGCCTTAGTTTCCGAGATTATTTTAAAATCTTTAGTTAAACTTAGATTACGAGTACACTTCATTTCGGCATAGGCTTAACGGCGTTTGTAACGTATTTTTCTTGTTACAACAGTTATGTTCTTGTATTTGTTTGGGTATTTGATACGTATTCCTTCCAAATTTACGAATTAGTTTATCATTAGTTTATAAACGAACTGTTGACAAACTCACGAGTATCAGTGCTGTTAAAGTTATAGCGTGATACGAGAACTAATATTCCTCGTTATGGAACTCGTATGTTTCATTACGTGAGATATACAGGGTGTTCGGCCACCCCTGGGAAAAATTTTAATGGGGGATTCTAGAGGCCAAAATAAGACAAAAATCAAGAATACCAATTTGTTGATAGAGGCTTCATTAAAAAGTGATTAACAATTAAATTCAAAAATTTCAAATCGTTTTGGAAAAATTATTTTCGGTTGTGGGGGTCAATTACAATAATTTTTGGTGAACAGACATACCCCCAAAATCCTACTCACTTTCGAGAAAAAAAATCGGATAAGCGCTAAAATTTTTCGGCGAAAAAAAAATTTTTCAAATCATACTAAAAAAATTATTTTCGGTTACGGGGGTCAATTACAATCATTTCTGGTCATTACACATACCCTCGAAATTCTACGCACTTTCGAGAAAAAAATTCCTTACCGAAAATCTAATTAGGCGCCTAAATTATTCAACGAAAAACAGAAATTTCAAATCGTTATGGAAAAATTATCTTTGGTTGTGGGGATCAATTACAATCATTTTTGGTGAATAGACGTACCCCCGAAATCTTGCGCATTTTCGAGAAAAAAATTCAGTACGAGCGGAACTTTAAACGTTAATAACTTTTTAACGAAGCCTCCATCAATAAATTGGTATCTTTGATTTTCGTTTTATTTTGGCCTCTAGAACCCCCCATTAAAATTTTTCCCAAGGGTGACCGAATACCCTGTATAGCTGAGTTTTTATTCCGACGTCAACATGATGTTAATGAGCTATGAGTATAATGGCATTTTTCGACATGGTGGCCGAAATGTTTCCAATTTCTGATGAAATACAAAATGAATAACAGGTATATAATATATAAAAGGTAAAAGAAAAAGTAATTGGAGTGAGTTATGGTTTGGTATAATAGATGAGACTCTACTTGAGATGCTGTAAGATGGTGATGTGAAACCATCTCAAGTAGAATTTCGTATATTATATTTGGGAAGGGCCCTCCCCCAAACCCCCTCACCGCCAGAAAATATAACCTCAAACCACTTCAATCACTCTTTCAATCACCATTCAGTCTCCATTTTTCCCGGAATACCGTGTACTGGTGACATAAGTATAACTACAGTTTTTTACGAATATCTCGGAAACTAAGGCCGAGCGGCGGTAACATGTATAGGAAAAAGTTGTTCAGAATGATGACCTTGACAACATATTTCAAGGTCACGAAAATCGGTGAGGAGTGCAAACTTCTAAATAATTACCAAAAAAATAATATTGAAAGGAGAACACACGCATCCCACCAGAATATACATATGTACATATATTCCGTTGCAATTTAAATTCGCAATCACACCAGGTCGACGCGACATGGTGCTTCGAGCTAGATCCACTGATTTAGAGCTGTGATCCACAAGTATAATCAACGACATCACCGCTGATTTCCATTGGAGAGGGGCATCCTTGTACCATTTCAGCATCATCGCAACCGAGAGGCATTGACACTAGCATTCTACTAGATGGAGCAGTACCTTTGGAGTCTCAATTACGACATCGGAGTACAGAATTGCAGCGAAATCACAGTAGGTTCCATGATCGAGATACACACTTCTCTTTTGGACATCTGACAAGCGACGAAGGGCAGACAGCTGAGAGAAGTAGCTGTGACAGTTCAATCAACGCTCAAGTAAGTTTGAACTAAACCTCAACGCTCAAGTAAGTAGAACTAAAATCTTTTGCAAAACAACGTTCTATAATTAAAGCATATATTACGCGTTTAAATAACTACGTAAACCAAGAATTTAGAGGCACGTGTTAGAATTGCGTAAACAAAACCTCGAAAAATATTTTGACAAATTCTCACAAGGAATGTTTTTTAGGTGTCCACCTCTGATTGTTCTCAATTTTGGATGTATTTTAAAGGACCGAAAAATAAGATATACGTATTTTTTTATATTGGCTCGTTTTCATATTTAGAGGGTAAAACAAGCCCCTAAAGTTTCAGCTACAATAGGTTATCTCAAAAACTATCATACATAGAAGATAACTTCTTAAGAAAAAGTTTCATGGTTTTTTATGTACATATAAATGCTGGTCATAAATTTTGTAAAAAATAATTTGTTTATAATAAAAAATTTGTATATAACATTATATTAAAAGGAATCACAATTTATGTAATAACAAAAGAGAACACAATTTTTTCTGAATTCATTGATATATCACATAGAATGTTTGCCTCTTACAGTTTCACGTATTTCAATATTATATGTATATGCGTTGCGCACACACATCGGGTGGCGGTCACACCATATAGTATAATGTATGGTTCATTATAATATCTAGCGTTTACTATGTATACTAGGTACTAGTAAAGTTATTTATAGCTTACAATATTAACAAAAATTGCTTTAGTATTTACGTATTAATATGCGATACATACATATGGTAATGAATATAATAAATATAAATTAATTTTCGGTACTACCAACATGATTGGTGCAATTATATTTCAAATGTATGTATACATGGTACAAATTTATCATCTGAATTTTTTACAAGATGTATGAAGTTTATAAAATGATTCACTTAATATTCAAAGGGTATAGCCGAATAAGATGGTCAAAAGTACCCTTGAGCCAAATGGATCAGTGAGCATATCAGTTAATAGACCGTTCAAAGAAAACCATTTGTGTCAAGTATCAACCCGGTACCCTCACTGAGAGGGTAGTTATAGAGCAACCCAATTTTCAGTTTAAGCTGTATATCTTTTGTTGTATCGTATGAAAGATTTTGGAAAAAATTGGGGGTATTTTGCTCTATGGCGTACGTGTTTGTGAATTTTTTCAGAACTTTTCACCGCAAAATGGATTTTTAAAAATTCTAAAAGTTTAAAAATATTTTTTTCCATAGAAATTATTAAATGACCACGTTTGTATTTTTACAGTGTTAGTGTCTTGTTATGATTATTAATCTGTAATTTTTTCAGATTTTTAGAAGTGGAGGAACGATGTTGAAAAAATCAGAAACCAACATTTGTTTGTATTTTTATCTTAATTTTTGATCTGACCATGTTCGTATTGTTACAATTTTAATAGCTTATTACCGTTATAAATATATAATTTTTTGAGATTTTTTGTGTAGGTGTATCACATACAATTTTATGGCGTCAATATCGATTTAGAGTCAATTGATATGTCCCATGCTCGGTGGACAGAACTTCCCTGATCATATGATATATGTATAGATTGTAGTGTGACAAAATCAAGAGAAAGAAAGAAATAACGTGTAGTTGGTCATATACGTCGTTTGCCAAAAAATATCATCCCAAAAAAGATATTGACCTCACGTCATATCTGGTATGATCGCCATCCGACGTGTGTGCGCAACGCATATGCAGGGTGTTCGGCCACCGCTGGGAGAAATTTTAATGGGGGATTCTGGAGGCCAAAATAAGACGAAAATCAAGAATACCAATTTGTTGATGCAGGCTTCGTTAAAAAGTTATTAACGTTTCAAGTTCCGTCTGTACTGAACTTTTTCTCGAAAATGCGCAAGATTTCGGGGATATGTCTATTCACCAAAAATGATTGTAATTGACCCCCGCGCCGAAAATAATTTTTCAAGAACAATTTGAAATTTTGTTTTTCCGTCGAAAAATTTCACACCTTCTCGAATTTTTTTCTAGGAAGTGGGTAGGATTTTGGGGGTACATCTATTCACCAAAAATGATTGTAATTTACCACCGCAATCGAAAATAATTTTTCCAGAACGATTTGAAAATTTTTTTTTCGTCGAAAAATTTCACACCTTCTCGATTTTTTTTCTAGGAAGTGGGTAGGATTTCGGGGGTATGTCTATTCACCAAAAATGATTATAATTGACCCCCGCAATCGAAACTAATTTTTCCAGAACGATTTGAAATTTTTGAATTTAATTGTTAATAAGTTTTTAACGGAGCCTCCATCAACAAATTGGTATTCTTGATTTTCATCTTATTTTGGCCTCTAGAATCCCCCATCAAAATTTTTTCCAGGGGTGGCCGAACACTCTGTATATACATGTAATATTGAAATACGCAAAACTGTAAGAGGCAAATATACTATGTGATATATCAATGAATTCAGAAAAAAATTATGTTCTTTTTTGTTATTATGTAAATTGTGATCGCTTTTAAAATAATGTTATAAAAAAATTATTTTTTACAAAATTTATGACCAACATTTATATGTACATAAAAAACCATGAAACTTTTCCTTAAGAAGTTATCTTCTATCTATGATAGTTTTTGTGATAACCTATTGTAGCTGAAACTTTAGGGGGTTGTTTTACCCCCTAAATATGAAAACGGGCCGATATATAAAAATACGTATATCTTATTTTTCGGTCCTTTAAAACATTCAAAATTTAGAACAATCAGAGGTAGACACCTAAAAAACCTTGTCAGTGATTCAAATCAAAATGGAGGATTTACATAAAAGCTCTCAACAAGAGGAAGTACGGGAAGAAATTACGAGGTTCTATTTTAAAAGCGGAAATCTTATAGACAGAAAATCATTTATATTAGCTTTATCTGTCTATATTATTTATCGAACGGCGAAGGTTCGATAACACTTTTTGTTTATTAGTGCATGAAAAAGATTCAATTTCAATTATCCATGAATTTCATTTACTAAAATTCTATTTAACGAGTAATGCAGCTTCCATCTATCAATTCACTTTGTCGTGTGAGAATTGAAAAGCGTTCAAAAACGTTTTAATAAACCGCACCAAATAATTCAGAGTCACATTTATGCTTTGTTTGAAATATCGGAATTTCATAAGGATATACAATTATCTCTATTCTGCACTTTAATCGAAAACAGTCGAAATGCATATCAATGCTTTAAGAGTTTTAAATCAACCACTAAATTGGGATAAGATAATTATTTATACATGTAGTTACAGCAAAATTAGATAAAATTACTCGTACTTCTTGGGAACGCACAATTGAAAACAGTGTCAGTTGAAAGTGAAAAAGCCCATGCTCTAATGATGCTGATCCTTATACATATATTAGGCTTTTCGCTGAGGAGGGGATGTCGGTGACCCTTAGTACCTGATGACTGACTGTCGATGACTCGTCCTGGATGAGACATTTGTGTACTTCGTCCAGGATTCTGTACTTAAGAAATGTGAAAAACAAGATTGACTCAAGTTATTTTGGAAGCATCGGTTCCGATACGCTTATCCGTATTGAGTCATGAGGTTGGTCATCCAACAATTGAAATAACTTACAGTATTGTTAAATAAATATTCGCAACCAATCAAATTAATATTATATTATCGTGATAATATTTACAAAAGGCAAACTGATAAATAATATAAATTACACAATAACATAGTGCAAGTTCAACGATATTCTTTGCGTTGTGTGAACAGATTCACTATACCGAGTGTTCAGCCACCCTTGGGAAAAATTTTAATGGCGGATTCTAGAGACCAAAATAAGACGAAAACCAGGAATACCAATTTGTTGATGGAGGCTTCGTTAAAAAGTTATTAACAATTACATTCACAAACTTCAAATCGTTCTGGAAAAATTTTGTATTTATTTTTTAAACAATTTTGTAGTCAAAACCCTCAAGAGAGACTTAAGATAATTAAAACGATTAGATATTGCATTAATTATAATTATATTACGGCACAATGTCGAGCAAGAACTTGTCGGAAATGTAGAAGTAGACATCATATATTATTACATTTTGAGGCCGTAATTAGCATAAAAACACCAAAAGATAATATTAATAATACCAAACCGTCAACTTCAGCAGCAGCCTTTGAAAATAGCAAAGTTTTATTGTCTGCAGTTTTAATTAACATTCTAGATGGAAACAATAAGTCACGAGATTGTCGAGTTCCTCTAGACCCGGGTTCACAATTTAACTTTATTACGGATGAACTTGTGAATTATTTATAATTTCTAAAATATAAAATTAATGCGCCAATCTTGGGTATATAACTGAAAGAAAATCAAATAAATTCTTGCGTGCAGTCGCTAATTAAAGCGAGAATTACGAACTTCGTATGCAACGCAATATTCTTAATATTGCCAGTAATAACAGATAAATTATCATCAGAAACTTTGGAAAATTTTGATAAACTAGCTGATATTGACGCGTTATTAGGCGAATACCTATTTTATAAGCTATTAGGTAGCGGACAAATTCAATTAAATGTTGAAACCGCGGTGTTACAGGCAACACAGTTAGGATAGGTAATATCGACTGAAGTTCGAGTCAATTTAAAACCAATTCAAGAGGCTAATTGTTTTTTCGCTACAAAGCATGCAAGAATTTACTTCGGGAAATCAACGCGATTGAACGAGTCGTTTTATTATTTGGTTACCTTTTAATAGTAGAAAGGATGAAATCTGCGACTCATATAAGATTGCATTAAAACGATTCTATTCTTTGAAAAGATAACTCCAAGGTAACAATGAATTACGTGAGTAATACGTTTTAGAAAAATATCGAGCATTAGGGCATGTTCATTCGCATAATTCTCAGTGTACAAGACCTTACACGACTTCACGAAAAAAGACTGGATCGCAAAAAGAAACCTTTATTGTTAAGGTGGTGTGTTGGTTGAGTGTTACAACGAATCTACTAAAATGTGCGATATTAGTCATCTGATTTGTTTAGCAAATCTGTCCCGGCGATTGGGGTTCCTCTATTTACAGTGCCGTACCAAAGTATTGGCACTCTGTAGTTGAAAACAACAGAATTCTTGTAAACAGAGAAAACATTAACAAAAAACGCGTGTTTGTTCAAAATGTTCCTATATTAGGTAAAAAGTAAATGATTCTCACTAATATACTCTCAGTAACAAAACTTATTCAAATTAATTAAAAACTAACATTAATTTAAAGATATCATATGTAAAGAAAATCTTGCAAGTATGTGCCGAACTGATCGTCCACAAAAGTTGTCTGAAAGATACAAAAGAACAATTTTTCGTTTGATAACAAACAATCCAAAATTAACATCATCTGAGATATTGCACATTTGAAAGAGTGTGATAATATAGAGATTGATTCTTCAACCATTCGACAATTTTTTAAACGTATAGGTTATACATCGAGATTTGCCAGAAAGAAGCACTTAATTACTAAACGTAATCAACTAGAAAGAAAACAATTTATATATGATTATAAAAACAAACATTTAAATTTTTGAGGTCAGGTATTACGGTCTAATAAAAATAAGTTTATTTTATTCAAATGTGATGGTCGAATTAGAGTGTGGAGCACACCAAATACAGAATTCAGTATTAAGAACATTCAACGTATAATATATCATGAAAGTGGTGGTGTACTAGTCTGGGGCTATATGACGTCTTCAAGAGTTGGTAAACTTGTGTTTATAGATGACATAATGGATAGACAGGTTTATTTAAACATTTTAAAGGAAAATTTGGAAGAATGTATTGCAAAATTAGGCCTCATGCAGGATTTTTACTTATAAAACTACAACAACCTGAAACATACTGCCCACATATGTAGTTCGTATATGGGTTGCTTAGAATGTTGCACATACTTTACCTACCCTACTTGAATCACTAGATTTCAACCCTATTGAGCATTTGTGGGCTGAACTCGAAACAAGGATACGAAAACATTAAATTACGAACAAAGTCAATTAAAAAATTTACTGTTAGAAGAATGGGACAAAATTCAAGCAGAATTTACGAGTAAACTGGTCCATTCAAAACCTCAGCGATTAAAAGCGATTATTAGAAATAATGAATTCCATACTAAATATGAATAATTACTACTGTAATAATAGGACGCCTATAATTACCTACAAACGTTCGCGAAATCGATTGTCATGTCAAAAGTTAAAGTTGCGACCAACCAATAATCGGACTGACTTCAAATCGAAACTTCTAGAAGCATTTTCGTTATGGAAAATAAGAATCGCGGTCAATCAATATGTTTGGCCTTTGATAATTGAAGTTTCTAGAATCGTTCCATGGAAACAAACAGGAACCGCGACCGATCAATAGCCCGGTTGACATAAATCGAAGCTTCGCAAAATCTCTAATGAACGCCCGCGCGTTTATTAGGCCTGCTCGCGGTTAGCAACGAACTCTCTATAAATAACGAGTCGTGATGACCACTCGATTATTGTTGGGGCTTGTGGTGATCGTAAGATCTTCAAAGCCTTTGGTGAGCTTGCACGTCAAATGCCGACTTAACTCGAAGGACCAGCGTTGCATGTCGTGTGCTGTCAAAGTTTGAATGATGGGACCAGAGTTAGTTAAAATGTGTTTATTTGTTGCGATGCACGTAGAGTGCTGTTGGAATCTGGGTGGTCAAGTAATGCTCTTTTCGTATTATAAGAGTTTATTCATTTACATTGAACTCGCGCCGAACTCAACTATGAAGAATAACGGAATTTGCAATGGACTTTAACTCTTCGACAAGGCGTTAACACCCGCAGACTTCTTGGGCAACTCTGAGCTCCCCGGACCCTATGGTCCGGGGATATATGTATATGTCTTAGCAATAGTAGGGGCGGAGGACCCTTAGACCTGAGGGGGGCTAGGAGGTAAAATGATCACTCAACCAGGCTACCCCACAATTATTACTATTTATTAAATATGCGTGAGTGATGGTGGTGTGAGGCATATGCAACCACACGTAGGTTAAGTTAATACTGACTGTGAATGCGAATCGCGACGACGTCTTTACCAGACTGTTATATCACGACGTCCTCAACGGACTGGGTCTAACCGACTAAGTAACGGCAACGTCTCTAACAGACTGAGCTTTGACGACGTCTCTAACGGACTGCGCTTTGACGACGTCTCTAACGGACTGAGCTTTGACGACGTCTCTAACAGACTGTGTTTTGACGTCTCTAATGGACTGAGCATTTCTTTCTTAAAACCTACTCCCTATATACACTCCTTACCCTAATAGACAAAGGAAGAGAAAAAGAGATAGAACAGAAAGATGGAAAAACGAAACTGAAAAATATCGAGTGTAGGAAAAGTTTAGTTAGAGTGAAAGAGGGTAATAAAAGTCAAGAGGCTCGCCGGGCCCGGATCGAGGTGGTCCGAGGCCCAGGCGAAACCTTGAAGGAAAACAGGCGCCTCGTACGGCTCTGGTCGCCAAGTGTTTAACAGGACGACCAGGCTCGCACGAGACCCTGGGAAAATGGAAAAATAGAAAGCTTAAAACTAGCCTTGCATTCCATTACCATTCATACTCTGGCAAGGGCGTAGTGGCTATACAATGGCTGCTACAGACCTAATGACTAAACGGGCCTTGTGACTAACAGACGATGACTTATCAATGTTTGGCCTATTGGTCATCCAACAGTGCTGCTGATGATATGTTGATGCATTGTACGAGTATATGCTACTAAAAGTTCAAGTTACGTGTCCAAATTACGTCTGTCCAAATATTACAAATCTGGCGGCTTAAATGTGACTTGAAGGGTCAACCGCCAGCCAATCAGAAAATTTCTCTTTTCTGATTGGTGCGCTGTTACTTTTAATTTTTCGCACCCAAGACGGTGGTCGGCACGTCTCAGGTACTGGCGGAAAAACAACGGTAGTATGACTCAACGGTGGTATCAGGTCGCGCGGTCACTTACTTCATTAGTGTGGCGTTAATGGCTTTAGGGTCCCATTGCCTTAAGGACATTAGCTAAATGGTTTTACAACATGACAATTTGTATTATACGCTAAATAATCATTATACCTCTGCATCTGTCAGATTGAAGACAATCTATGTCCAAAAAATTATTCTGTGATCCCCTCGAAATCCTGTTCCTACAATGTTGGCGCCAAACGTGGAGTCGAGGTCTACAACCACTACACCGACACCGGTCCAACCCTGATGTGAACACTATCCGCCATCGAGTTCTCACCATTTCAATTTTCCCAACTCCTTGGATCCTTGAATGGGAAGCAACCCGAGGAGCAGGGAAGCTTTTCGAAATCCACTGGACATTTCGATGACTCCCATGACCAGAAAGTGAATACTTTCATTGCCACGATATCGATATTTAAAGATATCGAAAATATTAGTGATGAAAATTGTCTTGAGGGGATTGCCGTTACTCTTCGAAAGTCACGCGGTTATCTGGTGGCACGGTGTACAGTTTTTTTATTTCTTTTTTAAGCACCCCCCCCCCCCCCCGATTGTGACACTTGTTGAAAAAAAGTTTTGTGCAAAATTTCAGCGAGATTAGACAAGAGAAACACGTGCCGCATTTAAATTAGATTTTTTAAAATTTTATGATTTCGCGTTAGAGTCAGATGCACTTGTACCATCTTATACCAAAGTTGTCGACTGATATTTTTTAGTGAAATTATAATTCCTTATGTTTAAAACAATAACGTGAGTGAGATTTTCATTGTTATATTTAGAATCCTATACAATGCAACGTCTGGAGTAGAAAGGTATAGTACATATTAGGGTAGTCCTTATTTTTTGACTTCGGATATTGTAGTAATAAAGACAAATGTAATTATGCAGCAACTATGGACAAATGGTGTATGCTGGGATAATACTATTCCAGAAACCATCTTTACTTCGTGGAAGACTTTTAAATCTTAATTGCCTTTATTAATTAATTTTGCAGTAAAAACTAAAATAAGCGTAACAAAAAATTAACTATTTCTTAATATATCTACTGTTAAATGTTATATTTATCAACATTTTTCTTACAGTAAAAAAGTACATATCTTTCTCTACAAGATTTATGAAAAGGGCAATCATTACTTGTTAGTATTAATTATTATCAAAACGGGAAGCGTCAACTGTTATACCTATATGTATATGCCATTCATAAAGTGATTAATATAACAATTTTTCATAGGTAGATAACATGTCGTTTCAATATACATACAAAATGAGGCTTGAATTAGTCCCCACGATTTTTCAGCCCCTTTCAATGATTTGACAAAAAAATGTTTCCTATCGAAGTGTGGGAATGGATGTGGCGTGTGAACGTTTATTGATTGGTATGGGTAAGAAATGTTTCGAGCAAATCTATTGCAGAGCGAACGCAGCGTGTTTTGGAAAGATTGGCCGAAGGGTGAAAAAAGAGTGGGACAAAGCACTTGAGATTATCGTGTGAACAGAGAGCACGTGGCCACCCAGGGCTCGTGGCGAATGTGATCGAATGCAGTTTCCGAATGGCTGATGACTGTCTCGGGTGAACGAAATAAACTGAACGAAATAAACTGAAAGAAAGAATGAAAGAGAGAGTGAAAGAAAATGAATTCGAACAAGCAAATAAGCTTCGGGAAAAGCGCGCAGCGGACAGAGCGTGTAGAGAGGCTTTAGCGAGTTGTGAGAGAGTTTTCGTGAGTATTTGTAGGTTTTTGTGAGTTGTGAGTCGTGAGCATTACCGCGAGTTAGATTTAAGTTATTTTTGTCAGTTAATAAATATTATTATTTTAAAAAAGCCTCTAATTCATTCATTCGTACCTCGATTCCTATCTACGAGGAACTTTCTACAAATAATTCCTACAGAAGTTAATCAATGTTTAACCGACAAGAAGTCGCAGTAACTTTAATTTTATAACAGATTGATTGGCGATAAACAATTGAGGTCACTTATATTTTTTAATGAAACTAAGTATTTTTAACTTCGTAATATTGTAGGAAAAATTGCCATGAACGATTGCCACAATATTTGAAATTATTCGGTGATACATAACACGAAGGCCTCGCATTTAAAGGTAAACAAATGAACGTAAACATTACGAATGTTCATTTATTCAACTTTAGAATTTAACACACAAAATAAAAGGAAAATTTATATAAAATTTATACAAAGTGATACGTACCGTCGCGTCGGGTACTGGCCAGGTAGCTGCGTGAAATTTTCCTTTAATTTCTAAGGGGTTGTAAAGCCCTTTAACCGTCGCGGTACACGGGTTCCTTGACCGTCGCTCGCGAAATTAATTTTGAGCGACTAGTTCTAATAAACGGATGCTGTTTTCTAAGTTGCGATTGCTTCGAAGATCGAATGACGAGTGGTTCACGGAACGATTTGAACTTTGAGCTTCTGAACGATTATTTCAGATGTTGAAAGACGAGTGTCTGAAGTTTCCGGAGCCCGTTTCCTCCTCAGCGCGATTTTGAGGGTTTATCAACCGATTCGCGGTATAAGGAGGTATTGCTGTCTAGACTGTCAATTTCACGGCCCTTTTTGTAATTTTTTTTCTAATGACAGGTAGGCTGTTTTGTACTGAGACTTTGTAGATACATTTATTCCTCTTCTAAGCATGTACGATATTTTTTTCATGGAAAAATATTAAAAATCGTGGGAATTGTAACTTCTTATTTAATGGCTCTTTTGGAAAAGGTGCTCCAATGGCTTTCAGGATTCCAGATAATTTGCAACAGAGGTGGTTAAAGTATCTTCATAAGGAAGGTTGTAGTTATAGCAGAAACCAGGGAGAAGTCAAAATCCTGATAAATAAAGAAATGGCGACGCTTCAAGTTTCGAATTTCTATTTGTTAATCGTTCGTTTGTCTTTAGCGTATCGAAAAAAATAGTAAAATTCAATATTTTTTTAAATTTCTAGTTCCAGCTATAAAGGCGCGTCTGTTGAATATTCTCTCCAAATTTGAAGTCGATCGGTCTGCTAGATCTTGAAATATCATGTAAGCCAGTTTAAATGCGTTTTTTTAAACAAGAAGCTATAACTCTCGCAATTTTTAATATTTTTTTATGAAAAAAATACTGTACATACCTATAAGACGAATAAATATATCTGCAAAATGTCACTACAAAACAACCTACCTATCGTTAAAAAAAAAATCACAAAAAAGGCCGAAGATATGGCAGCCTAGACAGCAATACTCCCTTAAGCGATTTACGATGAAATTTGCCAGATGCGGAATATTCGAAGACCGTTTCGACAAAGTCAAGTTTCCGCATCTGGCACCATAAACGAACAGAAAAACCCGAGCTGATTGGACGGAACACAAAGTGTGTAGAAATACACAAAGAAGTTCTCTAACTGAAGCTACACACAATACTTTTTTACAAAGAGAAGAACTTGGCGTTGCAGAAGATGGAATGCAGTTCGAACATTTAATTTAATTAGTAATTACATGCATCTTTTTAACATGTGTGTTTTCAGTTAGGTTTTGTATAAATGTTTCTTTTGTTTTGTGTGTTAAGTTCTGAAAATGAATGAATGTTACGCTATTAACGAAGCATTCATAATGTTCACGTTCATTTGTTTACGTCTAAATGCGAGGCCTTGGTGTTATGTATCACCGAATAATTTCAAATATAGTGGCAATCAATTCACGGCAATTTTCCCTTCAAGATCATCTAAAAGTCATTGTGTAGCAAGTCGTTGAATTCGTCTCGACGTCGCCTACAGCACTACGAAGTTAAAAATACCTACTTCCATTTAAAAATAAACAATGATCAATTTGTTTTTAAATTTAAGCAACTGCAATTTCTGGTCGGTTAAATACTGATTAAACATTTTTTTGTCAGACCATCGAAAGGGGCTGAAAAATCGTGGGGACTAATTTGTATCTCACCCTGTATAGGAATTTAGGAACTTAAACAAATGAAAAATTCAGTAATAGAAAGTGATCGAAATTTTGATTTTTTATTCATTAGAATTGTCGTTAGTCGTTTGAAACCTAATTTTCTTATCGATATATCTACCAATTTGTAGTAACATTTCTTGAATTTATAAAGATATTAATTAAAAATAAATGATCTTACTTCACAATGATGTTTAAAATAAATACAATGTTAAGCTTTTAAAGTAATATATATATATAATTTTCTTAAATTGGAATTTAGAAATATAGACATTTATTTAATGAGATGACGGGAAGCAAAAGAAGTTAAGTTATTCACGTTTTCGTACATCAAAAATTTTCTTTCACCTTATACTTCTTCTAGGGCTCATACTCTATATTTTGCAAACTATTGTTTGAAATATTGAAACAAACGAACAAGCAAAATGAAAAATGTATGATCCTGTATTCTAGACTTACTTTTTACGTAGGTTTTCCACGTAATGTTGGCGCGCGTGTAAATTTATTCAAGCGCCGTTGAAACACGAAAAAAAAGAAGTTAGCGGCAGAGTATTTTAACGCGGCGCCGCTAGGCATGCGGCACAGATTGAGAGTAAACAAAGCAATGAATTTGTTTTACTCGAGAAGCGTAATCCGAGGCGTCACGGCTTTGAATTTCAAAAACCTTAATCTGTAAGTCTAAACTTACCGTCCACCTTCCCTATGAGTTTATTCGCTCTCAGGAAACAGTTGTTTATCATTGTTGGCATACCGTGATCGAATATGCGAAAACTGCTCTACGAACAAGGGCATCGAACACCGATGGAAAGCGACGAACGAACGTCAACGTCGAGAGATATTCGTCGTTCGAACTGTTGCCAACTAGCCACTTAGATTTTTTTATTAATATCAGGGAGTTTAAGACTCAATGTAGACTGATTACTAGACTGCGGATGTTTATGCAAATGCATATGTTTCTAGGAAATAGATACAAGAGTAAAACCTAAATAGAAGTTTGTTTCATCACGCAATTATCTTAAACTATAAGGCAATAGATCCAGCTGCATGTAGAGATTTATAAAAATAATAATTTATTATAAAATGATGGAACTTTGAAAAAATGATCTCAAAAACCTGTGAAAAAGTAAATATTTCTTTTAATACCACGTAGAAACTAAATTCTTCCTAACTTCCTCATGGAGTTACACAAAATTTTAAGTAAATCGGATGAAAATTAACTTAGTTATTGCGCTGCTCAGTTTTAAAAATTTGGTTTTGAGAAAAACGCGTTTAAAAGTTCACCCACTTGATACCAACACTCTTCATTCACACCACTTATCGCTCTAGATTAAGTACTCTTAGTCCACATCGTTATCTTGATCCAAACACTTCCCATTCATATAAAAACTTTACCACAGCAGAAATAATAAAACAGTTTCAAATGGATATCCCGAAGTGAAGAGCAGTTAGTTTCAAGCGTTACGCATTTACGCGTTTACGTATATTACATCTACTAAATCTTCTGCAACTTTGTCATTTTTGCGAATTTTATTTTAATATCTTAGGGGCTCATTCTTAAATCCCCAAACATTAAAAACGGATAAAAAAAATTTCGATTTTTTCAATACGTCACAGTGATTTCCTTCCTTAAATCAAACATTCACAAACAGTCATGTAAAGAGAAACAATCACAGAGAAATATTCTCATACACTCATACAGACTACAAATAAACACAGGTCAACGAGAATCATCGTCTCTTTTATTTTACAATTAAAATAAAAGTACATGTTTATAATGCTCGCGAGTGTCAATGCACCAATTATTATTCTCACAATCCGAATCAATCAAATCTACAAAGGACAGCAAACTTTTTATTGTTGCAAAAAAAGACATATTGAGTGGACTAACTTATTACACAGGACAATTTACTTGGCAGTGGAGAAGGGAAAGAGTATGTTGTAGGCGGGGAAAAGAAAAGGTACGTAATTTAAATTACATTCAAGAAATATTTATTTTAACCCCTTAATGTTCATACCCAAGTCTGACTGCTTTGAAAGACGATATTTGTTCAATCTAACGGTTTAAGGGATGACAATATTTGTTTTCCTTCAAATTATACATTAGATACACCATTGTAATTAACAAAAACCGCATTTTTATGTTGCTCAGGAACAAATCCAATAAAGAAAACTGATCATTAACCAGAAAAATATGAGCGTTAAGGGGTTAAATTGATTTATCAATAGTACAGAATTATATTTACAAGCTTAACATTTATTTTGATCTGTTTATGTATATTAGAAAGAAATTTACTGTTTTTTACAAATTGTCAGTTATTTCGTGAAGGCAATCTAGGTGTCATTTAAATTTGCAACGTTTCAATGGACCAGATTTCAAATTTAGCATTAAAAAAAAAATGAATCAATTACGTATAAAATGTGTATTTCCTAGATTTCTAGCCATAGTTTGATAGATGATGACTAGATTGCGGATGTTTATGCAAATGCATATCTTTTTAGGAAATAGATAAAAGAGTGAAACCTACATAGAAGTTTGTTTCATCACTAGAAGTTATTAGAAATTGGTTTATGAAATAGAATACTCAGATATAGTTTTCGATAATCGTTATACTTTATTTCTATTACACGTTGGAAGAGACACCCTTTCTGTATGACTGTTACAAGAGAACTAAACTGCAATCGAACAGAAAAACTAAGAGCTAACGAACTGTGGCGTTGGAGACTAATATCCCCCTTGTGTTTATGCGAGGTCCTATCGCACCTTTATATAAACAGGAAACAGAAGATACGAGGTGGTATAAGCGGCAAGATATAGCATCTCTCTCCATCAGAATAGGACACCAGTATATACCGATTAATATTTGTACTTGGTTTTTAGGAGAAAACCTAACAGAAGTCCTTAAAAATATATTTTCTATTTTGCATACGGCCTGTGTTTTACATATTTTGTATAAAAACATATGTCATATATGCTTATTGCATTTCTTTTCGTAAAATTAATGCTTATATGGGCTTCCGAATATCTATTTCAGTCTACTAATTCATCGTTTGTACATGACAGCCATGGCAGACATAGCAAGATAGCTATTTCTATATCTCGTGAATCATTAATGGTAACACGTCATAGATGCTACGAATAATATTTATCAGTAATTCTGAAGTATTCTTGGCAGATGAGTTCTACGTAAACGAATTTTATGAGGCCAGATTATTAAAGAACCTAAAACAATTAAAGCATGCTATTTCAGCAAATTCAAATATGCCACAATCACATCTTGTAATATTGAGCGTTCGTTCTTAGCTTATAAATTGATTTTAACCCTTATGTGGACTCTCAAGCACTGAAATTGATAAATGGAAATCATCTTTCCTTTAAAGCATTTAAAAAATAATAAACTAATAAAAGATGATATAAATTTTCAAATAATCACATTGACATGTATTAAATAATTATTAGTTTAAAGCTGAGGAGGGCCGTAGCGGTCTCAATAATCCACTTGAAAGTTAAGCGATAAACGTCATCAATTGATGCTTGATAATATTGAAAACGTACTTGTAATATATTGTAGTTTAAATTATAATTGATTACTATTATGTTTAAGTAGTAAAATTATTTAAACATATTTTGAATATATTTTGCATATTCCTGTATATTTTTGCATATTATTTGATATGTCACTTACATATTTTGACATATTTTATTCACATAAATATCCGCAGTCTACTGATTACTTACAATTTCAAACGTATTAACAATATTTAATATAATAAAATTGTCCTAAAAACTTTTATAAAAATTCATTAACAAAAAGTTATTTGTTCTTTATGTTGAGAATAATAATTATAGAGAATAAAATAAGTCTTCCAAAAAACACTACAACCAAAAAAATACCAATTTTTGTATCGATTTGATTGCGCTATGGTCATTCTTTATAAGTCAAAATTTTATTTTGTTGTCAACCTCGATTCTCCACTAATAAAGGAAATTTATTTTGGTTACTCGTAATAGTTATTGACGAGAGAAATATTTTTCCATCACTTATAATCGTTATTGATTCATTTCAGTTACATTCAACCAACCAAATATTTTTCTATATGTTGTGGGTTATGTTTTAACATTGTCAATATGTAATACAATATTAGTTCAAATTATTGATAACCAGTATCAATAATGTAAAACGAATGATAGTATGTATATGTATATACATATTACACTATGAACCTGCGTATAAAAGACTAGATTGCCAGTTATGAAATTAAAGTTGATTTTCATTTTACCTTGATGTTACCACCCAAAGTCAAATTCTTTTTTTCTAAAATATGTCCCTTCCTTCGCGATATTATATAATCTAATAAAAATAAGATTGGCATATCTCTCATAACTCTGAAGAAATAGAAGTGCGTTAATTTAAGATATTTTTGCTCGATTTTGACATTTTCAAACTGTGATTTGCATAAGAGAACGGATAAGTCAATCGTCATATATTTTGGCATAGAAATATTTTGGCATAGAAATATATGCGGAAGCTCGTTATCGTTTTCAACTATTGGTCTTCAACAATAATTGAAGACCCGTAAGTAAGTACTGTAGACGCAACCATGCCAACTGCGAACAGCTTCTAGAAAAATAATTCACGAGTCTACCAAATAAAACAAAACCAATAAATACGAATAACAGCGTATCACTGTTACCAGTTATGCCCCGTATCAAGTAGGTGCTCCAAAATTATGTTGGAATTAAACTTTGAAGAGATTTAAAAAGAAGAAAAAATCACAAAATATCAAACTTTCGAAACACATATCAGCTTGTGTTTTTCTAATATTTTAAACTTAATTTTTACATATTTTTCCAATTTTTATGTTTGTGAAAAATTCTGAAAAATTACAATACCTGATCCAAAAAAAACCCTCCCATTTTAACAAGAAACTCAGTATAAGAAGCTTATTTTGTGTTCTTTAAATAGTATACATCTTAGGGAAACTTCTCGTCTTCGAGTTATAACAAAGTTCATTTTAAACTTCAAGCGGCGGGCGAAGTACAGTATTTTCTCTATATAAACTCGGAACTCGTCCACGATATAGGCAAATATCGTATCCCCTCTACTTATCCCCACTGCGTAATGTTAGAACCCAGCACTCGCTGTACCGGCGAGTGTGCCTTCCTATGGGTGGTTCCCCAAGATAGCGGCGCGCTTGACGAACGGTCGTCGAACATTGTCATAGGATATGGGTTCAAATTATTAAGGCAACACTAGTGCAATAATACAAATTTTTTATTTTTCCTTTTCTTGTTTTGAAACTTTTAACATGTCTGTGGCAGTTTTCTGATTTAACTAAGATCAAGTACAACATAATTTTTATTATTGTTTTTCATAAATTATAATACACATTTGTTCTTTCTTTAAAGTGTATCCTCATCTGAAAAAAGGAATTGTAATTTAATTGACCTATCATTTATTTGCTGAAATCGTGAGACAACTCAGAGTAAAATATGTTAAACAGTTTAAATTTACAAGTTGTATCTTTTTGAGTCATATCACTATTGCAGTAAACGAGCGATACATACACATACAGTGACTCGCATTAATATTCGGACACCATGCTGTGTGCGAGATTATTGCTCTATACATTTGTTTACACTAGTGTTATTGAATTGTTTTTTTCGTAATATATTAAAACACTTATTGTAGTTAGTAGAAACATAAACTTTATTTATTTCACACACATAGTTTTTTGCAAAATACGTGATAAAGTCAAGAATGTCGAAATTTAACATCGCAAAAATATTCGGACACAACAGTTTATTGGCTGTAGTAAGTCGTTGGATCCAGTCGGTTATTTTGCTAGTGTACATTGTTTGTAAACATAACGTCTAGCGTGCATCCAAGAGTCAGTACTGTTATTGACTTCGTTAATAGTAGACGTATTATTAGTGAATATGGGACGAAAAGGCAAAAATACATCCTTTGAAATTCGACAACTGGTTATTTACCACAAAGAAAAGGGAAAATCATATCGAGAAATAGCCAAATTGCTAAATGTAAGCAAGAGTACTGTAGCAGATATTGTACACAGGTATATTCATGAAGATCGAATCGATTCAGTTCGGCAAAAGGGACGTCCAAAATTATTAGATTCTCGCGAAGAACGCAAGATTGTTAGAAAAATAAAGAATGATCCTAAAAAAAGTGCTATAAAACTAGCTGCCGAATTATTCCAAGAATCTGGAAAGAAAGTGCATCCCGACACAGTGCGTCGGGTATTAAAAAACCATGGATACAACGGCAGGGTTCCACGAAGAAAACCATACATAAACGAAGTGAATCGTAAGAAACGATTAAATTTTGCTAAAGACTACGTTTCTAAAGACCAAACATGGTGGAACAATGTAATATTTGCGGATGAAAGCAAATTTAATCTTTTTGGGTCAGATGGACGAAGAACGATATGGCGTAAAGTCAACGAAGAATTGAGATTAAAAAATTTGAGAGCACCAGTGAAACACGGCGATGGCAGTGTAATGGTGTGGGGTTGCATCTCAACTGCAGGTGTTGGTGAACTAGTTTTTATCGACGGCATTTTAGATAAGATGAAATATTTAGACTTATTGAAACAAAATTTAATCAAAAGTGCTGTTAATATGAACATACGCAATAGTTTTAAGTTTTATCAGGACAACGATCCTAAGCACAAATCGAGAATCGTTCAGGAATACTTACTATATAACTGTCCTAAAGTGTTACACCCTCCGCCTCAATCGCCAGATTTAAATCCTATTGAGAATTTATGGAATCAATTGGATCGTAAAATTCGAACAACACCCATAAAAACAATAAAAGAATTAAAAGAACGTTTATTACAAGAATGGAAATGTATAACACAGGAATATTTAAATAAAATTATAACAAATATGCCCAAACGATTACAGGAAGTAATAAGACAAAAGGGTCAACCTACAAAATATTAATACTGTTCAAAAAATATGTACATTTTATATAAAATTTATGTAAGTTATTCACTGTCCGAATATTTTTGCGATGTTAAATTTCGACATTCTTGACTTTATCACTTATTTTGCAAAAAATTATGTGTGTGAAATAAATAAAGTTTATGTTTCTACTAACTACAATAAGTGTTTTAATATATTACGAAAAAAACAATTCAATAACACTAGTGTAAACAAATATATAGAGCAATACTCTCGCACACAGCATGGTGTCCGAATATTAATGCGAGTCACTGTATGTACTGAAGTTATGATACGATTTAACTAGTACATATACAATAATAAATCAACAACGAAATTTATCTTTATTTTTGTTCTTCCTTTTTTCAAACTTCATCTGATATACAATTCAGATCCCATTTACTAACGCAATAAGCGATCAAAGGCATGCATCGCTCAGGTAACTCCACGTCGGCTGTATTGAAACATAGGCGATGTTTACGGGAGCCTATACAGAATCAGTATTTCATTCTGCGACCTCTACCAAGAGAGGTAGAGGTCAGAATTAGAACACCGATTCGGTATAGGCTCACATAAACATCGCCTGTGTTTCGCTACAGCCGACCCGAAGCAAAGGAAGCGATAGCAAATTCGGCGATGCTCGGGCGCTCAGTCCCTCTTTGTCATATGCTCGCTGTTCTTTTCTACACTCGCCGCCTCCAGTAGGCGTCAACAAAGTATCAAGAATCGTTTCTCGTCCACGATATAGCCGAGCGTTGAGCCCCGAGAGCGTCGCTTCTATAGAGACAATACTGTATCTTTAAATATTTCTTTATTTAATTACATTCACCTTATTCATCGTCGTTTTCCTCATCTAAATCTTCAGATATTGGCCTTAGATGTGGGAAATATTTATTCAAGAATTCAGATGGGATTGAAGGCTTATCCATATAATATCCAAAATTTAAATATCATATAATGGTTAATATGTGGGCACAACAACCCTATAGTTCTCGTTCGATTTTGGCACTGACAATAGTATGTTACAGTAATGATTTTTAAAATAAGCCTCAGACGTGATTCGTGAGTTGAACATTCTTATCCCTCTCAACTTGGAGAATCCTTCTTGCAAGGGGAGCTTCTGGCAGTAGAAATCGCTTTTGAAACAATAATAGGTACAAGTTATAGTATATGCCTAGTAACAATAAACCCTAAAGGGTTTCTTCAAAATGGGTCTTCGTTTTCGACATATTTTGATTTAAAGTTTTGTAAATAAAGTAATCGTTTTGAATCGCCCGCCTCAGTGAGTGTAGTGTGGAAGGATGAATGCGGAGTGGGGGCGTGACAGTTGAGCGCAGTGTGGCTTGAGCGAGCGAGCACGTGCAAGCTAAAAAGGGCCAGTAATAATATCCTATAAGTGTTAAAAACAGACTGTGAATTGGTGTAGTTCAGATTAGACAATAAGTTAAGCAGATGTAATAAATAATAAAACAGTGCAATACGGATTTTTAATTCCCGACCACGTGTTTAGATCAACAGTATACACCTAGTAAATGAATCATTTAACACATTTTACTACAAATCAGGAGGTACAGTTCGATTTTACAGTTATTTTCGATTTGTTTTTTTAATGTAGATTCATCCTCTCCTCGGTTGTACAACCAATAATGGGATACTCTATATGTATATCGAGGCACGGGGAAAATCGCTCCACATCAAGAAAGATTTAGAAAAAGAGTGAGGGAAAGAATTGGAATAGAAGGAGGAGAAAGGGAAAGGAAAAAACCTGGAAGGAAGGAGGCCGAGCTGCAATGTTTGCCTCGCCTTGGCCCATTTCTTAACTCAGCCACTACAAGCTACATGGGCGATTCTTTCCCGCTTCCATTCCGCGGCCTTCTTCACAGTGATTTGCCCACGTTGAGCATGACTCCAGTGCATTGCGCCGTATCCTAGGCATCATCACATTCGTAGCACACTACCGTCACTTTCTTCTCGATTCGACACAGATATTAACTAAAGCAGCCATGTTCAGTAAGCACCAGTATCACTCTATAGAACAGCCTATCAAATATATCAGTGTGGTAGAACTGCACCAACGGATCGTTTCGCAGTTCCACCGCCATCGATAAGGCGGTGGAACTACATGAATAAAATAGTCCGCTGGACATGATGCTTTGCCTCTTCAATCTCTTACCTCCTCTCGTCCGGTAACCATTTCACTTCCTAAAATTCTCTTGATCGGCGATAAATCAGCCGGTTCCTCCAAGCTAGGAGCTCGAGGAGGGGGGAAGAGGAGGGGGGGGGGCAGATTTGCCAGAGTAGTCATTGCCTGATCAGAAATAATGCGATATCTGCCTTCTTCCAAATATCGGCAGACCCGATGTTTGAGTCCGCCGCCTCTATGTGGAGGTGGTTCGTTCAATTACCCTCTACGGGACTTCCATTTGGGCCCCGAATCTTTTCTTTTATTTTTTTTTTTAATGTAGGGAAATTTTCATGGGCACCCCAGGGCTCCTGTAACAAGGTTAGTGAAATATCATAGAGTCTTCCGCCGTACCGTGCCTGTCGAGGTTCATTCCGGGGGAAAGGACATGTTCACCCCTAATTTCTCCGCCGCAGACGCCAGGTCACTCGACGCCTGCGGCCCCGGGTCCGTCAACTGTGCTCGAGCCCTTTGCACCGAGCATCTGCAGCTCCCCGGGGCAGTCCATCCCCTCGGCCACCAACGTAAAGGCCAGAAGAAAGAGCAGACGGACAGCCTCACCTCTTGGAGGTCCATCCAAATCAAGAAGTGGGAGGAGAAGAAATAAAGAAGAGTGGGAAACACATGGATCTCAGGGCGGCGGAATGGGGCCAGAGAGCGATGATTGCGCCCCCTCGTCTCTCTCTGTGTCCTCTGTGCAAGTGTACATCCTCGCAGAAGGAGGCCGTTATACTCCATGCTTCTTCACTAGCCAGCATCTTCCCAATGATGGTGGCCATTGAAAGGTCATCTCCGATTATCGTCCTTCCACGAGAAGAAGGCACAGCGTGTTTACATCCCCACTCTTGCTCCAGTCCTCTGAATGGCTGTCACCGATCTTCGTCACCGTTTTCAACAAATACCTGAGAGTTAGCGGACTGCAACAGGAGTGGGGATATAAACACACTGCGCGTTCTTCTCGTGGAAGAATGGTACAACCGCCAGGATACAGCGCTCATGCGCCCACGCTGGACAATCCTTCAGCGTGTACTGCGCCGTGTTCCGGGAGCCTCCACATTGATGGCATACCGCCGTCACCTCCTTCACGATTCGGGCATGAGTGCTTCGGTGAGTACCATAGAGTGATGACTTGATGTTAGGCACGCCGATTGGCCCCACGCACCCGTTTGATTGTCCAGGTGGCAGGGGAGGTGAATCCCTACGTGGCGCGTCCCCAGGTGGCGGATAGGGGCAGCCGCTGGGATGGGATGCGAAGATGAGGTCATCAACCTGAGAGGGCTGGTGGCCGAATCCTCGCATGGCATCCCGGAGGTTGGAGCGAAAGCTCCCGCGGACCAAACACCGGTATGAATGCTTTGCGCGTGTGAATGTGTGTGTGGGTGGCCTGGAGCATGGGATATTTGTCGCGGGTTTTACCTAAGGCTGCAGGTTGGCCAGTTGGCTGCGGATGAGTTCTGTGGCCAACGTGGCTACGCGGCCGGCGGCTTAGTCCCATGTCACAGGACCGCGGGCGTTGGTGACCAGGCGCCTGCGGTTGAGTGGGAATACGGTGGGAGGAGTGCCTCCCACCTGGAGGGGCCTGAAAAGGCACGATGCGGCGGGGGATTCTGGGATGTCTCACTAGAGTTCCCGATTCCTCGCCAGGCGTCTGAGGATGGTCACCGTGGGGTTTTAGCCGGTAAGAGTCCGGCACTACCCGCCGACTCGCCCTTCGGATGGGCCCGCGGGTGCCCATGAGGATTTCCCCAGGTACAAAAAAAAAAAAGGTACACCGATTGGCCGTAGCGTAATAGTAAGGCCTGCTCTCACACGCATTGTCATTATTGGCTGAGTCGATCACAACTACAATTCCATCGCGTAAGAAAGGACGCGAACGAAACGTATAACGACAGAATGGGATAGGACAAAAGTGAGGGACATTAGCATAACCGTACACTCAAAATACTAGCTATAAATAGAACAAAAATGTATCTCTCGTGGTTATGGAGACCCTATTACTATGTAGCGTGACGTCAGAGCGGGCCTCTCTAGTGGGAATAAGGGGACGCAAAGACCTTTTCTCCTTGCCCGTACCCCGTTTAGTTTGTAGTTGCCTAGCCAACAAGTCATCTCTCTATGGTACCTGTGTTATCCTGTGGAACAGCGGGTGTAGAATGCCACCCTTCATTCATAAAGTTTGAATATATCTTCTTCAAAATGTACAAAATATGGAATCAACCGAAGAAGGAATAACTGAAAATGAACTAACTACGAATAATTCCACCACTACTGATGGAGATAATGACAATGACGATTAGTTTTACTTTCGCGAATTATTTTTCTTGCTTATAATTAACGCATCTTTCAAAAGTACTACATACTTTTAATGTACAGCGAAGAAATAAGTAAAAAATGTAAACTTTTGCATCCAATTGTATATAAAAACACAAAATATGTTCCAATTCATGAGTTTACGATAAAAAAAAAATTAAGTTTAAAATTTTGTAAACTTTTCCGGATTTCTGAACAACAGTGCGTGGGTTTGGTGATGATTATTTGAAAGTTGGTTGAACATGATTGATATTTCAAAATGGAGGAAAAAGGCCGATAATTTCTTCGGGACAAAGTACACACAGTTGATTTTGTTAATTAATATGTTCGTTTCAAGATAGAAGATATGTTTTCCTTTCAAAAAAGTTTATTATCTTTTCAATTTAAATTTTATATAATTGAGCTCTAAAAAAGCGGAGGTCTCACAAAATAAATAAATCCTATTACAAAGCCAACAATATGGTAATGTTAAACGAATAATGGGTGAGATAAATTGACCTACTACCCGAAGATGAGAAATACACTAGCAAGTTAAATTACTTACAGTGGGTGTAAAAAGTATTCGTACAGTGACTGATTACGACTAAAATGCTGAATAATAATGTTTATTGGACAATATTTTGTAAAGAAACATGTTACATATGTATTCTTCAAAGTATGTAAAACAACAATATCAAATAAACAAAAGAAATATTTATATAGTTTATATAAATATCAGGAAAAATGAAGAAAATAACAGAAATGAACGGGTATTAAGTATTCGTACAGTTCTATTGCCATTATCAAGTGTACAAGTAATTTAAACATTTGTAATAAAAACAACAAATAATTGTAAAATTAATATGTATAATTAGTATTTAGTAGGGTTTCTCTTTGATTTTATTATTGCGGCTAGCCTTCTGGGTATTGAATTAACTAAATTAGATGTAATTTTATTAGTAATATTATTCCCTACGTCGATTAAAGCATTTTTTAAGTCTGTTTTAAATGAAACTGTATGTTTTCGAATCGCTTGTTCCAGATAATTCTACAAATGCTCAGTAGGATTAATATCTGGTGAGTGAGGTAGTTTTTAAAACGTGCTGGCGTATTATATGCAATCCACATTCTTGTACTGCAAGCAGTATGCTTAGAATCATTATCTTGCATGAACACAAAATTATTTTCTATATCCGTTCTTTCAGCACTTGAATCAAGATGAGTTTTTGAAATATTAATGTACATCTTGTGATCCATTATTCCGTCAATAAAATGCAATTCACCTACATCTACGGCACTCATGCAGCCCCAAATACATATGGTACCCCACCATGTTTTATAGTCGGCTGCAAGGTCTGAGGTTTATACTCTTCATTTTTTTTTTCTCCACACTGTGAAGTGTCCATCGGAGCCAAAAATATTAAATTTGCTCTCATCTATGAAGATGAACCTTTTCCAAAACTCCATCGATGTTTTTATGTTACTTTGTGCAAACTCTAATCTCTTCTTCCTATTCCCCTCACTCACGTAATATTTTCTTCGAGCTGTTCTACCATGATAACCTTGACTTCACAAGAAATGACGTACAGTACTTTTTAAAGAAGATACAGTGATGTTTCAATTATTTTTTAAGGTCTTCAGCGATCTTTGGTGCACTCATTTTTGGATTGTTCTTAATGAATCGAATAATAGTACGACCACTATGTCCAGAAATTTTTCGCGATCGTCCACTTCTTACACGCTTTTGCAATGTTTTTTGTAATACGTATCTATCAATGATTCCTTGTATCGAAGATTTTGGCCTTTTTACAATACGCGATATTTCGGATAAATTTTTGCTCTAGTTATGCAAATTAATAATTATCTTTCGCTCTTCTACGGTAGTTTCCTTATTTTTTCGACCCATGTTACTACAGTAATGATAAATACTGTTCTGTATATTTGCGCTATAATTTCAGACAACATTTCTAAGCCGACTAGCATAAGTAAGCGATATTTAAAACTAATTACGTTATATTTACACAACAAAATTTGAGTCACAGATGTAATAAACTGTAACTGTACGAATACTTATTACGCGCTCATTTCTGTCATTTTGTTCATATTTGTTGATATTTATATAAACAATATAAAGATTTCTTTTGTTTACATTAATACTTTGATACTGTTGTTCTACAGACTTTGGAGTATACATGTAACATGTTTGTTTAAAGAATATTGTTTAATAAACATTATTATTCAGCATTTTAGTCGTAATTAGTTACTGTACAAATACTTTTTATACCCACTGTATAATATATTCCCCTTTCTATAGACCTTGCTGGATTCATAAGAAGGAAATTCTATTATAACCAATCAAACCCACTAGCCAATATTTTATCTTTGTACATTACACGACGTGTTATAAAGACTTGTTGGTCCTTTTTCTTCATGTAAAGTCAGTTCACTTTGTAATTGCACGGTTCGTATAATCCTTTGTGCACGTTTGTATCTTATCGATGCTTTCTTTCATACTTACAGTGTTGGGCATAAGTATTGGCACAGCATGGTTGTGGTGGTACAAATTTTTATAACTACTAAACAAATTGATTTCAAGGAAAAACTTTTTCACGTATTCATTTATTATCTATTTTAATTTATTACATTATAGAAGCAATAATATATATACATTGATTTACAAAACAATAACAAAAATGTATTTATTGAACATTTTATGGGTGGACAAAAGTATTGGCATACTCGAATAAAAACATTTAAAAATGACTTGGAATTAAATATTTAGTTGGCCCTCCTTTCCTTTTAAGAACTTCCTTTAATCGTTTGGGCATTAAATAAACTAATTTTTTTGTAAAATCCGGCTCGATATTGTTCCATTCTTCTCAAAGAACAGTCCTCAAGCCTGCTTTGTTTGTTATATGATGTTTTCTAATCCTTTCTTCTAATTCGTTCCAGACATGTTCGATAGGATTCATTATTGCTTCTGTTATGTAATAAACTAAAATAGATAATAAATAAATATGTTAAAAAGTTTTTCCTTCAAATCAATTTGTTTAGTAGTTTAAGCATTTGTACCACACATCCATACTGTGCCAATACTTATGTCCAGCACAATATATTCGGTCCTGGTGATGTTCAAGAATTTTTAGTGAAGTTTCACTTATTTAAATTTCATTATCTTGAAATGCATCTAATGTAGTTTTATTGTATCCTTCACTATATTCAGTAATGATTTCTGCGACTGAAGATCTAACAAGGTATTTAGATGAGAAAATATTCTTTGGGCACTTACGCCATATCATACTATGTAAACTTTTATTAGCGTTTTATGAAAGACATTCTGCAAAACGCCGAAGTAGTTTTTCATCATTCGAACTATTATAAATGAGTAAGATTTTATCGAATACTTCTTTTTTGATAGATGTCTCTTCCCCCTCCCCTTTTGCTATAACTGATTGATAAAAATACCAACAATCTTTACCAGGTGGACAATAATTATGCTGGGTTAGTATCCGTGGAAGCAGCATGATACATGCTAGCAAGTATCGTAGTTTTCATAGTTGTTGTACTGTTTTTATTTCGTAATATGATTTACTTATAGTAGTCTGCCAATTACCTAATAGTGACTTTCTTCGGTATACTTTGCCCTTTACCTCCTAAAGTACCTCCTTCGTACGCTTCTTTTTTTCGAGGTCGTTGAAAGCTCGTCGTAATTTTTTACTTGTTAGATGATTCACACATTCCTCTATTCCGATTTTTACATCTTCTCCACATACTTATAAACTATTCAAATATTGCTTAGTTTTGCTGTCACCATCAGAAATGAAAGTCGTGAAATATCTGTACTGCTACGTACATTTCCATTGCATTAGATGAAGTTGTGTGATTCTTTTGGCAAATGTGTCTGTGGCTTTTTATCTAGATCGAAAATTCCGAAGAATTCTCACCGAAATTGCGTTCTGTATTTGTGCAACTCTGATAATATTTTGACACTACTGCGTAGTCAAGAATATATCCTGTCAATAAATCAGTTATGCAACCTACTCCGTATTTTGTATACATTCCTAATCGAGCTAGATTTTTCTATAACTAAATCCCTTATTAATGCTTGCAAATGCGCCACAAATGCGAACATTAGTATCATAAATTTAACTGTTCATTTGTTTAGTATAAGCTACAGGAGACTGAACGTAGAATTTTTTACACTTTTTAAGCCACTTTCTTTACAAAACTTGCACTTCAAAATAATTTCATGAACTATTCCATGCAATTTTTCACCAAACTGTATTTTCAAGAACATCTGGTCACATTCGGCACACTTTATATATGAACAAAATGTATTGAGGTTTGAAATGGCAATATCTGCATATTATTCTGAAGCACAAGAATATGTAAACAACGTAATTTATCTGATAATGTTTGCAATCTTGTATTCATGTTTGAATTTTGAGAAACAAAAATCGTATTATTAGGAGGAGGGTCATGTATATCACCAGAACTTTGTGAAACGAAATTGTTATTGCTGTTTGTTGCAGTATATTGTTTCTCTTGATAATATTTCCATCGGTTTCTTTGTTTCATACGATTTATTTTATTATTCTTCTTCGGTCTACCCATTTTCAAAGTCGAATAGGTTTCTAAAGTAAGAGAATTATAAAAGTACAGTTCATACACTGAAAAATTTCCTTTAAACTGAAATTACATGTAACTGTATGCTTACTATAAATTACATTGATGTTTATAAATTACCCTTATGTTTACGTTGTTTATGTCTGTGTCGAGTCACGATGTGTTAAAGAATGATTTTTTCGTCTTTAAGACATTAAGTTTCAGTTCCAAGATAAAAAACGTTTAAGAGGAAATTTATTTCTTTAGAAGTATTAAAGTTCTTTAGAAGTTTTAATTTAAATGAAGCAACAGTCCGGATTATTAAGAAAAATGAAAAAGAAATAAGAAGTCCAGTTGCTGTAGGATCTTCGACATCCGCAAAACGTGTAGCTCGTCACCGGGCGCCAATAATTGAGAAAATGGAAAAGGCACTCAGCATTTGAAATGATGAAAACTGTCAAAAAAGAATTTCATTGGATGGTAATATCATTAAACAAAAAGTACTTAAAATTTACAAATACTTTAAAGAACATGGAGAATCCTCTGTTAACCCAGATTTTGAGGCAAGTAAAGGTTGGTTCGAAAAATTCAAAAAGCATTTTGCAATTCATAGCATAAGAATTCAAGGAAAATCTACGTCGGCTGATCAGGAAGCTGTTAGGATGTATCCAGAAAAAATTCAAAACATTATAGAAGAGCAAGGATACACAGTAAATCAAGTTTTCAATGCCGATAAAACTGGGCTTTGATGGAAAAAAATTCTCAGTAGAACCTTTATATCGAGAAAAGAAAAAACTGCACCTAGATTTAAGGTGTCTAAAGATCGTACAACTTTATTTTTGTGCAGTAATGCATCGGGGGACTTTATGACAAAACCCTTGCTAGTTTATAGATCTTTAAATCCTCATACACTTAAAAGCGTAAATAAAACCACCTTACCGGTATATTGAAAAGCAAATCCAAGAGCTTGGGTAACTGGAAATTTATTTAAAGATTTTTAAATTGTTTTGTGTCAAACGTTGAAAGTTATTTAAAGCAGAACAATTTGAGCTTCAAGGTGTTATTACTATTAGACAATGCTTCATGTTACCCACAAGATTTGAATCATCCCAAGGTCCAAATACTGTTCCTACCACCTAGTGTTAACTGTTTCGTTGCTCCAACCATTGGATCAAGGTATTATTTATACCTTTAAAATTTATTACATAAGAAGAGCGTCACAGTGGATTTTAGACATAACCGATTTGAAATCAATTAATATAATGGAAGCTTCGAAGCAATTTTCAATTAAACACTGCATTTATATCATATCTTTATCGCGGAAAGAACTCAAAATATCAACGTTAAATGAATGTTGGAAGGAGATATGGTCATCTTCACTTGAAATAGAAAATGTGCGTGAATCTTTAGAAAATGAAATTGGTAGCATATTAGAACTTGCTAAATCAATCGAAAGCGAAGGTTTTATAGATATGGCTATTGAGAAGTTTAAGATTTGTTAGTGGAAGAAGAAGTTGACGAAGCGGATTTGATGGAAATGGCATCCGAAGCTGTAAATCAAATCGATTCTCAGAATAATAGCACTGATGAAGATTGTACAATTAATAATTTAACATTTAAAAAATTACAAGAAGGCCTAAACTTAGCTGAAAATCTCGAATCATTCTTCTTGAATGCAGACCCATCCATTGAAAGAAGCCGCAAATTCAAAAAGGAGCTGCAAAACTGATTAGTTCCAAACCAAGAAATTTACAATGACTTTGTAAGAACCAGCAAGCAAAGTAAAATTACAAATTTTTTAAAAAGGTTAGAAGATGCAAGTACTTTAAATGAAGAAAAAGTTCTGAAAGTGAAGGCGATACCATTCCACCGAGAAAACGTTTTCGTTTGATTATAGTAAGCATTAACGAGGAAAAAATTTATTAAATTAAAATTGCGTTAAATTAAAATAATATTATTGAGATCGGTTGTAGATCGAGAGCGTCACGTGGTTGATCGGTAAGAGTGCCGCCATAATACAAGTAGCTGCACCACCTTGATTAATTAGTAAGTTCTGTGAGAAGATGTAATTGAAATACGGTTTACTATAAAAAAGGTATCTTGTGCAAACTAATTCTTAGCTCTGTTCAACTCCTGCCACGTACTTCATCAACAAATATCTGTTGTTTCTTTTTATTTTGTGTTATACACACATTTATATTTTTAATAAAAATTTGCTTATGTAGAATTGAAAAAAAAATATTTGTTTTTAATAAGTTTCCGAAACGTAACCCCCCTTTTTGTACTGGCTCTGGGCCTAACGTGGTTTCATACAATACAGCATTTTCTAGGAACCTATCTACCGTGTTATAGGAGGGTTATCTGTACTGAAACAAATTTTAGGTCATGCAGTTTACAATGGTCTAAAATCAAAATTTTAATCTTGCAGAATATCATACGATTTTGATCTGACAATGAACGTGTTAAAGACGGTTGTGCTTAGTGGACAATGATTCTCGTTTCGGGAGACATTCAACCAGAACGACAGCGGGAAACGTGGAATATGTTCAAGCTGTGATTAACGAAAATCATCGCTTAATTGCAAGCAAACTAGATTAGGACTTTGCAATCCCCAAAACCACTTTTGCAAACATTTTAACTGAAAATCTGGAGATCAGTCGTATAGCGGCCGAGTTCATTCCAAGATTGTTGATGAAAGAGTAAAAATATTATTAAGTAGAAGTTGCTAAAGACATTATGGAGTTAATTTAATAAAATTCTGAGTTGCTCCGAAGGGTTATTACTTGCGACGAGACATGAGTTTACGGCTACGACTCTGAAACGAAAGTTCAATTGTCACAATGGACGACTGCAAAAGAGCCTTAAGCGAAAAAAGTACGACAGAGTTGGAGTAACGTGAAAATTATGCTCAGTGTTTTCTTCAATGGGGTAGCCTAGTCTAGAGTTTCATTTTTTTTGGTCTTTTCAGGGATTTTTTTTGCGAAGCATTTTTCTTACTCTTCTACCCTTTGTTTTGTTACATAACACGTAGTAATGTCGTGGCTGTATTGTTTTGTTAAGTAAAGGTTTTTACGTGTATATTCTGGTTGATCATTGTTTTATTGGTTTCTCTTAATATATTCCTTATATTTTCCTATAACAAAAAGTTTAAGTTTCTTAATTTCGACATTTTGCATACAGATTTATTCATATTTTACGAATGTTCACAATTTTTTAAAAGTAAAAACAATCAAAACTGACAAAATTATATGTCTTTAAACAAGATTCAAGAATCAAGAATCCTTTTGATTTTTTCATTTCAGATAAGCAAAATGATCAAAATTGTATCGATCAGTAAGGCTCTTTTTTTAAAGGATTCTTGTTCAATGACATATAATTCGTAAAACATAAATAAACATGTTATTTATTTATTAAGAAACTTATAGTATTTTTGTTAAAAAAATTCCTAAAAAGACCAAAGAAATGAAACTCAAGGCTAGAATACCCCTTTAATGTGTTGCTTACCATGACCCCACTAAGTCGCACAATAAGTAAAAAATATTATTTAGGACTCCTGAAGTGATTGCGTAACGCAGTATGAAAAAAAATGGCCGCATCTTTGGAAAAGTAAAAATTAACAACGCTCCTGCTCATTTCGCTCACATTGCTCAAAATTTATCAGTAAAACATGGCATTCTTTTGCTTCGGCAGTCCTCGTACAGTCTGGATTTAGCACCGTATGTTTTTTGGTTATTCGCAAACAGAAAAAAAGTGTTAAAAGGTCGAAGTAATAACGCGACGTAGCAGCTGTTAGCCATAAAAGAAAAGGACTTCTTAGATTACTTCAAGAAATGGATGGATCGCTGAAAGAAAGTTATAGTGCCGGAAGAGAACTACTTTAAAAGTGATGTGATGAATAGGTATGTTTTAAAATATAAGCAGAGTTCGAATATTTGTAGAATAGATCTCGTATGGTCATAAATGATCACTTCTGTGAGACATTCACGCAGAGTGTTTAAGCGCAAAATCGGAGTTCCGTTTCTTGCTCCCCCAAATTCTTCACGACCTCTTCAAGGTCAATGACTAATCAATTACCAAATTTTGGTTGATCTCCCACAATTCGCGACTTGCACGCTGTGAAAGGAAGAGTAAGCTGACTGGAAAAAATGAAGGCATTCAAACCTTTACATAATATCATATGAATTTTTAAGGGTTGAATATCGCGAGTCTCACATAATTCCGTACGAATATTCAGGGGTTAAACGTCGTGTCGAACAGTGCACAGAAACGTTCGAAATGAGGTCAAAATATGACGGCGTGATTTTATTTATATGAAAATTAGTATATTAGGATTTTCAAAATTGCTGGTTACTAAACTGATGCCACATTTAAGTAATTAAGATTTAATTAATCGTTTATTAATAAATAAATTTTTCATTTATAAAATGACAAAGTTTTGAATATACTATTACAAGATTGAAATTATTGAATAACAAATGCGAAGATATTGTCTAATCAAACTGAAATTATATTAAAAATTCATTTGTTTTTGTTGAAACTTTATGGAATTCTAAGGAATATGTGAAAGGCATGTTTATAACAAGGTAGTTTAATTGTTAGATAATACGAAAAAACATCATAATCTTACAAGAAGGAACTATATTATATAATTACAATCCATTTTAAGTAATAAAAATAAAAGAATCACTCATAGCAACAGAAAAAAATTTGTTTCGTTAAAAACGATGAAATGAGCGAAAAATCTAAGTGGAAGTAAGTTTAATTATACAGGGTGCTCGACCACCCCTGGGAAAAATTTTAATGGGAGATTTTAGAGGTCAAAATAAGACAAAAATCAAGAATACTAATTTGTTGATGATGGCTTTCTTAAAAAGTTATTAATGTTTAAAGTTCCGCCCGTACTGAATTTTTTTCTAGAAAGGGAGTAGGATTTCGGGGGTAGGTCTATTCACCAAAAATTATTGTAATTGATTCCCGCAACCGAAAATAATTTTCCCAGAAAGATTTGAAATTTTTTAATTTTGTCGAAAAATTTCACACCTTCTCGAATTTTTTTCTCGAAAGTAGGTAGGATTTCGACGATATGTCTAATGATCAAAAATAATTGTAATTGACCGCCGCAACCGAAAATAATTTTTCCAGAATTAATTAAAAATTTTTTTTTCGCCGAAAAATTTAGTTTCCCTGTCGATTTTTCTTAAAAATTCCTTTTTCATTTTTAGTAATTTTGTTTGACGCTCTATAGAAAAGATGTCTAATACTTTTTTGTAGGTATCCATGAGCTCTACTTCAGAAAAAAATTTCATTGAAATATATTCAAAATTGTAGGAGTTATGGCTGTTTGAAAATTAGACCATTTTTATGGGGGTTTTCTCATTTTGGGGGGTCAAGGACCAACTTTTCGAATATTTTTGCGATTTGTACATATTCTCCACCAAAATACGCGTAGTTTGCTTCTTTAAACATTAAAATCGTTCAATCCGCTCAGAAATTATGACGCTTTAAAAATTCGCATAAAAATTCGGGCAGACATTTCTGGCCAGAAATTATATTTTCGGTAAGGAATTTTTTTCTCGAAACTGAGTAGGATTTCGGGGGTATATCTGTTGACCAAAAATGCTTGCAATTGACCCCTGCAAGTAAAAATAATTTTTCCAAGACGATTCGAAAGTCTTTTTTTTCACCCAAAACTTTCAGCACTTACTCGAATTTTTTTCTCGAAAATGGGTAGGATTTCGTAAGTATGTGTATTCACCAAAAATGATTCTAATTGACCCCCGCAACCGAAAATAATTTTTCCAGAACGATTTGAAATTTTTGAATTTAATTGTTAATAACTTTTTAATGCGTCAAGAAATTGATATTCTTGATTTTCGTCTTATTTTGGCCTCTAGAATCCTCTATTGAAATTTTTCCCAGGGGTGGCCGAACACCCTGTATATTTCTGTAATTATATTTTCTATATTCACACACCTATTATCCCTAGTATGTCATATATCCTCCTGTACTACCTATTACAGCTTGCAACCCCTTTGGAATACTAGTGATTTAATTTTCTAACACATTTACTGAAAGAGAATACCACTTCTCTTGTAGAGCTTCCCGCAAAACGTTTCTTTATTAGTTCGAGCACTGAAAGGAATATGCTCATCTAAAATATTCAATTTTCAATATTCATAAAAAAATGTAGACGCAACTCTAAAAGTGTGCTTCGTGTCGTTATCCTGTTAGAAAATAAAGTTTCCCAGGTACGACATTTCTGCCGATTGTGATAAATTATTCCTTTACATTGTCAATACCAGTCATCCATTCTTCACTTTTAAATAATTTTCCGACATTTTTCATGAAAAAACGACCCCAAATCATGATCGATCCGCTACCGTGTTTAACAATTGCTTAAACATTTTGTATATTACGGCAATCTGACGATTTACACCATACTCGTTTTCTTCTTCTTTTAGTTATTAACTTAAATTGCGACGCGTTAGACTAAACAATATTTTTCCAAAATAATAATGGTCTGTTTCTATATTGTCTTGTAAACAACAGATGATTCTTCTGATTCTTAAGGCTGATAAAAGGTTTCTGTTTCGCAAAATAATTTTCAAAACTACTATCATTTAACCTTCTTCTTACTGTTCTTTTATGTATATTAATAAGACTTAAATCTATTTTTATTTCGCGAATTATCATTGTGTCACCCCATCTTAAAGTTTTCCTTGCCATATTTGTTGTATTTATCACAAATTTTTTTAGCTCCTATACGTGAAACTTCGTATCTGCTTGCAATTTTTTTTAATTTTAAACCGTTATTTCTATCTCTAACTATTAACTGTCTAATATCTACGGATCTTCTATTCCTGTCGCTTATCTGTGTAAATAAAGAATTAGAAGGTTATTATAATCAATGCACATACAAAAATCAAGGAAATAGTTAGCATATGTTTGTTATTTTCAAAACAATATTATATGTAATAATGTAATATTAATACTACTGTAAATGATTTTAAGTTTATTTCTGTCTGCTACATGTATCGAAGAAAATGGATTATTTACGTATCACGTGAATACACTCGTATAAACAAAAGAATTTTTGTGTCATACAGAAAGAGAGGACGTCCCGGAATGTATGAGTGTTACCAACATGTTATAAAATATCCACTAAAAATGTTACTGATATTTATATGTATAAATGCTAAAACTTTAAACTTTCTTTTGCCCGCTACTATATGTATATAGATATTGTTTTAATTTCTATGTATTAGCAATAACAGTATTGCGAAGTGTGTGCGTGAATCGACAGGACGAAGGCCAGAGCGGCAGTATGAATCTTTGATGTACGCGCAAATGGAAACAAAGAAAGCATGTAGAGTGATTTTCAAGAATTGGCTGAGAAAGAAAACTGCGAAAAGGAAAGAAAAATAGTTGAGCGAGTGGACAAAAGAATGTGTCGAGAAAGTCGGTCTAAAAGATGAAGCAAACGAGAGCGAACAGAGAGTTTTAAAAAACGATTAAATTTTGTATTGTAAGGGAGCGGGGGTGAAAGGAATGCGATACTGAGGAAACGAATTTCAACAGTACCAGGGAGGGGGTGTGGAAGAGGTCGAGGTTCTCGGAAAGACACCTTGGCTTATTTCGCTAGAGCAAGTTCTCAGAAGGACTTGATAGTTTATTGTGCTGCCTCCACCCTTACAGGAATCAGGGGGAGGTGCGTCGCCGGTGAGCTGCCAACGTCGACTGACCAAGTGACTAGGCCTAACTGGTAGGTGGCGACGCTCCGTGTTTCGGCCGTGAAGCACTATGCCCACTTACTGTAGTGCGCAGACCGTGCGTATCACACAGCTCCTTGCTGTTCCCTTTTCGCGAGCTCGAAGGACCACCCAACATATGTTTGGGAAAAAACCGATACCTGGAAGCCCGTTGCTTCTCCGGCAGAGCCTGTTGCTCTTTTTTAGGAACACAAGAGTATGAGAATCTTGCGGAGAGTCGACTCGAGTTCGTAAGGCTCGATCAAACGAATCTAATCTAAAAACTTAGACTTAAACTAGAGAGTTTCTGCAGCTTGGCACTACCGCGTAGGAGCCGGTACTGCGAAAATGTTCTCTGCGGTAGTCGAGTAGTGACTGACGAAAATGAGCCGGAGAGTCCATATTTATACCCGGGCAACGGGTCGACTCAAGCCAATCAGGGACCCGCTCATCGCTTTCGTAGAATTGGCGTCGATTTCGGCGTAGGCTGCGTCGTTTGCTTATTCTAAACATGAAACTAAAACGAAGGGTGTTACTGTATTAATATTAATAACCTCTTTCTATTTTAAACCTATATGCCAAGCCAATTAATATCCATAGTATTATATGCGTAGTAAGAATATAGAGCCGTCGAGTGCATAATTTATGATAGATAAAAATTCTATGAACGTTTGTAAACAAATTTTTAATTGACAACTGTAACAGTCTGCCGTAGTAATTAATAACATTGCAATATTATTGGAGATATTGATAATATGTGTATTATTAATACATATACAATGCACTTCATTATTCGTCAAATTCAGACTAGTGTATTGATGATATCAGTTTTCACAAAAACACGTCAAAATATATAATTATTGAGTAAAGTCATTCTATCTACGTATGATGGATGTATATAAAACACAATTTTCTTTTTTTGTGTAAACATGTGAAAGATTTTTGTGTTAGATATTATTATAAACATATTCAGAAATATTTTCCACGCAAAGCTAGCATATGATTTCATGTGCTATTTTTTTTTTAGATAAAAGTTGATCGAAATGACTTTTCATCTTAAAATTGTACATTTTAAGTTCTGTACATGCTCATACAGGATCCTGAAAGTAAAAAATACGCTATCACCTTATTATCGAATCATAGGAGCACCACATTCAATTAACGAAAATATCACCAAATTATCTTCATACTTTACAACATTCGTATCAGTAAAAATTCTACTAAAACTATGATTCAACGTTTTCTTATGTAGTTTTTCTCGTTAAGTTCTGTTGTTTATTATAGTGTGAAGTATTATCAAATGATGTTGCAACTCATACAGTTTTCATTACTTCAAGAAATTTTATTTGGCTGCATTTTGTTCCTTGTTTCTTCGATTCTTTTCATTTTTCTACGTATAAAAACATTAAAACATGACCATTTGAAATGTAATCCTTTACGAGATATTTTAGCTGAACTAAATGTTTAAGTCGCATTATTTACCTGATATTCGTAACTACAATCATCAGTTTTAAATGACTAGGATCCGCAACGTGTTGGAGTTTTCTAAGCTCTAAAAAAAAATGTATATTACATCATTGAATAAGAAACGTGATTCTTACAGCATTTTCTTCCTATTAATGATAAAGAGGTAAATCGTAAAGCGATAAGACTTTCCGCGTATTTCTTCCCTCGAGTCACGTAGATTACGGTTCTCTTGTGTCTGCGCTTCTCTACATATTACGTATTTGACTGTGGTGATTTCTTTCTTTCTTGTTTTGTGTGTGCAAGTGTGTGAGATTACATTCCTACGTACAGGAATTTCTCAATGGCAATGGAGGCAACAGGTTCATCCGTTGGAAAGGTTACTTCAAACCCAATATCCGATTCGACAAATGCAACTATTACAGAAAAAGGAGGCTTCCCAACCAATGAGCAAGCTATTGTATTAGACGCTCACCATGATATTCCGTTCAAGGACTACGTTATTTCCATAGGCAAGATTATTAAGCCTGAAAACATTCGTTTCGCATCCCGCATTGCAAATAATAGAATCCGTGTGTATCTATCGTCCAAACACGTGGTAAATAAAATCTTGGCTGAAAAAGTTAACATCAACATTCAGGGTCACTCTATTTCAGTTAAACCATTCTCGATGAAGGCGAAACGGATAATTCTTTCGAACGTTTGCCCTATCATCTTTCATTCAATACTTGAAGATATGTTGAAAAAGTCAAATATCAGAGTTTTTTCACCGATTTCCTTTATAAAGGGTGTGTTCTCGGAAGCTGGGTTTTCTTATATTCTTAGCTTTCGTCGCCAAGTTTTCATTCGCCTAGAGAATGTAAATAAGTTGCCCGACAACCTTCAAGTCAGTTTCGACAACACTTCGTTCTAGATTTTCATTTCTTCTGTAATTCTACGTGTTTCCTGTGCAAGAGGGAGGGACACATGGCAAAACAGTGCCCCTCTCTTCGCACGAGGGGAATTAGTAACCAGCTACCACCAACAATGACTCATCCTCTGAAGACAAAGCTACGCCGGAGAATGTACGCCCTACTTCAATGGACTTTAACACGAGTTCTGCCATTTCCAAACTTGTTCAATCAGAGGATCTCTCAATATTTCTTGACAAATCTCGCAACAAAAGGCGATGTCGATTAGCACCTCCGGCTCTGCGACTCAAGATGTTTCTAAAATCGATTTTACTTCATTTTCTGTTCCTGTTTCAAAGGATCTAAAGTTATGTAGGACGGCTGGGGTGCTCTGCCCTTGACTGACTCATCATCAAAGAGAATGACAAAGAAGAAAAAGAAAAAGGACTCCTCCTCGTTGGTAGCCGAAAAACCGATGTCGATTAGCACCTTGGGCTCTGCGACTCAAGATATTTCTAAAATCGATTTTACTTCAGTGTCTGTTTCTGTTTCAAAGAATCTACAGTTACCTGGGACTACTGGGGCTGCTCTGTCCTTGTCTGACCCAATAATTAAGCAAACCGTCAAAGAAGACAATGCGAAAGGACTCCTCCTCGTTAGTAGCCGAAATTGAAGTAGTGGATGTGGCTCTGAGTTCCATTAAAAAAATACTTCCCGGTCATTCTGATGCATATGTCTTGAATTATTCCCAATACAGAGATTTTATGATCAAAGCCAAAGGCAGCAACGACATCGTTCAACTGGCTCAAACATTCACTACGGATTTCTCTCGCCTTATACAAATACTTCGTGATACGTATCTTCGTCTGGACGGAAGGGCTTTAAAAAACAGAATCTCACGCATTATTAAAAAGTTGGAATCTCACATAGGTTGGACTAATACAGCCTCCGCATTAGAGGATTCCTATTTGTCTAGGAACTGCGACTCAGATTCGGACTGCTCCACGTCACGGAGGTATCTCAAACTGTAAAGAAGAACTACATATCCAATTGTGTGAAACGGACGTGTTTATTGGGGTGGAAACTTTTTTATATTCAGACAAAAAGTTTCACATTCCTGAGTTCAACAAGAGGAGCAGTATGTATATATTTAATCTAAGCCAGCTGCTGTCCTCCTGCAATGTAAATTTTTTATCAATAAGTGGATACAGATAATCTAAATGTAGATATACAGGGTGTTCGGCCACCCCTCAGAAAAATTTTAATGTGAGATTCTGGAGGCCAAAATAAAACGAAAATCAAGAATATCAATTTTTGACTGAGGCTTCGTTAAAAAGTTATTAAAAAATTAAATTAAAAAATTTCAAACCATTCTGAAAAAATTATTTTTAGTTGCGGGGCTCAATTACAAACATTTTTGGTGAATAGACATACCCCCGAAATCCTGCGCACTTTCGAGAAAAAAATTCCTTACCAAAAATCTAATGTGAAGCCAGAAATGCTTCCCAGCATGCGAATCTTTAAAATGTCATAACTCCTGAACGTATTGGATGATTTTAATGTTTAAAACGGCAAACAACGCGTATTTGGGTAAAGATTATGAAAAAATCGCTATAATATTCGAGAAGTTGATCCTTGGCCCCACAAAATAAGAAAAATCCCATAAAAATTCTTCAATTTTCAAACGACCATAATTCCTGCAATAGTGAATATATTTGAATGAAACTTTTTTCTGAAGTAGAACTCATGGATACCTACAAAAAAATATTAGACAACTTTTCTATAGGGTATCAAACAAAATTACTAAAAATGAAAAACGAATTTTTAAGAAAAATCTACAGGGGAGTATTACCTAAATTTTTCGGCAAAAAAAAAAATTTCAAATCGTTTTGGAAAAATTATTTTCGGTTGCGGGGATTAATTACAATTATTTTTGGTGAATACACATATCTCCGAAATCCTACCCACTTTCGAGAAAAAAATTCAGTACGGGCGGAACTTTAAACGTTAATAACTTTTTAACGAAGCTTCCATCAACAAATTGATATTCTTGATTTTCGTCTTATTTTGGCCTTTAGAATCTTCCATTAAAATTTTTCCCAGGGGTGGCCAAACACCCTGTACAGCCTAATTTTATTGCGCATCTATGTGTTACTAATAATCCTGTAGAGGCTTACACAGCATTCAATAAAAAAAAAAAGAGAAAAAAAGGTGAATGAATACACTTAATTGTGCTTAATCTTTATTCTGTTGTTACAAAGTATCTTGCGATTCTCTAACGATTCTGGGCAGTCAGGAGCTCTCTATTTATATGTACAGGGTGTTCGGCCACCCCTAGGAAAAATTTTAATAGAGGATTCTAGAGGCCAAAATTAGACGAAAATCAAGAATACCAATTTCTTGATGGAGGCTCCGTTAAAAAATTATTAACAATTAAATTAAAAAATTGCAAATCGTTTTGGAAAAATTACTTTCAGTTGCGGGGGTCAATTACAATCATGTTTGGTGAATAGACATACCCCCGAAATGCTACCCACTTTCTAGAAAAAAATTCGAGAAGTTGTGAAATTTTTCGACGGGAAAAAAAAATTTCAAATCGTCTTCGAAAAATTATTTTTAATTGCAGGGGTCAATTGCAGGCATTTTTGGTCAACAGACATACCCCCGAAATCCTACTCAATTTCGAGAAAAAAATTCCTTACCATAAATATAATTTCTGGCCAGAAATGTCTGCCTGAATTTTCATGCGAATCTTTGAAACGTCATAACTTCTGAACGGATTGGACGATTTTAATGTTTAAAAAAGCAAACTACGCGTATTTTACTGGAGAATATGTACAAATCGCAAAAATATTCGAAAAGTTTGTCCTTGACCCCGCAAAATAAGAAAAACCCCATAAAAATGGTCCAATTTTCAAACAGCCATAACTTCTACAATTATGAATATATTTCAATGAAACTTTTTTCTGAAGTAGAGCTCATGAGTACCTACAGAAAAGTATTAGACAACTTTTCTGTAAGGCGTCAAACAAAATTACTAAAAATGAAAAAGGAATTTTTAAGAAAAATCGACAGGGAAACTAAATTTTTCAGCGAAAAAAAAATTTTTAATTAATTCTGGAAAAATTATTTTCGGTTGCGGGGGTCAATTACAATCATTTTTGGTGAATAGACATACCCCCGAAATCCTACTCAGTTTCGAGAATCAAATTCAGTACGGTCGAAACTTTAAAAGTTAATGACTGTTTAACGAAGCCTTCATCAACAAATTGGTATTCTTGATTTTCGTCTTATTTTGGCCTCTAGAATCCCCCATTAAAATTTTTCCCAGGGGTGGCCGAACACCCTGTATATGTGCGTCCGATCGTCCTTTGGTTTCCCTTCTGCCGAGTGTACGCGTTCACAGAATATACTGTGAGATGCTCTCCGCGATTGCGATTCTTCGAGAATCGCGTTCGACGACACGTGCCATCTTTCGATTTTACATCCGGTGCATCGATTTCGCGCAGCCTGCCGGCTCCCAAACGTTCTCGACGTTTCGAGAATCGAGCCACGTGACATGTGTCGCAGCCATTACAGAATTTTACAACCTAAAATATTGAAAATATTTGGGCTTCTTTATGAATTTTGTCCTCAAATACTATTAATTATCTTTTTTGGAAGCAATCAGTCTTTTGCAGACGTTCGTGTATGCTTTGAAATGTTTTTTTGTTTATACAGCAAATGGGAAAATATTCCGAGTATAAAGGTCTTTTTTAAATTACAGTAACGTTCCATTATCATTCGATCGAACACGATCTTATTCACGTATATTATTAATATTAAGTGAAGATTGGAAATGACTTTGTCAATGTACAGTCACTCACAGTGAAAATCGTACAGGTTGTATCATGAGAAGAATTGCCTCGGTACAATTAGAGGATGAAGAATTTGGTTGAAAAAAAATTATTATTCTACAGAGTAATACTTTGTAATTATTTACACAAAAAGTAAAAAATTAAATATCATTCTTCATTGTTGAAAAAAAATGATAACTATATGTATAATATGCCAAATCGACCTCACATTAAAAATCGTACATAAAAGTATTCAGTATATTTACATAGTGAAAAAGAAATTTAATTTGAAAAATTAATTCAGTACTTAAGAGGGTAACCGTTTTTATCTATAATTGCCTGCAATCGTCGTAGTATAGATCGAACTAACTTTTTTAGGAAACCTAGATTAATATTTTTCCATTTTTAATTAATCTTTATTTTAAATTTTACGTTTATTTACTTGTAATTTCAATTCATGCCAAATATGCACAATTATTATATTTAAATCGGGTGACTAAGCTGATGTGTGAATAACTTTGGGGTAGTTGTATAGTAACCACTCTTGAGCGATCCTTGATTTTAAATTGTGTCTCGGATCATTATCGCCGTAAAACATGAAGGAATTCTGCAATCGTAACTTTTGTATACTATCTTTTAAGTGAATTTCCAAGATATTTAAATAATATCACTTTCTCTGTATATTAGACTCAATATTTCTCTCAATAAATTCTCCAACTCCTAAAAACGAAACAGCCCGACATCATAATGCTGCCTTTTCCGTAATTAATGGTTGAATTTAAATTTTGTATTTTTCACTATTGATTCGGTTTCCGTGAAATTCTTATTTTACCGTCAAATTACCAGTAAATTTTGCCGTCATCTGTAAAGAAGATATTTTTCCAAAAGCAATAATCTTTATTGATATAACGTTTAGCAAACTCTAATCTTTGTCCCTTCACACAAAATTACAAAACATCCCAAATTCTTTTTCTTGGTTATTTCATCGTTTACCCTGTCTCATATCCAAATCTTGACCTCTACCTCATTTCGGAAGCTCACTCTCTGTTTCGCCTTTTTCCTGGATAACTCCACCTTTTCCACTTTTCCAACCCTACTTATATCCCACGTTTTGTCCCTAACAAACTCAGACTGAGATTCAGATTTTGGCAGTTACACGAGCACATCACGTCTATTGTATTGTACGCCGTTAATTACTAACTTAGTATTCTGACGTTTAATAAAGTACTATTAAGAGGAGTACAACAATACCTTTTTCTTAAATTTCATCTAATAGTTTTTGTACTTACAGATTTCCCTAAATATTGTTCAACATTAATCGCAATAGCCGGAACTTTAACTTTAACTTTTACTTAATTTTGGATCTTTTTTTTATTTTTCTGAGTATTCATCTTTCGTCAGCTTCAATTAGTTACTACTTCGAATTAATTTTTTACTTCATTTCTTAAACGGTATTCTTCTTGATAATGTTTTATTATAAAATATGTACTGTATAGTAGAGGCACTTCTATTTAACATTTTAGCAATATTTCTATATGACTCATCATTATTAAAATTATGAAATATACAATTATACTAGTGACGTTTGTTTCACATTTGGATTATTATTTAATCGGAAGACCGCCTTTTATTGATACAATGTCGATTACTTTAAATGTGAGGACGATTTAGCGTACGATATGATAATCAATACAATTACTAAGTATTAGTCTGTAGAATAATAATTTCGTTTCAATCAAATTTCTTAATCTGTAATTGTATTGAAACAGTACTTTACACGATACGACCCGTACGATTTTCACTGTGAGTTATTATATGTGTGACGAGCGACGCAGGTGGGGTGGGGAGCGTATGTCGTTGGCCCGGACGCGAGGTCAGGCAATTTGTAAGCGTAGCAATAACAACAATTCTGGTAACAGAACGCAGTTACTTATCACGTTACCACGTAGAGAAAGTTCTAGAAGGAATAACACATGAAAAACCATTCCGTACAATATTGAAAGTAACGGCAAGGCGGAGAAATCCAATAGAACTATTTTAGAACGTGCCAAGATATTATTGTATAGTAGCTTTATGCCGGCAGAGTTTTGGGCAGAAGCTGAAGCTTGCAGCAGCCACGTTACTAACGTTACCCCATGAAAAAATAAAACAAAAACACCTTTTGAGTTATTTTTCAACGTAAAGCCGAATGTCAGTTATTTACAGGGTTTCGGTTGTTACGAGCCAGGGCCATGCAGCGTGCATAGCCTGCGAGTGCAAGAGAGAGAGTATGGAATATGGTATCAGTTTATTAGTAAGGTGCACGGACGAATCTGATGCGTAATCAGGGAGCCGCTAGGATGGTAATAGATTGCGTGGACGAACTCGATGCGTAATCGAGGAGTCATTAGGTTGTAAAAATTCATATTTGAATTTAAGATATGTTAGTTGACCTCGTAACTTTCAATTATTAATTCTAATATAACTCGAACGGTAAAGTTATATTATTGTGGGAACGTTTAACTAATAATAATCGCTTTATGTAATGATGGGTTAAAGAAGTTGGGTAACTTTGATTTAATAATGAAACTAGATATGTTCTTAAACCAACAAGTAATTTACAAGTCTTCAGTGTAAGTTATGTCGCGTTCAAAGAATAATTATAATTACCTAAAATGATCTTGCACGGTGTTGACGCACTGGCAATGCTGGGGTGTGAACGGTTGAATATAATTGCCGTAATAGAATTTATACCGGTTTACGGATTCTATATGGTTAAGTATGATACGAAAGTGTACTGTAGCCCGATCTCACGAGATGTAACCGACTTATCAAAATCGTGGATAGCGTAACCAGACGTGATGTTGACTCTAAACGTAATTGCACGATTTTGATCCCCCGAGTAAGGAAATTAAGGGGTTTATATACCCAAAAATCCGTGGGGGAGGATTCAGGTACAAGTTAGACATTACTGTATTTGGTAATTTCCGAACTGCGTTAGTCACCGAGCAGCTGCATCTCGTGGGAACTGACTTTACATTCCAAAGGGGTAGATAAGTAACAGGGCGTTTTCCTAATACACGCATGTGGCAAAGAAAACTTGAACGAAACGTTCGATATACAGGGTGTTCGGCCACCCCTGGGAAAAATTTTAATGGGGGATTCTAGAGGCCAAAATAAGACGAAAATCAAGAATACCAATTTGTTGATGGAGGCTTAGTTAAAAAGTTATTAACAATTAAATTCAAAAATTTCAAATCGTTCTGGAAAAATTAGTTTCGCTTGCGGAGGTCAATTACAATCATTTTTGGTGAATACACATACTTCCGAAATCCTATTCATTTTCGAGAAAAAAATTCATCAAAGTTTTGGGTGAAAAAAAAGATTTTCGAATCGTCTTGGAAAAATTATTTTTACTTGCAGGGGTCAATTGCAAGCATTTTTGGTCAACAGATATACCCCCGAAATCCTACTCAGTTTCGAGAAAAAAATTCATCACCGAAAATTTCATGTCTGACCATAGCGTCGATATGTTTCACTGAAATTTCGTGCGTATCTTTAAAACATCATAATTTCTGAACGGATTGGTCGATTTTAATGTTTAAAAAAGCAAACTACGCGTATTTTAGTGGAAAATATGTACAAATCGCAAAAATATTCGAAAAGTTGGTCCTTGACCCCGCAAAATAAGAAAAACCCCATAAAAATGGTCCAATTTTCAAACAGCCATAACTCCTACAATTGCGAATATATTTCAATAAAACTTTTTTCTGAAGTAGAGCTCATGGGTACCTACAAAAAAGTATTAGACAACTTTTCTGTAAGGCGTCAAACAAAATTACTAAAAATGAAAAAGTAATTTTTAAGAAAAATCGACAAAGTTAGGTGCCTAAATTTTTCGACAAAAAAAAAATTTTTAATTAATTCTGAAAAAATTATTTTCGGTTGCGGGGGTCAATTGCAATCATTTTTGGTGAATAGACATACCTCCGAAATCTTGCGCAATTTCGAGAAACAAATTCAGTACGGTCGGAACTTTAAACGTTAATAACTTTTTAACTAAGCCTCCATCAACAAATTGGTATTCTTGATTTTCGTCTTATTTTGGCCTCTAGAATCCACCATTAAAATTTTTCCCAGGGGTGGCCGAACACCCTGTATGTAACACGGCTGTGTAGCATATTATCACGTTGCAAAGGAAAAACGAAATAAACTAGAATTACCGAGTAAAGTCGGTATATTTATAGGATACTCTCGAAAAAGACGCGGATATAAAAAGAAACAGGTGATAAAAGAAAGGTCAGTTAAATTTAACGAAAAAGAATTTATTAAGAAAATTGAAAATATTAATGTTGCCACCACATGAAAGGTTTCCGCTGCAGTCGACATTGAACAGTGCCGTTTTTGAGGAAGTCGCAATTTTTCACGGACCGCATGTAATTTCTAAAGGATTAGGTCTGGCCAGTCTCTGGAAACTGTCCCCGGTTAGACCACCCTCGACAGCAATTGATGTAACCCAAACCCTCGCGTGTTAAGGACCCGGACTTTAGGACATTTTGCAGAACAGGACCAGATCATGAGAATAAATGGTCATAAATTAACTTAAGGAATGGGCAACTTCCTGCAGACCTTGATTTGCAAGATAAAATAAACCAGACTGTGGGCGTTGCACAATCCAAAAAACTGTCCAAAATTCGGATTGGGCCTTGTCCTGCCCAATCCAAACATCGACGTCTCTAAGGAGGCGCCAAGAGGGAGATCCGAAGGCTTCCTTTTAGGTTAGGACGCAGGGTCATGGCAGAATTCGCTGCATCTTCAATGGAAGAACTTGGATATTGGACATTGTAGAGAATTGGTTGCACGTTCAGCGGAAGTACTCGTTTCTCGCGGACATTGGACATTAACGGGATAGAATTTGTTCACCCATTAAATTTGGACATTGTTAATTATATCAACTTACAAATGATTGGATCGCAATAGTAGCATTTCTCTCTTATTGTTAAATGTTCATTATTGTTATTGTTGGTTGTCATCGAATAAATTGTTATTGTAAAGCAAACAGAACTGGTTTGCGAAATAAACGACTCCGCGAATTGATTATGGAATTAACAATTAATGATTATAAAGAGGCATCTGATTTCAAATATAACAGCGAAACACCATATGTCGACGAGGAAATTAATAGTAACATAGATGAAATCGGTGAAAACGCAAATTTTGAGGGAGATATGTACATATAGCGATTCTCATCAATGCGTAGAATTAAATAACGGCAACGGAACACATGATGAAGACACAGGGACACACAGTGGGCTGGATCGAAAATTTTAGTGACGTTTTACCAAAAAATGAACTTTCACACGTCGATTTTTAATCAACTGGTATTACCTTTCAAATATCTACTGACCTTAAAAATGAAAAAATTGATAAAATTAATTATAAATTATAGCTGTATCGAACTATTAAAGTTTAACATTTTCAAATGTACGTTTGACGCTCGAAAAATGTACTTTCTTTTTCACAATATTTTGACGATACCGTTTAATCATTTTTCTTTCTTTCTTTTCAACAATAAATAGCATTATTTTCCATTAAAACATACTAATGAGTATGTACTTTGAGTCCCAAGTTGTTCCACATGCGAACATATCTCAATGTTTTCAGGATGCTTTCTTTTAGATAATATATAAAAATCATAACCACCTTTGTGCACCTTTTTGAATTATTAATGTTCAAAGTTAGACAATTGTCGGAAGAAGCCCAGGAAACAAAGCATAAAGATTTTAAAAAGTTTCGGAATTAGAAGAGCAGGAAAATTTCAAGAACACCAATAAATGAAGACATCTTTTACAGACTGCTATTAACATCTAATCCACTCATATCAACAACAAAATTAAAATCATACAAAAGGAAAAGAAAATTATTAGATTCTAAAGCTATGCAATTACACAAATAAGGACAGCAGAACTCAGGCCATAACTTCAAAAACCAAATGGTAAGATTGTATCCTCCCTATACAGGGTGTTCGGCCATCCCTGGGAAAAATTTTAATGGGAGTTTCTAGAGGGTAAAATAAGACGAAAATCAAGAATATCAATTTCTTGACTCATTAAAAAGTTATTAAAAAATTAAATTAAAAAATTTCAAATCATTCTGAAAAAATTATTTTCGGTTGCGGGGGTCAATTACAATCATTTTTGGTCAATAGATATACCCCCGAAATCCTTCGCATTTTCAAGAAAAAAATTCGGTACGAACGGAACTTTAAACGTTAATAACTTTTTAACGGAGCCTCCATCAACAAATTAGTATTCTCGAGTTTCGTTTTATTTTGCCCTCTAAAATTAATTAGACATAGTAAAGGTAATTACAAAATATTCTATGCATTATTAAAACGGGAGAATTTCGTAATATTTTTCTGTACAAACCGCACTTTGATATTTTTAATAGTTCAAAAATTATACTAAAATGTCACTAAAATTTTTTGTCAAGGTAGAAAGCGAGGTACGACTCAAGAAGTAGTAGAATTGAGGGACAACTTACGTCGAATCGAGGAACAGGGAAAAGATAAGATAAAGGCTGTTCGAAGGTCTCAAAGGATTAAAGAAAAGGATCAGGCAAATATAATAGATAGCAGTAGTGTGCCAACAAATTCTCTCAAAGCGAAATAAAGTAAAAATTGATTTGAATAGGAAAAAGGCTATAAAAAACAAGCTACACTCTTTTGAAAAACATTCGATCTGGCAAATAGTTAATAAACCGAATTACGCCAAAATCATATAAAAAAGTAAATTATAAAAAATGATAAAACAAATAATAGTGTCAAATATAAGGCACGATTAGTGAGAGCAGGCTACAATCAGATAAAGCATAGAGGTTACAATGGATTGTGTCAATAGAAGCGTGGCGTTTACTAATGTCGATAGTAATTAACTTAAAATGGGAATTTCGATTGTTCGACGTAAAATCAGCATATTTACACGGCGATCTTACAGAAAATATACACCTTGCCTTACCTCTGGGATTCGAACGGAATTATGATGAGGGGAAAGTCCTCAAGCTCAAAAAAGGTTTATATGGTCTTCCACAGTCTGGACGAAATTAGTACACCAAGCTTAAGAACACATCAATAACCCTAGGTTTCAAACCGTTAGTATCTGAAAATTGTATTTTTACCTTACCACGGGATCAGGATTTCATTGCGATAAAAATTTATGTCGACGATTTTACGCTAATTTATAGTAGCAAAAATCTATGTAACGAAATGATACTACAATTCAAGAAAACATTCGAAGTAGTCGAGACAACAAATATCAGCAATTTCCTTAACATTAAAGTTGAGCAATTCGAAACAGGTATCAAGTTATTCCAGATAGAACATATCGAGAAATTGTTAAACAAACATAAAATGAAAGATTATAATGCTATTGCGATACCAATAGTCCTGGGGAGGACAAGGCATTTGAAACGTTGAAGGATGTAGCGATAAGAACTTGTATCAGGAAATAATCGGCGAATTATTATACATAGCGAACAAAACTAGATCTAACAACGCATTTTTTGTTGTGGTACTGGTTATCATAGAAAGCAAGAAAGTATGATATGAAGTGAGTGATGTTCTGTATGGAGGGATGAGTGTGACACGAGTGTATGATCTAAATGATTTGTATACCTTGTCAACGAAGAGTGAACGAAAGAGCGACGAATGTGAAACTGGTCACTGTTAAGCGAGCATCGAGAAAGAGACGTGTGGGACAAAAGATAGAGTCGTTGTTAATGTTTAAATTCCTGTCAAATAGTTTCTAACACTATTCAAATATAATATTAAATACACAACTATAGTATACATATATCTGCGTAGCACAAAAAATAAGATAGGGAAGACCGGAGCTAGAAGTTCCGGGGGTAAGTTTTTCCGACGGTTATATCTTTAAGATGAAAAAGGATAGTGTTGTGCTTCGAATTATTTTGAAAACATAAACTAATCACGCCACGCTGTCAACCATTTTGGTAGTGTCCGTGACAGCGAATTGTGTAGTTTTAGACAAGAAAATAGTCACGTATCAGGTAAGTAAATATTTAATTTCAATATCATTTATTGTTCTGTCGTTATGAATCAAATAACATTTAAGAACATGTTGTAATAGCATTTATTAGAATATTTGAATATATAAACAAAATATTTGTAAACTATTGAAGTCAATTGTAGATCGAGAGCCACACGTAGTCGATCGGTGAGGGCGCCACCATAATTCAAGCGGATGTGCCACCTTGATTGGTTAGTACGTCTTGCGACACGTGAGAGAGATGTATCGAAATACAGTTTTCTTATAAAAAGGTTATCTCGTGCAAACTATTTCTTCTTACCCTGTCCAACTCCTGCCACGTACCTTATCAACATAATCATTGCTACATATGTAAATTGGGGCTAGTTGTTCCCACGACTTGGAGCACGTTGTTACCGTAATAACTTGCCCCACTACAAATGTAAAAATAATTTCTGTTGCGTTTTAGCATCCGCAAATATAAAAGGAAAATGGAAAGAGGCACTATCTCCATCGAAATCATGTGTAAGGTAGCTGAATCCGTACTGCAAGAACGACAGAAGGTACTTTAACATTTGTCATATGACTTTCTCCAGATTTATTAAAAAGTTACAAGCTGAAGAAGAAGCCACAGTAGGTTATAAGAAATAGATTTAAGTAAAGTTGTTATTCATTTGTCATTATATTAGATTATTATTTTTATTTTATTATATTAATGTTTATGCCAAAGATAACATATTTTTTTCTTTTAAAAATATGTGTCGTAAACCATTAGAAAATTTCATTCATGTCACTTCACGCTGTATAAATAAAATTATGTTGGCTTTAATCGATATTCAAATTTAATTGATGTAAAGAATGTCATAAAACGCAAATGTGGGACTGGTTGTCGTTGACGTTTGGATGTGGTCTTTAATGGTAGTCGAGTTGATTGTCTGGATACCAGAACGTTTAAAAAAAGAAATATACGAAAAGAAAAGAATAGAATAAAAAGGGTTTCCAGACGATAAAGACGCGTGATATAAAAGTTAAATAATTTCTACAAAGGACTCATCAGTTTTCGTTAATTATTCTTTCTTTATAATAAAGTTTCTTCGAGTTAATAGTTAATTGTTAATTAGTTGAAAATTTTAAATAATATGAAACGAATTACGAGACAAAGGATTGGTCGCCCGAGAGGACCCGAAAGAAATACCCCACGAATAATTTTCGATGAACTTGTTTCTCCGACATGTATATTTGTGTTAATTCGAACTTAATAAACAAACCTTATTAAAAAAATTGTGTTTTACTTTATCAGAGAATAAAATGTCTCATTAGAAAGTAACACTTAAATCTTAAGGCGTGATTCCACTGAGGCAACACTATGCGACTTGTAACATCCCACATGTCGTTCGGTAACACTATGCGACCTGTAGCATGCTACTTGTGTTCAGTGCCATCTTATTGTGGCGCAACGTTGGTGTCGTACGAAAAAATTGCCATTCAGTCATTTCGCTGAAGCAGTATATACATCATGTATTTGGAAACCATAGCTGCAGCTGCATATTTGGCAATATGTAGCCTCAAGTAATCGAAGGAAACAGAGAAAAAACCAAGATGGTGGAAAAGAGAATTATTTGTTGGAGATGAAGAATCTCAAAAAGAATTTTTCCGTAAGCTAGTTGCTGACGATGAAGCCTTATTTAAAAACTTTACACGAATGAGTAGAAAAGATTTTGAATATTTGTTGAAAAAAATAACGCCTTTTATAAAAAAATCAGACACGAATTTTCATAATGCAATACCAGCAGTTGTGAGATTGTTACTAACATTAAGATATTTAGCTATCGGTGACAGCTACACTTCACTTATGTATTTGTTCCGGATCTCTGAACCAAGTATATCAAGAATCATTCCGGAAATATGTAAAGCATTGATCGATATTCTACAGAATTTTATAAAGGTAAGTGCTAAAAATGATATTATTATATATAGAGCAATACCATTCTATTGTTTTGGCTTCATTTTATTATATTTACATACAAAATGTCATAAGGGAATAATATATATAGTTATACATAATAATAGTAGAGTATAAGTTACTCATTATGAATATTATCCATATTTAAAATGCCAGAAAATGTTCGCGAAACTAAATCTCCTTGCTGTGCACTGTCGGCAAAACTGCAAGCTAGCTATGTATGACTTATTGCAATGTATTAAATTTGAGCTGAAAATCTTAAAATATAATAAATTTAACAATAAATTAGTCAGAAGTGAAAAAAGTAACTACATTATTTCCTAGTCATTTTTTATGTTTTCTCAAAATCGGAACTTCTAGCACCGGTCTCTCCTACTCTTGTATAGTAAAAATTACGGTAAATTAGAAACATATGCAGATAAGAGGTAGGGAAACGTGAATGAAGGGAAGTCCTTTCCAGGGGAAGTGATAACGATAGGCAATTCATTAATAATATGGCGAATTAGCAAACAAAGATGCGTTGGCCTTCGGACATACGTTGTAGAACTTTTCGTGCGCTTTAAAATTGTTAAAAACTTAAATTGGATAGCGAACATATTAATGGAACTGAATTTGAAAATGTTTTATTGTAAGCCAATTATTCTATATTGCGACAACATAGCAGCGATTGAATAGATGAAAAATACTCAGTCATCTAACAGGATTAGACACATTAACCTAAGATACCATTTTATACATGATGAAGTAGAAGAAGGGAAACTTAATATTCGGTACTTGGAAACTAAATGCATGATCCTCGAATTTCTCACGAAAGCAGTGACACGTGATAAATTATTATGTCTCTAAGTAAAATTAAGTTGTTAGAAACTGAGAATATAGTCCAAACGAAACTGAATCTAACTGCATCGCTCGTAGGAGGAGAGTGAAGATCGGAAATGAGTTTGCCAACGTATGCGTGACGAGAGACGCTGGCGGGATAGGAAGCGAATGCCGCTGGCCCAAACGTGAGGTTAGCCAGTTGCGAATTTGTAAGCGTAGCAATAACAACATTAAGTAAGAACTGAACTGATTTAGAGAGTACATATAGTTACTCCCACTCGTATTCGTACAGTATATGGCGATTCACTATGAATGAAAAGAAATTGTTCCTTATGAATTCTCTTCATTTTCTTTACCAAATATTTGTTATTACACTATGTTATTTCTGATTACAAAGCAGATTTATTTTTTATTTAGAAAAAGAAAACAAAAAAATTAAAAATGTTACTAGATGTAAAAACGACTTTTCACTTGTATTTGTACAGTCATTTTTTCACTACAATACGTATCTTAGGGACTTTTTTTCTATATTGGGAATTCTCCGGATATTAAACAGAAACAAAAGAAAGGCCATCATTATACTTTTGTTTAGATAGAAACATTTAGTTAGTTACTAAACAAAATGGGAAGGAGAAGTACAGAAACTCTATTGGGTTACGAAAATTGATTATTAATCATCATAAAAATGGAAAAAGTTTACGTGAAATAAGTGAAATTGTAAATAGGAGCTGGTCCACTATACAACATATTATAAAGTGTAAGAAGTGTATATCGTAGTGTGAAAGTGGCAATGATAAAAGGAAGAATATCGTGTGGGTCGAAATCGCTGTCGACTGTGCGTTTAAACAAAATGGAAAGTTCGGTTTGAATTTTTAACGAGGGCGAACGTATTTATACATTTAAACTATATTCTTCACTGCTACAGTAGGAAGTGTATACACGAGGAGAGAACGCTATCGTTGGTGTCGCGTATCGACGATAGAAATGTTTTAGTTAAGCTGAAATGCGCTTCATGAGCGAATTATTTAGGTTTAGGCCAAAATGCGTTCTAGGATCTATGCTCCTCGAACGTGCGCAGCAAAAGGGATTCTCCGTTTCGGTGACCTTTTTTTGTTTCAAATAGATATACAGTTAGGAACAAAGTATTGGCACACTTAGCGCTTCATCATAGAAACGCACATAAATCAAAGCAAAAATATAGTATTAGTATAATTCTTTTTATTAATTATAGCTATTAGGTTTACAGTTTGAGAATATTACAAATATATTTATTTTAATTTATTACAAAACAAAAAAGAATAATAAAATGCACATTAACGACAGTTTTCAATGAAACAAAAATATTCGCACATTGAAATAAAATGCTTTTGTTTCGGATCTAGAATGAAATTTTGATAAGGTTGGTGTTTGGAATTCCAAATATTTTATATTGTAGGACGCGTCAGTTATTTTCAATATTACTTAAATTACTTGAATGCGCATAATTTGGTTATTTGGCAACTGTACCTCTATTACCTAGTTGACAATAGGAATTGCTGTACACTAAAGCCATAGCCATAGCGATCAACCATGTTAGAAAAATGGACAAGCATTCTTCTCAGGCACTATATAGGTGTTCAGTCATCGCCTGCTAAGACAAGGGCTATAAATGTTCGAACTCGTCGAATTGTTTCGTTGCGTCGCGACGTTGCGATCGTCGCATTACGTCGCTGAATATCGAATGCATCGGTTCAATGTATCGTTTGTGCAATTGTATAAATCTTACCAATTTGTTAGTCAATCGTGTCTGAGTTTCTTATTATATTATTATTTCGTATCCTGACCTCATCAACAAACCAACGCATACTTAATTAGTTTCAAGGGGTAATTTGGGCCCATCTACCTGCCCTTTGGGGTCACGGACGATTAACCTCGTATATACAAGCCCTCAGTGGGTGGGATTTATAGTTTCTGATTTGTGAATAGAATCACCTCCTGTTTTTGAACTCGGTATTTAATCGAGGAACAGAACCGTACGAATTCAGTTACAGTTACAAAGGAATAGTTACAAGTTACGACAGTTACAAAAGAATAGTTACAAGAGTTACAAGAACACCAGTTACAAAAGTATACAATACAAGAACATAGAGTACGAGTACGAATAGTATACCAGAGTGCAGTAGAACACAATTTGAACGGATTAGATTTCAAGAACTTTACGAACCTTTTATGTATAATTGTTACATTTCCTGTTAACACGTGTATTTTTCTATCTTTGTTAATAAATTTAATGTGTTTGTAAATAGTTATCGTAATTACCTATTTGCTACATAAATAGGCTCCACGAACTTTGTGGGAGCCAACAGTTGGTACACTGTTTCTTTTCGGGGAATTACTTGATTTTGATAGCATTTATTTGTTTACTCGTTATTCAATTATTTACAAAAGCTAACGTGAAAACGTGCAAAGTGGGGCGCAAAGGAAAAGAAACGACTGTTGCTGAGCGAAAAGTTATTTTAAATTTGTTTAATAAGAGGCATTCATACTCATCTAAAGGAAATATAGTGAAGAGAAGTCGTTTTATAATTAGGAGTGTTGGCTCCCACATGATTCGTGGAGCCGAATTATTTAGTAAATAGATAAGTCCAATAATTATTTTCAAACTCTTTAAATTTATTAACAAATATATATACACGTGTTAACAATTATACATATATAAATGGTTCGTAAATTTCTTGGCATCTAATCCGTATAAATTCTGTTCTATTACACTCTTGTATACTATGTAATAGTAACATAACCCGTATTACATAACCCGTAACTGTTCTCTGTTCTATTGTAACTTGTCAAGTGTTCTGACTGTAACTTGTAAGTGTTCTGTTCCGTTACTTTTCAATGTTCTGTTCTAACTTGTAACTTGAGCTTATGTAAATGAGTTCTGTTCTATTCTGTGGTGATTGTATACGGAGTTCACAAATAGGAGATTCTATTAACAAATCAAAACTTTGCCCATCCCTCATGGGCCAGTCCTCCTGACACTCGAAATCCCATCCACTGAGGGCTGTACGGGGGTGGGCGTTCGCGGTCCCAAGGGGTAGATAAATGGGCCCAAAGTACGATAAAACTAATTAGGTGTGCTGAATGGCTTTAAGGTACGGAAATTCCTACTGACAAAAAAGGTACTATTGCTAGATGACCAAATTAAACAATTTAAGTAATATGGGAAATAAATGAAGTGTCCTATAATATAAAATGTTGGAATTCCCAGCAAAGAATATTATTAAACGATTTTCTAACACAGAAAATTTTGTAAGTGCTCCGCGATGTGGTCGATCTGAAAAATTGAGTGCACACAAAAAGAGAAAAGTTATTAATAATGTAAAAGAAAAACCATCTAGTTCGTCGTCAGAAATAGCGGCAAACATAAACGAAAGTTTTAATAAAGAAATACACAAAATAACTATTCGACGAATACTAAACAAAGCAGGATACCGATCACGAGTAGCTAGACGAAAGTCTATTATAAATAAAATTCATCAAGAAAAAGGATTAAAGTATGCAAATGATTACATTGATAAAGGAAACGAGTTTTAGGATACAGTGCTCTTTTCCGATAAGTTTAAATTTAATATTTTTCAAAATGATGGACGCACTTTAGTTTGGAGACAACCTAATACCGAACTAGACCCGAAGAACATTCAGGACACTGTTAAACACGTAGGTGGTGGAGTGATGGTCTGGGGTGGCATGAGTTCAAGTGGAGTTGGTGAGCTTGTTTTTATTGACAATATAATGGACAAATATGTCTACTTAGATATCTTCAAAAATAATAAAAAAAAACGTGGAAAAATTAAATTTTGGGAGGCAATTTGTCTTCCAACAAGACAATGACCCTAAACATACCGCTTATTTGGTACGGTAATGAATAATTTTTAATACCTCACATTCCTTACCAGCCCCACTGCAATTCCCAGATTTAAACTTGATCGAATATCTCTGGGCTCATTTGGGAAAATGCATTAAAAAATATAATATAACGAATAGATAACAATGTAAAGAAATATTGATGATGAAATGAAATAAAATAAGCCCCGACATTACAAAAAAACTAGTGCATTCCATGCCAGACAGATTGAAAGTAATAAGGGATTACACAGAAAATATTAAATTATATAAAATACATAATAATATACTATTTATTTACATGCATGCTAATACTTTTGTTTCATTGAATGTTTTGTAATTAAGTAGTATAAATATATTTGTAATATTCTCAAACTATAAACCTAATAATTATAATTAATAAAAAGAATTAACCTAATACTGTGTTTTTTCTTTGATTTATATGCGTTTCTACAATAAAGAGCCAGGTGTGCCAATACTTTTACTCTTTACGTTTATGTTCTTTATGTATTTTTTTTTTGTCGAATAGTTTTTATAATCTTAAATAATATAGTTAATATAGTCAAGGTAAAAGTGTCTGAAAGTTTGAATCCGATCACACGCCTGTCAGAAAAATAGAAATAAATAAATGCTTGAAGCAGACCATGTGTTTCTTCTGGACGCGATTCCCCCTCTTAAAGGAGGATCGGTCAGGGTACTTGGTAAAAGAAGGACCGTACTGCCAAGAGTGCCCTCACGACCCTGGTTTTCTGTCATGGTATGTAGAGAATTGTATTGGCTCTTGCCATGACTAATCGCGAAATACAGAGTTTTAGAACGTCCACCACGTGCCACTTTTATTCAAACGCCCAACCGCTATCCTGAGCGAAATCTCATTTTTCTTACACGCCAGTTAACCATTCCTGATATCCTTACAAAAGCGTTACAAGACAGAAAACAGAATTGAAAATAAGGTACGAAACCTCAACAGAAAGTTGCTAAATGACCGCGAAGAGAGACAAATTTTAAAAGAAGTAAAGGCAAATCCAAAAATTAGTGCCTCTAAAATTATTTCTAAGGTTGAAACTGACATGAGGAAAAAGTTAGTAACGAAACTGTGCGACGCGTCCTGAGGAGCTATAGCTACAATGGAATGGTTGCTAGGAAAAAGTCCTATAAGCGAAGTGAACCGCCAGAAACGGGTGACTTTTACCGATGAAAGTAAGTTTAATGTTTTCCAGGCGGATCGCAGACAAATTGTTTGACGTAAGACAAATAAAACCCTAGATAAAAATAATCTGCAGCCCACTGTAAAATTCGGTAGCGGGATTAATTGACGGAATTTTAGATAAAAACGAATATATCAATTTACGTATCTTCATGAATCGTTTGGAACTTGGCAATAATTTTATCTTTTATCAGGATAACAATCCGAAACACAAAGTCTACGTAACGAAGCAATGGTTCTTGTATAATTGCTCCCAAGTCATAGAAACACCTCCACAAAGTCCAGACATAAATTCCATTAAAAATTTATGGTCAGGATTGAAAATAAGACTTCGTAAATATCAAATAACTGACGTAAATCAACTTAAAGAAAAATTACTACTAAAATGGGATAATATTAGTACTGACATTACACGAAAATTGGTTCAATCCATGCCACATAGATTACTTGAGGTTATTCGGCACAAAAGTTACCACACAAAATATTAATTTATTGTATTTTACAATAGAAATATGTTCATTTTGTAAGAAGTCGTTTTTACGACTAGTAACATTCTTTAATTTTTTTGTTTGCTTTTTGTAAATAAAAAACAAAAGTGCTTTGTAAACAGAAGTAACACAGTGTAATAAACAATATTTGAAAAAATTAATGAACAGGATTCATAAGAAACAAGTTTTTTTTCATTTATAGTAAACTGTATAGCTTTTACTGAATCTTCAAATAGCCGTATAAAAGGCATCAAGTATTATTTGCAAACAATATTAACAATAAAACGATTTCTTGCTTATGAACTATAGTGGTCTATAGTAGGGGAGGCTGGATAGTGAATTTGTTCTGTTTATAAAATTCATTATATCTCAGTAACGAAGACAGGGCATGGATTTATTTGATTTTCTTTCGTTGTTTCTAAGCATAGAATCAGTTCCTGAAGTGGGTCCCAAATGTTATCAAACATCCTGTATATGTAATACTATTATATAGAATTAGGTATATTTCATGATGTCTCATATGAGTCTAATAATTTATTTTATATTTATTTTTGTACATTGTTTTAATAAATAACATACAAATTTAGGTTATAAAATACTTGAGTAATTAAATCGAATACAAATGTTTAAAAAGTGAATATAATTTCTTTAACAATTTTAAATTAGATTTAAAAAATTGAGATATAATTTACTGGTAAGTGTCCTATCAAAAATATTCTTTCATTGAAAAGATTGATGGGTGGTTCATATTCGAGAAACCCACATATAAAATGAAAATTACGTATCGTAAATATTCTTTACAAAATATATAAAATTAAAAACCACTTTTACTTGAGGAAATAATAAGTGTAATAATTGAGTTTTATCTTGTTTTGTAATATGTCCCCTCTGATAATCAATTATTTAACTGTTTTAACTATTTTATGGACGGCCGCAGGTTTATGTTATTAAGCAATAATTTATGCAAAAAAATTTTTTCTTTTTTGAAAACAATCACAACAGAGAAATTGTTAAGTAATCGAAGTGATAAAATGTTTATTTTAAATATGTATTTTAAACATTGAAATGTCTAAATTTTTGTGTGACAGTAGTTACTCAAAGCATATTTTTAATGTACATGTAAAAATTGGAAGAATATATCACATGCGTACAATGTATACTACTGTGTCCAAAAAGTAAGGTGACATTTGTTATAAAATGCAAAATCTTTATTTATTCTTACAAATCAATTTCATCCCCTTCAAAGTAATCCCCATTCGACATAATGCACTTATGCCAACGTTTTTTCCATTCCTCGAAACAGCTGAAAAAGTCCTCTCCTGGAATGGCCTTTAAAGCGCGCAGCGATTCACGTTGAATCTTTTTAATAGTCTCAAACCGGTGTCCCCGGAGTGGTCTTTTGAGTTTACTAAATAGCCAGAAGTCGCATGGTGCTAAATCAGGCGAATACGTTGCCTGTGGAACGATATGAGTTGAATTTTTGGCCAAATGATCACGAATAATCAACGCAGTGTGAGACGGCGCGTTATCATGGTGCAAAAACCAACAGTTGCTTCGCCACAATTTCGGCCTCTTTTTGCGAATAGCTTCACGCAAACGACACATAACACTTAAATAATATTCCTTATTAACAGTTTGACCCGGCGGGAGGAATTCATGGTGCACCACACCACGATAAACGAAAAAAACTGTTAACATGACTTTGATTTTTGAACGACTTTGGCGCGATTTTTTCGGTCTTTCTTCACCTTTAGCACAATATTCACTTGATTGGTCAGCTGTTTTCGGGTCGTAGGCATAGATCCAAGTCTCATCTCCCATAATAATGTGTTTCATGACTGGTTCATAGTCGGAAATCATCTGTTTACAGATGTTAATACGACGCTCTTTTTCGAACAAATTCAGTGCTTTCGGTACCAATCGAGACTTGACACGTTTCAAGCCCAAAACATCTTTCAAAATGGTATTCACTGACCTTTTTGAAATGCCAACAGTGTCTGAAAGGTCTCTTATTGTTAGTCGACGATTTTGTAGCACTAGTTTTTTGATTTCATCGACGTGGCTTTGATCAGTAGACGTTGACGACCGTCCTTGACGCTTTTTGTCTTCAACGCTTTCTCGGCCATCTTGGAACTCTTTATACCACTTATAAACATTTTTTTTCGACATAGCCTGGTCTCCGAAGGTTTTTCACAGCATTTCCAAAGTATCCACGGCAGAATATTCATTCCGCAAACAAAATTTAATGCAAACTCTTTGCTCAACAAAAATATTCATTATGAAAATTGCCGAATGCACTTTTACTGTTGTGGATAAACAAGCGTGTCTCAAAAACAACTGAAGATAATGACGTGAAATTTGAAATAGATGACAGTAACAGAGCTACCAAGCTATAGAAAAAAAGTTTATCAGTTTGGATAAAGCCGCAAAGTTTAAATTGAAAAGTCACCTTACTTTTTGGACACAGTAGTATAAAAAGAATAAACATCGACCATTTCTAATTCACGTAAGTTCATTCGTAACAAAGTGTAAAAGTTCATTTATAATTTTACCAAGGAAGAATATATTTTCTCCAGTTTCAATTATTATTTACTATTACTTTTGAATTTAAAAAATATTGGGAAAAGGAAACACCAATGCCATAATTCGTACATAATTAGTACACCGTGGCAGGTCATCACACACCGTATTAGTCAGTCGAATCCTTACCTTTGTACTGATAACATCTAAATACAGAGCAGTATTCATTGTACATTATATTTATGAACCAACAATTCGCACTTCTAAAAATAAAGTAATAACTAACAGGTTATGGGCCCAGAGGTATAAAGTACAATTATAGATATAGCGAAAAATGTTTAAATTAAAATTTCCAAAAAGTTCGCGAATATTCTCGAGTGGGAAGATGACGGAAATACCACGTGTAACCATCTCAGAGTTAAATAAAGAAAATTACCAGTCATGGAAATTAAAAATGGAACTGCTCCTGATAAGGGGAGGTTTTTGGGAAGTAGTAAAAGCAGCCAGACCAGCAAATCCAGATGCAACCTGGATAACTCTTAACGAAAAGGCAAAAGCAAAAATCGATCTGTTAGTCAGGGACGACCAACTGGTACACATATGCAATACCGTGAGTGCAAAGGAAGCATGGACTGTTTTACAGGAATACTATCAAAAATCGTCATTATCCAATAAGATCTTTTTATTTAAAAAACTATGGAGTTTGAAGCTTCTGGAAGACGAGAGTATGGAAAAACATTTAAATGCATTTATAGAATTAAAAGATCAATTAGCAGCTATAGGTGAAACTATCAAACCTTTTCATAGCAATAATATTGTTAGCCTACCAGGATCTTTTAATAATCTAATACGCGGTCTCGAAAGTCGAGCAGAAGAGGATCTTACACTAGGTTTAGTCAAAGGAAAACTTATCGAATGCATAATAAAACCGTGATACGTATACCAGGCGACTTGAATAAGAATGGGGAGCATAAATATTCGGCAGAAGACCTCGCTTTTAGCCTCTATGATGGGATAAACATAGTGATAGAGTCGAAACCCGAACGTGACTTTCTACGGCCGTTCATAGACAGCGAATGGCTCGTGGATTTACGAAATCGAGTAATTACAGATGCATATGTATTCATTCCAAGTGAATTCAGACGTAAATTAAACGTTAAAACGAAAAAGCTGACCTTTGGTGGATATTCTGAAGAATCCAAGGCATATCGATTACTGGATCGAGAAACGGGAAGAGTAACAATGAGCCAGGAAGTAACATGTATGGGAAATATAACAAAGCAGGAGGAGAAAATAGTATCACGAAATGAAAACGATGAAAATACGGAGATAGAAATAAAATTTAAGAATCGACCAGAGGAACAAAAGAAAGATATTCATAATATTAAAGAAAAAAACAAAGAAGAATCAGAGCATTAACACGATCAAATAGAGAAGTACCACCCGCACAATTTGAACAATATGTGGATATTGTAATAAATAACACAACTGAACTGAATCCCATTGATGAAGCGTTATCAGGTATTAACTCTTATCGGTTGTTAGCTTTTCATACGTGATTCTCACTAAGTTGTAGCTGGTTTCGGTAAATATGCGAAAAATCTTCAGTATTGTAAGAATAACATTTTTGTTAGAAATTATTTATTTTTTGAAGGTGTATTACAAATATATGAGTTTCAAATAATTATTTAAAGTTTTTAGCGTATGATATTTTTTTAAACAATCTTCAACGTGAAGGAATGGTTTTCTGTTGCACGTTTCACAGAATTATACTGTTGTTTTTCTTCCTCCAGGCAACTTATGATTAGAACATACTAAGCAATCGTTATGTTTTCCTTTAGCGTCAGGTTGCAAGATATGTAGTTTTCCATCTAATCTATCCTTATTGTCTGTTGTTGATGGCGTTCCATATCGCGGAGTCTCACCTTCACGGAAATTCCCAATTAGGGACATAACTAATTCCTGAATAAATTTTATATGAGACATTGGTTTACTGTTGTCATGTTTACAATCAGCTTTATACAGAATATAAGAATTCAAGCAGGATACTTCAATTCCCTAGAAAAAAACTTTCCGTCACCATTTTAATCTTTTGCTTAAAAAATAATACACAAATTCAAATTGGTCTGCGCAGTCCACTTCGCCCATAAATTTGTTTTAATTCAATATTACTTCAAGTTTCTTAAGCACTACCTGATAGCCACCACGTGTCATTCTTGATACAGATTTCATTGATCCAGTATCATATGAACTAAGTATGGTAATAATTCGTTTGTCTCGCCATGATAAAGCTAACAGCTTACTTTTTCTTGAACGGAATCTGATAACAGTTCTAATTTTAGAAGTCGATTTTCTTATTTGTCCTGGCAGAAATTTTCTATCACTTCTTATTGTACCCGTTAAATAGCATTTCATTTTAAGCAATTCTTCAGCCAGTAGACCACTGGTATAGTATCTGTCGACATAAAGATGATATCCTTCGGAATTAGGGATTGATTCGAGTAGATTATTGTACAAATGCAAAACGATTCTTGCACTGATAGGAAGCTCGGGATAAATTAAAGATTCCGACATAACAGATCGAATATAGGGCGATATCGAATACACATATCCTGTATTTGAATCTGCCAAAACATACATTCGTATTCCCCACTTAGTCGGTTTATTGGAGCTGTAATTAAACAACTGAATCTTCCTGTGAACGGCACTACAGCTTCATCCACACATATTTCTTTTCCGGGAACAAAGTTTTGTGTAAACTTTGAATCAATATGGTTCAGAAAGCTTTTGACTTTCGAAAATCTTGTTATTGGATAGCTATTATTGTTCAAATCTTGATGTAAATGGAGCATCCAAAAAATTTGAAAAAAAAACGATCCTTCTTAAAAATCTTAGGGAAAAGTGGCATATTGCATGTGAAGTCTTTGAAAAAATAATCTTTTATGTCACTTAAATAGATTGTACCCATATTCAAAATCACACCAAAAAAAAAAACGCAAGCATTTCGTCATACGAAACGTTTTTTTAATTTTTCCAAACTGATCTGGCGGATAATTCGTTCTTTGCAATTTGCTCGTTCGCATATGAGTTCATTTGCGTTATAATTTCCGTTATGAGTTCGTTAGTAATAAATTTTTTGAAATAATCTATAGGCTGCTGCACATTTCCAAAAATTTGGTGATTGATATTTGTAAAAGAAATCCTACTAGGAAGATCATCATCATCACTCTCGATTTCAATTCAATCATCGTCTAAGTTATCAATATTTTCTATTTCTACATCATTTTTTTCGTCACTTGAATATTTTATGGGCATAACTTTTCTTTTCTTATGATGAAATAAGATCTGACAGCTAGTCTCATCACTAGAGTGAACATCATTTTCAGAACTGTTTTTGAAACTTTCACTGCTATCATCACTATCGAAATTTCTACAATTTTCTTCATTCATTTTTGGGCTCAATATATTAAAAGTTGAATACAAAAGGCAATAATATATCAGTGGAGATATCAATTGCTTCGTTGCTGATGCTTAACTCATAAGTCAATCGTGCTCGCATTTCATAGAGCGCGAATTTTGACAGGTTCACTTGTTGTCACCTCCCACGTAACGTGCAACCGCAGCGACAAAGTACTGTTGTCACGTGAGAGGTGACTTACGACTGGTAAGAGTTAATAGAAACGAATGGCAACAAGCTAATGAAGAATACAATTCCTTGATAACCAACAATACGTGGAATTTGGTAGAGCTGCCAAAAGATAAGAAAGAAATAGTATGCAAATGAGTATTTCAGCTAAAAAAGGACGCTCAAGGTAACATAATAAGATTCAAAACCAGATCAGTGATACTCGGTTAAAATCAAAAAATAGATATAGATTACAACAAAATATTTGTTTCAAGTAGGAAACCTACAGAAATTAGACGAATAGAAGACAAATTGTCAGTTTCACTTGACATGTATAAAACAACTCCGAAGTATAAAAAATTATTCTGGAATTCAAGTAATTAGAGATAAAAATGGTAATTTCTTTATACATCAAGAAAAATATATAAACGAAATCTTAAACACGTACGGCTTAACAGAAGCAAAAACATCAAATATATCTTTAAATGTCAGTTATAGAAATGTGCAAGATAGCAAACCATTACTTGATAATAAACAATATAGCAGCTTGATTGAAAGTTTAATGTATATAACTGTTTCGACGCGTCCTGACATTGCAGCGAGTGTTACAATATTGAGTAGAAAACTAAAGGTTCCAACGGATCGTGATTGGATAGAAGCTAAAAGAATAACACGCTATTTGAAGCTAACTAAGAAATATAAATTGTAATTAGGTACCCCACTATCTCTAAATACACTTAAATAAAATTCAAAAATGGCTCTACAAATGGAGAATAAATGCTAGTGGACAAGAAACATTACGTCAAGAAGCATGTCCACCGGTCAAACTGAATAACATAGAAATACTACAAGCAGAGTCAGTAAAATACCTAGGAATGCATTTGGATCGAAGAATGGCATGGAAATCACACATATAGAGGAATCGTAAACAACTGGGATACAGGCTACAAAAAATGTACTGGCTTTTGGGCCGTAAGTAAAAGCTCTTGACAGAAAACAAACTGTTACTCTACAAATGTATATTAAAGCCAATCTGGACATACGGGATACAATTGTGGGGTTCAGCTTGAAATTCTAGTATAGAAATTCTAGAAAGATTTCAATCTAAAGTTTCAAGAACAATAGTAAACGCACCATGGTTAGTCACGAACGAAATTATAGGAGAGGAATTGAGAATTCCAACAATGAAGTCTGAAATAGTTAATTTCGGCTGTAAATATATAAAGAGACTCAGCTGTCACCCAAATCAACTAGCAACAAACCTATCAGACGAAAAAGCCGATAAAAGAAGACTAAAACGCAACAAGCCATTGGACTTTGGCAGATTCACTTAAATAGGCTCAAATACAGGGTCCAAATTGGTATAATTGATGGAAATCACTAGACGAACACCAACGTGTTATTATTAATCACCAGCTATTCAATTTACTTATTGCTTGTAGGCAGATCGTGGGAAAATAAAAAAAAGAAATTAAGAAATAACATTGAAGAGGCAGAATTAATAAGTTATGCAGATGCAGACTGGGCAGAGGAAAGAATGAATTGGAAATCCAACAGCGGATATATATTTAAATATTTAGTTAGCACTATCAGCTGGGGTTGTCGAAAGCAAACATGTGTTTCACTGTTCTCAACCGAGGCAGAATATAGTATAGGCCTAAGTGAAGCTTGTCAAGAAGGTTTGTGGTTGAAAAAATTATTACAGGATTTTAAGGAAGAAATAAAGGAACCAATAAAATTATTTGAAGATAATCAAGGCTGCATAAAATTAACAAGAAATCAGAAATTTAGCAAAAGGACGATACATATAGATATCAAATACCATTTTATGAAAAACCTCAGGGAACGCAATATTATTGATTTGAGTTATTGTTGGAGAAATAGTATACTTGCAAATATGATGATAACATCGCTCCATTCAACAAGACTGAAACAAGTGGCGAAAGATTGCACGTTAACGACAACTTATGACGATGCTGACGATGTTGAGGAGGAGTATTGAAAAAAGGAAGCACCAACGCCATCCTTCGTACATAATTAATATATTTTACATTGTATTTATGAACCAACAATTCGCCTCTAAAAATAAAGTAATAACTAACGAAAAATAACTTTTTTGAAAGAAGTTTAAAATTATAATAATATAATATAAATGTAATGTAAAATTCTAATTTAAAACTTTTTTTTAAATGCATGTAATATTTATTTAAACTATTTTCCAATGCAACATATCTTCAAAGTTATGATTGACATATGTAAATACAGTAATTATTCTCAAGTTGTATCACAGTTGAAACTGGGACGGTTTGAACGATAAGTGCGTGTTCCAGGAATTGAGCAATGTTATTTACTTCCGGCTTGTTTCCCGTTGTATAGTACCTTTAGAATATGGGAGAGATAGCTACGCGACAACTTGAACAAAAATCGTGACAATTTGGAGAATGTTACTATATAGCAAATACATAAGCATAAACTGTTATTTCGAAAAAATCTTGGATTATAGAAGGATTGATAAAAGATTATTAATTTCATAGTATCGGTTACCACATTAACGGGTTACATTCATTGAATAAGTCTCAACATATTATTCAAATACATTTAGTTGCGGCAGTTTCAATTATACAGGTTGACCCATGCAACATGTGCATTTCTATAACCTCCAAAATAAGCATTGCATAAAAAAATGCTATCTACAAAAGTTGTATCGTTTGAAGGGATATATTATATAGTGTATCGGTTTTTTTTGTAGGTGAAAGCTTTTCGGAAAATTAAAGGTTAACTTTGTTTTTTTTAAATGGAATACTATATTTTTTATACCAATATATGGAAGGATATCAAACACTGAATAAAAAAGTGTTGATCTTTATTAGCCCTAAATCTAATAGCTAACGAGTAATTTTCAAGAAATAAAGTGAAATTACTCGTTAGCTACTAAGTTTAGGGTTAATACAGATCAGCAGTTTTTTACTCGTTATCTGATATTCTTCCATATTTTTGATATTCCATTTAAAAAAACAAAGTTACCCTTGAAATCTCCGAAACATTTCCACGTATAAAAAAAATAAATGCATTACATAGTGCACACCTTGAAACCATGCAGCAACTTTTGTATACAATATTAATGTTATAATATTATTTTATGCAACGCATATTTTGGAAGTTATAGAAGTGCACATGCTGCATGGACCACCCTGTATACCCCGTACATTAACTTAATTTCTCTTTCAGTTTACGAATATCAAGGAATAAATATAGTAATACCGATTAAAAGTAAATATAGCAAACAGGAAACATTTCTGGCATCCAAGCAGCAATCGAGGCAATAAATCAATATTAATGTAACGCGCAGTCGCGTAAAACGTAAAATACGTAAAACGAAGAAATACGATTAATATTAATATTATAGATACTAATTGGTTGGCATGTATATTAATTCGAACAAATAGTTAGGCTCATATTGCTACGAAAATTTGCTATAGTGGTATAATTGTATCTATACAATACGTATTACATTCTATTATATCGTCATTCCACGGATCAGATAATATTTCTATATTTCATTAAGTCTATTAATTAGCAAACGTTACGAACATTTTAGTATTATTATTTTTTAATAGATCATACCATGTTATTCGTTCAATTTTAAAAGTAGCCTTAAATAAAAATAAGTAAATATTATGGCCACACTAAATTCACAATAGAAATAAAATCACGAAGCTCACTTGTGTACGAACGAATTAAATTTGTAAAATAAATTTTCTGTAAAAGAGGCTCCATTAAAAGAAAAGGATTTATAAAAATATATATAGAATTTTTTGCATAACTCTCTAATTTTCGTTACTTTTAGGCAAATATAATCTGATTATAAGATTTCCAAACCAAACCGGATCTGATAGTAATATACACAGTGAACGAAATAACATGACCACCTTAAATATCTCGCTTTCATTTTGTAATAGCAAGAAATATTGAAGAAAAAAGTTGCTTGATTTAGAAAGGCAAATGTTATGGTATGCCTTAATTTTTTTTTCAAGTTCATACACTTTTAAATTTAAATTCAAGGATATTCCAACTATATTAGAAAACATACAATAACTTATTAAGGTATGTACAATGTATAACAGTGAATAACATGCACATTTATTTGAGAAAGTTAGGAAATTATTTAAAGTACGCATTTTAAAATGCACTGAAGGACGGCATGTTGAACACATTTTATAAGGTAAGTCGTTATTTCATTATTCACAAAAATATTTTTTTAGAATAATTAATAAATCATAAGATTGATTTTAATCTGGGCAATCACGCAACAATGCTAAAGATACGTCATTCCGTCTAAAATAACTTCGAGAACCTTGAAATTTAAAAAAAATATGCTCTTAAAAGTAAATTTAGACATACCATAATATTTGCCCCTTTTAATCAAGCAACTTATGTTAAAGTTTCAATAAGTCCTAAACTTACATTATTATAAATGTTTTCATATTTTGCAAAAATTTAATATTTTTTAAATAACATGTTTTGACAAAGCAGCACGAAATTACTCTTCAGCTCGAAAAATATATAGCAATTCGTGTGGAATAATGGAAAAGCGCTACACAAGGTATTTCAGCGAATTGATCGACAGTTTAGTTTCCAAGAAGTAATGTTATGTAATCTTATTGAATATCGCTTTCGTTCATGTTTATCCAATAATAATTTTAAATGGAATAGCTTTTTTTAGTGAAAATCAATTATGTGATAGTGCGATGAATAATTCCAGCATTCAAATTGTATCACATGACGAAGTTTTTACCGATGTGTTATTTACAAACAAAAGTAGTTTTTCCCATCCTGAATCAATAAAATCTTTCACCAACGTATAGGCAGGAATTGCTGAAAATTACATTATTTGTAAATCACATTAACTAGTGCAACATTTCTCCGAATTTCTCTTGAGTGGAATTCTTCAAATTCTACCACGATACTGATGCCATTATGTTTACTTCACGCATAATGGTGTTCCTAAAATATAATTTTTTGTGCTCTATTGTGTATATTGTAAGAATAAAATCTCTCTAGCAGTTAAGCGAAACTTTAACACCATCTATCAGGACAACGATTGAGTTCTAATCTATGGTTCCTTTGGTACTTTTTACCTTTTCAATGAGCAGAATACGATGCAATACAAAAACTTAGACTTTGAAAAAACCGGTCAAGATCAATTTTGCGGCCCACTTTTTGAACAGATCTCCACAAAATCACGCTGTGACGATCGTAACATACATATCATTTTTATACATCCTGTGCATAATATTTTACAGTTATTTCTAGAGGTATTCAAGGAACTTGAAAATACAAGCCGAGTCAAGCTTAACTCGGATAGTTTAAATCAAAATAGTATTATATTATTCAAAATAAAGTTCGCTTGTTCGCTTTTAAAAACAAATATCTATTCATTTGGCTGGCAAGCAAATTAGTAAAAGTTAAAAAATGATTACAAATTTTTAATTTTTTTGAGGTTAGAATAAGTGGATTTTAGAACACAATTGTTTCTGCGTAAAGAAAAGAAAGGATAAAAACTTTACTAATACGTAATAAAAGAATAACTCTTATAATTAGCATATAAGTTTGTTGTAATTATAAAATGAACAAAATAGGCACACTTGTACTAGAAACTGTTTTGTATTATAATGTTCTTTTTACACGTTGCCTCTATACATCTCTGAACTGTTTGGCTGCTGGAGCAAGAAAAAAGGTCGAACATACATACATGTAATAATCACATACGTGATACAGAACACCTCGTATTATTATTCATGTCCGACAACAGATGATGCAATTAATATAAAACGACAATATCAACGGCACAACAAAGTTTTTAACTTATTACATTGTAGTTACGTTAATATTTTGTATAAACAATATTTATCATTAAAAAAAATATTATTAATAATAATCAACAGTACTTGTTGTATATTGGTTTCAAAATCGATTTCATGATGAAACTTGAATTAATTCAAACATTTGAACAGATTGAATTTTCCCAAGTTCGATCGAATATTCAAGCTACTTGGATAATCAAATATTAGATTTGGTTTGAAAAAATGAGTTTTGTCTTGGTTTGAATTTCAATTAAATACTTGAATATTTCCAGTACTTGCACAGCTTTAGTCACTACTTGGGTGATGTACAATACATGTAGTATATCTGCACAAGTGTATTATTTATGTAGATATGTATATTTATGAAACGATGCGATGATTTCTTCTGATATATTCATTTTCCACAAGGATCATTTTGATGTTTCAACTTTTATAATTTTGGCCCTCTTCGGGAACATTTTACATAAATGCACATAATTATTAATAATTATTATTAATTATGTGCATTATGCACATAAATGCATAAACACACGCATGCGTGATTATATATAGGTATATATGTATATTTGTGGATATTCTACTCCTATTATTACATATTCTAACCTTTACTACATTATAGGTGTCATTCGATCCTGTGTTGCCCATATTATTAAATACCTTCGGCTCATTATCAGATGAATTTAACGGAATTTGGTAAATTCGAGAAGCTACGAGGGTCGTTCAATAAGTCCTTAGAAAATCCAAGAGCTGGTGCTCGTAGCATCGAAAACTTTTGTTTTTAGTAAACATCATGACTCACTAGACAGCTGTCAAATTCTCAGTTATATCCACCACACGATTTTATTTTTATTGTCCATTGAAGCAAGAAACTTCTGCTTATTTAGAAAAATGGAAAAAAAAGTAGTTTCGAGCAGTGATTAAACACTTGTATTTAAAAGGCTTAACACTGAAAGAGATCAAAGCTGAGTTGGATGAAGTTCATGGCACATCTACTCCTGTGTTTGCAACCATTTAGAATTGGGTAAATGAGTTTAAACGTGGCCGTACATCCACAAATGGTAAACGTCATTTGGGACGTCCAGTGGAAGTGACTACTCCCGAAATGATTGACAAAATTCACGTTATGGTTTTGAGTGATCGACGAATCAAAGTGCGCGAAATAGTTGAGGTCACAAGTATATTGCAAGGTACAGTGTTTTTAATTTTGCACGAAAAATTGGGTATGGAAAAAATAGCAAGATGGGTGTCGCGTTTACTTTCAGTGGAGAATAAACGCAATCGTGTGGTCGACTCTGAGCCTGTTTTGGCGCTTTTTCGTCACAATCCCGAGTTTCTACATCGATAAATAACTGTGGATGAAACGTGGATACACCACTATACTCCAGAAACAAAGGAACAGTCAAAACAGTAGATTTTTGAAGACGAACGTGCTCTGAAGAAGGCGGAGACGGTGAAATCGGCCGGCAAGGTGATGGCCACAGTTTCTTGGGATGCACGCGGAATTAACGACACCGATTACTTAGAAAAAGGAAAAACAATAACTGGTGAGTATTATGCGTCGTTATTGCACCGATTGAGCGAAGAAATCAAAAGAAAACGTCCTCATTTGAAAAAGAAAAAGATCCTCTTGTATCAAGACAATGCGCGGATGTACACCTGTGCAGTTTCGATGGCCAAAATCATGGAATTAAAGTTCGAATTATTACAACATCCACCGTATTCACTGGATTTGGCCCCCAGTAATTGTTTTTTATTTCTAAATTTTAAAAAATGGATCGACGGACAACGATTCACGTCGAACGAGGAGGTCACCGCCCAAACAGATGCCTATTTTAAGGACCTTCCGAAATCTTACTTTTTAGATGGCTTAAAAAAGTTGGAGAAACGTTTGGAAAAGTGTATAGAGCTAAAAGGAGATTATGTTGAAAAATAAAAAAAAAATCTACCTAAAATAATTTGTTTTTCTATCTTTTTCTAAGGACTTATTGAACGACCCTCGTAAGATCAGATCGCAAGGATTTTGATCCAACAGTCGACCGATATCTAGGACGACATCTCCACTTATCTTGGAGCGATCGAAGAAGCGAAGTCGCGGTGGACACTGTGACATCATCGTTTGGAGAACGTCGTGCACAGCATTCATGCAGTGAGACGTGTCACGGGATGACGTCACCTCAAGGAATTGATCGACAACATGGGCAGGCCACGTTGTTTAGCAGTCAGAACGAGAGGACGAACGCTGTCATCTAGACCAGATGGTGCCAACGTACATTGGCAAGCAGACACCAACCTACCTATTGGGAGCGACATCACAGGCCATCGATGCTGAACGGAAACCTTGGGCGAACGTCAGGACGAGCAACGTCTAAGCATCGCTGATTCAACGTAATGTAAGTTCATTTCTGTTGAGATTTTTACTGCACAGTGTATTATTTTAATTATATACGTTTTATTTGTAACAAGTAATGAGAAGAACAATTAGCGATACGACACGTGTTACAATACATTACAGACTGATCTAAAAATCAATAAGTGATCCAACAGGTGGCGATTGATTACCTGCTCTACTTTAACGACGCAAGTGAGATTTACGATTAAGTTTTGTCTTGTTACTCCTGACTATTTTCACTACACATTCGATTTACGTAGGTTTGCGATTAAAAATGTCGGCCGAAGTAAAAACATTAGTCAAAGAGTTTCTTATTATAAAAGCGTCACTCACACGATTGAAAAACTTCTTTGAGGAATCGGGAAGTAAAGTGCCGGTAGGTATCATTTCGAAAACGATTGGAGGCGTAATACAAGGCTACATAAAAATTTCAATTCCATTCAATATAAAATATAGTTGTTAGTATGTAGTGGGTACAGACACAAAAGCCACGCATGAGGCTGCCAGGGAACAATTTGAATCGACGTACAATAGAGGCATACATAGCCGCTTTGCAACCGCCTCAACCTCGGGAATTATCGGCGAGTCTCCAAACAATGTTGGGTTCAGTGCAAACAACTGTAAAACTGCCGATTATTTAGTTACAATTACAATGGTTCGCTTAAATTCCGCGATACGTTTCTGTCTTTAATTCATAACAATGAGTTATTGTCGAACATCCAAAAGTTCCACTACCTCAATTCGTCATTAGAAGGTTGCGCAGCACGTATTATACAGTCATTAGGAATTACAGAATCAAATTAAAAAATAGCTGGCCACATTTTCTGTATACATAAAAGTCGAAGAGTAATAAAGTGGTTTGAAACATTTAACATGAAATTAGTGAGGTATTATGATATGGTGTATTTATGCACACAATCGACAGTTTTTAAGCATATTGCATGTTTCGATGGGCCGAACCAGGTAATTCGTGTCTTAAGACGTGCATGCGGGCTAGGGTGGTTCTTAACTATAGAGGTCAAAATTTTTTTTTTAGTTTTTTTTTACGCAACCCTGTAGATTGTGACACTTAATGAAGAAATCATTTATGCCAAATTTTAGCGTGCTTGGATAACTAGAACACGTGCTGCATTTGAATTTAAATTTTGAAATTATGTATAACGATTTCGCATTAGAGTCGAATGTACCTACTTATATCGTCTTACTTGAAATTTATTAACCGATACTTTTTGGTGAAATTATAATTCTTTTAGTGTAAAGTAATAATATTACGTGTGATCTCTAATACTATCGTTCAATTTATTATTAAACACAAAATTAATATGTAAGAAGTATATGTGTTTGGACCGTGAGACCGTTGGCGTCGATGATGTTTAGTCTAAGCTAAAGTAGGCATCGAGTGAGGTGTTTAGGTTTAAGCTGAAATACGTTCGGGAGACTGCGCTTCGTACGTGCGTTTTGTTTCGATCATTATTATAAAGCTGCGTCTCCACTGCGTCAGCACGGCCGGGCCGTGTCACTGCTACGTACGGCTACGTGACAAAACTATTTCTTTTTCATTCAATTAATAGTGAAACGATGTTGATTTTTCTCATTATAACAATTTTTTTATTCAATAAAAAATTAAGATCACCATGATTTTTTTAGTAAAATTGAATTGTTTGTTTTTTTCAAAAATCGATGCATTTTTGTATCCTTTTGAAAAAAGTATTAGAGGCTTTAGATCGAAAATTTAATAGTTTTAAGAATTATTAGTTTAGTCCCGAACTCCCATATACAGGATGTTCGGCCACCCATGGGGAAAAATTTTAATGGGCTTTCTAGAGGCCAAAATAAGACGAAAATCAAGAATACCAATTTGTTGATGGAGGCTTTGTTAAAAAGTTATTAACGTTTAAAGTTTCGCCCGTACTGAATTTTTTTCTCGAAAATGCGCAAGATTTCGAGGGTATGTCTATTCACCAAAAATGATTGTAATTAACCCCTGCAATCGAAAATAATTTTCTTAGAACGATTTGAAATTTTTTAATTTAATTTTTTAATAACTTTTTAACGAAGCTTCAGTCAAGAAATTGATATTCTTGATTTTCGTCTTATTTTGGCCTCTAGAATCTCCCTTTAAAATTTTTCCCAAGGTCAGCCGAACACCCTGTACATATAGTCCGGGCTACGATATAGCGAGGTCGAAAACTCGAATAGGTGTCAATGTTTACATGTTTCAGTTTCCGAAACAAGGGAATTGACAGAAATACGAGTAGCTAAGGTCCTTAGACTATGATCAGGGCTTAATTTGGTCAGGTCAAAAATTAATTTGTTTTTGAATTTAAACAACTGCAATTTCTTGTTGGTTAGATACTGATTAACTTCAATAGGAAACATTTTTTTTGTCAGTTCATCGAAAGGTGCTGAAAAATCATGGGGACTAGTTCATATGCCTTACCCTGTATAATAATAGATGAATCGCGTCTTCAACCAGATACGAATACTAATTCTGATTCAGATATAGGCATAATATAATATATAATTGATTTAAAAAATATATTCAATGAAAAAATTCAAATAAGTGTTAATTTTTTATTCTTTAACCCTATATTCTATGTACTCCAGTGATTAATTCGATTTTTTCAAGTATTCTCGATAAACTGACAAAAAATTTTCCAATAAAAGTTACTCAGTAATTATGTGACAATAAATGGTAAACGAAAAAATTGGCAAAAATCTTTTTATTCAATAAAGAATTAAGATCACCTTAATTTTTGTAATAAAATTGTATCTTTGTATCTCGATGATGGTTTTGGAATGAAATTGACATGAATCTCTGTACGTTGAGGACTCAACAGACTACTTGACTGATGCACTCTGCATTTTTTTTGTTTGTTTTTTGGGAATACAGAAGCAACAAAAGTTAATTCCCGGTCTTGGCACGATCTCTTTTGATGGTTACCGACATCGTGCCGATCGACTCGTCGGCATGCCGTTCGGCTTTTCAAGCCATGCTATCCGAGACGATGCAGGTCTTTAGAGTGTTTGGCTTTGCCGAGAAGTACTTAGGGTGCTGATCGGCCGTGCTAGATGACAAATGCCGACGCAGTGGAGACGCAATTTTCGGCAATGCCGATCGACCGTACCGAACGGCAAAAACCGACTCAGTGGAGACGCAGCTTAAAACAGGAATAAGGAAGGGTCGACTTGGACTGCGGAAACGTCACTCTGCATCGAACGTTAGTCGAGAGGAGACACAATTTTACGCTTATGGATTTTACGTTTACGTTTTATGTCTTTCTTTTTTGTTCTCTATGTTAAATAGTTTTACTAAATATTAAATAATACAGTTAATATAGTTACATTTATTGTCCGCGTGTTTGAATCCGACCATACGCCTCTGACCATCCTCGCCAATCCTTACAAATAAATAAATTTATTATTAAGCATATAAGATAGGGAGTGTGTCATAATTCATGGCTTTTCCTTATCTGTGGAAACTAAAACCGAATGTAAGTGTGTTTCGTTTTGCCATACGATTATTTTCAATTGAAAGGACAAGGAGACACATACGATCGCGTGTCAAAAATTATGTTTCTTTGCATCGTGCTAGGAAAAGGTTCTTTTCTTTTTTTCACGAGAATTAATAAAAGCCGCTTGATTGTTGTGTTAGTAGAAGAGGAGATCCCAGAAACCACTTTTCAAGTATGTACACAGTCATAGTCTTCTGTTATTCAGATCTTTCTTATAGCTTTCACCTGTGAAGGGTCCTTTCCGTTTCTCTACTGCTACCTGGTTCGAGTTCAGTACTTCTTCGATCTTAATTGTAGTTAACGCATTGTTATGAGCTATGTCAAAAAGATCGTCAAAAGAATCACGAAATTCCTTCTTTTTCTTGCTCTTTACAATTCACTTTGGCGTTTATGAAACCGTTGCAATGTACGCCAAGTTTCATGTAATGCTAATAGTATTTGTGCTTTAATCACGATCGCGGCACTTGTCTTGAGATCCAATTTTATTTTCCATTTATTTTTCACAATACTTGTCTATTACTAGGAAGCTTTATTCCAATAATTTGACTTTCGTCATGTCCCAACAAATATATTTCATCAGAACTTCTGGTCTCTATTTTTCTACACATTCACTTTTGTACATAACAATGAAAATCATAGTCACGTTATTGTTTTAGACATAAGGAATTACAATTTCACTAAAAAATATCAGTCGATAATGTTGGTATAAGATGGTGTTGGAATCCGGGTGGTCAAGTAATGCTCTTTTCGTATTATAAGAGTTTATTCATTTACATTGAACTCGCGCCGAACTCAACTATGAAGAATAACGAAATTTGCAATGGACTTTTGACTCTTCGACAAGGCATTAATACCCGCAGACCTCTTGGGCAACTCTGAGCTCGCTGGGCCCTGTTGTCCGGGGATATATATATATATGTCTTAGCAATAGTAGGGGCGGAGGACCCTTAGACCTAGTGACTAAACGGGCCTTGTGACTAACAGACGATGACTTATCGATGTTTGGCCTATTGGTCATCCAACACCTTCCCCCATAAAAGATTGAATTCGTTAGGATTTAATTTAAAATAACTTGATTGAGTCCGGCGTTAGTATTAATTACATGTCGCATTTAACTCTAACTTACAAACTACTAATATAAATGTATTTGTGGATGTGAGTATACGTACAGTTGAATTATATCGAAACTATTATAAACTATTAATACGAGTAGTTACAAAATTAACAGTTACAATTAATTAAATAATTAATTAAATAATTAATTAATTGATACAATTAATACAACTAATTTGATAAATGTATGAGTTTGAATTGTAATTATAATTATTAAAATTTTACTATTAGATTTACATTTATGTGCTTTTATGCTAAATTATCTTTACATTGGTGTGGTACTTCTGCGTAGTTTTCCTCTGTAGTAATTTCAGGCTGAAAGACTGCGTATGGGTGGTGGTGTTTGGCTCTCTTCGCTTTCTTGACCGTCGGTGGAACTGGTACTGCCAATTCCAACCGTCCGCCTTCTATTGCTATATGTGACAACGTCTCTTGATGTTTCTCGATACTCGCTACAAATGTCTGAATCGAAGTTGCAATTAATAAAATTTTTTATCATGGGTGGTACAGTCTCCCCGTCGTTTGGATTTTTCATGAAGCAGAAAAATCTTCGTAGTAGTCTTAGACAGCCACACCAACGACAACAGTTTATACAAATTATCGTTATTAAAATAGCAGCTATAATTCCTAGAGCGATTGTATACCAGCGAATGTGTGTAACTATAAATGGTTCGTTTAGACTATGAGTTAGAATTTGATCAAACTCGTTTAGTTTCTTGTTTGCGTATTTAAAATTGGATAGATCTATATTTGTCAGTCTTACTGGTTCCAAATGTGCCGCATCAATTGTGATTTTGTTTAGATCCACAATGCAGCAATCACTGTCCACTATACTAATTGGAGGTGCGTAATGGGTGATGTTTCTCTTGGTCTGCTTCGTTAGTTCCAGAAGATAAATATTGTTGTATCCTTTGCACTGATTTTCTAGATATAGTATACCTGTCTGGTGTAGAACTATGTCTTCCATGTGGTCTCTATCTCCTTGGCAAAGAATAGTTACAGTGGTTGGTTTTTGCAGAACGTAGATCCAATGGTTGTTTTGGATGTACGTCCATGTCTCGATGCTGGCCCTGATGGTCTTCGTATCACAATCTTCCGGTATCTTACTCATATGGGGTGACAACAGCTGGGCTTCGCAAGTGGGTTGTTCGATTGTTTTTCTCGTATGGATGTCCATACATACATAATTCCCATCCAGATACATAATGCAACTTTTTAAATCTTGTAGAAGGGAAAAGTGCGTCTTAGGTTAGGATATGATTAAATAGGGTTGTTTGGGAACAATATAAGAAAAAAAAGAGGTATTTTGAAATTGAACGGGAAGTGGAATTAAATGATAAAGGTCATATGTCGTTCTTGTTACTAGTGGATACTTTAAAGCGAATATTATAAGATCTTTCGACGGAATTATTTGTAAATCTAAGATATTATAAAATATTGGCAATGTCTCGAGTTTAGGGGATACTACTAGTTCATATTCCCCTTTGTAGCTGGTTAACTCCTTCAACAGAATTTCAGGCGTTACGATTAATGGTGATAAGATATTGTGTCTTCCCAAGTTGATTGCTTCTATATATTTATTATACTCCTGCGAAATTGTGTTAGTTAAAGACAATAATGTTGCAATTTGTTGTCCTATTATAGATCGAGCTTCTAATTTTGTTATATATATAATTTTGTTTGAGTCATGAATTTGTTGATGCGATATATATTACTGTTCATTATATCTTCGTTATTTTTTAGTGTTGCTAAAGATTGATTGAAATTTTATATTGTACCAGAAATAATCTGAATTTGAGATTTTAATAAAGTTTGTGTCTGTTTATTATTATTTAATACCATATTGATACTATCCGTATAATACTGTGCATCATCTGCATCAGGAGTACCGAAAAGCCAATGAAGTGCATAAGATACTCCATTAATTAAACCGCGACGTTTACGTTTATTAGTTTCCTGACCTGCCAATTGATACAGTATTTCATGTTTGGAATTTATATTCTTTAGTTCGTCCTTTATTACGCTTAGGGTTTGTTCGCAATGATAGTTTATATGATCATATCCTTCCTCATCTTTTACTTTAAACGTGCAAAGATTTTGAGATTTTAGATATCTTTTTTGTAATATTAGTCGAGCTTCCTCAAGATAGGTAGTATTAATGTGCGTTAGTAGTGTCAGTTTAGTGTTTGAAATTTTTACAATTCCCAATTTGTTGTAGAATATTCCACTTGAACTGGTAATTGGAGTATTAGAGAAATGGTGGCTATTTGTTAGAATTGGAAGTGTGAGGAATATCCAGAGTGTCCGATTCATCTGAAAAATAGTGTTTTAGAAGGTTAGTATGATATGTCTTTTTCTTGCTATCGATTTGGATTTTTACTGTTTTATTAGGAAAGACTCTCGTTATTCTATATGGACCCTTAAAGTTAGAGGCTAACTTTTTATTTTGACCCGGTTTCGTTTATTGCTGATAGATACATACAAGTTCGTTTTGCTTGAATATAACGGGATTGTTTTTCTTGTCGTAATATTCTTTACTTTTTGTTTTGGCGTCTAGGATCTTGTCACGAACTATTTTAAATGAAGTATTTAATTTATGTTGCAGTGAGCGTATATAATCATCGTATGTATAGTGGAATTGTGGTTCTTGAACGATGGATGAAGGTAAATAGGGTTTGTTTCCGAATAAAAGTTCATAAGGAGTAAAATTAGTAGATTTATGTATCGACGTGTTATAGCTAAATGTTGCGAATTGTATATATTCATCCCAATCTGTCTGAGTCGGTTTAATATAGTGTTTTAGGCAATCTTTTAGTGTTAGATGGTATCTTTCAAGTGCACCATTTGTTTGGGGATGATAAAGTGTAGTAAATACATGTTTGGTTTTAAAAAGATTACTTAGATTTTTTATTAAGTCGGCCATAAAATCAGGCCCCTGATCTGATAAGAATGATTTAGGTATACCATAATGCATAAATATTTTAGTTAGCACTTTTGCAATTGTTTCGGCCTCATGGTTAGGAATAGGTTCTGCGATACAAAATTTCGTTAAATCATCCTGAGCTGTTAGAATAAATCTATTTCCTTGTTCCGTCAAGGGTAATGGTCCTACTACATCAATGGCTAATCTATCAAATGGTTTTTCTGAGATTGTGGTAATTTCCATTGGCTATTTCGTTGGTTTAAAATTAGTTTTGTTTAGCTAATACGAATTACACTGTTTAATATATTTCCTTACATCTGTTTTCATTCCCGGCCAGTGATACGTTTCTTTGATTTTTGAATATGTTCTCTGAAATCCACTATGTCCTGATAATTTACTGTCGTGATTTTCCTCTAGTATTTTTTTTATTTCCTGCCGAGTTTTAGGGATAATTTTGAACTTGTTAAGAATTTTGATTTCGGACTTTGAAAAAATGAACCTCAACATTTCATATAAAAGAGGTGTTTTGATATTAGGATGTTTTTCCGGAAGTACAAAAACGAATTTTGTGTCTTGCACATTTGCTTTTAGATTCACTAAGGCTGGAAATATGTTCTTATATTCGAGTTTGTCAAAATGTAAATTCGTCGCGAAAAGCAAGTATACTGTTTGAGTCTTATTTTCAAGTTTATGTAACCCATTAATACTAGGCTTTATTCCAGATACATCAAAATTTGAAAGAATATAATCGGAAAACTGGTTGCTTTCATCTAAGTCCTGCGACCATAATAATAATATAGGATCCTTGATGTTAGTTAATGATTTTGTTTCGTTTTCATACATTATTAGCTCCTGATTCTTATAATGGAATTTAATGAAATCCTGATAGATAACTTGATTTTGAATACTAATATTTACTGATTCTTGCTTTAAAGGGAGACGCGAAAGTCCGTCTGCATTGGAATTTACACGACCGGGTTTGTACTTAATTTCATATTGGTATTCATTTAAGCGTAATCGCCATCTAACTAATTTAGACGTCGGCTTTTGCAATTAAATAGCCATTGTAGTGGTCTGTGGTCTGTGTATATCGTAAACGTACGTCCATATAGGTAAGGTCGGAAGTGTTCTGTTGAATTTACAATTGCCAGTAGCTCTTTTTCAGTTGTCGAGTAATTCTGTTCTGCTTTGTTTAAAGTACGTGAATAATAAGCAATTGGTAAGGTCTTGTCGTCCTTTATTTGTGAGAGTACTGCTCCAATTCCTACATTAGATGCGTCACAAGTTTGAATAAAAGATTTCGAGAAATCGGGGTACTGGAGTAAGGGTTTTTTTATTAGTTCCTTATTTAACCTGTTAAACGCTTCTTCCTGTTCACGAGACCATACAAAAACTTGATCCTTTTTTAATAGCATCGTCAAGGGTTTCGCGATAGTGGAAAAATTTGGAATGAATTTACGGTAATAGCGAACCATTCTCAAGAACATTTTTATGTGTTTTATATTCAATGGACGCGACATATCATTGATTGCTTCTACTTTCTTTTTGTTAGGCTCTACCCCCTTCTCTGAAACTACGTGACCCAAAAATTCACAAGATTTTTTTAGAAATTCGCATTTATTTGGCTGTAGCTTGAGGTTATTCTCACGAAGTCTGGAAAAGGTGTTTTTTAATTTCCTATTATGCTCCTCTAAACTCGAAGCATATATGATCATGTCATCTATGTAAACTAAACATTGACGATTATTTAGCCCGAACAGAACACTATTCATCATGCGCTGAAATTGAGCCGGAGCATTTTTAAGTCCGAAAGGCATGCGAGTGAATTCATAATGCCCGCTCGGAGTACTAAACGCGGTTTTCGGTGCATTGTGAGGATTTACAGGGATCTGATGATAGTCGCTCGCGAGATCTAGTGTGGTGAAGTATATCGCATGTCCTAATTGATCCAAAATATCCTCGATATTTGGGAGGGGATACGCGTCACCAATAGTTTTCTCATTCAGCTTCCTATAATCGACCACTATTCGCCATGTACGTTCACCGGACGCGTCAAGTTTTTTTGGAACTATCCAAAGAGGGCTAGACCACGGACTTGTCGATGGTTTAATTATTCCTTGATTTAACATTATCTCCATTTGTTTATCGACTTTCTTTTTATGTATTTCGGGATATCTATAATTCTTAACGTATACGGGTTGCTCGTCTATCGTTTTAATCTCGTGTGTGCATACTGTAGTTTTCGTCTGTGCGTCAGTAGGTAAATGAAAAATATCGCTAAATTCGTTGTAAATAGATCTTATCGATGACTGTTCTTCGGGATTTAAGTGACTCAGACTTAAATGTTCGTTTAGGACTCGTAATCTGTTATCTAACTGATTGTCACTTTGATCTGGAGCTAGCTGATAAATTCTTCCTTCTCGCGGTACGGGTTCTAAGGACAACTCTGGAATAGGGATGCGTTTACTAAAATGCGACGTATTTACGATACTAATTAGTGTCTGATTTCTGCGGATTACCCTAACAATTGCGTTAGGAATAAGTATATTGCGGTTTGAATTTAACTCGTGAGACGAAATTATCCCTTCGTTTAAATTATATGGGTTCTGAATTTTAATAAAAATAATTGTTTCGGTTCTTGGGTTTAAAGTTATTTCGGATGCGGATGCTTGTGGTACGTTGAAACCTAATGGGATTGGGAATGGAATGTTTTTGATAGAAATTGTTGATAGCTTATAATCGATTTTACAGTCTAATGAACGAAGGAAATCGTTGTCTAACAATCCATCGAAAGGAATATTCGTAAGGGAATCTATTACATGAAATTGTGTATCAATCATGTGATTGCGAATTTTAAGCTCAACTTTTGTTTGCCTTAGACTTACAACTGGAGAATTTAGAGAGATGCCATTCAATGATATTGGGTTTGGATCGATGATATTATAATCATTTAAGCTAGAAGTTTTTATTAACGAAATAGAAGCACCGGAATCGACTAAGAATTTCAAGATTTTGTCCTCAGAATTCGCTTGTTTCGACTCGAACAATACATAATTAAGTTCATTAGAATCGGAGGAATGAAAAATTGTTATATTATGAACTTTTCGAAATTTTGGCTGACTTGGTTGATGGTATTCGCTGTTAATTGCGGATTCTGTCTGTTCATGATAAGAGGATTGGATTGTTGTTGGAGGTCGCGAAAATTTTGCTGCTCAAAATGCACATTTCGCCTTTCAGGTAAGGAGCTAGTTAAGGGTCGGTTTTGAATTGGTCGTCTAGAATTAGTATACTCGCGCTTTCGACATTCGTTTATTACGTGACCGAATTTTTTTGCAGTAGTCACATCGCAGATTTAGATTAGGAGTGTTATTCAATCTTTGAGCTGGAACGCGATTCGGGACAGGATTCTGGTAATGTGAAATTCGACTAGTGTTTTGGAATTGACTGTAATTGGATGTAGATGCGAACTGTGGCCTTCTGTTCCTATAGCACTCTTGACTAGAATGACCGTTCTTATGACAGACTCTACAAGTTTGCGTGGTGTACGTTAAGCGTAGCGCTTTTTCTTCGCACACCGCGGCTGAGAAAGCTTGACTAATTGTTCTAAAATCACGATATCTCAACATCTGTGATATCTGTGGATGCGAGTGATATACGAATCTATTTAGCGTGATATCGTTAATCATTGCCGATCTGCTCGAGAGTGTATCAACCATTAAGTCAGATGAGTGAAGAATTTTAGGAATTCTTGAAGTTAATTCTTCAAGACGTTGATAAAATTGACTAACATTTTCGTAGCGTTCCTGCCTCATACTATTTAGCTCCTCTAATAATTAATCAAGGCTTTTTCTGTCCTGATACATACTTATCAACAATTCAGATATTTCTGGCCATATCGTTAAATTACAATGTACATCTACTTGTTCTCTTGCCTTTCCTGAGATCCTACTTTTCACATAAAACAAGAGCGGTTGAAATTGGAACGGTTTGGCTAATTCAAAAGCTGTATCTACTTGTTTTATGAAACTGCGCAATTTATATCTATCACTGTCGAACGTATCCGGTATTAGTTTAATTAGAAATTCTAATGAAAGAGTTGGAGATTGCTCTGCGGAGTGTACCGTCGTTTCTATGTTATTCATGATGATGTATAGAGCGATATGGATTTAGGGATAATAGTTGGAAATCAAGATTTGTTGCAAGTCTGGATGGTACTTACGTTGCTTCCCTTCGGTGTTGTCTACGCTCGGTGCTGGCTCGTTTGATCCAGTGATCCTCTACCGGAGTGTAGTTTCTTGCTGCCGTCTTCCACTGCTGCCTACCCTCGGTGCTGGGTCTTTCGATCCAGTGATTCCTTACCAGATTGTGGCTTCTTCTTCACGAAATTCTTCTTTGCGTTCAATTTTCCCAACTGAACTTGGCAACTACACGCAGTGCGGAATATGCTCCGTACTAAATAACTGCTATGTAATTGTTGAACGCAATCCCACTTCTGACACCAAATTTTATGTTGGAATCCGGATGGTCAAGTAATGCTCTTTTCGCATTATAAGAGTTTATTCATTTACATTGAACTCGCGCCGAACTCAACTATGAAGAATAACGAAATTTGCAATGGACTTTTGACTCTTCGACAAGGCGTTAACACCCGCAGACTTCTTGGGCACCTCTGAGCTCGCTGGGCCCTGTGGTCCGGGGATATATATATGTCTTAGCAATAGTAGGGGCGGAGGACCCTTAGATCTAGTGACTAAACGGGCCTTGTGACTAACAGACGATGACTTATCGATGTTTGGCCTATTGGTCATCCAACAATGGTACAAGTGCATCCGACTCTAACGTGAAAACATAAAAATTTCAAAATATTAATTTGAATGTGGCACGTATTCCTGTTGTCTAATCTCGCTGAAATTTTGCACAAAATTTTTTTTCATCAAGTGTCACAATGGGGGGGGGGGGGGTACGTCAAAAAGTAATCGAAAGTCGAAAAAAAGGACTACACTAACATATACTCTTCGGAGCGTCGTTATCCTCCTCAAGTGCTTACAAATGTTGCATCGAAAGCACGGAAGAACAGGACACGGTTCTAAGGACTTCCCTCGTGAAAACTGCAAGGTCAAGAAGGATAGAGATCGATTCTGGAACATCGATCCTCCCTTAAAAGAATACGAGGTCACCCTTGTTTCAATAAGTGCATAAGTACCTTAGTAAAAAACTTGCAATATTGTAGAACGTAGGATGAAAGAATAACGATTGTTAACATAGCGAAGTTAATAGCTTTTCTCGTGTACTTTCTTACATCATTTATGATAGGATCTGCGCCTGTACCTATCCGGCCACCAAGGCTAATGATCGGACCGCCACACAGTGGAGTACAGTATTTTCTCTATATAAGCTCGGAACTCGTCCACAATATAGGCAAATATCGTATCCTCTCTACTTATCCCCACTGCGTACTATTAGAACCCAGCACTCGCTGTACCGGCAAGTGTGCCATCCTATGGGCGGTTCCCCAAGCAGCGGCGCGCTTGACGATCGGTCGTCGAACTTTGTCATGCGATACGGGTTCAAGTTACTAAGGCAACACTAGTGCAATAATACAAACTTTTTATTTTTCCTTTTCTTGTTTTGAAACTTTTAACATGTCTGTGGAAGTTTTCTGATTTAACTAAGACCAAGTATAACATAATTTTTATTATTGCTTTTCATAAATTATAATATACATTTGTCTTTTCTTTAAAGTGTATCCTCATCTGAAAAAAGGAATTGTAATTTAATTGACCTATCATTTATTTGCTGAAATCGTGAGACAACTCAGAGTAAAATAAGTTGTTTAAATTCACAAGTTGCATCTTTTTGAGTCATATCACTATTGCAGTAAACGAGCGATACATACATATATGTACTGAAGTTATGATACGATTTAACTAGTACATATACAATAATAAATCAACAACGAAATTTATCTTTATTTTTGTTCTTCCTTTTTTCAAACTTCATCAACATATTCGTGACACTTTTCTGATTAAAATGACACCAAATACGATATACAATTTAGATCCCATTTACTAACGCAATAAGCGATCAAAGGCATGCATCGCTCAGGTAACTCCACGTTGGCTGTATCGAAACACAGGCGATGTTTACGGGAGCCTATACAGAATCAGTATTTCATTCTACGACCTCTACCAAGAGAGATGGAGGTCAGAATTAGAACACCGATTCGGTATAGGCTCGCATAAACATCGCCTGTGTTTTGCTACAGCCGAACTGAAGCAAAGGAAGCAATAGCAAATTCGGCGATGCTCGGGCGTTCAGTCCCTCTTTGTTATATGCTCGCTGTTCTTTTCTACACTCGCCGCCTCCAGTAGGCGTTAACAAAGTATCAAGAATCGTTTCTCGTCCACGATATAGCCGAACGTTGAGCCCCGAGAGCGTCGCTTCTATAGAGACAATACTGTATTTGCCCGAAATAGCTGGCCAAAACTATTTTGACCGCTTCAATGCAACGAATTACAATTAAAAATAACACAGTGTGTAATTGTTTAATTGAAAAATGAACAGGAAGAGAAAATATTACAAATAGTTTATTTATTTAAATAATTTTTTTATTATACATTGTTTTTTATTGTCAATATATATAAGTCAATGTTCTGTATTATCTATTTCTGTTGCTTCCTCACTTAAATCATTTATTATTTACATCTATTACTTTTTCCTGAATCAGGAGTTCTAAAGTCTCACTGGAAAATAGATTCCTTTTGTTCCATATTTTGGGTCTGCAGTTGGCTATAAAGGGATCAGAGGATATTAATAATTTGTTTACTATGTCTCTATTGCAAGTTACTCTTCAAAATTTTCTGGAGAAGTTTCCCCAATACTCTCGAAAATGTTTATTTTTATGCTGCATATCTTCTCCCGATAGTTAGCCAATCGGTAGCATCGCATGGGATATGACAATTGCCCCGTGTATTATAATTTTATGCATTGTAGCGTCATGGGATGCCATCCATACAATTCCACATATAATTTGTCTTGGCATTCTCAAAAAATCTTCGGGTTGTATTTGTGGTACTGGTTGTCATAGAATGCAAGAAAGTATGATATGAAGTGAGTGATGTTTTGTATGGAGGGATGAGTGTGACACGAGTGTATGATCTAAATGATTTGTATACATTATGAACGAAGAGTGAACGAAAGAGCGACGTATGTGAAACTGGTCACAAGCATCGAGAGGGAGAAAACGTGTAGAACAAAAGATAGAGTCGTTGTTAATGTTTCAAGTCCTGTAAAATAGTTTCTAACGTTATTCAAATATAATATTAAATACACAACTGCAGTACGTTCAATTCATCCAGCCACAGTATTGTCATCGTTTGTGTTTCCTAATCCTGCAAGCCCATTTCTTTTTTAAATGCTTCCTGTATTTTTCTTGTTGTTCCGCATATAATTTCTTTGTCTTCCTTACACTTAATCTGCCATTTTTTAATTGGTAATTTATATAACGAGTGTAATAAAGATTCAAAAAATCTAATTCGTGCATGTAACGGAGACAGCCCAAATTTTAATGCCTCAGGATTTTCTTCTTTCTTCCGCTGTAAATTATTGAAATCTTTGGAGGTTTTTTTGCATAAATGTAACACCACATGGTAGAGGAGGTAACCTTTGCAGCATTACACACTTTAGCATTCACCATAGTTAAGGCCATTGAATGCTTTATTTGGAGGATATTACTGGACGTGGACACTTCTGTTTTCTTCAGTGATTTTATTCGATTTTCTACATAATTGATTTCATCAATAACACTGACGCTTGTTTCCTGAATAAACCGTACTCTAATGGGTCTGCAGTACCTCGGCGATGACGGCATAGGATTTTGCCATATACTTTTTTCGTTCCCATTTATATTCAACTTTAACCTAAGAGGGACAAATGAACTTTGGAAGATATTTGCATCACTTGCATCCACTTTCTCATTAAATTTTTGTTTGAACTGAGTTTACCGAAAACCATCACAATCCCATTTCGATAATAATTCTAAACTATCTTTTTCTTCTTTTGTTAATCTATCAAATACTTCGTCTAAATATTGACATAGTTCGTCAAAGAGAGACAAAAGTAAAAAAATCATCTTGCTTATCGGCAATAATGCAATTCATAGACATGTTGTTAGATAATATTAGGATGAGAATATGTGTTAGTAAAACGAATGAACAGTCGTCAATTGTTTTGGAGGAGGAAATTTGTTGATTGATAAGAATTTTAGTTGTCGCATATCGTATAAATAAGATTGTAACACCCCCTTTTAGTTTAATATTTAGGATAAACAAACGACGCGACCTACGCCGAAAATCGACGCCAGTTCTACGAACTGAAGCACGCGTTCGGCGAAATTGGTTTGCCCGCGCCAATCAGCGACGAGCGAGTCCCACAATGGTCCCAAATCCCAAAAAGCTAGCCATAATATGAAAGAGTATTTCAATTTAGTTAAAAATTTGTAGGTGGGGGTTTTCGAGGTCGCTAATTACGAATTAAAAGTGAGAACTAGAAAAAACAAAATGGCGACTCCAATATAGCTCACATATATGTGAAACAAATGTAAGAATCGCCTGAAATTTGATACATAGTGATTTTTGAGGATGGTAATTACGAATTAAAAGGAAAATTACAAATAAATAATCAATTATATTTATTAAATAAAATAACTCCACAAATCTTACGCCAATTACATATATATTGTTAAGTTTCAAGTGGAATCATCGGAATCATATTCATTATCAGATATGTCGCTTTTTGTGTAAATTCCAAAGAAGGTCGACCAGATTTATATTGAGATGACTCCGAAATTACTACAGGTATGCGGAACGCTACCGAAACAGTGAGCCATTCTTCAAAATTTGTTAAAAATTTGTTTTCGGTTCGTTTTGCTTCGTCCCATTTCTTCTTCATTACATGAAATCATTTTGATAAGGCCAATTTCATTTCCTTTTCAATTATTTCAATAGAGTGTCCAGTTCTCCAGCTCCTCTAAATGCTCAAGAATAACTCTCAGTGGTTTATTTAAGTAGCCTTTAACCATAAAATAAATTTCTTTTCTACTGAATCGTATTTCGCTATCAAAAGATATTGTAAATAAATAAAATTACAATATATTATACATAAATATACATAAATTATAATATATTTAAAACACACTATTCAAGAATTAATGCAAAGGCCTTAAGATTATTCATCGTAAGCTATTTTTGCTCGCTCTCTATTGTTTTGCTATATAAGTAAATCTAAATGAAAACAAAAGAAAAAGAAAACGAAAGGTAATACCGCACAGATGTTTCATGTCTGTCATAAAGTAAGGCAGGTATAAGGCACAATTTACAGCTTGCAGCAGGGCCTTCATATTTGTTGATTCTTAATGCTTTTACATGACAAATGCGAAAAAATGTTTTAGTTAGGAATTCTCATGTTTTATTAATTGTTTTCGAAATAAATAATTTTTCATTTAATTAGTTTAATGCGAATTTATAGTCAATAATGAACTAGATCAACTGGTTCATTAAAAAAATATACAATTTTGAATAATAAAAAATTATTTATGCATTAGTTTCAAGAAGATTTATTAAATCTAATAATAAGTCCACCCAAAATTATACATTATTTATTTTACAAAATTTGTTGTATCTGCCACAGTTTCCAAGAAAAAACCGCGTGAAATTGGTAACACAGCTACCCTACATTATAAAATAGGGCTGTACGATCAGGATGGCACCTAGTGGCAGCTAATTTTTGCAAATTCTATAAGATCAAAGTATCAAATACAAGTCTGAAGAGGAATTTTACCGTGATATTGTGGAATATGCAACTTCTTGCTTACTTGTTTGCGATGTATGCATGAAATTATACGTTCTATTTTCAGTAATAAATGTATCGGTTTACAAACTTACTGGATAACAATTGTTGATATGTTAGTACTCAGAAATGTTCTACTTACTCCCAGGAACAGCATCCATTTCGCAGAATTGAAATTGATGCCTTCTAAAAAAACTTGTGCACTTTTCACTTTACGGTATGTACTGACGCTTACGCTCTTGACAAACGACTGACTAACGAAACCGAAGTTTAGATCGCAATTGCCATCCAGGTATAAAAATATGACTCATTTCATTTTACTTACCCTAAAGAGACATCGTTAAAACTGACGATTCTAGCAGGTCAAACCTCCACAGCGAAAAATTATTTTTTGGGGTTTTGGCCACGATTTGCCCGCCCGGGTATAAATATTATTTTCGTCAGTCACTACTCGAGTACCGACAGAACCTTTTCGCAGTACTGACTCCTACGCGACAGTGCCAAGCAGCAAAAACTCTCTATAGGCCAATCTAGTGCACTCGCTTGGGACTTCGAGTCTCTTCAAATTCCATTAACAATTTGAAGTCACACATTTTTCCTAGCCTTGATTAGACTTTTCTAAAATACTCCTCGATACTCCTCCATACCCCCTCATTTTTCCTAACTTTGATTAGACTTTTCTAAAATACTCTTCGATACTCCTCCACAATTCTGGCTGGAAATCTTTATGGATGTATCTTGCAAACGATCTACAAGAATCAACTGCTTCCATTTGCTCCTTAATTTTTTATAATTATTTATTTAGGTCAGTCACGATCGTTTACAAATAGAGCTATTTTCGAGCGATGGTTTGTAAGTGATACAGACCAAAGAAAAAGTAACATATTTATATATATCCAAAATTATTTTGAATTACAAGATTATTCTGAGAATGTTTAAATAATTTAAGAAAATATTGTGGCTTTTTTTGTGCCAAACTTAACCAAAAATGGAAAAAATCAAATCGAATTGTAGAACGTTTCGTACAACAGAACCAAAAATGGTTAGATACTGTAGTGAAACTTCCTAATTTTGTAATAAACACAACAATACCGAGTTGTAACCAAGTTGTAGAAGTCTCACATGGATGACCACAGAAGTTGTTCGAAGATTGTTCTGTAAAAACAAAAAAAAGACATCTGCAAGATTTGATTATGTTAAAATCTCCAGAAGCGCTCTCTTTTGCTGCATTTGTATCTTCGTGATTTTCACAATCAAATGCAGAAAGAAACGACAAATCTCTAACACCGACTCAAGCACCACTTTTGTGTTTCGATTTGAACCTTTCGGAAAGAAAATACATTATCCTCAGATCAGTCGACAATATCGTGAATAAAAGTTGCTTTTCTAGTTTATATGCATTAAGGCAGAAAAATAAAATTTATTGCCTGTTAACATATCAGTGTCAGAAATATCGGCATATGTTGATTTGTAGCAATTAATAAATATTACTACTACTAGTATTTTAGAAATAGTAAATGTAGATGAAAATTTATGTGAAAAATTAATTTGTAAATGGGAATTGATAGAACAGAATGGCAGTTCTAACCACAGTACTTATAAACAAAAGTTTTCAGACTCATAACATACAGATGAATATTTATTTATAATAGTGTTCGTACCTTTAAAATTAATTGATACATAAAGTGGAATGGATTTTTGGATCAATCCTCGTCCTAAATCTACCATTTTTTGCAGGACGTTGAAGTTTATATTTATGAAAGAAAATTCAGATTTGATTTGCAATTAAGAAGCTATAATGAATGAGAAGATTCGTAAATTAGAACAGTTTACAACAGTAATTAGGGATTTTATAATAAAAATAGATTTTGAATTTTTATTTACTATGCTTGATAGCAGTGCATGTAATATTCTGTCTCGAACAACAGCGGCAGCAAAATGTTTTATTTGCGGAACGAGTCGAGAGCAAATGAATTTAGCAGATATTGCAAAAAAATCTCCGTAAATAATTTTCGTTTTGGCTTGTCCACACTTCATTGTTGGGTCAAATGTTTCGAATGTTTGATTCATATTTCTTACAGATTAACGTTAAAGATTTGGCAAGTTAGAGGAGAGAATAACAAAATAATATTTGAGGATTCTAAGAAAAAAATTCAATCAGATTTCAAGTCAAAAATGGGGTTAATAGTGGACTAGCCAAAGCCGGGCTTTGGTTTCATCAACAACGGAAATATTTCCCGAAGATTTTTTATCAATTCAAAATTGAGTTCTGAAATACCAGGTGAGAATGAATAATTAATTAAAAAATTGTCTACAATGTTGTAAATCATATCCAGTGGTAGACAGTTAAATATAGTTAAATTTAGAGAATTGCTACGAGTAACTAGAGAGTTATACATTAGTTTGTATAACTGGTATTACATGCCTAGCACTGTCCACAAATTGCTTATACCACAGTCCAGACATTATTAACAACTTTAATCTTCCTATCGGGCAACTATTCGAGGAGACATTGGAGGCACGTCATAAAATTATTAGAAAAAAACGCCTAAGTTACACTAGGAAATCATCAAAAAATAACACTAATAAGGATTTAATGACAATATTATTGCTTATGTCTAACCCATTCATATCCCTCAATAGAAAGACAACATACTGTAAAAAACAAAGTATAGATTCAGAACTTAGAGATTGTTTTGTTGTTCAAGAAATAACAATTGTTGAGGGTTTAGATTTAGATAATTTAAATTCGTGTATCTCAGATCTAGTAACTGACGATGATACTACAACTAATGACGATTCAGATTAAAATCTGAACTATTTATCTATGTATTTTGTTCTATATGCTTTGTTCCTATAGTATTCTTTATATGTCCTTTACATTATTTTATTATATCCACATATATTTCTATCCAAATGTTATTTCTGTATATATTTTATTTCGTACGTGCATTGTATTGTATTCTTTGTACTTCTGTTTACTCGTTGCTTTTCCGTGTATATATTAAATTACATTGCAGTAATGCACAATAAAGTTTATTTTTTATTTAATTATGTTTTACTGTCTGTTTGTAAAAAACGAATGTTAATATTCCTATAATCTTTTGAAACATGCATGAATAAATTAAAAAATGTTAAAATTTAATTTTTGTTTCTCAATTCTCCTTAGCTCGACGCACTGTGGCGACTCGACTATCGTCTCCGATTGAGCGGCAAACTTATTTGATCTGGGAGCAACTGCAATGTTCCGTTAGCGAGAGCTTTTCCAAAATTTGAATGTAATAAAATTCCACCATCACTGTTTTTTCCATAAGAGCCGATATCGATCATAATAAAATTGTAAATTGCATCAACTATGGCTAAAAGTACAATCGAAAATGTCTCTTTATAATTAAAATAATTCGAACCACTCTTTGGTGGAGCTTGAATTATAACGTGCTTTCCATCTAACGTTCCTACACAGTTCGGGAATTTACATCGATTCCAAAATTGTTCTGTTATATTTTTCCACGTGTTAATATCTGGAACAGATATTACTTCACTAGTTAATTCATTTAATATTGCCCTGCACGTTTCTTTGACTATCTGGTGCACTGTTGCTACTCCTATACGATAGCTGAATGAGATGTTTTTATACGAATCTCCCGTTATCAAATACCTTCAAAAATAAATATTAGGCTGTTAAGAGAAATAAAGATAATTCGCTCCATACGCAAATAGCAGAAAGCAGCTACATTTACGTTTTAGATTCATTGTATAAAACCAGATGGCAAAACATTAGAGATCAGTTTAAAAAATATCAAACCAAAAAGATCGCAAAAAGTGGTTAGGCTGCAGAGAAAATTAGGAAATATAAATACGAGGATATTTTAAGTTTTTTGCTACCTCATTTAATAGAAAGAGAGACCATATTGAATATTAATTCTGCTCCTGAGGTCAGCAATAAGAACGAAAATTCTTCTGAAAATGTAGAAGTTGATGTTGAAAATTCACATATTGAAACAAATCAAAATACACTATCAGCGTCAAATCAAGTAAAAAGAAAGAAAATACATGAACCACCAACAAATACGAATGTGGGAAAGGAGACAACTGCTTCAAAGTTGATGGAGTATATTTTAAATAAAGAAAAAGCAGATGCTCAGAAGTCCGCCGGTTGCCACCCTATAGATGCGTTCTTATCGGGAATAGCTCCAGTATTGAAAAATTTGTCTCGTTACAATCAATATGTAGCAAGAACTAAAATATTTTCAATAGGTTATAGGCCCAGTGGTGAAATAAATAATCAAAGTAAATCTCCGTAAAGTAAAAAGTGAAGTTAGGTGTAACCTGTAGCCACGTGTCGAAAAAAAAGAAGCCCAGCATCATGAGCGTCGCAAATACGCAACAAATCGAAAAACTAAGAGACGGTATGAATCATAGAAACTCCAAATGAAAAGTATTTTGTGCTTTAATGAACTGTGAGGTTATGTAAACGGGACAATTATTAAAATAGAAAATAATGTCGCTCAGTGGACACTCAAAGATAAGAAAGCACTCGACTCAATTATATAGCTAAGGGTAAAACCACTGAAGAAGGAGATCACGATCTGGATATGTATCCATGTTGGTCAGTTAAGTAAAGATAACAGGTATCACCGTAGAAGCAAACACATAGATACACATATATATTAAACCTAAGATGTTAATATACAGTCGCAATACAAAGATCGTATTTATGTTTATGTTTGTGTGTTTCAAATTATGTGCTTTATTAGAGATAGGTTTGTGGCGCTGCTTCGCTGCTGTGTGTTCTGCTTTTGAGAATTCAGTAGAAGGGTGGAAAAGGAAAGGAGGGGGCGCGTTTCGTCCGGGCCTGCTAGTGGACTCATCAGTAAGGCTTTCTAGCAGGCCCTGCCTTACACGACTGGGAAATTGGGAAGTCGGTCAACGATTGTATATAGTATAGCAACCAAGCATGGCGAGCATGGGAGGCGACGCCACAGGTTCAAAACATTTATACACAAAATAAGATTTTTCAGTGCACTTCGAAAGGGGGAATGTTAAGATATTCGAAGTGCTCGCTCAAGACGCTTGTCTTTGTGTTTTTATAAACGACTGCATTGCCAGCTGCATCGTCTCTTCCTGTACCGTTTTTCCATGAAGCAAACATGTGCGTAACCGGCAACTATATTATTTCTTTAATAAACTACCATTTATAGTTATACGCAGTGGTATGTTATTTTTCGTGGCCTCCACTGGATAAAATCCCAACACTATTCACTAAAGTTATTACATAATCATTACATTGTAATTTAATATTATTATTACGTTATAATTACATTGATGCCACATTTGTGTTTCTATGAAATACTTATGTTATTTTTATATTTTGTCTTAAATAAATGTTATGTTCGTCCTTTTTTCATTACTATAAATCCCATTTTAGCTTAATTTGCGCAATACTATCATTAGAATAATAATAAAAACAATACTAAAAACAACGTCAAGGCAATGATTTCAGTTGTTTTCCATATATTAACTGTGGTGGATCGGCTAGTTACGGCCCTGTGTAGTCGCTGCGCCATGCGGCGGTGAGAGTAAGAGTTACAGCGTGTGTCAAGAGTTGAGTAATCGCCACAATATGAACCTTTTTGTAATTTCACATATATATACCTATAATAAACTATTAATTTCACTACACAAACCACGACTTGATTATTCAGACACTACAGCTTTCAGAAGTGGGATACTGAATTCGCATGGACTGGTGAATTTGGATAAAAGTTAGTGGAAAAGATTTTGGTGGTTCGAAAAGCATGGGCAGTTTATTACGCAGTATTCGAGAAAGTTCGTTTTTATGGTGTGTCTGTTTGAGGTCGATGGTGATATACGCGTGAGTTGATTGTGATTCGTATTTGGTATTTATTGGAATATTAACGCAGCACAATGAGTAGTTTACGACAAATTCCGGGAATACACGAAAATATTTCCACGGCATCGACAAAGGCGATCAGAGCTTTCCATAACCTCGTCTTTGGGTGCGAAGGTGATCGTAAAAACAGGAGTCGTCTTAGAAAATTTACAGGATTTGAGTTTACAGAGAATTCGAACGAATTTTAAGACAAGGTTACGTGGGTGGAAAATATATTTACGGCCGGGGATTTGACGGCAATTTGCAGTATCTTAAGATTAGACTATAACGGTGATGTGCAAACTGTGGCACACAGAATTTGTACATTCGCTCTCGGGCAGTCAAACCGATCGGACGTGTTGACAATCGCTCGCGAGTTTCTGTGTGTATAATCCAGTCTACTGAGCCGTGTCGGTGCTATCGGTGAGTCTTCTAAATACAGAAGACCCGTCATGGAAGCCATGGAATTTGACAATACATCGAACCACATTCAAACCGATACAACAGTTCAGCCTACAAAATCGTACGCATCAGCCACGGTAAGCAGCGTTTTTCCAACCAAGGAACAGGCAGTAATAATCGACGTCATAGACGGAGTTACTATCAAAGAATATGCACAAGCTGTAGCAAAAATCACTGGACCCAACTTCATACGATTTATCTCCCGCATATCGAACAACAGAATCTGTGTTTTCCTCGATAGTAAAACAACAACAAAAGACCTCGTCACCCATTTCAAATCACTGCCCATCAACAATACATTCACCCCAATCAGAACCTTAATAAATCCATCACAACGAATTATTCTGTCCAACGTTTCTCCTACCATACCACATGACTACATCGAAAAAGTACTAACAAACTAGAACATCAAACTGACTTCGAAACTATCCTTCCTTAGAGCGGGACTACAAGACCCCGGTCTCTCCCACATAATGAGCTTCAGGAGACAAATTTATATAAACCCTGACGATATCCATAAACTCCCCGAATCGTTCCTAATCACGTACGACGACACACAATACAGAATTTTTGTTTCCACTGACAAAGTTACCTGTTTTTTGTGCAAACAAGAAGGTCACATCGCAAACCAATGCAATTTTCAAACCGTGACACCAACACCAAACCCAACAGGCAACAAGGAAATGAGAAATAACCTAACACTAAACGAAATGGAATCAACGAAAAGCTTCAACAACTCACAGTATAACAGAGACCTCACAAACGAAAACTCAACCACAACCGAAACCAACGAGACAGGGAAAGACCCCAATGGTAATATTCCAGCCAACCCCCCTACGGCTAACTCCAGCGCAGACAACAACCCAATACTTGCCATTGTGAACTCTCAAGTTCAAATAAAAAAGAGACCACTATCAGACACCTCAGAAGAAGACCAACAGCCAACAAACAAGCCCATCTCAACACCCGCAAAACCATGTGCTAATGACTCTAATTCAAACGAAAAACCTGCTTCCACCACTATGAAAAAGAAACCCAAACGTAGCCAATCACTATCAAGAATTATCGAACAAATTGACGACATCCTAAAACCAGCAAAAATAGCTCTGGACGACCCCTCTAACCATTTTATCCTTAACTATTCCCAATTGAAAAGTTTCCTGGAAAATGCTATCGGCACAGAAAACCCAAACATTATCGCGATCGACTACACTTCTGACGTGAAAGCATTAATACACATGCTTCTCCTAATCTACCCCCTAATACAAGACCAAAGAATGAAAAACAGACTACACCGATTAATTAAAAAACTAGAAATAGAAGTCGCAACAACAATCTCACTACAAACCATCCTCTCGAAAGAGGGGAACTCATCCTCCCTAGATCCAAAACCCCTATAAACCCAAGATACCAACCAGGTTTTTATGCCACTACAAATTATCCAATGGAACTTGAATGGTTTCTACAGCCGACTCGAGCACCTCCAACTACTAGTCGAAGAATTTCAGCCACAAATAATCTGCCTACAAGAAACTAACTTCAAAAACCACAATTCAGGTAAAATCAAAAATTACAAAACCTATTTCAAAAATCGCAACACTGCACACGCAAGCGAAGGAGTCGCCATCTTTGTCAGAAATAACATCCACAGTCAAGAAATAACAGTGACATCCAATCTAGAAGATATTTATCACTAAAGTAACATGCCCCAAAGATCTGTACATATGCAATATATACCTACCGAACAGTCAACACTTAGATGAATCCGAACTCACTCAACTAATAAACCAAATTCCAAAACCCTTCATTATACTTGGCGACTTTAATAGCCACAATATCCTCTGGGGATCACATAAGACCGATTCGCAAGGAAATTCCATTGAAAAAATAATAAACTCAACAAATCTCTGCTTACTAAACACTAACGAACCCACTCACTTCTGTTCGGCATCCAGTCGGTTTAGTGCAATTGACCTATCCCTATACAGTCCAACAATCACTCAAGACATTTCATGGAACACAGTACAAGACCTATACGACAGCGACCACTTCCCTATTAAGGTGACATGCAAACTAAACCGAATCACTGAAACAAATAAAGCCCCCAGATGGAAATTCCAGAAAGCTGACTGGGATATGTTTCGAAAAGTCATATCGGACTCATCCTCCCTACTCATAGAAATAAATCCAACAAACTTAAACCCAGCACTCGAACACCTCTCAGAAGTCATCATCGCAGCAGCCAGTGCAGCCATCCCGAAGACAAACAAAACCAACGTCAACGCCAAATATAATCCACGGTGGAATGAAAAATGCTCACAAGCTGTGAAAGACTGCAAACACGCTTTCAACCGGTACAAAAAACACAAAACCGCAGAAAACCTTATCAACTTCAAAAAATACCGAGCCATATCCCGTAAGATCACAAAGGACAGCAAAAGACGATCATGGAGAAACTATACCTCAACTCTTAATCCACATACCCCTCCCTCAGCAATTTGGAAAAAGATAAGAGCTATCAAAGGTTCAAACCAACATTCCTCAATACCAGCCTTAAATAAGGAAGACAACTCTATCTCCACCAACCCAAACGAAATATCCGAAATCCTGGTGACGACATTCCAGAAAAACTCCAGTGACTGCAACCATTCAAAACAGTTCCAGAACTACAAACAGAAAACCGATTCTAACGCGTCGAAGTCTTCAATCATAGACCAAGAATCACCTTACTCCTCCAACCTAAATTCACCTATCCAATTTGATTAACTGCTATACTTCCTAAACAAATGCTCGAATACCAGTCCCGGACCCGATGGAATACCCAACATCTTCCTTACCCATCTCCCACAAGAGGCGCTCAACTACATGCTAGCAATATTCAACTGCATTTGGTCCCACAACATCTTCCCAACCAAATGGAGAGAAGCTGTCGTCATCCCAGTCCTGAAACCAGGCAAAACTCCAACAGACCCCAACAGTTATCGACCGATTGCTTTAACAAACACAATGTGTAAATTAATGGAAAAAATTATAAACTACAGACTCCGATGGTACTTAGAATCAAGACATCTCATAGCTAAACAACAAAGTGGCTTCCGACTATTTCACTCCACATACGACCACCTAATAAATCTGGAAACGAATGTATGCGACGCGTTTGCTAACAACCAATATGTAACAGTTGTTTGCTTAGATATAGAAAAAGCATACGACATGGTCTGGAGGAACCGAATCCGAAGAATTCTCCAGAATTTCGGCCTTTATGGAAACATCCTTAATTTTATCAGCAACTTCTTATCTATAAGAACTATCCAAGTTAGAGCCAACAACGTCCTATCCACCACAAAAATTCTAGAAAATGGAGTACCTCAAGGCTCCGTCTTAAGTGTTTCGCTATTCCTAATCGCTATAAACGACATACTGGACAACATACCAATTCCGGTTAAAGAACTTTTATTTGCCGACGACTTAACCCTATTATGCAAAGGAAGGAACCTCCATACCATCCAGATTCAACTACAAGAAGCACTAGATAAACTGCAGAAATGGTCACTTTCGACAGGGTTCAAATTTTCTTCCACCAAGTCTAAAACAATTACCTTCAGCAGAGAGAAACAATACTCGAACATAAAACTAACTCTCGATAACCTGATAATCAAGGAAACATCTTCTATCAAAATATTAGGATTAACATTTGACTCTCAGCTAACATGGACGCCTCATATTAACAAACTCAAAACTGATAGCTACCATCGACTTAACATACTTAGAACAATAGCTGCTAAAAACTGGGGAGCTGACCTCAAAACCTTACTCCTAACGTATAAGACAATAGTGAGATCAAAACTGGACTATGGATCAATCATATACAACTCAGCCAACAACAACATATTAAAAAAATTAGACCCTGTACACAACAATGCTCTCAGAATAACTGTGGGCGCCTTCCGCTCTAGTCCGATCAACGGCATCCTCAATGAAGCTTCAGAACCTCCACTACAAATCAGAAAAAAATACCTAAGTACCAAATTTGCAGTCAGAATTGCCTCCCATCCACAGAACCCAGTCTTCCATAATGCATTCAGAAATAACAACCTAAATCACTTGCATCAAAGGAAAAGAACACCCCCTCCACTTTGCTACAGAATCAGTAATTATCTGAAGGAGCTCGGCATGGAAATCCAGCTCTCATCGAGCAGATCTATCCCCAGCATTCCTCCGTGGACCTATCCAAGAATTAACACTAACACCTCTCTACTAAAATACAGCCAAAAGAAATCTGATCCAATCATGCTAAAGGCTATGTTTCAAGAACTAGAAGCGGGACTCGCAAACCACGTACACATATACACAGATGGGTCCAAGACACCAATCGAATCCGGATACGCAATTGTCAGAAACCAGTTAATCGAAAAAGTTGAACTCCACCACAAAACACCCATCTTTCTATGCGAACTTCAAGCAATCAAACACGCCATCAAATCAACCTTAACCGACCATAATACAAATTTTGCAATCTTCTGCGACTCCACAAGCGCCATCTCAGCATTACAGAAGCTATGGACAAGCGACCCTGTCACTCAAAAATGTCAAGAAGCCTATACCAGATCAAGCCAAAAGAACAACTCAATAACCATAATATGGATTCCTTCCCATATTGGCATAACTGGCAACGAAAAAGCGGGCCGCACAGCCAAAGAAGCAGCCAACTCAACTCCCAACTACCACGACAACAGCACACATCTGGAAACATTACTCTCCACTCTTAAAGACAAAATTAAAGACCGTTGGAACAAAGAGTGGAGTGCATTAGCAAAACCCCGTACAAAATTAATAAAAAACAATTTTTTCGAAAAATCCATTACCTGGAAATTACCCAGACTAGATCAAGTGATAGATCTCGTATCATCATAGGCCACACTAAACTGACTCATCAACACCTTCTCCACAAGGCAGACCCACCAATATGCGAAACGTGCAAAGACCTCCTCACAATAGAACATATCATCATCCACTGCAGAAAATATATTCCAATCAGGCAACGGCACAACATAAAACCAACCTTAAAGGACAATCTGAAGGACAACACATCGACCCAAAATTTACTACAGTACCTCAAAACGACTAAATTGTACAACAAGCTTTAATAATGTATTCTCCGAATCGCTAATAACCCTTAGCGGTTGATGCGACTTTAAACAACAAATATAATAAAAAAAAAAGAATTTGTAAACATTTAACGAATCTGGGACTACTAGAGGAAGTGTTAAACGGAAATGAAACAGAGGTTGAGGGGGATGAGACGGAACAAAACGAAGACAGAGAGCCGGAACAAGTCGCGAGCCGATCGGAAATGTAAGTGCTGCCAAAATTTACGCTAAGTTTTCGCGATATAGAAGATACCGTACGACCGTTCAGTGGTGACGATGAGTACCCGGTGGAAACATGGTTATCGGATTTTGAGGACAATGCTACATTGTTTGGTTGGGCAGAAATACAAAAATTATTATTTGCCAAGAAATCTTTAACGGGACTAGCGAAGTTATTTATACGGGTTGAACGGGATCTCACCACGTGGAAGAAATTTAAATCGCGTTTGTTGGATGAGTTTTTGAAGAAAATAACCAGTGCCGAGTTGCATCAGAAACTTTATAGACGGAAAATTAAACGCGACGAATCCGTACAAGAATATTTTTTAGCAATGAAAGAGCTAGCTTCTCGCGGTAAAATTGAAACAGCATCTCTCATACAGTATGTGATTGACGGTATTACGGATGACCCAAACCGAAAGACTTTTGTATGAAGCTCGCAATCTGAAAGAATTAAGAGACAAATTGGAAATCTTCGATAAGGTTAGGACAGGGGGTTCGCAACCCGGAAGATACCCCCCGAGTCGTAGGGACGCGACAGGGAAGGCGGTGTCCACGAATCGAGCGTCATTGGCGACAGCATTATCGTCGATCGGGGTGAGGGGGCTAGGAGGTAAAATGACCACTCGACCAGACTACCCCACAATTATTACTGTTTATTATTAATACATGAGTGATGGTGGGTGTGGAGCCTACGCTACCACACGTAGGTTAAGCTAATACCGATTGTGAATGCGAATCACGACGACGTCTTTACCAGACTGACTTACGACGTCCTCAACGGACTGGCTATCGACAACGTCTCTAACAGACTGCCTCGCGGAGTCTAACGGACTGCCTCTCCTTTCTTAAAATCTACTCCCTATATGCATCCCTTACCCTAATAGACAAAGGGAGAGAAAAAGAGATAGGACAGAAAGATGGAAAAACGAAACTGAAAAATATTTAGCGTAGGAAAAGTTTAGCGAGTGAAAGAGGGTAATAAAAGTCAAGAGGCTCGCCGGGCCCGGATCGGGGTGGTCCGAGGCCCAGGCGAAACCTTGAAGGAAAACAGGCGCCTCGTACGGCTCAGGTCGCCGTGTTTACAGGACGACCAGGCTCGTACGAGACCCTGGGAAAATGGAAAAATAGAAAGCTTAAAACTAGCCTTGCATTCCATTACCATTCATACTCTGGCAAGGGCGTAGTGGCTATACAATGGCCGCTACAGGGGAAACTAAGGGAGATGGAGCGCGCAGTAGTATTCTGCGTTGTTACAACTGCAACGAGACAGGCCATGTGATGTCAGCGTGCCCGAAGCCAAAACGCGAAAGAGGTTCGTGTTACATCTGTGGGGTGGTGGATCATCAGAAACGGTCCTGTCCTCGCCGGAAGATCGCAATGCAGCCACGACCTACGTCAACAGTCGAAGATAAGACGACGCGTTTAGTCGAAATAAATGACGCTTTAATTACTTCGTATACTGTATCGGTAAATTTAGACGTTGGTGACGTGATAGCAGTGGTAGATACTGGCAGTCCTATTTCTTTATTAGACGAAGCGCGAATACCGGTCGATGTATCTATAGATCCTTATTTAGGTGATTCGAAATTTGAAGGAATCAATAAGAGTCCGATTAACATTTTGGGGCGGCTTAAGCAAAAGGTTAAGGTACAAGATTGTGAAGTTTTTATCGATTTTCTTATAGTATCTCGTGTGACCATGTCTTACGAATGTTTGTTGGGATGAGATTTTATTGCAAATGACAGTATTGAAGTTCAGTTTGGGAAAACGGTAAAAATTAGTAAAATTAAGGGCGGAGCAGAAACTGATTCTGCTATACTTGAAATACTACATACAGTGAGTGTAAAAAGTATTCGTACACTAGTCAATTTGAACAAAAACTTTGCAGAACTTTGTTTATTACAAAAGTATGTTAACAAAAACATACATACATATTCTTAGAAATCTCTGAAACAAATGTCATTAATAACAAATTATTTATTTATATTCATTATGAAAATATTAACAAACTTCTAGAAATTGACCTAAAATATACGCGTAATAAGTATTCGTACAGTCTTTGATTCGTAACATTCCACATAGAACGATTACAAGATAATCCATGATATGTAAACATACTTAGCATCAGTATGTCTGGAGACGCTGTCGGTATAGGTAGTATCCTAAATTGAAACATTATCAACGAAATTATCAGTAAAATGGGACAAAAATGCAAGGAAACCTCTGAAGAAGAAAGAAAAATTCTTATAAATTTACATAATAAGTGTAAAACACTAAGTGAAATTTCTAAAGTTTTAAATAGACCGAGGTCCACGATTCAAGGAATCATTGACAGATATGGCGATCGAAAAACTGTAAAAAATAATCCAAGAAACGGACGTAAACGAATAATAAATGAGTATACCGGCTGATGGATAATTCGAAAAATAAAGCAAAATCCAAAGATAAGTGCGGTGAAAATCACAGGTGAACTTAAAAATGGTCTGGACATTAATGTATGCAGTAGCACAGTGCGTAATTTTTTACGGGATAGAGGATATCACGGCAGAGTAGCTCGTAAGAAATATTTCGTAAATGAAATTAATAGAAAGAAAAGATTGCAATTCGCGAAAGAGTACGTTAATGTTTCTATGGAGTACTGGAACCGTATTATATTTACTGATGAGAGTAAATTTAACATATTTGGGTCAGATGGACGATGTACAGTATAGCGGAAAAAAAATACCGAGTATGAAAAAAGAAATTTGAAGCCGACCGTAAAGCATAGAGGAGGATCAGTCACAGTTTGGGGCTGTATGAGTGCGAGCGGGGTTGGATCATAAAATATACATCGATATTCTAAAAGAGCATCTTCAGGTTAGTGCAAATAAAATGCAGTTACAGGGCAATTATATATTTTTGCAAGATAATGATCCGAAGCATAATGCTTATAATACACGTCAGTGGATCCTATATAACGTGCCGCAGCAATTAAAAATCCCTCCACAGTCTCCAGACGTAAATGTGATAGAACACTTATGGAGTCATCTGGAAGAAAAAATTCGAGACCATCACATTTCTTCGAAACAAGATTTAAAAAATGCACTTTTAGAGGAATGAAACAAAATTTCTAGTACTATAACCAAAAATTTAGTAAATTCAATGCCGCAAAGGCTTCAAGCGATTATACAATCTAAAGGAAATCCCACTAGATACTAAAATAGCAAATAGACTGATTTTTGTTACGTTTATGTACTAAAATCTATAGTTTTTGTTGTAAAATTAGAAGTGTACGAATACTTATCACACGTATATTTCACGCGAATTTCTGGAAATTTGTTAATATTTTCATAATAATTATAAATGAATAATTTGTAGTTAATGACATTTGTTCCAGAGATTTCTAAGAATATGTATGTATGTTTTTGTTAACATACTTTTGTAATAAACAAAGTTCTGCAAAGTTTTTGTTCAAATTCACTAGTGTACGAATACTTTTTACACACTGTATTAACGTAAGTGACAATCAATCGACAGGTGATTCTAATGATCTTAAGATAAATGAATAGTTAGACTGGGAAACTTAAAATAAAGTAAAAATTATTATTCGGGATCGGTATATAGAACCATTGCGTCCAGACTCGCCTAATGTTAAGTTGGAAATGGAACTGATACTTAAGCCTAACCATCGTTCGTTTTACTTTAATCCTCGACGTCTTTCTTGCACCGAGAAAATAGCGGTAACGGAAATTATACAAGACTTATTAAAAAGAAAAATTATTCGACCGAGCAATTCGCCGTATAGTAGTCCGATTGTATCGGTGAGAAAGAAGAATGGACAAATTAGAATGGCGATAGACTATAAAGAGTTGAATAAAATCACGCTTCGGGATAATTTCCCAATTCCTCATATAGAAGACCAAATAGACAGTTTGCGTGGTGAGAAATTTTTCACTCAACTTGACCTAAAAGATGCTTTTCACCATATTAAACTAAAGGAATCGTATATCGGATATACATCTTTTGTAACGTTTATGGGCCAGTATGAATATACGTACATGCCGTTTGGACTGTCGAATGGACCGGCATTTTTTATGCGTTATATCAACACTGTTTTTCGTCCGCCTATCGATCTCGGCTGAATACTTATTTATTTAGACGATATATTAATAGCCTCAGAAACTATAAGTGATAATTTAAGAATTTTAGATAAAGTTTTACAAATTATGGTTGAAAATTGCCTAGAACTAAAATTTTCGAAAAGCGCGTTCTTATTGACTGAGATTATCTACCTGAGATATAGAATAAGTGAGCAAGGTATACGGCCTAGTGCAGATAATATTAGCGCGATATTGGATTACCCTATTCCAAGAACTTATAGAGAAGTACAAAGCTTTTGGGTTTGATTTCATATTTCCGCAAAATTAGAAATTTTGCTACTATAGCTAAGCCTCTGTATGATTTATAAAAAACGAAGACAGATTTTAAATGGAATGAGAAATCTATATTTTATCTATTTATTCGGTTTCAGCCGAAACTGAACTATACTGCGATGCTAGCACACACGGGTACGAATCTGTATTGCTACAGAAACAATGTGACGGGAAATTTCACCCTATTTCATATTTCAGTAAACGAACATCTCAAGCTAAATCGCGTTATCACAGTTTTGAGCTTGAAGCCTTAGCCATTGTGTATTCTCTTGGAAAATTTAAAATTGATTTGCAAGGCATCAAATTCAAGATAGTTACTGATTGTAACAGTTTGAAATTGATATTAGAACGTAAGGAAGTTAATCCTCGTATATTGAGATGGTCGTTAATATTGCGGAACTACGACTATACATTAGAACACCGGCCAAGCGAGCATATGCACCATGCGGATGCCTTAAGTCGGAATTATTCTGTACTGATAGTTACGGAAAATAGTTTCGAAAGAAATTTATTGATTTTACAAAACTTAGATCCAGAAATCGTTAGTATTAGAACTAAGTTACAGGTGGCTGAGGATAAATTCTTTGAGCTTAGCAATGGATTGGTTTATAGGATAATGCAAGGCAAATTATTATTTTACGTTCCATCTTCTATGGAAAATAATGTTATCCGGGCTAGTCAGGAGCAGATTGGCCATCAAGGTATAAATAAGACTTGCAAATATTTGAGTCGTGTGTGTTGGTTTCCTCGTATGAAACAAAAGGTGCAAAATTTTATTGAGAATTGCATTAAATGTATAACTTACTCTACTCCTATTCGGATCGAAGGTAATTTACATTGTCCAGATAAAGGCAATCTTCCATTTGATTGTATTCATCTTGATCATTATGGTCCTTTAGAACGAACGAGGCATCGTCAAAAATATATCTTTGAGATAATCGATGCATTTACCAAGTTTGTCAAGTTTTATCCTGTAACGTCTACGCGTACCGACGAAGTAATTAAACACTTAAAGAACTATTTCACTGTATATAGCGTACCATAGAAAATTGTAAGTGATAGGGGCAGCGCATTTACCTCATTAAAGTTTAAAGAATTTTTATCGCAATATCTTAATAGCAACGGCTACGCCTCATGCGAATAGGCAAATCGAGCGAATAAATAGAACGTTAACACCTATGCTAGCGAAAGTAGCTCAAACTCAAAGTAATTGGAATGATGTTTTAGCCGATATTGAATTTGCTTTGAATAACACGATAAATCGTTCAACCGGAGATACTCCCGCGCGATTACTTTTTGGTACTAATCAAATAGGACGCATTAATGATGAGTTAAGAGTAATTTTAGAAGACCAAAATAAGATAGATAGAGATTTAAACGAAATTAGAGCAAAGACTGTTATGCAAACTGAAGCGAGTAGTGCATATAATAAACAATATTATGATAAAAACTAAATATAAGTTAGCTGATTATGTAGTAAGTAAATAAGACGCTTTTGCCCAAATTTCGAGAACCTTATACGGTGAAACGAGTTTTAGATAATGACAGATATGTTTGTGATCCGGAAGGTGAACAATTAACACAAATACCTTTCGAAGGAATTTGTGCATCGATAAACATGAAGCATTGGGTTCGTGGGGAATGTAATTAAATTCATATTATTTATTTAAAAAGATATCGTTATTTTAAAATGTTACTACTATTAGAATAAGAATATTATTTTCTAATTTTCTGTATGTATACCCTATTATACCTATTATGCGCATTACGTTACTTATGTTACCTTATGTTCAAATTATTCATTTATTTGTTGTTATTTATGATATCTTATACTCAATTTATTGTTATGATTGAGGGCAATCATCCGTCAGGATGGCCGAACTGTGGTGGATCGGCTAGTTACGGTCCTGTGTAGTCGCGGCGGTGAGAGTAAGAGTTAGAGCGTGTGTCGAGAGTTGAGTAATCGCCACGATGTGAACCCTTTTGTAATTTCACATATATATACCTATAATAAACTATTAATTTCAGTACGCAAACCACGACTTGGTTATTCAGACACTACATAACGAACAATTTCTTTAGCGTATTAAAATTATTATACGGAATTTATTGAAACGTAGCACTTGTAAGTATCACAAAGGTAAATTTGTGTTATATTATAAATTCGTAGTGTTTCGCTGTTATATCGATGTATTTTGGTTATGTTGCCTAATGATTGTAGTATACCTTTTAATTTGTTTGTTCACGTTTAACATTTGCGTTATATTTCTTTGGATTAACCGAAACCATGACTGAAAAAAGACGTTTAACAAATGAGGAGAGAAGAGTTGTTCTTAATATGAAAAAAGAAGGGGACTCTTATCGAGAAATTGCTAAATTTTTTAATAAAACACCGGAAGCTATTTTTAAAATATCTACCCTTAGTGAGTGGAGGCATCAGAGTCAGAAAGAAAAACAGGGTTCGGTTTAGTTACTTGTTAGTTGGGAAAAATGTAGGGACCTAGGAAAAAGAATGGAGGTAGGTACTCATAAGATAGTTCAAGGAAGGGAAGATCAAGTCAAAGGACATCGGGGTAGATGCAGACATGTTAAATAAATAGAGTTACTCCCAAAAGTATTCAGACACTACCTAAATTTTACTGTAAGGTGCTGTATCTGGGTTAATTACGAAGGAATTGCATAAACTCATTTTTCTTATGAAACGTCATTTATTGCTCTTTAAAATTATGTATTATCATTTGAATATAGTATACATATGTATACATGGTGTTCGGCCACCCTTGGGAAAAATTTTAATGGGAGATTCTGGAGTTCAAAATAAGACGAAAATCAAGAATGCCAATTTGTTGATTGAGACTTCGTTAGAAAGTTATTAACGTTTAAACTTCCGCCTGTAGAACGGTAATCTGCATACAGCTGCGTGCATACGATAGTGGTTCTCACTCAACATGAGAAACTCTACTTATTGACTCATTGACAGCCTTACAGTTTTTTGAGTGAGAACCACTATCGCGAAGAACCACAGAACAGCTGTTCGCAGATTGCCGTTCTACAGGCGGAACTTTAAACGTTAATGACATTTTAACGAAGCCTCAATCAACAAATTGGCATTCTTGATTTTCGTTTTATTTTGACCTCCAGAATCTCCCATTAAAATTATTCCCATGGGTAGCCGAACACCCTGTATATCAAGAAGATTTGTTTGATTATGTACTATATTAAACATATATTTTATACAGTGTTCACAAAATGGTTTTGGCACGTGTTTACTATGTAACGCTCTAACATGGACTGACAACAAGTCACGATTAACGGTTACACAGTGAATCTGTGTAATCAAAGATGTCGCAATTAGTTACTTGGATAACATCTAACAGTATCCATGCAAGTAGGATGGGAGAATTCGAACAATAAATCACTTCATTAACTGGTAAAGTGAGTGATAATTTTACCTTATTCATTCACTGAGCTAATGAAAGTTTTTAATGGCGCAACCCTGGATTTCACGTATACTAATTTTGAGCCCCACCTACCTAATGTACCGTGGGACCGCATGTAAACGCAGATACTGTACGTCCTTTCCGAAACGTTTGCAAACCTGTGCAATTCTAACCGATCAACTCATTCACTTAATATGTATCGACGAATCTGTAATTTCCCTTTTAACGAATATGATGGTTTGAATGGCCCACGGCCATTCGCATTAACTATATGGTGTCGATTGGCGATGGGGACGCCAACAGACGCGTCGAACGTGATTCGTTACACATGTAGTTTATTTTGATTATTTTCTTTTTATACAATAAATGTTAGTGGATATATTGTGTGAACGAAGTTATTTTACCCCCAACAGAATATACACCGCTTTTTGCTTGTTTCCGTAAATTCGTTAATTTACTACCCGTCTCATGAAATGGAATTTGTTCAATGTACCGTCCGTTTGTATTCCTATCCGTAGTGGCGGAAACGTGAATTTCACATTTATCCATTTCAGTATTTTTTAATTTTCGAAACTTTATTCCCTTATTTAATAATTCGCCGCTAGTCACGAGATTAAATCTACGAACCCGTGGCTCATTCACCGTCAGCCTGGTCAATTTGCTCCCAAGTACCCACCCAAGCTACATTTTCTGCCAAAGTAAGTCAGGTGTGGCTTTGTATTGTCCAACACTGTTGAGATTTTTAATGCACAATGTATTTGTAGTTATACGTATTTTATTTTAATAAGTATTGCAAAGACAATAAACAGTACAGACAAAGCGTGTTACATTACAGACTGATATATGCGGACTGAACCTGCTGATCGATACGTGATCTAGCAGGTGGTAGTTAATTATCTATTCTGCTTTATCGACAAGTGAGATTTACAGTTAGAGTTTAAACTGTTACTCCTAGCAAATACAAAGCAATCTCCAAAACAGACCTACCCCGATCAGTAGGTCAACACGTTTCGAAGTGTCGAAGTATGAAACCGCAATTATCATGTTTGAAGGGACGTTAATATTTTTCCTATTAATATGAATGTTTGGCATGTCTTCGGGGATAGTGAATTCAGTGACTATAATTATTCAAGGTCATTCATGGTCACGGTCGGAGAAAATGGTATACGATGTAAAATGTGAAAGCAGAATATCTGTATTTCACAAATGTTCAAAATGATGGCCATTTACGTCGATACATTGCTGTAAACGGGCTCTGAAGGAATGTTGAACTCTGACAAGTACATCCGAGGTGATATTCGCACATGCTGTGATGATTTGCAGATGCATATCTTCAACTGTTGTTGGAGCATTAATTACAGTCACTGAATTCCTAATGAAAGGGACTATCATTGTAGATGTTTCAAAAAGGGTGATTCTATTTTAAAAAATAAAGGTGACTTTCATTTCTTTAAAGAAAATGACAGAAACAAAAATACTTTTGGGATCGTATAAGCCTCATTGTACCATTCAATTTTGTCTTGAAGACATTTGACGTATCTTTAAAAACAACAAAGATATTTAAGATGCAAATGTTAGGTGACTCACCCTGTATATATTTATATACGTCGTAAACCATTATATTTGGAACCAACAGATACAAGGTCCATCAAGTCGGTGGAAGGTGTTCGTCGCCAATCGAATCACCGAGATTAACAAGCTAACAATTGGAATTAGTTGGAAATATGTTAGACCTCAGAAAAACCCTGCAGACCTGATTTCTCGCGGAAAAAATCCCACGTCATTGGCAGCTACTTACTTTTGGTGGCCAGGTTCGACATGGCTGTCAATGAATCGAGAACACTGGTCTCATTCGGCAATTGAGAAAACAGAGATTTCGGAAGAAAAAGGGGTAAATCAGACGGTATTTGCAGCTACAGCTGCAACTGTTGACAGCAGCATCTTTACAAGGATTTGAGGATATTTACGATTACTTCGGGTTACAGCATACTGCTTAAGAATTGTAGATTAGGCACGAAGAAGACACGGAAATAATGTAAAGGATATGATGACACCGATAGATGCCAATCTGTGACATCTGTTGATACACAAAGTTGTTGATTAAGCCGACACCGTGATAGTTCCTGTGAAGGGATTGACTCAGCGAAGTTGCCCGTGTTTCGGGTATGGGTCTCTTCTGTTCATTCGCGTAGTAACCGTCATTCTAACAAGTCATAAAAGAAAAGTGATAATTGTAATCGATCAAAAAAAATATCGACTCATTAACCGCAAGATCCAACAGGTTATGAGCCCAGGAGAGAACTGATAAAGATTCTTGGTCTGTATCCTATTTATTATCATCATACGAGTATTTGACAAGTTCATATTTTGAAGAACTGCTACATAATTTCTACCGATCACGTGGCGATTGTTCGAGAAAGTTCCGCCATTTTTGGGAAGCAAAAGTTATTCGGTATAAGAAGCTCTCTCAGACCTTTATCTTATTGTGATATTATACTGTGTACATCACGTTTATAATAAGTTTAATAATAAATCACGTTTAATAATAAGACAACGGTAGTGACATAAATACGAGCAATTGGAGCGGGCTTAGACGAAACGTGTGTGTTGCAGCAGAGAAATAAATCTTACAGAAGTCGATACACATCAGAGTTTATTTTCATCCATATAACTTGCCCGTGATTCAAATACAACGCTTATTTTATTTGTGGCTCTTATTAAGATATATGAAATTTCGTTATTTTCGCTCTTTGAAATCGTTTGTAAATTATTTGACCAGACATACTTGAGAAAGTCATGGCAAACTGTTGAAATGTATGAGTTGAGATAATCGTGATATCTGTTGAAAGTCAATAACACAAACCTAAATTGTGTTAGGTGCCATCTAGGGATTTAGGTATCTCTGTATATGTGGCGATCCTCGCGTTACTCTGCTTCCGGCACTCGCTCTGACAGTTTGTAGTGTACTTTTATAACACAATTTTATATACAACAACACAAATTAACCGACTAATTTTGCTGCGTTGCCTACAATGACTTTAATAAGCAATATTCCTTCGATTGATCTCAAATTGGATGGGTGTTCGAATTTTTCCTCATGGAAATTCACCATGAAAATGTCGTTAATAGGTCTCGATCTTTGGGATTGTATCAAAAGCGAAAATAGATCTGACTTGTTAGATTTGAAGAAAGATCAAAAGGCTTTAGCCTGCATCTACCTTAATGTTAAAAATTATTGGTAGATACATTTGAGAGAGGATGTTTCCGCCAAAGATGCATGGGATAAATTATGCAGAGCTTATGAAGATAACGGTCTACCTAGATCATTAAACTTAATGAGAGCATTAATTAAAATCGATTACAACGACTTTGACGACATGAATCGCTATATGTATATGCAAAGTTATTGAAATCTCGCACAAATTAGCCGATATAGGGAATCCTACCGAGGATAAGTTACTTGCAGTTGTAATTTTAGCAGATTAATCTCTTCAATATAAGCCGCTCGTCATGGCTCTAGTTAGTTCCAGAGCAGAAATTACGACAGAGTTGGTTAAGAACAAACTTCTTCAGGGCGGCATAAAGAAGTGATCAACAACACTTCCCTCAAAAATTTCAAAAAGGGGAAGTAATTTGTTATGGCTGCAACAAAAAGCATCACATGCCAGCAAACTGTAGGAAAATAATTCATACCCATGATGAAGTAATCCTAAATTTCATAAGAATTCTAACAAAAACAATTGGAGCATGTTATCTGTCCTTATGACCTCGAAACATGATAATAACTGGTGCATTGATTCAGGAACGACGAATGATAAACAAAGATTGGATTTCAAATTTTGAAACATGTGAAGGTCGAAATATAATCATTGCTGATCATTTAAATCTCCAAGCCACGAGCAAAGGGTACGTAAACGTAAACTTACTTAATGATTCGCAAATAAGAAAGATTTCCGATGTTCTCTACGTACCTAAGTTAAGCACTAATCTTTTGTCCGTCAGTTCATTGGCTCAAATTGCCTCAATGGGCTCATATTATTATTTTTGATGATACAAAATGCAATGTTTACTTGAAAAATAAATATAAAATAGTTGCAACTTTGCAAAATGGTGTTTATAAATTGAATGCTACTCCAATTCATCATGCACTTGCTTCAGTTACAAATCCATTGAGTAAAAGACTAGGACATTTGAATGACAGATCTATGCAACTATTAAGAAGAGGATTGGCATTTGGTATTGATTTCAACTTGTCAGGTAGAGAAAATTGTGTTGCTTGGGTCAATGGTAAACTTTCTAGAAAACCATTCACCGGCTCAGGTAGAGAAAGAGTAGACCAATACCAAAAGCAAGTTGATTCGGAGCTAGATATATCTTCCTCTTGGTTGATGATTTTTCTGCGATGACCTTTTCTTATTTTATGAAACATAAATCTGAAGTTACAAATGCATTCAAACAGTTCAAGATATAAGTTGAAAGAGAACACGACAAAAGGATCAAAATTTTACGGACAGATAACGGAAAGGAATTCGTAAATAAAGAATAAAACATCAGACAACAGTTTCGCATACACCGGAACAGAATGGTGTTGCGGAGAGAGCAATTAGGAGAGTTGTTGAAAAGGCACGTTGCTTATTGCAAGAAGCTGAATTAAATCAAAAATTTTGAAAAAAAGCAGTGAGAATGACTGTATATTTGAAAAATCGTTCTCCAAGTAAAAGCGTGTGAAAAGGTAGATTTGAGACACTTAAAAGTGTTAAAATTCAATAATAGTCATACCGAGCAACATTGGCAAGCTGTGAAAAGAATTCTTAAATATTTTAAAGGAACAATAGACTACAAGCTGTGGTATGGGAAAACCGATCTAAATATTACAGGCTATGTGGATGTTGACTTTGGAAGTGATGAAGCAGATCGTCGTTAAGTTACAGATTTTGTATTCTTGGTGGGAAAGGGTGCTATAAGCTGAGAAAGCAAAAAACAAAGCATAGTTGCAATCTCAAAATGTGAAGGGTTGGAAGTGTTTTGATCGTAAAGAAATGGGTAACGAGGGTCAGCGAGACAACAAGGAGTATGAAACGAGTGATTGTGAAACACAGACGTGATTGTAAATGTGTTGCCAAGTATTATTTTATGTAAAAAATTTGAGTGTGTGCTTCAAATTCGATTATATAAATATATGTATGTTCAAATCATTTTCCTCAAAAAAATTCTCTTCGTTAAATCCTACAGTAATATTAAATAATGTAGTTTATATAGTTACGTTTCAAGTGTCCAAATATTTGAATCAGACCATACGGTTGTGACCATTTCTGACATCCTTACAAATTAAAGGATGAAATTAGTTTGGATCAAAGCGATTATATTGCAGAATTCTGTCGAAAGTACAGTATCGATGGTTGTTCGCCAGCAAGCACCCCTCTCACAACTGGAAGCAAGCTTGCTAGTGGAATTGAGTGTGACGACCACCCATACGGAGAGCTTGTAGGCTCCCTCAACTATCTTGCATTGTACAGAGACCGGATATTGCTCACGCAATTAGTTACCTGAGTAGATTTAACAATTGTCACGAGACGGACCACTGGACTGTCGCGAAACGTGTGCTGAAATACTTGATGGGGACTATAGACTATAGATTACAGCACAAAAAGACGAACTTGAGCATTGGAGGTTATGTCGATGCGGATTTCGGAACAGACGACTTACAAGGAATGTTCGCGAACGGTCCGGCTTCGATTTTTATAAAACTTTGTACAGTTATAAAGCAACCAAAAATAATCGACACGTATTTTTTTTAGCTGCGGTAACTCGAGTTTAAGGGGTGAAACCACCCCTTGAAGTTTTGGCTCGAAACGGCTATCTCGAAAACGGAAAGATATATGAAAAAATTGTTAATGGGCGAGGTTAATGGTTTCTTATGTACAATAACATGGTGTTAAAAAATTTAACAAAATACAATTTGCTTATAACAAAAAAAAATGTATTAACATAATTTTTCATTTTATTGAAATTTTCATAATGACAAAAAATGACGAGCATTTTATTCCAAATCTATTGGTATGTAATACTTTAAAATTGCCTCCTACAGTTTTGCAGATTTTGATGATTTACATCTTGCGCGCACATCCACTATAGTAGCAGCCGTTCTAATTTTGACTTTAATGGAGCGTTGTAGGCTTGCATTAAATTATACGGTAACAAGTAACAAGTAATAACAGTAACTAAACAGTGGACAGTGTCCACAAAAACTACCAGATTTGTAACGACGAATTCATTTGCAATGCAGCGCATTCGTGAATGAAGTAAAATCATATACAGGGTGTTTGGCCACCACTGGGAAAAATTTTAATGGAGGATTCTAGAGGCCAAAATAAGACGAAAATCAAGAATACCAATTTGTTGATGGAGGCTTCGTTAAAAAGTTATTAACAATTAAATTCAAAAATTTCAAAACGTTCTGAAAAAATTATTTTCGGTTGCGGGGGTCAATTACGATCATTTTTGGTGAATAGACATACCCCTGAAATCCTACCCAGTTTCTAGAAAAAAATTCAAGAACATGTGAAATTTTTCGACGAAAAAGAAAAATTGTAAATCCTTCTGGAAAAATTATTTTCGGTTTCGAGGGTCAATTACAATCACTTTTGGTCATTACACATACTCCCGAAATCCTACCCGCTTTCGAGAAAAAAATTCCTTACCGAAAATCTAATTAGGTGACTGACAAAAGAAAAAAAATTTCAAATCGTTCTGGAAAAATTATTTTCGGTTGCGGGGGTCAATTACGATCATTTTTGGTGAATAGACATACCCCCGAAATCCTACCCACTTTCTAGAAAAAAATTCGAGAAGGTGTGAAATTTTTCAACGAAATTAAAATATTTCAAATCGTTCTGAAAAAAATATTGTTAGCTGTAGTGATCATTTGCAATCATTTTTGGTGAATGGACATACCCTCGAAATCTTGCGCATTTTCGAAAAAAAAATTCATCAGTGGCGGAACTTTAAACGTTAATAACTTTTTAACGAAGCCTCCATCAACAAATTGATATTCTTGATTTTTGTCTTATTTTGGCCTCTAGAATCCCCCATTACAATTTTTCCCAGGGGTGGCCGAACACCCTGTATAACCCGAAATGAACCAAGCAATGTTTACAATTCCTATCAAAGTGGTCTTAATTTGGAATTACATTCAGGGCGCACTTTGGCTGAAGAAGCTATAAAAATTGTAGAAGGAGGTGATCGATCAGTGTCATCCACCACTCATAGTTACACCATCCAGCCAACCATTTCAGCTGATGGACAATTACTGTCACCATTATTTATTGTACTGAAAGAGAGTACAAAACATTTCGGGCCAATTGTGGAACAACATTTATTTCGCCCTGACAATGTATATATTGCAGCTTCAGAGTCAGGAAACGAAGTTACTCCCGAGAGTAAAAACGTAAAACTTTTTATAATACCAAAAGGTAGAACAAAGTATGTTCAACCACTGGATGTTTATGGTTTCCGCACTTGGAAAAATTTCGTCTGCCGATTTTCTGATATAGTTCTCGTTTTAAAACACGACATTAATCTCCATGCTAGAAATAATATAATAACTTCAATCTCTGGTCCACAATGAATTTTCATCGCCAAGGTTTCAAAATTTTATTAAATACTCCTGGTAAAAACCAAATGCACTCCAGAATCCTGTTGAGTACTGCTATTCTATTGAAAATGAACCAAGATGCCATATTTGTGGTGACGTGGCAATAATTAAATGTGCATGGTGTAAAAAATCTTTATGTTTTAAACATTTTTTCGACGAGTATCACTATTGTCGAAACTATTATACATAGAATAATTGCTATACACACTGTATGTATTTATAATTTATAAATCGCTCCAATTTTGTCACGATGTCATACGTGAACAATAAAAACAATTAATCTTTTCATTGCTGTTAAGAAACTTGTTACTGTTATTGTTACTTGTTACTTGATACCGTATAATTTAATGCAAGCCTACAACGCTCCATTAAAGTCAAAATTAGAACGGCTACTACCATAGTGGATGTGCGCGCAAGATGTAAATCATCAAAATCTGCAAAACTGTAGGAGGCAATTTTTAAATGTTACATACCAATGGATTTGGAATAAAATGCTCGTCATTTTTTGTCATTACGAAAATTTCAATAAAATTAAAAATTAAGTTAATAAATTTTTTCTGTTATAACAAATTGTATTTTGTTAAATTTTTTGACACCATGTTATTGTACATAAGAAACCATTAACCTCGCCCATTAACAATTTTTTCGTATGTCTTTCCGTTTTCGAGATAGCCGTTTTGAGCCAAAACTTCAAGGGGTGCTTTCACCCCTTAAACTCAAGTTATCGCAGCTAAAAAAAATACGTGTCGATTATTTTTGGCCGCTTTATAAGTGTACAACATTTCATCAAAATCGAAGCCGAACCGTTCTCGAACATTCCTTATTAGATCGCCGTTCCTATACTGAATATGTTTTCTTAATGGAAGGAGGAGCGATAAGTTGGTAGAGTTCAAAACAGCCGACAGTAGCCTTATCTAATTGCGAGGCTGAGTATGTGACCTTACCAGAAGCCTGCAAAAAGACCAAACTGAAGAATCTTTTATGCGAATTAACAAGTATAGATTCTTGCGTAGTCTTATACAGGATGTTCGGTCACCCCCGGGAAAAATTTTGATAGGGGATTCTAGAAGCCAAAATAAGACGAAATTCAAGAATACCAATTTGTTGATGGAAGCTTCGTTAAAAAGTTATTAACAATAAAATTCAAAAATTTCAAATCGTTCTAGAAAAATTATTTTTGGTTGCAGAGGTCAATTAGAAGCATATTTTGTGAATAGACATATCCTTGAAATCCTACCCACTTTCGAGAAAAAAAATCGGGTAGGTGTTTAAATTTTTTGGTAGAAAAAAAATTTTTCAAATCGTTTTAAAAAAATTATTTTCGGTTGCAAGAGTCGATCGCAATCGGTTTTGCTCATTACAGATACCCCCGAAATCCTAGGCATTTTCGAGAAAAAAATTCCTTACCGAAAATGTAATTTCAGGCCAGAAATCGTTCCCCGAAATTTCATGCGAATCTTTAAGACATCATAACTTCTGAACGGATTGGACGATTTTAATTTTCAAAAACGCAAACGACGCGTATTTAGATGAAGAATATGTAGAAATTACAAAAGTATTCGAAAAGTTGATCCTTGACACCGTAAACTGAGAAAAACCCAATAAAAATGGTCCAATTTTCAAACAGCCATAACTCCTACAATAGTGAATATATTTAAATGAAACTTTTTTCTGAAATAGAGCCTATGAGTACATACAAAAAAGTATTACACAACTTTTCTGTAGGGCGTCAAATAAAATTACTAAAAATCAAAAACTAATTTTTAAGAAAAATCGATGGGGCGTAGGTGCCTAAATTTTTCGACGAAAAAAAAAATTTCAAATCGTTCTGGAAAAATTATTTTCGATTGCGGGGGTCAATTACAATCATTTTTGGTCATTAGACATACCCTCGAAATCCTATCCACTTTCGAGAAAAAAATTCGAGAAGGTGGTGAAATTTTCGACAAAATTAAAAAATTTCAAATCGTTTTGGAAAAATTATTTTCGGTTGCGGGGGTCAATTACAATCATTTTTGGTGAATAGACATACCCCCGAAATCCTGCGCATTTTCGTGAAAAAATTCAGTACAGGTGAAACTTTAAACGTTAATAACTTTTTAACGAAGCCTGAATCAACAAATGAGTATTCTTGATTTTCGTCTTATTTTGGCCTCTAGAATCTCCCATTAAAATTTTTCCCAGAGGTGGCCGAACATCCTGTATAACGACAATCAATCGGCGATCGCTTGGGCGAACGGTCAAATTTCATATAATCGAGCCAAACATATCGATATTAAACACCACTTTGTTCGCAAAGTAATCGAATCATGTATCGTGAAGTTAAAGCACATTAGTACCACTGAGATAATAGCCGACATATTAACCAAACCTCCCACAAGGGATAAGCATGAAAAAATTAGTAATCGGGGTAGGTCTAAATTAAATGTAAGCAAGCAATAATGTCACGATTACCAGGGAGTGTTAGACACATCGCCCTAATCGCGACATCTATATCTCCGCGTTATAACTAATTACTTGGACGGCATGACGTCACATTGTCGTCCTTATATACAGGGTGTTCCACATTTTTTCGTACACACTTCAGCAGTGTGTTCTACAAGTAAAACCAAGACTAAAATATTATGTAACAAAAAATTCATAAATGCTTTGTTAAGAAGTTATAACAAAAATATGAACCGTGAAACTCGATTGAGATTCGGGACATTAAAATAAGAAAAAAAATTTATAATAAAATAAAATCACACTTTTGCAAGCATTCGATATCGTCAGTTTCTTTCCACTGTACTGAACATAAACTTGAACAATAGTTCAAAATTTTATGACAACAAAAAGTTATCATCGAAGGAAGAATACTTCAGCACCTAAGATAAATGATAAAAACTAAACTCGGATAAAGAAATGTTTAACTTATCCACATAATTCTACGTTAAAAATATCTTTTCGTTGCTCTCTTTAAACAAAATTTTAGTAAATTTGTTTGTTTAGTAAATAAAAAAACATCACATTTCATATTTTTATCATAACTTCTTAACAAAGCATTTATGAATTTTATGTTATATAACACTTTAGCCTTATTTTTACTTGTAGAACATACTGCTGAAGTGTGTACGGAAAAATGCGAAACACCTTGTATTTACACGACGCTCCGGTTCACCCTCACTCTTTGTGTATATCGCTAAAAATATCCGTCGTTGTTGAGCGCGGAATCGACCACTCCTTCGATTTACGCTCAAGACGAGGTTCATAGAGAACAATTCTCACATCTGCGCGGCAGCAAACAGCCCTACCATGAACCTCCCCCAAATACAAATTTGGGGAAAGTTGACCTGTTCGTCGACCAACAACGGCAACTTTCTCTAACGTCCGCCAGCGACGTCTTCGTTCTGACGTGACACGCACCCCCTTCCAAGGGCATCGTTACAAGGGTGCTTGGAAGAGAAGAGACGGCATCGAAGCTTTCTTTCAAACAGTTCGTTCCAACATTCGAACCACAAAGCATCATTCTCACATTCTCACATCGCCAACCAAACACAACTTACTTTAGTCTTAATAACGCGTGTAATAAACCTTAGAAAACTCAAATCAAATCTCACAAAACTCTTTTATCCTCCATTCGGAATATTTATTATCGGAAGACGCGAGCCCGACATTGAATTGTAATTGTATTCAACGGATACCGCGAGCAGCAACAGTCGTGCATTTTAATATTAAACCTAATTGTACAAAAAGTCTACTGTTCTTTTTATCCACTGTCCAACACATCTCAGTTGCAAAAATATTGGCTGCAGTTTTCGAACGTACGGCGGATCCTATGGAAATGTGTGAAATGTTTTAAGGGGGGAACCTCATGTAAATGGCCTGTTTTTCAAGAATTTTTTGTGAAAAATGTAATGCGTAGATTGATTTAAAATTTGAGGTATCATTTATTAATATTATAATGTAACATGAATATTTTTTTTAAACTGTAATTGTTAATAAGAACGGTACAATGGCGGCTTGAAAATGGCATTTTGTAAATGCGCCATGCAGCGTACAGATTTCAAAAAAGATCTGAAATCAAAAAATTAAGATGGATTCTTTAGTTTATGGAAGAACGCTTAGCATGACGTTCTTCTTTTATTAAAATTTGCTAAATTGCAAAAATGGCGAAGTTTTGAAGAAAAGAAGGATTTTTTTTACGAACAATTGTTAATATCAGTGTTTTAAATAAAAAAATAAAAAATCGGAGCTCGTCATGCTGAGGCCAATTATTTATAGAATATTTGTGCTAAGTTTCATAAAGATCGAGTGATTAGTTTTTGAGCTTTGTTGCTCGGCGTGCGAAATTTTGCGTTTCGAGAAAAACGCGTTTAAAGTTTGAGTAACAGAAAAATCGTAAAAAATTCATGATTCATTTTAACTTACCGTGGGTTTTTACTAATCTATGATTCCAGGGCCATAGAACAGATCTTCCTCTTCTTCGAAAAGTTGTGATTTAGCTATTTTTTCTTCTTTTAGAGAAGCGTGAGTCTCTTTTGTGCAATGAAGACTGCGGCGCTACTGCTGTTTAATACGGCGTTTATTTTCACGATCAGTGAATGTTTTGCTCTGTTGTCCAATTACTATACTGAGCTTTAGCATTGTTTGAAGGACGAACGAAAATCCTTCGTTGAATATGCCGGCAGCCAAAAAAGCAGTTATTTCAATAATTTTTATGCCACAATTGAAATGCTTAGGAGCTAAACGCCAAATGATGGCGTTAAAGCTCTCATTAGCATTTTGTGTATGGCCACCTAAACATCTCTCCAACAAATCATCTCGTAACAAATCTTTGTAAATTGGACGAATATGTTTTTGCACATCTTCATGTAATGGAGGTGGATATTCAAATTCTTGTCCCAAGGCCTGTGCAACGCACCACTTACACCACGAATCGGTGCCAGGAGGACAGTCGTCGTGCTGCAGTTTTTCATTTGTTGAAGACCGATGATCTTGCACTTTTCGACTCATTCTCACTATTGATTACCCGGTATCTTGGAGTTACCTCTATATTTCTACAATGTCTGCTTCTGAGCGTTCTGAGCGTTCCGAGCTGCTTCTTTCGTAAAAGTCTTTATTCGACTACCAACAGAACGCTCGCTTCTCTTCGGGAAGATTTCGCTCTCCTCTCTTTCTGAAATCGACACCTCATATCTCTAAAACCTAAACATCCGTCGCCCGATTGCGGTGATCGCTTATACAACCATAAGACCAAGCGTCCGACGAGCATTCGACTACCCGAGGTGCTGCGCCCAATACAACTATTTACTTTACTTTGAAAATAAGGTACAAGGAAATCTCTGATCACTTTTGTTAGGAAATCGAACTAAGCGAGTGGCTAAGACGGGCCACGTGCGTTTTGTCAACGCACGACCCTTCTCAAGGAAAAGTTCCTTAAGAGCAGGGGTGTTATAAAGAAACAAACGGTCACCCTGGCGAAGGCATTCGCCTCAGACTAGAAAGAACGCATTCTTGTAGCGACCATCGCCTGGAACGGACGCAATAAAGGACCAAGTTTTATTTTGAAAACGCCCACGTTATTTTTCCTGACTCTTACACTTTCTACCTTTTTTATCGTATACCTGAGGAAATTTCCTATCAATTTAAGCAAAAAAAAAATGCTCCAAAATTTAATTTTACATGAGGTTCGCCCCTTAAGGCGCGTCTCCAGGTAGCCCAATACGTAATGGGGAATCTACCTGCGGCGCGAGTGACACCTGCCCGTCCGCGTTATACCTGCGGTGTCGATTACGCAGGTCTTTTCTTAACAAAGGAAAGGACTCGAAGCAAGGTGCTCACTAAGGCGTACTTATATTTATTTGGGTGCTTTGCGACCACAGCAATCCATTTAAAATTAGCAACAGATTTAAGCAAACCAGCGTTTCTAAACTGATTCAGACGGTTTATGGCACGTCGAAGTCGAGGTCGATGCATCATCACCTACAATGAGAAATTTTATAGGTGCGCGAAACCAATTGTGCGAGTTAAAAGTATTGTTAAATATTAGGTTGTCCCATAAGTAATGTTGTTTCTTGACGATGATTTTTGGTGAAATAAATTAATACTTACGCTTCTGTCTTCAATCGTCGATGAATCTTCGAAAAATTTCTAGGATTTTGAATTAAAAAACTCATTGAATGCTGATTTTACATGCTCTCTATTGTTGAAATTTTTGCTAGTTAAAAAATGTTGCAGTGATCGAAATAGGTGATAATTGCTTGGTGCAAGATCCAGCACAAATTCCTAATTAAAATTTTCAATTTTTTCTACTATTATCTTTGCTGTGTGTGGCTTAGTGTTATCATGGCGGAAAAGAATTCCTTTACAATTTACCAATGATGGTCCTTTTTCACTAAAGCTGCTTGTAAACGATCAAGTTGTTGACTATACATTTCTGTTGTTACAGTCAGAGTTTGATTTAAATGTTCAAAGTGAATGATTCCTCTGGTATCCCACCACACACACATTCTGTTTGTTAACATATCTAACCTCAGTGTCAAATCAATTATACTCGCGTACTAATGGATAAGTGTGTACGTGTTGATGAGTCACCTACCGAATTCTATTTGTTACGGCGCGTAATAACAATTACGACTTATTCTGTGTTGCAGCGTAACAGTAAATTCATAAAGCCATCGGATGTAGAGTCAGACCTTTCATACAATCAAGTTTTGCCTATACCCAAGTGCCATTAAGGCGGCTAGTTAAGTATTAAATTCATTCAAATCTGCATGGCCTTCCAAATCCAGGCGTTCTATGACTTTACTATGTGCAATAACATTGAAAACCGGTTCCAGATGTTTTATGGCGAGTCAGGTATCGCAGGAAACATCTGGGCTGACCTGGGCCCGTAGCCGCCTCGCGGAAAACCCCGACAAGGGAAAATTATTAAAAATACCCGTTACATGCCGCCTCCCACCGACCAACGTCGCCTCCAAACTGATTGGTCTGTATATTAACAATTTTTGACCAATCGAAGACCGATGCTGCCTCCCATGGCCTTAGGTACGCCCATGGCGAGGTTAGCTTCTTGAACAACCTTGGCCGAGACAGCAGATAAAAATTGACTTTCAAACATCACTGATCAATAGTAGATTCAAGAATTTGTACATTTCGGCTATCCGACTTATAATAAACAGTTATTGGTTGTTATAATATTCCACTGATTGTGATTCAAACATTTACTTTCCGTATTCTACAAATATTCACTCGTCATTAACGTTGACGTGTGAAGTTGAGCATAGTAGAAAGCTTCTTTCACTAAATTGAAATCATTTTGCTTAACCCCTCAACACTATTGTTCGAGAACCTCACCTTCTGTCTAACCGCTATACTGTGAACTGTACGAGTTGTACTGAATTATAAAGTGTTTCGTCTTCTACAGAAGTGTTCACCAGTTGAATTCCCAAACCAAAAACAGTTAACGATGTAGATTGGAAGCGTTCGAATACCTTCGTGAGCTACTGTACGTCCTACCAATACAGTGCGGTGCATAACTATAGCACCACTCGACTTTTTTAATATTTCGGACTTTTGAGTTGTAATGCAAGAAAATTAACTATACATATATCCGCCACTGTATGTGCATAGGTTGGAAAATAAAAATGCTCGAGCAGTTTAACCTCGAAATCGTATGCCAATTGTTGCGTCTTTTTTATTGATTCTTTGACCTAGATCTTTGACCACAAACAAGGAGATGTTGAGATGTAACATATGTAAAAAAACTAATCTTCTAGAAAATAACTGTTACTTAAAAAATCAAAATAATGGAATAAAAAACAGAAACACTATAGACAAGGTATGTTTTTTTACTAATAAAAATGTTAATCAACAAACTCAATGGGCCGTCGACTCTGGAGCAACAGATCACATAGTAAATGATATAAATCTTTTAACTAATGTAGAAAATATTAATACTGAAATAGGCATAGCAAAGAAATCTGTAAAAATGCAAGCTAAAGCAATAGGTGAAGTCGTATTAGAAAATTGGATATTTAAAAATGTAATGTTCGTTCCCGAACTATCAAAAAACTTACTGTCAGTGGACGCAATTAAACAAAATAATGACGAAGTACGATTCACAAAGATTAAAGTTCTAATATTAAAAGAAGAAAAAATGTTAGAGGCAATGCGAAGAATGAATGGATTATATAACGTAAATATAAAAAAGACGAACAAAAGTGAAGGTTTCTTGTTAACAAATAACAATGCAAATGCTTTGGCACAGAAAATTGAGACATCTAAGTTACACAAACATAGAAAAACAAATACAACTGAGTGAAGGTATGAATCTAATACTTAAATTAATTAAAAATTTAGAGATCTGCGGTATATGTGTTAAATCCAAGCAAACAAGAAAGCCTTTTAATAGCGAAAGGATAAAAATAACAAGACCGCTGGAGATTGTTCACTCAGATGTACATATTATACAGAGATGACTTGATGGCTAGGCACGCTGATTGGCCGTAGCGTAATAGCGACGCCTGCTCTCACACGCATTGTCATTATTGGCTGAGCCGCTCACAACTACAATTCCATCGCGTAACAAAGGACGTGAACAAAACGTGTAGGGACAAAGTAGGATAGGACAAGACTGAGAGGCATTGGCGTAACCATACGCTCAAAATACTAGCCGTGAATAGAACAAAAATGTATTTTTCATGGTTATGGAGACCCTACTACTATGCAGCGTGACGTCAGAGCGGGCCGCTCCAATTGGAATAAGGCGGCGCGAAGACCTTCTCTCCTTGCCCTTGCCCCGTTAAGTTTGTCGGTACCTAGCCAACAAGTCATCTCTGTATAGTACATGGGACAGAATGCGATATTTCATAACGTTCCTTTATGATTTTACTCAGATTACAGCAGTTTTCCTAATAAAAGGTAAATATGAAGTCATAGAGGCAATAAAAATGCACTTGAAGCAGTGTGAAGCAAAATGAGATAACAAAATTTCCAAGTTTAAATACGACAATGGAGGGGAATACGTAAATAAAAACCTTCAAGAATGGCGCAAAACAAATGCAAATTGTTAGATTATACAGTTTCTTATTCTCCGCAACTTAACGCTAAAGCCGAACGACTAAATCGTACAATTTTAATATTGGGTGAAACTAGAAGTTATTAAATAGAAGCTCTGCAATAACGAGTATCAAAATGCCACCAGAAAACTCGTTAGAAAAAAAGCCTGATCTCTCGAATTTGCAACTGTTTGGATGTGACGACAACGCAAAGAAATTAGGATATAAAAACAAGCTAGACGAAAGACGCAAACAATATATTTTTGTTCAATATTCTGCATGTGGGTATCGGCTATGGAATCAACAAGCAAGAAAAATAATACTCGCAAGGGATGTGATTTTTAAGAACTCTAGCAATACTGTAGAACAAAAAGACAGTGAATCTAAAAAGTCGAAGGCATTGATCAAAATAGAGAATCGTAGATGCAAGTGAGACAGGAAACAATCAACAAATAGAAGAAATTAAAACGACCACAGATCAAGAGAAAGATACACAGGATGACAGTCGTGAAACAGTGAAGTGAAGATTTAGACAGAAGAATCTAGCAGAGAGACTTGGCGAATATTATGTACATCTAACATATAAGAAGGTGATCGATGGAGAAGACGCAAATGAATGGAAATTAGTCATACAAGAAGAAAAGAATTCACTCAGAACAAATAACACATGGATAGAAGTAAATCCAAATGAGACAAACAATAAAAAAGTACTAAGTACAAAATGAGTTTTTAAAATTAAAGAAGACGGAAGGTATCGAGCCCGTTAAGTAGCTAAAGGTTTTGAGCAAGAAAGAGTCGACTACGACAAAACTTACAGCCCGGTTCTCCACTCTAACGTCTTTAGACTATTAATGACCTTATCTGTACAACAAGAGTATCATATAGTTATGGTACTGGTTGTCATAGAATGCAAGAAAGTATGATATGGAATGAGTGTATGGTCTAAATGATTTGTATACATTATGATCGAAGAGTGAACGAAAGAGCGACGTATGTGAAACTAGTCACTGTTAAGCGAGCATCGGAAACGAGAAGACGTGTGGGACAAAAGATAGAGTCGTTGTTAATGTTCCAATTCCTGTAAAATAGTTTCTAACGTTATTGAAATATAATATTAAATACACAACTGCAGTATGTTCAATACATCCACCCACAATAGTATATCTATGAAGGATTGATTGAAAGGCACGAAGATGCGTGAGAGTGACGTCACGATGGTGTGACAGGCAGTCATGAAAGAATAAATATTTTGCGTTAAGACGAATCTTCTTTACTACCCTCTCACATACGATCACACATACAGCGGTGGATGTAATTACTTGCATAGTACGCGATTTAGTATAAAAACGTTAAAAACTATTGAAAAAATTGTTTATATCACTTCTTTCTTGTACATATCTTTATTTACAATATTTCATTTACCAAAACTTATTTAAATATCTTAAAAGAAAATTTTAAAAAAAGTGCAGAAAAATTAAACTAACCAGCAAACTTTTATTTTCAGCAAGATAATGCATTTTTGGCAAAATGCACATATAGCATATACAATTCGTCATTGAATTGTTTACAACAGAGCACACACTTTGAGAACACGTTCTCAAAGTCCGGACCTTAATCCAATTGAAAATATTTGGTATCAATTGGAAAAAAATATCCATAAATAGCACATTTCGAATAGATCGGAATTAGAACAAATAATTTCAGCAGAATGGTCTAAAATCAGCAGTGATATAACAGAGAAGTTGGTCCATTCTATATCAAATAGAGTAAAAGAAATAGTGAAACGAAGACGACTTGTCATACAATATTAAATTATAATTTATTACGATGTTATATAAAATTTGCCAATATTTTTGTCCAGGTATCAGATGATGATAAAACAGATTTTCATTAATTGTATGTTCTCCATTTTATTAATTTTGTTCTGCCTTTATGTATAGATAAATGAGATATTGTAAATAAAGATAAGTAATATAGATAAATTTTAAATAATTTTAGGTTTATTTATTCCAGTGTATACGGAAAATGAGAACAAAAATTTAACAAATTTTCAATTATTTGATTTTGTTTAGTTATAAATGCATTGTAATGTAGAAAAACTTATCAACTATGTATTTCAGAGAATAATTATTCAAAATACACAACAATTTTCACACCTTTACTTCGAACACGCTGCGAGTGGAGGGAAGGGAATTTAGTCTTAGCACAGTACACAACGAAATTCAAATTTTTTGATTAGTAATAAATTAAGGTTACACCTAGAAAGTACGACATACTTTCAATTTCTTCTTTCTCTCTTATAATTGAAAAGTGGACCTTCGAACTCGTTCTTGTACTTGATATATCATGTGCAAAGTTTATATAAAATCCGAAAAATCAAAATATCAACCACGAATGCTAACAATTCCTTTTAAATTTTTTATCCCCGTGATGAATAGAATATGACGTAATCAAAAAATAAATTTGACCTTAACTTTTTAGGTCAAGATCAATTTTGCGATAATTTCTTTTTAATAGATCTTTACCGATTCAATGGCATTGAATCCCACTGTCGGAGTGATAATATCAAATTTTTCTTATTTTTCGAGCTATAATAAGATGTCATTTAAATGATCTTGCATACCAAAATTTGTATTGTTAAAACATAATATTCTAAACAAATACAAAGAGTATTCAAAATTTTTATTCGAAACATTGAGTTCTAACAATATATATTCTTGTACTCAAAGTTATTTAAAGGTCACGTTGTTATAGGTGTCGCGAGCCAGAATTGCAAATCGGAAATAAAGCCGAGGTTTTGATTATTATTACAGTTTTGTAGACGAACGTGGCTAACCAAGAACCACTAGAATAGATGAGTTTTCGTCGACAAACCAATATATGGCTAACACCGGAAGCCACCAGGGTGGAATAGGTAAGTCTCGGAACTTTATAACACAATATATTTCGAGCAAAAAAAGTATATTGTTGTGGATCCTTTCAAGCTACGTAAAGGAGCGTACTACATATATCCTTTCGTTCTTTTTACGCTATTCGTAATTAGTTTCTAGAAAAGGTTACCCAAATTATTTTAATTTGTATTAAGAATACAACATTAAAATACTGGCCGCGAAAAGTATGTTTTCTTATTGTAAACAAACCGCATACAATTATGTGATTTCTCGAAATACTTGGACACTGTTTTTTAAAACTTATGATGAATACAAAATTACGGCAGAGAATGAAAACAAATAAAACTGCATAATATTATAAGTGCATTAAAAAACTTTTATATTTCAAAGTCTTGATAATAATGAAAAATAAGAAGTATCTGAAATTTTTTAGTATTAACGTTAGATAATTCTCAACATTTTGCAAAATAAATTTATTGAGGAGGTATTGAGAACATAATTAAAAAAAAACCCTAAAAATATGTAAAAAAATCTCATTACTTTTTAAATTAACAAAAAGGGCCACTATAACTAAATATTACAATATTTTCTAAATACCGTGATATGTAATCCTTTACTTATCACTATACGAACAAGCCATATATATTACTTTAGTTGATAAATATTTTTGCATACTAAATCTACTTATTAGGGCATCAATTGTTCACTCTATAACTATACTCAATAGAAAGGATCACTTTGAACTTAAATGACAGCGAAGTTAGCCTTTCAACATTATTATATTCTATTGATTCTACTAGAGCATGTTCTTAATTATAATTTATTAATGGATCATAATGAATTTTCGAATTTTCATATTACGGGTTTTTGCCAGGTATCTGTTCGATGCTCCGACCTCACTGTGCGGCTGGTAATACAAACAGTACAAATATTTCATACCTTGAAACTATATAATACACGTTAAAGAGCATAATAACTTGAGTGGAATCTTGTTGAAGACATTTCCTTATTGAATAATAAATAATTTCAGAGTATCATTGTAAGATAGTATTATTTGTAGACAAATATAGAGAAATTTCGCCAAAATGTCAAAAGACAGAATAAGGAGAGGTAAGCCTTCAAAAAATATATCAACAAATAATCTATCAGACAAAGATATTAAAGACACAACTTTAAATATATTCAAAGACAATACAACAGAAGGGACGAACAATTAAAGACTTGTAATAGAGATGTACTAGGTATGTTACTACAGAGAACGAATACAATAGGAAACGAAGTAGAAAATATAAAAGAGGAGCTGAAGAAGGCAAGGGAGGAAAACTTAGAAATGATAGAAATAGTAAAACAACTGTCAAACTTTAACGAAACAATAAAAACAAGAGAAAGGAAATATAAAGAAGAAAAAACAAGTTTTGAAAAAAAATAGAAATACCAGAGAGAATTGAAGAAAACAAAAGAAGAAAAGAGAGAAAAGATAACATTATAATCAGAGGAATAGAAATAAAAGGCAAATAGAAGAAGAAACAAGGAACTTCTTAAGGAGGTGTTCCGCGGCACGCGTCATCGATCAATTTTGCACCTGGCCCGATTCCCATAATCAGTTGCACATGGCCCCGTTCCTAGCGCCTTTTCAGGTCGCCACAGAAGGAAACCACTGTGACGAATTGAAAAAATCGACATTTCTTTTTACATCTCTTTTCAATGTTTGGGGGGTTTAAAAATGACCCCCCAAAATATTAAAACGCAACAATGACAAATTATGGCATAAATTCTAAGATTTGGACAGAGCCAAAGGAAAATATTCAAGGGGCCGTACTTCGGGGTAAGCAGAGGTAATGATCAAGCCTGGGCCCTTGAATGGAATCATTCTGGTGACGTCATGCGGTCATAGTTGGACCAGAGGTGCCAGAAGTGCACTGAAGGTGCTCCTTACACTATGCCAGACCACGCGTATGTGAGCTTGTAAAGTTTCGGAAAGTCGACAAAGGCAAATTGACGCATGCCCTCTTTCTCGATTCTCCGAAACTGCCCAAAGTAATTTCAGACCGCCTCGTGAAAGTCGAGAGAGAAAGGCTCACATTTGCGTTCTCGCTCTTAACAACTGAAATCTGACCACCCGTCAACCTTATGTAGTCACACATAAGCAAAGTACCCATAATGAAAAAAAAATTTTGTAAAATTTATTTTATGAAAATACGCATTTAAAAAACCCCTGATCATATTTTAAATATTAAAAAAAAGAAATTTTTTTGTATCATTCCTATGTGTGAGCACACATATGTATATTATTAATACGACTTTTCAAAATCAAAATACTTTAAGATTGAAAATTAATAAATTAAAATGAGAATCCACTCTTTGCCAGTATCGTGCACGCTGTGGCATTTTTCAATAAGAGGAGTTCTTATTTTTATAAAATAAACAAAACAGTAGAATTAATAGTTGCAGAAATTAATTAATAATGATTTTCCTCGATATGTTTTGAGATAACCGTATCAATTTGTTATGATGACGAACTAAATATTATATGCTTGATTTGGCTAAACTTTTGCCAGGAGTCACGAGATCCCCACCATCAAACCGTTTAGAAACAAAGGAAAAGTGATCCCGTTTGCCAGTTTAATACAAAGTATGGGTTGGATTTAGAATTTTAAAAGGACATAGTCGAATATTTTTAAATGTACAAAACATAGCGTTTCATTTTAGAACAATAACATAAGTTAGCAGGTAATGTCATAAAACTATTTTACCCAGTTATATCCCTTTTTACCTTAAGTATACGGTAAAAAGTACGAGGTATAAGGTACGACTGTCCGAAAATCGTTCACATTTTATCAATGTAAATGAAGCAGTCTTTCCATCAGAGTTAAATACAAAATTTTGTAATTTCTGAGAAAACAGAACTTTTATTAGATTTATATAGTGCTTGAAATTTTTATGTTTTGACTGTTTTTACGAAAAATACCATCCAGATTCATGTACTTCGTACATTGAAAATAACATATGTTAAATATAATTGGTTAAATTCAACTATAAAAAAAAAATATTCGAAGGTCAGACAAAAATATAATGTCACATGTTATATACGATTAAAATATGATTGAAAAACTAAAAAAAAGATTTATTCTACTAGGGTTCGAATCTGCAGAGCAAAAGAAACTCGAACTTGCAGGCAAACACCTTATCACTCATGCTACGCTGATTGGTGATGAACATAGCTCTATTTCTAGACATAAGTACCTATAATAACTTTAATAATATCTTAAAGTAAAGCCTAATCCAAAACCGAGTACCATTCCAACTTTTCCTTATTAGAACCGAGTTTTCAATTTGTCTTAGTGAAAATCGCAGCTGGTTAAGCTGTTTACCTGTTTTCAATTACCAAACATTTATTTCTCAATTAACCCTCTGCGAGTGAGACCATTTTGCAGATTATTCTAAAATTTTTGTGGTATTCATTTTCAATGCAATTTAAGTAAGCATGTAATGTATAAGATTTCATTTAATTTTTTCTTTTTTAGAGAAGGTAGAGAAAAAGTTTACTTAATTTTTTTTACATAAAATTTAATTTTTCCTAAGAGTTATATGAAACATTTAAAAGATTTTTTATAAATTATGTCTATGTATCGAAACAACTATAAAACAAGAGGTATAATCATTATTATCCATAGGTTCATTATAGTCAAAGTCTAACCGGACTTTGAAATGAGAACATAAAACTTAAATGTAAAGTTCCATTTAAATTCATTCAGCCATTTATACTCAATCGTATTAATAATATACATATGTACGCTTATACATAGGAATGATAAAAAAAAAATTTCTTTTTTTTTTCAATAATTAAAATATGATCAGGGGGTCTTAAAACGTGTATTTCCGTAAAATAAATTTTACAAAATTTTTTTTTCATTATGGGTACTTTGCTTATGTGCGCCTATACATAGGTCGGAAAGTAAAAATGCCTAGGCAGTCGAGAATCTCGGCTCGAGATTCCAAATCGTATGCCGTTGACGGGAGGTCGGATTTCAGTTGTTAAGAGCGAAAAGGCAAATGTGAGCCTTTCTCTTTCGACTCCCACGAGGCGGTCCGAAATTACTTCGGGCAGCTTCGGAGAATCGAGAAAGAGGGCATGCGTCAGTTTGCCTTTGTCGACTTTCCGAAACACCACGAGCTCACGTACGTGTGATCTGGCATCTGTAAGTAGAGCACCGGGTGCTGAATCTGGCATCTTTGGGTTGGACCTCCAGGTGTAAGGCCAAGAGACTTCACTTGGCCTGCGACCGACGTGCGACTAAAACCTTCGCCAGATACGAATCTGTGTCTCGAGGGTTTACGAAAAATATTACGTTCCTTACGTTTTGTGAATAATAAGTAAAGACAAATAAAAAGGACGATTCAAATAAAAAACGATATTTATTTATGGTAAGGTATATCTTTTAAATTCCGCATTCAAACAAATTGGAATATTTTTAGTACATGTTCCTTTTTATAATTATGCAAAAATCATATTCCCCATCGTTCCACTGTTCAAATTATTACTCTTTAAACTCGTATACATACACGTTCGCATCCGTCACGTTGCCGGATTTTATGGGAAGTGAAGAACTGAGATGTTCTTCTAAAGAGTTGTTTATATATATGACCGACACATAATATGTTTATGCTATGGTAGAGATAAGTTTTGGTCTGAGACTTTGGTTATACTGACTGCATTCATTTGAAATAGATCCTTCGAAGCGTGCAGAGCGATTTTTAGAGCATTTTTAACGTTTTAAAGTTTTTGTTTCGTTTTATTTCATATATGCCGTAAACCATTAAAAAGTTTTTACTATCGATATTCATGTTACTTCACATTGAATAAATAAAATTATGTTGGCCCTAATCGATACCAAATTTTAATCGATGCGAAGAATGTCATCGAAAACGCAAACGTGCGACTGGTTGGTATTGACGTTTAAATGTGGCATTTGAAGGTAGTCGAGTTGGTTGTCTGGATACCGGAACGTTTAACCCTTTCGCTCCGACGCACAGTGTGTCGCATAAATGGAAATTCGGAACAAAAATCATACCTTCTAAACTAGTCAATTTTCGACCTAAGACCTTACACTTTTTTAAAGATGTTGTGCACCTCGGGGTCACCGTATGGTGTGGGAAGTTGGATTCGGGAGTCTTTAAAGAACTGAGGTTCACCGGACCTTGAGCGGGCGGCAAGCAGGAACTTCGCTGGTGCAGAACGACATGTCGTTTATTTTTAACGTTTATTATCGCAAATGGCTCCCTGGTCTGTCGCGACGCAGCCTTTTATCTGCCTCCCCCCTCTTCGAGAATCAGTCTTTGATCTATTTTCCAGCTGGTGATATTGCGTTTTTCGGCCGCGATTTGCACATATTGCTGACCCGCGGATTCCTTTGTCGTATTGCGGGTCAACAGATTCTAAATGGAAACGTTGCGCTTCCGCGCTTACCACACCTTGCTGATCCGTGAATTCCTTTAGGTCAGTTTGCCACTGGGCTGTCGCAATTGACACGCGAGGCACAACATCCCTTCCCCCTTGGAGAGGAGGCGCTTACATTTTGCGATAGTACAATAATAATACAATAATACAATAATAATACAGTAATGATACTATAATTAATATGTATGAAGTGCTGAAGGTAAGGATAACATGTGTGTGTTTATTATTATTATTATTATTTTTTTTCTTCTTTTTACCATGACCCTGTCTTTTTCGGTTTCTTCTGTTTGATTTGTATTTCAATTTGCGGATGCAATGAGCTGAGAGTTACTCGTGGTATTTCCATTTTTGTTGTTTCGCTTTGCCGATTTTCTTTCTTACATTTCATTCGCGCGTTACATTTATAAATGACTAGTATTATTACGGAGCGCTACTCCGCTTGCAGAAGATGGGGAGATGAGGCTAAAATGATATTCTGGAGGTATGACATTAGTGTTTGCACTCAGAGCTGTTCGTACTTCGTCTAGACTTTTACTTACAACGCGGAGTTCCTCGGGGTGACTTATGATTTTGCGTAATCTGTACTGTAGGGTGTGAACGATTGGTGGTGCGTATGGTCGGTGTCATCCCGCGACGGGATGGCACCAGTATGTTTGTGGATTCGAGTGTTAGAAACTTTCGTGAGGTATGAATGGATCATTGTTGCGCGCGTGCGGTCGGTGTCGTCTTGTGTCTGGACGGCGCCGGGATGTTTGGGAAATAGGGTGACTACGTTTGGAAAATGTCGAGTGGCTGAAAGAATGCGAGGAAAAGTGTTTAGAACTGAGCGACTGGACCGTGAGAATGGAACGATTAGTAAGGCGTGTACGTGACTGCGTGAATCTGGACTATGGATGCGAGGATTTTGGGTGTGAGTGAAAAGGGATGATTGCGTGAGAAAGATAGAGCGACTGAGGGTGAATCTTTATAAGTGCGTGAATGTTCGGCGGCGCAGCAGTTGATAGGTGACAGTGACTAGTCGAAAGTCACAGCGAATTAGCGACTTGTGTCTTTGTTATCAATTGTGTTGTTATTATTGTTATCTTTCTTATTAATTTTGTTAATAAACTGTTATTATTCGTTAATCGAGTCCTCGTCTCATTTTTGTTGTGAACGATCTCTCCCAGCCCACACACTCAATTCCTACAGTACTGTTCGTTATTTTGCAATTGAGATATATTTAAATTGGTTGGTAAATTTGGTATTACTAAATTTTGCGATGGTAGGTAGCTTATAGTTTTTTCCATCTTGTAGTTTCTACTCATCTCTATGTGTGTCGGTGTATGATGCTAGGATGATCAGTTCGTATAACGCGTAGGTGTTGCTATTATCGAGCGATAACGGGAAATTTAGACCCCGTGGTAATTGTGGGAGAACCAAACGTAACCAGTCCATGATCTGTGATTATACCCCTTTTCAAGTCCATGGCGAATAGTAGCAGGTTTTTAGCGTCCTCCACTAAGTCCCTAATTACGCTTTCCATAATGAGGGCATTTTCGTCTATGATAGCCCGTGTGTATTTGTTTTCTGTCTCGGTCTGCATCAACTGCTTGAGCGTCATCGTGGCGTTTCGTAGCATGTGTTCGTTCCGGTTTATGTTTTCCATTGATTCGTTAAATAATTTTAGGTTCGCGTTAATTACTTGTGTTTGTTCAATTGCGGATGTTTGCAACGCAGCCCATTCCTGCTTTAATAGCTGTATCTGTTGGTCAATCGTCCGTCTGTCCTCTGCGTCCATAGAGCCAAATAGTTCTTTCGCTAGGTAGCCAATGCCATTTATTAACCCTCGTCGCACGCGTGAGCTACCCGTTATTTGCTCAATATAGCCTAGATTAGTGGAGATCTGCTCTAACTCTTTTTGAGACGTTGCTGCAAACTGTTTGCAAAATGTGTGTAGCCTATGATCGGTGTCGTGTAAGCAATACCTAGTAGCTGCGACGAGTGATTTTTGTAGTTTGGTTCGGCGGTCATTCAACGACGTGGTGTCTATGTGGATCACTAATTTCCAGGTGTTGCTGTAGAGTTGTATTTTTCCTAGTTCTTCAAAATAGATTCCGGGGTTGTGCGAGAATCTATGGACCGTGCACGCTTCCTCGGGCGGGCCAGTGTTTGCCGCGCGCAGAACCAAACTCCACAGCCTGTAAATGGAGATGTATGTTTGGCTCGGTGTTTCCCTAGATAGTAAGGTGTCAGTCCGGATAGTCCGCGCTCCTCCACTATAGTAACAGCAACCGTTATGTCTGAGCCCGCGCGTTTCCGTATTTTACTCAATGTAATGTTTTAGGCGGTTAGCGTGAACTCTTATCATCCATCTCCCTTTCTTAATCGTGTAGTTCTCGTTAGCGTGTGTCTGCGTTATACAGTATGGTCCGATCCAGCTTGGCGTTAGTTTTTTAGATTGTCCCCGTCTTACTGTCTCGTCGTGCAACAGTACTTTGTCTCCTGTCTTGAATTTAGTCTTGGTTGTTGTTTTGTCATAATGTCGTTTGGATACTATTTTTCGATTTTGTATAGTGTCGCGAGCTATCGCGTTGGTGGAACGCAGTCGTTCTTTTAGTTCGTTAGCGTATTTGTCATAAGTATAATTTGGTTGTGGCATTTGTTTCAAAGATGTGGGCAGTTCCGCAGGTCTCCCGAATAGTAGTTCGTGGGGTGTGTAGCCAGTTGTGGTGTGAGGGGTTGTGTTGTACGTGAACATTGCGTAGGGCAACCACTCATCCCAATTTGTCTAGTCCTCATCTATAAAATTTTTTAGGTACTCGGCCAGAGTCCTGTGGCTATGTTCAAGCGTACCATTGGACTGAGGGTGATAGGCTGTCGTTTGAATTTTGTCGATTTTCAGCAATTTGCAGGTATCCTTGAATATCTGACTTAAGAAATTCGTCCCTTGATCCGTCAGTAGAGTTTGAGGTGTTCCGTACTCGCAGATTATTTTTGTTACGAATTCTCTAGCGACGGTATTTGCCTCCTGATCGGGTAGTGCGATCGCCTTGCTGAATTTGGTTAGTAAGTCTTGAAAAGTTAATATACAGATGTTACCAGTTTGGGTCCTGGGCAGTGGTCCTACTATATCCAGAGCGCATTTTTCAAAGGGTGCCATCGGGACTTTGGTTTTTCTGTGTAGTTTGTTTTTTTGACATTTCTCGCATCTGGAAATGTACTCTTCTACGTCCTGTCGAATACCGGGCCACGAATGTTTTAACGATAGACGTTATAATGTCCGTTTCGTACCCAGGTGCCCGCCCAACGGGGCGTCGTGGTATTCGTACAGCAGCTGTTTTTTATTGTTTTCCGAGTACGTGTTCTCGACCGTCGTAGTTGTGTTGTCAGCCCGAGGTTCGTCGTCGGCATCCTTGTCGTTGTTATCGCCCGTGTCGCTTGTCGCGCTGGACAAAACGGAAGGGGAATTCTTCTGCGATTTTCTCTGTCCTCTCTTTGCTGTATATATTCGACTAAGACCGTCTGCGTTTTTATTGGATTTCTCTTCCTTGTACCGGATTTCATAATCGTACTCTTCCAATTTTAATCGCCACCTGATTAGTCTCGAGCCCGGGTTCTTTACGCTGAATAGCCACGTTAGTGGTTTATGGTTCGTCACTATCGTAAATTTTGTACCATAGAGATAGGGCCGGAAATGCTGTGTTCCCCACACGATAGTTAATAATTCCTTTTCCGTAGTGCTGTAATTCGTCTCCGCCTTGTTCAGGATTCTGCTAGCGTAAGCTATTAGCAGATCCTGCCCGTGGAAAAGCTGCGATAAAACGGCACCTAACGCTTTTCCTGATGCGTTAGTCGTTAGTATAAACGGTTTGGTGAAGTCAGGGTACTGTAGGACTGGGGCTGTCGTTAATTTTTCCTTTAGAACGTCGAAGGATTCTTGTTCTTGATCGGTCCACCTGAAGTCTTAATCCTTCTTTAGTAGTTGGGTCAAGGGTTTTGCTATATTTGAGAATTGTTCTATAAATTTACGGTAATAACTAGCCAATCCTAAACACGACTGTACATCTTTGGCCTTCTTGGGAATTGGGAAATTCTTCACCGCGTCCAGTTTCGACTGATCAGGTTTTATTCCGTCCTCTGTAATTACATGCCTTAAATATAATGTTTCCTTCCGCAGGAATTGGCACTTTTTGGATTGCAGTTTCAGTCCACTTTCTCGTATCCTAATAAAAATCTGTTCTAAATTCCTTTGGTGTTCCTCCAATGATCGTCCATGAATTACTATATCGTCGAGGTAGACGAAACACTTTATTCCGCGCAATCCTCCCAATAACGCTTCCATGGCTCTCTGGAAGGTGGGGGGAGCGCCCTTAAGTCCGAAAGGCATACGTCGGAACTCGAAGTGACCGTGAGACGTGGAAAAGGCTGTCTTGTCGCTGTCTTCCGGATCCATTGCTATTTGATGGTAACCGTCCGCTAGGTCTAAGGTGGAGAAATACTTGGCTCCTCCTAGCTGGTCCAATAGCTCGGTAATGTTGGGGAGGGGGAACGAATCTCCGATAGTTATGTCGTTTAATTTTCTGAAATCCACTACTACTCTATAACGTTTATTTCCTGACTCGTCAGGTTTCTTCGGCACGACCAGGAGAGGGGCGTTCCATTCGCTTATGCTTGGTGCAACAATCCCCTGATTCAGCATCTCGCGAACCTGCCTATCCACCTCTTCCTTATGTACTTGTGGCACCTGGTACTAGCCGAATCTGGTGTTTAACTGTAGTCGTAGTCCCTAACTTGTCTCCGTCCCAGTAGAAGATGTCGTTGTACCGGTCGCATAGTTCGAGTAAGCTGGTTTCTTCCTCTGTGTTTAAATGTTCGGTTCGTAAGCTTTCTCGTAACGTCGTCATCCTTGCTTGTCCGGTCAGGGCCTGTACGTCGTACGTTCGCGTGTTAAGTTCGTCATCGGAGTCGCAGGCGCATGGCAGGTTGAAACTCGATGCGCTCGCTATCGGAACCGTTTCAAGTTCCACGTTCGGTGCGCGTAATAGTATCGTCTGCTCTGTCAGATTTACTACTGGGACGATGCACGCGCCGTCCTTCGCTTCTGTCAGACAATTTCCTATATACACGCCCGGTTTCAGCATTCGTTTTCCTATTGCCCCCTGACCATTTCCTTTCGTTAATGTGCGTATTATTGTCTCGGTACGCGGTTGCAAGTTAAACTCTTCCTCTCGTAATAGCGGCCATCGTGCATCTAAAATTTCTACGTGTTCCCCAGGTCTGATGATTGCCTTAAATTCCGTAATAAAGTCGTATCTTAAAATTCCATCGATTTGGATCGGGAAATCGTCATTGACTACTCGACAAGGATGCGTCACGAATCTGTCGCCCACTTTTACGTTTAGTTTGAATTTGCATATCGTCGGGATTTCGGTACGACCTACTCCCCTCAGGGTCACCACCTCCCTCGTGGTAGGTATCTCACTAACAATTTTGCTGTACTTCAGCAAAGTTATATCCGCTCCCGTGTCCACTAGCATGCGTACCTTCGCGTCTTTCAACTCGGTTGCCGCTATTTCAACTATATTTCGGGGTCGTGCATGTCCGTCAGTACAGTTGATTTGATAGGAATTTAGGGGCCTCTCGGTCGCGTCTAATTGTCGGTAATTGTTTGTGTCGTGATTAACGTCAGGTCGTCTATCTCTACTCTGTCCCGCGTCTCGTCCGTAGCTAGTTGCAGGTCTACTCCCGCTGGGTCCCATGCCTCCATTATACCGGAGCAACGTTCGGCAATCGCGCTGAACGTGACCCGGCCGCTTACAATAATTACAGATTATTCCCGTGTAATTCACCTCCCGCTTGATTCCCAAACTAGGGCGACTAGGCGGGTGGCGCGGACTTGATGTAGCTGGCCCGGGCACGCTTAATCGCGCGTAACAATTCTTTGCTAGATGCCCTTGTCGATGGCACCTTGCGCACTGCAGAACGTTGGACCTTGGGCCCATGCTTCCACGGAAGTTTCCGGGACCACTTGGGTTTCCGAAAGTTCGGGGCGTACCTAACCCAAGAGTTTGTTCCTCTTCTACTGCAGCGGTGACTGCTTCTTGCAGAGTATCAAATCGATGCGCGCGAATTATTAGTCTAAGTTTTTCCCTCAGACCTACACTAAAAACATTGAGGGCCTGTTCCTGGACGGACTGCGCAAGAGCTCGGTTGACGGCATTACTGTTAGTCGGCTTTGTAGTGAGTTGGGTCAGTTCTAATGTCAGTTTTTCTAGTCTGGTCGCGAACGCTCTCACGTTTTCGTTGTCCCGTTGTCTACAGGCATTGAATTCGGTTTGTACCGCGCATAACGATCGTTTTTCGGTGAATAATGAGAGTAGTATCGTGTTGAGTGTTTCGAAGCTATCTATATCGCGGTATTCTAGCTCTATGGCCGCTCTGTCTTTTAATTTAGTTCCTAAAATGGCTCGTAACAGGAGAGGCTTGTCGGCCGGCGTTACCAATTCTGATGCGAGATCGCATGATTTTATGAACGTCATCACCTCGGTGGTGGACGTGCCTTCGAAATCTTTCACCAGAGAAAGTGCGGTTAGTACCGGAGTTGCCATGTCTGACGGTTCTAATAGCGTAAAGTCTTGGATGTTAATTGGAAATTTCCTTTTGGTAATCACGTGCTCGGATCCCTCGCTATCGCTCGATGAACTGCTATCGAAATTTATGCAGGGTACGCGTAAACGTCTTCGAACCGATGTTACCGGGTCGGAAAAAGGTGTTTTGACTTCTGGAGTGTTTATATACGAAAGGTAGTTGTCAAATATTGGATCGTAGGACCTTGATTTAGACCTACGGTTAGGCAATCGGAATTTCTCTATATTACCACCTTCTCCCGACATGCAAGACTCTGATTTACAAATGTGTTGAGTGGAGTTGACTTACAGTAGTATGTATAACTGCATGCTGTTGTTGTTCCTTCTGTATTCCGGTGGTCCTCGGACTGCACTCGGTTGCTCGCCCAAAATTCCGTTGACTCCTGGCGTCAGACAAGGTGGATAGTTCAGATGGCCGGTCTCCTCAGATGATCAGCCGTCTGGATCTCGCTTCACTGCTTGCTCTTGGCGTCGGACAGGGAAGATGTTTCGGATGGCAGGTCTCCTCAGATGCTCAGCCGTCCGGTTCTCTCTTCTCGTGCTACCTCGGTAGATCACGGTACCTCTTTTTGTTGGAGATATTGTTCCAATAAATTGCCGATCTTACTCGGGTAGGTAGTGACTGAGTTCTCGCAGTTGTTCAGCTTCGTCCAGATGAATCGCACTTATCCCACCGCTGCCACCAAATAATGTTGTGCCCCTCGGAGTCACCGTATGGTGTGGGAAGTTGGATTCGGGAGTCTTTAAAGAACTGAGGTTCACCGGACCTTGAGCGGGCGGCAAGAAGGAACTTCGCTGGTGCAGAACGATATGTCGTTTATTTTTAACGTTTATTATCGCAAAAGGCTCCCTGGTCTGTCGCGACGCAGCCTTTTATCTGTCTCCCCCCTCTTCGAGAATCAGTCTTTGATCTATTTTCCACCTGGTGATATTGCGTTTTTCGGCCGCAGTTTGCACATGTTGCTGACCCGCGGATTCCTTTGTCGTATTGTGGGTCAACAGATTCTAAATGGAAACGTTGCGCTTCCGCGCTTACCACACCTTGCTGATCCGCGAATTTCTTTAGGTCAGTTTGCCACTGGGCTGTCGCAATTGACACGCGAGGCACGACACAATCGCACTTATTCCTGGAGGAGCTCGCCGCCACCGCAGATGAGCTGACCGACCGGGATCGTTGGTGGCAGCCACGTCGCTAAGGGCGACCTTCCCGACGCCGAGGAGGTCGGCGTCACCAGCACCGCCGTCACCACAGGACGCGGTCGCGCGGGAGCTCGCAGCGATGCGCCAGCAGCAGCCGTCACGGGGCCGTTCCCGCACTCGCTCGCCGGGCTGGCGGGCCGCTTCCACTTCGCCGGGGCCGCAGCAGGACATCTGCTGGTACCACAGGGTCTTTGGCGCAGAGGCCCAGCAGTGCAAGCCTTCGTGCACGTTCTCCACGGTGCTTACGTCGCAGTCGGGAAACCTATGATGCCAGCGCCGACCTGGACACACGGCGCTGACGCGTCTCTGAAGGAGAACCGCCTGTACGTACACGATCGGGCGTCGGCCGTGCGGTTCCTGGTCGACTCAGGCTCGGTCGTCTCCCTGCTGCCAAGGCGGATCGTCGCAAGGAGGCTCGAGCGCCAGGGGATGATCTTGTACGCGGCCAACGGATCACCGATCGCGACCTACGGGCGTCACGCGACTCGGCTGAACCTCGCCCGCAGGAGGAACTATTCCTGGGCGTCCGTCGTCGCCGACGTCAAAGTCGCTATCCTGGGAGCAGACTTCTTGGCCCATTACGGGCTCCTGGTCGACCTCAAGGAGCGTAGGCTGCGGGATTCCCTCACCAGCATCACAGTCACGGGCCACGTTGCACCGGCGCTCGTGCACAGCGTGACGGCGGTGGCGCATCTCAGCACACCCGACGGGCCAGTCGGACAGCGGTATGCTGCGCTGGTGCAGCGGTTCGCCGACCTGGGAGCGCCGTCGAGAGCGGGGGCGGTGCAGGCTGACGTGCCGGTGCGGCACGTGATCGAGACGGAGGGGCCGCCGGTCTTCGAGCGTCCGCAGCGCCTCGTAAGAGAGCGGCTGGCCGCCGCCAGGGAGGAATTCGCTGGAGGAATTCCTCGACCAGCAGGTGATCCGGCTATCCTCCAGCCAATGGGCCAGTCCGCTGCATTTTGTGCCCAAGGCCAGCGGAGGCTGGCGCGCCACGGGAGACTACCGCCGGCTGAACGCCTGTACGGTGCCGGACCGGTACCCGCTGCCGATCATCGAGGACCTGCTGCAGGAGAGCGCCGGAGAGGTCTTCTCGGTCGTCAACCTGTGCAAAGCCTTTTACCAGGTCGCGGTGGCGGAGGAGGACATCCCAAAGACAGCCGTCACCACGCCGTTCGGGCTCTTCGAGTTCGTCGGGATGCCTTTGGGCCTTCGGAACTCGGCCCAGACACTCCAGAGGGCCATGAATTACGTCCTGCGGAAGCTGCCGTTCGTCCGGTGCTACGTGGACGACTGCCTCGTGGTATCGGCGTCGCACGAGGACCACCTACGGCACCTCGAGCAGCTGTTCCAAACGTTACGGGTGGCCAACCTCCGGCTTAACTTGGACAAATGCGTCTTCGGTGCAGTGGAGGTAACGTTCGCAGGGTTCCGGGTTTCCAAGGAGGGCTTCGACCCACCGCAACCCCGGGTGCAGGCCATCCTCGACTTCCCGAAGCCGGAAGATTCGACGCAGCTGCGGCGTTTCCTGGGCGCGCTGAATTACTATCGGCCCTGCATACCGCGGGCGGCGGAACTGCAGGCGCCGCTCAGCGAGCTACTTAAGGGCAGTTCGAAAAGGCATCGAATTACGTGGACGCCAGCGGCTAGGTTTTCCAGCGCTGCAGAGAGAGCATCGCGGGGGCCACCACCACGGCGTTCCTGCTGCCCTCCACGCCGCTGGCATTGAGCACGGACTCGTCCAATACGACTATCGGCGCGGTGCTGAACCAGCAACAGTCAGACGGCGTCTGGAAACCGCTGGGATTCTTCTCGCGAAAGCTGACGCCCACGGAGGGGCGCTACAGCAAGTACGACCGGGAACTGCTGGCCGCTTATGCGGCAGTCAAATATTTCCGGAGGCTGTTCGGCGGGCAGCCGTTCGTGATCCGGACCGACCACCGACCCCTCGTGCACGCAGCGCATCAGAAGTCGGGCAAGGCCTCGCCGCGGCAACAGCGGCACCTGGATTATATCCTGCAGCATGCAGCGACGTTTGAGTACGTCAGGGGAGAAGACAACGTCGTCGCTGACGCTCTGTCACGGACGTGCACGGTGTCGATGCCGGCGGTCCTCAACGCGGAGGCGATCCACAGGGCGCAGGTAGTCGACGCGGAGCTACCGCACCTCCTGGACATCCCGCGGGAGCAGCTACGGCAGTTCCAGGCTGAAGGCCACTCCATCCACGGCACCCTGGTCGACGACGTGGTTCGCCCGTTTTTACCTAGCAGCCTCAGGCGAGAGACGTTTAGGGTGGTGCACGGGCTGTCGCACCCCAGCGGCAGAGCAACGGCGAAGGGCCTCGCCAAGAAGTTTTTCTGGCCAGGCATCCGGAAGGACACGCATCGGTCGGCGCGCGAGTGTCAGCCCTGCCAGAGATCGAAGGTACATCGCCACAACAGGGCCGAGCTGGAGAGGTTCAAGGAGCCGGACGGGAGGTTCTGCCACCTGCACGTAGACCTGATCAAGCTGCCCGTAGTGCGGGGGCTGTCCTACTGCCTCACGGTTATAGATCGTTTTTCGCGGTGGCCGCTGGCGGTTCCACTCGCCGACGCCCGCGCCGAAACGGTCGCACGGGCACTATTTAAGGAGTGGATTTGCGTGTTCGGCACGCCACTGACGCTGACATCGGACCAGGGGGGTCAATTCGAGGCGGACCTTTTCGCGGAGCTGGCCAAGTTCATTGGGGCGAGCCGAGTTCGGACAACGCCCTACCACCCACAGGCGAACGGTATGGTGGAGCGTCTGCACAGGACGCTCAAGAGAGCGCTGAGGTGTTCGCCGAAGATCCCGTGGCCCACGGTCCTACTGGGGTTACACACAGCGTTCAAGGAGGACTTGCAGACCTCCCCTGCGGAGATGTTGTTCGGGACGTCGCTGCGCATCCCAGGAGAGTTTTTCGTCACGCAGGAGCAACCGGCCTGCCAGACGAGCTTCGCCAGGCAGCTGCGGGGTCTCTTCAGGGCCATCAAGCCGATCCCAGCGGCGAGCCACGCCCTGCAGCGGCCTTTCGTATTCAAGGACCTCCAGATCTGTACACACGTCTTCTGTAGGCTGGAGAAGATCAAGAGACCCTTGGAGCAGCCTTACACGGGTCCGCACCGGGTGGTAAGGAGAATCGGCTCCAAGACGTTCGTCCTGGACGTTAATGGAGAGGAGAAGACATATTCAACGGACAACCTAAAGCCAGTCTACTTGGAGGCTTCAGAGCCGCCGTCAAGGCTGCTGTCGACGCCTCCATCGCCAACTTTGCCACCGCCATCCGCGTCACCAGCAGCGATACCTGTGCCAGCTGCGTCACCAACGGCCCTGGCGCAGCCCGAACCTGTGAATAAGGTGAAGAAGCGGGTATCGTTCGCCTCGTTTCCAGACTCGGTCACTGGGGAGGGAATTCCTGTGGCGACACCGTCGCGGCCGCGATACCGGAAGCAGGAGCTACGGCCGTGCCCTCTTTTCGCGCTGGCGATGGCGCCAACCGTTAAAAACGGTTGCGGTGGCTGGGAACTTTCCGCAGCCGTTAAAAAGCGATCGGGGGTTGTGCGGAACGAGCCGGGTTGCTGCCGAAGAGCTGCGGTAGCTGATCATTCTGAATTTGACCGGCGCCTCGACCACAGCTCGTCAGTCCGGTCTTGGTACTAACAGTCAGCCTCCTCGTTATTCGCCCATTGTGTTGTTAACGTTCTTATTGTTCGCGTTCTTATTATTGTTATCGTTGTTACCATTCTTGTTGCCATTGTTGTTACCATTGTTGTTACCTGTTACTTGTTCATTTGTTGCGTGAAATAAACGTGCTGTTAATTGGCATCTGGTCTTGGCCACATTTGAATCACCCGCCTTCGCTCCCGGATCTACGCGGCCTATAAAAGTTAGTCACGGTCTAGGGACCCGACATATATACGCCCTCGAAGAATGACCATTCATATACGAAGAGCGTATACATATATATGCTCTGGAAAAGTGGGCGCTGAGGTACGAAGAGCGTACATATATGTTCATACCATATACATATACTTTTATTTCATACTTTACATGAGATACTTTTGTTAATCAAGTATCTGTCAAAAATCAGGAAGTGTCGTTATGACACTCTTAGAACCATATCTTGAACAAGACCATACCGTATTTGTCGATAATTGGTATGCAAGCCCCGCTTTATTTACAAAATTACAAAATCATAAAACAAATGCTTGCGGAACGGTTAAAAAAAACCGTAAAAATATGCCCATAATTTCCAATCATTTAAAAAGAGGCGAGATATTATTCCGTTCGTGCAATAATTTACTAGCGTTAAAATGGCATGACAAACGAGACATTTGGATGATGACAACTTGCCATTCGGCAGACATCGTTAATACAACTAAGATAGATTATCGTACCGGATTGCCAATACAAAAACCGACCTGTGTCATTGATTATAATACCAATATAGGAGCCGTTGATAAAATTGATATGGTTTTAAAATCGGTTGAATGTATTCGTAAAAGTTTAAAATGGTACAAAAAATACTTTTTCCACATGCTAGACATGGTTGTGTAGAATGCATATTGTTTATACCAATCAGCAACTGCGACAAAATTACCGTTTGCCAAATTTCATTTAACTTTTATAAGACAATTATTGCAAAAATATGGGAAACAAAAATCAGATATGAGATGTTTAGTTGCACGAAATAGTAACAATCCTGAAAGAGTTACTGAAAGACATTTTCCGTCTATATATTCGAATGAGGCATCAAAAAAAAAAAATCAAGTTCGAAAATGTGTCGTCTGCAGTAAACGCGGAAAAAGACGTGAATCGAGGTACTATTGTTCACAATGTGATGTTGACTTATGCGTAGTTCCATTCTTTGAACTTTATCATACCAAAGTTGATTATTAATATTGTGTTTAAAATTTATGTGTTTATAATATAATATTTAAAAAACTAAATTATTTTATTATACTTACTAGAAAAGTTAAAAGAATTCCTGCAAAGAACTCATCCGTTTTCGTTGAATATTCTTTCTTGTTAATAAAGTGTGTGTTCCAGTTAATAGTTAATCGTTAAATTAGTTAAAAATTTCAAACATGAAATGAGGTACGAGACAAAGAAGTAGCCCAAGAACAATGGTTGATGAATGAAGTAGTTTCTCCGACATACATACATGTACATGTATATTACTTTCTATATAATTTTTGTATAGTATAGTTTTATTTATAGTCTCGTTTAGTGTATGTATAAAAATGCTGTTTAGTGTATAGTCTCGTTTAGTGTATGTATGTATAAAAATGCTGCAGAAAAAGCACCTAAAGAGCGTCATAACATAGCTCGTCTCGAATTTGCAAAAAAACATATGTCGTGGACACAAGAACGGGAAAATGTAACTTTCTCTGATAAAAAAATGTTCAACTTATAGATGAACCAGATGAATACAAATATTACTGGCATGATTTACGGGACGAAATTAACATTTCGATGAGTCGTAACTTCGGTGGTGGTTCATTAATAATTTGTAGAGATGTGCGGGTACCCGAAATAACAAGCTCGGTAAAAGTAGGACGGGCTCGGGCGGGTGTCCGCTACATACAAACTCTCGAGCCAAATTGAAAGTTGGACGAGATCGACCTGCAATATCATTATTATGCTACAATTTCAAAGTCAATATAAATAATGTAAGGAAGAGTACAAAAAGAAGGAGTAGCAAATATTTTGAAGTATACTAAAATATACTTATTTATATTATAATTTTGTGAAAGAAGTGAAATTAATGAAAATAAATTATACCTAAAATTTGATAAACTTACCATTTTCATATATTCTACTTTAAACAATGTCACCTATATTCTATATATTTACATAAATAATTATACCACTACAAACGTGTGATAGTTGATTTCTTACATAGAATTGATTATCTATAGAATATACATTTGCGTTGGTATTTATGTTGACACCTTTAATTTTTAAGCATTCTTACAATATCTCTGTCGCATATTTCTTTTTTGTTTGAAATTTGGCGTTTGCCTTTTGTCATTTATTGTTTCCTCTACATCGACAATGCATCAGTATCGAAAGAGATTTTTCGATTAAAAGTGTAATTCTTGTATTGTTCTGCCGTCATAAAATAAGTTGATATGTTATTAGTATGTTTTTGTATGTATTGTATAAATTAAGTGCAACAGAACGAGTACAAATTTATAATCGTCGAGCAAATGGCGAATTTTTAAAAAGAATTGCTATGGACTTCAGCATTTCAAGAGAAGGTATAAGAAAAATATTTCAAAAAATAAACATTACGGGAAGGTAAAAAAATTTAACTAGAACTGGAAGGAGGAGGAAGATAATCATTTGTCAAGGCAGACAAATAATTCGAAAAGTTAAAAAAAAATCCATTTCTTAGTGCCAGAGAATTGAAAGAAAATTTATATTTGTCCATTAGAATTACGCAACTAAAATCTCATATAAAAGAAGGCAATTTGCATGGTTATATATTACCAAAAAGGCCATGTATTCCGAAAGTGAACGTTGCGAAGCATTTAAGATTTGCTCTGGAATATTATAAAAAGACAATTTAGTTCTGGGAACAGTTATTTGGAGTGATGAATCAAAATTTGAAATGAAGTCAAGCAGAAGACAATATGTATGGAGGGAAGTAGGAGGTGCGTTTAAACCAATTCTTGTGACTTCAACCGTGAAACATGGAGGGTGCTCCATTATAATATGGGGCTGTTTTAATAACGATCGAATTGGAAATTTAGCAATAATTGAAGGGAAACTGACCGACTCTAAGTATGTTGAATCCTTACAGGAGAATTGTTTTCTTCCATGCATAAATTTGAAAGAAATAGATCGTTTGTCTTTTAACAAGACAACAATCCAAAGCACACCTTAAGGGTTGCAAAAGAATTTTTTGATACCAATATTATAAATTTACTTCCATGACAACCTCGAAATCCCGATCTGAACCCGATCGAGCGTTTGCGGGAGGAATTGGATCGTCAAATAACTGTAACTGAAAGATACACAAAATCAAAATTTATAGAAGCATTGAAGAAAAAGTGGAATGAATTAAACTCTACTACGCTGACAAAATTAATTAGAAGTATGCCAAGTCGCCTTTTAAAAGTAATAAGACCTAAATGACATCAAACTTCATACTAAAAATTACAGTAATGTAAGATGTGTCTGGAGGCCAAGGGTCATCTAGAAGGAGACTTAGTGCGCAGGAAGTTGAAGAGGCAAGAGTCAATTTTGCCCAGATTGTAGCAGAACTGGATGATGCCATTTTCTCTGAGGTGTTGTCCTTTCGTCCTACTAACTATGACGGAAATTTATTGTCCACAGTTATTAATAATCACTTGGACAATATAGCTAGGACTGACAATGAGATTCAGGATCTACCTGAAAAACCTAGACGACAGCTTCGCCATATAACTTGTTGCCCCAAAATCGACGATCCATACATCTTTATTGCCCTCTTCTTGCTTCTTCGTTCCAAGATGTGCCCCTTCAAAAAATCCTGCTCTTGCATAAAAACAATAATCATTTAAAGAATCATGCGAGACTGCATTAGCTTTCTCTTCTTTATCTTTCCAGACTTTATATTTTATACAATCGCCTTTAAAATGTCCTGATGTTTTGCAAAAATAGCAATTGTTCTTCGACTGCGTGCTGTTTGTACTTCTGTACCCTGTTTTCAACGCCGTCTCTGTACACTCTCTCGTAACCTTTGCCTCCTTACGTTTTTTATATTGATCCATTAATTTGCTTTTTACAAGTTCTAACGTAAAATCACCTTTAGGCCTGTTTTCAAGTGCTGTCACGATAGTTTCATAGGATTCTGGGAGACTTCCAAGCAGCATTGCACCCATAAGGTTGTCTAGTAAATCAAGTAATATGTTAGTAAAAATATCACATAACATGTTTTAAATTCGCCTCGATGTCCTCTAACGAGGGTAAAAAAAAAATATATGGTCCTATTTGTAAAACCCAAGGTGATCTCGACTTCGTCATGAAAATAAATTGTTTTCAAAAAATTTTTTACTGATATCTATTGTGCACTTCATACCCTACAATTATTGTTCTAAATTTCTTCTGCCAGATGGCTGCCAGATGGCTGCCAGATTGGCACAAATATTATTAACATATAACTAACAAATTGTACTTTTATTTTAAAATATTCATTAATATTTCTAAAATAGCACAATACAATTGTGTCTTAAATTGACGCAAAGTCACTTATACTTTTTAAAACTTTAACTCAAATGCGGCATGGGTTCCCGTTGTCCAATAAGTGTGAAATTTTGCACATGTTATTTTCTCACCAAATATCATAATGTAGGAAGGTAAGACCGAAAAAAAACTCAAAAAATTTCTGACTTCTATAAGTAAGGGCCACTCTAGTGTGTGTCTTATAGCTTAGATTGCTGTCTATATTTATTCCTAGGAACTTTACCGATGATTTACTGTGTATTACGTTGTTCTCATTGTATAAAGTTAGATGTACTGGATTTTGGGGAGAATTCCTAAAGGATAGAATTTCCATTTTAGTTGGTGATAACTGAAGACCAAGATTTTCAAGGTTTCTATCTATAACTTGAGTGACATATTTTAATTGAAGTTTGGCTATTTTAATATTGGCATTTTGTATAATTACTGCTATATCGTCTGCATATTGAGTAACACAAATTTCATCAGGAAGATTCCCTATGATTCCAGTGACGTAGATACAGTAGAATTCCGATTATTCGACATACATGAGACTGAGAGAATGCTGGATAATCAAATATACCGAGTAATTGGATTATACCTGCACATGAAGTAATAAAGACGAGAAACATAACTATAAATACAATTATGTGTAATGTAGTAAATCAATTTATTAATAAAAAATAAAATATATAAAATGATATGTATAAAATATATATTATATCATAAATTTATAAGCACGTATATATGTACACATATGTACATATTTCCATTATTTAAATATTATTAATAGTAGATGATGCAGTAGAGCAGGGTACAGTTTGAATACTGCAACGATTTTTTAAACATTGTCCGTATGTCAGCTTGTTTCATAATTTCTTACCTTTTGTTAACAAATTAATATAACGTTTATTATACTCAATAAATGTGATAAATGCATTCAATGCTTCGCCAGTTTCGTATCAAATAATGTTAGTTGTATTGTCTTCTTCTTGGGCATTGTCTATATTTTCTAACGCTTGAGAATTTATAACACTTTGGATTATTGCGTCATCGCTCAATTTTTCCACAATTTTTTCCTAAAAAGTGTATTTAATGGATTATTAGAAGAATTCAACGTCACTATTGGATGCATGTGACCGTAATTTTTTGTTTGCGTGAAATATAATTCGTAACATTTACTGAATAATAGTCGGGAAAAATGTGCTGGTTAATCGGGCAATCTAGATAATCAAGTACCGAATAGTAAAAACTCTACTGTATTAAAAAGATGAGGACTAATAACCCCTACCTGAGGAATTCTCTTGTTTATTTGCACATTCTGATAGTTTTTCTTTAAGTTTCGGCTGCCTATAAAGCTCACCTTCTCATTCTACATCCAGTTGAAAACAAAATGTTATGTTGCCTTTAATATCTCAAGGATCCACTCTGTTAAGTAATATGTGTCGTTACACGTTATCGTAGGCGCTGTATACAGTGCTGAACAAAAGTATTGGCACAGCCAGACCTGGGCACTTCTGAAATAACACTATTCGAAATATTATTTCAAATAACATGTTATTTTACTCTATAATTATTTGAAATAATTGTTTGAAACAATTATGAAATTAACATTAATATTTGGATTTTCGAAACTGTATTACAGTGGAAATTGTATTCTGATTCTCAATTCTGCGGCTGGTTTATACCTTTGTTGACTATTTTCTCGATACAATGTCGCAATATCTTTTGGTCTCAGGGTTGCGTTTCCGAAAGATTGGAACACACAGATATTTGCTTACTATTGTAGCGGCCATTGTATAGCCACTACGCCCTTGCCGTGGTATGAATGGAATGGAATGCAAATGCTATTTTTCCATTTTCCCAGGGTCTCGTGGAAACCTGGTCGTCCTGTTAAACACTTGGCGACCAGAGCCGCACGAGGCCTCTGTTTTGCTCCAAGATTCCGCCTGAGCTTGAAATACTAAAGTTTGAAATGTAGATATTATAGTCAACGTTTCTGCAATAGAAGTTGCAAAACCATCGTACTTATGAATGAAATGAATGAATGAAGAATACAGGTCGCCATTATAATATAATCAACATTTTCAGGAATTGCCTGTATTCTTCTATTATAAATTCTAAATTTTTGCACTAACATGCCAAAAGTATTTTCGAAAATTCGTCGAGCTAAAGATAATCGAAAATTATAATTCCTGTTGGCCGGATTCTCTGCTTGACAACCAGGATAAGGCTTTAAAAAATACCGTTTCAAGGGAAATGCATCGTCACCTACAATAACACAGGGTGCTAGTTGTGTTCAATTAGGCAATATTTGATATGGAAGCAAGTGCAATGTTCCATTAGTGAGAGCTTTTCCAAAATTTAAATATAATAAAATTCCACCATAGAGATCAGTTAAAAAAATGTCAAACCAAAAAGATCGCAAAAAGTGGTCAGGCTACAGAGAAAATTAGAAAATATAAATACGAAGATATTTTAAGTTTGTTGCTACCTCATTTAACAGAAAGAGAGACCATATCGAATATTAATTCTGCTCCTGAGATCAGCAATGAGAACGAAAATTCTTCTGAAAATGTAGAAGTTGATGTTGAAAATTCACATATTCAAACAAATCAAAATACACCATCAGCGTCAAATCAAGTAAAAAGAGAGAAAATACGTGAACTACCAACAAATACGAATGTGGAAAAGGAGACAGCTGCTTCAAAGTTGATGCAGTATATTCTAGCATCCTATTGATGCGTTCTTATCGGGAATAGCTCCAGGATTGAAAAATTTATCTCGTTACAATCAACATGTAGCAAAAACTATATTTTCAATAGTTCAGAAACTGGAATTTCAAGAACTAGAACACGAAAATACATCGCGTCCAACTTCACCTGTTTATTCATCTTCCTCATCAACTTCTACACCATATGTATCACTTACAAAATATAATAATACATTCAGCCCACCGTTTCTACAAAATGTTTCAAATTATACAAAATTTTAATTTTTGCAAAATAAATGTATATGATGTATCCATATTATAAAAATATAGTTTATAGAAAAAAAAACTGCCCAACTGTATTTACCATAAACAAATAGCCAGTCGCTCTCTTGCAGAAATAGGTCTTTTCCAATTCGTATACTGTTTGGATATCTGTTGTTTAATTTTATGAAGCAAAATGTTAAATGTATGCTCTGTCATGCTAAAATATTGGTGAAACTTTTCTTCTTGATCTACTAATTGCCCATAAATGTTAAATTCCCCTTTCATTTCACGGTTTCGCCATAAGAGATGTACACTAAAACGTCATTTCTTCCTTCGTTATTTTACATTATTTTCTTCTTCTTCGTCAAGAAGTATTACCATTAAAGTCAAATACTCAATTGAAAACGGCATTTTTGCTATACCCAGTACAATGTCTAATTTCAGACTAATTCACTTTTTTGATCACATCACGGACGTCGTCCGGTTGTATATTAATAATAACACGGATGTATATGTATAAATGGACTCTAAATAAATTTTAGCCAGTAGGAGTCCGGCACTACCCCGAGGCCCCACCCCCTTATTTAGGGGCCAAAAATTTCTTATTTTTCCTTTCCTTGTTTTGAAACTTTTAACATGTCTGTGGTAGTTTTCTGATTTAACTAAGATCAAGTACAATATAATTTTTATTATTGTTTTTCATAAATTATAATATACATTTGTCCTTTCTTTAAAGTGTATCCTCATTCGAAAAAAGGAATTGTAATTTAATTGACCTATCATTTATTTGCTGAAATCGTGGGATAACTCAGAGTAAAATAAGTTGGTTAAACAGTTTAAATTCACAAGTTGTATCTATTTGAGTCATATCATTATTACAGTAAACGAGCGATACATACATATATGTACTGAAGTTATGATACGATTTAACAAGTACATATACAATAATAAATCAACAACGAAATTTATCTTTATTTTTATTCTTCCTTTTTTCAACCTTCATTAACATATTCGTGACACTTTTCTGATTAAAATGATACCAAATACGATACACAATTTAGATCCCATTTATTAACGCAATAAGCGATCAAAGGCATGCATCGCTCAGGTGACTCCACGTTGGCTGTATCGAAACACAGGCGATGTTTACGGGAGCCTATACAGAAGCAGTATTTCATTCTGCGACCTCTACCAAGAGAGGTGGAGGTCGAAATGAGAACACCGATTTCGTATAGGCTCGCATAAACATCGCCTGTGTTTTGCTACAGCCGACCCGAAGCAAAGGAAGCGATGGCAAATTCGGCGATGCTCGGGCGTTCAGTCCCTCTTTGTCATATGCTCGCTGTTCTTTTCTACACTCACGCCTCCAGTAGGCGTCAACGAAGTGCATATCAAGAATCGTTTCTCGTCCACGATATAGTCGAACGTTGAGCCCCGAGAGCGTTGCTTCTATAGAGACAATACTGTATATTGCTTTGACGTTTCAGGTGGCAGCACTGTCATACTTCGACGCTTGTGTTCTGCCATAGTTACCATTTTACCACGGAGCGCTATACCATTCAACAACGCGTCGGAATTGTTAAAATTTATTATAAAAATACGTGTTCTGTTCGCCAAACTTTTCGCGAGCTACGAAATATTTACGGCAGACGCGTTTATGCAATGCGCGGCCAAAGGAGAATATTGATGCTGTTGCTGAAAGTGTGGCTAAAACCCCAAACCTCTCATCGTGTACAAGCAGTTGGTCTTTATGCAACCTCAACATGGTGAATTTTACGACAAGACTTGGGCATGCATCCGTATAAGATCCAACTGACACAAGAATTGAAGCTCCAAGACCACCAAGCTCGTCGTACGTTCGCTTGATTGTACTCTGGAGCAGTGGCAAACGGATCCAAATTTTGGCGAAAAAGTCATCTTCAGTGATGAAACACATTATTGGTTGAACGGCTTCGCGAATAAGCAAAATTGCCGCATTTGGGGAGAGAGTAATTCACAGCAGTATCAAGAGTCTCCATTGCATCCGGAGAAACTTACTGTTTGGTGTGGATTTTGGTCAGGCGGCATCATTGGGCCGCACATCTTCCGAAACGAGAATAGCTAGACAGTGACTGTCAATGGCGAACAGTATCATGCCATGATAACTGACTTTTTGTGGCCTCAATTAGATAACATGGACCAGGACGACATGTGGTTCTAACAAGACGGCGCAACGTGTCACACATCGGGCGTTATATTGGAGTTGTTACAAGCAAAGTTTCCAGAACGCGTTATTTCCAGAAGAGGCGATGTGGAATGGCCGTCAAGATCGTGCGATTTAACGCGATTTTTCCCAGGGGTGGCCGAACACCCTATATATGCATATATCGATCGATGCGCAATGGATACGTTAGGCACACCTGAGCCGTTAAACGCAATGGACGTGGTGCGCATGTGCGAACGGGAAATGCAGTGAACCTGTGCATGCCGGTATTTGTATGTTTGGATTTCATGGCCGCGCGATAGTACGTTTGTTTTTTCGTCTCGTTATGTAAAATATCTATTAGTTATTGTATTATTATTTGTAAGGAATTAATAGGTTAAAGAAACTAAGTCAAGATACATATTACTAACAATATATTTTAACAGTGATGCGTTGTACATGGTGGTTGGGACAGAACTCTGTGGCTCGTCCAAAGCTTAGGGGTTTTATACTCTGATTCTCTTCTTCGTCTTTCGTATGATGACTCGATTGCTCTGTAAGGACACGTGTGACCCGCGTAGGTCTTCGCGGAAACGCAGCGGCGACCTGAAGGCGAATTCGCCGCCTAAGGACCCGAAAGCGAATTCGCCGACTGAAGACCCGAAAGCGAATTTGCCGACTAACGACTCAAAAGCGAATTTGCCGACTAACGGCTCAAAAGCGATTCGCCGCCTAAATGTCCGACCGCGATATACATGTGTGAATCCAAATATCCTTACAAATTCTTGTTAATAAACACGTTTAATTTAATTATTCCAAATCCGATCTTGTAACAACCTCGTCTTATTTCAAATTCCGCCAACATTAAAACACAAATAATCGCTATATTAAATAAATTCTCTCTTCATTCGGTACCCTGACCATGTGTTGATTTTGTTTATGAGTTAAATCAATTCAGAACAAAGCCTCGAGGTAACTAGAAGAATTTACGTTCAATAAATCAGACTTTTCAATAATAGGCTTACATGGTTGTTCCATATTTTGGTTAATCGACGTTCTGCTGTATTTCATTTTTCTCTCGTCCTGCATGACCTAATACGATCTAAGGTGAACTCGACGAGTCCCGCAAAGATATCAATTCCAACGATTAACTCGACTCCGAATCGATATTCACGCAATTTTCAGACGCGAATTGGCGCTCCGAAATTGACAAGCACGAGAACGCTCCTCTGTCGCTCGATCATACACTGTCGGATTTGTTTAATAGCTTCGGGAAACTCGTAAATTAACACCGACCTCGACTTCGGACAATGTCACGCGCGGCAGTACTACCTCGGGTAAACCGAAACGCTTCGACGAAACAGGGGTGAGTGAAAAAGGTAGTGCGGGAAAAGCCGATTTCAACGATAGATTTCAAGCCTCGTCTGAAACCTATTTTATTGCCAGACGTAAACCGTTTTCCACTTTTTCTACCTTTGCCCGTCGTTGTTTCTCATCAATATTATTTTCTAATACCTGTGCTAGGTCGTGCTAGGTCGTCTAAAAAAAGATTTAAATCCACCTATAAAATCGTTTGGAAAATTATTGAAAGTGTACATCGTGTTTTGTTCCATTCGGTCAACTCGGGCTGTTTTGCTTTTTTTTGTGTTGCCAAATGCGGAGCCGTTACTTCGTCGCAAAAGTGCAAAAATATTCCGCATCTGGCAAATTTTGCTGTAAAATAACCGAGCGCTTTATCGAAACGAAAGCGCTAGTTCCGTGTTGGCCAGCGAAGGGTTATATTGTTCCGCAGGTGGCACGGTCTTCGAGGCCAACGACGGCCGACCGATAAACACCATCGTCAACTCGTGGAACAATACAGGGTGTCCCGTAAATAGTGTAGGAGCCGGAAATGTGGGGTAGCTGAGACGATTCTGAACAACAATTTCCTTTGCAAAAATGTCGGATGGAGCTTCGTTTTTGAATTATTAACGAAAAACACTGACGAATCACGGCGCGTGCCTGCCGCGCGCTCAGGGCCGTCCGAACTAAGAGAGCCACCGTGTCGGGTAGGTAGCAAGATGTGCATCGGAGATACGTCGAGGAACGAATACAAATAATTAAAAATACTACCACTGCAACTGTTACCTCTGCGGATTGGATAAATCAGTCAGATAAATCGAATTTATTAATTATTTGTATTCGCTGTTTCCAAGAAAGAAGAAATAAAATGTGGGAAGATGCTCTCGGAATTTTTAGGAAATTAATTCTTCGCACCTGAGTGACGCTTCTCGCCAGAGTGTGTTAAAATTAAAATAAGAATTATTTTCAGAAAATTAAAATAAATACGGTAAGAACCATTTGTAATCGTTTGTTATTAAAAACTGTACTGGAAAAGCAGACTGGATTTGTGCGAACCGAAACATTTTTCGCATGCAAGGGGTTAATAGAGAATTAATTGAAATTCGCCTTACCCATTTACTTGCAAGTTGCAATAGGGCCAGTTAGTGCACCCCTGTCGATCATGGAAAGGTCGAAGACCCCAATAAAAATCAGCTGATGGGACGACCCGGTCACTGCACTCGCTTCTTACCCCGAAAACACTTTACAGTACGGTCACTAGCACTTTTCACTTTTACATTTTCGGGGTAAGAAGCGGGTGCAGTGACCGGGCCGTCCCATCAGCTGATTTTTATTGGGGTCTTCGACCTTTCCATGATCGACAGGGGTGCACTAACTGGCCCTATTGCAACTTGCAAGTAAATGGGTAAGGCGAATTTCAATTAATTCTCTATTAACCCCTTGTATGCGAAAAATGTTTCGGTACGCACAAATCCAGTCTGCTTTTCCAGTACAGTTTTTAATAACAAACGATTACAAATGGTTCTTACCGTATTTATTTTAATTTTCTGAAAATAATTCTTATTTTAATTTTAACACACTCTGGCGAGAAGCGTCACTCAGGTGCGAAGAATTAATTTCCTAAAAATTCCGAGAGCATCTTCCCACATTTTATTTCTTCTTTCTTGGAAACAGCGAATACAAATAATTAATAAATTCGATTTATCTGACTGATTTATCCAATCCGCAGAGGTAACAGTTGCAGTGGTAGTATTTTTAATTATTTGTATTCGTTCCTCGACGTATCTCCGATGCACATCTTGCTACCTACCCGACACGGTGGCTCTCTTAGTTCGGACGGCCCTGAGCGCGCGGCAGGCACGCGCCGTGATTCGTCAGTGTTTTTCGTTAATAATTCAAAAACGAAGCTCCATCCGACATTTTTGCAAAGGAAATTGTTGTTCAGAATCGTCTCAGCTACCCCACATTTCCGGCTCCTACACTATTTACGGGACACCCTGTATAGTCATAAAACAGCTGCTAAACACGCGCGGCAACTCGTCGCGTCCTAATCCGGAGACCCGTTTTTACCTCGGCAAATTAAAGAAAAAACTGAAACTCGCGAAACTTAATGTAACGTTGCGTACAACTATTACCTCTGTTGTAATTTATGCCGTAGTTAAAATAAGGAATGGACAGAGTGACGTTACACGAACCTTCAGTTTTGAAATACAAAGCTGTACTTTATTTGGGCAAAAGGTTTATAAAGGTCGTTTTGGGTATGGCTGTATAGTGGGGATGTCTTGATTTGAGACCTGATGTCTGATTCAAATATTGTTGTTACCAGGTGGTGATGTGAATAGTGATTCAGATGTTATTGCTATGAGGTGATGATGTGGATAGTGACTCAGATGTTTTTGGTGAATAATGCTGACTCGGATGTTTGTGGTGACGAATGCGGGTGGTATCACAGTGACCTCTGGGACTCTTTCTCCACCACGTTCGGGTGTGAGGGAGGTGTTTTCCGTCCAAACGGGGCATGAAAATGGGTCCCCCTTTGAGTTGAACTGAAGAGGAAACGTGCTCCCGAAACACCAACACAAATTCGTACGAACGTTAAATCGAACGCATCGTAGAAAAAAACAGCTTCCGACAAATCGTACTTAGAATCGTTCCGAAACGCGACATAGTTTCGGTTGCGACTTATAGATTCACGTCATCGGTGATCTCAAACGGTCATAAATCTGTAACTAGTCACTCAAGATTAGTTTGGCCATTGACAACTAGAAGACACGTGTTTCATCCAGAATTTCCCTCTGTATTTATCTGTATGTTTTAACAGTTTAGTATTTCTTGTTTATTTCTGGGTTTGTTTACAAGTCAGAGTAGGTCCAGAACGGCAAAGTATATAAAAATATATCAAAGTATATTTTTGAACCTGTTCTTGCATGATTATCGTTGATAATGATACTCGTTTATAATTTATTTGTTAATATTTACAGTCAGGGACAAAAGTAAGTAGACTGATGATGGAACAGGATATCAATGAAATTTAATCAATATAACATTGCAATTACATGTTTAAGCTTTATTTAATATTTATCTTTATAGTATATAGATGCTTTGAATAACAATTAACAATAATATTAACAGTCGGTGTAAACCCAAGTTAGGCTTAAATAAAAAATCAACCAATTACAGAAAGACACAAGTAAGTGGACACTACCAATAACTGCTAATTAGTATTTAATATTGTCATCTTTTGCTACGATTACGGCCTCTAGTCGTCGCAGCATATTGTTTATAAGATTTTCTATATCGTCTTTGTCAATATTGTCAAAAGCTGATTTTAAACTATTAAAGAAATCCATTTTATCCTTTCGCTTGTACAAAAGAAGTTTGGAATCCAATATATACATACTATATCAAATTCAAGTCAGGACACACAAATACTATATCAAATTCCAGTCAGGACTTTGAGTTGGCCATTCGAGTAACTTAATATCTGAATCGCTAAAAAATGTCATACTCTTTTCTGACAACATGTTTTGGATCATTGTACTGTTGGAAAATAAATTCTTTTTCCAAATTCATTTTTACTGTTGCGTCTTTCAAATTTCCGTTAATTATGCTAATATACATATTAACATTTATAATACTATTAATTTCTGTCTTTCTATATTTGGTTGATTGTTTGTTTAAATTTAATTTGGGTTTACACCAATTGTTAGTATTTATTTTAGATATTACTTAAATAACCTATGTACTATGAAAATAATATGTCAAATAAAGCTTAAGAAAATACCAGAAAAAAAATCGAATTTTTTGGCAGTTTACAGTAGAAGACCCTCTTAACCATTTGAGTACTGAAGAATTTCCTTGTATATATTGTTGCGACGGATTGAAGATGCATCGTTGCGGCAACGTGAAGGCTGTTCCGTAACGATGTGAAGCTGCCCCTACGAACGAGCGGATGCGAGATCCCGTGCCTTCCGATTGCTGAGAAACCGGCAACGATTTGAAGAAGAGAACTACGATAGATCTCATGGAGAACGAACGTATTTAAAAGGATTGTCAATAAAGTTCATAGTTTGTGTTATAAATTTGTGGTGTTATTATGAGTTACTGGAAAAACGCCCCGCCCGGCGCAACAGTGGTGTCAGAAGTGGGATTACGACTCGTTCTGCTGCCAGGGTGGAGACTTTTTCGTCGTTGGAGGAGCTCTTAGAAGGACTGCAGCGGAACATCTCAACGCAGTTCCAGGAGCAGCAACGCTTATTTGTTGAGGAACGGGAGCGAGCCGAAGAGAGGCGGACAATGGAGAGGGCTGCCGCTTCAGCCAGAGACGCTGCCGTCGAGGAGAGGATTGGAGCTGTCGAAGACCAGTATCAGGTCCTATCCTCAAATGTTGAGCGAATACTAGAACGGCTTTCGGGAGCCACGGTCCGCGATAGGGAGCGGAAACCTGTTACTTCTGACGGGCTCGCGGGCCTTTCAGCTTCACAGTCGGTCCCTCAAAGTGGGAGAAGGGTAAATCAGAGTGTTTCCGATTTGGGTTACACTCTGAAACCCTCTGTGTTTGATGGAAAATCTTGTTGGGAAGAGTACAAGATTCAATTGGAGACCGTTGCGGAGGCGAACGGATGGGATGGACCAAGGAAGGCATTGGCCTTGGTCTCATCGTTGGAGGGGCCGGCTCGAAGCATTTTGATATCTCTCCCCGTTGAAAGACGCTTCGATTATACCGCGTTGATTTCGGCTTTGGAATTCCATTATGGAATGAAAAATTTAATTATAAACAACGGAGAGGGGAGTCCATCTCCGATTTGGCAGCAGAGATTGAGAGGCTGGCACAGGCTGCGTTCGGCGATTGTCCGGCAGAAGTCAGAGACAAGCTCGCGGCCTTTCAATTCATTGCTGCGCTGGTCAATGAAGAGATGAAGCGGACCTTACGACTCGGCGGTTTCATTTCGTTGCGAGCCGCCGTCGTAAGGGCTCTCAAAATTGAAGCCGTCGAGGCAGTATCGACGCCGTACGTTAGGCCCGAACGGTCATTCAAACCTTTTTCTTTTCCGGAGGGAGAGTCTCGCAAGAGAAGATATCCGGACGAAGAAGAGGATACACCGGAAAAGGAGACTGAAAGCGAGAGGCCCATGGAATGTTGGAGCTGCAGGGAAACGGGACATATGCGGTGGAACTGCCCCAAAAAGAACCAGAAGAAGGCGGCGTAGAGAGAGAAACTTCGATTTGTCTTCTTCCATCCCGTTGCACGGAATAATTATTCAGCGTTGAAGGAATCGCCGAGATTATCTGGAAAATGAATCGTCGTCATGGTCGGCTGTCTGCGATGGAAGGACCTTTTAAGAAGGGAAAAGGAGCACCCTTTGGAGGGATAGGGCTCGCCGGAGCACCTTCTGGAGGGATGGCGCTCGGCGGGGCATCTTTTGGAAGGATAGGGCTCGTAGCAGCACCCTTTGAAGGGATAGGGCTCGCCAGAGCACCTTCTGGAGAGATGGCGCTCGGCGGGGCATCTTTTGGAAGGATAGGGCTCGTAGCAGCACCCTTTGAAGGGATAGGGCTCGCCAGAGCACCTTCTGGAGGGATAGCGCTCGTCGGGGCATCTTTCGGAAGGATAGGGCTTATGGGAGCACCTTCTGAAGGGAAAGCGCTCTATGTTATAGGTTCCCTGCCAAGGTCTTTGCTGAAGGTGACGACAAGAAGGCGATGCGAAGAATTGGCTGGATGAGTTGGGTTCCCGTATAGTCCGTTCCCCGAAGTCCAAACCAAGGGTTGTGCATGTGAATCGACTGGCTCGGTACGATTCACGAGAGGCCCCCTGCGAAGATACTGCGAGGTGAGGATCGAGGAAGATGGCCGACATCTTCGCCCAAGAAGAGGACGTTTCATCGCAGAAGGCGAGGATCGGGTTTTCTTACCGGCCGCGGAGGACACTCCATTTCCGCAGGTCAGAACGGCCGGGGAAGTGCGATTCTCCCCGGGGAGGGTCGCCCCCCAGTCATGCTCGACTCTAATAGCGGAGTGGGGCACAGAAGGTCGAACGGCGGAATTGTGGTATGTTCCACAACCGATCTTCGAGGAAATTCTCCTTGGAGATTGGGGAACATCCCATGGGAAGTTCTCTCGTGAGGCTGGGGGGAATCCGCATCCGGGAAGCCCCCAAGAAAGAAGCGCGCAAGCCGCAAGAATTCAAGGGGAAGGGCGAGGAGCAGTCGGAATTTCCTCATCCTCGAAGAAGTCTGAGTTCAGACGAAGTATTCCGAAGGTTACACCGGCGCCTTGCTCAAGGTTTTTGAGTGGTTTTCCTTGGGACGAAGGACGAATGTCAAGGCGCTGACTGTCTGTTAAAGGCCACTCACGTAAATGTTCGATCTATTAGTTTATCTACTTTACAGACAGAGGTGTTGGAAATTCGAGGCGGATTCGGAGGTTAGCGGCTCGTATTGAAGTTGCCAGTCTGAGCTGAATCTGCCGCGGTCGGGACGTCCGCGTTTTGAAGAGGGGGAGCAGTGTTGCGACGGATTGAAGATGCATCGTTGCGGCAACGTGAAGGCTGTTCCGCAACGATGTGAAGCTGCCCCTACGAACAAGCGGATGCGAGATCCCGTTGCTGAGAAACCGGCAACGATTTGAAGAGGAGAACTACGATAGATCTCGTGACGAACGAACGTATTAAAAGCATCATTGTCAATAAAGTTCTTAGTTTGCGTTAACAGTTGTGTTACGTTGAATATTTGTTGTGTTAATTTTTCCGTATCGTAAACATGCGTCGTTCAACGAGCAATACTCCCCGGCGTAACAGTGGTGTCAGAAGTGGGATGTCGACCCGATCTACCGCCGGAGAGGGAGAGACCGTTCCTTCCTTGGAACTGTTGTTCGAGGGCCTGCAGAGGAGCCTCGCGGCGCAGTTCCGGGAACAGCAGAGAACATTCGAGTCCAGGTGGGAAGAGGTTCGGAAGCGGACCGAAGAGAGGCAGGCCGCGAAGGAGGCTGCTATTGAAGGGAGGATAAGGGCCATGGAAGACCGTTATCAGGTGCTTTCGGAAAATTTTAAGAGTGTTATCGATAACCTGTCGGCCGCAGTGTTCCGTAGCGAGGATCGCGAGTCCAGCCTTGTTAATAATGTTGTTAGGGATAATCCTGTTGTTGCTGGACTCGCGATGCCTTCCACTTCGCAGTCGGCTCCTTCGTTGGAAGCGACTGGTGGATTTTTGGGGTACGTCCTGAAACCACCAGCGTTTGATGGGAGAGCTTGTTGGGAGGAGTACCGGGTGCAATTCGAGGCGATTGCGAAGGCGAATAGATGAGATGCACCAAGGAAGGCTTTGGCCTTGGTCGCATGTCTGGAGGGGCCCGCTCGGGGTGTTTTGACTACCTTTTCCGAAGAGTCGCGTTGCGATTTTGGTGTCTTAGTTTCCGCTTTGGAGTTCCGTTTCGGAACCAAGAATTTCGTTAATCTAAATTGCGTGAAGTTCCAAAATTATACTCAACGGAAGGGGAAGTCGATTTCTGATTTGGCCTCGGAGATTGAGAGGTTGGCGCAGACTTCCTTTTGTGATTGCCCGATGGAAGTCAGGGATAAGCTGGCCGCCTCTCAGTTCGTCTCCGCCCTGGCCAATGAGGAAATGAGGAGGACGCTGAGGCTGGGCGGTTTCACTACTCTCAGGGCGGCTGTGATCAGAGCTCTGGAGATTGAGGCCGTCGAGTCTATGGCCCCTGGTCCTTGCCGTGTTAAGGACTGTATTCAGGGTGTCACTTGTTTTCCCAAGGGAAAGTTGGAGAAGAGGACTGCTGAGAAGCCGGCCTCGGAGTGCTGGAACTGCGGGCAGAAGGGACATTTGCAGCGGAACTGCCCGAAGAAGAGGAGGAGAGAAGAGGCCCCCTAGAAGAAGGGAAACTGGAAGAAGTCGGCGTAGTGGGGCTCCCGCCGACTTCGTCTTCATCCGCCCCCGTCGTGCGCGGGATCGCTGTAAAGGATTGTTCTTCCGTCGAGGGAACCATCGAGGGAACAAAGTGCACCATTGTCATCGACACGGGCTCAAGCATCAACTTGCTGAATGCTGAGAAATTTGCACCCAATCACAGATCCGGCGCGGCGGGAACGGATAGGTTCGAAAATTTTCAGGTCTCCTCCATTTCGGGGGAAAAGTTGCCGATTTACGGAAGGAAACGACTCCTGGTGACGATAGGGAGATTAAGATCCGAAGAAGAATTCCTTCTCATCAACATGGCAGAAGAATGCATTGTGGGTACGAACTTCCTGCAAAAGCATTCCTGTCATCTGGATTTCATCATGGGGAAATTGCTTTTCTTGCATCACGGCGAAGTCGATTTTCTGAAGAGGAACTCTACAACGAAGCCCACCGTTTTGCAAACCAGGAAAGAGGAGGTCCCCGTTCCAGTGCATTTACAAGATCTGTACGCTCGTTGCGGGGACACGTTGTTTAAGCGTCAGAAGAAGACGTTGAAGGAGTTCCTGGTGGAATTCCAGGATATCTTAGCAAGAAACCCCGAAGAGATTGGGAGGTGTAACTTGGTCCGGCATAAAATCGACACCGGATCTTGTGAGCGAAGAATCTTGAAGAATGGATCAACGCACAGGAGGAAGATGAAGATATAAGTTTTATTCGAAGTCGCAAGATAGAAGGGAATAAACCGGAATGGCAGGAAGTTTCGGCTCTTTCCGCTGCGGCAAAGTACTTTTGGAAAATTTGGGATTCCTTGGAAATCTATCAGGGCTTACTGCTTCGGAGATGGGAGTCTGCGGACGGAAGAGAAGTTACTCAGTTATGCGTTGTACCGAAGGGGAAAATTTACGAGATACTTAAAGAGTGTCATGACGCACCTGCAGGAGGACATTTTGGAATCAAGAAAACCCTTGCAAAGGTTCGACAAAGATTTTTCTGGCTGGATCACCGGAGAGATGTTGAAGAATGGTGTCATCGATGTCATCGCTGTTCCACGAAGAAGGGCCCCAAGGAAATGGGGAGAGGGACCCTGAAGGTTTACAACGTCGGAGCACCTTTTGAGAGGATAGCGCTCGACGTGGTGGGTCCCTTGCCGAAGTCTTCGGCAAGGAACAGGTTTGCTTTAGTTGTGGTGGACTACTTTTCGAAATGGCCGGAAGTATTCCCGTTACCCAATCAGCAAGCGACGACGATAGCGGAGATTCTTCTCAGAGATGTGGTCAGCCGGCATGGTATTCCGTTGGACTTGCATTCTGATCAGGGTCGGAGTTTTGAGTCAGCAATTTTCAGGGAATTGATGAAGTTGCTGGGTGTCAAGAAAACAAGGACAACTCCATTGCACCCTCAGTCGGATGGACTCGTAGAACGGATGATTCGAACGCTGTTATAATACTTGTCCCAGTTCGTTGCAGATCATCAAAGAGACTGAGACAAATGGATTCCGAAGTTCCTGCTGGCGTACCGAACATCAAGACACGAAGTGACGCAGAACAGTCCATCCATGGTTCTCATGGGTCGAGAACTACGTCTTCCTCTGGACCTGTTAAGAGGAGCTTCACCCTGTACGCACGAAGAGGAGAATGCGTACGTTAAGGACATACGGGAAAGGATCGACAAAGTGCACCGTTTTGTACGCCAGCGAATGAAGATCTGTTCGGAAAGGATGAAATCTTGGTACGATTTGCATTCAAAACAGATTTACTTCATTCCAAGAGATAAAGTCTGGCTGTACAACCCCCAACGTACGAAGGGGAAATGTCCGCAGCTCCAATTCAACTGGGAAGGTCCGTTTGAGGTGAAGGGACGTCTGAACGAACTGATTTACCGCATTGCTCGATCTTCGAAGTCGAGGCCGAAGGTTGTGCATGTGAATCGTCTGACGCCCTATGACGGTTCACGAAGAGGTTCCAAGAAGAAGGGAAACTTTTGTTGGATGGTGGGTACCAGGTATCGTCTGACGTCTTCGCCCAAGAAGAGGACGTTTCATCGAAGAAGGCGAGGATCGGGTTTTCTTACCGGCCGCGGAGGACTCTCCATTTCCGCAGGTCAGAACGGCCGGGGAAGTGCGATTCTCCACGGGGAGGGTCGCCCCCCAGTCATGCTCGACTCTAATAGCGGAGTGGGGCACAGACGGTCGGACGGCGGAATTGTGGTATGTTCCACAACCGATCTTCGAGGAAATTCTCCTTGGAGATTGAGGAACATCCCATGGGAAGTTCTCTCGTGAGGTTGGGGGGAATCCGCATCCGAGAAGACATCAAGAAAGAAGTACGCAAGTCGTAAGAGTCAAGAGGAGGGCGAGGAGCGGTCGAGATTTAAAATCCATCCAGAGGAACCACCCGAAGGATTTACACCGGCGCCTTGCTCAAGGTTTTTGAGTAGTTTTCCTTGGGACGAAGGACGAATGTCAAGGCGCTGACTGTCTGATAAAGGCCACTCAGGTAAATGTTCGACCTATTAGTTTATCCACTTTACAGACAGAGGTGTACAGGTTCGACGCAGCTTCGCGACAACCCGGAGGTTAGGAGACTACGGGTGAAGTTGGCTGTTCGAACGGAATTTGCAGCGGTCTGGACGACCGCTCTGAAGGAAGAGGGAGCAGTGTTGCGACGGTATGAAGATGCCGCGCAATACCGCGAAATTGCATCGTCGCAATGGTGTGGAGAGGCTTCGCGATGAGGTGAAGCTGCCACACAAAAACGAGCGGATGCGAGATCCCGTACCTTCCGGTTGCTGAGAAACCGGCAACGATTTGAAGAGGAGAACTACGACAGATCTCGTGACGAACGAACGTATTCAAAGCATCATTGTCAATCAAGTTCATAGTTCGCCTTAACAGTTGTGTTACGTTGAATATATGTCGTGTTAATTTTTCCGTATCATAAATATGCGTCGTTCGACGAGCAATACTCCCCGGCGTAACAATATGTTGGAAATTAAGCCTTTTTGGACGACGAAACTACACAGATCGATGGGCGGGGCCCCTTTCCTGCACTCATCGGAAACTCCTGCGCAGCACCAATGGATTGCCTCGGCTAATCGTTTTCTGTTGGGTCGCGACTTTATTAACTGTTGTCGACTGCGCACCAATGCGCTTCCCTTGCGATCCAGGACCTCTAGAGGTCGTGAGTTTGACAAACGGTGTCGCGCTGGCTGTCCTAGAGTGGAAACAACGAACCATATTCTTCAGGGATGCCATAGGACCCATCTGGACAGAATCAAGAGACACAACGCCATTGTCTCCTATCTGGTGAGGAACCTTTCCCGTTCAGGTTTCGGAGTTACCACGGAACCTCGCTTCAGAACCTCGGTAAGGATCAGGAAGCTCGATATAGTAACTACCTTGGGTTGTACAACTCTAGTTGTAGATGCACAAATTATTAATGATCTACTGTTTCTTTCGGAGGCCCATAGGAGAAAAGTTAGTTACTATGCGGACAACGAACATCTAATCCGTTTGATTAAAGAATCGACTTGGTTGACTAATGTAATAGTCCACGCTGCGACCCTGTCTTGGCATGGAGTCTGGAGTCCTGATTCCTCGCGAAGTCTTCTCACAACGGGCATTATTAGTAAGAGGGACCTCCCGGTATTAGCTACAAGGACATTAATTGGTGGTCTGTCAGCTTTTAGAAAATTTAATACCCTAACTACTCGTCCCGCTCCACATCCATAACTTTTACTGAATTTACCAATTTGTTGTTGACAAAGATACCAGAAATATATTGCAATCTTTGGTGCATTTTCTTAAACATGCGTCATTTACCGAAAGTTTGTTTTTAATTTGATTTTTGCAGGTTATGTACAGTATTATAGTACCTTCCCAACTGCTAAACAGTCTTTTTACAATATTAACAATTGGTCCAAATTTTCTATGTTAAATGTTTATCAACTTTGAATTGAGTTTAAAAAAAAATACCAAAAAATACCTCGATGATATTCTGTATATTAATTTAGGACACATCAAACTTTAATTTAACGTCAATTTTAGCTGTCCGAATTTGCCCGAAACAGAGAAAATGACCAAAATCCTTAACACATTCCGGACGGTCTCAAGGGGTTCGCGTTGAGGCGATGACAGAATGCGTTCTGCGTCCACGCACCCGTTTGGTTGTCCAGGTGGCAGGGGAGGTGAACCCCTACGTGACGCGTCCCCAGGTGGCGGATAGGGGCAGCCGCTGGGATGGAATGCGGGGATGAGGTCACCAACCTGAGAAGGCTCGTGGCCGCGTCCTCGCATGGCATCCCGGAGATCGGAGCAAAAGCTCCCGCGGACCAAACACCGGTATGAATGCTTTGCGTGTGTGAATGTGTGTGTGAGTGGCCCGGAGCATGGGATATTTGCCGCGGGTTTTACCTAAGGCTGCAGGTTGGCCAGTTGGCTGCGGATAAGTCCTGCGGCCAACGTGGCCACACAGCCGGTGGCTTAGTCCCATGTCACGGGGCCGCGGGCGCTGGTGACCAGGCGCCTGCGGTTGAGTGGGAATGCGATGAGAGGAGTGCCTCTCACCGGGAGGGGCCTGAAAAGACACGACGCGGCGGGGGGCTCTGTGATGTCTCACTAGAGTTCCCGGTCCCTCGCCAGGCGCCTGAGGATGGTCATCGTGGGGCTTTAGCCGGTAAGAGTCCGGTAAGTGTCCATGAGAATTTCCCCACGTACAAAAAAAAAGGGGGCTGCATCCGGATGGGATTCTGGTGGCCGAACTGCAACATTGTGGTATGTTCCAGACAACCGTTTCATCGAGGAAATTCTCCTCGATGACTAGGGTACATCCCTAGAGGGGCTATTTCGTTTAGCTGGGAGAATTCACACCCGAGAAATCGTCAAGAAAGAAGCGCACAAGTCGCAAGAAATCAAGGGTAAGGACGATGAGCAGTCCGGATTACCTCATCCTCGAAGAAGTCTGAGATTAGGTTAATCTGGTGGAAGATTGCAATCAGACGAAATTTTTGAAGGATACACCGGCGTCTTGCTCAAGGTTTTTGAGTGGTTTTCCTTGAGACGGTAGACGAATGTCAAGGCGCTAACTGTCTGATAAAGGCCACTCAAATAAATGAGTCGTTTAATAAGTAACTCGGAACAATTGTGATACATGTACACGTAGTCACTCACGAATAACATAATCGCGGTGCGTGTTTATTTAATTGCATAGTGGTTAGTGCCTGAAAGGATTATTTGTGAATACTTGCGGACATTGTGGACGATCGTGGGGCGTATATGATCGCGTGTGGGTGATTTTTGTGCACAACGTTATGGTATTGGAAGTGACATTCACCCTTTCTCTGTGAAAATCTCGTCGGGCGAGTTTTGATATGCCCTTCTGGATTTTCATAAGACAGGTTGAATCTTATTCAACGTAAGGTGTCCGCATTTCCATAAGTGGACAAAAATCTAAGGCTGTCGATAACATCGGTAAGTAGAATTTTTCATGCTGCGTGAAAACCACTAGCACTGGCCTACCGCAACCTTCCGCGCGAACGCAGCTGTACGCAGATTGCCATTCTACAGGCGGAACTTTAAACGTTAACAACTTTGTAACGAAGCCTCCATCAACTAATTGGTATTCTTGATTTTCGTCTTTTTTTTTGTCTCTAGAATCGCTCATGTAAATTTTTTCCAAGGGGTAGCCGAACACCCTGTATACCACCAGAACATCATGATTTCTTCAAATCCCTTTCACACACACAAAATGTAGATGAGTAGTAAATTGTTTTGTAATAAATTTATGTTTGTAATTTGGTACATTATGTAGTTAAAAAATGTTTTGAATCCCATAAATTATGTTTCCGAAGTGTTTTAAAGATATGTAAAATAAACTGAGTATTGTTTTTTTCAATTTGAAGCATCTTGAATTATGTTGAGTGGACTTGGGCACCTTCAAATTTTATAATGAATGTGGTTGTTAATTTTGAAAGTGGCCTAACTCCATTCTTGATAAGAAAACGCATATTATTCACGTAATAATTGCCACTATTTTAATAGGAACTACAAATTTAACACCCTTACATATACTTAAGCAGTATGACTCATTAGTATCCTGTACATATATTTTTAATTGCATTAAATATCTCAATTTAAGTATAAATAGACTTAGGCAACTTTCAAAATAAATGGCTCAAATGTTCGATCTTTTGGTTTATCTCCTTTACAAGCTGAGCTATTTAAACTCGATTCGGATTCAGAGGTTAGAAGCTTCTACTGAAATTGTCTGGCCGGGTTGAATTTGTCGCGGTTGAGACGTCCGCGTTTTGGAGAGAGGGAAGAGTCTTGCGACGGTTTAAAGATGCATCGTTGCAGCAACATGAAGGTTGTTCCGCAACGATGTGAAGCTGCTTCTTAGAACGAACGGAAGCGAGGACCCGTGCCTTCCGGTTGCTAGAGGAATCGGCAACGATTTGAAAAACAGAATTACGAGAGACTTCGTAGCGAACAGACGTATCATTAAACCCTATTCCAATAAAGTTCTTTGTTCATAGTTCGTGTTCATTAGTTTGTGTTGTAATGAGTTCAGTGAAAAATACCTCTCCCCGGCATAACAATATTATTGTTTGGCCGGCGTATCGGGCAGCCGCCTCAAGGAAAAGACCAGCAAAATCGGCTCCGCACACCGTGTTAAGAACGACTCGCGTATGGTGTCGTCCGCGCGTTCGATCTCCTACTTTCACGCAGACTGCTCAGATCGCAATTCATTTCTGAATGCTCCGCCGCGAAAGGGTGACAGTTATATCAATCAACAAAACGTGATTTATTAGTAAAAAGAAACGTGTGCTCGTACAGCCACAGAAACGTGGTCGGTCTTCTCGCCAGCTAGCCAAACGAGGTACGACCGTGGACAAAAGGTTGCCGTCTGATAATACAGTCAAACCTGTTTTTGTGTATTAGATAGGAGCCCCATTAAAGAAATCGCACAAAAAAAAATATTCGAAAATTTCATAAATACTTATAACAAATAATTTTTTACAACATATTAGAGAAAATTTTTTTTATGCGGTGGAAAGGGATCGCATAAAAAAAGTCGCACTTAGAAAATACGTCAAAGATTTACGAAATAGTGAGAAAGTGCTTTCAACCAAATAAATAATTAAATTACACACGTAATTTAAACATTTTAAAACATTTAACTTCCCATTTTACACATGGATAAAATTCGAAATACGAACCATATACTGCTAGCGCCTATTTTCTACTGATAGAAAATATTACAACAGTGTAATAATGTCAACATCGTTGGAATTCATATACCACATAAGAAAAATCGCACACAACCAATCGCATAAAAATAAAATCGCATAAAAATGAACTGTATGAAAACAGGTTTGATTGTACTAATTCAGTAAATAGTTTCTCAACTAACCGCCATCCATGAGAAGAGGATGCTATTTCGAATTTTCAAGTCTACATACTCGTATACCTCGTCTGTGGCTCAGCCATATATTTTTAAACACTGGGATTTTTGATGGGACACCCCCTAAGATTATGCCATCAGATGAAAAAGTAACCTATGCAACATCTGAAATTGATCGGTCAACGAGAAGGCATGGCACATCAAACTTGAAAATTTTTTATTTTCGTAATTCGTTTTTCTCCATTTTAATTCACAGTTTTTATACAGTTTTCTATATCGCTGAATTCGTCTTTTTACACTGTTTAAAAATATAGACCAAAAATATATCATTGCAAAAAAAAAAAAAAATAAGACTGTGAAATTTCAAAAATTGACCTCGAAAAAAAAAATTTTCCCTTTAGGGTTACATTTGGTTCATCAAATTTTTGATTGAACAATTTTGTTATATATTCACAAATAACGGCGATATGTATAGAATTTACAAATTTCTATTTAAACGGTCTATTTATAGTAGAAAAAAATATTTTACAAAAAAAGCAATTGTAAAGTATTAAAGGAATATCTAGGGGAGTAAAAAATGAAACTATTCTTATTCTGTTAAAATATCGTTCATTAAAGTATGTTTTGTCAGATTAGGAAACTGTTTTCAGTGATCCGAAATTATTTGTAATATATATTTTTTCTCTTTCTCATTTTTTGATAATAATTGATTGAATTCTTCCGTAAGTTTAACTTCATGTTCCGCAGTATCACTGTAATCGTCATGATCCCAGGTGTCGAGATCTTTTCTTAAAACTCCGGTTGACATGGAAAATCTCTTAAAAAAGCTTGTGGTCTCATGGGAAACGAAATGGTCCAGCCCCTTGTTAGTATAATTTTTTATATCTTGAATACAAATTTTCAGTCTTCTGCTAGAGTCATCTATGGCCTCGTTGATCCATCGCCTCTACCATTCGTAACTTAATGTCCTTTCTCATTTTCTTATCGAAAAAGGATAATGCTAATACTTTCGGTGTTAAATACCACAAGTGGTTGACAAATTTCTTTATTCCTCTCTTGCTTACTTCTTCGTCGATCTCACAAAACGCAAAAGTACCGTCATGGATTCCAAATCTTGGCGTAAAACTTCCATCACCGCTGAACTTCTAATCCATGTTTTTGAATACACTTTGACAAGAAAGATACAAATATCTTTAATCCCACTTTCTTCTTTATCGCTTAAATTAAATTGTTCCTTGAATGAATATATTTTTAAGCAATACAAAGCTTTCGCCAAAAACTCCTGAAGCTCGAAAACTTATATTTTTTGATGGAGTCCCATCTATGAAAATAATACCAAGTTCAAGAAATTCTTTATAATCCTCTCGTGGCTGTTGCTCATTTTCTAGAATATTTGTTCAAAATTGGATTATTTCTTGAACTATTGTAGTCTGAATTGTTTGGTGCACATATTTAATTACAAATCCCAATTTATCAATTTTTGGTTATGTTTTTTTAAACTTGTTGTATAGCGGAGCATTAGGAGCCAAAGATTTTGATAGTTTTTCGTTAAATACATTCTGTAGAATAATCTCATATATACGATGCGTACAGGGTAAATACCAGATATTCCAGTTTATTTTTTGTTCAAGTAAAACGCAAGCTCCTTGGAAACGTCCAATTTTTGTTGAAGTAGGTAGTGTCACAACAAAGTGCTTGCATCATTCTTCTAAGAAGTCATATACTGCAGAGGCTTGATCATTCCCACTGTTAGGTGGAATGATGGGAATCCACAGTAATCGTTCGACATTTCTAGAAGTGATAATTATTGGTAATCTCTTGACTTTTTCTGTCCCATGATGAAAGTTTGGCTGGTAAAAGTTTTCCGTCCCAATGTATCGTAATCGCATCAAGCTCGTAGTCATTAAATGTTGAACACAATATCGACACAAAGTTTGTACGAAGTTCAGATCGACAGCGACGAATTAAAGGTGTATGTATTACATTTTCATTTTTTATTTCACTGCATATTCCTTTCCTAGTTTCAAGGCTATTCATTTTATACGGTATATTCACTTGCATTGATTCCATATCTTATAATGATTGAAATAGAAACATCCAAATATCTTCGTTATTTATAAACATATAAAAAAATGTTTCTGGTAAAACTTATACTATTTAACGAAATAAATATAATGTGAAAAAGTATATTTTTTTTCGCAATAAATTTTTGAAATTTTAGAATCACAATTTATAAAAAACAAAAAATTCTAAATTTTCTTATTATATTTTTATAAAAGTGTAAAAAGACGAATTCAAAAAGGTATTCAAATGTATGACAGCGATACACTTTAATGGAGAAAAGTAGGTTACAAAAATAAAACATTTTCACAATTTTTCAAATCACGAAAAAAATTTTTCATTAATATGACTCTCTTAATAAGAATAGTCAACTAAAGATGTTAAATTGTGCATCTTCTCCGATTTTGAACACTGTAGGTAAATAGACAAAGGGCTACGGACAGCGACAAGTGAGCGTATGAGAGGGCGCAGTTGTTTACGCGGCCTAAGAAACGAATGCCTGGAGTGTGTCTGTTGGGTGCGTGCGGCTGTTTGTGTGTGCAGTCGAGGCGTCGAAGTGTGTAAGTCGTTGGTAATATTCGGCAACGATACGTCCTTTTATGTATATCCGTAATAAAAAGTGAATATTGTCTATGTATACGCAATCAGAGTTTCTATAATCCTGCCCACCTTTGGTTCTAACCCAACAAAAGAAGTTTAAAGTTTCTTTTATATCAGTCAACATGGGCGTAGGACAAGCGCAAGAGGATGAATTGATAAGAGCAATAGAGCAAACCCAGGTTTTCCAGGAGAATGGAAAGAAAATAATAATTAAAAATCAGATCAAATTATTTGAAATTGTGAAAGACTCTGAATTCCGCGAACTAGCTCCGCCGAGCATTGAGCTATCCTATAATTCACAAATCATCACGTCTAGAAATGCTACAATAGCCCGGTGTACAAAGAAAATTGGCCAGTTGGCACCATTAGACACCATCCCTGTGACAGGTTTAGCGGAGCCAAAATTCGCCACAGTTGTTTTGCCCGTAAAATTTGAAGGATTAGTATGACTTTTCAATTCTAAACCCGAGATACATCCCCGAGACAAGATCAATATAGACTCCTTCGACGTCCTTAGTTGGCTTGTCATGTTTTCGATATACCCGGAGTTCGAAACCTACTACCAAAAATACCTCCTCGAACCGGATGGATATGTGAGAATGCCAACCGAAAATCACGAATTTGCTGTTAATGTTGATAAAGACCACCCGCTACCTGCCGCCTCCAAAACCTTTACCCGAACAAATGTTATTGTCAGCATTCATCTTATTGTGCTATCTATGCAAAAGAATGTGGACATTGACAACCAGTCAACCTCATTTATTGACCGTAAGAAAAAGGCTATCCACGCAAACATATCCATCGATAAATCTGACCTGTATCATCAGACCTTTCTGAAAAAAGTTCACTTGGTTTTCGGTTTAATGCCACGACTAAAGAGGCAAATGTTTTTATTCCTCTATTACAACCGTAATAGAAGGACAGAATTCGAAATTACAGTTTCCCTTTTACAGTACAGTTCGATGACGACCATCAAAGAAATCGTATCATTTATCATGGCTACTCCAAAGACACTGGCATATAGGAATGCCGCTATATTAAAGGAGATCTATGAGTTTTATCGAATAATCGAATCAAAAGAAAAGTCAGCGAAGAATATGTGGTCCTATTATCGTTTTATCAATCCTACCGACGGCACTATCAACCTAGTGAGTTTTCCTAACTTAGCAGCCGCAGCCATATTCTACGCTCAACACCATGATGAAAACCGAAGATACCCCTTTTTACTGGGATACTAAAGAAACCCTTGATCACACTCTAATCCTGCCATAGAATCTGTGATGAAAAAACTTGGGCGAAGACTAGACGTGTTCAGCAATACAGTTGCCGGGCGGGAGTAACTATGACTCTCTTAGTGTGCGGTCGTTTGAGATGTCGGGTCACGTGGACCTAGTATTCAAGACCAGTCCCTAAGATGGCCATAGTTAGCAAGCATGCCACCTCCTTGTTGGTTCCCGCTGCAAGTACCCGGGGGGGGGGGCTAAGAGTTGCCTCTGCGAACACCGATATTGTTGGGTTGCCAGTCCGCTCGATCGTATCATATCGGCCCAGTTAATCAAAACCAAGCCTCGGATGAACAAAATTCTTTGACCGGGGGGCCCTCAGGCTCCACCGGCCCGATATTTACTACCGACTAAGTCAGTTCGGTTGCTGCCAAATCCTTCCAAACAGTAAGAAGCCGATGTGTGCACCGAACAACGTGCACACAAAAATTGGCATGATGCTCGGCAAGTCGATAATATCGACCAAAAGAAAGCACCGTGGAGTGCCGAAGAGTCAGCCCTGCTTACACGGCAAGAAGCGAGGCTCATCCTTGACGGCACAAGGTTCATAAACCAAGCGTTAGTCCCACTGTTTCCGCACAGAACTCTTCAAGCCATTAAAGGGCAACGAAGGCATCAAAGACACAAGGACAAGGTTCTCCAAATCCTTCAAGAGATGAAGGAAGAAGAAGGGAGCCAAAACTGCGAACAGCTCGCGTAAAATGGGGACATACCACCTACCCCACAAATCTCTTTGTTGTCTTTGATTACTGAAATTTTTTCGAATCTCAATCCGATAACAGACAACGAGTTTCGGGCAGACCACCTGCGCCGTATTTGCAACAACATATCAGCATGGCCAATGAGCACGATACACACAGAACTCGAGATCTGCCTCCACGAGACGTTCCCATGTACACCCAGGAGGAAAAAGAGGCGTAGTACCAATGACAATCCAGAACGCATTCTATCACGTAGGCTAACTCGGTGCATAGACCACGTCAAAATCCCAAGATTCATCAGGAGTACGTGTGTGTTTGCAATGATGCAGTTATATCATGACACAGTATCAAAATCATGATTTTGAAAAAAAAAACTAGAATTTTTAGAATAGTCCTTGATGAGCCAGGATAATTACTCTGTGGGGAACAGAAAATTTTGAAAACAAAAATTGTAACTTTGAAGTCAACGTATAATAAGAAGGTATAGACTAAAAACCGTCTTTTTTCAATCCTGCAACAGTAGTTTAACTTAAAAAGACTTCATCTTGCTTTTACGTTTTTTAAAAAAGATTGGTTTTGTTATAAAAATAGATTCAAAGTTATTTTGGAAGTTATATCCAGTGGGCACCAAATCAATGTGGAAGAATTCGGAATTTATATCATGGACACAGCTAAATTGCATATACAGTTGTATTCCTGGTATCCAATGATGCCAACAGTACATAAAGTTCTTATTCATGGGCCATTAGTAATACAAGATGCATTGATGCCAATCGGATAATTGTCCGAAGAAGCGATAGAAGCCCGAAACAAGTACGTTCGGAATTATCGCTTAAATCACGCAAGAAAATTTAGTAGAGAAGGGTGCAATCTGGATATTTTGAAGAGGTAGGATTAAGTATCGACTCTAAATTACTGCAATACGTTATAATTAACAAAAAATCGAATATTATTTAACTATTTTTATTATGAATAGGCTTCTAATCACGTAGGATCCTTTACTATCTAGCCTTCGAAAAAAAATTAAGAAAAAATCAGAACCTTATACCAAAGAGGTTACAGAAACGTTTCTCCCAATTTCGGAAACTGAAGAAGAAGAGGAAGAAGAAAATACGGATGAAGAAACAGATGAAGAATCATTCATCGATTCATGACTTCTTCCGTTTCCAAATATATACGTAATTCCAATTAAAACGTGTATTATTTGTCCCTACCATAAAATTTCTGGATGATTTTGAGACTGAACATTTGAAAATTATGTAGTCGTATCAAAAATTGGTAAATGATAAAAAAAATCACACTAAATCATGGCTCATGTATCCTATTAACTATTAGTGAATCATTATTTCATTGTGGGTATATTTGTATAAAACCACTTTTTACCGCGTTTGGCGAGCAATGGCACCACTGTGCGCCGACTCGTTCAGCGAGAGTACCGCGGCGGAGAAATCGCCCGTAGCGAAAGGGTTAACACGTTCGCCGCCCAGCACGATTCGGGCGAGTTTCTCGCGGAGCCGAAATCCAAATGTCGGAGTGCCAGAACCCTCAGGGACCGCGGCCTGCTAAGTATGCCATATTACGGGTAGCGAACCCGAGCTATACACAACTCCTTTTCTAGTCTGGGTTAGGAAACGGGGGTCTTGGCTTAACCGCTCGGGCCACGAGAATGGCAATTCTTCAAACGGCCCCCGAATCTCAAGCTACTGTTTCGTGGCGCACAGTGGAGTATTTGCACCAAAAAACCGGAAAAAAGTCATTTTTCAACATGATCACTGCCGCGTGTGTTTCCAATGAAATCTTCAGGCCATGAGTGCCGCTGCAACAAGCGTACTCTGCTAAGTACTCCTACCGATACTTTAGTAATGCGAATCGGTCCTGGTCGCGAGAATAATCTCCAGCTCCGTTTGTTTACATGTTATCATGCCTGTTCATTTGTTTCCATTATTGCATTCCTGAGGTCTTCACTTATCACCTTGCCACTTTACACGATCAGTTTGAATCTTTGCCGAGTAACGAGCGGTATAACTTAAAATCTCTGGCCTAATTCGTTCCAATGTCAAAAAGAAAAATGGAAAATTTAGTTCTTAGTGAATCAAATAGTCAATAGAATTTTTAAAAAAACAACAACTTATTGTCCAAATTGACCTGTCCCGCCACAGCTTTGTATAAAATGCTTTCAAGTTTTACATTCTAAATAATTTTCTTAAAAAACCATTTTCGTATTACTTTTATAACAATTCAATAGTTTTATTATAGCCTGCAGCATATCTTTTCAAATACCTACGACGATCCTTCGCAAGTAGTCAAATAAGCGTCACCCGGATACGCTTCTTTTCTTTGAAAAAAAGCAGCTGGAAATCCGACGAAATCCGTCCAACATATGAAGTCACAACAGCAAACGGCCTGCAACTCACGATCGACACTGTTGCCGGATTTCTCGTCCAATGTGGCATGAGAGTCAACGCCGCTACATCATCAACCATAGCGGTAAGGAATGTCACTCAACATGAAGAAATCGGTGGTAGACTTCAGAACAAAGTTCAATTGCCTCGGACTCCAATTACCGTCGCTGAAAAGAGAAGAGCTGCAAATATCTTGGCGTCCCATTTACACCTGAGGGACGTACTATGGCCCAGCCAGAAAACAATTTAGCCGAGGCGATAGACAAATTGAGCAAAGCGCCGCTAAAATCTCAGCAAAGACTGTTTGCTTTGTGAGTAATGGTCCTACCAGGGTTATATCATCTGCTAACCCTGGGGAATACCACCTAAGTCCGCTCAAGAAAATTGATGCTCCATCGCGTGCGGCTATGAGGAAATGGCCTTACCTCCCACATGATACCATAAATGCTTACTTCCACAGTAATGTCGCGGATGGCGGTCTCTCCGTACCACCAATGGGGTGACTTATGCCACTTTATAGGAAACTGAAACTGAGACAGTTCACGCGGGAAGGTCAACAAACCGACCCGTTTGTCCCTCAAGAAGTCCTAAGAGCCACAAGGAAATTGATTGATAACCACCAAGAAATTGACTCACGGGACAAAATTAAGCAGAGATGGGCGAACGCGCTTCACTCATCAAATGACGGAAAAGCGCTCAAAGAGTCAAAGAAAGTGCCCCAGCAGCATCGTTGGGTTATTGAAGGAACCCGCTTTTTAAGCGGGAAAGACTTCCCGCATTGCAAGGTACGATGCAATTACATCGTATTTGAAACATACTGTTGCGACGGATTGAAGATGCCCCTTCGAACGAGCGGAAGCGAGATCCCGTGCCTTCCGGTTGCTGACGAACCGGCAACGATTTGAAAGATTAGAACTACGACACATCTCGTACAGTACAAACGTGTTCAAAGCGATATTAATAAAGTTTCTAGTTTGTGTTTATAAGTTGTGTGTTACGTTATATTTCGTGTGTTAATATGAGTTCAATAAGAAACGCTTCGCCCCGGCGCAACATTGGTGTCAGAAGCGGGATTACGACTCGTTCTGCTGCCAGGGCGGAGACTTTTTCGTCGTTGGAGGAGCTCTTAGAAGGACTGCAGCGGAACATCTCAACGCAGTTCCAGGAGCAGCAACGCTTATTTGTTGAGGAACGGGAGCGAGCCGAAGAGAGGCGGACAATGGAGAGGGCTGCCGCTTCGGCCAGAGACGCTGCCGTCGAGGAGAGGATCAGGGCTGTCGAAGACCAGTATCAGGTCCTATCCTCAAATGTTGGGCGAATACTAGAACGGCTTTCGGGAGCCACGGTCCGCGATAGGGAGCGGGAGCCTGTTACTTCTGACGGGCTCGCGGGCTTTTCAGCTTCGCAGTCAGTCCCTCAAAGTGGGGGTAGGGTGAATCAGAGTGTTTTCGATTTGGGCTACACTTTGAAACCCTCTGTGTTTGATGGGAAATCTTGTTGAGAAGAATACAAAATTCAATTCGAGACCGTTGCGGAGGCGAATCGATGGGATAGACCATGGAAGACTTTAGCCTTGGTCTCATCGCTAGAGGGGCTGGCTCGGGGCGTTTTGACGTCTCTCCCCGTTGAAAGACGCTTCGATTATACCGCGTTGATTTCGGCTTTGGAATTCCGTTATGGAATGAAAAATTTCGCTAACTTGAATTATGTAATGTTTCAAAATTATAAACAACGGAGAGCGGAGTCCATCTCCGATTTGGGAGCAGAAATCGACAGGCTGGCACAGGCTGCGTTCGGCGATTGTCCGATAGAAGTAAGAGACAAGTTCGCAGCCTCTCAATTCATTGCTGCGCTAGCCAATGACGAGATGAGGCGGACCTCGCGACTCGGCGGTTTCATTTCGTTACGAGCTGCCGTCGTGAGGGTTCTCGAAATCGAAGTCGTCGAGGCAGTGTCGACGCCGTACACTAGGCCCGAACAGTCGTTCAAATCTGTTTCTTTTCCGGAGGAAGAGTCTCGCAAGAGAAGGTTTCCGGGCGAAAAAGAAGATACACCGAAAAGGGAGACGGAAAGCGAGAGGCCCATAGAATGTTGGAGCTGCAGGAAAGCAGGACATATCCGGTGGAACTGTCCCAAGAAGAGCCAGAAGAAGTCGGCGTAGTGGGAGAAACTTCGATTTTGATTTCTTCCACCCCGTCGCATGGAAAATAATTGTTCAACGTCGAAGGAATCGCTGAGGAGATCTTGAAAATGAATCGTCGTCATCGTTATGGGTGTCTGCGAGGGAAGGACCTTTGAAGAAGGGAAGAGGAGCACTTTTTAAAAGGATAGGGCTCGTAGGAGCACCTTTTGAAAGGATAGCGCTCGTAGGAGCACCTTTTGACAGGATAGCGCTCGTAGGAGAACCCTTTGGAAAGGAAAGCGCTCGATGTTATGGGTTCCCTGCCAAGATCTTTGCTGAAGGTGACGACAAGAAGGCGATGTGAAGAATCGGCTGGATGAGTTGGTTTTCCGTATAATCCGTTCCCCGAAATCCAATCCAAGGGTCGTACATATGGATCGTCTTGCTTGGTACGATTCACGAGAGGCCCCCTGCGAAGATACTGCGAGGTGAGGATCAAGGAAGATGGCCGACATCTTCGTCCAAGAAGAGGACGCCCCATCGCAGAAGGCTAGAGTGGGCGTTACTTACTGGCTGCGGACAGCTTTTCTTCTTTGCGTGTCGCAAACGGTCGTGGAAGTATAATTCTCACCGGGAGGGTTATCCCACAGCCGGGACTCTATCCGGATAGGGTTCTGGTGGCCGGACTGCGAAGTTGTGGTATGTTCCGGACAACCATTTCATCGAGGAAATTCTCCTCAATGATTGAGGAACATCCCTAGAGGGGCTGTTCCGTTTAGCTGGGAGAACTCACATCCGAGAAGACGTCAAAAAAGAAGCGCGCAAGTCGCAAGAATTCAAGGAGAAGGGCGGGGGACAGTCGGGATTTCCGCATCCTCGAAGAAGTCTGGAAACAGGTTCATCTGGAGGAACTTTGCATTCAGACGAAATATTTCAAAGGTTACACCGGCGTCTTGCTCAAGGTTTTTGAGTGGTTTTCCTTGGGACGAAGGACGAATGTCAAGGCGCTGACTGTCTGATAAAGGCCACTCAGGTAAATGTTCGATCTATTAGTTTATCTACTTTACAGACAAAGGTGTTAAAAATTCGAGGCGGATTCAGAGGTTAGAGGCTCGTATTGAAGTTGCCTGTCTGAGCTGAATCTGCCGCGGTCGGGACGTCCGCGTTTTGAAGAGAGGAAGCAGTATTGCGACGGATTGAAGATGCATCGTTGCGGCAACGTGAAGGCTGTTCCGCAACGATATGAAACTGCCCCTACGAACGAGCGGAAGCGAGATTCCGTGGCCTTCCGGTTGCTTAAGAACCGGCAACGATTTGAAAGAGGAGAACTACGACAGAACTCGTAGAGAACAGACGTTTTCAAAGCATTGTCAATGAAGTTCCTAGTTTGTGTTAATAGTTTGTGTTACGTTGAATTTTGTGGTGTTATTATGAGTTATTTGAAAAACGCCTCGCTCCGGCGCAGCAATAGTAAAACAAAGTCCCCCCCCCCCGCGCGGCTAGTGGCGCCATCAGATTCTTCCATGTCCAGTGTTATGACGGTTTGAAGATGCATCGTTGCGGAAACGTGAAAGCTGTTCCGCAACGATGTGAAGCTGCCTCTTCGAACGAGCGGAAGCGAAGACCCGTACCTTCCGGTTGCTAGAGGAATCGGCAACGACTTGAAAAACAGAATTACGAGAGAACGTAGCGAACAGACGTCTCATTAAACCCTATTTCAATAAAGTTCTCTGTTGATTAGTTCGTATTAAAATGAGTTCTGTGAGAAACTCCCCTCCTCGGCGCTACAATATGTATGAACTTAAATGAATAATTTCAACAGGGTTTACACCTCAAAATTAATTTCCATAAGAATTCTATTCCTGGATATTAGAAGCAGCAATTTTTTTAAAGGCCAAGGTTAAGGTTAAGGTTCGAAGCATAGAGTGGCTATGCAAATAAATACGACCACAAGCGATACTTGCATAACAACTATTTGTTCGTAGTCGAAATATCCTTCTTTCCTTTCTTTTAATTCCCCTCACAATTCATTTCTGCAAAATGGAATACAATAAATTGAGGTGTATATACTATTGCTACTTATGCAACAGAATTTTATTTGTAATTATTGCCCTTTAAAAACCTATGGGGCTAGGCTATGTATATCTACGTCCCTTCTTTATCCTTCCTCGTTATTTCAACGGTCCATCGATTCGCAAGTAGTATAAACAAACACTATTGTCAATGTGCTCGAGTCACTGCTATTTCTTTTAAGAGTTTGTTGCATTCGGTCGACGAGAACGGACGTTAGCAGATATTTAAAGGTACGTGCCGTAGGTAATATTCAGGTACTTAAATTAAAAAAAAGCTTTCGTGTAATTATTTTTTAATTTTCTGTTATTTACACTATTTTGCTTTTATATTTCATGGATGAGTGATAATAGATTTAAATCATGGATACGTGCATTACCCCATGATAGAAGTCGTTTTTATTGTACTTTATGCAATAAGTCTTATTCTTGTGGTTCCTCAAACGTATATACACACGGAGAATCTCGGTATCATTAAAAAATTAGTATTTCGAAAAGGACTTTTATGCTTCAATAGCTTGATAATAATTACTTCAAGCCATAGTTGTATAAAGTCAACGGAGATCCTTATTCATAGTTCTGTTCTGTTTGTAATAAAAAATATTCATGTCGATTATCGACTATTTACAATCACGCAGACTCTCAGTGTCACATTGATAATTGTGAAAAGAATGACAACGCGGACGACTTGAATAATAATTTTACGACACAATCCGAAGAATCGCCTCTGTCGTTGGATGATAAAATTTGCCAAATTAATAGCCGAGAAAAATATTTCGTATCGAACCGCAAAGACAATTCTTCAAGTTTTCAAATACATTGGGCAAGATCCTGATGTTTTGAAACATGTCATTCGGTCAAACAAAGTGTTCAAATATTATATCAAACGTTTTGTATCCTTATAAAACAAAACGTATTTATAGTGTTTTACAAAACATTAAATTTTCTATTTATATTGATGAAACATCCGACTCGATCAAAGAGAAATGGATGATGTTTTTTGTTCGTTATGTTGCACCCCAAGACTGGATGTTCGAATGGAATTGGTAGAATTATTACATCTCGATGCTACAAATTGTGGCGCCGATAATTTATTTAAAACATATGAAATTGCCATGATCGAAAGAGAAATTCTGTTCGAAAATATTGTCGCTTTATCATGTAACACCGCTGCTGTCATGACAGGGCGACACTTGTCCTTTATGACAAAGCTTGCAAAAAAGTGCAGGGACAAATTTTTTTGATCATCCATTGTCATCTGTCTGTAATGGTAGTGTGCAAAGAGTGCAATACCATACTAACGTATGCGAGAACTTGTTACGAAAAGTAGCAACTTTCATATACAGTAGTCCCAAACGTACAGACATATTCCGCGAATTTCAACTATGCTTTCAGACAACTGACAGAAAAACTTTAAAATTGTGTTCTACGCGATGGTTATCATATTGTTGCGACGAACTGAAGACGCATCGTTGCGGCAACGTGAAGGCTGTTCCACAACGATGTGAACCTGCCCCTTCGAACGAGCAAAAGCGAGATCCCGTGCCTTCCGGTTACTGAAGGACCGGCAACGGTTTGAAAGAGAAGAACTACGACAGACCTCGTAGAGTGAAGACGTGTCTAAAGCCTTGTTAATAAAGCTTCTAGTTTTGCGTTCGTTTACTGTGTGTTGTATTGTGTTATTATGAGTTCATTAAGAAACGTCTCACCCCGGCGCAACAATATTATACATCCGTAGTTACACTTTTAGAGAATTGGGACTCTGTATTTGGGAGAAAGCAGAGTCCGAGGAACGTTTGTTAATCTCGATGCAGAATGCAGAGACCAAAGCATATGTATATTTTCTAAATTACGTTCATGAGATTTTTATAAATTTAGCACTTCTTTCAAACTCATGAGACAAGAATTCATTTGCTTCAAAAGACTGCAGCAAAACTTTTATGCGATATATTACGCAATTTTCTAAAACCACAGCTTTTGACGCACATGAATTTAGTAAGAATGATTAATTTTTCTGAACGCGATAACCAACTTGCGCTTAATAGTATAAACGTAGGATCAAAGTGTGTTAATTTCCTGCATCAATTGAATGTAGAAGGCAAATCCGGCAACGTAGAAACCGTAAGAAAAAATTATTTGACGTTTTATATTGTTGCGACGGATTGAAGATGCATCGTTGCGGCAACGTGAAGGCTGTTCTGCAACGATGTGAAGCTGCCCCTACGAACGAGCGGATGCGAGATCCCGTGCTTTCCGATTGCTGAGAAACCAGCAACGATTTGAAGAAGAGAACTACGATAGATCTCGTGGAGAACGAACGTATTTAAAAGGATTGTCAATAAAGTTCATAGTTTGTGTTATAAATTTGTGGTGTTTTTATGAGTTACTAGAAAAACGCCCCGCCCGGCGCAACAATATTATAGCTGCAAACGAAATTCGTCATCGATTGCCAATCTCGAATTTCTTAGCCAGTTGTATGTTTTTCAACCTAGTTTGGTGTTGAATGATAGACAGAGACAGTCCCTTCAGAAATGTTCTCTTTGTAGCTAAAAAATTCGACGGTTTCGACGAACAAGAATTGCAAAGAGAATGGTCAATATTGCCTTTGGAATTTGCAACGAAAGATAGACAGACGCTTATCGAGATGAAATTTGATGGTTTCTGGAACACAATTTTATTAATGCGAAATCTGGACCACAAAATCAAATCTCCGGAATTAATGAAGTTATTAAATACCATCAGATCACTCCCAAATTCTAATACAGATGCAGAAAGATTGTTTTCCATGTTACCTAACGTAAAGACCAAGAAGCGAAATAATCTTTCTTCGGCCAGCGTCAATTCTATTTGCATCGTAAAATCTTCGTTAAAGGCGCGGAGGGAAAACTCAGCCTATGGAGCTGGATGATGATCATTTAGCTTTCATGTATTCAAAAAATTGATATCATACATTTGCTAAGAAACAAAAGTGTAATTTAAGATTAAATGCCACACGTGACAACAATTTTGAGAATTTTCCCTCTGCGAGCTTTTCTCTAGAGAGATTTTTCTGTCCAGAGAAAAACTCTATAGTGAATTTGTACTTTTAAATACTTTTCTTGATATTTAGATTTTTTATCACAATGTTAGTAATTCAAAAATTTCAACCATGACGGAACGTAACGGCGAAGAAAATTTTAATGAATTGTACGCGGATACTTTATCTGATTGTCCGAGTAATTTCCAAATAAATTGTAGTGATTCGGAAAGTGATGAATCTGGCATACCACCAAAACGACAAAAAAGAAATGTTACAGAATCTGATAGTGAATGTGATTTTGAAGATTGAATTGAAAATGACATTACACCTTCCTTAAAGGATTATTCAAACATTTCGGTTGTAACTGTAGAATTTAGTGATGCACCGAGCATCAGTTAAGTAACGGATTTATTTTTTGATAACGACTTTTTTCATTTGGTTGTTCCCCAAATCAATTTATACCACTTTCAAATGAAACAATTTCATAAAAACTTAGCTAAAACTTAACCATGGACGGAAGTTACAACTAGGGATATGAAGAAGTTTCTTGGGTTATTGATATTGATGGGACAAACTAAAAAATCACATTGGAGAGAGATTACTGGTCAACGGACACTTTGGTTGAAGCACCAATATTCCCTAAAAGCAAATTCTTATATTTTTCCATCTCAGTGATAATGCACAAAATACATATAGAGAAGACAGACTTTGTAAAATTAGGCCTATATTGGATTAATTATTCCAAAATTTCAATCTCTGTATGTACCGAAACAGTAGTTATCACTTGAAGCAATGATACCATGGAGAAGACGTATCAGCTTCAGAACATATAATCAGTCTTAAAGCCGGAGCTTGATTATTGGCATCATGTATATCAAGATAATTACTACAACAGCGTTTCTACAGCTGGTATATTATTAGAAACGGAAACACTTGTATGTAGTGCCATACGGGAGAACCGTGGCTTACTAAAGGTACTAATAGAAAAGTCTAAGAATCTTCAAAAAGGGCAAATGACTTTTGTACGGAGAGAATCCATTCTTCTTCTCACATGGAAAAATAAAATGTTGATGTGCATGATATCAACTATTCATGATGCGTCTATGATATCTAATTCTACGGATAATTTAGTGAAACCTTTCTGCATAATGCAATACAATAAACACATGACAGGAGTCGATCGTGCAAATCAGTATTTGGCGAACAGCAGTATCTTTCGAAAAAGTATAAAGTAGTCTAAAAAAACAGCATTCTTTTTAATCAATTGTATTTTGTTTAATGCATTCAAAATTTACTCTAACAAGTCACAAAATAAACTAAGATACAAAAAGTTTCTACTAGAAGTAGCTAGGAAATGGATTTCTGTAGATTCAAATGAATGCAGTATACTACAAGGCAGTTCTTCTCGTACTTCTAAAAGGGTTCCTTACAAAGATTCACCTTTCAGGCTTGCAAAAAGACTAAACGACCACGTTTTAGAACAAATAGTCACTGGCGTAAAAACAAATCCACCTAGAAGGTGTAGAGTATGCTATTCAAAAGGAATAGCACAGCAAAACGAGATTGTATGTATCTGCAAAACCTGTTGTGTACCATTACACGTACATAGGTGATTACCATACTGTTTAAATATCGCGTGAGTCCAAGACGGAGAAACTCGACCGCGATTCCCGTATTTATGTTGAATTCGCGTAATTCTAGAAGGATGTGCTGACGTCGAATTCTTTCGTCGTTCAGATTAGTATACTGTGGCCATTTATGTGTTTTTGCTAGCTAACTTCGCTGAAATTTTTGGGTTTTAGAACAAATTCTAGGAATTGTGTTGTTAGCGCCGAGAGAGAGAGAGAAAAATGTTTTTCTACTCCGAAGCCGACGAAGAATTTTATCTGATGACGAGGAAGAATACATAAATGAAGATTGTGAAATTGATCTTATTCCTAAGGAATGGGTATGGAAAGATACCGAAAATGTAACTAAAATTTGGAAATATTCACGAACTTCGAAAATAAATATACCTTTTGGGCAAAGTGTCACAGTTTTACAAATGATAAATGAAATACTAACGGAAGACTTTTGGCAAATTATCATAACTGAAACGAATCGTTACGCGTGCCAGATACTCCGAAATGAAACTCACAAATTAAAAAAATATGAAGATAATTGGAGAGATACAAATCTTGACGAAATAAAAGCATATTTTGCTTTATGCATTCTGATGTCGCAAGTGAAGAAAAGCAGTGTTCAATCTTATTGGTCGAAAAGAAGTATAATCGAAACTTCGATATTTCGAAAAATAATGCCATATTAGAGGTTTTCCCAGTTATCGCGCTTTTTACACTTTAGTAACAACGATGTTGAAGATCACAATAATGATCGTTTGTGGAAATTGAGAAGCATAATCGATTATTTCAATGAAAAATTTAAGACTATTTACACTCCCGAGGAAGATCTATCATTAGACGAATCACTAATGAAATATACAGGCCGTATGGCATATAAACAGTATAACCTATCGAAAAGGGCCCGCTTTGGAGTAAAATTTTATAAACTGTGCGAATCAAAATCTGGATACTGCATTCAATTCAAGATATACACAGGTCAGGATATAAATAAAAATGCTGACACAAGTGTATCGGAAAGTGTTACAATGTTTATGTGCACAACAATATCTGGTTACGGTCACACTCTGTTTCTCGACAATTGGTATTCATCACCAAGTCTATTTGCAAAGTTACAATCTATAAAAACGAATGCCATAGGAACAGTGAGGTGTAACAGAAAGCATATGCCCAAAGAACTAGCAGCGGAAAAATTGAAACGATCTGATGTGATCTCAAGATCGTTTAATGGTATCTTAGTTGCCAGATGGAAAGACAAAAAAGACATATACGTAATGTCCACAAAGCAGTCGAAAGTAGATATGAAAGAAGTGGAAAAAAAGAAGTGGAAAAATAACGACCCTGTAACAAAACCCAACATTGTTTTGGAGTACAATTATGGCATGGATGGGGTGGATTTACAAGATAGTTATTTATCTTCTTTTGCTCTTATGAGAAAATATCAAAAAAGCTATAAAAAAATATTTTTTTACTTAGCGGATGTTGCATTTTTTAATTCTTATGTTTTATTCTGTAAGAAAATAGATGTAGTAAAAAGCAAGAAATTTTCCTTCCAGAAATTTCGATTAGATGTGGCAGAGCAACTATTACAGGCTGTGTGTATTCTCGATTATAAAAATCATAATTACATTAGTTAAAACATTTTAATATCCGGCATATAGTAATATTACAAATAAATAACGACTTTTTGCATTTCCCTCCCGATGGAAGTGACCACAACCTTCCCGTGGTTTCCATTGAACGGTAGCGTGCACGTTATTGTTTTACCTATCGTTACAATTATTTTGTTATGTAAAGTTGAGTCAGATATATAACATTTGATTCTGTGTAACAAATCGATACGGTTATTGAAAAACATAGCGGGAAAAGATAGTATTAATCTATTTCTGCAGCAATTAATTCTCCTATTTAGATCATACCTTTACAAAATATTTGTTACTGAAGGTTATAGCGTGCGCGGTACTGGCTAAAAGTGGTTTTTCATTTTAAATAGTTTTACTTATTTCAATTCCTAAATATTTATTTCTTAATTAACCCTTTCCGAGTGAGATTGCTTTGAACAACATTATTCTAAAATATTTGTGGTATACGGTTTTAATATGGTTTAGGTAGGTATGCAATGTATAAGATTTAGTTTAACTTTTCCTTTCTAGATAAGATAAAGATAAAGTTTATTTAATCTTAATCCTTAAGATATATATAAAACATTTTAAAAAATTTTTGCAAATAATGTATGTACATGTATCGAAATAATTAAAAAACTACAAGACGTATAATCATTATCCGTGGGCTGATTACGCTCAAAATCTAATCAGACCCTAAAACGAGAACATAAAACTTAAAAGTTTCATTGAAATTTTGTAGTAGTATACACTGCGGAGCATAACAATAGCACCACTAACATTTTTAACATTTCCGACCTGTAAGAAAATAATTTGAAAAAACCAATTATATGGTATAAAAAAGCATTGTAAATAATGGATTTTAGGTGAAATTCATTAAAGTTGTCTACTTATATGTCAAGATGTAATCGATAAACGTTTGGCGATCGGTGCAAAACAATAGAACCAGTTCATTTTTAACGCACTTCAAAGGTTTCTGTTGGAATTTTTTTCATAAACACGGGAATTCTTAGTTAATACGATGCCGCGCGGTAGGTACCTTAATGAACAAGAGCAAGGTGCAATTTTAGCGTACAGAGAGCAAGAAATGGGGATACGTGAAATCGCACGTAAACTCAGGCGATCTCAAAGTTGTACTAAATTTTTTACACGATCCTACTGATTGTGAGTATGGGAAAAATAAGAAGAAGGGACCTAAGAAGAAGTTATCCCCTCGTACTGAAAGGCAAATTGTTAAAGTTGCGAGTAAAACGTTAAATAGCTGTGAACAAATTGTGAAGAAATGTGATCTCGGCGTTTCTCGTTGGACTGACCAACGTGTTCTTGAACGTAATTCAAACTTTACAAGACAAAAAATGACGTCCACATCTACACTTCTGAAACGTCACAAAATAGCCAGGCTTAAATACGCACGAGAAAACATGAGCAGAAATTGGAATAATATAAGTTAAGTTTAGACATTCATAAATCGAGATTTTAGCTTCATATTCAATATTCCATCTTTAACTTAGGTTATTTTCTCTGACGAAAACAAATTCAATTTGGACGGTCCAGATGGATTTAATTCATATTGGAGGAACCTTCGTAAAGAACAAAAATACTTTTCGAAACGTAATTTCGGTGGAGGGACACTTATCGTGTGGGGTGCATTCTGCTTCTATGGCAAGCTCCGATTAGCTTTTCCAACTGCACGAATGAATAGTGCGGAGTATACTGGAATACTTGAAAATCATTTATTGCCTTTTATTCATGCAAACAGTCACACTTCATAAACTTATCAACAAGATAACCCTCCAATCCATAAAAACCGACAAACCACAGCATGGTTTGAAACGTTTGATGTCAATGTATTGAAATGGCCTGGATGCTCTGCAGACCAATATCCAATTGAAAACCTATGGGGTATTGTGATACGGCATATTTATGGAAATAATCGACAATTTTCGAATATTTCGCTGCTAAAAACAGCAATTATTGAAGCGTGAAATCAAATTAGTGAAGAAACTTTGAAACAACTCATTACGAGTATGAACAATCGTATTTTTGAATTAATACATAAAAAAGAAGGTGCTACTCATTATTGAAACTGCTCACTTTAATAAACTGAATTAAAAATTTAACACTTTATAGCCATTTGACCTTATTGTTACGTTTCAAGTACATTGGTGCTATAGTTATGCACCATTGCAATATTTCATTTATTATTATAGTTCATGTTAAATAGATGTTATTTTTGTACTTTTTCCATTGATTATAATTTTTTTCTACTCCACTTCGCGTGGTATTATTAACATTTAGAAATCATTATGCTATAGTTATGCTCCACAGTGTATGTCTGCTTTCCGCACCACTCTATTAGACGCAAAGAAAATTCGTCGTTACTAGAATCGCAGTGTTTCGTGTAATGGACAAAAATGAAAAAACTAATATCTATAAACGATGGCTTGTTATAACTTAAAATATTTATGAAGATACATACATTGTAATACTATCTTCGTTTTTTACTGAATTTACTATTTTGTAATGCTTCAAAATTGATGGCAATTTTTTATATATTTTCCGGAAGATGTGCCATTGTAATGTACCGATTTATATCTATCCGACTTATCCGTCCAAATATCTTCATTTCACTGTGTCACCCGTCCTTGCAAATCTTTACTCGTAAACACTTGTCATCTGTGCCCTACGAACCCTACCTCCACGAAACTTTCCAATCTTGCCTTATCCTACCATTTCTTCTACTTCCCACACCTTTAAAAACTCAACATAGTTCCTCCAAAGCAGCACTAAAGATTCGAATTTGTACGAGTAACCTCTGTCTCTAAGAAAATCCAAACGTTTGTTCAAAATAAAATTAATTGTTAAAAATCTATATGAATATAATTTATTTGTGTAATACCATCCATTACACCATTTGCCAAATTTTCATCGGAGTGACTTGATTTTTATAAATTATACTCAGTATTGTGGGGTGTGAACGTATGAGCGCGTTGTTGTATAAAAGCAATTAGAGTGATTGGAGCGATGGTAGTGTGCAAAGCGAGCTTGTGTATTTTGATTATTTTTGGTGTGATAAAGTTCTACATCCTACAAATTTCGGGGCTCAGCCGAGATATATTGTGAGAAATAGTGTTCGTGACGGAAGTGAGATATTTTTGTGTTTTGTGATACGCGATAATGATGATTTTATATCGGATATGGAGCAGTTCCAAGACCTGTCCGTGGCGCAACTCAAGGAAGAACTGAGGAAGTTGGGTTTGTCTTCATCTGGCGTGAAGACCGAATTGGTGCAGAGGTTGTTGGCGGCGGATCCGAGCGGATCGTTTGCATCGGAGGATGCGACCGAACCAGGAATATCCAGGATGGACGAAAGCGCCGGCTCTTCCCGTGAGCCGATAGAGGTGAGTAGCAGCAAACGAGAGATGCAGCTCTTGCGACGGGAGAACGAGCTTATGAAGCGTGAGCTAGAGCTGCAGCGTCGCGAAATGGAGATGTTGCGAGGGACGCAGTCTCTGGGAGTAACGGCATCGGTCGAGGCAGGACATAGAAGTCCTCAGAAAAATATGAGCATCATGGCGATTGCTGATCTCCTTAATTATTTTGATGGCAACGGGAACCAATTCGAGAGATGGGAGAAACAATTGACGATGCTCAAAACGTCGTATGATTTGGCCGAATCCGAGTGCCGAATTTTAATAGGTTCGCGATTGCGTGGAAAAGCCTTCGATTGGTTTCACTCGAAGCCAGAATTCGTGTGGGTTCCAATCGGGCAGCTTTTGGAGGAAATGCGGTCGATGTATCACCATAAACCAAGCAAAACAGCGAGAAGAAAACAATTTGAGCAGCGTGTCTGGAAGAAAGGGGAATCCTTTGGAGAATACTTCCACGACAAAATGATATTGGCGAACCGCGTTCCCACAGAGGAAAACGAACTAGTCGAACAATTGGTTGAAGGCATTTTGGATGTGACTTTGCAGAATCAGACCCGTATCCAGCGGTTTGGGGATAAATCGTTATTGCTCGCGGTATTCAAGAAAGTGCGATTAGATGCGGCTGGAAAATCACATGTATGGAAAAGCCCTGTGCCGAGAAGAGAAGATCCGGTGAAACAGGAGGTACGTGTGCAGTCCAGCGAGTCAATAAGAAGGTGTCGTAGCTGTGGAGGGAAGGACCATGCATTGGTGAACTGTCCGACGAAGGATAAGGGAAGGAAGAGTTTCCAGTGTCGCGAGTTCGGGCACATATCAGCGTATTGTCCAACCAAAAAACCAGTGGTTAGAGACAGTTGCGGTATTAGCGAAGACAACGAGAGGGGCAAGTACTGTAAAGACGCGCGAATTAACGGGCATAATGTTAAAGCCTTAATAGATACCGGTAGCGACATAAGCTTGATGCGTGCGAGTAAATATGTTGAGATTGGTATGCCGAAATTGACTCGAAAAGTGTTGTAAATCATATTAATCGTGACATTTTTTGGTTATGTATGCAAACTTTATATAATGTGTCACGTGACCTCTGAGTCATGTTCGAGTATCTGATTTTCGGCTCTGTACGGTCCTTGGCACTTTCGTCTCGACAACCGAGTTGTAAACACAACAGCGACTCTTTGTGTATAGTCTAAACCATGTGTTAAATAAATTCATCATATTAAATCAAAAGCTACAACAAACAGAAATTATTTTCCGCAGTGTAGGTTCAGTCAATCATAAAACTTTCGGCGTATTCGAGACAAGCATCGCAATCGATAGCAACGTATTCGAGATAAAGGTTAACGTCATTCCGGATAGTCTGACAAAGCACGATTTAATGGTCGGAACCAACGTTTTAAGCGAGACGGAAATGACGATTAGAGATGGGAAAATTTCGATAAAAAAAAACCTAAGTCGTGTTTAATGATTATCGCAAGATGGCGCAATCAGATAAAATGTTTCTGTTTCTCCACAGTTTATTGTTGGCGTGAAAGGGACTGCAGGGTGATTAAGGCGCATTTCTTTAGCATTCAAGGTAATGACGAGAAATATTTATATAACATAGATATTAGTGTAGACGGGAAAGGTGACGATCTGTCCCGTAGGTATAAATTCATTGGAAATGGGAAACTTGCAGTATTACCAGTGAAAAAACTCGCGACTCGTGGCGTATCGTCGCGACTCACGTTATTCCGCTAATTTAATAGAAAAATAACTGATTTCAATTTGATTTCTGGCGTAGACTGGCATAGACTGACGTAACCTGACGTCGACTGCCCCGGGCGATCGCGGTCCGGTCTTTTTACGCCTTTTCCCGATCGTCCGTTTTTTCTTCAAGCCGGGTGGAAAAACTCTCGCGCGCGCGTGCCGCGGAACGTTCTCGATCCTTCGAAACTACGTTCCACGACACGTGCTCGCTATTGATTTCTGCACCCGGCCCGATTCCTTCAATCGATTGCGGACGGCCCGATTTCGAGAACGTTCGGCCGGTATGATTGTTCCGCATCGGGCGGAACAACCAGAGACCAGAATTAGTTAACGCTCAGAAAGGGGATAAAGCTGTTAGACTTTGCAACGTGATGACTTTTGACGATATGCAGAAACTTTTGATTTCGAAGGGGTGATCTTCCAGAGGAGGCTGAGATAACCTAAAAAGCAGAAGGGAAAAGCTAATACTACATCCTCATACATACACGCGCGCGCGCGCGAGCCTTGGGACAAAAACCGCACGCATTCTGCATTCCTCTTCGCGACCTAGGAATCGATCGATTTGTTTCCGAGGTTCGCACAGCTGATTTCAGTCACTCGCCTCACGCACTTATGCAACAACGCGCTTAATGTTCATTCATTCACACCCCACACTTGGCCGTCCAGTGTGGAATGTGAATGTATGAGCGCATTGTTGTAGAAGAGCAATTAGAGCGATTGTAGCGATGGTAGTGTGCAAAGCGAACTTGTGTATTTTGAGTTGATTATTTTTGGTGTGATAAAGTTCTATATCCTACAATATTATAAAACTTTTCAAACTACTGATTAACTTTTTCACAATACTAACATTTCGATATTTTTCAACTTTGATTTGAGTTTTAAAAAAAGTAACAAGAAGTAACTCCGTGATATTTTTTTTACTAATTAGGAGGATATTAAACTTTAAGTCAATGTAAAACGTAACTGTCCAAGTTTGCCCGATACGGAGAAAATATTCGAAATCGTTAAAAGAAAACATTCACTCTCCGAGCATAGACTGCGATCACGGCCCGAACATAGGATACCTACTCAAGTGCTAGTGAAAAGATATGGAAGTTGATCTAAATATTTGCCTCTTGGCATTTCTTTATACTATGTATGGGCATTCGTTCATCCTGAGCCTAGCTGTTAGTCTTAAAAGACCAGTCAAAGGCGATACACAGTCCAAAAACCAAAAAAGTGAATTCCTCCAAGTTAATTTTTATAGTGCAATTTTTACAGTATAGTACTGTAAGAGGGGAATGACCGTAACGGGTCGATATCGCGTTGTCAAAAAGCCGCGACCTAGACAAAACCCGAGTAACGAACTCGGAAGGCCTTACGGGATAGGTGCGAATGTATTAATATGTGTGCTATAATGCAATAACAATAGAATAGAAAAAGTGTGAAAGTTGAGAAAGAAATCGTCTTTTGGGATCAACAAAACAGTGTTATGGCGACAGAGCGTGATAGCGTTTGAATGTCTTGCGGAAATATCCACGAAAGTGACAATTATACCTTATTCCAATTCAACAGGGCTCTTTTATTTACCCTCCCGCATCCCATTCCTACAGTACCTTATACAGAGTGTTACATTTAAATGCAAAAAGTGGAATATCTCATGAAGTATTATAATTATCAAAAAAGTGTTCTGATAAAAGTTGTTTTATTTAAAAGGGCACATTATGTGGTATAAATAATTTTTGTGTAGATGAAGTGGTGTGGGGAGATTTCAAGGTCAAACTAATTTTTTTAAATGGAACCATATGTATATGTTGATAATTTTTTTACAAGTACTGCTTTAGCTAAATTTTTATATACAAAAAATACCTACATAACAGGAACAATAAGAAGAAACAGAAAAGACATTCTAAGTGAAGTTAAGCAAATAAAAGTTGCAGATACGAAATATTTTCGAAACAGGGAAATGCTTCTATGCGCACATAGCGAGAAACAAAATTCGAGAAACCCTATTGGGAATTCCAACAATTTATATTATAGGACACATTATTTAGTTCAATATTACTTGATTTGGCCATCTGGCAATGTCCCTTCTTTTACAAAAGAAATTTACATACTCTAAAGCCATTAAGGACACCTAATTAGTTTCACCGTACTTTGAGCCCATTTACTTGCGCCTTTGGACCGCGGACGCCCACCCCCGTACAATCCTCAGTGGGTGGGATTTCGAGTATCAGGAGGACTGGCCCACGAGGGATGGGCAAAATTTTGATTTGTTACTAGAATCTCCTGTTTTTGAAAGAAGTATATAATCATGAAGCGGGACCGGACGAAGTCAAAACCTTTAGAAGTGATACCCAGAACAGAACTAAGTTACAATCACAACCCTCATCACTCCAACCGGCAGTAATACTGCCAAGCTTTAGCCAACCAGCAGTGTCACTGCTAGAATTTTCTAAGGTTATGATTATTGCATTTAGTTCACTGAAAGCCAGCGTATAGTACAAATCGTATCTGTAGAAATATCTGCCGTCATTTTCAAATAAAATAAAATATTTTATTTTACTATTTCTAACGGTTTTTTGTGAAATATAAATTTTAAAAAACGTGAAAAAGTGAATGAAGAAATAGACAATAGTGATGATGAATTTTATATTGAAAATTTTCAAAATAATATTAGTAGGGATATGCGAGCGCCTGACATTTCGAGTTCGAGCTGAGTTGAAGAAAGTCGAGCGGGCTCGAACAAACTCCCAAGCCATTCGAACTCTCGGGAGGCTCGACCGATCGTCTCGACGCTACGGTTCGACTGTTTGTTGGGTATTTGATAATAATAAAAACATAAAAGCATATGAATATGTTTTTCGACATATATGTATTAATATTTTATTTTAAGTTTTCATGTAAGAAGCATAGTCCTTGTACATTTACTGGCAGCAATCATGCTCGTGTTTGCATTACTATGTTTCCGGCAGTAGAAAATAAGCGTTCGCTTTTTACTTGTGTTGCTGGTACAACAAAACAATCTTTAGCTGCTCGAGACAGTATTGAAAATCATGTCTGATTTGATTTCCACCAGTCTATAATATTTGTTTTCCGCGGTACTACATTTTCAGCAAAGTATGTCTGTATTTCTCTATTTTTACGCGTTGTAAACGTTTCTGGTTCTTCTTCTGTGTTGCCCAGCGTCTTATCAAAAAAATGAGCTAATTTTGAGTTTGTTGCACCTAATCAATAAATTATAATACAATGATAAATTTTGAAATTGATGAAATTAAAGAATAAAAATTGTACATATGTGTAACTTTACAAACGTACAGCTTCTACTGGTGCCTTTAGTATTGTATTTTTTATTATTTAAATTTATACTTGAAGGATTGTGACAGTTAAAAAAGGGACTGTGCTCTGCGGTGCAAGGAATTTTGAAGTAAATAAATCTTGCAGCGAAGTGAATCAGCTTCTGAATTTTCTCGCTCTCTATACTATAAACAATCGGAAAATGTTTAAGTTTAGATTATCTAGCTTTGGGTTGACAAATCGACGATGCATGGTTGAAGCTCAATCTTCAGTCTTTAGTCAATCGTGGTCAAAACAACATAGAATTTTTTTATATTTCCTCAGCTCTATTATAATATTTTATTTTTATTGATTATTGTTTTATTCCATTATTTTATTTTATTACTTTATCTTATTTATATTTTTTTCCTTTATATATTTAATTTTTTTAATTTTTTCTTATTTATATATTCTGTTATATTAATCTGTTATATTATATTATTTATTACTATATTATTCTATTTTAAAATTACAATTATGAGCGGTGGTGAGAGAAATGTGATTACAGTATTTTCTCTATATAAGCTCGGAACTCGTCCACGATATAGGCAAATATCGTATCCCCTCTACTTATCCCCACTGCGTACTGTTAGAACCCAGCACTCGCTGTACCGACGAGTGTGCCTTCCTATAGGCGGTTCCCCAAGATAACGGCGCGCTTTACGATCGGTCGTCGAACATCATACGATACGGGTTCAACTTAATAAGGCAACACTAATGCAATAATACAAATTTCTTATTTTTCCTTTTCTTGTTTTGAAACTTTTAACATGCCTGTGGCAGTTTTTTGATTTAACTAAGATCAAGTACAACATAATTTTTATTATTGCTTTTCATAAATTATAATATACATTTGTCCTTTCTTTAAAGTGTATCCTCATCTGAAAAAAGGAATTGTAATTTAATTGACCTATCATTTATTTGCTGAAATCGTGAGACAACTCAGAGTAAAATATGTTAAACAGTTTAAATTCACAAGTTGTATCTTTTTGAGTCATATCACTATTGCAGTAAACGAGCGATACATATACATATGTACTGAAGTTATGATACGATTTAACTAGTACATATACAATAATAAATCAACAACGAAATTTATCTTTATTTTTGTTCTTCCTTTTTTCAAACTTCATCAACATATTCGTGACACTTTTCTGATTAAAATGACACCAAATATGATATACAATTTAGATCCCATTTACTAACGCAATAAGCGATCAAAGGCATGCATCGTTCAGGTGACTCCACGTCGCCTGTATCGAAACATAGGCGATGTTTACGGGAGCCTATACAGAATCATCTACCAAGAGAGGTAGAGGTCAGAATTACAACACCGATTCGGTATAGGCTCGCATAAACATCGCCTGTGTTTCGCTACAGCCGACCTGAAGCAAAGGAAGCGATAGCAAATTCGGCGATGCTCGGGCGCTCAGTCCCTCTTTGTCATATGCTCACTATTCTTTTCTACACTCGCCGCCTCCAGTAGGCGTCAACAAAGTATCAAGAATCGTTTCTCGTCCACGATATAGTCGAGCGTTGAGTCCCGAGAGCGTCGCTTCTATAGAGACAATACTGTACTGAGTCTTTCTAGTCGTATCAGTGAAAGTTCAGTGAAATCCAATCGTTTTAGAAGTGACGTTTGAAATCATTTTCAAAAATTAAATCCTACCACAGTCCAGTGCAATATTTGTAATAAAGAATACAAAATCAAACACAGCAACACAAGTTCTCTTCTACGTCATTTAAGAACAATGCATAGCGCAATAATTAATTCGAGATCGACGTCAACATCAACTGAAGCTGATCCTAGCAGAGAAAAAACTACGTCGTATTTAGACGAAAATTCAACCAGAGCCCAACAATTAACATATGGCATTGCACGCAGGATGGCACGAGATTTGCAACCTTATAGTCTTGTTGATGACGATGGATTCCGGACGTTAATGAACATTACAGAATTAAGGTATAAAATTTATTCACGGACCACGTTTTCCCGAACAATCATACCAAAAATATTCAAAAAACATGATTAATAGCATCATTAAAATTTATCACGATGAGATGAGCCACGTTGGCATTGATAAAACTATACATGGAATTGCAGAACATTATTGGTTTCCATGTCTGAAGCTATGAGTAAAACATTACATTGAAAACTGTGTAAAATGTTTGAGTTTTTCTTTGGCGCAAGGGAAACCTGAGGGAGCGATGGAAATTGTCAAGAAAATTGCAATACCATTTCACACGTTACATCTGGATCATTTTGGGCCACTCGAAAGAACTGCCGACCGTTTCAAATACATTTTAGCTATTGTAGATACATTTACTAAGTTTACATGGCTTTTTGCCACAAAATCTACTACTACCGAAGAAACTATTCATATCTTAACAAATCCTTGTAATCTCTTTGGGTTTCTAGAGCGTATCATTAGTAATCGGGAAACAGCGATTACGTCAAACAATTTTACATCATTTATAAATGACAAAACAAAATAAAACATGTGCTGACGACAGTTGCTTCTTCTTGGGCCAAAGGTCAAATCGAAAGGGTTAACCGATTCCTTAAATTTACGTTATCGAAATTGACAGAGAACCCATCTAAGTCCCACCTACGCCAGTGTTTAAACACATGTTTACTGCGAAAGTGATAACAACATTAAAAATGAATAAAAATTAATAAAAAAATTATTTTGAATTCCCAAAGGATAGCTAAGGAAATTGCGAAAATGAATCATAACGTCAGATGTAACATTTCCTTAAAAAAAATTAAGAAAAATGGTTCAATTTTCTATCATTCGCATGAGACTCCCCCCTTAAAACTGTTTTGAAAAAAAATAGATTCATTGTGACTGATATAACGGGCTTTAGTTTAACACAAAAACCTTTGAATACTATTCTTTCATCGGATAAACTTAAACCATGGATTAGAATAAGTGACGAATAGATTTAATTATGGACATGTCGGAATCCATTAAAAAGTTTTTGTTTTGTTGTTCTCAAATTGAATATTACTTTACGTTGTGCAAATAAAGTTATATTGGCTCTAATCGATATTTAAATGTAATCGATGCAAAGAATGTCACCGGAAACGCAAACGTGCGTCTGGTTGGCGTTGACGTTTGGATGTGGCCTTTGAAGGTAGTCGAGTTGGTTGTCTGGTTACCGGAACGTTTGAAAAAAAGAAGGATTCGAAAAAGAAACGAACAAATTTTAAAAAAGGTTTCCAGACTGTAAAGACGTGCGGGGAAAAAAATTAGATAAAGAATTCCTGCAAAGAACACATCAGTTATCGTTGTACATTCTTTCGTGTTGTTTAAGAGTTTGTGTTATAGTTATCAGTTATAAGTTTATTTAGTTAAAAGAGTTAAAAAAAAAATAAAAATGCATAGAGCGACGAAACAAAGGCTTGGTCGCCCGAGAGGACCTAATGCAAGTCGCCCTAGAGAGATGATCAACGATAATGTTTCTCCGACATACATATGTATTGACTCTTATTTATGTTATAGTTTTATTTAATAATTAAATTGTATTAACGTTCGAGGACGAGCTAGCAATCAGAATGGCCGAATCTATAGACGCGAATCGGTGAACGCGAAGTTAACGACTGGCGGCCATTGCCCCCTATTGGCGAATTCGAATTTCGCAAGTGGGAAAAGAATGTGCGTTAGATAAGAAAGTCGTACCTAGTCAGTTAACGACAAGATGCTGTCGGAGTATGTGTGTGTGTGATTTTCTAGCCACGAAGAACTGTGTGCTTTATTGCGACTTTTCCATATTATAAATACGAGAGATTATTCTATTTCCTTTTTCTTTTTCATTCTGCACTCTTTCTCAAATATAAGCGTCAGCTTCGAACTCGTGCTCGAACAACCAACACGTGGTCAAATAATTAACACGTGATATAAAGGGTATTCGGCCACCTAGTACACATAGCCACTCACGAATAACATAATCGCGGTGCGTGTTCATTTAATTGCATCGTGGTTAGTGCCTGAAAGGATTATTTGTGGATACTTGCGGACACTGGACGATCGAGGGGCGTGTATGATCGCGTGTGGATGATTTTTGTGCACAACGTTATGGTATCGGAAGTGACATTAACCCTTTCTCTGTGAAAATCTCGGCGGGCGAGTTTTGATATGCCCTTCTGGATTTTCATAAGACAGGTTGAATCTTATTCAACGTAAGGTGTTCGCATTTCCCTAAATGGACAAAAATCTAAGGCTATCGATAGCGTCGGTAAGTAGAATTTTTCATGCTGCGTGAGAACCACTAGCACTGGCCTGCCGCAACCTTCCGCGCGAACGCAGCTGTACGCAGGTTGCCATTCTACAGGCGGAACTTTAAATGTTAATAACTTTGTAACGAAGCCTCCATCAACTAATTGGTATTCTTGATTTTCGTCTTATTTTGGCCTCTAGAATCGCTCATGTAAATTTTTCCCAGGGGTGGCCGAACACCCTGTATATTAATTTTAAGACATCCATAGCTGACAAGTAAACCTACGTAAGTATCATTCTCCGATTTTTCTGAAATTTGGATATGTTATTATAATACATGAAAAACTAAGAAGCACGTACTTTTTTTTAACGGAGGAAAAACGTATTTAGGGAGTGAAACGACCCCCCAAAATGGGGGGTAAAATGGAAAAATTGCGATATCTTTGAGACTAGTAAAGCGATTTTGATGATTTTTTGTATGAAAGTATCTTTTGATAATAAAGTGACCAATTTCTTGCTGCAAAAAATCAGTTTTGATCTGATCGAAGTAAAATCTATTAAAACTTCAAGAGAAAAGCTAATTAAGGAACACGTATTTCTTTGTCTTTTTGTTTTTGTTAGTGAATAGGTATCGATGACGGCATGGTTAAGACAACGACATAATGCAGCGTGTCGATTATCGCTTGTCTTCCAAATATAACTATTATTATTCTGTGCATGTGTTAGTGGTAGTATTCATATCCCGATCTAAGAGCAATCTGACAGTTTTATAAATGTTGGGGGGAAAACAACTCCTAAATTGCCACGCTTGTTTGGCATTGTGCATGAAACACGCGACACGCCGTGTTTTCTCGTGTAGCCTCCGCGCGGCCGAATAGTGGGGTGCCCGAGATCTGTAGCGGCGTGACGTAATTGATGGAAAAAAAAATTCACTGCCGTTCAGTATCACTGTCCGCAATGAATCCAAAAAATAGTATACGGCTTTTGCAATAAGCGTTTGATCAACCGCAGTATGATTTTTAATCTACTGTAAACGACGATGATTCCTGCTGGTAAAACGGGGATGATTCAAGCCTTAAATGTCTTTTTCTTTCGACCTTGGAAGAATTTTATAAGCTATTTTTCAAATAATGTCATTTTACACAATTATCACATAAATTTGTACCATTGAAATAACGTCATTAAACTGCAATCACTGATACACAATCAGTTTTCTTCTCCTCGATTTCAAAATCTTATTAAATACTCATGGTATAAAAGTGAGTATATAAAAGAAAAACTGTTGGAATTTGATAACCCCGTTGATTTCTGTTTTAAAAATTGTAAAACATCTTGCGGGTTCTACAATGTGTGTGCAGCAATGAGATGAGTTTGGTGCAAAAAATCTTTGTGCATAATACATTTCTTTAAGCAATATCATGTATGCAAAACTTTCAAAAAATGATCTAATCTTCAAATCAGTTATTTTTTAAATAAAGGTAATAATAAAAAAATAAATGAAATAAAAATACAAAAAAAATAAAATTAAAACAACAAAAAAATAATAAAATATGTGACTAATGTTTCCATAGTAATTTTTTGTGTACGATGAATGCTATCACCGGATTTAACAAAATTTCATTTTTTAGCTAATTATTATACAATGTTGTTATAAACAATTAATATTTTTAACATGTTTAATTCACTTCGCATAATTAACAATAAATATCAAAAGTTGATATTACTGTATTTTGAAAGTCGCATGTGGAGTTACTGTCTATTCAAGTAATTTGTCGAATTTTCGTTCGCCATATTGAATTTTGAAGATCTGATTTCAGATTCAGATGCAGCAACTTAAAAACCCAATATATTATAAAGATCGAACAGTTAAAAAATATAGTATCATAAGATCTTCCATGCGCAATATCAAACGAGCGCGGCAATTTAGGAATCGTTCATAACAAAAAAATAAAAAAATACGTGTTCTTTAATTAGCTTTCCCCTTTAAGTTTTAATAGATACTACTTCGATCAAATCAGAACTGATTTTTTGCAGCAAGAAATTGGTCACTTTAGGGATAGTTCATAGGTAACCCCCTAATCTTCACTCCCCTTCCAACATACCTCGGCCGATTTTCGTCTTGTATCGAAAGATACTTTCATATCAAAAATTATCAAAACCGCTTCACTGGTCTCAAAGATATCGCAATTCTTCCTTTTTGCCCCCCCCCCCCATTTTGGGGTGTCGTTTCACTACCTAAATATGTTTTTCCACCGCTAAAAAAAAAACAGAAAAATACGTGTCCCACAGTTTTTCATGTATTATAACATATCCAAATTTCAGAAAAATCGGAGAGTGACACTTTAGTACGTTTACTTGTGAGTTAGGTTAGGAGACGGTTGGGGGGGGGGGGGGGATATTTTGTACTGCTGCTGCACATACCCACTACCTGACCTACTCCTGCATAGTATGTGCATAAAAAAATGACTTTTATGAATACATGTTTAACAAATTATTATGAACACAATAACAACAGTCATTTGTTTCTACTTATGAACCTGTCAAAATATGTTTAATCTTACGTTTTTACTGCAACTTTATGAAACAAAAATAACGAATTTCCGCAAATAATGAAATGCATATTAATAATGTACTAAATTAGACGAATCGAATGACGTATAACCCACCGCGATCGGTGAACGGTCCGTTTGCTAGGAATGTTCCTACGATTTTTCAGACATTTCCGTTGATTCAATAAAAAAACGTCTCGAACAAAATTTTGTCAGTAATTACTTGTAAAGAAATCGCAATAGCTATAATTGACAACAATTGTTTATTTAATAAAAAAACTTAAGATCATCTCATTTTTTTTTACGAAACTATATATACATATTTTGGTAATTATTTAGAAAAGGGGGAGATCTCACCGATTTCGATGATTTTTGAATATGTTGTAGAAATCAACATTTTGAAAAACTTTTTCCTGTAGATATAATCGCCGCTCGGTCTTAGTTTTTGAGATTTTTTTCAAAAAGATTGCTGCTACTCCAATGAATTCTGTCTACAATGTACATGTCTGTGACTCTGTATGTGTCAGTCCACGATCGCCGATTTTTTCTCTTGTTTGGATTAATCGGCATGACAACCAACGACAAATAATGTATAATATGTCAAACTAAATCTAGTTCTGCTCTGATATCGTTATTAAATGCACTGCTGTCAAAGGTTCGAATATTCCGAAGTATGGAACTCGCCAAATACATTTAGATTATTTAGCTGAATTCTTCTTGTGTCGACACTATGATTTTAATGAGCGAATAATGAAATTTTCCGAAATAATGGCTGAAATCTTTCCCACTTCTGATAATATCAATAAAGAGAACTGAAAAAGAAAATGAATGCGTGGCCGACCGCCTTACGGCAGCCGGTAAAAGAGAATCTAAAACTCAGACCTAATCCATTATATTAGTTACTAGGTAAAATAGTTAGGTTTAAATAAGGTTTGAATTAGATTTTTTTATGCCGGTCGCCGTTAAGCTGTCTCGATGTATCTATAGGAACAATAAACAATCGGCGATTCAGCGCTTATACACCCGCTGCCACAGTACGTATAGATAGAATTCATTGTAGTAGCAGCAACCTTTTTAAAGAAAAATCACGGAATCTAAGGCCGAGCGGCAGTTATAGTATAGGAAGTTGTTCAAAATATAGATTTCTACAACATATTCAAAAATCATCGAAATCGGTGAGACCCCACCTTTTCCTGGAGGTTTCTATCATGTTAGACGGATGGTTAAGGCAATTTACATCGTTAAAATATATTTATTTTATCACGAATTTATATCGAATAATAGCAAAATAATAGGAATTAATAGTTTATGTAGCTTGTTAGCTAACTTATGCATTCAAGCCTGGGTTAATGCAACGATTTCCGTAAAAGCACAGTAGCAACATTCAAAATTCCTTCAAAATTAATACTTGAGTATCAATCTTATACACTACCATCAACGCAAATATTAATAGAATAACAATATACAAATTTTGTGGTCACTTACAGGAGTGTTGCAGCGTCAGTCGAGCGACGAATTGTGTAGTCCAATTTACTTGAGAAGATATGCGTGGCCGGGAACTTGTGACGTTGCCGATATTTCGACTCCCTTTTTGCTAATCCTAAAATAAAAATTTATTTCTGAATGTAATTAGCAGATATAGAGAATAGTTATTGAAAGGACAATAACTTTTTTGGTTAATATAAGGCAAGGAATGTTACGTACGTTAATAACTTTGAAAATAAATGGTGTATAGCGCAAAATGTTCGTTCGCTGATCATCGGACAAGAAAAAAAAATATGTCTATATTCACAAATAAAATCTTTATTGAATCGCGGCACGACGTATGATTCTCGTCTCAGAAAGCACCATAAAACTGTCTTTATTTCGCGGTTATAATGACTTGCTATTCTTTAGCGATCCTCTCTTTATAGAGGCGAGCCCGATCGTCCTTTGGTTATTTCTTCGAGCCAGGTGCAAACGTCCTTGGCACGTGTCGTGGAACACTTTCGAAGGTTCTCGATCCTTCGAGAGACATTTTCCGTGACACGTGCAATCTATCGATTTTGCACCCGACGCTGCTTTCCTTTGTGGCTTGCCGATCTTCCAGATCTCCACAAAGGGCTTCTACAATGTAACATAGTCAGTTTTTTAAATAATCACATTTCTAATATGCGTATACGTTTAATTTAGCAACTACGTAGCTGTATATTATATTACAATTCCTGCCGGATTGTCAAAGACGTCAGTATAAAATATATAGTATCTCGCTTAATATTTACTTTTGCATCAGAAGCATTTATAACATACACCTACAGTGGGTCACAAAATTATTCGTTCAGTCGATAATACGGCAAAGATGAATGAAATAATAAGATAACAAAGGTTCTTTTAAAGCCTTTTTGTTTGGATGCACACAATTTACAGATCAATGTAAGAAAATCGTAAAATAAAATTTAAAAATTTTGATTTATAATTGCAGTTTTTTCGTTTACCATTTATTGTCACATAATTACTGAGTAACTTTTATTGGAAAATTTTTTGTCAGTTTATCGAGAATACTTAAAAAAATCGAATTAATTACTGGAGTACATAGAATATAGGGTTAAAGAATAAAAAATTAACACTTATTTGAATTTTTTCATTAAATATATTTTTTAAATCAATTATATATAATATTATGCCTACATCTGAATCAGAGTTAGTATTCGTATCTGGTTGAAGACGCGATTCATCTATTATTATACAAGGTAAGGTATATGAACTAATTCGCATGATTTTTCAGCACCTTTCGATGAACTGACAAAAAAATGTTTCCTATTGAAGTTAATCAGTATCTAACCTACAAGAAATTGCAGTTGCTTAAATTCAAAAACAAATTAATTTTTGACCTGACCAAATTAAGCCTTGATCATAGTCTAAGGACCTTAGCTACTCGTATTTCTGTCAATTCCCTTGTTTCGGAAGCTGAAACATGTAAACATTGACACCTATTCAAGTTTTCGACCTCGCTATATTGTAGCCCGGACTATATGTACAGGGTGTTCGGCCACCCCTGGGAAAAATTATAATGCGAGATTCTAGAGGCCAAAATAAGACGAAAATCAAGAATATCAATTTCTTGACTGAGGCTTCGTTAAAAAGTTATTAAAAAATTAAATTAAAAAATTTCAAATTGTTCTGGAAAAATTATTTTCGGTTGCGGGAGCCAATTACAATCATTTTTGGTGAATAGACATACCCTCGAAATCTTGTGCATTTTCGAGAAAAAAATTCAGTACGGGCAAAACTTTAAACGTTAATAACTTTGTAACAAAGCCTCCATCAACAAATTGGTATTCTTGATTTTCGTCTTATTTTGGCCTCTAGAAAGCTCATTAAAATTTTTCCCCATGGGTGGCCGAACATCCTGTATATGGGAGTTCGGAACTAAACTAATAATTCTTAAACTATTAAATTTTCGACCTAAAGCCTCTAATACTTTTTTCAAAAGGATACAAAGATGCATCGATTTATGAAAGAAACAAACAATTCAATTTTACTAAAAAATCATGGTGATCTTAATTTTTTATTGAATAAAAAAATTGTTATAATAAGAAAAATCAACATCGTTTATGAAAGAGATTTTGCGTTTCACTATTAATGGAATGAAAAAGAAATAGTTTTGTCACGTAGCCGTGCATAGCAGTGGTATGGCCTGGCCGTGCCGATTCGTGCCGATCGACATATGCCGAGCCGTGCCGACGCAGTGGAAACACAGCTTTACGCACGTTCGAGAAGCAGACCTCCGAATGCATTTCGGCTTAAATTTAAACACTTCGCTCATCGATGCCAACGATCCTAGCCTAAACACTTCTATCGACGCCAACGATAACGCTTCCCCGGTCCACACATACAATGATGGACATAATTATTCGCACACCACGCAATTTGGTATTATAGCGGACAAAAGGGAGAAAAACTAAAGGGCGGTGAGCTGCTTCTTTCGTAAAAGTTTTTATTCGACTGCCAGCAGAACATTCGCTTCTCCTTGAAAAGGTTTACTCTCCTCTCTTTCCGAAATCGACACCTCTTATCTCTTAAACCTAAATATCCGTCGCCCAACTGCGGCGATTACCCCAACGATCGCTTACAGTATAAAAACGTTAAAAATTCTTGAAGAAATTGTTTATATCACTTCTTTTTTGCACGTATCTTCATTAACAATATCTCACTTATCTATATACAAAGGCAGAACAAAATTAATAAAATAGAAAACATATAATTAATGAAAATCTATGTTATCATCGTCTGATACCTGCACGAAAGTATTGGCACACATTTGAAAATCTTTATTTATCCGCATTTTTTTGGAAACAGTGTTAGTTTCTTGTTCAAACAAATAAAGTTATAGCAGAATGCCAAAAGTTCGAGAATTGATACTTACTGAGAGGTCTGAAATATTTAATAGACGTTCAGAAAAATCGCGTCTAATTTGAATATATCGACAGAATGTGTTAGGAAGGTAGTAAACCATTTAAAGGCGATTTATATTATCCGTTAGGTATACAATGTACGTATATCTTTCTTCTTTTCACTAACTGCATTCATTGGAAACGGAACGTGCCTGAACGGATAATATAAATCAACCCTTAGAAAGCAACGGTACTGCTGAAAATCTTTCGAGATCAAGTCGGCTAAGGAAAACAATAATGCGACAGAATCGCATGATATTAAAAGAAGTTCTCAAAAACCGTAATATTTCTTCGAAACAATTGAAATTTGAATTCACAAATCCATAATAGAATAAAAGAAACAAGACATCATCGACAAAGCTATCATACTTATCAACAAACGTAACGCTTAAAGATAATTAGCGCTTGCTAAACAATTTGTGAATAAACCAATTGACTTAGGAAAAGTGTTATATTCACGAACGAGTCGAAGTTTAAACTTCGTCCGAATAAAAGGAAACAGTTGGTGTGGAGAAAATTAGGAGAAAATTTTAAGCGTTCTTCAATTGTTTCAACCATTAGACAAAGTGGAGCTGTTTTAAAATAGGGCTGCTTTCGCAACTTACAATTTATAGAAGGAATATTGACAGAAGGAAAATACGTGTATATTTTATAGCAAAAGCGAAAAAAATGAACATTCGAGATTCTTTTATTTTACAAATGGACAATGATCCAAAACACATTTGTATAGTAACCAAAAAATATTATAATCAAAATAATATTTATTAACAAATATTATTTGGTCAGAAATATGTCTGAGCATTGTAGAAATAATAAACAATTATTTCAAAGAGCATTATTAAAAACGTAATCTGAAATAGACCAAAATACAATTAATAAATTAATAGAAAGTATGCCAAAAAAACTTCAAGAAGTCATGAATGACCGAGATTTTCGAACTTCATATTAAATGTGTACTTTTTGTTACTACAAACTTTGTTTTTTATATGACCAATTCTTGTCAACCACACACAATTCATATATACGACTGATTGTTTTGTAGTATTTAAATATCTCATATAGTTAATCGTTAAATATACAGGGTGTTCGGCCACCCCTGGGAAAAATTTTAATGCGAGATTCTAGAGGCCAAAATAAGACGAAAATCAAAAATATTGAAGCCTTGACTGAGGCTTCGTTAAAAAGTTATTAAAAAATTAAATTAAAAAATTTCAAATTGTTCTGGAAAAATTATTTTCGGTTGCGGGAGCCAATTACAATCATTTTTGGTGAATAGACATATCCTCAAAATCCTACACACCTTCGAGAAAAAAATTCAGTACAAACGAAACTCTAAACGTTAATAACTTCTTAAGGAAGCCTCCATCAACAATTTGGTATTCTTGATTTTCGTCTTATTTTGGTCTCCAGAATCTCCCATTAAAATTTCTCCCAGGGGTGGCCGAACACCTTGTATATTTTATTAGATATCATTAATTAATGTGTCAATTCGCCATAAAACTTTCGATTTGGTTGCGAAAATTTATATTTCTAGTGCTGCCAACATACTCTCCGTGACGAGTTCATGTTATAAAGGCTAAAATTTTGAAGAAATTTCTCTTGTAGTAATATTTTCCGTCAGCTTTAGTATTCGAGATATTAATAAAATTTCTTCATACTATCATATTAATATCAGCCAATACGTACATGTCAAGGGTAGTGTATGTGCTAGCATAATACTGTCACATTCCTGTTGTAATATTGTAATGATTTTTAATTTTTCTTTATGCATTAAAACTTAACCCAATCCTAAGCCATTTCATAAAATCTATAATGCCAATACATTTTGTAATACTAATAGTAGGATTTGAACAACCTAATTAGTACAATAATTTTAACTTTTATGGAATAGTTACAGTTGGCATAATATTTTTCCAGGAGCGAGTGCGATATTACGCCAGTTGGGATAATATGTGAAAAAGATTTTTGATCGTTAGGTTCATCAACTTTATAATCGTACTCATTAACTCTAAAACTACCAAAGTGGTCAAAATGACTCATTCGTAGTTTCTAATAAAAATTGTAAAAGAGTTATTCAACTGGATTTTTGAAAATTTATCGTAGCTTTTTATAAGAAAATGAATAAACATTTATTTTCATTGCATTATACGTTTCTTCAGGTACATATCGTTTTAATTTCTTTTGGTGCAAATAAATACACTATAATTGTCGGTAGTTCTAGTGTTAAATGTATTCTGACGCGTTTTGAAGTATGTATTCGGCTAACACGAGATTAACAACGCACGATGACAGCGCTATCGCCGTCGTTTTGTCTAGCGTAGTGAAAATAACAGACATTGGTTACACGCTGGACGTTATCGTTCACCCAATCGAGGCTTGTGATCAACACTACAGAATCAACAGAACCATTGATTTGAATACATTTAATTATTCAATAACGCAATGATTTTTTCAGCATTTATTTATTTATTTATTTGACGAATGTGCATCCTTCGATATAATGGTAAATCATTACTGTCTAGAGTGTAAGATGATACAACGGCAATTTATTCCTTCATTCAAAACTAACCAAATTTTATACCCGAATAACGAATAAAAATGTTAGATTCAATTATAAAACTAACCTTTACCATAGATTTCAATCGAATGAATTTATGAATGAAACAAACAGAATTTAGTTCCCGAACGAATCTAACATTTTTATTTGTTATTTAACAACAAACTTTGTCGAATTCTGACTTCATTGCATAATGTATTCGATCAGGAATTCAGTAAAAACAATTTCTATAAATTATGTTGAAAAAATTTTATAGGATTTACGTATTATGTTTTCTTATGGAAATATGTATTTCTATGTTTGGTGATTGATTTAATCTTTTACTTTTGATTTATATTCTACTTTACTTACCATTTCTGGCGGTTGCTGTTGTCTTTAATCCTCTTTTCCAGATCCTGTCGTCGGTAGTTTATTTTTTGGTAGAATGTTGTTTCTTTTGTATATATATCTTCTGATCTTACTTCGTTGAGTTGGTTTCCTTTTGATGTTATGAACTGCCCAGAAATTGGTTACTAGCTATGCTCGTGCCTTGTGAAGTGAAACGCCACGTGGGGGGTTAACCTAACTTTTAGGTTAGTCTCTGCTCTTCGTCGTCGATTGGGTTTGATTTTTTCATTAAAAACCCACAGAAGGCTTAATAGTCTTTTACACTCACTTGCTTGGTACTGAGTAGCCACTTATAAATGTTATCTTCTTGAATCTTTCTATTGTAAACGGTTATACGCACAAACTCTACTGGAAAGAAACAAAATCACGTCCCTCTTAGACACTAGCTGCGAGCAGTGTGGCCAGATCGAGCATAATTGAGTGCATCTAAATCAACAATAGTGACGACGAACTTCCTTAGCGTATAACGGAGTGGTGGGGATAGCAGGCATATACTACCGCATGAGCCACGTGTACGTGAGCTTGTCACTTCGCACAATTTCGGGAAAACGATAAAGAACACTAGTGTGAGCCTTTCCTTCTTGCTCCTGTAAAAGAGAAACAGCTGAAATACGACCTCGTGATAATCGGCATACGATTCCAAGTCTCGACTGACCCAGCATTTTTATTTTCCGACCTATGTAAGGTGTAAGGAAAGTAAATAATGAAAGAAAAATTTCGAAAATTTTATTTAACGGAAATATACGTTTTAGGACCCCATGATCATATCGTGACTATTAAAAAAAAGAAATTTTTGTTTGTTCCTATGCTATTAACACGATTGCGTCTAAATAACTGAATGAATTTCAATGAAACTTTACGTTTAAGTTTTATGTTTTCGTTTCAAGGTCTGATTAGATTTAGAGCGCGATAAGCTCCCGGATGATGATGATTATACGTCCTATAGTTTTATAATTATTCCGGTGCATATGTATACATTATTTGTAAAGATTTTTTAAAACGTTTTATATAAATCTTAAGAAGGATTAAGATCAAATAAACTTTATCTCTATTTTACCTATCAGCTGTTACAGCTGTGACTCATGCAGGTAGACAACAGTGTTTTGTTTATACTCTTCGCGGGTTACTGGATCGTAGAAACGACGAGGATGGAGACAGAAGGGCCGTAGATATACATACATAGCGTAATCTCCGTAGGTTTTTAAAGTGCAATAATTAAAAATAAAATTCTATTGCATGAATAGCAATCAATTTAATGTATTCCATTTTACAGTAATGAATTCAGTGGGGAATAAAGAAAAAGGCAAGACGAATGTGAAAAATAAAAAACTATTTTGTGTACAAATAAATAACTATTTTTTACATCCTAATGGAAGGAGGGAAATTGAGATCTATCAGATTTCCATTAAACAGTAACGTGCACGCAATTGTTTTTCCAATATTTCGATTATATTATTATGTAAAGTCAAATATATAACATTTGATTCTGTGTAACAAATTGATACGGTTATTGAAAAACATAGCGGGAAAAGTCAGTATTAATCTATTTCTGTAACAATTTATTCTCCTAGTTAGATCATATCTTTAGAAAATATTTGTTATTGAAGATTGTTACAGTGTGCGCGGTTCTGGTTAAGAGTGGTTTTTCATTTTAATAAATTTTACATACCCCAATTTCTAAATATTTATTTCTTAATTAACCCTTTAAGAGTAAGACTGCTTTGAACAACATTATTCTAAAATATTTGTGCAATACGTTTTTAATGTGGTTTAGGTAGGTATGCAATGTATAAGATTTCGTTTAATTTTTCCGTTCTAGAAAAAATAGAAGAAAAGTTTGTTTGATCTTAATCCTTCTTAAGATTTATATAAATCGTATTAAAAATTTTTTCAAATAATGTATATGTATCGAAATAATTATAAAACTATAAGACTTATAATCATCATTATCCGGGAGCTGATCATGCTCAAAATCTAATCAGACCTTGAAACAAGTACATGAAACTTAAATGTAAAGTTTCATTGAAATTCATTCAGCCATTTAGACGCAATCATGTTAATACCATAGTAACAAAAAAAAATTTCTTTTTTTTAATAGTCACAATATGATCAGGGGGTCTTAAAACGTGTAGTTGCGCTAAAAAAAATTTTCGAAATTTTTTTTTCATTATGGTACCTTTATACCTTACATAGGTTGGAAAGTAAAAATGATGGGGCAGTTGAGACTTGGAATCGTATGCCGATTTTACAAGAGCAAGAAGGAAAGGCTCACACTAGCGTTCTTTATCGTTTTCCCGAAATTGTGCGACGTGCCGAGTTCACGTACAGGTGGCTCGTGCGGTAGTATGTGCCTGCTAGCCCCACTCCGTTAGACTCTAAGGAAGTTCGTCATCGCTATTGTCGATTTCGATGCATTCAATTATGCCCGATCTGGCCACACTTGCTGCAAGCGCTCTCCTTAACAGATCCTGCCTTAAGGTCTGTTTCCATTGCTAAGGTCGGGCCAGGATAGGGCCGAAAAAGTTTATGGACAATCTCACCAACACCAATGGTATAAAAGGGAGCGTCAGGGTGTACTATTTCAATTCGAATATAAAAAAAATACTCGATTTGAAATGTAGATATTGTTGTCAATGTTTCTTCAATAGAAGTTGCAAAACCATCGTACATATGAATGAAATTATGAGGAATACAGGTCGCAATTATAATATAATCAACATTTTCAGGAATTGCCTGTATTCTTCTATTATAAATTGTAAATATTTGCACTAACGTGCCAAACGTATTTTTGACAATTCGACGAGCTAAAGATAACCGAAAATTTAAATTTCTGTTGGTCGGATTCTCTGATTAACAACCAGGGTAAGGTCTCAATAAATATCGTTTCAAGGGAAATGCCTTGTCACCTACAATAACACACGGTGCTAGTTGTATTGAATTAGGCAATATTTGATTTGAGAGCAACTGCAATGTTCTGTTAGCGAGAGCTTTTCCAAAATTTGAATGTAATAAGATTCCACCATCACTGTTTTTCCCATAAGAGCCGATATCGATCATAATAAAATTTTAATTTGGATCAACTATGATTAAAAGTACAATCGAAAATGTCTCTTTATAATTAAAATAATTAGAACCACTTTTTGGTGGAGCTTGAATTATAACGTGCTTCCCATCTAACCCTCCTACACAGTTCGGAAATTTACATCGATTCCAAAATTATTCTGTTATATTTTTCCACGTGTTAATATCTGGAACAGGTATTATTTCACTAGTTAATTCACTTACTATTGACGTTTACTTGACGCACGTTTCTTTGACTATCTGGTGCACTGTTGCTACTCCTATACGATAGCTGAATGAGATGCTTTTATACGAATCTCCCGTTGCCAAATTTCCACATAAATAAATATTAGGCTGTTAAAAGACATAAAGATAATTCGCTCCATACGCAAATAGTAGAAAGCAGCTACTTTTACGTTCTAGATTCATTGTGTAAAACCAGATGGTAAAACATTAGAGATCAGTTTAAAAAATGTCAAACCAAAAGGATCACAAAAAGTGGTCTGGCTGTAGAGAAGATTAGGAAATATAAATACAAGGTTATTTTAAGTTTTTTACTACCCCATTTAACAGAAAGAAAGACCATATCGAATATTAATTTTGTTTCTGAGATCAGTAATGAGAACAAAAATTCTTTTGAAAATGTAGAAGTTGATGTTGAAAATTCACATACTGAAACAAATCAAAATACACCATCAGCGTCAAATCAAGTAAAGAGAAAAAAAATACGTGAACATATATTCCACTTACAGAATATAATAATACATTCAGCCCGCCGTTTTTACAAAATGTTTTAAATTATACAAAATTTTAATTTTTACAGAATAAATGTATATGATGTATCCATATTATAAAAATATAATTTATTGAAAAAAAAACTGCCCAACTGTACTTACCATAAACAAATAGCCAGTCGCTTTTTTGCAGAAATAGGTATTTTCCAATTCGTATACTGTTTAGATATCTGCTGTTTAATTTTATCAAGCAAAACATTAAATGTATGCTCTGTCATCCTAAAATATTGGTGAAATTTTTCTTCATGATCTACTAATTGCTCATAAATATTAAATTCCTCTTTCATTTCAAGGTTTCGCCATAAGGGATGTACACTAAAACGTCTTTTGTTCCATTATTCTCTTCTTCTTCGTCAAAAAGTATTGCCATTAAAGTCAAATGCTCAATTGAAAACAGCATATTTTCTGTGTCCACTACAATGTCTGATTTCAAACTAATTCATTTTTTCGATCACATCACGGACGTTGTCTGGTTGTATATGAATAGTGACGCTTTACCGCTCGGGCTCGATTCGGACACAGAATGGACACAATACGGATGTGTATAAACGGACCCTTAATTCAACCGTCTTCTCTCATGATTTCAGAGAGATGACCAGACCTAACCCCTGTCCTCGCCTAGGTTGTCGGTCATCCAATAACAATGTTTCGTGCTCTCTCACCCTGTAAACGGCTGGGGTTTTTACATCGTCCTTTCTCACAGGCGCAGCTTGAATGTACGAATTGCCTTCGCGACTCGTTATTTATTGAGAATCGTTGCTGACACGCGTATACCATCAACATGCACACATGGACGCACATTTCCAGTTTCAAGAAACTTCGAATAGCTTCGATTGCTGCTTAGCGAGCTATTCATCGTACGCAATTTTTATATTCTGCTCGGCGACTAGCTTCGAGGAATTTTAATCGTCCCCATATTTCGTCTCATTATAAAATGATTTTTCATAGTAAAATTCGGAATCTCATTTTGCATCGATATTAATACATTTCTTATGAAAATTCCATAAAGAAATATTGCAAAGAGGTTATTGCCAGCTTAAAAAAAAACACTATTACATAATTACAAAATTTTTCCGATACGGGAAACTAATTTTATTATTTACTCCACGATAGGAATTCGATAAAATCGTGATCGACCACCGATTGGCCGTCCATCGAGGATATTTAATATGTTGTATGCTTTAACGTCATCGTAGAGAGCTTAAACTAAACTTAAAAAACCTATATAAACGATAAACGTATGACTGGTATTTCGGGGCATGAATTTTTCGGGTTTAATTAATATTTCGTGAAAAATGGCAATATTATGTATAAGTTTGCCAGTTTTATGAAATAGCTTACAGGTGGAATCGCTTCTCCGGTAAATTATCAGTGAATACGTTACGTAAATTAGTTAAAATCATAAACGACAAATGTACAGAATGTTTTATAAATTCAAAGATAAATGTTGACAAAGTTTATTGATAAAAATTGAAGAGATCGTTTAGAAAAAATGAATGCGATTGCTTTCCATTTTCATACAACTATTAATCATTAATGGTTTCGATGGTTAACCGAGGTTAACAATATTCAATGAACTTTGTTTACCCACAGCGTTATCGTATTGTTCGATTTTAACGAACAATTTACTGCGGCTACTACTCGTACAACATTAAATTAACGTTTACACTATGGATAGTTTGAAATATGTTTTCATAACAGAAATACTTTGAAAGCTTATGAAATTGAATACATGAATACGATTCTAAAAAGTTTAAACGACAACTGTAGGAACAGGATTTCGAGGAACTCGCAGAATAATTTTTTTGGACAAGTATTTTAAGAATATAAATGGGGATATATTTTGTTAGATATATTTATGCAAAAATACAGGCATGTTTCAACTTTCCTTGTTAACTCCGACCGGTTAGCAACGAATTAATTGAACCCACGCGGATAACAGGATAAAGGATACAAGAAATCGTAGAATTGCTTTGTCAGATTTTTACACCTTTGACGCAAGAATTTACAAACAGGCGTCTGGTTTATTTCAACCGTACACTCCTGATCGCTGAGCAAACGTCACTCACGTCTTCAATCTGGCAGATACAGCAGTATAGTGATCGAGTAATCGTCACTACTTGTTATTTATAGGGAATTCGTTGCTAACCGCGAGCGGACCTAATAAACGCGTGGGCGTTCATTAACGATTTTGCAAAACTTCGATTACTGTCAACCGGTCTATCGATCGGTCGCTGTTCCTGCTTGTTTCCATGGAGGAAAGCTTCTAGAAACTTCGATTATCAAAGGACAAACATAATGATTGGCTGCGATTCTTATTTTCCATAATGAAAATGCTTCTAGAAGTTTCGATTTACAGCCAGTCCGATTATTGATTGGTGCTAATCTAACTTGTGAGATGACAACCGATTTCGCGAACATTCAATGGCAATTGTAGGCGTCGTATTATTACACAACTTAGTTTTTCAAAACACGAAATAATGCTACATATTTTATATACAGACGCGCGAAAGCTAATAAGCAAAAGTAAAATATAAACATTGCATTAAGGGAGGAATCTACATTAAATATTTAACACAAATATAATTTTTTCATACACTTTCCTTAAGTTTTATGTGTCAAAAACATGATTTTATATAATTAATCTGAAATAATAAAAACTAGCGAAGTTATGAAATTGAAAGATAATCACACGCAGAGTACATGCTTATTAGATCAGTGGAAACATGATTCACAATCAGTTGATTTGTTGATATCTGTACTCGTATTTAATGAAGGTCATAATGTGATTAAATTAATTACTAAATTTCTAATTTTATAAATGCATCACTTTTTCTGTCAAAGCTTACTATTTTTCTTTAGATTGTTATCATTTCAAAAATTTTGTATATTTCTTCGTCTTTGTACTATACTCATAATTAAACAGAAAACTATGCCAATTTTTAGTTTCGAATTAATAGAATTGAAAAAAAAACTAAATAACGCTCTTGAAACTATCACAGATTAGAATTTAAAAATAATTGCAATATTCACCGTTAGCAAATATGTACCTACTCGCTTTCCTTGTTATTTGAATTGATAATGTTGGAAACGTGAGAAATTGTGTCTCGAAATTCATCAGACGCATAATGCATTAATACATTTAATTTATCATGCGTATCTTTATGTGAGTATACAAGATGGAACTATGGTTACCGGGTTGTGCCATTATGTCGTAGTCTTCCCCATAGAAAAAAATACACACGTTTATAAAATACGATTTACCTGGCCATCCCTGGTAGCAGAAAGCGGTTCTGATGTAATTAGTGTTCAATGTTCGATGTGTACATTTCGTAGAATAGTGTTCAAATAGTGGATTTATATCGAAAAAATAAAAACTACAAGTATTAATAAAATATATCTATAAAATTATTACGAAAGTTAAATTATTGAAACAAAACTTCTTGGTAATGGACAAGTTTTGAAATTTTATAATTTACGAAAAGTAAAATGGAACCTTTAATTAAGTGCCGTGATTGTAATAAAGAAAGTTGAAGTCTTTTGAAGAACGTACATATGTATCTCTCAAAAGCAAACAAATAATAGTATTAAAAAATTTATAAAACTGTATCAAAAGTGGCAAAAAAAAAAAAAAAGGAATTTCATGAATCACTGGACGACCTTTTTGATATTATCCACCAAGATGTGTTAAGCTTAATCAAAATTGAAGAGAATAGACTTTCTTTTTAAGTCAAGGGGAAAAAAGAAGACTACGATTCAATGATCGTTGCAGACAGGAATTGAATAAGAAAGGTGCATCGAAAAGATATTCGAGAAGAAAGAGGAATGTCACCGAAAATCACAGAAGTAACAATTTTATGCGATGACAGAAATGGAAGGTATATATTTGCCGAATATATTTCTAATTTGAAATGTATTTATTGTTTTCCTTGTCGGAACATTAACAAAAGAAAATATTTTCCATATTCCTGGAGCTTTTCATTATGCCAGGTGGATTACTAAAGAAACTGACATTTAAAAAGTATATTTATTTCGCGAGGAATTTTTTCTTAAGTAATAAGGAATTTATAGGAATTAAGGATTTATGCATATTTGTAACTAATGTATGCATACATATATTAAGCATAGTTTAATCAATTGCTGCAAAAGCTTCACATCGGGGTTTGAAGTTCTTAAAACCATTTTATACATATAAAGAAATTAACGAGAGCATTATAGTCGAATATTTATGTGGCGACTATTGTACCGCCATTACGTCCTTAACATTGTGTGTATGGAATGTGTGATTATGATTAAAAATGTACATAGCATTCAAATAGAAACCTCGATCAAAAAACTTATTTTGACACATATAGAAAATCGTGATTATATTAATAGAGAAAATTACATTTCATCTGAAAGTTGTAAATTTTTACTAGATTTCAGATAAATACTGACTTTTTACAAAAAAATCCTTCAAATTGGCAAACCAATGATACGTACAAAAGTGCAGTAGAAACAATACAAAATTTAAAATTAATTAATGACACTGTAGAACGAAACGTGAAGTTGATTACAGAATAGTAACAAAAGTAACAAAAGACGAAGATAATAATAATATCTCGATGTGAACAAATGTATCTTAATAAAAGACATTATTTAAAAAATATGCATTATTTATAGCAAGTTCCCCTTATTCTTTACTATAAATATATTTACAAGTTAAGTTTAAATAATATTATCCATTAATAGACTATAACGCCTGTTTAAACTGGCTTAGTGCGTTATATGTATAATATTTTTATGAAGCAATTTAAAGATTTTATATGTCTAAATCTTTTAAAATAATATACAGACGCGACTATTATACATGTAAAACATTACGTTTACATTGAAAAATATTCATTATTACATTTAAAACAGCAAAATATATTTATATTAAAATCAACATAAAATCATGACAATTGTTAAACTTTAACTCGAATACGGCACGGGTTTTCGATATTCGATCATCTTAAAATTTTACACACATCAGTTTCTTCTCAAAGGTCACAATTAAGGAGGGTAATACACGTATTAGTACTCACCTTTCTGAAATTGATGCTCAAAAGTATATATTGTTGCGTCAGGGAGGGGTGTTTCTCACAGAACTCATTGAACACGAAAATTAACACAGAACAATAAAACTTAGAACTTTATTTGTACAGGTTTAATAACGCGTCCGTTCTCTTCGAGATTATTCGTAATTCTCTTTTTCAAATAGTTGCCGGTTCCTCTTGGCAACCGGAAGGAACAGGTCCTCGCCTCCGCTCGTTTGAAGAAGCAGCTTCACATGGTTGTGGAACAATCTTCACGTTGCTGCTACGATGCATCTTCAAACCGTTAAAACATTGCTCCCTCTCTTCAAAACGCGGACGCTCCGACCGCGGCAAATTCAACTCGGGCAGGCAACTTCAGTAGAAGCTTCTAACCTCCGAATCCGCCTCGAGTTTAAACACCTGTGCTTGTAAAGGAGATAAACCAATAAATTGCAACATTTACCTGAGTGGCCTTTAATAGACAGTAGCACCTTGACATTTGTCCACCGTCTCAAGGAAAACCACCCAGAAACCGATCGAAAAATTCCTCTAGATGAACCTGATCTCAGAGACATCTTCGAGGATGAGGAAATTCCGAGAACTCCTCGCCCTTTTCCTTGATTTCTTGCGATTTGCGCGTTTCTTTCTTGAGGACTTCTCGGGTGTGAATTCTCCCAGCTAAACGGAACAACCCCCCTAGAAATGTTCCCCATTCATCGAGGAGTATTTCCTCAATAAAATGTTTGTCCGGAACATATAACAACTTTGCAGTCCCACAAAAATTATTAGATTGGGCAACTGTCAATATTAAAAATATACATGTTGAATTCAGCTCAAACGAAGAATATAAGGAACATTCGGAATTCTTGCTGGAAAGATGTGGACGGGCTACAACAATCTGTGGAACACGTAATTTTCATTCAAAATTTGTTAAAAACGGATGGACGTGTAATATTTTGCTGCAAGTTGTGAAACAAGAAATCATGTAATTTTCTTAAACTATAAGACAGTAGCTTGAGTTGCACGTACGGACTTTTAAAAATAATTATTTATTATAAAATCGTAGAACTTTGAAGGAAAAATCTCAAAAAACTAATTATTCGATCAAAAATTTCGTATATGCAACTGAAGAGAATAGTATTAGGAACTATCATACAAAATTTTAAGTAAATCTGATGAAAATTGACTGAGTTATTAAGTTGCCCAGTTTGAAAAATGTGGTTTTGAGAAAAACACGTTTAAATTTTTGCACCAAATTATCTATGAAATAACGTTGGAGGTTTTAAATGTTCTAAATTGCATCAACTTCAGTATTCAAAAATATATTCTCTGTAGAGAGATCATCGTCATATCTTTCATTTATATTTCCTTTTTCCTTCAGCCGAACGTCATGCTTCGTTGTTTTATGTTTTCGCTCAGCAGCAGAAAGGTGAAGCGTGTCCTGTTTGTGTCGATATGCGTCTGCCTGTGGTCCAATTTTAATATCGAGGACCTTCATTATTTGTAATAATCCTGAATAGCCATCGTTAAATTAGATTACGGCTAAATAAGTTGCCAGTAAAACCACTTTAGTCGTCTATTGCTATATTTCACTCACACCACTTATCGTTCTAGACTAAATACTTTTAATTCACATAGTTATCTCGATCAAACACTTCCCATTCATATAAAACCTTTACCATAGCAGAAATAAGAAAAGAGTTTCAAATGAATGCCCCGAAGTAAAGAGCAGTTAGTTTCAAGTGTTACGCATAATACATTTTCTACATCTATTGAATTTTCTCTAAGTTTGTCGTTTTTGCCAATTTTACTTTAATATTTTAGGAGGTCATTCTTAAAACCTTAAGCATTGAAAAGAGATAAAAAAATATTTCGATTTTTCAATCTGTCACAGTGGTTTCCCCCTTTAATGCATCTGATGATATACATTCATCATGTACTACTTTATTATTAAATTATTAAATAATTGAACGTGGTAAATAGCATATTTTTAAGAATATCTTTCTAGAGTTAATATGCTGTTGGATTCCAATAGAATTGACAATATTTTATTTTCTTAAGAAACTCGTACAACTATTAGGGCGACTAAGTACTAGACTCTTTCTGCCGGTTCTTCAATATTGCAAGCTTTTATATATACTATTGCTAGAGATAGGTAGAGGTAAGGACAATGGTCAAGGGATAATGTAACTCAGGAAGGGTACAAGGTTCAGGATGAGTAAGGATTAGAAATCGTGACTAGAATGTTTGGATGAGTAATGTTTGTGATGTGACTGAGTGGTATTTGTATGGTCGTGTTGGTCATCCAACAATGCTGTGGATTTTAAATGTCAGTTAGCGAGATGTGATGAAGAAACCAAGCGTGCTTACGGCTTTTCACAAAGCATTGGCTTTCACGCTTCTCTGAGTTCTAAGGAGGATCCTCCAAGTTACGAGGGTTAGAAATATTCAATTTTCGAATTACGTCTCAGGCTCATTTTAAGAATCATTACTGTATCTATGAGTATCGAGTTGCCCGACAGTTTGTATGTAGCGGATACGCGACCAAGCCTGCCCGACTTTTCTCGAACCCGAGCCTATTACTTCGACTAGTACACAATTACTGTACGAACACTCAACATTCGGGTATCCGATTCGGTTCTTTACCCTAGTTGGTGTTTGATTCCGACTTTGGTTCTACATTGCTCAAAACGTAATGATTTATAATTTACTGGGTTAAGATATAAATTCATGCCGTTTTTTTTTCAAATTTTATTTTTTGGACCAAAAAGGAGACAACAAATCAATTAATAATATATTCTATTTCATTGTTTACGATCTCCTCACAGATTGGGAAAAGTATGATGGGTGCGATAGAACTTTCTATCCGTGTGTTTAAGTGGTAGTTTTAGTTAGATTGACGATGTGTGGACGAGCGTGTCTAACCTAAGAATTGACTAAAATTAAATTTTGAAAGAAATTGATGACAATAGGCATCTAAAGCAGAAAATATGTTTTCGAATGGTACATTTTGCCAAAATACACTAGCTTGAAGGAAAAATTTTAATTTGAAAAAACGGTCTGGATTTATGTTTCAACTCAATACTTTAAAATTGTTCTCATGCCCTTCCCCTCCTAAATGAAACAACACATTGTAAAACATTTTTTGGTAGAAGACTCCCTCAATATTTGATATTGGAAAATACTATATGTATCGTGAAGCCACGTTTTGCAAGACATTTTGTGTATTCTTGATGTATGTATATTTCAATGCACGTCCGCCGATCGATCGTGCAAAATTTCTTTTATTTCTGATTAGTTCTAAAAGAAAATTGTTTTTTTTTCTATTTAATGGTTTAACGTCGCATCAACAACGTGGTTATTAGCGACATTGGCACAATTAACAGTACTTATAATAGCTTATTGAAAAGTCCAGTTTCTCTAAGAAATGAGAGTACGCTCCACATTTTATGACCGACGAGGTTGTCTTCGAGCTCAGGTTCCAAACTATGTTGTATACGGGTCCTGTTGTATTTGGAACAGCTTATCATGAGGTGTTCAATTGTTATTTTCTCAGAGCACTTATCACATATAGGTGCAGGATTTCGTAACAATAAGTAAGAGTGAGTCATTCTAGTATGTCCGATCCTTATGCGAGTAATTATTACCTGTTCCCTTCTAGGTGTCATTAATTTCCTTTCAACTTTAAACGGCTCAATTCCTCAAAAGATAATCTCGAATAAATTAAAATCAATCAAAAGGTCTTTATTCGCAAATAACATAAACGCCCTTTGTAAATCAGACCTCTCTATTACTATGGATCGGGAAGAAAATTGTTCTTCACTCAGATTTCCATTAGTTTCAGCTTTTGTTTTTCAGTATTAGAATTACTATTATAACGTTGGTCATGTGTTTTCGAATGAGTTCACTCGTAAAAATTGTCAAGTAAATGGAAGCGAGCAGAGTATTTCTTTTTTGCTTTTTTTATCGTTCTCGAGGCTTTCGTGTTCCTCGTGGAATACATTTAAATAAAAAACAGTGATAGAAATGATTATTCATAACGTTTATTTCGCAGTCGTTCCTTGGTCGACACTAATAGTACAAGTAATAATAGTTCATGTCATAACAGTAAAAATTATAGAAAGTTACTATTATTATTTTCAACGAACAGAGCTTAAAATTTAACAAAAGCAGCCATTTCAACATTTACGAATATAAATCGACTAAGAGACTTGGAATAAAGAAATATTTATTCGTTCGACCTGTTTGCATCTGAAATAAAGGACGATCAATATACAGGGTGAGGCGTCCGGAAAGGTATATACAAACACCTTTGTTATTTCGAAATTTGAGAAATATTACAAATACGGTAATAGGGGAAGGATTCACTCTAGATTATTTTGTGTTCGAGATTTCAAGATTACAGAAATTCCTTTTTAAAATATAATATAAATTTCATGTTGCAGAAATGATACATACTTATTCTGAATATGTACTTATTCTGAAGATGATCGAAAGTGATAAATATATCGCTTGTCACAATTACTTATTGTTATGATTTTACTTAACTACCAAGCTGTTAACATTTATGTATTGATATAGAATTATTTTTGTGTTTGAGATCATGTAAAGGATACGGTGTTTTAAAATACTGTACTTATTTAACAATTTTATAGCGCTATTTAAAGGTTGCAAAAATATTTTTCAAGTTTCGAGAAATAAAATTCCACATTAATTTTCCCCATTATGTTTCCTTTTCGAAACATGCAATATCATTTTGGACAACATTTCCATGTCCTAAAGAGCATCAGAGATATTTAGGTGTTCTCATTTGGGTATGTGTGTAGGTATGTATACGCCTTTGTTATCTACAGAGTGTAATTTGAGAATTGGATAAATCTCAAATTTTAACTATAAACAAACATCCGATAAATAGTAATCAACTGACGTTAGCGTATGTATCAAACATAATCATTTTAATAACTACAACTATGTGGATGGTTATGTGTAATGCGTTAGTTCTGAACAATTTCGTATAAATAACGAGTTCGTTACGGTTACATAGACGAAGTTGCACCTAGAGTGTTATATTTCGCGAAACTTTGCACTACTACATATGCTAGCGAATTATAAAATAGAATAAGCAATTTAATTACTTATATTACTGATATGTTAACTGATACTTGAAGATGCATTCATATCGAAAGAAGTCATATTTGTTTTTGTTAGAACTACACTAGACGAAATTTTTATAAGAATACCAGGATTTACTGATACAGATTAATTAACTTTATTTTATATTAATTATAGTGCGAAAACCCTACGACAAACAGAAGGTCTTTATTGTGAAATAATGCACATAAACGATCTCGCAAGATTTCAGTTTATGCGCAAAGACACTGGAATACTGATGGAATTAAATATGAATTTTGTATAAGAACAGTAGTATTTATTCATACATGTGTACATAGTTTGTTGAGAATTCATGAAAGATATGGTAAAAACCATTATACAGGCGATGCCATGAAACTGGCAAAGCGTTATAGTTTTTTTTGTATAGAGATATCAACCGCAAATAAAATAATTGATGAAGGGAAACGAATTTTGGAGCTATTGGTGACTACACATGTATGACAAATATTATAATAAAATACACGTAAATATTATACTGCATTATAAGAAATATCAATATTTCCTCTCCATTATGCGTCGGATGAATTTCAAAACACAACTTCTCACGTTTCCACATTGTCAATTTAAATAACAAGGAAATCTAGTAGGAACAGTCTGTCAACAATGAATATTGCAATCATTTTTAATTTTTAATCTGTGTTAGTTTCAAGAATTATTTTTTATACTTTTTTTATATTTCTTTTATCATGTATACTTAAACGAGTAAAAAATGAGAAAAGAAGTTTGATTAACTGAAGAAAGGTGTTTCTTTGTGAATTTTTTACTCAAACGTTATTCATAATAACAATTTCACAACTTTACATAATTCTGTACGCATACTTTCTGAAAGCAGGTATTCTCTGCACAAAGAAATAATTATTTACTAGAAGTATCTAAGAAATAACTAGAAATTACTAAGAAATATCTTGACGGCCCGGATTTTTTCAATTCTATTAATTCGAAACTAAAAATTGGCATAGTTTTCTGTTTAATTATGAGTATAGTACAAAGACGAAGAAATATACAAAATTTTTGAAATGATAACAATCTAAAGAAAAATAGTAAGCTTTGACAGAAAAAGTGATGCATTTATAAAAATAGAAATTTAGTAATTAATTTAATCACATTATGACCTTCGCTAAATACGAGTAAAGATATCAGTAAATCAACTGATTGTGAATCACATTTCTACTGATTTAACAAGCATGTACTTTGCGTGTAGTTATCTTTCAATTTTATAACTTGGCTAGTTTTTAATATGTCAGTTTAATTATATAAAATTATGCTTTTGACACATAAAACTTAAGGAAAGTGTATGAAAAAATTATTTTTGTATTAAATAACTAGCGTAGAAATTTTCCTTAAAGCAATGTTCATATTGTACACAATTACGTGAATCGATCACCGACCAACACATCATTGTAACGGGAGCGAGTTAAATCACATGTTATCGATACATTGTCATTATTATTAAATTGAGTAGTGGTTCTAATTAAAGGGTCATTTCTCTTCACAACAACATCCTCATAGTATTTTTAGTGTACTGTATAATTTAATAATAAAGAGTTTTTATGCATTTGTTTATAATAAATCTAACTATAATTTTCATTATATGATTCTCAGTCTCGACTGTTGAGACGGTTTCACCTTCCGGTCTTTTTCATCAGCTATGACGTGTTTATATAGTTTATGTCCAATCTCTATGTTATTACAAGCGAATAAGTATTTAAAGATCTCGATTTCGATAGTTGCTTTATAAATTGTTACTTTAAAAATGCAAATCAATATAGAATTATCAATGATAACTAATTATTGGTATATTGGCCAAGAGGGAATTCTCGTATAACAAGTTCATAAAATCAATTTTTCGTTTCTCTTATTAATTAAAGATACATCGTCTTATAAATAAACTCCCAAAATTTCAAGGTTGAATTTGCAAAACTAACGGAGTTATAGTTTATTTCATAAAGTGTATCAAAGAGAGAAATGGCAAGCAGTAGGAATATTTTGAAACTTTATTAAAAACTTTAAATACATTGTTCTCATGGTCGCAGTTTTCAAATTGATGCCTAGGACAACTTGAAAAATGATTAACTGATAAATTTTAAACATAGACTAGTTTATTCATTATACATGTCTCCAAGAACTGAATTTAAAATTTTAATTTTAGTTTCTATTTAAGATACTTTTTTCGTTAATTAAAGTTAATTTGCCTAAGAAAAAAAATCAATTTTTCTTTCAAAAGACTTTTCAATCTTCCATGTTTTACTTTAAATTAAGTTAAATTCCTATGTAAACGATTCATTATTAAAAAATTTGTTTCCTGCAATCAGATGAGTGTTACAAATTCTATGCAAGACATGAATAGGAGCTAATGAGGTAAAAGAGATTCTATGTTAATTAATAAATAGTAACATGAATCAACCTAAAAAAATTGTTGTGTATATATTTTCGTGTACTTCTATAAAAGTCCAATCCAAATTACAAATAGTTTTTTTAAAAAAATATCAGTTACTTTTAGAGCTGTTATACGAGAATCCACCTTTAATACTCCAGGAATTTCAAACCCTCTTGCAGAAGAGCAAACTGAAACTTCTAACGGTCGTCTTACGTCATTTCACATTACATATAATGATACTAATTCCAATAAAACTACAGTTAAAAATACGATAAAATATTGTGAGAAATCGATAATTGTTTACAATACATTGGACACTACATATTTCAAATCAGTTACCCCTACAGTCATTACATTTGTTATCACGTGAAACTGTATTGCAAAGATTGAATTATATGTAAATAACGATCAAACAAAAATTGATAGATAATTTTTATAGATTTGTAGGAAAAGTAAACTTTCCCATCAAGTTATGATGATTAATTATATTTCTTACCATTCTTCTAAAAATCCGTGCACCATCCATTTGTAACACAACAATTGTGTGTAGAAAAGGGGTTTTTATTCTATTTGAACCATAAAACAAGATTGATATTATTTGATGTTGTTATATCTATAGTCCCGCCAATTTATTCCATTGATGAAATTAGTAGATTCAGGCATATGACAAAAAAGGTTTTATTTTTGTCACAAGATATAGTTTAAAAATATATATTCAAAAACGTAAAATTTTAATTAATTTAAAGGAATAGTGTTTGTTTTTTAAAAGACTAAATCAGTCGGTAAAAATTAAACTTACTTTTGTTCAGCTTCGTTACAAAGAGTGTGTATTAGCAGATACCAATGAAATATATTTTATATGTGTGTATTATACATATATTGTTACGTATGCCGAACGTTTCGTTCCCCAAATTTTCCTTGCCACTTGCATGCATTAGGAAATCGCCCTTCTCTTTTTTTTTTTTTTGTACGTGGGGAAATCCTCATGAACACCCGCGGGTAGTGCCGGACTCTTACCGGCTAAAACCCCACGGTGACCATCCTCAGACGCCTGGCGAGGGACCGGGAACTCTAATGAGACATCACAAAGTCCCCCGCCGCGTCGTGCCACTTCAGGCCCCTCCCGGTGGGATGCACTCCTCCCACCGCATTCCCACTCAACCGCAGACGTCTGGTCACCAGCGCCCGCGGCCTCGTGACATGGGACTAAGCCGCCGGCCGGGTGGCTACATTGGCCGCTGGACTCATCCGCAGCCAACGAGCCAACCTGCAGCCTTAGGTAACACCCGCGGCAAATATCCCCTGCCCCAGGCCACTCACACACACATTTACACACACAAAGCATTCATACCGGTCCGCGGGAGCTTTCGCTCCGACTTCCGGGATGCCATGCGAGTATGTGGCCACCAGCCTTCTTAGGTTGATGACTTCATACCCGCATCCCATCCCAGCGGCTGCCCCTATCCGCCACCTGGGGACGCGCCACGTTGGGGTTCACCTCTCCTGCCACCTGGACAACCAAACGGATGCGTGGGCATCAGGTTCGTCTGTGATTTATCCAACCTCCCAGCAGCTCCTCGATTACGCATCGAGTTCGTCTGCATTTGTTCCAACCTCCTAGCAGCACCCCGATTTCGCATTGGGTTCGTCTGCGTCGTTATCAACAATCCTAGTGACTCTCCGATTTCGTATCGGGTTCGTTCACGACGTTTCACCCTCCTACAGCTCCCTGGTTTCGCACCAGGTTCGTCCGTACGTGACTCCATCCCAGAGGCTCCCTGATTTCGCATCAGGTTCGTCTGTGCACCTAACTAACAAATTAGTACCATATTCCATACTCTCTCTCGCACTCGCAGGCCACGCGCGCTGCACGGCCCTGGCTTGTAACAATATTAGAATGTGAAATTAATACTTGCTAGTACAGAAGTACAAAAATGAATTCCTGTTTCCTCTGATTTTTCATGTCAAATATTGATTTATGGATTCTTCGTAAAAAAATTGTAAAGTATGTTGATAAAAAACTCAATCATATGCGTTTCGTGTTGTCGAAGGACAATTTCATTATAAAAAATTAGATCGGTTGTTTGAAATATACATAAAAAAGTTTTAAGTCTAATGAGTTTGCTGTTGTCAAAGATTTGGTAGAAATCTATTCCTTTATAGTATTGCTGTTCATTTGTTACAAATAAAATTAATAAAGTTCTTAAAAGAAACACGCTGCTTTGGCATTTTAAAAATCAAGTACTTTTCTTTATGATGTAAAAGCAAATATACATATTTACATTATCTGAACTTTCATTTCGATGATTTTGGAATTAATTCTGAGCGGTACTTCTTTGCAATATTAAATAGTAAAAATGTAATATTATTGGCAGGTCTGTTTAATGTCTTATTGTTAAGTTAGTTTGTAGAAACTACAGTGCGTGTTATAAATATATCAAATCGTCTGTATTTAAGTGCTTCAACAATTTAAAAAAAGATTACGATGATGAGTCATTTTAGGGTAATGTATAATGTTACTGAAGTAAATAAAATGACTAAATTACGAAATTTTAGTGTATAGAGCAGTGATGGTTGTGTAAAAATATAAAAATACTAAAGTTCAGTTCCCGCAGCCGACGAGATAAGACGTGTAGATTCTTGATCACACCTCGTAGCTTTCGCATATACCGTACACAAATGAACGTTCGTGTTAATGACAACCAGTGAAAACATCGGTCGAAAAATAGTATTACCACATCCTTCCTAGTCCGCGTATACATAACATGTGTATCGCAATGTTGAGAACTGATAAATATACAAGGTGTTCGTTCTAACGATCGCACTGATTTTTTAAGCATTTGTAGTCTAATTTGACAAAAAAATGTTTGCATTAAAAGTTAAACAGTACTTTGTGGAGAATAAAGTGCAATAATAATAATTTCGAAAGATTTTTTATTCGATGAAAAGCTCAGGTTACCTAGGTCGGGGTTTTCCGCGAGACGGCTACGGGCCCAGGTCAGCGCTTGATGCCCAGATGGTTCCCTCGGTACCTGACTTGCCATAAAACATCTGGCACCGGTTTTCGATGTTATTGCAGGTAGTAAAGTCATAGAGCGACTGGATTTGGAGGGCCATGCAGATTTAAATGAATTTAGTGATTAAATAGCCGCCTTAGTGGCACTTGGTTGTAAGCAAAAACTTGACTGTTATGAAAGGCGTGACTCTTAGTTTACTTTATTAGTTTTATTAGTTTACTATTACACCGCAACACATAATAAACCCTAATTGTTATTTTGTGCCGTTACACAAGCCATTAAACAATAGAATTACTTGCATCGACAATTAAAACAGCACCTCACCAAGCATTTCTTCGATGGAAAACGAATAAGAGTAACAACGATAAAAGACGTATCATTCGTTGGTGTAACGAAGACTGCTAATTCACTCTAAAAGGTTGTCACCATGCGTTTAATAGAACTAAAAAGTACTGGACAATTATAAAACGAACTATCAACTTAACAATCTCTTTGGAGGAACTTAAGGCGTGATTTCACTGAGGCAACATTATGCGATCTGTAGTATACCACATATCGTTCGGTAACACTATGCGACCTGAAACATACTATTAGAACTCAGAGCGCAATTGCCATATCTACGTGCCTGCTTGTATGGTGGGGCGCATGCGCGAACACCGAACGCTCGAGCGAATGTCATGCGCAACTAAAGTGTAGTTGGCGTGTTACGAGCATGGCATGTGATTGCGAGGTTTATTTCTTATTGTATTATATTATATTGTATTAAACTCATTTAAACATGTTTTTACCGTTTAACCCATTCGAAAACCTAACACATGACGTTTGATGTCATTTTATAGTACTGTAACTTAGGCTTCGCATGAAAAAATTGTTGTTATCGATATTTGTGTGCGAATGAGTTGAAACTACAGTTACCGAAGAAAGTGTCCATACACCGCAACACGTTCGGTTTAAACAATAAAAACTTTGATTATAGAAGGCCAGTTAACTATGGAAGGCATACATGCAGTTAGGGAATTAACTCAGCTTTCAGATAGTATGAATATTATTGTAACTTAAATAAAAATACAACAGACAAATCTCAAATGCCGAATGAAGTAAGAAAATCAGCGAGAAAAAAGTATTCATGCAGAATTTTGTTTGTATGTGAATCAGTCATATTTATAGTAATTAATATTTTGTAGGATATCCGTTATTATCAATAATCGCTTGTAATCGCCTGGGCATAGATTCAATTAAATTATTTGTTACATTTCTTTCCATTTTTTGCCATTCCTCTTGCAAAGCATTTGTTAAATCATTTTTATTTGAAATTTTATATTTTTGCAAACGATGTTTCAATTCTTGCCATATATGCTCAATTGGATTTATGTCCGGTGATTGCGGAGGAGTTTCCAGAACGTGAGGAGTATTGTATAAAAGCCATTCTCTAATTAAATGAGTCTTGTGGATGGGAGCGTTATCTTGCTGAAAATAGTAATTATCAGAAAGACCTAATTTCCGTGCGCTGTCTTTCAAATTTGATTTTAAAATATCTAAATATTTATATTGGTCTACTATTCCATCAATGAGATGCAAGTTTCCCAGGCCATTTGCGGCCATACAGCCCCATACCATAAGGCTACTTTCACTATGTTTGACTGTAGGTCTAATATTTTTGGGCCTTAAAGATTCTCCCTTTTTTCTGTACACTAATTTTCGTCCATCTGAACCCCAAGTATTAAATTTGCTCTCGTCTGAGAAAATAACTTGCTTCCAAAAATCTAACGGTTTATTTATGTAAATTTTTGCGAAATTAAGTCTTTTTTCTCTATTCACCTTATTGACGTAGGGTTTTTTCCTCGCTACTCGTGCGAAATACCCTGATTCTTTAAGTTTGTTTGATATCGTTTTTGGACAAATTTTGTTATCAGTTCTTGCTTCTAATTCTGCTGCGATTTTAGGTGCACTTTCAAATAGATTTTCTTTTATTTTCTTTGTAATAAATCTTTCATCCCTTTCAGTTAACTTACTCGGTCTCCCGGAACGACGCATATTTTCAATTAATCCTGTACTTTTGTACTTATTAACTATATATTGTACACTAGCATGACTTCTTTTTACCATTTCACCAATCTCGCGAAGTGATTTCCCACTTTTCCATAATTCAATTACAATTTTTCTTTTCTCTATTGTAGTTTCCTTATTTTTAGCACTCATTATGATACAAACTATGATTCTTTAACAAACCACGCTAACAATTGACGAAATGCTATGAAACAAAAGAAACAGAAATATAAGAAAGACGAGATTCTCCCAACATTTTGAGTTTTATTGGTATATTTTGCCAATAGATATCACGTATGAATACTTTTTTCTCGCTGATTTTCTTACTTCATTCGGTATTTGAGATTTGTTTGTTGTATTTTTATTTAAATCATAATCAAATTCATACTATCTGAAAGCTGAATTAACTTCCCAACTGCATATTTGCCTTTCATAGCTAAGTAGCCTTCTATAATCAGAGTTATTATTGTTTAAACTGAATGTATTGCGGTGTATGGATACTTTTTTCGGTAACTGTAAATTCGTTGAAGCAATACGTACGCCCTGTCTTTAGAAATCGAAGTAATCGAAGAAAACATAGATAAAGTCTAAGATTATGGAGAAGACATTTATTTGTTGGAGGTGAAGAATCGGAGAGGAGATTAGAAAGAATTTTTCTATAAGCTGGCTGTCGACAATGAAACTTTATTTAAAAACTTTATGCGAATGAGTAGAGGAAATTTTGAATATTTATTGGAGAAAATCCGCTGATTACAAAAATTAATATGTTTATAATTAACATTAATATATTGAGTATTTCAAACATTATTCCAGAAGTGTGCAGAGCTTTCATCAATATTCTACAGGATTTTGTAAAGGTAAGTGCAAAGAATGATATTACTATGCATATAATTATATTTACATATAAAATGACATATGATAATAATGTAATACTGATGTATATAATAATAGAGTATAAATTATTTATTGTCAATATTATCTATGCTAAAATACTAAACCTCCTTCCTTCTTTGCTCTATCGGCAAAGGTACAAACTAGCTGTGTATAACTATTTCTAGATAGCAAAATTTCTGAGTGTAGCAAATAGATAGATTTTGATTCATATCTGCTTTCATTATCGTAATATGAATTCTATGCATCATATTTTCCGGAAGATGCATTGAGTAGTATATCATTTATGAAATGTATTGCAACTATTTATACTTTTGGCCTGATTTTTTGTAGTTCATTTCCTACATATTCCCCATATGTTAAACAATCATCCCTCCGAACAGCACGTTTTAAAGTAGTGTAAACTTCTACTTCGTGACATGAGGTAAATACAAAGCATTATTTTTTCTTTTTACTTTTTTTAAATGTTTTCTTTCTATTTTCCTTGTCTTGTCTTTTGTTCCTATTACAGTGTGATTCATCAAGTATTATTTCTGAACTTTAAATATCTTGTGCGTTTTCAATATTTTACGAATGTATAGTTTGGCAACAAGCTAAAGTATTGATTTAAGTAAAGTCAGATCAGGGATTGACAAAAAACAGCTGCAGTTATTTCGAACGTTTTTGTGTAATTTTTTCTTTCTCCTCTGAAATCTTTGAGAGAAACAGTTATTAAGTGTCCTTGCTACAGAAGTGATACAACTAAAAAAAAAGCAGCTTGCGAATCACAACTATAAACCATGTAATTTAACTTTATGGTTGCTATTCACAAAGTGTTCTCTTTTGAATTGTATCACATTCGTAGAAAGAGTGCAATATACACTAGTGCCCACATAAATGACCAAGCTCGAGACCGGCCTCAGTCATTTATGTGGGCATTGTTAATTCTCAAAATTCAACGGAGATAAGGAAACAGGATAAGTGCGAGTGAGATACAATAGCTGGCGCCCGAAACCATTGTATAATTCGAATCGATCCGTCTACAGTAAACATTGGATATACAGCAATGATTCTTAAAATAAACATTGCTCAGTTTAGGAACAGTGGAGGCGAATTTCGACACCAGCAAATGTTTATTGTAGTAAATGTATACAGTTAGTCCCATAAGTATTCGTACCCTCGTTGCTTGTAAGAAAAATTTGTTGAAATCAAAGGATGCATTTAAAGTTTTGCAATAAATTTTTTATTATAAATGAACACATGTATAAAGTTTATTTATACCAAATTATAACGAAATTGATTAACTAATAACAAAAACATATTGATTTTTCTCTGTATAGTACATAATAGCACTCTACAAAAGTATTCGTACCTGTGCAGATTTTGTCAAAAAATCGCATATTATGGTAACTTTTTTATTTTTGTATTATTTTTGTAGTATTTCGTGAGCCCACCTTTATGCCTTATTACATCGTTTAATCGATTTGGCCTACTTTCTGTCAGTTTTAAAGTGATATTTAGTTCAATACTATTCCAAACTTCTACAATTTTTTCTTTCAGCATTTGTTTATTGGAAATTTCATGCTCGTGTAGTCTTTTATCTATTTCCGTACATAAATTTTGTATAGGATTTGTATCTGAACTCTGAGGAGGTATACATACAAAATGGGGAACGTGGTAAAGTAATAATTCACGAACAATCTGAGCCGTATGCTTCGGGTCGCTGTCGTGTTGGAAACAATAGTCATCTTGCGGACCCAGCTTAATCGTACTTGAGTGTAGATTTTCTTCGAATATATTTTTATACTGTATCTTATCCATAATTCTATCGATAAAGACAAGATTGCCTGCTCCGGATGCTGCCATGTAGCTTCAAACCATCACGGAGGCTCCGCCGTGCTTTACAGTCGGTTGTAGATTCTTTAATTCTAGTTCTTTATTAAGCTTGCTTCAAACTTTTCCTCTTCCGTCACATCTAAAAATATTAAATTTCGTCTCATCAGAGAAAATAACTTTATTAGGTATAACTTTAAAGGTATTACTTTAACTTCTGTACGCTTTCGCAAATGCTAATCCCTAACTTCTGTTAATTTTACTAATAAAGGATTTCTTTCTCGGTGTTCGACTATGAAAATTTTCACTCTCAATATTCTTCGACAAGTTTCAACAGAAATTTTCTTATTGTACATGTCGTTACACATTGTAACTAACTTAAGTGCACTAAGTTGAGGATTTTGTTGCATTTTACGTATTATAGTTTTTCTTTCTCGAACGGTTAAAATCTTTGGTCTTCCAGTACGTTCGTTATTTAACAAATTATCACTTGTTTTTATCCGTTTAGTGATGAATTGGATAGTTGATTTACTTCTGCCCATTATTTTTGCTATCTCAACATAATTTTTGCCCTCTAGGTGTAATTTGAAAATTATTTGACGTACTTCTAGAATAGTCTCGGATTTCTTTTGACTTATTTTTAATTATTGATGTTATTTTGACACAATTTCAATCTAGACTACTTTGTGGCGTTCACTCAACCGACTGTGAACTCTGGAAATTATTTTCGATGTGAAATGACATTCGAAATAAAAGAAATTTGACTTTGCTAAGAATGGTACGAATACTTTCATGGGCTATTATTACGTACTAAGTAGAATAAAATCAATATATTTTTGTTATTAGTTAATCAATTCTATTATAATTTAGTATAAATAAACGTTATACATGTGTTCATTTACAGCAAAAAGTTTATTGCAAAATCTTACATGTATCATTTGATTTCAACAAATTTCTCCCATAAGCAATGAGGGTACGAATACTGATGGGATTAACTATACAGCCATGTCGTCGAGACTCGAAATCGCCTTTAGCTTTTGCCGACAGCCGTAGTTGGCAACTGAAGAAAAGGACAGCGAGTGAGAACGAGTGAGAGCGAATGAGAAAAAATAAACGGCAGTCGAAGAAAAGGTTAACGAATGAGAAAAAATGAACTGAAGTTGAAGAAACGGACTGTGTATGATTTTTCGTCTGTTCTGTCCATTTCAAATCAGTGATTTAATGAAATTATTAATATTTGTGTCATTCTACGACAAATCAATTACTTTTTGGGCACTCAATTAGCTGATATCACGTTCTCTTTAAATTTGCAAGGTTTATTTCTATATGTTTCAGTGATATTTTTCAATTTTTTGGGCGAAAAAAAATTAAAACTGACGATACTGTATGCTCTCAAACACAGTCGCTTTTAAAAAAGGTTGTCTCACGGTATTCATGGCTTTGGCCATTCTGTTTGTTTCAAATGAAAAAACGTGGAAGATGTTGAATTAGTATGAGGTTGTAACGCGTATACGCCCCCCCCCCCCCCCCCCCGCCGACCGCGAACCGATCTCCGTCAGATATAGTCTCTGCGCCCGGTGGTTCACCACGCGGCCGCTAGGAGTCCCCGCGCTCTCGTAATTAATTACGGGCCGTGCGAATATTAAAACCGGGCTACTGGGTGAATTTGGGGAGTCGTGTCTTGCTCGTCAAAGCCGGGTGCAGTGACGAGAGTTTCTGTAAAAAAGGTTACACGAGCTCGATTTTTGAATAACGTGAGAGTGCGAAGGGCACTCTCGCTGCCGATCCACCGGACCCTACCCAGCGACTCTAAGTTTACTGTGGACAATTCCGATCGTACCGTTTCTACCTGTGTCAGCAGTGTGGTCCAGTCGGGCATAATTGAGTGCATCGAAATCGGCAGTAGTGACGACGAACTTAGCGTTTAACGGAGTGGTGGGGATAGCAGGCATATACTACCGCATGAGCCACGTGTACGTGAGCTCGGCACTTCGCACAATTTCGGGAAGACGATAAAGAACGCTAGTTTGAGACTTTCCTTCTTGCTCTCGTAAAAGAGAAGCAGTTGAAATACGACCTCGCGATAATCGGCGTACGATTCTAAGTCTCGAATGCCCCCGCATTTTTACTTTCTGACTTACAGTGAGTTCAGCCTAAATTATACACCATATACCAAAATATGTTTAATTCGAAAAAAGAAGTTTAGGAATGATTTGGAAAAAAAATACGACAAACATATTATTGTAAATATATCTGTATTTATTGTGCAACAATAACAAAATAAATGAATATTGCTTAACATAAAAAATGTGTTTTCTGTCTCCCTATTCGCCCCGTCCCTTGTTCACCCCGTCTTCGTCAATCGCGCCGTCCCCCTATTCGGCCCGTTTTCGTTGGCCGCCCCACCTTCCTTATTTACCCGTCATTCCTATTCGCCCCATTTTTGTTGTTCGCCCCGTCTTCGTCAATCGCACCCTCCCCCTATTCGGTCCGTTTCCGCCGGTCGCCTCCTCATTCCTATTCGCCCCGTTCCGTCATTCGCCCCGTCTTTGCTGTTCGCTCTGTCTTCCCTATTCGCCCCGTCTGCGCTATTCGCCCGGGGTTCGCTCCGCACCCCGCTTCGCGTCGGCCAGAGCCTTCCGCAGAACAAAGTTGTGCTTGGGGCAGCTGTCGTATGGACCACGCACCCGTTTGGTTGTCCAGGCGGCAGCGGAGGTGCTAAGGTTACCGCTGGGATGGGATGCGGGGATGGTTTCACCAACCTGAGGAGGATGGTGACCTCATCCTCGCATGGCATCCCTGAGGTCGGAGCGAAAGCTCCCGCGAACCAAACACCGGTATGAATGCTTTGCGCGTGTGAATATGTGTGTGAGTGGCCTGAAGCATGGGATATTTGCTGCGGGTTTTACCTAGGGCTGCAGGTTGGCCAATTGGTTGCGGATGAGTTCTGCGGTCAACGTAGCCACGCAGTCGGCGTCTTAGTCCTATGTCACAGGGTCGCGGATGCTGGTGCCCAGGCGCCTGCGGTTGAGTAGGAATGCGGTCGGAGGAGTGCCTCCCAACCGGAGGGGCCTGAAGAGGCACGACGCGGCGGGGGACTCTGTGATGTCTCGTTAGAGTTCCCGGTCCCTCGTCAGGCGTCTAAGGATGATCACCGTGGGGTTTTAGCCCTTCGGGTGGGCCCGCGGGTGTCCATGAGGATTTCCCCACGTACAAAAAAAAAAAAAAAACAAAAAGAAAGATAGTGGTGTTACGACCGGTGTTGGAATTGACTCCCGAACCACCGAGGTCGTTGTCGTTGTTGTGGAGGGAGGAATTTGTCCTGTGGCGGGAGGTCGATACCGCCACCGCTGGTACGCGTCTTCTCCTGCATGGCGGTTCGCCTCCTTGCACAGTCGGTCGACCCGCTTCGGCGGGGTGCGGGGCCTTGCTTCTCGCGCCCTCGCGGAGGGAGCCCGTCCCACCCGCGGGTCCGCTGACCGGGGATGCAGATGCGTCGCCCGGGGCGGCCGATGGTGCATCAGCAGCAGGAGGATCCGGTGCCGCACTAGTATGGTTTGCAGCGTGGTGTTTGTTCACCTTCTTCAGTGCATAAGCACTATCGTGGGTGAAGCCGCACTCACTGCATGCAAGCCTCCGCGTTATACCTGGATGGTGATATTTAAGATCTTTACCCAGATCCTCGTGTCGCTGGTACACCGCCGCTCCTCTTCGCAACGTTGTGGTCCCATAGTGACAGTGGGGACAATTAAATTTCGGGAGGAACGGAAATCGCACAATGACCTCGTTTCCTCGGGCGACGCATCCAGATCCTTCGGCCGTGCCTGTAATTTAAACCAAAAAGAGAAAATGCCAAGAGAAGAAAGATTTAAGGGTAGTTGTTGAACGTCGTTCGGGTGACGGGTTGTAAGGCCGTCGACACTCTGTAGTGAATCCGCAAACGTGCTCGCAGATGCGCTATCTCCACGAACAAATTAATGGTGTGGAGTCGCATGGTAAAAATACGGATAAATAGGCTATGATTGAAGCACTTATATTATGTGATTCGAAACTGTTTATTGTGGTGTGATATTTATGCTGGTAACAGAAGGACTCAGATTTCAAACGTGTTGGTCGGAGGTATTGGAGTAACTGCCCTTGTTCGGCAAACGTAGGGATGCGCTCGCGTGGGGGTTGTGGAAAATTCCACTGCGAAAACTTCTTGACTATGCCCAAATATGGGCACAACGTCGTTTTATGGCCTTGCCTGAGCCAGCGCAGGACCCAGCGTTGTACCCCTCGACGAATCTTGTTGCGTTACGAAAATCGCATGTTTTTTACTTGGGACGCAACAATAGTAGAAATGAAAAAATTGAGAAATTTTGAAAAGTTGAAAAATTGAAGAATTGAAAAAGTAAATAAATAAATAAATAAATAAATAAATAAATGAGATGCTTGTATATTAATCTAATGCGCCAATCCTGGCGGTACTGCAATGCCAGGCTGACTCGCGACAGAGGTGGATCAGGCTTCAATTGGTTCGTCAATTTCAGAAAGTCAGATTAATATTCTGACTCTCCAATGGAGAGTATATTAAGCTGATAAGAACGGACTACACTTTGATCATAGCCATAAGGCCGAGAAACGATCTCACGGTCGTCTTTAACATACTACAATGTGTGTTTGGCGGCTGGTCGGCCGATGGCTTACAGAACCAAGGTTTCTTGCACGGGCGTGAATTGTTGTTATTGAGGACTTAGTTATTTCTCGCTTTCGTAATGACCAGTCGAACCCTTAATTGGGAGGACCATCGCTAGAAATTAATAATATTCGCTTGTGTCCCATTAGTAAACGACGTGTTATAAAGCTATAGTTTGCGTCAATACATATAAAGTTAACACTTGAAATTTTCAACTTCTGTTTGAAATCATTTAAAAGGTATGAAAGAAAATAGAAAAAAGGTATATGATATTGAAAGCTCAGTTTATCTTTTATAAAAAACATATATTTTTTTTAGTAATAATTTAACAATAAGCAAACATATAATGCAAAGAACAAAAAATTTCCTTTTTCCTTGAGTCGATATAAAGTTAACATCTATAGTTATCAATAACAATTTTTCCTTTTTTTTTGTGAAATTAATATTTTGTTGAACGCCCGCTGTTTTCTACATCTTCGGTCAATCTATTTCTCACAGATTTGATCAATGGAGATGTATAATTTGCTAAAATTTGATTCTATTCTTCTAAAATGATATTCCTGAGAGTTTCTTTCAACGTCATCTCTCTTTTTCGTATTTTTCAATCCAGATAATCCCATAGATTTTCTATGGAATTAAGATCTGGGGATTGCGGAGGATGTTTTAATTGTTTTAGTGTTTTGTAAAAAAAGCCATGCGTGATGTATGCTTCGATCCTTTGCCATGCGTGATGTATGCTTCGGATCGTTGTCACTTTAAAATGTCCATGTTCTTGATAAATTCAATTTCGCAACGGAAGGCTCTAAGTTTCTCCGCAATATTTCAACGTAATCCTCCTTTTTCGTTGGATCTTCAATGAACACGAGATTTCCAACCACGGAAGCAACCACACACCCCCAGACTATCACAGATCCCCCTCCATGTTTGGCTGTATGGACTAAGTTCTGTTTCTTCAAAGCACTATTTTTACTTCTCCATACTTTCGGCGGTTTTCTGTCTTGATAAATTTCGAATTTGCTCTCATCAGTGAAGAGAACATCATTCCAGAAAGATGTATTATATTTGAGGTGGTCTTTAGCATATTGTAACCGTTTCTTCCTCGAAACTCTTCCAAATAACCCTGCTCTATTCAGTGTTCTACGGATTGTACTTGCACTAACCGTTTCTTTCTTTAGATTACTCAGTTCTTATGCTATTTTTACAGCACTGGGAAAAGGATTTTCTTTTACTTCTTTGCAAATCTACCTCACATCACTCTCATTGAGTTTTTTCGGTCGCCGTTGATCTTTTTCACAGCCACATGGTTTCTTTGCACAATTTTAGCAATTTCTCTTAAGGACTGTCTATTTATATGCATTTCGATTATTATTTGATGCTCTTCAACAGTTGTTTGTTTACCCATTTCGAGATTATACAAATAGTATCTCCTTCTGTTGTTTTGTCATGGAAACAAGACACAGGGATTTCCTAAGATCATATTAGTAAACAGTGATGGCAACATAACCAGAAATTGTTACAATAGTTATAACTATATACATAACAGCAGGGGTGTTAACTGTATATTGACTCAAGGAAAAGGGACTTTTTTTGCTCTTTGCATTATATGTTTGCTTATTGTTAAATTATTACTAAAAAAAATATATGTTCAAGGTTACATTTCGCACAGACAACGGGCTCTTACGTGATTTAAAAGCAACAAACTTTTGAGACTTAGGACACAGGAGCAATGGGCTAGTTATGTAATTGGAAACATCGGGCTTCCCAAAATATTCTACCAAAATAACAAAATTATATGTGCAATTATATCCGTAATACTCAATAAGTCCCATTGTGAACAAAATTTTAATTCATGGAGCATTAATTATAAAACATGCTCTACCACTGATTCGAATCTTTTCCGAAGAGGTAGTTGAAACAAGAAATAAACATTTACGGGAATACAGGGAAGAATTTACAGGAAAATTTTGTAGAAGAGCATGTGATATGAATATACTGAATCAATTATTACTCACGTCGGACCCTTTGCTAGCAACCATGAAACTAATCCCGAAGAAAAAATCATACATTTTTCTCCCTAAACCAATATTGAAAAACAGGAATCAAAGAAAGAACATATAAGACATCGGAATGAAGAAGCAGATTCACCAGCAAAAGGAGGAATATTACAGAAAAGATATTCGGACACTTCTTGTGATTAATTAAATTAGATTATTGAAGGATTGTTCAGTCCACAAGTAATGGCATTAAGTAATCATAGAGATCAGGCATTAGGCTTGCGTTTTTCCTTTAGTTTCCGCGGCCATGATGCCCATTCGTCGCGCACCATCGTGCCGTTCATTCCGAGTATAAACATTAAAGTGTTATGTGATTGAAGAGCCATGTGATGTACCAATTTGTTATCTACATTAATTATATGTTCTGTATTAAATGTCTTTTCGACTCATTCAAGTAAACATGAGTTTTGTACTGAATAACCACAACAATTATGCTGTTACGTCGCAATGTATTCCAGCCTGAAGGCCATAGTAATTTCGACCTCGGCGCAAAGAAAACCCCTGTAGCCCTGTACCTGCCGATACAAGACAGTACAGAACAATAGCGACATTTGGCTGCCAGAAACCTTCCCAAATTTAGAAAATAGCAACATATTTTTATAACCTAGGCACCGTCATCACTTGCATCGACCGCGACTTTCTATTTTCAAGACCACCCCTTAGTTACGATCGTCCTTTCACTTTCATCCCACTTTCTTCTCCAAAAAAAACCATCTACGACTTTTCCAAGCACCAATTATAGAATTGTATCCTCTGATGTCTTTTTACCACCTAAAATATCCTACAACAATCAGGACTCCTCCGACATGTAATGCTAAGTAAAAATTGTCATCGCAAACAGTTTGTTCCAACATCGAAACCATAGAGAACCTAGAAAAGCGCTCCTTTAGTATACCAACCAATTATATAATTCAAATAGTCCCAACGCGATTCGGTTACGTCTTGTAATCGAACATGTATCCGCGATACACTGACCAAACGCTCGCCTACCACGCCCAACATGAACTTAGATGTCGTTTGATAGTTTAGGTGAGTTTACATATTTACACAATTAATTGCGTATTAATTTGTTACGAATTAATTCGTTGAAGTTTATACAGATTATTGGAAGTACTTAAAAAATGGTGATAATAGGTATGTGGGAAACAGAACATCTATATTATACAAGGCAGGACAATAACTATTAGCACCTCAGATATCTCGGTAACTAAGTTTCGCAGAAATATTTGCTGAAATAAAATTCCACAGTACGAAGGGGGCTATCCGGTGGCGATAATAGTTTTTTTTGCAAGTGGAGGTATTTCAGACATTTGAAAGTCACCTCCATTTTTTTAAATGGATCGGTATGTTTTTGTTTCCGTATCATGGTAGAGGATCTTAAAACGAGTTCAACAACCTATTACATAAGGTCATTGAAGGTCATAGAAAGTAGAGAAAGGCGATAATACTTACTGACGCTTATGATCTTATTATTATAAACTTATTGACGCACAGGCTGCAATAATTCGCTGTTGCATGTCGTAAGGTATAGTTGGTACTTCTTTGTACATTTTCTCTTTCAGTGTTCCCCACAGAAAGAAATCTAGAGGTGTTAAGTCTGGTGAACGAGCTGGCCACGATATTGGACCGCTGCGTTCAATTCAACGATTTCGAAATTTTTCATTAAGTTTCCTTCGCGCAATCAATGAATAATGTGCTGGACATTCATCATGTTGATACCACATGGTTTGTCGTGTAAGTAAAGGTGACTCTTCTAGCAAAACGCCCAATGTATCCTTAATAAAATTAGTTTAGATGTTGCATTAAAATTTTCATTGATAAAATAAGTTTACAATACGTATGTTTCATTTACTATCAAAATCGTAAGAATTATCGCCTTTAGCTACGTTCTATGACTTTCAATGACCTTATGTAATAGGTCGTTGAACTCGTTTAAAGATCCTCTACCATGGTACGGAAGCAAAAACATACCCATCCATTTAAAAAAATGGTGGTGACCTTCAAATGTACGAAGTACCTCCACCTGCAAAAAAACTATGATGGCCCTCTTCGTACTGTGCAATTTTATTTCAGCAAATATTTCTGTGAAACTTATAGTTTCCGAGATATCTGAGGTGCTAATAGTTATTGCCCCACCCTGTATAACAAATCAATTTAAATTCTAATAATTTTGTTAAGAAAGCTATATTTTGGTTAAAACTTGTATTTTTATAATGAAATCTAGTCTATTTCAAAGGCAACTAATCATACTCTCGGGTAATAAATACAATTATAAAAAATATTGCTTGCGGTCCATAATACTTCACATGTATTGAAAATCATTGTAATTTTGCACTCATTTTTTAAAAGGTGGATTTGAAAAAGTACAAAGTTAATTTATATGTTAGACTACTTTTTGTTTCATCAAGTTTGAATAAGATTTGGCAAAGTTATACATGTATATTTAAAGATTAAGCGTGTTCTCAAATAGTTTTTTTCACCATTCCGCGTCAAATACTCCACTGTGTACTGATCTGATGTAACAACTCCTGTGTTTGGCATACATACAGGGTGTTCGGCTACCCCTGGGAAAAATTTTAATGGGGGATTCTAGAAGCCAAAATAAGACGAAAATCAAGGATACCAATTTGTTGATGGAGGCTTCCTTAAAAAGTTATTAACGTTTAAAGTTCCGCCTATACTGAATTTTTTTTTCGAAAATACGCAGGATTTCGGGGGTATGTCTATTCACCAAAAATGATTGTAATTGACCCCCGCAACCGAAAATTATTTTTCCAGAACGATTTGAAATTTTTAAATTTTGTCGAAAACTTTTACACATTCTTGAATTTTTTTCTAGAAAGTGGATAGGATTTCGGGGGTATCTCTATTCACCAAAAATGATTGTAATTGACTCCCGCAACCGAAAATAATTTTTCCAAAACGATTTGAAATTTTTTTTTTCCGTCGAAGAATTTAGGCACCCACCACCCACTGTTGATTTTTCTTAAAAATTCGTTCTTCATTTTGAATAAATTTTTTTGACACTGTACGGGCATGTTGTCTAATATTTGTTTGTAGGTACCCATGAGCTCTACTCCAGAAAAAAGTTTCATTGAAATATATTCATTATTATAGAAGTTATGGCCGTTTGAAAATTGGACCAGTTTTAGGGGGTTTTTCTCACTTTACGGTGTCAAGGAACAACTTTTTCATTATTGTTCGACTTTCTACACATTATACACCAAAATACGCGTTGTTTGCTTTTTTAAACATTAAAATCGTTCAATCCGTTCAGGAGTTATGGTGTTTTAAAGATACCCATAAAATTTCGGGGAACGATTTCTGGCCTGAAATTAGATTTTCGGTAAAGAATTTTTTTCCCGAAGTATGTAAAATTTCGGGGGTATGTGTAATGACCAAAAATAATTGTAACTGACCCCTGCAACCGAAAATAATTTTTTTAGAATGATTTGAAAAAATTTTTTTTCGGCAAAAAATTTCAGCATCTATACGATTTTTTTTCTCGAAAGTGGATAGGATTTCGGGGGTATGTGTGTTTAATAAAAAGGATTGTAATTGACCCCCGCAACCGAGAATAATTTTTCCAGAACGATTTGAAATTTTTGAATTTAATTGTTAATAACTTTTTAACGAAGCTTCCATCAAGAAATTGGTATTCTTGATTTTCATCTTATTTTGGCCTCTAGAATCTCCCATTAAAATTTTTCCCAGGAGTGGCCGAACACCCTGTATAATCTATATGTATATACATATAAATTTTCTTCTACAAATTTAATATATTTGAATTCTTTGAAAGTCAAGTAAGTTATATACGTATGTGGTGGTTTTTAAATTTATTTATATTTTTGTGTGTACTCTACAATGAGAAGATAGTATGCAAATCAATTTCGGTAACATTCGTAAAATTGAACAATAACAGTTTTCATGTTGTATACCTGTTTGAAATTCCAAACGTGGTATATTGTAGGACCAAGGACGCGTCATTTATTTTCAAAGATTACTTAAATTATTTGACTTCACATAATTTGGTCATCTAGCAACTTTACATTTACTACCTAGTTTGACAATAAGAATTGCTGTATACTAAAGCCATAGCCATAGGGATAAAGCCATTAAACCAACGCAATTTTAATTAGTTTCAAGGGGTAATTTGGGCCCATCTACCTATCCTTCGGGACCGCGGACAACTACTCCCGTATGTACAAGTCCTCAGTGGGTGGGATTTGTAGCTTCGGGAGGAGTGGCCCACGAGGGATGGGCAAATTCTGATTTGCGAATTGAATCACTTCCTATATTTAAACTCCGTATTTAATCAAGGAATAGAACCGAACGAACTCAGTTACGAGAGTATTCAAGAACAAACGAGTACGAGTACGAGTATACAAGAGAATAGAACAGAATACGAATAAAACAGTACACGAAACAGTACGAAGAGAATGCAAGTTTAACGGATTAAGATTTCAATAACTTTTACGAACCATGTTGTCATAGTAAGCCGCCGCGTTACATTGTATTATGAGACGGAAGCCGTTAACGGTTCGCCTTGCACACGCCGTGGTTTGCACACGGCGTGGTTTGCTCACGGCATGGTCTGCACCGATCGCGTTCTAGCTTTTTTGGCGATCGACGATTGTTAAGCGAATCGCTATTTAAACGAAGCTCCGCGGCGTGCGATTCCCAGATCGTCTCGAGCTCTTGTAGCGACACGCCAAGAAACGTAATGTATTCCGCTTTGTTATAATAAAGTTATTCCTGTTACTGTTATCTGTGGGTATACTTTCCAATGTGGACCTCTGTGGATCTCCTATTGTCCTCCTATTAACAATGGGTTATGGGCCCAGAGTATCGTGTCTTTCGGAAGGCCCAGATAACGAAGTAGGTGTCGGTCACCGCGTGCATTCTCGTTCGAGTTCAGTGTAAGTGCTTACGAATACCAAGTGAACAATGGCGAGTCTCGTGAAGATCGAAGCTCTCAACAAGGAGAACTATGACACCTGGAAAATTCAGATGCGTGCATTGCTAATCAAGAACGATGCTTGGTGTTACGTCTGCGGTGAAAAGAAAGCACTTACAGTGACGGCCGACGATCCAGCAGCAGAAGCGGCTTTTCGCAAGTGGATTGAAAACGATGAAAAGGCAATGTCTGATATAATACTCTCGATCAACCTGTCCGAACTGAAGCAAGTGAAGAACTATAATACATCCAACGAAGTATGGCAGAAACTTGGGCAAATATATCAGTCACGGGGACCTGCGCGCAAAGCTACGCTGCTGAAGAAATAAACTCTGCAGCGTATGAACGAGGGCGAAGATGTTCGCGAAATGGACGTCGAGGTAAACGTAGATTTGTTAGCGATTTTGCTACTATACAGTTTGCCGCACAATTTTGACAATTTCCGTTGTGCGATCGATTCACGCGACGAGTTGTTGGCCCCCGATGCTCTGCGAATAAAAATTATCGAAGAAAGCGATGCGCGCAAAAATGAAGCATACGATATGGTGCCGAATGCCATGATTGCCGGGAAACATGCGAAGTCAAATCATGGTAAGAAAAACGTTAACACAGTGCCAGAAAATACCAGTGATGGTCGATCGCGAGTGAAATCTTTTCGGTGTCGGAAATTTGGTCATATAGCGTCCGAGTGCCGCAAAAGTGATGGAAACTCGAAACATTCGGCCGGTAGTGCAAATAGTAATTTTTCTTTATAGACTTCAGAATTCGGACAAAACTGCAAAGTGGCGCGATCGATATCTGACGCGAGCAGTGAATTATGGTGTTTGGATAGCGGTAGTACATCTCATTTGTGCAAAAATTTAAGCCGTTTAGAGAATGGCCACGCGGGAAACCGAATCTCGTGAGCAACGCATCGACTGACATTACCGCGAGTGGAACTGTGCGTGTAGTTGTCGATCAAATGGGTTCAGAAAAGAACCTTACGATGGAAGAAACCTTGCACGTACCTGATCTCCGAACGAACCTATTATCGGTCGGGAAAATTACGGATCGTGGATACAAGGTGCTGTTCACGAAGAATCGAGCGACAGTCATCGATGCAGCGGGCAACGGCCAGCTGGTCGCCACTCGCAGGGACGTCCTATATTAGATGGAGCAGAAGGGCCTTCCGGATCGAGCCATGGTTATGGACGAGGGTGCGACGAAATCTCAACGCATCGATGCAGTCGAGATGTGGCACCGGCGGCTCGGAGATTTAAATTAGCAAGATTTAATGGAGGCGAGACGCAGACGCATCATACCGAGCGGTAATGTTAAATATTTTAAGCGACCATTGCGTTCCGAGGTCTGCATCGAAAACAAAATGACGCGAACACCTTTCCCCGAAAAATCGAAACGCGCGACGGACGTTTTAGAGATAATTCACAGCGACGTATGCGGCCCTATGCGAACGCAATCGCGCGGGGGTAACAAATATTTTGTCACCTTTATCGACGATCATTCGAGATGGTGCGAAATACGGTTTGTGAAATCGAAAGATCAGGTTTTCGACGCGCTTAGGGATTTCAAAACCTACATCGAAAAGCAGACTGGTCGGAAAATTAAAACGCTCCAGTCGGACAACGGGAATGAGTACGTAAATTCGCGTTTCGGCAAATTTCTAAAGGACAACGGTATAAAGCGTAGGTTATCTGTCGCGTATGATCCACAGCAAAACGGAGTAGCCGAGCGAAAGAATCGGACAATTATAGAAACAGCGAGATGTCTAATCGCGCAATCCGGTTTGCTGCGATCATTCTGGGCGGAGGCCGTATCGACGGCAAATTATATTCGTAATCGATGCCCGTCGAGAGTCTTAGTCGGAAAATCTCCATTTGAAAGACTTCACGGGAAGTTACCTAATGTAAGATATTTTCACGATTTTGGATGCGATGTCTATTTCCTAAACAACGATCCGAGCAAGGGGAAGTTTGCACCTCGATCGTTAAAGGGTATTTTTCTTGGCTACGCTGAACATTCAAAGGGATACAGGGTATGGAACAAAGAAGACAAGCGAGTAGAAATTGCGCGCGACGTGAAATTTCTCGAGAGTTATAATGCAAATCAAAAGAAAGTAGGCATTAACTCTAATCTCGAAAACGTCTCTTCCGAAGATGTCCCAGCGGATAATATAGATTGTGAGGAACGGGAAAACAACGCGATTTTTGACGTTGATCTATCTTATCGACGCGATACTATCGACAACGGGGACGACGCGGGTGAATCAAGCAACGGCTCAAGCGAGTCAAACGCGAACCAAAGTAATCGCGAAGATGTACAGTCTCGAAGAGGTAAAGGCAGACCGAAAAAAATACTTACAGGCATGAGGGGAAGACCCCGAAAAGAGTATAGCACGGTAGAAGTAGGAAATACCGCGGTTGAAGCTTTAATGACCGAGATCTCTTTAGAGCGAGCCATCACAGGCCCGGATACGGACGAATGGCATCAGGCCATTGCCACCGAGTTAGGATCGATATTAAAAAACAATACCTGGAAAATCGTCGAGCGTCCAAAGAAAGCAAAGGTAATCGGAAGTCGTATCGTACTACGAAATAAATATAAGCCGAACGGTGAAATCGACCGTCGGAAAGCGAGGATAGTAGCGCGCGGATTCTCTCAACGTTACGGGATTGACTTTTGCGAAACTTTCGTCCCGGTTGCGCGTTTGGAATCAGTTAGAATTATGGTTGCTCTTACAGCCGAATATAATATGAAAATTCATCAAATAGACGTGACATCAGCATATTTAAATGGTAATCTCGACGAAGAGATTTTTATGGAGGTTTCCCGTCACGTTGAGAAAGCCTTAGACATTTTAGCTGAAACCGGAAAAGATAGTGGTATAAAAGCAAAAGCTATCGCAATGCGGCGTAGTCTAAGAAACGGAAACAAAGTTTGTTCATTACGAAAAGCTTTATACGGATTAAAACAAGCCGGTTGCAGTTGACATTGTCGTTTAGATAGAGAATTAAAAGAATTCGAATTAATTCCGAGTAAGACTGATCCTTGTGTTTATTATCGCGGGCAAACGGAAGATATTTTGATAGTTCTCGTTTACGTGGACGATATCTTAATAGTCTCCCGTGATCTCGAAAAGATAAACAACTTCAAGTCTCATATTAGAAACATTTTCGAGATCAGGGATCTAAGCGACGTAAAATGTTGCCTAGGAATAGAATTTAATCGTTCCAAACAAGTGATAGAGATGCACCAGCGAGGTTATATAAAAGACCTACTGGAACGTTTTGGTATGTCAAATTGTAAACCAGTATCGACTCCGTTAGACTTAAATAGAAAGCTGCGAAAAGAAACTGAAAATTCGGGCGAATATCATAAAGATTTGCCGTTTCGCGAACTATTAGGTTCACTTATGTACCTGGCAGTTGCTACTAGACCCGACATAGCCCACGCGGTTGGCGCGCTAAGCCAATTTAACAATTGCTTCAACAAAACTCATTGGGTTGAAGCGAAGCGTGTTTTGCGTTATTTAAAGGGTACCTCCGACGTAGGCCTTAGATACGAAGCCAGCGGCGCGCCAATAAATGGATACGCGGACGCCGACTGGGGAAATTGTACGGAGGATCGAAAATCCTTCACGGGATATTGTTTTAATCTCGCAGGTGCCGCGATTTCTTGGGTATCCAAGAAACAAAAAACAGATGCTCTCTCCTCCGTTGAGGCGGAGTATATGAGCATGAGCGAGGCCGCAAAAGAGGCCATATACTTGCAGCGTTTTTTCTCCGAATTAGGTTTCGAATCAAAATCGAAAATCAATTTATATTGCGACAATCAAGGTGCGATTAGGCTCGCGGAAAATCCTGTATTTCACAATCGTACGAAACACATCGATGTAAGGCATCATTTCGTCCGTAACGTTTTGAAAGAGAAAGAGATAAAAATAAAATACATACCAACTGGCGAAATGATTGCCGATTTACGAAAGGACTACCGGGTCCGAAACATAAAGAGATGTCCAAAAGGCTTGGATTAGACTTCCCGACATAAAGGGAGACTGCCAAACGTTTCCGTCTCGTGGGGAAGTGTTGTCATAGTAAGCCGCCGCGTTATATTGTGTTACGAGACGGAAGCCGTTAACGGTTCGCCTTGCACACGGCGTGGTTTGCACACGGCATGGTCTGCACACGTGGACCGATCGCGTTCTAGCTTTTTCGGTCATCGGCGATTGTTAAGCGAACCGCTATTTAAACGAAGCTCCGCGGCGTGCGATCCCCAGATCGTCTCGACCTCTTGTAGCGATACGCCAAGAAACGTAATGTATTCCGCTTTGTTATAATAAAGTTATTCCTGTTACTGTTATCTGTGGGTATACTTTCCAATGTGGACCACTGTGGATCTCCTTTTGTCCTCCTATTAACAATAAACCATTTATATATCATTGTTACATTTCTGTTAACATGTTATAACTTTATATATTCAAATTATTAAGTAAAGTATTGTGTTTGTAAATAGGTGTTATATTATCTAATTGCTATATAAATCGACTCCACAAACTTTGTAGGAGCCAACAATACCAATTTCTGGTCAACAATAGACTCGTGACGTTAGGTAAGATTATTAAAATAAAGTGAATGCACACTGAATACGGGACTGCAAATGTTTTATTTTGAAATGCTCACGAGATTGGTTGTTACATGAACAAGTCTAAAATTTTTTTTAGCGACGACTGGTTGAAAACCCAGGTAACGGTGCCTCGCTCACGGCCGGAGGACCTAAGACCTTGCAGCTTTATGACACGTCGTTACTATTGAGGTACAAGAGGACAAAATTAAATTCCATCGATGGTTATGCATATTAAAAACTCGACAGGTCATTACCAAAACGAAAAATTGTTAAGTCCTCAATAGTGGCAATTGACGATGTGCCATAAACCTTATTTCCATCGTTTTAACACTGGTTTTTACAAAAATTGTTACGACGATTGTGTTCGCACTCAAATGTGCGTAGCCGGGATTGAAATGAATGTATGGTTTTTTTGGAACCATTTATTTCATAACAATATAACAAGTGGGCTGTATGTAATGTGTTACTATAAGCGTGGTGAAATATAGGATGAACTGTTTCTCCCATTTTATGTTACAAGATGCGTTCGAAATGATATTGATTCTTCACGACCTACAATTTATCACGTATCTATTTAGAGATCTTTTCTCTACCAGAAGACAAGTTAAACTTCGCTACTTGTCGAGTTATATTCCGAATTTTTAAATTAACATCAATGTTCAGAAAATTACATTAATCAAAGCACGTCAGATATTTCACGTGTATCTAAACATATGTGGAGGAATGCACTGTCACACGTGTGCACGTATCTATTGAGCAGCATTGAAAACTGCATTTGCCAGTAGTAACGGACGTCAACGATCAGACTACGTTGAAAACACCGGTTCTCGTCCGATCACCGAAGTTAAGCAGCGTCGGGCGCGGTTAGTACTTGGATGGGTGACCGCTTGGGAACACCGCGTATTGTTGACAATCTTTTTTCTCCTTTTTTCGAAATTTGTCTGGCGACTAAAATTGATAAACCGCAGAAGCTAAAAGGGACGCATTCTATCCGGGGAAGTTCCTCACGGAATAATATGTAGGATTTCGGGTAGGACATTTATTTAATAAAAGTCGCGATAAGCCATCAAAATAATTTTTCTACCGAATCATGTACACTTGTGGAATAATATCGCAAATTGTTTTTAAATTAACATCAATGTTTAGAAAATTACATTGATCAAAGCACGTGAGATATTCCACAAGTATCTAAACATATGTGAAGTAATGCACTGTCGCGCGTGTACCCGCATCTTTTGAACAGCATTGAAATCTGCAGTTGCCAGTAGTAATGGACGTCAACGATCAGACTACGTTGAAAACACCGGTTCTCGTCCGATCACCGAAGTTAAGCAGCGTTGGGCGCGGTTAGTACTTGGATGGGTGACCGCTTGGGAACACCGCGTATTGTTGACATTCTTTTTTTTCCTTTTTTCGAAATTTGTCTGGCGACGAAAATTTATAAACTGTAGAAGCGAGAAGGGACGCATTCTATCCGGTGAAGTTCTTCACGGAATATTATGTGGGATTACGGATAGGACATTTGTTTAATAAACGTCGAGATAAGTTTTGAAATTAATTTTCCTACCCGATCTTGGATACTTGTGGAGTAATATCCCGAATTTTTTAAAATTAACATGAATGTTTAGAAAATTACATTGATCAAAACACGTGAGATATTCCACGAGTATCTAAACATATGTGAAGTAATGCACTGTGCGCGTGTACCCGCATCTTTTGAACAGCATTGAAATCTGCAGTTGCCAGTAGTAACGGACGTCAACGATCAGACTACGTTGAAAACACCGGTTCTCGTCCGATCACCGAAGTTAAGCAGCGTCGGGCGCGGTTAGTACTTGGATGGGTGACCGCTTGGGAACACCGCGTATTGTTGACAATCTTTTTTCTCCTTTTCTCGAAATTTGTCTGGCGACTAAAATTGATAAACCGCAGAAGCTAAAAGGGACGCATTCTATCCGGGGAAGTTCCTCACGGAATAATATGTAGGATTTCGGGTAGGACATTTATTTAATAAAAGTCGCGATAAGCCATCAAAATAATTTTTCTACCGAATCATGTACACTTGTGGAATAATATCGCAAATTGTTTTTAAATTAACATCAATGTTTAGAAAATTACATTGATCAAAACGCGTGAGATATTCCACGAGTATCTAAACATATGTGAAGTAATGCACTGTCGCGCGTGTACCCGCATCTTTTGAACAGCATTGAAATCTGCAGTTGCCAGTAGTAACGGACGTCAACGATCAGACTACGTTGAAAACACCGGTTCTCGTCCGATCACCGAAGTTAAGCAGCGTCGGGCGCGGTTAGTACTTGGATGGGTGACCGCTTGGGAACACCGCGTATTGTTGACATTCTTTTTCTTTTTGCAATTTGTGCAGCGACGAAAATTGATAAACCACAGAAGCTAGAAAAGACGGAATTTATCCAATGAAGTTCCTCGAAAAATAATATGTAGGATTTCGGGTAGGACGTTTGTATAACAAAAGTCGAGAGAAGTCATAAAATTAGTTTTTGTAACGAAACTTCGATACTTGTCAAGTTATATCCCGAATTCTTAAATTAACACCAATGTTTAGAAAATTACATTAATCAAAGCACGTGAGATATTCCACCTGTATCTAATCATATGTGAAATAATGCACTGTCACATGTGTACACGTATCTATTGAACAGCATTGGAAACTGGACTTCCCAGAACAAACAGATGTCAACGATCATACTACGTTGAAAACACCATTCGTTTCTCGACTTTCGAAGGTAACGGACGTATATTTGAGGAGCTCTTACCTGAGTGCCATAAATAGTACCGTGACAGTGCCGCTAACCGTAGATGCTACCGGGGCTGTACTACCAGTTCCATACACCATTCATAGTAATCATGAATCACTAGTGTAACAAAATAAATTTTTAAAATCATCGACAATAGATACGGAGTGTAACCCACGAGGGGGCCCAACCCCGGGAAGTGCTATCCACGTAGTCCACACACAGAAGAAACGTCGCGACGGCGAAGAAAAGTTCAAATGCCAGTGTGTGCATTCTAACGAATGAGAGTGTAGAGTTCATTAACAACACGGTATTAAAATCGCAGTCGTACGTCGTGCTGCGATTCAATAAAGATACTATTTGTGAATATGTAGGTACATTATTTAGTTGTAGCATCCGGCATCCTTTTCTTGTTCAATGACATTCCTTGTTGCGTCGCGAAACATGCCGTTCCGCTCACAACAATAATTCGGCGTTTACATTGACGCTAAATGGTTTTAGCGTCAATGTAAACTAAATTACTGCCATAAAAGGCCCGCTCCAGCGACCTCGCGACCTGGTCCTGACCGTTGGGCCAGGGTATTTCCCTATACCTGGGACGCGCAGTCCACCCTCGCGAACGCGAAATGCAAGAAGTACCAGCGCACCAATCCTGAACGAAAAAGGTTCTGATTGGATGCGGCTGGCTTCTTGCATTAGGATATAAGGCGCGACAGTTAGAACAAAAGTAGAAGACAAGACGTCGTACATCATCAGGCGACGTCGTAAGAACGAGAGAGGGTCCACGCCAAAAGATACAGTCCACTACACAACCAACGCCTTGCATATCACCAGACGTGCAAGAAGAGCTCCGACGTGCAACACCTTGCCAGAGCTCTCAACATTCCTTGTTTTTTAGAACTCATTTACTGCATTTTGAAAAAACCGGCGAGCGATATTTTTATCATTTGTGTTGCCAAATTGTACTTCTAGCATGTTTATTAACAGCCCCATATTTTTTTAAAATTCATTTTGAATTTTCTTTTTATTTTCGGCTACTATATTTTTATTTTCATCTCCTTTCCATTGCCTTTAAGAGATTGTTTGTATGAAATATGAATTAAATTTTCAAAACATCTAATCCAAAGATGCAAAAGTGACAGTCCAAATGGAAGTTGTATTCATATCCTTGAGCGTGGCACCGCAAATATAACAAGTTTGACAGAAATTTGTGTTTGATCAAATATTACAAATGCTTCCATCTATCATTGTCAGCCGAACGTCATGATGAATGATGATAATTCTATTATCTCGATTAATGGTAGTGGGAATTATATCTTTTATCAATTTTGATCAGCTTGATTTCCATTAATATAATCAATTACTAACATGTTTATAGTTATATTCGATTTAAGCCATATAACAGATTTTTTAATCCATTCAGGTGCATCGGTTAAGCTTAAATTTTCTTCTATGAATTGAGGCAGGGCTCGATCTTTCCAAATTGCAAAACATTACTTATAAGTAATACTGTGGAATTGGCCTAAAATAGAAGGCATTTTTTAATTTGGAGGACCATGCAGATTTTAAGTGAATTTATTAATTAAATAGTCGCCTTAGGGGCACTAGGTTGCTAACAAAAACCTTGAATAAGCGTAATGTTGGATATGACTTAATATTAAATAAGTTTAATATTTTCAGCGTTCGTTATAATATTTTGTGCATCGTTTAAAACTAATTACATTCCATTTTTGTAGTATATTTTCTCATCATAATAACTGTGACTTTATTTAATTGTCACCAAAAATTTTCGATGGGATTCATGTTTGGATATTGTGGTGGTCACTTTAGGGCATTAAATTCTTTATTTTGGAGTCACGATTTAGTAATACATACAGTGTGTTTGGAATCGTGATCATACTGAAAGATAACGTCCCTTATATTTATTCTCAATTTTTGCATATTTCCTGTCAAGTAAATATTGAAAATGTTTACGTAACGTGGTCATACAACTCCATACCATAATGTTTTCTTCCTCAAGTTTTGCCGTAGAGCAAACAAGTTAGCTTAATTTTTTGTTGTCTTTACCAGATCAATTCCCTTCCATCTAACTCAAGCGTATTTATTTTAATTTCATCAGACCACATTATATGTTTCCAATCTTGTTTAAAGAAGTTAACGTATTTTTTAGTAAATTCTAAACATAATATTTTGTGCCGTTTTGTTACGAGCGATTTTTTAGCTTTGGTTCTTCCTTTCAATCCAGCTTACTGTAATATTCTACGTACTTCTTCATTATTAATATCGATATTATCAATATGCTTTCAACCTGTTATTTATCTAATAATATCAGCTTGATCGTGCAGAACAAATTATACCACACTGTACTATGTTTGAGCTTTCCAGTTTTTGATCAGTTTATTTTTTGCAACACTATATGTATACTTTTTTTTAGTATAACTAATCACTCCTACTGAACATTGGAACTTATTTGTATACGAAACATCTGCCTTATGTTCTTTTACGTTTTGTTTTATTACATTTTGAGTGATTGGCTTCGTTGTATAAAAAAAAGGAATTAGAATTACATAGTTAAACACAAAAGTTATGAAAGGTCACAAAAAAGGTTTTACAATTTTAAAATCTAAACTTACAAAATTGATCAAGTACACTATGAAACAATTCAGGTATTACTGTTAAATCCGAAGGATAACACTAATTAATTTGGGCGTTTCAGTATCAATGGGAGATGTAAACATACAACTTCAGTGACTTTGTTATAATGTCAACTGTTCTAAGAAATCTGTATTCGAAGAAAATTAGAAACTATGTTACTATGTGATCAATTTCATGAGTCACAGTATATAGATGATGGCTTCGATTCCGAAAATTTTTATGCTTCAGCATCAAATTTAGTGGATACACTCTTTAGAAACTTTCTAGCACTATCAATAAAACTTTGTTCAATTATAGTTAATTATTTCCGAGCTTTTGAATAGATTTATTCATCTTGACTGTAGTACAATGTGAATTTTGTAGCCATCACGAATGAACTCACAAACTAATTAACGTGTTTGATATGCGATCCTTTAAAAGTTGCTACATGTATACCTAAATACGTCAACCATTCAATGGCAGTAGCATTTCCTTTCTGATTTTGCACGGATTTATCGAATAGCCTCTGTACATGAAGATCGATCATGAAAAGATCTTTTGCAGTGGTGCCTAAACTGGTAGATTCGGAATTCAAACGAACTTTTCAATGCAAATATTTGGCGTTTAGCTTAAAGCAGTTTCAAGATCATAGAATTACCTTCTTTTTCACTACTAGCATATTTGACGAAGGTTATTATGCAGCTCTAAAAACAATGTTGAGAATGGGATTTAAAATAAAGCCAGAATGAAAAAAGATCACGGATATAATAAACAATCGGCTCCTAGAGCGCGCTATGAAAGTGAAAAAGGGATTCGCTCAACTGATATTCGGAGAAACAGATCATTCGGCTTTAAATGTCGATTTTCATGAAGAGAGAGTTTAGCTACAAGTAAACGCATAATATAAAATAATTATAGTAAAAACTATGAAGGTGTTTTTATTAGAACGTGATATTTCAGAATTGCTGACAATATATAGAAAGAAACGGTTCAAGCGCTACAAAATAAACAATTTTTGTGAGAGCAATATTATTTTTGCTACAAACTTCGGAAAAAAGCGAGAAAATGTATTTGTTTTTTCTTAAATGGTATTATTGTTTTAATGTTGGTTTTTATAACGTTTCTTAGGTTTACTGTATAAATATTAATTACTACATTTTTCTTCCGTTTCTTTTCGGTTTCTTTTCAATGATTCTTGAGTTTAAATATAGGCAATTTCAACAAATTAATAAAGAGATGTTTCACGCCGATGTCATTATTATCATAACTATTTGTAATTTGGGTTTAAAAAGTTTATGTAAGTTGTTCATTATATTGATAAACTATGCGTTATTCTTTAACTTATTTGGTTCACCAAATTTTTATTAAAATAACTAAAAGCAAACATCTTTTCATCACGATCCAACTGATTCCCTCTCCGGAAAGTACTACAACAGTAGCACCAACCTAAATGTCTTTAAATTGATCTAATAAACATTTGTGCAAAGTTTCGTGAAAATAGAATTGTATTAATCATCGAACTTTTCTCGTTAGTCTCCCGGAATATACTGGGTGTTTCCTAGTTTAATAGCTAAATTTTAGGAGCGTAACTTACACGTTGAAATAAGGAAAAAGTGTTATATAAAATTTGCCTGTGAAAACTTTGTTACAAGGTTATAATAAAAAATTGTGTATACTTACATTATTGCTTAATGTGTGAAGATTGTTGAACATTTTTTAATTGTCGTTTCGAATGATCACCTCTTGCACTAACACAGGTTTCACGTCGATATAAGATAAAATATATTGCATTTCGAATTTCTTCGGAATTGTACTACATCTTATTGTCAGCAACTGAATTATTAATTCAATGAATTAGTTCTTCGAGTGTGTTTATTTATCTACTGTACAACTACTGTGGTCTCAATGAATCATTAGAAGACAAGAAGTAGCTATCTTGTAAATATTTACAATGTAATATACAACGTAAATACGTGCAATCTTTCTTTTATGCTGCTACGTGCATAATTCCTACGTTCAATATTTGTCTATAACTTTGTAACAAAGCGTTTACAAACAAACTTTACATAATATTTATTTTCTTATTTTCACTTGTAGATTACGCTCCTAAAATTTGGCTGTTAAAATAAGGGACACTCTGTATACTGCGCTCGAACCCATCGCCACTGGCCGTCGAACCGAATTATCGTAAAACACGTCACGCTTTGTTCCAATCTGACTAATCGCGATGCAGAAACCGGCGATCACCGCAATTGCCGTGCACAACACAGAGAGGACCGAATAGGGGTGAGAGGACAGATCGCGCTCCTATCTTGTTCCACGTTTCACCCTCAGTGTTCTACCGCGACCAAAAACCCGACAAAAGCCTGACCCGTGAGTAGCGCGAGTTTTGTCGACGCCTAATGAAAATTAATGGTCCTCTGCCCAACGCCCGATGGCACGAGCTAAAAATCGCACGAACAAGGGGATGAAAGCTCCACGATCATGATTTAATACGATTCAGCTCATGCTCTCGAGGAGAACTTCCGCATCCTAAATAAAAGGGCCCCCGATGACATATGAATATTCGACGTCGTACATCTGGCGCACGTGCCACTCCCTCCGAGGAATTTAGCCCCTTTCCTCGATTTCCGAACGAAGATCACGTTTCCGTCTTGACTGCCCGCTCGGATATGATGCATCGAGATGTTCTGGGAACTCAGTGATCCTCGAAAACTGCCTCCTTCTCCTCCTTTTGAAAAATATTAGTGATAGATTGGAAGTTCGAGTTATGGGGCCACGAGAGGAGGGTACCGGAAAAATCATCTGCAAGGGTAGATCGTACAGGGTATTTCTAAATTGAAGAGCTTATTTTAAAACCGTGTTAAACATACACTTTTAGAAAATCGAAATTATTCAGGGTGCTCTCGAATAACATGTACAAGCGGATGGGAGGTTATTCCGTATGGAAAAATAAGAGAAATAAAAAGAATAACATTTTTTATTTAGTTTTCGATATAATCAAGTTGAAAAATTCGCTCTGTGTTTTACGCACTAACGACTGAGATACGATTCGTTCTGCTATGTATAGTGTCTATCGTGGTTGCTAACAATGTTACAGAGTGTTTACAAATTACTGAATTAAAAAAAAATTAGAAATGGATGTTATTAATATCATCATTTAATATTAATTACTCTATTAATCTATTCTGTAATTTATTGACAAAGATTACATAGGAAATATTGTAAGCAGTATGTCGCGACGATTAGAAGCCGTAATTGCGGCAAAAGGTGACAATACTAAATATTAATTAATAATTATTCGTAGTGTCCACTTACTTCTGTCTCTCTGTAATTGTTTAATTTTTTGTTTAAACCTAATTTGGGTTTACACCGATTGTTAATATTTATGTTAATTGTTATTCAAATAATCTATATACTATAAGGATAAATATTAAATAAAACTTAAACATATAATTGCAATACTATATTGGTTAAATTTCATTGATATCTTTTTTCATCATCTGTCCACTTACTTTTATCACTGACTTTATATAGCAATTAAATGAATTTCAGTTTTTATGAAGTACAAAAGTCTTTAAATCTTCAAATACAGAATGGTCCACACAACTTGTGTATCAATATAATTTTCAACATATGTGTTGCACAAAAGTTGCATGGTTTGAAGGGATACGCTATGTAGTATGTTTTTAAAAATATGGAGGAATACTGAATTCTGAGTAAAAAAGTATTAATCTTTATTAGCTCTAAACCTAATAGCTAACAAATAATTTCACTTTCTTTCTTGAAAATTTTGCTTACGTAAGATCAAGTTGTAGAATTAATCTCATCACATATTTCTGCAGTATAGTAATGTTTGCGTAATAATGTTAATCAACATGATAACATCTACCATGATCTGCAATCTTCTATCGTGTTCGTGGTTCAATATTCAAGTATCTTCGGTGTTTGTGCGTAATTATCAGACAGATAAAAATAAGAATGAAATTTTATAATAATGAAAAAGTTGACAAGCTTTTAATTCATGATGAGTACCGTAAAAATGCAATAGAGCTAGAACTGTATGCCGAAAAATATCCTGAACGAAATCAGTCATCTCAAGCCATATTTAGGAGAATGTGTGAATCATTTCGATGAATCGGAAGTTTTAGTGTTACTGAACGTAACATAATGAAAACTATTGCAATGAACGTTGAATATATGTATATCCAAATTGAGCTACAGTAAGAGATTCCCTTTGCCATGTGGGTGATTCTACATGAAAAAACAAATCGGAAATAAGGAATAAAATTTTTTCATTTGAGGCTTCGTTGTCGAGAAAATCGATTTTGAATATTTACAGAGTACGCGTGTACTTAACCCTCAAGCACACACGCCCAAGTACTTACGTAGAGACACAACTGGGTCCGTGAGACCCACCGTATCTTCAATTGCTTATATCTCGGACTATACTGCGTGGATTCAAGTGACTTCTTTTAATCGATACGCCAAAGATTTAAGAATAACACTGTGCAGGTTAAATTCCCGGATGTGCTTGTACAGTAAAGATATTTATGAAAAAGTAAAAGATAAAATGAAACATTTTTGCAGAAATTTCATTTTCTTCAAAAAATCATGTCTTTTTATTGATAATAGATAAAAGGGTTTTACCACATGAAAATGAAAAGATCAGGAGTTGTATTTCATAAAAAAAAATATGCTGAAACGACTTGTTGCAAAACCTACAATTACTTTGTAGGATAAAAGTAGATGAATTTTTACGTTTACGTCATGATCGTTTTGACATGTAAAAATGATATTTTTAATAAAAAAAAAGTGCAAGTAATCGCTTGTGGTATTTAATACAATATCATTTAAGTACGAACAAAATTGTAAACAAAAATTAAAGCCGACAAATAAAAATGGCGGCCACAAAAACCTGAAAAAGTTGTAAATATCTTAAAATGTTAGAGATTTTTACATGAAAATTAGATTTAAAAGAATGAAAAAGTGCAATATATGAAGGTCTATAACATTCTTTATTAATATTTACTAAATAATTCATAGAATATATAATTTATATAGTATTGTCAACACAATTGCAGCAGACTTTAGCAGCATGTTCTTGGCACATTGGCTTGTGGTATCTTTCCATTCTGCTCGACACAAGCCAAACATACATTTGTGGAAACTTTTCTATTTATATTAATTTTGTTTAATTGATTTTATTTATTCTTACTTACCTTGTAAATCGTTGTTCTCAAAAGAACGCTGCTACAAACAGTCAGCTTGTCGTTCACAGCCGTGTATTAGCAAAAAAACTAGAAAAACAAAACATTTTTATCATTTTCTACATCACAAATAATTAATTTAAATTATTAATAATTGTACTTACTTTAACTTTGTATTTTTCGCGGCAGTGATTTTCTGACGTTGAGACACAACGGGGTTTCTCAGACCCACTTTTAAGGTTGCGGTCCTAGTATTTCAGCAGCTTGACAAGGACTAAGGATACCATGTTGTGGAATATTTGATAGAAGTCTCGAACTTTCCCCACCCCACCAGGTTTGGACCCCCTCATCATACCTTATAGGAATATCATGCATTTTCCGAAGGCCTCAGGTCTCACAGACCCAGTTGTGTGCTTGAGAGTTAACTATGGCTTAGGTGGATGGATCTCGATACAAGTCATATGTCACTTATAAATAGCACTAACATCATTAGTATCATCATGATGTGCTGTGTTACTCATTTCTTCCTATGTCTTTAGGCTCGATTTAAATGAAAATGAGACTATATCTACTCATTGCGAAGAATTGATAGAAACCGTTAGTCAAAACAGAAGGTAGTAATATGCCACCAAATGAAACTGTAATAAGTTCTCAGGACGTCATGCCAATACGAAGGTACACGAATGGAAACATAAACAAAAGTCTAAAATTCATACATAAAATTAAATATTTATACAGAAATCCGATACGATAACACACTACGAACGTAATGTCTCGCAAGTACTGAATAGAAAATTTTCTAATGGATGGATTGGTTGTGGCTTTCGTGCTTACTCCTTTAGGCTATTTTCCGTGGGGCATATTAAAAGACTCAATATATCGTGAAGCACCATCAACACCTGTGAATATTAAACATCGTATTCGTAAACCGTGCATTACACTCAGTGCGGATGTTATTCAGACTGCAGTTTCTTCATTAGTTAATAGATTGCATCGCTGTATTAATGTCAATGGATATCATTTCGAACACTTATATTAGATACGATTAACTAGTAGATCAGTCATGTTAATAAACATTGCCATATAAACATCACTGTCCTGTGGAAATCTATGATGTGGTTGAATCTTTAATTTGATATTACTTGATATTAAATTTAGAACGTATTTCTACGGTAAACTAATTTAAAATATCAGCTATATAAAATCGGAAAATTTATACCAGTAAGGAGGACAGGGGGGTGTGGTAGACGCTAGCTATTAAACATATATCTCGCTTAAATTAACTTTCACAGCAAAAACATTTATGACGTAACTTGTTGGAAATTAAATGTTAAAAGTTATTCGTTTTATGCACCAGGAGGAATATAAATTATAATACTATCCATTATTTTCGCTGAATTTACCTATTTGTTGTAAAAAATGATGCCAGAAATTAATTACAATTTTCGGTGCACTTTTTTTAACACTTGCTATTTGCCGAATGCTTGAGTTTTTAATTTAATTTTTATAAGTTATATGTAGTACTATAGTATCTTTTAAAATGAAAAATAATTCATTTACAATATTAAGAGTTTGTTTCAATTTTTTATGTTAAATATTTATCAACTTTCAATTGAGTATAAAAAAAAATAAAAAAAAAATACCTCCGTGGTTTTCTGAATATTAATTCAGGGTACATTAAACTTTAATTTAACATCAATTTTAGCTACTCGAATTTGCTCGAAACGGAGGAAATTGAGGTCAAAACTATTATTAAGGCAATAAAATGAATGTAATAAAGAATGTTTTTTGTAACATATTAAAGAGAAAGAAGTAAAGTCGCTTCAAAGTCTCTAAATAGAAATAATTTTATCAAGGGTTAAATAATTATTACTACGATTACGTGATACAAAATTGGCCTTCAAAATAATAGAAGTGACTGGCAGAACTTATAAACATTCATACTTGCCGACAGCGAAATTTGTATCATTGACCGGTTATAATATATTATTTTTCGATTTTCGAATTTTTTTTTAGATACTCCAGGAAATTGTGACACTAGATGAAAAAATAACCTACGCAAAATCTGAAATTGATCGGACAATGGGAAAACGTAGCACATCGCACATCGTTTTTCTCCACTAAAGTGTATCGCTATCATACAATTTAGCACCTCTTTGAATTTGTCTTTTTAAGATTTATAAGGATACAAAAACAAAATTTTGAATTGTATGTTTTTTATAAGTCGTTTTATAAAAATATACTTTTTCGCATTATATTTACTTCTTTAAATAGTACAAGTTTTACTCAAAACATTTTTTTCTATGTTTATAAATAACGAAGATATTTGTAGTGATTTGTTAAAGCGCTTTTACGTCTTTAACTTCATATTTTGAAATGATGTGGGTGTATATCAAGATTATAGTTTCTTAATTATTTAATATTACAATTAATTCATACGAACAAAATAATTTATGTAAATGGGTGCGCAATAGTATTCAAACACTTGAAAGTATTGCTACATTTTCTTCCGGCTACCTGCTATACAGTATTTAAAAATCCTTAACTACGGTCCGTTAGGCTACTATCTGTTCTGAACAAAGAATCAGATACTGAATGTTGGTGGGGAACAGGGCTAGTATTTGAATTTGTTGAGGCTAAATCAACTCGTCTCTTAGATTTATGCTAAGGAACAGTGACCAGACTGCATACAAGGCCAAGATTGTCATGTCTGCAGGCCAGCCCATAGCCCTATCATAAGACCTCTGAATTTTGAACCAATACCCGTCTACCGGTATCACCTATCGAAGGCTCCAAAACCGTATAGCTTTCGAAGGGAGGATCCGCTCCCGTTCCAAGTCGGTTCACGAATCATCTTCAAAATCAGCGAGCATCGACAGACGATAATTCGGCTGTGTATCGCAGTCGTGGCCCGGCGCGATACTATCTACTCTATCTCTGTATATATTGTCTGTACAATCGCGATCGAACGTTCATGGCAGTAAGACGTTCCGCAAGTTTTTTTCTTCGAGTCACGTAGATTAAGGTTCTGTTGTATCTGCGCTTCTCTATACTACGTATTTGACTGTGGTGCTTTCTTTCTCTCTTGTTTTGTGGCTGTGTGTTGTGAGGTTACATTCTTAAGTACAGGAATTTTTCAATGAAAATGGAGGCAACAGGTTCATCCGTTGGAAAGGCTACTTCATACCCAGTATCTGATTCGAAAAATGCAATTATTACACAAAAAGGAGGCTTCCCAACCAATGACCAGGCTATTGTATTAGACGCTCACGATGATATTCCCTTCAAGGACTACATTATTGCCATAGGCAAGATTATTGAGCCTGAGAATATTTCTTTCGCATCCCGCATTTCAAATAATAGAATCTGTCTGTATCTATCGTCCAAACACGTGGTAAATAAAATCTTGGCTGAAAAAATTAATATCAATATTCAAGGTCACTCTATTTCAATTGGACCATTCTTGATAAATGCGGAACGGATAATTCTTTCGAAGGTTTTCCCTACCTTCCCTCATTCAGTACTTGAAGATGCTTTGAAAAAATCAAATATCAGAGTTCTTCCACCGATGTCTTTTATAAAGGCTGGGATCTCGAAAGCTGGGTATTCTCATATTCTCAGCTTTCGTCGTCAAGTTTTCATTCACCCAGAGGATCTAAACAAGCTACCCGATAGACTTCAAGTCAGTTTCGACGACACCTCGATCTTGATTTCCATTTCTTCTGATTCTAAGTGTTTCGCACGCAAGAATAAGAAACGCAGGGCAAATGAGAGTCCCTCTCCAACTCCGTTGCACAATGGGAATCAGCAGCTAGCTACCACTAACAATGATCGGGAATTACCTGAGACGGCTGGGGGTGTTCTGCCCTTGACTGATTTATCTTTAAACAAGTCGTCAGAGAAGAAAAAGAGAAAGGACTCCTCCTCGTTGGTAGCCGAAATTGGAGTAGTGGGCATGGCTCCGATTCCTATTATAAACATACAGTAGAACCTCGTTTATCCGAACACGTTGGGGGACAAGGCAATTCAGATAACCGACGTGATCCGATAATAGAGGTTTAGTCCTTATCCCTTGCACCGTGTTTTTAATTATTCGGATAATCGGGGCTGACAGTCGAATAATTGAGGTTCGAATGTTACAAATTGAATTGCCTCTTCACCTTAGAAGAACATGCATATTCAAAGACTGTAAACAAAAACTAATTATATTTATTGTTGTTAATTATTTTCCTTAGTAGATTTATTATTTTTCTTAATGTATACGATTTTCATAATTTTTAATATTATTATTAAGGGTTATTAGTATTTTCCTGTTCTTAAAAATTATTATTTTATACTACTAGGATCTAATTGTTTTGTTAATTACTTCGTTTTGCAATTTAATTATGTTATATTTTATGTTCATACTTATAAATGTCTTCAAATAAATTATGAACAATATATAAGAATGATTTACAAATTCATTAATTGTATTAAATTACGTTTCAGCTTGGACTAAATGTTAGCTCCTATTACATATAGTTAGGAACAAAAGTATTTGCACAGCTGGCTCTTCATTATAGAGATGCACATAAATCAAAGGAAAAATACAGTATTAGTATAATTCTTTTTAATAATTATAACTAGGACGTTTATAGTTTGAGAATATTACAAATATATTTATTTTAATTTATTACAAAACAAAAAAGAATAGTAAAATGCACATTAACGACAGTTTTCAATTAAACAAAAGTATTGACACATTGAAATAAAATGCTTTTGTGTCGGATCTAGAATGAAATTTGTATAAGGTTGGTACACTGTTCCTTTTCGGGGAATTTTCTGATTTCGATAGTATTTATTTGTTTACTCGTTATTCAATTATTTACAAAAACTAACGTGAAAACGTGCAAAATAGAGCGCAAAGGAAAAGAAACGACTGTTGCTGAGCGAAAAATTATTTTAAATTTGTTTAATGAGTGGCATTCATACTCATTTATAGGAGATATAGTGAACAGAAGTCGTTTTACAATTAGGAGTATTATTAAACGGTTTTCTAACACAGAAAATTTTGTAAGTGCTTTGCGATGTGGTCGACCTGAAAAACTGAGTGCGCGCAAAAAGAGAAAAGTTATTAATTGTAATATATTTTAGGTATTTTTTCTTTAATATTTCAGTACAATGGTCCGTACGGAAAGCTAACTCGAACGTAACTAACGAAATTATTATTAATAAGCGATACGCTATGGAGTATGTTTTTAAAAATGAAATGCTATATTTTTTTATACCAAAATATGGAGGAATACTGAATTCTGAGTAAAAAAGTATTAATCTTTATTAGCTCTAAACCTAATAGCTAACAAATAATTTAACTTTCTTTCTTGAAAATTTTGCTTGCGTAAGATCAAGTTGTAGAATTAATCTTATCACATATTTCTGCAGTGCAGTAATGTTTGCGTAATAATGTTAATCAATATGATAACGTCTACCTTGATCTGCAATCTTCTATCGTGTTCGTGGTTCAATATTCAAGTATCTTCGGTGTTTATGCGTAATTATCAGACAGATAAAAATAAGAATGAAATTTTATAATAATGAAAAAGTTGACAAGCTTTTAGTTCATGATGAGTACCGTAAAAATGCAATAGAGCTAGAACTGTATGTCGAAAAATATCCTGAACGAAATCAGCCATCTCAAGCCATATTTAGGAGAATGTGTGAATCATTTCGATGAATCGGAAGTTTTAGTGTTACTGAACGTAACATAATGAAAACTATTGCAATGAACGTTGAATACATGTATATCCAAATTGAGCTACAGTAAGAGATTCCCTTTGCCACACTGCAAAGCTCTTTTACTTACTGTTCTTTTTTATGTTTGTTAGTCGATTCGGGCTATTTTTATAATTAAAATCAATTCATTTATTATATATATTATATATATTATTAATAAACGATTAACTAACTAAATGAATAATTTTTAAATGCACACTTCACGTGAAACACACACATATAGTCGGCAATGCCTTTAATCGATACTCTCACATAATGTAACTGCACTCATTCATTACAAACCTAAAGGCTGCTTACATAATATTGTCAAAGAAAAACCATCTAGTTCGGCGTCAGAAATGGCGGCAAATATACATGAAAGTTTTAATAAAGAAATACATAAAATAACTATTTGACGAATATTAAACAAGGCAGGATACCGATCAGGAGTTACTAGACGAAAGCCTACTATAAATAAAATTAATCAAGAAAAAAGATTAAAGATTACAAATGATTACATTAATAAAGAAAACAGGTTTTGGGATACAGTGCTCTTTTCTGATGAGTCTAAATTTAATATTTTTCAAAATGATGTACTTTAGTCTGGAGACAGCCTAATACCGAACTAGACCCGAAGAACATTCAGAACACTGTTAAACGCGGAGATGTTATAATAAGGACAGTATAATGGACAAATATGTCTACTCAGATATCTTAAAAAATAATAAAAAAAAGCGTGGTAAAATTAAATCTTGGGAGGCAATTTGTCTTTCAACAAGACAATGACCCCAAACATACCGCTTATTTGGTACGGAATGGATAGTTTTTAATACCCCACATTCCTTACCAGCCGCACTGCAATTCTTAGATTTAAACTTGATCGAATATCTCTGGGCTTATTTGGGAAAATGTATTAAAAAATATAATATAACGAATAGATAACAATGTAAAGAAATATTGATGATGGAATGGAATAAAATAAGCCCTGACATTACAAAAAAACTAGTGCATTCCATGCCAGACAGATTGAAAGCTGTTATAAACAATAAGGGATTACTCAGAAAATATTAAATTATATAAAATACATAATAATATACTATTTATTTACATGCGTGCCAATACTTTTGTTCCAGTGAAAATTGCGGTTAATGTGCATTTTATTATTTTTTTCCATTTTGTAATTAATTAGTATAAATATATTTGTAATATTCTCAAACTATAAATCTAATGGTTGTAATTAATAAAAAGAATTAACCTAATACTGTGTTTTTTTTTTATTCATATGCGTTTCTATAATGAAGAGCCAGTACTTACTGTTCTTACAGTTCTTACTGTACATTCATGTCATCCTGATGCATATATCTCGAATTATTCCCAATATAGAGATTTTATGATTAAATCCAAAGGCGCAACAACACCGTTCAACTGGCTCAAACAGTCACCACGGATTTCTCTCGCCTTATACAAATGCTTCGTGATATGTATCTTCGTCTAAACGGAAGGGCTATAAAAGAGAGAATCTCACGCGTTATTAAAAAGTTAAAATCACACGTAGATTGGACTAATACGGCCTTCGCATTAGAGGATTCTTAATCGTCTATGAATTGCACCTCGAATTCGAACTGCTCCTCGACTCGGGTATGCGTTACTTCTAGAGAGCCGGCTCTACATTATCAACCAACACATCTGCAAGTCCAATCTGCTTCTGGATCTTAAAATAGCGTTTTGAAATTCTCGAGGTATTTCAAACTGTAAAGAGGAACTTCAAATCAAACTGTGTGAAACGGACGTTTTTGTTTGGGGTGGAAACTTTTTTATATTCAGTTAAAAAATTTCTTCCTCCTGGGTTCAACGAGGTTCGTATTGATAGAAACGTTCGCCCTGGAGGTGGACTTATTTTTTTGATAAGAAAATCCTTAAAATTCAGCGTTATTTATGACTTACGTAAAATCAGTAGCAATCTTGAAATTGTGGTAGTTAAAATTCATAATATTTCTTCTGAAGTTGTCCTAGCAGGGTCCTTGGTCATAATGTTTCGGAATTTGAATGGGAATAACTGTTTCTCTCGATTAATTCTCTCGGTTCCTGTATAATTTTCAGAAACTTTATCTCACATAGCACGTTTTGGAATTGTACTCACAACGATCTCAATGGTGATAGACCGCTTAACTCTGTAGATAACTCTAATTTGATACTTATTAATGATAATACGGTCACTCATATAGATATTTATAGACATAAGCTTTCCAATTTAGATTTACCTCTTTCCTCCCCTGATATTTTCGATAAAATCAATCTTAAATTATAGAAGACAGATAGAGCTCTGATCATTATCCCCTAAGTGGGAAATTGTGTATTGAAAGAGTATTATACAATAAAACCTCTTATCGACTCTCCTCAAAAAGAACCGATTGGTTTCGTTATTACACCTTTGTTAGGGGGAGGAGGTTTAAACGCCTCGCCTAACGGTGATCCGGATCTCGAGGGAAGGAATGCTGAGAAAATAAGCGGTGCAATTTGAATTTTATTTTCGCTTAGTCGCCTTATACGACTAAGCCGTTTATTTCTTTAAACTTGACTCTTAATTACAATCGATAGAAGAAATTGGGGAAAAAACTCAGACGTCTGGCTGACATCTAGAAAAACCCTCCCGTCGTTCGGCCTGATGGCTCGTGTCGTGCTGTTCTGGAACAGAAAGAGAGAGACAAGACTAAGCGTTAAATACCTGACAACGTTAGCCACATTGTGTGTCTGGGTTAGTTTTGTTCCATACGCTCCTGGTTTGCACTTGTCGCACGCAGGAGCGGGAATCTCAGCCGTCACGATACGCAGCTAAGCGAGTGGACTATATTTGTACACGTTTCGTTTAAACTTAGAAACGTTTGATTGCAATTTTGGGAAGACGAGATTCAATCTCGAGTCTACCACGACTGCAGGATTTGACTGTCGTAGGAGAGGGCAACGGATGGAGGTTGTAAGACTCCAAACGTCGCTTAATCCTCGGCCCCTCACCGTCCTCGTAAGTGCGTACAGGGCACGGCGTGGTGTAGTACTTTAACGGCGAACGTAGCAACTAACAATTAAAGTACGTACACCACGGCGCTATGTGAGTCGCGTTCTACGCTCAGTGGCCGTACACACTGGCGATGAGTGAACAGCGCTCTAGCGGATCGCCGGATGCTGGGAGCGCAAGGATTGTCCCAAGCTTCGACTCGAAGGTGGCAAGTCCACCCAGGGTATATACGCCAAGAAGGCCCCTATAGGTGGGTTTTAAAGCCGTTCGACTAGTCAGGTGAGGACCGAGAGTCACTCTCGATACCTCTTACACGACCACTGATTGCAGCAATACGTGGAAATGTCAGGCTGACGTGAACCTAAGTTCATCGCTGAAGGGAAATCTCGTTGATAACCAACGAGTTTCGCAGTCTTTTAACCGGATCGTATTCACGACCTAATCGGTTAAATAGCTAATTCGACAAAACGGAATCACGAGTAGATTCCTGGTATGGGATTGCCTCGCAATCCGAACCAGTAAGACTACCGTTTACGTTGTTTGTCCGCGTAACGAAAGTTCGAAGGACTCGAAACTATTCGTTTCTCCAGTCGTCGTACGGAGCGTGATCGATTACCGACGTGCTCGCGACGGGAATCAGCTAATGAGTTTGTGTGTCTCAACAAAAGTTCAAATAACTCAGAACTATTCGGAGGTTCGTGGAAATTCTACGGAGCGTGATCATTTACCGATGTGCTCACGGCAAGATCCAGATTAAGAGTGACGGACGAGCACGGACAGTTTAAAATGTAGGCTTAGGCGGAGGAAGCAGCGCTGTCGTCGTCTTTATCGTCCGTCTCTGTCCGACATATAATCGTACCTTCTCTCCATACTCGTACGTTGAACCGCTTGTTCGAAATCGAACGTTACTGGGTCGATCGCGTGACTTTCTGAAAAAAATCCGAGAATCGTGGTTTTTCTAGTTTGTACTGTATCGCATAACGGACGTAGCGACCGAGAATCTTCTGGTCGGTTACGCACCTCGAAAACAACACTGTTTAACGAATTTTATTCTATGTTCAAATATTTTGAATTAATGCGATATTTAAACAACCTTACTGGAAGAAAACAATACAGACTTTTTACGTCCTAAAAACGTGAAAAGCTCATTCGCCTGACAAAAGTAGCTTTTAAAAAATGGAAATTTTCATAAAAGTGATGTGATCTCATAAAATTTAAGAAACTCAAAACGGCAGCGAGGAAATACATTAGAAAATGTAAAATTGATGATTTTCGTATCTTTGCTGCTAGTATTAATCTTGATACAAATCCGTTCTATGTTTGGAAGAAATGCAGGCTACTCAAAAACAAATGAGCAGATACTGAACCCACTAAGGGATCTTCTTCTACGCGCTCTGCCAAAATCAACGAGGCAATCGTTAAGATCAGTCCACCTTTGGTTCCTACCATTCCTTATGCTTTCTCCGTTAACTCAAATCAAAATTATCTCATACTTAGTTAACCTTGCACCCTTTTAGAATTCAACTGTGCTCTCAATAGTTGCAGCCCTAGGGCGTCCCCTGGTCCCGACAAAATTGAGTATACTTTTATATCGCATCTTCCTTTCAAAATTAAGCTTATTCTGTTGGATATTTTACCACCTACAGTGCCACCTTTTTTATTTACAAAAATGATGGTGTTGGTGTACATTCTATTTCCCTCACATCTTGTCTCTGTAAAATTCTCGAGATGATGATTAAACAGAGATTGCAATGGTGGTTGGAGTCCATAAGGTTTTTCCCCTCTTCACAGGCTGGTTTTAGAGCTGGTAGTTCCTGCTACGACAATCTTGCACTCCTTGCCTTGACTATTGAAGAAGTTTTTGCCAATAAAAAAGTCCTTGCTTGCTTCCTAGACGTAAAGGATGCATTTGATCATGTTCTCCCTGATATTCTTATTTCCAAGTTTGTTCAATTAGGCTGCTCTCCTCTCATTTGAAAGTTCGTCGAATTCCTAATTTATGAGCGCAATGTTACATTTATTGACTACTCTAGCCAACTTGTTAGTCGTAAAGTTTACAAAGGAGAGCCTCAAAATTGGGTGTTCAGTCCTTTGCTTTACCTAATATATGCTAATGACATCACTCAAAACCTAGACATTAATATCCGAATCTCTCAATTTGCAGGTGATATTTCTCGTTTTACACGCTCTAATATCCCTATTGTATCCAAAAATCTATGGAAAGTGTTATTTCTCTAGTCAGTAATAGGGCAAACTTATTAGGTCTATCCCTTTCTCCTGAAAAAATAGTTCTAATTCTATTCAACAGAAAAGGAATTTTATCTAGCTTCTGTACTTTTAAGGTAGAAAATAACGTAATTACATCGAATCCTACAATCAAATTCTTGAGTATTTTCTTTGACTTTCGATTCACGTTCAAAGGACAAATTGAGCATGTTTGAAATGTTCTCGTAAACTTAATGTTCTTAAATTTGTCTCCGGTATTAGATGGGGATCTGATCCAGGCACATTAATTGCGCTATATAAAAGCCTAATACATTCTATTATTGAATATAATTGTTTTATCTACTTTCCTAAATGTGATTCTCAGCTTCGCTTTGGGGGTACAGAATTAGTACTCCGAAATCCAAGTTATGGTTCCTTCAGGATAGGGCTGCGTTCCTGTGTAATAAATTCCTCAACACTAAGTTATTCTACAAAGAATGCGATTTATGTAGAGTAATAACCGGACTCCATACATTTCTACATTGGAACAACATACTTCAAAAATCCTTTTTTATGATTCCATCTCAAATTAATTCTCTTCTTCCCCTTAAAGACTTCCTCAAGTTCGAACGTAACTTTCTTTCCGATACCATGAATTATAATGTTTTATGCTCCAGAGCTGATTGGAACATCGAGCTTGGAACTCTTATTAGAAACTCTCCTAAGCCCAATATCACCTTTATGGACAATTGGAATTCTAAATCACTCAACTCCATTTCTTTCTTTACCGATGGGAGTCAAGATCATAATCTCGGATGTGTCGTTGCTGTGTTCCTTTCTCCTGAATTGAACGCTTCATCTTGTTTAGGTTTAAATAAATTTATTTCATCCTTTACTACAGAAAGCATAACAATTAAAAACTCCCTGGAACTTGCTTCTACGCACTAGTATGATAATGTCTTGAACTATTCAGATTGCCTTAGTGACCTCTCTATCTCCAAACCTTACTTTGTGTAATATGTATATGGATTAATGAATAGTGAATGTGCTAAAGTATAGTATCTTAAAGATCAAACAATAGGTTAATATTGACGAATTTTTGTATGTACACTCACTTCTTAAAATAAACACTTAATATCGTGTAATTTTAAATATGTAAAAGTAAAAACAGATTGCTCATATTCATACTTGGCATATAGTAAAAACTTCATTATTTTATATTTATTTTAGAAAGGCAAATCAACAATCCACTTGAAAGAGTTGAAATAAAATATACTATAAAATATACGAGGTAGTACTATTGTATTGTACGCGTAACGAAATGCGCGTTTGCTTTCTTGCACGCGTACCTCACACGCCTACTTAAATTTGTATGAGTATTTAGGGGTTGCTTAAAGAAGCAATGACAATGTAATGTTCGTTAACACTTTTATTTTACAAATGGTAAAGCTGATAGCTGACGAGATCTTAGAGCGTACTGTCTGACTAAAAGTTGAGTTGAATCTGGTCGACTGAGTTGGGTTTGCGCGCTTCTCGATTTGGTAAAGGTTGCGATTGGTTGCAGTTATTTTGTGGAAAGGTGAGATGGATGAATTCTTATTAGTTGGTTGTGACGAGGGTGGATCAGAAAATAATCTTGAGGCGTGGCTTGAATGTTTAAACATTTTGGGGAAATTTTGGTCGTATAGCTAGCAGGTAATGTTTATTGGGGTACTTAGCACGTGATGTGCAGCTGTCGAGGGACTCTAGGTTTATGGGGACGGTTCTGGTCGCGAAAATGATTGTCGCGGTCCTAAAAATGCTTGATTGCTGCGACCATTTGCCAACTACCTGTGTCGGGCTCAAATGCTCTTTGTACTAGAATGTCCCGTTCTTAAAATATTTCGCTTCGCGACAACTACTTATTACTAATGCAGGCCAACACTTATGATTGCAGTTGGTTAAATTCACATTTATCAAAGGTAAGATGTTTCAAAAATTGCATCTACTCATTTAATACATGTAGAAATAGGTACAATATTTGTTATTGTATATAATTTTCATTTAATGAATACAGTATATCGACTATATAAATATCTTTCTTTCATGTGCAGAAATATACGAAATATCGGTTTTTGATTTTTTAAACTATGTGCCTTCCTTTTGAAAAATATAAAAACTTATGTATGGATATTTTTTGAGGGATTGAGCAAACTAATGTTAATTTGATGAAAGAAACTTTCTGATATGCTCAACTTCACACGTTCAATTTTAATGACAAGTGAATATTTGAGGGATACGGAAGGTAATATATGTTAATCACAATCAGTCGAATATTGTAACAACATCAATAACCATTTATTCTTCGTCGGATAGCCGAAATGTACAAAGTCTAGAATATAATATTGAAGTGTTGCGTTTAAGTGTCAATTTTGATCTGCTGTTTGGGCCAAGGTTCTCCAAGTAGCTAACCTCGCCATGGGCGTACCCAAGGCCATGGGAGGAAGCATCGGTCTTAGATTGGTTAAAAATTGCTAATGTGCCGACCAATCAGTTTGGCAGTGAAGTTGGTCGGTGGGAGACGGCATGTAACTGTTATTTTTAATAATTTTCACTCGTGTGGGGTTTTCCGCGGATCAGGTCAGCGTTTGGTGCTCAGATGGTTCCTGCGGTATCTGACTCGCCATAAAGCATCTGGCACCGGTTTTCGATGTTACTACAGGTAGTGAAGTCATAGAACGACTGGATTTGGAGGGTCATGCAGACTTAAGTGTTACTAATTAAATAGCCGCCTTAATGACACTTGGTTGTAAGCAAAAACTTGACTGTTTATGAAGGATATGACTCTATATCCGCTGGCTTTATTAGTTTACTGTTACGCTGTAACACATAATAAACTCTAATTTTTATTTCGCGCCGTAACAGTCATCATAACTGATTACCTTTAACAATCACTGATTGATTAATCAGTTGCGTTATACTTTGTCGACATAATTTAATATTTTAACTTGTAGAAATAGGCACTCGATATAATATCTTAGAACTTAGAGATGGTTCTTTGAACTTCATATACATACATATGTATATGTATTATTAGTCGGTACACCACACGCAAACTCAGCAATGCTTGAACAACTTACGTCAATCAAAGACATTACCATTAGCAATGCTCAGTAAAATAGTAAATAATATTACGATAAAACTTATATTTCTTGTACGTCCACATAGTTCTTGTCGATTGATCGAACATTTGAAAGAGCGAAGAGAGGCGTATCTGACAAATTTCTAAACTCAATTATCTTGAAAATAAAACGTTATTATAAGAAATTGTATTTTTCATTTTCGACTTATTTTTTGTTGAAGAGCAACGCCGATACAATCGATACAATCAATATAACATTACATGACCTACGCTAGCATCGGCCTGCCAACCGTCGTTTATTTGTTCTTGTTTGACGACGTTACGAACGTGAGGATCCTTTGTTTTTTGTTTAATTCTTTGCCAGACTATCAAGAAACAAAGTGGGACTACTGATTAGTTATTAGGTTTAGGGCTAATACAGATCAATACTTTTTTACTCAGAATTTGATATTCTTCCATATTTTGATATAAAAAGTATAGTATGCCATTTAAAAAAACAGGGTTAACCTTCAAATTTCCCAAACGCCTTCACTTATGAAAAATATAAATACACTACATACTGTACTTTTTCAAATCATGCAACTTTTTTATACAAAATTTTTTTGAGCAACGCATAATTCAGAAGTTATAGAGGTGCACAAGTTACATAGCCCATCCTGTATATTATATACAGTGACTATCATTTAAAATCGTACACCTTGCGGTTCAGCCGATATTTTTTCAATGGAACATGAAAATTGTTCTAAATTATTGAAACTCGTATAGAGGTATATAGAATAATGTTCCTTTATTTGATACATAACAACAATACAAAACAATCTTTAGTAATACTCAGTAAATAAAATAAAATTTGAGGTTGCAATGAAATTTAGCTGTCAGTAAAAATCGTACACTGTTAGTAACATTAGAAAGCCGGTGAATCTCCAATTGTTTTCTCTGTAACAATGCTTAGCAACGATTGAATCTAGCTGATTTAGCAGCATTCTGATTGTTATATGCGTTGTTCTGCCAAAAAATCAATAAAAAAGACTTAAAATGCGACAAACTACAGTAGCGGAGCGTGAATTAGTTATTTATCACTATAAAAACAAAAAAAGTTATAATGAAATTAGTAAAATTATTAATCGAAGTAGAAGCACAGTTCAATGTATAATAAAACGATACAAAAAAGAGGACCGTGTAGTGAATAAATTAAAAGAGAGGTCTGATAAGAAACTGAATATCAGAGATGAACGATGGATTGTTAGTCAAATTAAGGATGATCCAAGGATTAGTGCTTCAAAATTAGCGTCGGAAGTTGAAAAATGTTTAAATAAGAAAGTAAGTGACTCAATCATTATGTAATTCTTGTCGAGGATGGTCAATAAAGTTACGCGCACCAACAAAACACAAACACTTTCCTAATATCTTTATTAAAAATGCTTATTGACTATATCTTTCTTTCCACGCGTGCACGATTCCTTTCTACCTTCTTCCCGTTCTTCCTTTATTTCTCTCGCCTTCTTCTGTTTTTCCCGCTCATCATTTTTCTCTGTTCGGCTATTCTCGACCGCCTTCGGACGTTTCCGCTCTCTCCCGTCAAACATCCACACACACACACATATCCACTATTTCTTACAATTAGAAGAGTATTAAGAAAACAGAAGTATCATGGTAGAGTTTCTCGAAAGAAGCCGTTCATAAGTTTGCAAAATAGGAAGAAGAGGTACGAGTTTGCTAAGAAGTGTATAAAGGAACAGTTTACTTTTTGGAAAAATGTAATTTTTACTGACGAATCGAAATTTAATATCTTCGGTTCGGATGGAAGAAAAATTGTATGGAGAAAACCAAATACAGCTATGGATATTAAAAATCTCCGAGCGACAGTTAAATTTGGCGGTGAGTCTCAAATGGTCTGAGGCTGCAAGTCTGCATCTGGCGTTGGAAATCTAGTATTTATTGATAATATAATAGATATGTGGTCGTATTTGAGTATATTAAAAAATAATTTAAAAGAAAGTGTCGAAAAAATGGGAATTTTAAACGATTGTAAGTTTTACGCCAACAACGATCCAAAGCACAATTCTTACTTGCAACTACAATACAAACTGTCATCTACAACTGCCCTAAAGTTTCTTCAAACGCCCCTACAATCTCCTGATATCAATGTCATAGAAAATAGTTGAAACGAATTGGACAAAAAAATAGGATTATACAATATTATAAACAAGGAATGTCTTAGAAAAGCTTTGCAAGAAGAATGGTCGAAAATAATACCTGAATTTTGTGAGAATTTAGTAAAATCAATTATTCGACGACTGCAGTGTATTGAAAATGCATTTAGTTACCCAACTAAATATTAATATAAACAATTTTTATTATATATTATTCTAAAACTGTATCTTATTTCCTCTGTACGATTTTTACTGACAGCTAAGTTTCGTACGTAACCTCAATTTTATTTAATTTATTGAGTACTACTAAAGATTTTTTTGTATTGTTGTCATGTATCAAATAAAGAAACATTACACTATATACCTCTATATGAGTTTCAATAATTCAGAACAATTTTCATGTTCCATTGAAAAAGTATCGGCTGAACCGCTAGATGTACGATTTTAAGTGACAGTCACTATATGTGTATTTTGTTCGTTAGTTATCGATAAATGATAATAGGTATATTTTTATGATTAGCCGATTGAAGGTCCTATCCTATAGGGGTCTGTTAAGTGACAAATCTGCTGCACCAAACTGCACGTGATAATTATAAAATACAGATAAAGCGAGAAGAGAATACAAATTTTCGTTCACGTAATCACACATATGTTATAATTTATCATTTCAATTAATTCTGGAGATTACCGAAACATTCCATGCAACGTGTTACCTATTACGTAATTTTTCCCTGGAATGAGCTACGTACAACAGGATATATTCGGCTATATCATGAACCGATGACTGACGAAGCTGTAGTCTACTAATAAATCAGCAGGGAGATTTATCCGTGCGTGTGTCCGTTAAAAGCTCGACCGTTTCGTGATTTTATGAATGGCTGTGCCCTTTGATTTTACGAATGTCGATCAATTACGTTTAATCAGGATATTTTGAAAAGTTAAATGCTGCCTGGTATCGGAACGAAGCGCTTCGTTACAATTCCGAAAGCTCTGACCAAACGTATTCATTAAATTTGAAAGCAAAATCGTCGTTTTCAACACGTTCGTTCAATGATAAACTGTGCTTTGTAATCAACCGGATCGATTAATTGAAGGTAATGCAAAGCAATGCGAAAATTATTTTGTAGTTCATTCGAAAACAAGCTCCGGTACTCAGAAAAGTTTTACATACGCTACCGTCACACATCGGAACTGCAATAAAGTTTTCATTTTTCATATAACGGTTACGCGATTTCATATTTATCTTTTAGAGATAAAACTAAATTTCTCATAATATAGAGTATAACATAAAATACAGATATAATTTCAAAGGCGAATTGTAGAATAAAAATATAATAAAAATGTTCCTGTAAACGTTTAAACCATATATACCTACCTACAGGGTGTCTTCTTCGATTCCATTTCTTTTTACGATACGAAAAATTATTATGGTATGTAATCATTTTTTTACGTTCATATTTTACGAAATTTTAAGGTCATTGATTTAAAAAAATGGGATAACATATTTATATTAATGCAGTAGCTTAAAAAATAGAAATTCAATCACAAGTGAATAATTGTTTTTGGAATGTCTTTCTGTAGTAAGAATCATGTTTATGGAAAGAACGAATTGTGTCAAATTTATGTGTTTCAGATCAAAGTATTTAATATGATTACGGTTATGGGATTGGGTGTGAATATTTTTAATATTTGTGTACATTAATTGGAAATATCCGTCAATTTGAAAACCAGCATTACTCTAGAACAGAGCTGCACAACATCAGACAGATTCGGTAGCCATCTAGTATAATTGGGATATCTCCGACATCCCCATCACTAGCCACTCCCCATGCTCCGTCTTGTTTTGGAATGGAATAAACACGATAGCTAAGCATGGCTATTGGGCCGCTAGTTGTGCAGTCATACTCTAGAACTCACCAATAACGCAATATAATCCATTATTTAACGTGGAGTTCCTTAAATTGAAAATTCCTAAATCCTCAGAGGCTAACGTTACAAATGTATGGGATTGTAAATAATTATAAAACACTCGACATATGTTTTTCATTATTGTTGATTATTAGATTATATTATCTGTATATAAAAAATATACTTACATTGTTATTATATCTTAGATTGGACCTGTTGATTAGTATTTACAGAATTTATAAAAAGGCGTGTTATAAAAAGGCGTAAAGAGTCCATTCTTCCTAGACAAATGTGAGTCATTTCGGTCAGTCATTTGATGGTCAATCCTATACGTGGGTAGATATGTATGTCATTTCATGAGATGCATCAATGCAATTAAAAAGAATATCATTCTTATTCTTATATCTTGAAGTCCTGTGAAATATGAATCTGACAAAAATATTTGTTTCTCAGAATATTCTGACGCATTCTTTCGGACCGAATAGTCATCTTTTTTTATTGTTTTAAAATTTCCAAAAGAAACAGAGATATAATAGATACTCATCTCAAAGGAGGCACTCTGTATATTGAGTCTTTTCTGGGTTGCAGACATTTGTATTGCAAATTACTGTAATTACGGTTTTGCATTGCATGAATTCAACGATAGGCCAATTATGGAATATTGCAGTGTCAAATATATTCCAAAATGCAATTCTTATGAATTATCGGGTAAACGGAATAGATACATGAACAATGAAATTATTCAGTATGAATTAATGAATCTTGAATTTCAATTTCATACAAAATACACAAATTTAGTAATTCCTATTGGAAAATGCATGCTAATAACTATGTTTTAGCACTTTATGCAAAGAGAAATATAGGAACTGTTTTAAACGAAGAATATTTATTATTGTTTATTATATTCATTAGTACTTCAGCACGTACTTATTAATATATTATAATAAATAAGGTTACTTCTATTTAACGTTGTGATTTATACATTTTTAGTCTTCGTTAGAATAATTATAAATTAAAAATCTGTAAATATAATATTGAAAACGAATGCTGTGAGCACATTGATTAATATTCATTTAACCATAGATTTTTAAAAATTCGGCTGTGAAATATGTTCAGTGTACAGTGTACAGTTTTTGACAGATTTTCATAAGTTTGCCAATATAGTTTATAGATAGAAGTAAAAGGTAAATGTTTTACAGAGTGTTTCCTATATTTTCATACAAACTTTGTTAGTGTGTTCTACGATTAAAACTAAGATAAAACTGTCGTATTAGAATAGATTCATAAATGCTTAATTGAAGTTATAACAAAAATATGAAATGTGAAGAAAACATAATTTTATTTTTATTGTTAGTATGATAAGAATAGATAAAAACTACATGAATTATTTTTACGTTTTCTTCTGATACAAGATTTTTGAACTGATAGTAAAATGTTTGACATAAAGTACTATTATAATTGTTAGGAGAAACGTAACGGTTAGTATGTTCGAGATGTTATTTTATGTAGTGTATGGATGTATGGAGTCGCATGACCCATGACTTCGGACATAATAACGCGTGAGACAATTACATTTAGTCCGCATATGGAAATCGTAGAGCAGACGTATTAGAGACTAAAAATTATTACAAATAGAGAAGAGTCGTGTAGTCAGAAGGATGCGTCGTGTGTGTAAAATAGAGTGAATTTTTGGTGTCGATGTATATGTATACATATTGTGTACGTTTCTTTGTATAATATTTTATATTAAAATATATTTGTGAGTCACAGTCGTCATTATCTTTTTATCATTTTTACTAACAATAATTGTAACAAAAAATATTTGTACATTTTTCATAATAAATATATTTTTCATACTTGATGTATGAAACTGATATATGACTTAAATGTCATATGCTCTATACTTATCTTCAGTAAAATTCAGAAATTGCGTCTAATTTGAGAGTTGAGATATTAGAACGTTATTAGTGTATCTATCAGGTGATGTAGAACATTCATATTCAAAGTAGAAATAATTATCCACCGATAAATGTAAACAATTGACTGCTATAAATTTGGAAAAATTACTTGATGTTTGATAAAACTCTTACTGGCAAGCACGAATTTCTGAAATGGTTCGAGGAATCAGCCCTCAAATTCTCTTTATAAAAAATGCAATACAATGTCGTATTCTCTAAATAACACAAACAAAAACAGAATCCGCTTAAACTCCACATGAGAAATACTAAAATTGGAAAAGTAGACAATTTAACATTGCTTGGACTTATTTTTGATCACAAGCTTACGTGAGTTCTTCATATGAAAAACTTAGAAAACTCTTGCACAAAATGAATGAATAAAATTAATGCATTATTAAACAATAACTGGGAAACCAACAAAGCAATCGTCCAAAAAACCTACCAGGTACTGACCAAAACTGAACTATGACTCAATAATTTATAACTCAGCAAAGCTCTCCACATTAAGTATAATCGATTCGGTACAAAACATTGGCCTGAGAATAGCTACTTGAAGCTACCGCGCCAACCCAATAAATAATATATTGTTAAAACTAAAATGTACTGTCAAAATGTCTTCTACTTTAGACAGTCCCATTTACAACAATGTATTTACAGCCAGATATACGCGTCTACGGAACATAAATTACCAAATCAGTTCTATAGCAAAATCGTCAAACATTTGAATCCAGCCGAGATTACATCAACATGCCATTCCATGCGTTCATAGAAAAATGGTATCTTGAACTGTAAAAATCTCTGAAATAAATATCTACCTTGGAAAAATCTCTGAAGAGCAGAGAAGAAGACTGACAAGTATTCTAATTGTTAGGCAAGAATAATTTTCGCAGAGAACTTATAATTTACATATTTCGTACACTGCATATATTACGTTTGGTTTAACGAACGGAATCGGACAGAGAGCGAGGACAATTGATCACTTTCTAACTCTATGGAGCACGGTGGGATTAAAAGTGTCCCACCTTTTTGATACACCATAATGCATGGTGGGACATTTTTAGTTCCACCTTGAAATATTGCAATAGCTGTATGCGCATAGGTTTATATTTCGTCTTATTTACGCAAAGCAGTTGGTAATATCTTCAACAAATGTTACAAATGTATTCACTTGTGTTGGCAACATGCAACATGCCAATACAGGTTCATCAATTGTTGCAAGCGGAAGGTTTAGTGTGACAACTATTACTATTTTTTTTATGTTTTTATATTATGTGATACCTTTCTTAATAAAAATATACCAATTTTGTTTAATTTAAAACGCAATATAATTTCTATTTGGCAACATGGGTTTATTTTATTATCTGAAATCCTGTGCCGCAAAGAGTTAATATAGCTTTGTAAACAAACATAGAGAGGAGACAATCATTATTTTTACGATTTGTCTAAAGTGCTGTCACGAGTGGTTTCACATACATACGTATTTGTTAGAACACTAATTACCAAAGTTATACACCGATGTATCAAAAACAGATAAGGAGCTGGATTTGCCATCAATTGTGATAGCATGACCAAAAAATTACACCTTCCCAAGGCCTCATCGATCTTTACAGTAGAATCGTACACAATACTTGAAACTTTCCACTATGTACAAAGAAAAACTTATCAACATGTCATTATCTATATGGACTCCATGAATGTAATAAGTGTAAGTGCCATAGAAAACATAAATAATAAAAACAAACATGAAATAGTATTAAACATCCAAGAAACAGACACCGCCCTCGTCAGCAATGACAAACATATAATCTTTACCTGGGTTCCATCTCACTAAAGTATTAAACGTAATAAAAAAGCTGTAATTTCCGCTAGAGAAGCAGCATACCTCTCGCCCGACGAAATGAAGAAGCGAATCCTATATCAAGATATCATTATCTCAATACGTCACCTCAACAGACAAAAATAGAACAAAATATGAATCACTTTTAATAAAAAGAAAGTACAATATAACACAGAATTTCTATCAACAAAAGTCTACTAATAACATCAGATGAAAAGTCAAAATCATGTCAAGGCTCAAAACAGGACACACCAAACTCACACACGAATATCTGATTAAAAAAGCAGAACCACCTTTATGTAACCTCTGCAACCAAATTATATCGATCATTTTTTTGAATTCAGGAAATTCCAAATTCCAATAGAAAAATATAACATAAAACCACACGAGGCCTTGAAATCACAGAAATACGTAGAAGATACCTTGAAATTCCTGAAGGCAATCAACATTTACCAACAAATATAATAGCCATATGAAGAAAAAAAACTCTATACCAAATCGTCGTTAATGAACTAATAGTCGATGCGACGTATAAAACTCGAATTAAAAAATAGCGATTCTTTATATTTCAAGAAAATATGACAATAGTTTGGATTATGTTTTAGACTAGTAGTTTTCAATCTATGGTACGCGTACCCATATTCCCAATTGGTATACAAACTGAACCAAATTATATCAAAAATTATATATGCATGACAAAAATATTATGAGAGTAAATAAATTTTAAAGTATCATTGTTTCTACGACAAAAATTTTCGGTTCCCATAGACGTTAAATTAATGATAGTGTTGTATATGGTATTTTTTGCTAAATCGTTACGTTGCACAATTGTAAACTGAACTCCCATAAAAATCTTTCATTCAATTTTATAATTTGATTTTTACTATAACTTTTATTTTTATTAAATAAACTAAATTAAATTCTTTATTATTTGTCTTAATTGTTTACCTATAAGCCAAAATTTTAGAACTAGCCTCTTTTACTTGACGTACCGTAACGCTTATAGTAAGTAGTGTGGCGCTGCTTCGCTGCGGGGTGGGTCACGTGAGAAATTGCAGGAAGACAGGAAAGGAAAGGAGGGGGCGCGTTTCGTCCGGACCCTGCTAGTGAACTCATCAGTAACACTTCCTAGCAGGCCCTGTCTTAGACGACTGGGATATTGGGAAGTCGGTCGAGGAATGTATATAGTATAGCAACGAAGAGGTCAGTCGAGCGCTTGCGAGAGCGCGACCCCTCTGGTGGCGAGCATGGGAGGCGACGCCACAGTAGAGTGGAAAAATGATTTGGAATGAATGTGGAAAGAAAAAAGAAAAAGGCAAGTAATTTTTTTCTAGTAAAAAATGTTTTCATGTGTTGAAATAGACACTATCTACAAAGTAGTACGTGACTAGATTGTACATACAATACATACAGGGTGTTCGGCCACCCTTCGGAAGAATTTTAATGGGGGACTCTAGAGGCCAAAATAAGACGAAAATCAAGAATACCAATTTGTTGATGGAGGCTTCGTTAAAAAGTTATTAACGTTTAAAGTTCCGCCCATACTGAATTTTTTTCTCCAAAATGCGCAAAATTTCGGGGGTATGTCTATTCACCAAAAATGATTGTAACTGACCCCTGTAACCAAAAATCATTTTTTCAGAACGATTTGAAATTTTTTTTTTCGTCGAAAAATTTCACACCTTCTCGAATTTTTTTCTAAAAAGTTGGTAGGATTTCGGGGGTATGTCTATTCACCAAAAATGATTGTAATTGACCCCCGCAATCGAAAATAATTTTTCCAAAACGATTTGAAATTTTTTTTTTTCGACGAAAAATTTAGGCACCTAATTAGATTTTCGGTAAGGAATTTTTTTCTCGAAAGTGGCTAGGATTTCGGGGGTATGTGTAATGACCAAAAATGATTGTAATTGATACTCGCAACCGAAAATAATTTTTTTAGAATGATTTGAAACATTTTTTTTTCGCCGAAAAATTTCAGCACCTACCCGATTTTTTTTCTCGAAAGTCGATAGGATTTCGAAGGTATGTGTATTCACCAAAAATGATTGTAATTGACCCCCGCAACCGAAAATAATTTTTCCAGAACGATTTAAAATTTTTGAATTTAATTGTTAATAACTTTTTAACGAAGGCTCCATCAACAAATTGGTATTGGGGTCAAGAATCAACTTTTCGGATATTTTTGCGATTTGTATATATTCTGTATCAAAATACGCGTAGTTTGCTTTTTTAAACATTAAAATCGTGCAATCCGTTCAGGAGTTATGACATTTTGAAGATTCGTATGAAATTTCAGGTATGCATTTCTGGCCTCACATTAGATTTTCGGTAAAGAATTTTTTTCTCGAAAATTGTTAGGATTTCGAGGGTATGTCTATTCACTAAAGATGATTGTAATCAACCCCCGCAACCGAAAATAATTTTTCCAGAATGATTTGAAACTTTTCAATTTTCAGGGTAACAAGGCAGTTATGGTCAGGCATTATATTTTCAGTAATGAATTTTTTTCTCGAAAATGGTTAGGATTTCGGGGGTATGTCTATTCACAAAAACTGATTGTAATTGACCCCAGCAACCGAAAATAATTTTTTCGGAATGATTTGAAATTTTTTAATTTAATTCTTTAATAATTTTTTAGCGAAGCCTCAATCAACAAATTGATATTCTTGATTTTCGTCTTATTTTGGCCTCTAGAATCCCCCATTAAAATTTTTCCCAGGGGTGGCGGAACACTCTCTATATTGTTTGGGTGGTACGTAAGCAGAAGTATGTAGTTGAGAACCATTGTTCTAGACTCAAAATGTAATATATTATACGTATCACTAGCATACTTTACATACATATGTATATACTTGTTGAGCATATATGTATATATTATGTACATAAATGTCATATACTTATTGCATATTTTACGTCCATAAATATCCGCAGCTTAATTATAACGTTTTAATCAAATACTTTCCTTCTTTTTAAAACTAATAAACATGGAAGACCTATATAAAGACTATATAAAAAATTAAGATGTGCTTTGGTAAAAACTATATACATATATATTTTTTTAATAGTTTTTTAGATACATTTTTATACATTCTTCTGTATATACATATATCTTTAAATATGACACAAATGCTCAGATCCGATGAGAGGTATTTGAAAAACAGACATTGTAAAAAAGATAATGAAGGTTTGTTATTATTGGTTATTAAATCTGTCATTAACGTTTTTATTACTGTGAGACATTCTACACAGAAATACTGTTTCGGTTATATCACTAATAAAATTTTTATCTATAATTGTAACAATTTGAAATTGAATAAGGTAAACTTAAAGTTTCTATATTTATTTCGGGAAAAAGATATAATACTTCTTTAATAACAGTTTATTCGCTGTATTTTGATAAATGGTAAAATATGCAAATATCACTTGTAGAATATTCCATTTTTATTCTTAAATTTTGCGATCAGTTCGATGGAATTATCAACGTAGATAAAGGAAATATTTCGATGTAGATTGCATAACGTATTTTCAGTTTTACCATTTCTATTTTATTTGAGCCAGTTAGTCAGTATGTGCTAATTTGTCTGGTGATCAAAGTAGAGTTATATTGTAACGTAGTTTACGTAGGAGTTGCGGACGTATTTTCCTTCCTATTAGAAACTCAAATATATTCCCTCTGACCATTTCAGTCCGTGCTTTGCACAGAATCGGGAAATATAAGGTTGGAAAATTCCAAAATAGTAACAAGTTCACTAAAACACTAACAATGTAGATAAATAACGTTATTCAAAAAATTCTTACAGATGACATTCAAAAAACCTAGAAATCCAAAAAATTTGGATACACTGTTTGCATGTAGAGTAATTTACCTATTACAAAAATTCAATTTTCTTTGGTGTCATAATACGATTTGAACACATGAAATTAACTCCGGAAAGAAACGCATATTTTTCATTCTTCTAAAATATTTTCAGAAAAGAGAAAAATAATCATACAAATTTTAATCAAAGTTGTGTTACGGCGAGTAACAATAACTCAAGCCGTCGCTTCTGTCTGAAACGACCAACTACTCCCGTCCCAAAACGTGCACATTTTATAATTTTATTGCAGCAATTAGCTGTTTCGCAGGATGCACCCACTAGCCATCGGAATTTCTCTAATTTTAACCAAATTTGTCTGAATCGTCACTTGCATTTCCAAGACCTTGACCATCCTTTTCCAACATTTTTCACCCTTCTACTTTTCCTTCAAACTCCCACTTTCCCCAATCCAGTGCATCCAAACACTTAGAGTAAGGCACACGAACCATCTTCAAACCTGACATTCACACTGAATTCATTCTTGTACATTCAATCATAGCGATACATTTCACACACACAAACAATCTTAAAATATACCAAGTTGCATTTTATTTTTATATCAACAAAAATTAGCATATGTAATTATGAAAAAAATTTTCCTCATTTGTTGTTTTCTTGTTAATTTTACGGGAATTATTTATCAGCAGTTCTATACATATGAAAAAAAGATACAATTTTGGCAACTTTTCTTCAATGCTTCCCATCGTATTGGAGATATTTTATGAAAAAGAAAACTTTGTAATGTGTGGATTTGGATAATAATGGGACACAGAGATATTTTAACATCAATTAACCCAGAGCCAGCTTTACACATTGCTGGTTAATGGCGTTTACCTGGCGTGACCATGCTGCGCTCAAAGGTTGGGGAAAACAGGTTTGTCAAGTGCTGCCAACTAACTTTATTATTGCAACAAACTCTGCATTTGCTTCAAGGGGTTGTTTTTGAAATCATACTATGGTACAAATGAAGAATAATTTTGTATTACAAAAAGAATACTCTAGTTGCACAGAATATTTCAAAATTTACTGAATTTTCAAGGTTGTAAATGTCTCTTATTAGAATTGATATAATGAAGTGCGTGACGGTAGTATTCTAATAGGTGACTTGAAAGAAGAAAATATAATGAAATCAGAGAGAAGGAGATTTCATAAAAGAAGTCAGTAGACATAAAAGTACATGAATTGACGAACAAGTTTAAATGGATGAATTATTTTATTTCTGTTAAATGTGGAAAACTTACATCAACAAATAAGAACAACTGCAGATGCAAATGATATAATCCTGTAAATACTTCGGGATTTTGTTTAGAAGTGCTGAGGTACATTTCTAGATGAAAATTGATATGTATTTATAAATGTTACACCAAATTCTATTCTCATTTATTCAATAAATCTTACCAATTTTATAAATGATTTTAACATAATTTCTTTATCAATCATTAAAATAGAAAGAAATTTTATGAACAGCCTGTAGAATCTATGGCAATATAAAAATCAAAGCATAACCATAATTTCAATTAAAATAAACTAACTACTACAGAAAAAGTAAAACAACTTTATATACTACATTTCAAATAATAATTGATTTCATATAAAGTATCGGTTTTTATTCTTATATACTCTCTGTTTTTATTATCTTATCTAAAAAATTATCTCAGCGACTTATTATATAATGATTTTCAATTGGCCTTAAATTTAGAAATTTAGAACAATTTATTAAGAAAACAGTCTTCTTTATTTGCGTGTATGTGAAACATAAACGTAATTCATTGTTAGTGATACATCTGAATTGAATGTAAACAGAAAAAACACGTATTTTAGGAATTCGACAAACAATTCATTATTAGAGGGATATTCTCTCGTTTTTCCTACTGAAGTAATGAATTTACATATTTGGTAGAAATAAGTATGCCATGAACAAAAGGTTTTTAGGATAATTGTATCTATGATTTACATTTAGTGAGAAAGTATCATTCATAATAAGTTATGTTTATAATATTTTTTAAATTTCTAAGCTCAAAATTATCTAACGATCACTATACTTAAAATATACAGGGTGTTCGGCCACCCCTGGGAAAAATTTTAATGGGAGATTCTAGAGATCAAAATAAGACGAAAATCAAGAATATCAATTTGTTGATTGAGGCTTCGTCAAAAAGTTATTAAACAATTAAATTAAAAAATTTGAAATCGTTCTGGCAAAATTATTTTTAGTTGCGGGCGTCAATTGCAATCATTTTTTGTGAATACACATACCTTCGAAATCCTTCGCACTTTCGAGAAAAAAATTCTTTACCGAAAATATATTGTGTAGCCGGAAATGTTTCTATAACTTTTTAACGAAGCCTCAATCAATAAATTTTAATCATTGATTTTCGTCTTATTTCGGCCTCTAGAATCTCCCATTAAAATTTTTTCCAAGGGTGGCCGAACACCCTGTATAATATAATAATATTTATAATAGATCGTTGAACTCGGTTTTTCATCAGGTATAATGCGTCGAAGTCAAAAGTATACACTACCACTTATAAAGTTAAAGTGACCTGAATTTTTAATTATATAAAGAATTTTATGGAAATTTGTATTATTGCAGTTTATTGACATAGAAGTCCTGAATAGCTTTTCTTCGAAACTTTTTTTTATCAGATTAACATAAATGTCCGTTATGATGAACACCTTGCAGATAACAGGGCTATAAAAACTGAGATCCATTTATATCAAATGTGAGTATGGGAATCAGGATGGAAGGACAACGACTCGTAAAATATAAATTGCCTTTCAATGTTATATCGTTAGAAAATCATGGGTTTCCCATTTATTGGACTAGAACCATCAACATTCATATTTATAGCTGTGGAAGAAACGTCTGCGAAGAAAAGGATTCTGACGAAGATAATAAAGAGGTATTAACTATACTTAGGCATTTAAGAAAGAATATAGCCAAATAAACATGGTAAAAGTGCCTTTGAACCTAATTGAACTTGATACATAAAAACTGATCGGCCCCTCAAAGAAAGGTCTCTCCGCCAAGTGTCTACGCTCTATATATTTTGTTTTAGTTTATTCGATACATGTTTGTGATCCATCAATTCCAACTTCCAAACTTTTCAATTACAAATCAGATTTTTACAAAATTCCAAAAGTTAAAAAATGTCTTTTTTTTAATTTAAATTATCTAGGTATCACTTTGATATTTTTACGATCTAAATATTTTATTATAAATACTGATGCATAAGTTTTCATATTTTTTAAAAGGAAGGCACATAGTTTAAAAAATCAAAAACCGATATTTCGTACATTTCTGCACGCGAAGAAAAGATATTTATATAGTCAATATTATGTATTCATTAAATAAAAATTATATACAATTACAAATATTGTACCTACTTTTACATGTATTAAATGAGTCGGTGCAGTTTTTGAAACATCTTATCTTTAATAAATGTGAATTTAACCAACTACAATCATAAGTGTTGGCCTGCGTTAGTAATAAGTAGTACTACCTCGTATATTTTATAGTATATTTTATTTCAATTTTCTCAAGTGGATTGTTGATTTGCTTTTAACCAATTGCAATCATAAGTGTTAGCCTGCGTTAATAATAAGTACCATTCTTCGATGAGAAGAAGGCACAGCGTGTTTACATCCCCACTCCTGTCGCAGTCCGCTGACTCACAGGTATTGGTTGAAAACGGTGACGAAGATCAGTGCCAGCCAATTAGCGGACTGCAGCAAGAGTGGGGATGTAAACACGCTGTGCCTTCTTCTTGTGGAAGGACGATAGTTACCTCGTATATTTTATAGTATATTTTATTTCGACTTTTTTAAGTGGATCGTTGATTTCCCTTTCTGAAATAAATAAAAATAATGAAGTTTTCAGTATATGCCTAGTATGGGCAATCTGTTTTTACATATTTAAAATGATACGAGATCAAGTATTTATTTTAAGAAGTGAGTGTACATATAGAAAATTTGTCAATATTAACCTGTTGTTTAATCTTTAAGATACTATACTTTACTACATTCACTATTCACTAATCCATGTACGTATTAGATCATCCCATAAATTCGTATTAAAATTTTTTGCTACATCTTAAAGTAATATATTAAATATACTTTTTAATTTTGTGAAAAATCTCGTTCCATAACTTTTATCCATTTTTTCGACACAACTATTATACTGTCGTTATAAAACTTTGATTGCTCATTAAACTGTTGTTCGATAGCAAGTACTAGGACGTTTATATTTTTATACATTTTATCTGCTAAAATTTGTTGCAATGCACAAATTTTATCATAATCAAGTGGAGCAATACTTACAGAATAAGATAAGTATGATAAAGTTTTTTAATCACATTTACATAATTCTTTTTAAATGTTTTGGGCTACATATGGTCTAACGTTGTCATTATTAAATAAATACTTTATTTCTGTTTAATAAAGCAACAATCTATAATTTCATAACTTTTTGTATCTATGGACATATAAACGATTATTGTGATTTCTTATACAGTAAAAAAACCGGGTGAAAAAGTATAATAATTATTGATTTATCATTATTCAGTCATATAAAAGGTTTCATAAGAAAAGAAATTTTTTATTTTATTAAATATCTTTGTAAAGTAAAATCTAAAAAAAACATATTTCATACAACATATTGTTCTGCAAATAAAAATATAAATTTCCACTTTAAAAATCAAAGTTACACTCGAAATAATCTTGAAAGTGTTCTACAAAAAAAAAATATAAATAAGCTTGATATATTTCTCCCATGAAACTAAAAACCTTTTGTATTTAACATTGTTACATGGTAACAACATATTTACAGCGCGACTCATGTACGACCAAAAAAGGGTCCAAAGAAACCCAGAATTGACCCGTAGTAACAATACGCTTATGAAGCCATCGACCATCGGTTGCCTTCTACGACGTTTTACAATCAGCAATATGGTGCTTTATTTTAGGCTTAAACATTTTTCAGCTTTATTTCGTCTTGTATGCCTTAGTAAGGTCAAGGCGCTTCATAAACTTATTACGTGCTACGGTCGAGACATGCGGAATTGCCCTGACGTCACTCGACGGTGCCCTCGGTACCTGAGGGAGACCGATGCCTTGGAGGCGGTCACTCGGTTAAATTTTCCTACCAAAATATTCCTCCAATCAGGGAAAATGACTGCCTTCCTTGACAAATTTAAAAATGGAAACGACAACCAATCCGCGTGACACATCCCCGCCAGACCTCTAGACTGATAAGTATTTAAGGGTAGAATTTCTGACGGGAAACATGAGAGTACAAAAAACAAGTAAAACATACAAGTTAGAATCAAGGTTAAATTAAATCAAGTGTAAACCATACTGTGTTTTAAGATAGATTATTAAATTCGATATAAGTTTAACTGTGATCTATTATTGCACCACCCCAAATATTCAAGCGCTATTAATTTACCGCTTGAAGCGCATATGTAATATAATTCAAAACAAGTTTGAATTATATTTAACTGTGCGTGCTGAACAAACATTTTTGTCAAAACTGTGTTGTTTTTGAAATACTTAGATTTTGTTCACATTTAATCCGTAACAAGAATAAGTTTTATCAATTTAAAATTCGGAAACATTTAGTGGTTGGATTTTTCCTGCTATACTATTCGGTACTATTTTGATTCCTTTAATTGTAAGTTCTTATTCTTATTCTTTACGTAATGTTCATTTTTCATGTTGACTCTCTAACAGATTTAAAGTTTTCAAATGAACACTTTGTATGTACCAAATGAGTTGAAATTTTGTTATTTATGAATGCATATAAAAGCAAGTCGTTTAAATTAATTTTACAGAATTAACATCACAGAAGACTCGCAAATGTTACCATTATTTCATTTATGATTGCATTAGTTTCTGTTTCTCTGTATTCTCTTAGTATAACCTACATTTACTAAAATTTTTGCTTTGAATTATGGACGGTAATTAGCAAAGATGCGTTTCATGCCTGTTTTCATTATCATAGTCATTTCATCAAATTTTTATTTCAGTCTAAAGTAGTTCATTCTAAGTCCAAGTATTCAGCTTTTACTCCTTTCTATTATCCTCATATTTTAATCATTTATGTTAAATTTTTCTTCATAATTAGGAAAAATCGGATTCATCCTAATATCTGTTTGTTTTTTATGATGTTCCTCGTAATTAATAATATTACTGCTTTTGAAAGAAACGTGTCCTACATAATTGATAACTACATTTATGACAAAAGAAATCATTGGTTTTCTTGCAAAACGCTAATCGCAAATGACCTAACGATATCAATCCGCATGGCACCAGTTATGGTTTAATTAAACGACATTAAATATGGTGGCACTTATAAGTACCACTAACAATAAGATCTAAAGGGTCATAATTAATGTTGCAATGGAGTAAAACTGAAAACTAAAGTTACAAACTTGTGTCAAAAAGGATTGGAGCTTACTCATATGATGGTTAAACAATTTACTCGATGACCCAAAACCTTTATCAGACGCTTAAAATTCCTGAACCTTGGACTTCTCGTTGACGTGTAAGGCTATCGCCTAAATGCAGCTTAGAAATTCCGTACTGCAGCCGAGCCACATAAACTGCAGAGCAACATTTCACAACCACCTCGAGGGTTACTTCGTGGCCTGGACCTGCCACGGGGGTGTATAAACCGACGATAAACGCCGTCCGGGCCCTGGTCTTTGGCGAAGAGTCGCGCGGGAATTAGGTTGCAGACAGCCGTCGTTTTATGCCTCCGTTCTCGTGTATGAACGCTTCGCTCAGACTATTCGTTGTATGATAAAATTTATCAGAGAATTTCATCGAACAAGCTATATCTTTATTCTATAACTTCGTACTTCGTAAGATATCTTTATTCTGTAACTTCAATACTGATTTCATAGAATAGAAGTATACTTCTGTAATTGTTAATTTAAAGGAAGACTTGAAACTAGTGATATTCGAGTTCTATCATTTTTTCAGAAAACTATTGATAATAACCAAATAAATTTTTCTTGAATATAAAATTACATTTTTGAAATGCACAAGAGACATTTTTACAAATTTTGTTTATTATTTACTCTGTACATAAGGTGGCCCATGCAATTGTTCCAGATCATAACTTTGTTATTAATGCATTTACGAAAAAATGCCAAAAGAGAAAAATAAATGGCTCAAAAAGCACTATATCTGTGGATCCTTATACTTTTTTTTAAGTGGAACAGTGCATGTGCAATTGATAATTGTATCATTTCTTTAAATGAAAATGTATATCAATTTCTTTGTTCATTCTACGTAAACAATTATTAATTCTCGAGATATTTTCAAAAAATGTTTTCAGAAACATAAAAATGAATTTGTTCAAATCCTATAAATTCTATGAAGGATCTGAGAACAAGGATCATATTTGAATATGCAGCAATAATTACAGATAATTTAAACGCAGTTATGAAAACAATAAAAAAAAGTTATCAGAAATGTTTACAACATGTATAATGTGGAAGCATTTGAGTATTTTCTCCAATAAAGACATTTTGTGAAAATATTTCGAGAACCAATAATTTTTTGGCCACATATTTTTTTGTTACCCTAATATTTGTTACATAGAATGAGCAAAGGAATTTATCTGTACAACAAGAAATATACATTTTCATTTAAAGAAATAATACAATTGTTAACTGCACATGCATTGTTTCACTTAAAAGAAATATAAGGATCCACAGATGTAGTGCTCTTCCAGCCATTTATTTTTTCTTTTGGCATTTTTTCGCAAACTCATTGATAACGTAGTTATGACATGAAACAATTGCGTGGACCACCTCTCCAAAAGTAAAAATGTTTCTAAAGTTAAATAGTTTTGGGATTACACCTAGTTTTAAAGGAAATGATGAAGTATTACGAAATAGCTAAAGTTTAAAAGAAAAGTTAATATTTTTCCATGCAAAAATAAGATTTTTTTTGTCGGCAAAAATATTGTAAATAAAAATATGATTTCTGAAGAAATTTATATTAAATTGAATATACTTAATGCAAAGGTGATCAATTTCACGTGAAACAAACAGATTTTTTTATACATGTATAAGTATAATCGGTTTGATCCTATGCAACATATGTATGGTGTAGAAAGATAGCTTACTATGTATAAAAAAAGAAGTTTAGTATGAATTCAAGTGTTAAAATTCAAAATTTTTAAAGATTGGTTTTAATATAGCTTACCTTTGTATATTACAAAATATTATATTATAATATTTTGATTTAAACTTGGAAATTATGTATTTATATAAATTAAATACAATTCTGTCTATTTGTTACTACATCGTGGAAAAACGGTTAAAGAAATTACGATGAAATTTAAAGCATATCTATAGGTTAAGTCGACTCAAACAAAAAATTGCATTCTAGCTAAAGAGACATGGCGTAGTACGCCATTTATAATATGTGTGATCGTTGTTTTTACAGCAAAAATATATACAACAAAAGTTATTGAGGAGTAGATTATAAAATCTTATTTTATACAAAGTGAGAGAATTCATAACTTTAATACTCTGGGAGAATAAGTAATAGCAAAGTCCTGTTTATTTTGTTTTAGGAAATCCACCGAAAAACATTTATTCCAGGATGCGTTGAAACAATTTTTGTATTCTAATAATATTTTTCAATATTCTTTTTCAGATTATGTCGGGAAATTCAGGTAGATTTATACAAGATGTCCCAGTAAAAATTACCAATTTCGTTATATAGTATTTCCACTATAAGTATACGAAAGCACATCACGTTAAATGTGAAAATGTTATTTCCATTACTAGGAGAATCAGCTTTGGATTCAGTGAAGCGATTAATAAGGGGATGCGATGTCGGATGCCGAGTACTGCAATCCGGTATCGAATATCTATGTGAAGCAGTACTAAGGAAACAGTACAATTTTTGTATTTTTCTGTTTATTGCATAAACATTTTTTTAATATATTCATGATATTTTAAAAATTAAAATGAGACTAAATACGATATAATTTGTTATTATTGAAACTTATTATACCTTACAATTGCTACCATCGAAGTACGTATTCATTAATATTTACATACTAAGCTCAATGGTTGAGTGCTCTCCGCTCGATTATGTAGTCATTTGAAAAAACTAACTTCGCAGCTATGCCTAGGAGACTCGTAGGAGCCTCGTGTTTGATTCATTGACAACGAATTTTCAACGAGCTCGTTCAATCCTCGTCCGATATTCCTTCTATTAGATTAAAAAAACTGCAATGGAAGATGAATGATTGATTGAGTTAGTAATGAAACATAGTATTCTTTGTGATCTCACATCCAAAATATATGGATCCGTAATACAAGAAGAAGATATGGGAAGAGATAGAAAAATGTCTCATGGTAAATGGTATGCAATAAAATAATTATTTATTTAAAAAATTTTGTATTAACAGTATTTAATTATATGATTTTTCTGAAGATGCTAAAATAGTTCTAAATTTCTCTCTGATTTTGATCGTATCCATTGTATTTCCGCCTTAATGTTGAATATTTCGCAATGCATGAGATATTGAAGACATATTTTCCTCCGTAGATATTGTAGAACCATATTTTCAGGCGATTGCTTGAATTCTTCTACTATAAATTCAGAATTTTTGTCAAAGTATACCAAAGGTATTTTCAAGCATTCGTCCAGCCATTGTTAGCCGAAAATTAAAATTTTGATTTGGGACATTCCTAACAAATGGACCGTTCACCGATCAGGGTGAGTTATACGTCATTTGATTCGTCTGATTCAGTGCATTATTAATATGCATTTCATTATTTGCGAAAATTCGTTATTTTTGTTTAAACTTGTCGTAAAGTTGTAATAAAATCGTAAGGTTACTATGCAGCAGCAGGGCAGGTAGACCGTATGTGCAGCAACAGTACAATATATAGGCCCCCCCCCCCTTCCCGGCTCCTAACCTTTTTTTTTGTACATGGGGAAATCCTCATGGACACCCGCAAGCCCGCCCGAAGGGATGGCTGGCGAGTAATGCCGGACTCTTACCGGTTAAAACCCCACAGTGACCATCCTCAGGTGCCTGACGGGGGACCGGGAACTCTAGTGAGCCATCACAGAGTCTCCCGCCACGCCATGCCTTTTCAGGCCCCCTCGGTGAGAGGCACTCCTCTCATCGCATTCCCACTCTACCTCAGGCACCTGGTCACCAGCACCCACGGCCCCGTGACATGGGACTAAGCCGTCGGCCGCGTGGACATATTGGCCGCAGGACTCACTCTCACTCAACTGCCCAACCTGCGGCCTTAGGTAAAACCCGCGGCAAATATCCCATACCCCAGTCCACTTACACACACATTCACACACGCAACATATTCATACCGGTGTTTGGTCCGCGGGAGCTTTCGCTCCGACCTCCGGAACGCCATGCGAGAATGCGGCCATCAGAGTTCTCAGGTTGATGACCTCATCCCCGCATTCCATCGCAGCGGCTGCTCTTATCCGTCACCTGGGGACGCGCCATGTAGGGGTTCACCTCCACTGCCGTCTCGACAATCAAACGGGTGTGTAGAGGGGTTCACCTCCCTTGCCGCCTGGTCAACCAAACGGGTGCGTAGCGTCCCGGCTCTTAACCTAACCCATACCTAACTCAGCTACAGATCTCTTAAAATTAACATATATGCTAGTATACAATTATGATAAATGTCATATTATTATATAACTAAAATTAAATAAAAATATTGTTTCGCAATGGTCTTATTTTATAGGACAAATAATGGTTGATTGGCTGTATGAACCTGTCAAAATATACTTAACCTTACTTTTTTATTGCAACTTTCCAACAAGTTTAAACAAAAATAATGAATTTCCGCAAATAATGAAATGCATATTAGTAATGTACTGAATTAGACGAATCGAATGACGTATAACTCACTCCGATCGGTGATCGGTCCGTTTGCTAGGAATATACCTTTTGATTTTCCTCATTATTTAATTGATTACCGGTGTAGGGCCTCAGTAAATACTTTTTTAAGGGGAACACTTCATCACTCACTATTACGCACGGAGCCAATTGTACGGTCGAAGTTCTGTTCGGCTAGTCCACGGTTCGTCAGTAAGTATAAATGGACTACAATAACTGCCATCACTTCAGAGTCCACAAATATTATCCAAATTATATCGTATTCGGTCTCATTTTAATCAGAAAAATGTTATGAACGTATTTAAAAAATTTTACGCAATAAACAAGAAATACAACATTTTTTCTTTTTCCTCACTATTGCCTCACGTTGATAATTCGACTCCAGATCGTATTACACTATGTGGAAAGTTTTCGTCTTTTGCTTTCTATTTATTTTTAAATTTGTTGAATGTTGTTTTCTTTCGATAAATATACCTCTTTGGCGCCAACTAACGCACACTTAACGTGGGAGCACTGTATTCGTAATTATAAGAATAAAAAGACTTTTTAAAGATAATTTATTTGGTACTAAACAGGTCATCATACAGTCATATCGATTTTTCTTTCTTTAGTATTTATACATTGATAACAGTTTTTAGAACAAATATAAATACCTATAATACAAGGCTAGTTAAGATCATACAAGAGTAATTACATAATAAACGAATTTCTTTTAAGTCTTATGTTTGAAATGTCGACCACCGACTATACACATAATTCTTTATTTGAAGGGTTGATTCCTTTTTGTATACATTTAAAAATAAAACTTTAAAGACGGATTAATACAGAGTTAATTTGTTTTAAAAAGGTAACATATGACGAAAATAATTCCAATTGTTCACAAAACTTATTTATATGTGTCGTAAACTGTTAAAAAAACTTCTTTACCAATGTTCGTTCCATTTCACTGTGCTTAAAAACGTAATTATGTTGACTTTAATCAATGTTAGATTTAATCGATATAAAAAATGTCTTTGAAAATGCAAACGTGCAACTATTTGGTGGTACGTTTGGACGTGGCCTTTGGAGGTAGTTGAGATCGTTGTTTAGATACCAGAATGTTTGAAAAACAAAATACAAAAAATTGAAAAAAAGGGATTGAAAAGGATTTCTGGACAGTTTAGACGTTTTTTGCAAAAGAAATATTTCCTTCAAAGAATTCATCAGTTTTCTTTGATAATTCTTTTTTTTAAGTAAAATGTATTTGAGTTAATAGTTACATTGCTAATATTTATTAACTATTATGAAACAATGAGTTACAAGACGAATAATTTTCCTAATCGCCCGCAAATAATTGTTTCTGAAATTATTTCTCCAACATATGAATTATTGTGCAATTTATACAATTATATATGCCGTAGGCAGTATTGCGAGTTTCTTGACGATTAAGAATATTATGGTTTCTAGGAGTTGGCCCATGTACCACTAAACTATACAGAGATAGAAGCTCAGGGGATATTATTCCGCTATTTAGCACCTTATACACAGAATTAAATTAAATTTCATACGGCTAATATTAAGTGGCCATAAATTTAGTCTTGTTTGTATCTGTATATAGTCATGGTTAGTAATACTATAGGAGTTCTCATATGACGGGCAATTAATCGTAGGAACCTATGCCGAAATTTTTTCAGTGTGTAATTGATACAATATGAGATAAGGAGATCAAATTTCAAAGTCTATAGTGTAAGTACATTTTATTATACAGTGCTGTAGATGTATTACTGCTGATTCAGTTGCACTTTTAATTATCTCAGTATTTATTGAGACAGATGTTGCCATAATTCGTTGTCTCATATCGTGAGGTGTTATTTGCGGCATTTTGTACATCGTGTGTTTCAAAGCTGAAACGTTATGATTTAATTATTTACGTATTATTATTGGGTTATGTTATTTAATTTAACGCTGTAGTCAGAGATCGAGAAAACATTTTAATGCATTTAGTTTTCAATGAGATGTATGGTACCAATTTTATCTTTTCTAAATATCAGAGTGATTGAAGTTCTATTGTAGCGTAAATAATAATAGCTTTAGAGATTTTAATATTTAGGTAAATTTAAAATAATTTCCATAGTTTGTAGGTTATGAACATTTTATTGTGTTTGATTTAATCTGTCATTGAATTACTATATTTGTACCCATCAAGTTGTATGAATTTTTTAGTACCAAGTGTTATCTTTCTGGAGGGACTAAATTCTGGCTGGAATTTTCAGTCTGAATTATTCATGTTGATTAATCTGCTAACTCTGCACAGACATCGTGGGTATTTAAGGGGTTATGGCAGTGTGATGCTTTAAAAAGTCCTCATTCGTTTATATGATAACAAAAAAAATAAATATTCGATCAATATAAGCTTTTGTATTTTATTTTACAATTCTATTAATTATAAAAAATGCTTTGATATTTAAAAAAAGTTATTTCTTCAGCTTCGTGACTTCTTCGATTTGAATAAGTTTATTCAAAATGGCTTATCGGTACACAAGATTCCGGTCAAACAGGATCAACTGCAACAAAAACAAAAAGTTTCATAAATTATAATATATTCTCTATGCATTGATGACTCAGTATTTCAATTTTTTGTAAAAATTATTTAAAAGGCAGCTATTTGAAACAAGCTTTTGGATTTTGATAACAAAATTAAGGCTTTTATATCTTGCGAAATAATTAAAAAGTAAAAACAAATCGGTCGTCAATAACTAATAAACGTTGTAGCAAATACATCTGCAAAATTTAGAACCAATTGCTAATCTAGGTCTTGTGATATTTTGTATATCGTTCATGAAAGCATACTTTCGAGAAAAATGCATTTAAAGTTTCTGAGCGCAATTTTTCTATCTTATTATATGCTTTTCTGAACTTACCGCTAATTGCCAATTACTGCTTCGTACATACAGGGTGTTTCTTCTGACTGAGTACACTGAAATATCTCGGAATGAGTAGAAATTACGGAAAAAGTGTTTAAACAAAAGTTATTCGGTATGAAAGGATATTTTATGTAGTAATTAATTTTTTCATTGATATAATGGTGAAGGTCATTTCAAGAACAAGTTGATCTTTTTAGTCGTATTATGACAGTTGGTTTCAATATCACTTCAATGACCTAAATGTTTTATCATTTCTTTCAGACAGTCATAAATTAAGAGCGATTAAATTCGCAACAGTCCGAGGCGAACAGTATCACAAGTTGGTTGCTTACATTTTGGTTGACGTGTATTGTGACTTAATCACGTGCCAAATCGTTGTTCTGAGGCTTAATTTCAGTTTCAGAGAATGGATTGATAATTCATCGTTATTGCTAAATTAAATATTAAAAATTTGAAAATGTAATTTCATGAAAAGAGAAAGACGGAAATCCATGTGACTTGCTAAAGAGTGTCTAATAAATTATGATAAGGTTCGATGAGAATATCTTGTCCTGATATTCCTAGAATCTCACATCGACACTGTATAGTCGCGAGGTGCGTAACGTTGAATCCATAACTTTATTCCTTTTTCCTATTCTGTCTATTCCTTCTGCAAGCCAGAGGTTCACTCAGAATTTAACGTAAGTGTATTCATTTATAGAGATTCGATATTCGTATGTTTATGATAGGGCAATCACTATTAAGGATATTGAAGTACAAATGTAGAACAGAAGTAAAGAATTTAAATATCCTGTATTGGTCTTCAGAATTCCAATTTCTTACTAACCACAATTTATTCAAATAATCTTATGAAAAAAACGTTTCTTAAAAACAATGTACCAGAAAACTGTATCATAAACCGAATTATCAAATCTCTTGAGTGTATGTATCAAAAAATCGGTTTTTATTTTTTCTCACTACGACGATAATTGAATCTATGATTTACATTTAGTGAGAAAGTATCATTCATAATAAGTTATGTTTATAATATATTTTAAATTTCTAAGCTCAAAATTATCTAACGATCACTATACTTAAAATATACAGGGTGTTCGGCCACACCTGGGAAAAATTTTAATGGGAGATTCTAGAGGGCAAAATAAAACGATCATCAAGAATACCAATTTGTTGATTGAGGCTTCGTTAAAAAGTTATTAACGTTCAAATTTCCGCCTGTAGAATGGTAATCTGCGAACATCTGGGTGCATACGATAGTGGTTCTCACTCAGCATGAGGAATTCTACTTATTGACGTATCGTCAGTCTTACAGTTTTGTGAGTGAGAACCACTAGAACTGACCTGCCTCAACCTATCGTGCACGCAGCTGTTCGCAGATTGCCGTCCTACAGGCGGAACTTTAAACGTTAATAACTTTTTAACAAAGCCTCATTCAGCAAAATGGTATTCTTGATTTTCGTCTTATTATGACCTCTAGGATTGCCCATTAAAATTTTTCCCAAGTGTAGCCGAACACCCTGTATATTTAACCCTGTGTAAAATTTTAGAACGTACGAATATTTTTACCACTTTATTCACCTTCATTTTACTTGAACTTCCTTCATGATCTCTTGAATATTCTTTTTGTGCGATTCCATTCAGTTTTCAAATTCATGTGTGTTCTATTTGGTTTTTCATTATTCGCACATTTTACAATTCAATAATTCACTAATATCCAAGGAGTTCTTATACTCCTTGGTAAGATGTGGAGTCGGGTTTTCTTAACGTTCCATTTCTCGAAACAATTAATCCTGTTGGCTCCGGTGTGTGGCGTATTCGTGTGTCACCCGTTATTGTGTGCAGTGCGGGCGAGTATTTTACCTGTACTCCTTTCTCCTTGGTGACGGCTCCAGACAAAAAAGGTAAAGAACACACACCTTGCAATGCAATATGTACGTTTTTTTACAATGCTATTATAAAGAGTCTTATTAAATGTTTTAAAAATATTTATTGGTCCGAAAAATTTTGGTATGCCATCATAGTCTATACCAAACACTTTCATCGAGACAACAATACGTCGA